>NC_135233.1:900941674-902236174 GCF_051348905.1 Ranitomeya variabilis
GTTTCCATTGCTCCAAGGTTCAGTGGCAACTTGACTTATGCTATACCTAACGTCTGGAATTTTGTATGGGAAGGTAAGATGGTAACTATCCATTGTCATGCCAATATTCTGCCAATATTAATGCGGAGTTCTGGAAGTATAGCTACAAAAGTATTTGGCCACATATTTTAATCATTCAGAGCAAGCATACTGAAGGAAATGTTGCTGAAAACAGTATAGGTTTCCCAGTGTGTTTCAGCTGAGTGCTCTGTTGAGGACATATGCAAATTGTCAAGTCGTTAAAGATATCATAGAAGTGTCTTAAACTTGGCATAATATTGACATTACATAGAACTGTATATCCATCAAAAGACAGAAAAAAATGTGTCCGATACCAAGAGGGAATTTCTGGCAAGTAATACAGCATATATGACAACAATCACCTGTATTCTTTTATTTGGCTTGCGGACTTACAAAGAAAAACATCCGAGCCGGGTTATGTTTTGCCAAAACCTATATAAAGATTGACAAAAGTATGTGGGAAAATGTGTTAGGTGGAACTTGGCCATGACATGAACACTGAGGCAACATTATGATTTCAGGCTGTTTTTTGTTGGAGTCGGAGCTATAGCTTTAGTCCAGGTGGAGGTAATTATTAACAATTCCAAATATCTGTAAATTTTGCATTAAAACCTTTAGGCCGGTGCTAGAAAGAAGAAGATGAGTCCCATCTTTCATCAGGACAATGCATAACCATAAATAAACAAAAGAATGGCTTCACCAGAAGAAGATCAAAGCTTTCAGAAGGGAAGATATGATAGATTTTAAGCGCTAGTTCAAGGAAGAATGGGCATACATTGTCAATTCTAGATAGGGTAGATGGGCTATGCTTGTAATCTCCTAGTCAAAAAGACTGAATTTACGACAGCGTTCAAAAGGTAGTTCACCAAAAAGATTAGTTTATGGGTGTACATATTAATGTAACCACGTTATTTTATTTATTTGGATATGTGCACACATCGTGTTAGTCCAGTTGGTATTCCCCCCGCCCAAAAAAAAAAAAAAATAGGAATTTTACAGTCTCTGCAAATTGAAAGAGATTTCTGAAATGTCATACAAGTTGTTCATCTTTTCTCTGCAGATTTGAAGTAAAAAATCATATGAATTTACATGCTACAGATTTTGATGTTCCAGCGTTTTTCACCATCATGACCGTGGGATTTTTCATTTTTCCTTGTTTGTTTTTCACTCCCCTCCTTCCCAGAGCCATAACTTTTTTATTTTTCCGTCAATTTGGCCATGTGAGGGCTTATTTTTTGCGGGACGAGTTGTACTTTTGAACGACATCATTGGTTTTACCATGTCGTGTACTAGAAAATGGGAAAAAAATTCCAAGCGCGGTGAAATTGCAAAAAAAGGGCAATCCCACACTTGTTTTTTGCTTGGATTTTTTGCTAGGTTCACTAAATGCTAAAACTGACCTGCCATTATGATTCTGCAGGTCATTATGAGTTCATAGACACCTAACATGACTAGGTTATTTTTTACCTAAGTGGTGAAAAAAAATTCCAAACTTTGCTAAAAAAAAAAAAAAAATTGCGCCATTTTCCGATACTCACAGCGTCTCCATTTTTCATGATCTAGGGTCGGTTGAGGGCTTATTTTTTGCGTGCCGAGCTGGCATTTTTAATGATTCCAATTCGGTGCAGATACGTTCTTTTTATCGCCCGTTATTGCATTTTAATGCAATGTCGCGGCGACCAAAAAAACTTAATTCTGGCGTTTCGATTTTTTTTCTCGTTACGCCGTTTAGCGATCAGGTTAATCCTTTTTTTTATTGATAGATCGGGCGATTCTGAACATGGCGATACCAAATATGTGTAGATTTGATTTTTTTTATTGATTTATTTTGATTGGAGCGAAAGGGGGGTGATTTAAACTTTTATTTATTTTATTTTTTTTCACATTTCTTTTAACTTTTTTTTTTACTTTTGCCATGCTTCAATAGCCTCCATGGGAGGCTAGAAGCAGGCACAGCACGATCGCCTCTGCTACATAGCAGCGATCTGCTGTTCGCTGCTATGTAGTAGAATTGCAGGTGTGCTGTGAGCGCCGACCACAGGGTGGCGCTCACAGCTACCGGCAATCAGTAACCATAGAGGTCTCAAGGACCTCTATGGTTACTGTCCTGACACATCGCCGACCCCCGATCATGTGACGGGGGTCGGCGATGACGTCATTTCCGGCCGCCCGGCCGGATGCGGTAGTTAAATGCCGCTGTCTGCGTTTGACAGCGGCATTTAACTAGTTAATAGCGGCGGGTGAATCCGCCGCTATTGCGGGCACATGTCAGCTGTTCAAAACAGCTGACATGTCCCGGCTTTGATGTGGGCTCACCGCGGAGCCCTGCATCAAAGCAGGGGAGCTGAAATCGGACGTACTATACCGTCCGATGTCAGTAAGGGGTTAATGACTGGGAAAAAGAAAAACAAAAATTAAAAAAACACTTTTCCAGCCATGAAACACTTTATGCAGAAATGTGTGCAAAATTACTCTGAAAATACCCATAAATTTTACTTCATTTTACAATAAAGGAGGAAAAAGGTCTCAAAAAGGATTCTTCTTGGTATGATTCTTTACATGACAATACCTGGCATTTTAGAAAGGGGAAGCAGACTTTTTGTATCCACTGTAGCTCAGGTACAAGCATGGTTCTAAGATGCCACCCTCTTTCCTGCCAGCATTTGAAATATAAGTACATACTGTACATTAGAAAGGGAATGCGGCTCTGGTATCAATTCAGCAGAAGACAGCCAAAAAGAATGGGATAGGCTTACATGTTATTTTATTCTTTTTATTTTATTTATTTTTATTTTTTTTACAGGAATGAAGGAAGCATCCCCTATTATAGTGATTTACAATGTTTTATACATTTTACACATTGGACAAAATTATGAGAATAAATACAAGTTTATGTCCTCCACTGCTGAATTTGGGGAAGGCCCTTTTCTGTTCCAGCATCACTGTGGCCCACTGCACAATAAAGGCAAGATTCGGTAAGTTTGATATGAATGAATTTGACTGACTCACATAGAGCCTGGACGTCAGTCCCTCAGAAGACCTTGGCAATGCTGTCAAGGGTGTAAATGGACTACTGATTTTACATTAATGCCTATGAAATTTGAGTGGAATTTCATTAGCGCTCCTGTAGGTGTAATGCGTAGGTGTTAAATATTTTTGATCATAGAATACATATTCTTACATACAGACTCCAACATTGAAATTGCAACACAAAGAAGGAAAAGACACAGAACTATCAAAATCACAGAACTGATAGACAATGCAAGTGATAAAAAAAATAAAAACAAATTTTTCCAATATCTTGATTTATTCAGCATTGAGCATGAGTGGCACATTCAGAAATACACAGACTTTGGGGATTCTAGGAGAGTTTATTAACCTCCCCCCCCCCCCGGGCAGCTTTTCATTTTTTTTAGTTTTCCCTTTATTCTCCCCTTTTCTGTCCAGATATCCATAAGAGGGCTTGCTTTTTGCAGGATTTCTTGTACTTTTTAATGACATCATTTTATCATGTGAGGCACCTGAAAGTGGGCACAAAAATTCCAAGTGCTTTGATATGGTAAAGAAAAAAAAAAATGTGAAATTGCCTGTTTTTTTGCAAAGTTCACTGTTCACTATATGGTAAGACTGACCAATATAAATCTTCAAGTCAATACAATTACAAAGCATGTATAGTTTTTTTTAATTATTGTAAGTGGTGAAAAAAATTCATTAAAAAACCCCAAAACCTTTGTTGTGTCGCCATTTTCCAAAACCCGTAACAGTTTTAATTTGTGGGATATAATGCTGTGTGGTGGCTTACTTTCTGCAACCTGAGCTGATGTTTTTACTGATATAATTTTGGGGTAGATACAATGGTTAGATCGCCTCATATTGCATTTAGCTGTGATGTTGCGTCAGACAAAAAAAATGTAATTCTGGTGTTTTGGTTGTTTTTTCTCGTTTCTCTGTTTGCCGATCGGATTAAATTTACTTTGTTTTTATGAATTAGTCTTTTACGAAAGCGGCAAAAAACAAATTTGTGTTTATGTTTAATATTTTTTTTTTAATGAGGCACAAGAGGGCAATTTGAACTTGTGTTTGATTCTTTTTTTCATATTTTTTTTAATTTTTGTCCTGTATTTAATAGTCCCTTTAGGGGATTTAAAGCTGTGATCATCTGATCGCTTATGCTATACATAGCAGTGCCAAAGCACGATCTCCTATGAACACCAGCTAAATGGTAGCTTTTGCAGGAGAATAGTCATGATAAGCACGGATGTCGTCAGCAGACCTACAGCTGCCAAGGCAAACCATCAGCATACCGCAATTACGCCACTTGTGTTCAGATGGGAGCATGGAATCATGTACCTCCCTGCTTGCGTGTGTTAAGTGCTGCGGTTGCTGTCAGAGATTGACAATATAACAGTCTTGGGCGGAACTGAACTCCCCCATCTCTGCTTAAGGCACATGATAGCTGGTTAAATGTTTAATTCAGTTGTCATCTACAGGGAAAGATGAGTGCTAGGCATGCAAACCTGTATCAAAATCGGGGACAAAATATATGATGTAAACGTACGTCATATGTCGTAAAGGGGCCAATGGTTGCCTGCAGAATTGTTTGCTACATTGAAAGCACTCAAATTAACTGATGGCAATATTAGCTGCTGAAAGCCCCTTTTGCAATTGCCTACCAATGACAAATGAGATGTGCCAGATGTCATACATTACAGGCCTTCGAGGCAGGTTACGCCATACAAGTTGCTTATGGTTGCATGAGCAACATGCAGCCTGGCAATGTGGGGTTGAAAATGGCTTTCCAAACACTTTGCAAATGGCTGTACAACTTGTTCCACCACCAAACAAAGATATTAATAAGCTGTTAGTGTAACTTGAATAAAGAGTAGAACTACTGAACATTGTTTAACCCCCAATTTTGGGAGTAAGACAAGTGTGACGGTCCTTTGTGAAGGCCTCTTTAGAACATTAAACAAGTGATCTGTAATTTAGAATAGCTGCTGAAGCATTAATCAAAGACAAAAGGGACTTTGATTCTGGTGTAGTCTAACATAAATCCAAAGCTACGAGCAGAAATATTAGTTAAAATACGTATTACACTGCTATTTCAGAATTAGCAATATCGGGCACAAATTGCATTCTTCCGGTTTTTGACCACTTGAGTACTCTTCAGTCACAAGGTAAGATGTTGTGCTATTATTAGTAAGGTTTTTCTGATCATGGGAGACATACCACTTATGTTATTGAAATGTTATAGACACCTATTAATCAGTTCATAATAAGACACCCCACTTGTCAACATACTAGACTTCCCCCTGGTTAATAGTTTTACTCCCTTCATGGTGTTGGGAAATTACAAGCTGGAGATTACTCTTGATTGTCATATCTGTCTGTTTTGTTTGTACTTTTTTTTAACATAATGGCTACTCAGTCCTTTAATACAATTTTTTAACCACTCTTCTCCATTTTTCTCCTTTTTCATAATAATAATAAACACTGAAATCTCATGAGTAGCAATCAAAAGTAAAGAATATACCCTTTTAATATAACATAACAAAGGAATATTTCAGGCTTGTGGTTTCAACTACAATGGAATGCCTGTAATACTTTGTTAAATGTGAGTCCCACTAGTCATAGCATAATAAAAACACATTACAACACAATACATAAAGGCACCTAAGAGGCTACAACCAATCACAATACATATCAATTAATCATATATCAAACATCTAAGTACCCACTGGAAGAAGCCACACACCCAGCCAAACCTGAGTGTTATACAAATATTTTAGCCACTAAATCTATATACAATATTACAAATACAACTTGTAAAAATACAGCAATATCCTTACTAGTGATGAGCGAGTATACTCATTGGTCGGGTTTTCCCGAGCACGCTCGGGTGATCTCCGAGTATTTGTTATTGCTCAGAGATATAGTTTTCATCACCTCAGTTTGCATGATTTATGGCTTCCAGATAAGCTGAATACATGTGAGGAATGCCTGTTTGTTGGGAATTCCCACATGTATTCAGCTTATATGGAAGCCGTAAATCATGCAACTGAGGCGATCACTAATCCTTACCAATGTATATAAATATATGCAAATACATATAAAATATATGTATAGATACTATATATATATATATATTATATATATACACACACATAAACCACATATCTATGTCATGTCGGACGCTGTTCATACTAGGGCATTCGACAGACAGCGGTAATTCCGCTTTTGTCCACTATGCGCTCAGTGGCGTCGGCTAGTTTTTATCTAGCTGGTCCGGGGTTAATTTAGCTGGTGCTTGGATTGGAAGCTGGGTCACGCCCACTGCCTTTAAATAGTTCTTCTGAACATTGGGCGTTGCCTTTTATAGCTTCTGTCTTGTGCTTGGTTATCTCGGTCTGGAGTGGTGGTCAAGGAGAAGTATCGTATCTGGTAGTGTATTTCCCTTTGTCGTATTTTCTCCTTCCTTTATTTGTATTTGTTTTGCCCTGTGCACTTATAGGGTATTCCTGCGTGACTGCGGCGTGGTGCATATTTTTTGTTATCCTTGTCTGTGCTAACTGTGGGTATTGGTTAGTGGTCTCTTCACTGGGTGGTGGGTGAAGTTTCAGCCTAGGGTTGAAACAGGAGACAGGGTGAGGGTGGAGGCCCAGACATGCACACCATCAGTGTAAACTCTGGGAGAGGGTCAGTCAGGGTTTCCCAGAGTTGAGGGAAATCGCAGGGGCCTGGGTTATTAGGCTCTTGCCTTCCTAGGCTTCCCGTGACCATCTTTATTGCATTTATGCATGAAAGCATCACTTTAAAATGCATCAGATCTGTTTTAGAATTCATTCCTTTGGGGAAACAAGTATCTAATTTTAAAATCCAAGCTGCCTCTCTGGCTCCCAGAGTAGATACTGTATCCCCTCCTCTGACTACCCTCTTTACTTGTTCAATAGCAGTTACTCTCATGGAAGTCATGTTGCCAGCATGAACCTCCTTGAAGTATCTATACACTCCTGAGAAAGAGCGTTTATCTTTGCTATTGCCTATAGCAGCTCCTGATACATGTTCTTTAATTCTCTGCTTTAATTTACGTGTGGTCGATCCCACATGTTGCACATTACATGCCTGACAAGAAACCAAATATATTACAGATCTGGAATTGCAATTAGCAAAAAAAAATTGATAGTATAATCATGCTGTGTATCTTTTGCTCTGAATTTAGTAGTTTTTTTGCATATATTGACACAATCCACATATACTCATACCGCATTTGTAGTTACCCATACTTTCTAGCCAAGAATAAGCTCTTCTTTATTAATTATTTGAACCCACGTATAAACTGGGTGACAACATGTTGGTCAAAGGCTTGGATTTTTTGGCTACAAATCGCACTCTATTATCTAAAATGGTGTTAGTTTTTTTTTATTCTGCCTCAAAACTGGAACATGCCATTTTATTATGTTGACTATTAGTGGATATTCAATGGAAAATGGTGTTGAAAAAACTACTTGTGATTGAGAAGCACGTATGCTGCGATCCATTAAACATTGATCTCTCTTTCTACTGCATGCTAGATTTCTGACATTGTTCACACATGCCTGTGAATAACCTCGCTGCCTGAATCTCCTTGTAATTACTTTATACTCCTGATTGAATTCATCATTATTAGAACAAGCACGACTCGCCCTAAAGAATTCTCCTATGGGCAGATTCTTTATTGTGTGAACAGGGTGTGCACTGGATGCATGCAAAACTCCATTACCCCTTGTTGGCTTAGGGTACCGTCACACATTGAAATTTCCATCGCTACGACGTTACGATTCGTGACGTTCTAGCGATATCGTTACGATATCGCTGTGTCTGACACGCTACTGCGATCAGACACCCTGCTGAGAATCGTACGTCGTAGCAGATCGTTTGGAACTTTCTTTCGTCGCTTGATCACCCGCTGACATCGCTGGATCGTTGTGTGTGACAGCGATCCAGCGATGTCTTCGCTTGTAACCAGGGTAAACATCGGGTAACTAAGCGCAGGGCCGCACTTAGTAACCCGATGTTTACCCTGGTTACAAGCGTAAACGTAAAAAAACAAACCGTACATACTCACCCGTCGGTGTCCTTCAGGTCCCTTGCCGTCTGCTTCCTGCTCTGAGTGCCGGCCGGAAAGTGAGAGCAGAGCGCAGCGGTGCTGCGATCTGCTCTCACTGTACGGCTGCACTCAGAGCAGGAAGCAGACGGCAAGGGACCTGAAGGACACCGACGGGTGAGTATGTACGGTTTGTTTTTTTACGTTTACGCTTGTAACCAGGGTAAACATCGGGTTACTAAGCGCGGCCCTGCACTTAGTTACCCGATGTTTACCCTGGTTACCCGGGGACTTCGGCATCGCTCCAGCGCCATGATTGCAACGTGTGACCGCAGTCTACGACGCTGGAGCGATGATTATACGACGCTGCGACGTCACGAATCGTGCCGTCGCAGCGATGAAAATTTCAATGTGTGACGGTACCCTTACTGTATAATCTGCTATAGATTTTACTATTATCCACTTGTCCTTCAACAAATACATCTAGAAAAGGGGAACTTTGATCCTCGTATTCTGAAACAAACTGCAAATTTCGATCATTACAATTCAAAAATTCAAAAAACACTTGGTGATCTCCTGCCACTTCTTTTTTGGTAATAAAAATTAAATCATCAATGTAGCGTCCTGTTCACACAATCCTGTCATAATATGGATTAGATTTTGAAAACAAATAATCATATTCCCAACATATCATGCAAATGTTTGCCAAAGAGGGGGAGCATTTGCTCCTCATCGGGCAACCTTTAACCGGTTTATAGTATCTTTTATTAAATAAAAAATAACTATGGGATAGTAAAAAAGACACCACATTAACAATCTTAACTATGATCCACTCTTGCACCATAGTATACATTTTTATCTACCTGAATACAACTGATAATGTTTCCTGATGCGGCATAGATGAATAAAGTGAAACGACATCGTTGGAAACTCATCCGTATTCTTGTTTCCATTTTAATTCTTTAATAATATTCAAAAATGCTTTTGTATCTTTGATATATGTGGGGGTATATGATACCAAAGATTGAATAAAGCGATCTACTTAGTCAGATAATCTCTCAGAGAAAAATCCAATGCCAGACGTTATAGGGTGTAGTTTAGGGGGGGGGGGATGTTTCTTTATGTGTTTTGGGAATACAATTAAATATTGATATTTTAGGATCATTTACCCACACAAATTATTTTTCTTCACCAGCAGACTTTTCAATTCAGCCTGATATTTTGCAGTTGGATCACCACTTAATATTTGATATGTATCATCCGAATTATACTTTACAGTAACCTCACGTTCGTATAAGGTCATGTGCAGTACCACGATGCTGTCTTTATCTAACTGAGGAATTATAATATGCTCATTCGCCTCGAGAGATTTTAATGCCTGAAATTCATCATATTTCATATTATATTTTTTTATTTTCCACATTATTTTTTACATCTAACAACTCTTTAATTTCTTCTGTCAGCGGTTTTTGGAATATATCCATACCTTTAGACCTGGATTGCACAGGATAGAACAATGCATTGGGAATTTTTTTTGGTGTAGATTACCAATATGAAAACGAGTAAGTTTAGATAAACATCCAAGGTTCAAAATCAAGAGAAACCAAACAAAAAACCTTGTAGGGTACAAGGTTTTTTGTTTGGTTTCTCTAGATTACCAATATGAAAACAATTTTCATTATCACTAGTGTTGAGCATTCCGATACCGCAAGTATCGGGTATCGACCGATACTTTCGGTATCGGAATTCCGATACCGAGTTCCGATATTTTTGTGATATCGGAAATCGGAATCGGAAGTTCCCAGTGTATGGTTCCCAGGGTCTGGAGGAGAGGAAACTCTCCTTCAGGCCCTGGGATCCATATTCATGTAAAAAATAAAGAATTAAAATAAAAAATATGGATATACTCACCCCTCCGGAGGCCCCTGGACCTTACCGATGTAACTGGCAGCCTCCGTTCCTAAGAATGAGGAGTTTAGGACCTGCGATGACGTCGCGGCTTGTGATTGGTCGCGTGACCGCTCATGTGACCGCTCACGCGACCAATCACAAGCCACGACGTCATCACAGGCCCTACACTCACTCATTCTTAGGAACGGAGGCTGCCGGTTACATTGGTAAGGTCCAGGGGCCGCCGGATGGGTGAGTATATCCATATTTTTTATTTTTATTCTTTATTTTTTACATGAATATGGTTCTCAGGGCCTGAAGGAGAGATTCCTCTCCTTCAGACCCTGGGAACCATCCAGGATAGCTTCCGATACTTGTGTCCCATTGATTTGTATTGGTATCGGGTATCTATATCGGCGATATCCGATATTTTTCAGGCATCGGCCGATACTATCCGATACCGATACTTTCAAGTATCGGAAGGTATCGCTCAACACTAATTATCACTGAACCGTGATGATTCAGAATGCAATTCCTCCAGTGCAACCATTGAAACAATTTCGCCCATAGAATTTCCTTTGTTGAACTCAACATTTTTGTAAAATGAAAGTAAATCACCATTATTATGCATCATTTGAACAATCAATATCATGTCCAAAATGTCTCTTCACAGTAATCCCTCTTCCAAATTTGTTTAGATCGCACATTGTAGTGAATAAATCCGCATGTGCAGCCGGGGCAAAATTTTGACCCTAACTTAATACATCAATCTGTGTTTGAGATAATACACATGCGGATAGATTCACCACTACTTCCTGTACTTCTTTTAACTCCGAGTAACATGTGTGCAAATATTTTTTCCCCTATGTTTTCTGCCCGCTTTTTGAAGCAGATTTGTTAGATGTTTTCCATGCTTCTGACCCACTATCTGTATCAGGATCATCCTTACTGTCTCCTGAAAAATCTGTGACTTCAGCAATACTGGGGCCAAACATAACTTTTCATTTACCAAAATGTCCAGAACCACTGTTAGTACCATATTTCAAAATGGACTTAGAGTAAATCTTCTACCTCCAACTGTATACACAATTGCTAAGGTAATCATTAATATCTTGTTCATATTTACTTTTTTTGCAGCCATAATTTCATCTTCCATTTTGTTCAATGTAATATTGTTTCTCCTGCAATTTCTTGTATTTCATGTCATTATGATGTTCCATTAGTTCTGTTTGGATTTGTTCAACATTTTCTTCACAAATTCCAGTTTCTGATTTTCAAATTTGATTATCAACTGCATTAAATTTGACAGAACAGTTTGATAATATATCATCCCATTGTGTTTCAAATTGTTCACCAAAATCAATATTTGATCATTTATTGATGTGGAAGCCATGTGGTATCATGTTTGCCTCAGTGTATCTCTGCAACATGGTAATGTCCCACCAGCAGGGGCGGATTATCAGAGGGTCAATATGGGCAGTAGCCCAGGGCCCAGTGGTGTGGGGGGCCCTGGGCGGCTACCGCACAGATTGACCCTCTGATAATCAGCCCGAGTGACTGTGAATGCCCGCCGGCATTCATGTGCCCCCGGACCCGGTGGGCAGAGAGAGGGGGCCCGCATCGGGCCCCTTCTCATCTGCTCACCGGGCCTCTTCCGGCGCTGCGGCGGCTTCCTATTGACGTGCGGGCGAGTGTGCGCTGCTGGAGGGAGCTCGCCGCCTGGAGCGCTGGTCAGGTGAGGAGACTCTGTTTTTTTTTTTTTTTTTTGGTTTGTTTTTTAAGCTAACAGTGGACACACTGGGGGAAGATTGCTGGAGGACACACTGGGGCAATGCTGGAGACACTGGGGCAGATTGCTGGACACACTGGGGCAATGCTGGAGGACACACTGGGGCAGATTGCTGGAGGACACACTGGGGCAATGCTGGAGACACTGGGGCAATGCTGGGGACACTGGGGCAGATTGCTGGACACACTGGGGCAGATTGCTGGACACACAGGGGGTAATATGCTGGAGACACTGGGGCAGATTGCTGGACACACTGGGGGCAATGCTGGATACTCTGGGGCAATATGCTGGACATACTGGGGCAGATTGTTGAACACACTGTCTGGGGGCAATGCTGGAGACACTGGGGCAATGCTGGACACACTGTGGGCAATGCTGGACAATTGGACATACTGGGGAAGATTGCTGGACACACTGGGGCAGATTGCTGGACACACTGTCTGGGGGCAATGCTGGACATACTGGGGCAGATTGCTGGACACACTGGGGGTAATATGCTGGACACACTGGGGGTAGTATGCTGGACACACTGTGGCAGATTGCTGGACACACTGTCTGGGGCAATGCTGGACACACTGGGAGCAATATGCTGGACACACTGGGGCAGATTGCAGGACACTGGGGCAATATGCTGGACATACTGGGGCAGATTGCTGGACACACTGGGGGTAATATGCTGGACACACTGGGGGTAATATGCTGGACACACTGGGGGTAATATGCTGGACACACTGGGGCAGATTGCAGGACACTGGGGCAATATGCTGGACATACTGGGGCATATTGCTGGACACACTGGGGGTAATATGCTGGACACACTGGGGGTAATATGCTGGACACACTGGGGCAGATTGCTGGACACACTGGGAGCAGGACTGGAGGCATGGGCAGAATGTAGACAAGGGGCATGATTGGAGACACAGGGCAGAATGAAAGACATGGGGCAGGATTGGATCATGGGGCAGGATGGATACGATGGAGACAGAGGGCAGGATGGGGAGATCATATGGTGTAGAATGGATACTCATGAGTGCAGGATGGGAGAACATATGGCTGGAGCCAGGAATGAGACACACGGGGCCAGGGTGGGGAATATTATTACCATAGGGGCTAATTAAGGGATATTATTACTGCAGAGATGTATTTATTTTATTTTTTGAGTATACTGTTTTCAATGGGTAGGTCCTGTTACTGTGCAGAGTGACACTATATCACCTTTTTTTTCTCCATGTGGTGTAATGTGGAAGTTGTGAAAAATTAAGTAATGTGTTCTGCAAGCAGAGCTCGAGATAACTGTGTTATTTCCTGCAGAAATGAGTCCTGGCTGGAAGAAATGATGGCAGTCTCTGCTGGATGAAAGATGAAGGACTTCACCTAGAGACATCACTGGTGAGTCAGTGTTACCTATACACTGACACTATACACTGCATACTATATACAGAGGTCCTGTGTACAATGTCACCAGTGATCACTGTATTACCTCTACACAGACACTGCATACTAAGTGCAGATCTCCTGTGAATACTGGCACTTATGGTGATAGTATTGTGTTTGTTTGTTTTTTAATTACTGATCAGTATTGTAGTATTCAGGCACTATGTGGTGGTAATATGTGGTCTGGAAATGGTGTTGTGATATTTGTCCCTTGAATGTGCTATTTGGTCACCAAGTGGTGGTAATATGTGGTCTTGACATGGTGCCGTGGTATTTGTTCCTTGTATGTGATATTATTCGATCACTGTGGTTGTAATTTGTGGTCTGGTCATGGTGCGGTGGTATTTGTTCCTTGTATGTGATATTATTGGTCAAAATATACCTAAATTGTATTGCAGATTTTAACAAATATTTAATAGGTTACAGTAGAGTAGGGCCTGGCCATTTTTCTGGAATAATTTGGTTCGGGTATAACATGACCCCCATCACATGACCCCGTCACATGACCCCCATCACATGACCCCCATCACATGACCCCCGTCACATGACCGGCGGGGGGCCCACAGTGTCTGAACAGCCCGGGCCCTGGCTACCCTTAATCCACCCCTGCCCGCCAGACACGAAGTCTGTGAGATAGAGTTATTTATAAATCCTGCATATGTTGCTTTATCGTGGATGAGACACCCAATATTGGCACATCAACCATAGAAAATACCTAATCTACACACAGTCCGTCTGAGGCTCATTGTCAACCAGCAACAGAAACACCGGCACTTCTTGTTCAGTCATTCTGGCATTAATGTGGCACTTCAGGGGGGCACGATGAGCAGTATACAAATGTGCAAATACTAGGATTTCATCAGCTCACCCAACCAGACGTGTTTGAATCTAATTCCCAATAGACATGTGCTGAGCACGGAACATCATCATGTTCCTGCTGGACGACTCCCACATGAAAATGCAAATCACTCATTTATCCAGCTCATGCAAATATTGAATGGAGGAGATGATAATGGATCTATCTATCTATCGCCGAGCAGAATACCTTAACAATGATGGACCCTGGTGATAAGTAGTGTTGAGCATTCCGATGCTGCAAGTATCGGGTATCGGCCGATACTTGCTGTATCGGAATTCCGATACCGGGATTCCGATACTCTTGTGGTATCGGGTATCGCAACAACATTAATGTTAAAATGTGTAAAAGAGAGAATTAAAATAAAAAATATCGCTATACTCACCTGTCCGACGCAGCCGGGACTTCAGCGAGGGAACCGGCAGCGTTGTTTGTTTAAAATTCGCGCTATTACTTGGTTACGTGAATTCCCGGCTTGTGATTGGTCAGGTCGGCCATGTTGCCGGGACGCGGATCAATCACAGCAAGCCGTGACGAAATTACGTCACGGCTTGCTGTGATTGGTCCGCGTCCCGGCAATATGGCCGCCCTGACCAATCACAAGCCGTGACGTCACGGGAGGCTGGACACGCGCCCATTTTAAAATGAGCGCGTCCAGCCTCCCGGCTTGTGATTGGTTGACCGCGGCGCAACCAATCACAAGCCGTGACGTCACGGGAGGCTGGACACGCGCCCATTTTAAAATGAGCGCGTCCAGCCTCCCGGCTTGTGATTGGTGGACCGCGGCGCAACCAATCACAAGCCGTGACGTCACGGGAGGCTGGACACGCGCCCATTTTAAAATGAGCGCGTCCAGCCTCCCGGCTTGTGATTGGTTGACCGCGGCGCAACCAATCACAAGCCGTGACGTCACGGGAGGCTGGACACGCGCCCATTTTAAAATGAGCGCGTCCAGCCTCCCGGCTTGTGATTGGTTGACCGCGGCGCAACCAATCACAAGCCGTGACGTCACGGGAGGCTGGACACGCGCCCATTTTAAAATGAGCGCGTGTCCAGCCTCCCGTGACGTCACGGCTTGTGATTGGTCAGGGCGGCCATATTGCCGGGACGCGGACCAATCACAGCAAGCCGTGACGTAATTTCGTCACGGCTTGCTGTGATTGGTCCGCGTCCCGGCAACATGGCCGACCTGACCAATCACAAGCCGGGAATTCACGTAACCAAGTAATAGCGCAAATTTTAAACAAACAACGCTGCCGGTTCCCTCGCTGAAGTCCCGGCTGCGTCGGACAGGTGAGTATAGCGATATTTTTTATTTTAATTCTTTCTTTTACACATTTATATGGTTCCCAGGGCCTGAAGGAGAGTTTCCTCTCCTTCAGACCCTGGGAACCATCAGGAATACCGTCCGATACATGAGTCCCATTGACTTGTATTGGTATCGGGTATCGGTATCGGATTGGATCCGATATTTTGCCGGTATCGGCCGATACTTTCCGATACCGATACTTTCAAGTATCGGACGGTATCGCTCAACACTAGTGATAAGCCTTGCATAGGGGAGGACAGGATTAGCACTAGTCAATCCTCATTACCACTAAAGACAGATGGGATACACAAACAATGGGAAAACTTCGCTTGAGTTGACTCAGAGAGAAGCACACACGTCCTCCAAAACACCAAAGAGTAAGATAGCCAACTGCTATAGCTCCAAGTCTCAATGGGAAAATGGAAATGAAAATATTTCCAGCAACTTACAGCAGCTTTCTGGGAGTTATAAACACTCTGGTCCAGGTGTGTCAACTAGAGACGGGGGAAGGCTGCCACTGAGTCCTAGAGTCAGCAAGACCAGAAAGAAGTCTGCAAAGCAAACTGTTGAGACCTTCTGCAGTCAGATGCAGAGTGACAGTCTGCAGCCTGTGACACACCCGTGATAGTACCCCCCTTTTACGAGTAGCCTCTGGACATGCAGGACCAGGTTTCTCAGGATAAGAGGAGTGGAGCAAATGAACTAGCCCAGGGGTGTTTACCTCTGATGCAGAAACCCACCTCCTTTCCTATGGACCACAACCCCTTCAATGCATTGTAGGGAAAGATGTTGGAGATGAGAATCTACAATCCTCAAAATATGAAACTCAAGGTTTCAGTCAACCACCATTGGGGCGGTGGTATGGGAGAGGGCTCAAGAGGCTCCACATATCTCTTGAGCCAAGGCCTGTGAAAAACATTGCAGATCTTAAGAGCCAGAAGTAGCTCAAGATGAAACGCTGCTGGAACAATGACGGTGGATATCCAATAATGACCAATTATTCTAGGTCCCAACTAACAAGAAAGGAAGCCTCAACCTAAAATTCCTGGTAGACAACCACACAAAATCATTCACATTCAGGTCATGACCTGGCACGCGTTTACTGACAATCATACATTGACACCTGTCCCCCTGACCTTGTTAGGAGCAGGTAGTGGCAAAACAGGACAAGACAAGACGGATGGGTATGCAATACTTTATAATGTGCGCAAACACTGCAACCAGATACCTGTTAAACCAAATCCCTATACCCGGCCACAAAAACGACGAGAAAGGAGGTCAGTGGTTGCCTTACCACCTGGGTGACCAACAAGTACAGAGTCATGAAATTCTCTAGTTACTTTGTGGCACAAATTAGATGGCACAATAACCTCCCCTGAAAAGCAAGAGGCAGGGGTGTCACTATGAGCCTACAACACCTTACCCTCCAGGACAAGGTACAAGGCTGAGATGCCTACCACCTTCGGCAAAATTGGGGCAGGGTCCTCAAAGCCCAAAACAGCCGGTAAGCTCCCTGTAGATACAGTAAAAGGGGAAACATTTAGGCAGTTACCATGACCGTAATCTCCCCACTTTACAATCTCTCTGGATTGCCAATTTACAGTTGCATTATGCTTCACTAACCAGGCCAAACCCAGAACTATTGGAGTGTGGAGATCATTCAGGACATAACAATGGATTACTTTACAAAGAAAAGACCTCACTTTCAATCTTATGTTATGAACAATTTGTGTTCGTGTTCTCTGTGCAAGTGGTGCTGATTTGATGGTGCAAATAGTAATTACAGGACATGGCCCAATAAAATATCCATTTTTCTCACAAAAAACATACACTGTTTTTCTTGCAAATGTCTGGGAGACATACAATGTGAACGCACCCCCCAACTGCATGGATTCCTCTAACTCTGCAAGTATTGGTTCATCCCTGGATCTTCCCTCCAACACCAGGGTATTGTCCTGGAAAGAGGGCTCAGAAGTAGGTGGTCTTGCCCATCTGTACTGAAGGCATCTATTCACCTGAATAGCCAAGGACATGGCAGCCTCCAATGACACAGGAGTCTCATACACTGCTAATGTGTTCTTTAACCTTTCAGTGAGACTCTGAAGGAATTGGCTTCTGAGAGCTGGGTCATTCCATTTAGTATCAGTTGACCACATGCAGAATTCAGAGCTATGCACCTCCACTGAACGGTTCCCTTGCTGAGTGCAAAGCAGATTGGATTCAGCCAAGGAAATACAGACAGGATCATCATAGATAAGGGATAGGGTCCTGAAAACTGCTCCATAGACTCGAGACATATAGAATCCTGTGGCAGAGAAAAAGCCCAGGACTGAGGCTCCCCTGCAGCAGTGAAATAATAATTACTGCTTGTTGTTCCTGATCTCCAGATAAGTAAAAGCAAAGTTTAAAGTACAATTTGCATGCCTCCTTAAACATAAAAAACTTGTCCCTACCCCTAGAAAACATGTCCTGGAGAGCAAATTTGGGTTCAAGCTGGATTGGCCTACACGCAGAGTCCACACAATAGGAGTCTGTAGCCGCTGCTGTTGCTGTTGAACCTCAGAACAAATGTCAGTCACCTCTAGTGATAACCTCTGCAGCTGCTCTGCAGCACAGGAATGGGATCAATGAAGCCAGCAAAAGAAAAAAACCCACACAGGAAAAAAACATGAAAATACAAGTGTAAGATTTTGTTTTTCTTTTGTGAATGAACGGGCGGTGATAATGTCACGCACATTGTAGGAAACACTAAGTGCAACACAAAGGGATAAGGGGAAGGACACCCATCACTAAGGAAGGGGGGAGTGGAGAGCCCTAGGCAGATCTAACATCACCCTGTCTGCCCTAAGCATCCCTATATAGGTTCAACACCTATCGCCAAGCAGGATAACTAACCCTTACCTGACCCTGGCTATAAGCCCTGCATAGGGAAGGACAGGATTAGCACTAGTCAATCCCCACTACCACTAAAAGACAGCTGGGATACACAAACAGGAGGAACACTTAGCTTGAGTAGACTCAAAGAGAAACACAGCCTGTCATGAAGTGTCTGTCCTAGCGTGACATGACCCGACAAGGGGACGGTCATAAAACGGTGAAACACACAAGGGTACACCGAGGACACTTTAACAACGGTGGGCCCTGTCAGTAGGGAATGGGGAATGGACACACCCTACACTCACATGAGGATGTGCCCTGCTCATACTGCCGTCCTTATACGGGTTCTTTTACCCCGTTGTCGAGCAGGATAACTAACCCCTCACTTTCCCTGCTCCTATCTCTAAGTAGGGAACTGGCAGGTGAAAGCACTGGTCCCACCGCTGCACTAACACAACACAGGGGAAAGTACAGACAGCAAAGGGACAAAGCAACAATGGACACCAGACTTAGCTTTGTCTGCTGCAATGCACTGCACAGCAGAGTTAGGCACCAGATATCAGTATTCAGCTGAAGAACCACAGCACTCATCAGGTGACTTTTTGAAGGATGTTGGGAGTGGTCACCAAAAACATCAGCAGACTAGGCAGCAGTGCAATTATACCAGCGGCCACCGGGGAAAAACTGCATTAACCCCCAATAGCCTGAAAGGAAAAATAGTTTTAATATTTGAGGCCAGATCTGCCACAGATCCAAACATGGACCGTGACACAGCCATCCTCTAAACACCAAATAGGAAAATAGCTGACTGCTATAGCTCCAAGCCTCAACAGGGAAATGGAAATCGGAATATCACCTGCAACTACCAGCAGCAAGCTAGGAGATATAAACACCCCGTCCAGGTGTGTTATCTAAGACGGGTGAAGGTTGCCACTAGGCCCTAGATTCAGAAGGACCAGGAAGAAGTCTGCAAAGCAAACTGCTAAGACCTTCTGCAGTCAGATGCAGAGCGACGGTCTGCAACTTCTGACACACTCATGACAAAAAGGTTAAAAAAAATTCACATACCTTTCCACTAATACAGCTTGATGCTCACTGCCAGGTCCTCTGCACAATTGTTGTGTTGCATCTCCAACTTGAATTTAGGCCAGAGATTTGGGCTGTAATCAAGCCATAAAGTGATATAGCGCACTGCCCATGCTTCAAGGCCTACTTCCAAGTGGAAGGCCATGCCAAGAGTGAACACCAGGTCACAATTTCAGCCACAGGCCTCAGGGGTCACTGCGCAAGCTTTGTTACCTTGGATGCCTGCTCACAGCTGGACGCCCGAATATAGAGTACTAGACCACAGATTTAATGAGACATAGGAACAAAGGACCATACAGTTTACCTGGTGCATCCGGAGAGGTGTGAAATAATGCAAGTTTTATATTTTTACATCTTACATATATTATATTTTATGGTCTGGAGAGAACCCAGGGCATAATAAAGGATATAAGATTCACGTAGCAAAACTTTTCTTATATTCAATTTTTCAGTGAAAAATCCAAAGAATAGGTGAAATCTATTTTGTCTAATCCATTCATCTATAATTAAAAGCTATGTTTTAATTTATAGAATTAAAAAGGGTGAAAAATTATGCTTTTCTTTAATAAAATAGACCCTCCAATCTTCCTTTTCACTGCAGTCTTGCCCTGCAGCATGATAAATTTTGAGACGGATGATGTGTGCTCAACGGGAATGTCATACCAGTCTTAATATTGGTATTATTGTTTGGAGTTCGTGTATGTTAGCTGGACCACTGTAGCCTTCATTTCAGGTACACTAACAGCTCATGGTTACATTAATTTAGCAATTTTACCAAAGTGTCAAAGGAGCCATGTTTTCAACACCACAATTCCAGGCCACATGTTCCTCCTGCTACTGTGCTACTCTGAACTAGTAAGCCATAGAGCACATCTGGTATGTCATTGGTCAGCAATTACAAAGAACACTGGCAGCATCAGATCTTGATGATTTGTTTGTGCATTTCAATTGTATTAAGTGTGGCACAATATTCCTTATATGAGTATTAAGAATTTCAATGATAGAAACGAAGAATTTTAAGAGCATTTATTTCTGCATATGGTGCTCATACTCTATACTGAATAAATCAAGATGTTTTGAACATGATGTTTCCATATTTTCATACGAAAAACAAATGTTTAATGCAATTTTCATATATCCAATATTTTTCTTCTTGATTTTGTAATTTAAATGTTGAGGAGTGTGTATTTATAAATACACATGATGCTATACCATAGCCCTTATCAAATAAACTTGTATTATAATATCGATTGCAATGAGCACTAACTATAGTTTGCTCATGCTTAAGAATAAAATAACTAAATAAACTGTGGGATCACAGCATGCACAGGCACCTTCAGGCTACATATGCTGAACAACAACAGCTAATTAGAGATGATGTGAATAATTAGAGCATTGTATAAACTGAAACAATATGCAGAATATAGTTTAAAATACATACTTTACAAACCAAATTCAGTAAACTCCTTTGAGATGATAAAGTAAAACAGAACTCAAAACTGAAGAAAGAAAAAAAATAAAAGGAGAATTCTAACTGGCATTCATATTTTCAAAGAAAAATGTATACAGAATGCTGGATTAAGTATTTTTATTTGTGTTGTATACTTATGTATTGACTGCATTTAACACAAAAATGATGGCCTAAATGTGTGCTTTAATGCTTTAGCTTCAATTTTGCAAGCATGTGCATTTTATGAATCTATTGTGTCAAATAGCTAGCATTTGGGTCTAGTTGGTTGGCTTTTGCCTTTTATGCAGAAGGAGCCTTTTAATGATTAAACGGACACTTATTGTGCAACACAGAGATAAAGTCAATCTGTCAGCAGGTTTTTGCCATGTAATCTGAGGACAGCATAAGGTAGAATACAGAATTCAATGATGTGTCACTTACCAAGCTGTGTCTGGTGTTTACTTACAATGACGGTTTTAATCACTAGGACATTATCATTGCCAGGCCTGATTTGCACAGCAATGCTAGTCCAACTCAGCCACTTCCTATGATAAGCAGCTCACTAATACACATACAGAATCAAATGTGGGTTGGGTTAGCTTTCTTAGCTCTGCTGCCTGCCAAATCTAAAAACTTTGTGTTCGGGTCCTGCGGGTGCAGCGAAACAGTTAAAAAAAAGTTTGCTTTAGGTACTAGGACAGTACCTGAAGCCCATTCACATGAATGGGGGGCTGAACATCCATTACTCGCCACGCTGCTATCTGCATGACAGCATGCCAAACATTAACACTGTTTGGTGGGAAGATCGTTACCACCAGTCAGACGCCCACACTGTCAGATGTGACCGGAGGTAAAAAGTTTACCTTCCGGTCACAGTCGTTGGCTGGTGGGACTACTCACATGACTATCTGCCTGTGGCCGCTAATAACAGTGAGAGCAGTCACCGGCTGCTTTGATCATTCTGGTGCCTACTCTATAAATACATAAAAAATAAAAAAAATAGTGTAGGTTCCTTTGTATTTTTGATAATCAGCATGGTAAAATTGACAGCTGTGGGCTGCATCCCTCACCTGTCAGATTTATGTTGGCTGATTATCAAGAATAGATGGATCCCTGCACTGTTTTTTAAATTAAATAAATAATTTTAAAAAATGGAGTCGGGTCCCCCATCCCATTTTGGACAACCAGCCAAGCTAAATCTGACAGCTGGGGGCTCAGTGAGCTCACCGTGAGAAATTTCTCATGGTGAACTCACGGAGCTCACCACTGCACCATAAAACTTATTCTTGCAGCTCATTGGCCCAGCTGTGAACGCAGCCTCAGTGATCTGCGGTAACCTTGATGATGTCACCACTAGTCACTGATGCTGTGCTCACAGCAGCTCATTCTCCTGTGGTTTTGGAGTGGCGTTGGACAGGTGAGAGACATTTTTGTTTTTTATTTTGTTTTTTGTTTTATTACAGTAGACCAGGGCTTCAATGGAATGGGCATTTAGTGAGTATAACTGTGCTTGCTATTTTTAAATAAAGTAAAATGGTGTGTCTTTTTATTTCAAATAAAGGACTTTATTCTTGCCGTGTGTTTATTTGCAATATAACCATAGGATTAGTAGTGGATATGCATCTTATTAACACCTCTCCATCACTAAACCATGGGCTTGATGTCACCTGACAATACAAAGGTGACATCAAACCCACAAATATTATTCCACTTTCCATGGCCATAGGGCTAGTGGAAAGAGTCAGGAAAAGTGCCAGAATTGGCATGTCTAATAGATGTGTTTTTTTCTGGTGTGGCTGTGGGCTGCTATTTTTAGGATGGGGAGCTGAATATCCATGGCTACTTACCAGACTGAGAATACCAGACTCCAGCTGTCTGCTTAAGCTTGGCTGTTTGTCAAACATAGGGAGGACCCCATGCCATTTTTAATTAATTTTAAAACTTTGCTTGGAAACCTCTCCATTTTTGATTAGAGATGAGCAAACCTTTCAAGTTTCAGTTCAGCGAACATCCCGATGTTAGTCGAGCGGTTAGTCAAACATACCCGAACCCCACTTAATTCAAAGGGAGGAAAAAACAAACATATACACAACACCTTATTTGGGGCCAAAAAACTTCCCAAGCAGCTTAAATTAGAAGCAGACACCAGAAAAACTTACATCAGTTGACCCACAGTATAAATGTAATAATTGCACAGCAGCAGTCAGCCATTGGCCATACATGAGATATTCAGGGTCTGAGCCAGCATTTATAACTTTGTATTGAAGTTTCAATTAAGTTAAGGTGAGGTAGTTGTGCAATCATGCTTTGCTGAGAGACCTGATACCTCATGCAACAGCTCAAACTGCTTTTTTTGCTCAGCCACACTCAGGTAGCACAAACATCAATTTTGTAGACTACTGTTCCACAGAGTAGAAACAGTGTAATAGGCCTCAAACACTTTCCATCACAGGTTACCCACCTCATGGACACCCAACTTGAAAAAAAAAAAAATGTTTGTAACATCAGAGGCACTAGAAACAGCAGGGAAAGAATACGCCAAAAAGGTGGCACAAACTGCAATAACACGAAAACAATACATGACACTAAAAACAACATCATTGCCTAGCCTGCCCAATCTGCAACTGGGGTGCAAGGGTCATCGGAGATCCATGACTTGTTTATTTTGATGAAAGTTAGGTAGTCTACACTTTCAAGGGACAGTGGGATGCGCTTATCCGTCAGGACACCATCAGCAGCACTGGAGACACACTGGCTGCCGAGCATGATAAAGCCTCCAAGGCGTGACAGGTGAGCTCAGAACACTCTTCTATTTTTGAAAACCAAAATGTAAAAGGGTCCAACCCCCCCGCATAATGGCATTGATATCATGGCATCCGGTGGCATTGATAACCACATTATCCCCTCCTGAGGAACCGTGCTAACGGGGAAACGCGTCGGGGGCAATACCAACACACGCTAAGTCACTTTAACTTCTATTTTGTGTATTAACACATTTGGATCCTTTTGGGCTGGTCCCTTTGTTATTATATATGTGACATTGGTATGTCCATTATTGGCATGGGACAGATATAGTTATTGATGGACTGAATGACACTAATGGATTATCGTTTAGCTGTGTGGTGGATTATCTATATAGCATTTGGAGGCACCTGTTTTATCTAATTTATTTACTGTCTGCATTTTGTATTTGACATATTCTATTTTTTCACCACTGTTCTCCACTATATTGTTTTCCCTCCTATATATACAGGGACATTGTAGGGGAGAGAGGGATAGCCTGCGTTGAGTGGGGGCGCCAAAAAATCGCTTCTTAGGGTGCCAACCTCCACAGCAAGGCAGGCGAGAACAGTAGGTTGTAGTACAGTATTTGAATAGGTGATCATTTATGTGGTGTTTATTGCACATTATAACAAACCAAGGTTTGTTCTGGGCCAGGTTTTTATATTTATTAGGTATTAAAAGCTAAGTTTTAAAGGGATTATATGTGCACAACGGTTTTTTGATTAGTCCCTATTCATTTTCTAATTTCTTCATTGATATTAAGCTTCATATAATCCTGCACCATCCTCTCTAGTCGTTTACAATGTGTCAGACTTGTGCTTTGTTCCGCTGGTGCACAGGCTGGTCTGAAAAATGTGCTTAATGACTCACAGAAATTGCTTATGCCACTTATACTGCAGCTGCTGCTGTATTGGCTATGACACCTTGACATTCCCAGGGTTGGATGTCTAGAACTGGGGTGCACACCATGTGCCTCACTACTGTCTTGGGGAAAATCACTCTTATGACTGTCTACAATCGAGTTTCGATACTCCAGCATGTGTGCATCCCTTTCCAGGTGGGAAGCATCTGGCTAAATTAACTCTTGTACCGTGGATCTAACAGAGTGGCAACCCAGTAGTCAGCACTGTTTCTAACTCTAAGAATACAGGCATCGTGTTGAAGTACAGCAAGAAGGCGCTCATGTGTCAGACATTTCCATGAGGTCCAACTTCAAGGTGTGTTGCGGGGTAACACTAAAGGTGTGTCTTTCCGCCAACCACGAACAACAGAAAGTGTATCATTAACCTCTTCATCTCCTGACTGTTGCTAGTTAATCACCTCATCCTCCATTTGATCCTCTGCTCCTGCATCTTCACTAACAGTTTGTCTGGTACCATGAGCGCCCCTTGATAGCTATAAGCCACCCACTTATGGCACCCAGAAATTTTAAATATTGTTAAACCTTCCATATCCTCCTCTACTTCCAACTCTTCCTCTGGGACATCACCTTCTCACTGAGACTATTCAAAGTGTGCCCCAGCAGGTATAAGACCAGAATAGTGATGCTGATGATGGCATTGTCAGCAATAACCATCTTAGTAACCATTTCAAAACTTTGAAGAAGGGTGCAGAGGTCCTTCTTCTGTGCCCACTCCACAAGTGTGATTTTCACCATATATGCAAAATTAAATACTGCACCAGGGTTGTCTTGCCAACCACCGTCCACCCCATCAACCACATCTTTCGATTCTTCATCCTCCCTCACTGTGGCAAGTCTTGTCACACAGGTTTCCTGCCGACGAACCTCCACTTGTTTACCCCCTACATTTGGGGTGATGGGGTGATTGAGAACTTGTCAGCTGACATGGAATTGGACATGCCCACTGTTTTTGTCTGATCTTACATAGGAAGCACACCCCCTGTTTCTCAGTGCACCGTCACATCTCCACCTGCACCTCTCTCACAGTCCAGCAGCTTGCTGTGTTCACCCTACTCCACCCTGTGTCAGAAAGCAGCAAACCCTCATTTGTGCAGTTGTGCTCTCATAAAAGATTCTTTACTCCTATAAATGGCAACGTTTTCGGCTAGAATTTCACCATCTTCAATCTACTAATAATAACAATCTTTATTTATATATTGCAAACACATTCTGCATAGCTTTACTAGTCAGCAGTTCATATAAAACAGTCAAAAGTTACCAAGTTTAAGATAATCAAACAATTAAAGCAAAAATAATGACGACCCTGCTCTTCAGAGCTTACAATCTACAATGAGGTGGGGGCGACACCAATTACAGGTGCTTACTTATAATGATGGTACAACCATCTTGAGGAAATAGGGGGGAGATAAAGGCTGCATGAGTCTTTTGGGTATGGTTGAGTTTGATGGTGAAATATGTTCAGAGAAGTAGAGAATAAGCTATATACAGAAAAAAGGACTTTGATTAGAGAATGTGATAGGCCGCTCTAAACAGATGTGTTTTTAAACGAGCACCTAAAAATGTCCAAGTTGTGGTCATACTCCTAATTTCATGGGGGACAAAGGATAAGAGGTGAGTCATCTAGGTAGGAAATTGAACTTAACCAGACAAATTCCAGATCTGGGGTGTTACCATCTTTGTGTGTCTCAGAGTTTGAAAGTTGTGAGAAGCCTCAAAAATTGGCTAGAGATAGAAGCTGGGAAGCAGTTGGGAAGTGGATCTGTTGAAGTCTCCCAGGATAAGGGTTGTCAATTTTGAGGACATGAACTGTGGCTGCAATGTATAAAAGTGGTCAAGCAAGTGGTTGGGTGAGCCCAGGGGACGGTATATGACTGCTACTCTCTGATGGTGTGAAAAGAAGAATGGAGTCCAATCATCCTACATTTATTTATTGGGTTAAAAACAGGATTATTGTTGGCAGAGAGGAGTGTAGGGTTATCGTGAAGTTGTGATCGTACAGCGGGATATGCGCATATTCCATGTATTCTAATCTGGACGTGGATAAGCCGTATGCTCACATACTTTTCTGAGAACTAATTATTGTAAACAGTCTGTGGCCTCCTCGGATGATTTGTCACCCAATCTTGTCATTGTCTGTATGACTCATAGCCTGTGATCCCTGTGATAATCTCATGGCCACTCCAATCAGTTGGCCATGGAAATGCAGCCTTTCTGCCCTATACAGATGGTTTTCAAAAGCTGATGACTGTCGCAGTCCCCCAAGTCCCAGTATCCCAGTCACCATTACTTCTCTAAGAAAGATATGCCTGTGCTACAGCAACAAGTTGCAGACAACATCCCTTGTTCCCTGAAAAATTCTATGTCTGCCATGGTGCATTTCAACAAGGACACCTGGACGAGCAAGCATGGACGGGGAGTTACATCTAGATGACTGGGCACTGGCTGATTCTGGTGACTGTAGGGGCAGTCCACGAAGGGGCTGCTGCACAAGTCTTGCAAGGCACTTGGAGATGGGGAAATAAACCACTACACACCATAAGATGGAGAACTAAACTAATGGACAACAGGGATTTGAGAACTAAACTAATAAACAGCTATGATTGCAGAAATAAACAAATAAACACCAGAACATGGAGAAGTAACTTACTAGACAACAGGGATTGGAGAGCTAAACTACTAAACAGCTTGGGTTTGAGAAATAAACTAGTACACACCAGGGGATTGAGATCTGAAGCAGTAGACACAAAGGTGGCCTATTGCTACATTCAACACAAATGAAGTAGACCTAACGTGGAATCTACACATTTGCAAAAATTTATTTGCACACACCATCAAAGTGAAATCAATTTCACCACAGTATATATAGTATAATAGGGACCAACAAGCATTCCACTACACCCAACCCAGCAGATGGACACCTAACCAAGAGTGTTTACATTTCCAAAAATTAGTGTCAGACACTAACAAAGAGGCATCAATTTCACCACAGTAGAAATAGTATACTAGGGACCGACAAGTCTTCCACTACAGCCAACCCAGTGTTAGCACCATGCCATATCTCTGCTTTGACAGGCAGGGTCCCCAGCATGTTACTTCACTTACCCATGATGCGGTCAGTTCCTTCCTTCGCCATGCTCTGCAGGCATCCAGCAGAGCTTCCAGCCAGGCTCCCAGTCATGTCCTAAGGCCATGCCTTCTTAAAAGGCCAGCACCTGCACTTGCCATTTCCTCCCCAGCCAATGGCTGTGGGTCATTATGTATATATTGCTTCCTTCTCACTGGGGAGGTGCCTGAGCACCTGTTCTGCAGTCTAAATTGTGTAAGGTTGCGTACCAACTCCTGCTGCACTCTGGTGCAGATCCTGCCCGCTGCACTCTGGTGAAGATCCTGCCCGCTGCACTCTGGTGAAGATCCTGCCCGCTGCACTCTGGTGAAGATCCTGCCCGCTGCACTCTGGTGAAGATCCTGCCCGCTGCACTCTGGTGAAGATCCTGCCCGCTGCACTCTGGTGAAGATCCTACCCGCTGCACTCTGGTGAAGATCCTACCCGCTGCACTCTGGTGAAGATCCTGCCCGCTGCACTCTGGTACGAACTCTGCCTACTTCATTCTTACCAACACTGCCTGCTGCACCATCCAGTCTGTCCTACTGGTTCCAGCTGCTGCGCATCCGTTGGTCTGTCCTGGAGTTGCACCTGGCGTTCATTGGGAGCCAAGTCTACCCTTACCATCAGAGGCTCTAGTCAACAGCTCCGTGCTTGCTTAGTCATGCCCATCAAGGCTCTCCACGGTCCGTGGCACAGTGGTTCCACAAACCACATCCGAGACATCCAGCACATGGACACCCAACAGGACTGTTTACATTTCCACAAATTAGTGTTATCTCCAGTAGCAGCAAAAGCAGGCAAATAAGCCCCACTAAAGATATCAGAGACTGCAATTATGCAAGAACAATGCAGAACACTGAAAACTGCAACATACAGTAACAGAAGTTGTCAGTTGTCTTGGATAGGATGTCACATGAGTGGTTCACTAGTGCTTTCAGAATAATTAACACCTACCACACATACACCTCAACACCAAGTATAATCTCCCTTCCTCCACGACCTCGCTTTTTTCCAGTCATGTTGCTCAGATAGTGTGCTAGGAGCACAGTATTAGCAACTAAAAATAGATTATTTACTCTGCACAAACTCTGCACACAGCTGAACTTTAGTGGCACAAAATCAGAAGGTGAAATATGGTGTGATTAATCACGTTATTCACAGCATAAACAATTGTTTCAGTGTCAATGAGGCATGTATGACAAAGTAGATCTGCTCTAAAAAATGTCAAAGTGATATGTCCCCTACTGTACGACGTTAGTAGCAGATTTTTTCTTTGGGTGGGGGGTTGGTATGGATGAGGCCTGCATAACATTAACTAGATGCTCCAAACAATTTCAAAGTGAGATGTCCTCAATTGTATGATGTTAGCAACAGAATAATTTTGGGGGGCCTGTCAAAACGGCCTGTATAACATTGACTAGATGCTCCAAAAAATTTCACAATGAGATCTCCCATTCTATATTCGGTTAGTAACGAAATATATATATTATATATATATATATATATATATATATATATATATATATATTTATTTTTTTTTAGTATGGATGAGATCTGTATAAACTAGAAGATTTCCTACAGTTTCTGCTGGTAAGGTGCAGGTTTGCTGGAAAAATATGGCTGATGAGTTGTTATAGGAAGTGATCAGGAAAAGGGCCATGACGGCGGGAATGGGAATGTACAACAGGATCAATAACAGGGCGGCTATGGGAAGTACGAGATCCAGGATCCAGCATACAAAGATCACTCATTTACCCAACATCAATTATCAGAGAGCATTTGATGCATTGCTCATCAGAAGACAAGCTTCTCAAGCAAAGTATAAAAGATGCCCCTGAGAAATTGGATGCCAAAGGTGCACATAATCTTGAAGATAGGCTCAAATCAATAAAAAACTCCAATCTCGGCTGCTGTATCATGTTTGTAAAAAAAAAATATATTAAATAAATAAATTTTAATGTGCAGCAGCTCTTCACACAACAATTTCAACGCCACTAAAATTAAAAGGTTGCATATAGTGGGCTGTATCACTTTCATCAACAGAAAAAATTTTTTGAATGTGATTGAGGTCTACAGACAGCTTCATATCACCACTACAAAATTACAAAATGGGATATGGCGGGCTGTATCACGTTCAGCAACTGAAAAAATTATAATTTTTTTAATGCACGTTAGGTCTGCAGACAGGTTTATACCATTGCCACAACATGACAATGTGGGATACGACGGGCTGTATAACATTCAGCAACAGAAAATAAATATCACTTGTTTTTATGCGTGATAGTTCTACAGACAGTTTCATATCACCACAGCACTAAATGACATGGTAGGATACAGAACCTTGTTTCACATTTAGCTAGTGAAAAAATATTTATTACAATGCTATACTCGTGCATGGAGTACAATAGAAGCAGTGCACAACACATTTGTAGGACATGTGCCCTGCTAGCTTTGTCTGTGGACCTCCGTAATGGCCAAAAAAAATGCTGAAAGGTAAATTTAACAGCCACACTGGACACTAGCTAGCTACACTATCTGACTGATATGCAACCACCTAGCTAACTAGCTAAAATCTGGGATACAGCAGGCTTTTTCACATTTAGCTAGTGAAAAAATATTAATTAGAATGCTATACTCGTGTATGGAGCACAACAGAAGCAGTGCACAACACACTTGTAGGACATGTGCCCTGCTGGCTTTGTCTGTGGACCTCGGTAATGGCTATAGAAAGTGCTGGAAGGTAAATTTGACAGCCACATTGGACTCTAGCTAGCTACACTATCTGACTAATATCCAACCGCCTAAGTAACTAGCTAAAATCTTGCTGCTAACAGTGCCAGCGTCAGGAGCAGTCTCTCTGCGCTGTTAAAGTGTCAAAATGGCACTAAAACAAGATGTCCACTATTTATATGGAGAGGGACATTTCATTTCAGCAGCCAATGACACAACCCATTGTGTCAGGACATTGTCGGTGCTTCCTGCTCCCTGATTGACTAGGCGCAATGTGCACACATAAAGTTAGGAAAATAAAGACTGTTTATAAGGACGCCGCACCTCTAAGCTCTGCAAACCCCATCCCCTCATCAAACACATGCCAAACACTCATGATACATCAACATAACCGTTGTTAAAGTGGTGAAAATATTTTTACGTCAACGCAAATATTTTCATTCACCTTACCGATTTTTCATGATTTTATAAAATTTTGCTCGTGTTTCCGATCACAAATCTGAATGTTCCATATTCTTGCCAAATTTATGTTTGGCTATCGTTTTCTGAACAAATTCGCTCATCACTAGTTTTAAATGCTTATTACTCCCCTAGAGGAAATCTTTGGGAGGTACAGTTTCCAAAATGGGTTTAATCGGGGGGCTTCTGTTGTTCGGGAATCTTAGTGGCTCTTCAAATGTGATAATCTATTACAATTTTGCATATACCCTATATATGTTTCTGAGCACAGTTGGGGTATCCCTTTACTCAGGAGTTATTGCACAACAAAAGAAATTCAGGAAATTATCCGCTCCCAAATCAATATACCCCCTCCCTAATGAGCCCCACAATGTATTAAAACACATATTGCAATCACATTTGCCATTTTTGAAGCGATGAGAGGCATCCTAACTAATGGGTGCATGCTTCCAGAAGGGCTGGGCATAATGTACTGGTCACTAGAATTGAGCGACTTTTACTTTTTTAGGATCGAGTTGGGTTTCGCGAAATCAGACTTTGTCAAAAGTCATGTCGGGTGAAATCGGCCGATTATTGCGAAAAGTCCGGGGCCGACTGAAACACGAAACCCAATGCAAGTCAATGGGGAATGAAAGTCGGCAGTGAGTGGAGGACAGGAAAACACCTACAGTGCCCATTTTAATGGCAAAAACATCAATTCTTATTACTGAAGCTTGTCAATCTTAATTTACTTTATAATAATAGTTAGTCATTGAAAACTGGGGGTCATTTGGCTAAAGTTGTGGGGGGGTAGGGCTGGCTCAAGATTTTCGTGGGCCCAGGAAATGCGGAATACATCACGGCGGAGAAGCAGGGAGAGGTAAGTATTTCAACTTTGCAAGTGCTGTGATCTTGAGCAAGCAGGGGGGGCCCACTCGTTCACATTGGCACTGGCACAGGGCCCCTCAAAGTATGGTGGGGTGTTTGATGGCGGTGGCACCTCCCACCGCAGAGACACTTTTGCATACTATGAGGGGCCCTGTGCCAGTGACGTCGCCAACGAGTATGCCCCCCCACCTGATGAAGGAACCTGTACTTTCTTCTGCATCTTCCTCTTTGTCCCCGTGTAAGGTGGTATAGTATGCGGGAAGGGGAACCTGACTTTCAGCAGGGTCAGATTCTGGCTGTGTAGTGCAAGGGGAATGTAGTGGTCTGGGTCAATGTACCAGCAGAGTCATCTAGCAGTGGCTGGGCAATGGGCAGGATGAGGAGGAAACACAGATATATGCCCAAATAATAAAGTAGGCTAAATGCAGTTCAAAACTGGTAACAGGAGTACACTGGCAGCATAGCTTTGTGCAGCGGAGGACAATTGTAAGAAGTGACAGATACAGTTAGTAGGCCCAAAAAAGTAAGTAGGCTAAATGCAGTTCAAAATTGGTAACAGGGATAACCAGGCGGCATTGCTTGGTTCAGCGGAGGACAATTGTAATGAGTGGCTGACACAGTGAGTAGGCCTGGATAAGGAAGTAGGTTAAATGCAGTTCAAAATTGATAACACTATTAAACTGGCGGCATAGCTTCGTTCAGTGGAGGAAAATTGAAATGAGTGGCTGACACAGGCAGTAGGCCTAAATAAGTAAGTAGGCTAAATGCAGTTCAAAACTGGTAAAAGGAGTACACTGGCGGCATAGCTTTGTGCAGTGGAGGACAACTGTAATGGGAGGCAGACACAGTTAGTAGGCCTAAATAAGTAGGCTACATGCAGTTCAAAACTGGTATAAGGAGTACACTGGCGGCATAGCTTTGTTCAGCGGAGGACAATTGTAAGGAGTGGCAGACACAGGTAAGTAGGCCCAAAAAAGTAAGTAGGCTAAATGCAGTTCAAAATTGGTAACAGGAATAACCAGGCGGCATTGCTTTTTTCATCGGCGGACCATTGTAAGGAGTGGCTGACACAGTGAGTAGGTCTAACTAAGTAGGCTAATTGCAGTTCAAAACTGGTAAAAGGACTAAACAGGTGGCATAGCTTTGTGCAGCGGAGGACAACTGTAATGGGAGGCAAACACAGTTAGTAAGCCTAACTAAGTAGGCTAATTGCAGTTCAAAACTGGTAAAAGGACTAAACAGGCGGCATAGCTTTGGGCAGTGGAGGACAACTGTAATGGGAGGCAGACACAGTTAGCAGGCCTAACAAAGTCGGCTAAATGCAGTTCAAAACTGGTAAAAGGACTAAACAGGCGGCATAGCTTTGTGCAGTGGAGGACAACTGTAATGGGAGGCAGACACAGTTAGTAGGCCCCAAAAAGTAAGTAGGCTAAATGCAGTTCAAAATTGTTAACAGGAGTAAACTGGCGGCATAGCTTTGTTCAGCGGAGGACAATTGTAAGGAGTGGCAGACACAGTTAGTAGGCCCAAAAAGTAAGTAGGCTAAATGCAGTTCAAAATTGGTAACAGGAATAACCAGGCGGCATTAATTTTTTCAGCGGAGGACAATTGTAAGGAGTGGCTGACACAGTGAGTAGTGTTATGACCCCAATGGCGAGGGTCTCAGAGATATCAGCAAGTCTGCGAAGTACAAAAATCCAGCTCATAGGGCAGTGGTAACTGGGTTGACCATATATCTACTCCTAACGCCAACACTAGAAGTAGCCGGGGAACATGCCTACGTTGGTCGCTAGATGTCTCGCGCCAGCCGGAGAGCTAACTACCCCTAGAAGAGGAAAACAAAGACCTCTCTTGCCTCCAGAGAAAAGACCCCAAAAGTAGGATACAAGCCCCCCACAAATAATAACGGTGAGGTAAGAGGAAATGACAAACACAGAGATGAACTAGGTTTAGCAGAGAGAGGCCCACTTACTAATAGCAGAATGTAGTAAGATAACTTATATGGTCAACAAAAACCCTATCAAAAATCCACGCTGGAGATTCAAGAACCCCCGAACCGTCTAACGGCCCGGGGGGAGAACACCAGCCCCCTAGAGCTTCCAGCAAGGACAGGAATCACATTTAGTACAAGCTGGACAAAAATGAGAGCAAGCAAATAACTGAAAAAACAAAGAAGCAAGACTTAGCTTAATTTTGCACGAACCAGGACCAGCAGATAGGAGCAAACAAAAAGGATCTGATTACAACGATGCCAGGCACTGGACTAAGGATCCATGAGGTTCATATAGCAACACCCCTGGACTAACGACCCAGGTGGGTGCAAACTGAAGGAAGAAAATCCCAGAGTCATATCACTAGTAACCACCAGAGGGAGCCAAAAAGTCTAATTCACAACAGTACCCCCCCTTAAGGAGGGGTCACCGAACCCTCACTATGACCACCAGGGCGATCAGGATGAGCAGCGTGAAAGGCACAAACTAAATCGGCCGCATGCACATCAGAGGCAACTACCCAGGAATTATCCTCCTGACCATAGCCCTTCCACTTGACCAGATACTGAAGCCTCCGTCTGGAGAGACGAGAATCCAAGATCTTCTCCACCACGTACTCCAACTCGCCCTCAACCAACACCGGAGCAGGAGGCTCAACAGAAAGAACCACCGGCACAACGTAGCGCCGCAACAAGGACCTATGGAACACGTTGTGAATGGCGAACGACACCGGAAGATCCAAGCGAAAGGAAACTGGATTAAGGATTTCCAATATCTTGTAAGGACCGATGAAGCGAGGCTTAAATTTAGGAGAGGAGACCTTCATAGGAACAAATCGAGAAGACAGCCATACCAAATCCCCAACACGAAGTCGGGGACCCACACCGCGGCGGCGGTTGGCAAAACGCTGAGCCTTCTCCTGTGACAACTTCAAGTTGTCCACCACATGATTCCAGATCTGCTGCAACCTATCCACCACAGAATCCACCCCAGGACAGTCAGAAGGCTCCACATGTCCCGAGGAAAAATGAGGATGGAAACCAGAGTTGCAGAAAAATGGCGAAACCAAAGTAGCGGAACTAGCCCGATTATTAAGGGCAAACTCAGCCAACGGCAAGAAGGTCACCCAATCATCCTGATCTGCCGAAACAAAACACCTCAAATAAGCCTCCAGAGTCTGATTAGTTTGCTCCGTTTGTCCATTAGTCTGAGGATGAAAGGCAGACGAGAACGAAAATCAATGCCCATCCTAGCACAAAAGGATCGCCAGAACCTGGAAACAAACTGGGATCCTCTGTCAGACACAATATTCTCAGGAATGCCGTGTAAACGAACCACATTCTGAAAGAACACAGGAACCAGATTGGAAGAGGAAGGCAGCTTAGGCAAAGGCACCAAATGGACCATTTTAGAAAAGCGATCACATACCACCCAGATGACAGACATGCCCTGAGACACCGGGAGATCAGAAATGAAATCCATGGAAATGTGTGTCCAAGGCCTCTTCGGGACAGGCAAGGGCAAGAGCAACCCGCTGGCACGAGAACAGCAAGGCTTAGCTCGAGCACAAGTCCCACAGGACTGCACAAATGACCGCACATCCCGTGACAAGGAAAGCCACCAAAAGGACCTAGCCACCAGATCTCTGGTGCCAAAAATTCCCGGATGACCTGCCAACACCGAGGAATGAACCTCGGAAATGACACTGCTGGTCCACTTATCAGGAACAAACAGTCTGTCAGGTGGACAAGAGTCAGGTCTACCAGCCTGAAATCTCTGCAACACGCGTCGCAAATCAGGAGAAATGGCCGACAAGATAACTCCCTCTTTAAGAATACCAACTGGTTCTGCGACTCCAGGAGAGTCAGGCACAAAGCTCCTTGAAAGAGCATCAGCCTTCACATTCTTTGAACCTGGTAAATACGAGACCACAAAGTCAAAACGGGAGAAAAATAATGACTAGCGGGCCTGTCTAGGATTCAGGCGTTTAGCAGACTCGAGATACATCAAATTTTTGTGATCAGTCAAGACCACCACACGATGCTTAGCACCCTCGAGCCAATGACGCCACTCCTCAAATGCCCACTTCATGGCCAGCAACTCCCGATTGCCAACATCATAATTCCGCTCAGCAGGCGAAAACTTCCTAGAGAAGAAAGCACATGGTCTCATTACCGAGCAACCAGGGCCTCTCTGAGACAACACGGCCCCTGCCCCAATCTCCGAAGCATCCACTTTGACCTGAAAGGGAAGTGAGACATCAGGCTGGCACAAAACAGGCGCTGAAGTAAACCGGCGCTTCAACTCTTGGAACGCCTCCACGGCTGCAGGAGCCCAGTTAGCAACATCAGAACCTTTCTTGGTCATATCCGTCAAAGGTTTAACAACGCTAGAAAAATTAGCGATAAAACGACGGTAGAAGTTAGCAAAACCCAAGAACTTCTGAAGACTCTTAACTGACGTGGGTTGAGTTCAATCATGAATAGCTCGGACCTTGACTGGGTCCATCTCCACAGCAGAAGGGGAAAAAATAAACCCCAAAAAGGGAACCTTCTGTACTCCAAAGAGACACTTTGAGCCCTTAACAAACAACGCGTTCTCAAGCAAAACCTGAAACACCATCCTGACCTGCTCCACATGTGAGTCCCAATCTTCAGAGAAAACCAGAATATCATCCAGATAAACAATCATAAATTTATCCAGATACTTCCGGAAAATGTCATGCATAAAGGACTGAAACACTGAGGGAGCATTAGAGAGCCCAAAAGGCATCACCAAGTACTCAAAATGACCTTCGGGCGTATTAAATGCAGTCTTCCATTCATCTCCTTGCTTAATGCACACAAGATTGTACGCACCGCGTAGATCTATCTTGGTGAACCACTTGGCACCTTTAATCCGGGCGAACAAGTCCGACAACAGAGGCAAAGGATACTGAAATTTAACAGTGATTTTATTCAGAAGACGATAGTCAATACAAGGTCTCAAAGATCCGTCCTTCTTGGCCACAAAAAAGAATCCCGCACCAAGAGGGGAAGAGGATGGACGGATATGCCCCTTCTCCAGGGACTCCTTGATATACGAACGCATTGCGGCATGCTCAGGTACAGACAGATTAAATAATCTACCCTTAGGAAATTTACTACCTGGAATCAAATCTATGGCGCAGTCACAGTCCCTATGAGGAGGCAGAGCACTGGACCTGGACTCGCTGAATACATCCTGATAATCAGACAAATACCCAGGAACTTCCGAAGGAGTAGAGGAAGCAATAGACACCGGCGGGGAATCAGCATGAATTCCCTGACAACCCCAACTTGACACAGACATTGCCTTCCAATCCAAGACTGGATTGTGGGTCTGTAACCATGGCAGACCCAAAACGACCAAATCATGCATTTTATGCAGAACAAGAAAACGAATCACCTCCCGATGTTCAGGAGTCATGCACATGGTTACCTGCGTCCAAAACTGCGGTTTATTTTCCGCCAATGGCGTAGCATCAATACCTCTAAGAGGAATAGGATTTACCAACGGTTCGAGAACAAAACCACAGCACTTGGCAAATGACAGATCCATAAGACTCAGGGCAGCACCTGAATCCACAAACGCCATAACAGGGTAAGAAGACAATGAGCAAATTAAAGTCACAGACAAAATAAATTTAGGTTGCAAATTACCAATGGCGACAGGACTAACAACCCTTGTTAGGCGTTTAGAGCATGCTGATATAACATGTGTAGAATCACCACAGTAAAAACACAACCCATTCTGACGTCTATGATTTTTCCGCTCATTTCTAGTCTGAATTCTATCACATTGCATTAAATCAGGTGTTTGTTCAGACAACACCACCAGAGGATTAGCAGTTTTGCGCTCCCGCAAACGCCGGTCAATTTGAATAGCCAGCGCCATGGAATCATTCAGACTTGTAGGAATGGGGAAACCCACCATCACATTCTTAATGGCTTCAGAAAGGCCATTTCTGAAATTTGCGGCCAGAGCACACTCATTCCACTGAGTAAGCACGGACCATTTCCGAAATTTTTGGCAATACACTTCAGCTTCATCCTGGCCCTGAGAAATAGCCAGCAAGGCTTTTTCTGCCTGAACTTCAAGATTGGGTTCCTCGTAAAGCAATCCGAGCGCCAGAAAAAACGCATCAATATTTGCCAATGCCGGATCTCCTGGCGCTAGCGAGAAAGCCCAATCCTGAGGGTCGCCCCGTAAAAAAGAGATAACAATTTTAACTTGCTGAGCTGAATCTCCAGATGAACGGGGTCTCAGAGAAAGAAACAATTTACAATTATTCCTGAAATTCCTAAACCTAAATCGGTCTCCAGAGAACAGTTCAGGAATAGGTATCTTAGGTTCAGACATAGGACTACTGGTAACAAAATCTTGTATGCCCTGCACACGAGCAGCAAGCTGGTCTACACTTGTAATCAAGGTCTGGACATTCATGTCTGCAGCAAGCACAAGCCACTCAAAGGTAAAGGGGAGGAAGAGAGGAAAAAAAAAACCTCAGAATTTCCTTTCTTATAATCCCACTTCTGCAATGCATTAAACATTCAATGTTGGCCTGGCATACTGTTATGACCCCAATGGCAGGGGGTCTCAGAAATAGTTACCAAGTCTGCAAACACAAAAACCAGCTCATAGGGCAGTGGTAACTGGGCTGACCATATATCTAATCCTAGCACCACAAATAACAGCAGCCGGGGAACGTGCCTACGTTGATTCTAGACGTCTCGCGCCAGCCGGAGAACTAACTAACCCTAGAAGGGAAAAGAAAGACCTTTCTTGCCTCCAGAGAAAAAGACCCCAAAAGTTGGATACAAGCCCCCAACAAATAATAACGGTGAGGTAAGAGGAAAAGACAAACGTAAGAATGAGCTAGGTATTTAGCAAAGAGAGGCCCACTAGCTAATAGCAGAATATAGTAAGATAACTTATATGGTCAGCAAAAACCCTATAAAAAATATCCACGCTGGAAATTCAATAACCCCCGAACTGTCTAACGGCCCGGAGGGAGAACACCAGCCCCCTAGAGCTTCCAGCAAGGACAGGAATCACATTTAGTACAAGCTGGACAAAAATGAGAGCAAGCAAATAACTGAAAAAACAAAGAAGCAAGACTTAGCTTAATTTTGCACGAACCAGGACCAGCAGATAGGAGCAAACAAAAAGGATCTGATTACAACGATGCCAGGCACTGGAATAAGGATCCATGAGGTTTATATAGCAACACCCCTGGACTAACGACCCAGGTGGGTGCAAACTGAAGGAAGAAAATCCCAGAGTCATATCACTAGTAACCACCAGAGGGAGCCAAAAAGTCTAATTCACAACACTCCTCTGCTTAGTAGCAGAGAGTGGTAGTAGGCGCAACATATTAGCTGGTCTAAATAGAGGCCAGGGCCCCTGTATATTTTAACTATCATCTATCATTTCAGCAAATTTGTATTGGCAGTGCCATTGAAGGATTTAACAGCACAGACTACACAGTGGTGGAGCAGGGAGGGGTAAGTATTGCAAGTGGTAGAGCACTGTTCGAGCTGGGGGGAACACTCTCTCGTGGGCTGTGGTACTGGCACAGGGCCCTTCATATTATGACGGTGTGTCTGACATTGGTTGTGCACCACCACCTTCAGAGACACTTCATTGTACTATGAGGGACCCTGTGCCAGTGCCGTCACCCAAGATTGGGCACACCCACCTGTCCAGGCAAACGGCACTCGCACGGGTGCTTGCGCCAGGTGGTGACCACGGCCCTGTGGGGGGAGTCAGCCCATTTAGGGAGGTATAAAAATGGCCTATGGTGGACATTCAGCAGCTGCAAATGGAGGAATTGGAGAAGTCAGTAAGAGGAGTCCAAAAGCAAGACATTTTTCAGGCAAGCTACGTGTCAGCAGGGGAAGGTGGGGCAAACTAATTTGAAATCCATGATTGGTTCATTTTAATGAAGGTTAGATCATCATTTCGGGTAGCCCAGACGTGTCCTTTTTTCTGTCAGTATTGAACCAGCAGCACGGAATACTCTTTCTGATAGCACACTAGCAGCAGGGCATGCAAGCTCCTGTAATGAAGATGGATCGTCCCCACGTAAGGGCAAGGGGGTACTCGGCATCGGGTCCTACGGTTCGGGGGATGTCACGGTGGCCTGACCCGGTCTGTGGCCCTTTGAGGGGCATCCAATTAAAGGTGAAGTCTGTATAAGGTTCGTAGGATAGCTGCGGAGACACCATCATGTGTTTCTCAACGCAAGCAGTGAATAGCCAGACCTTTCCCCGGGAAGGAACAACCACGGGAAGGGCAGCATCCAATAAAGGAAAACATCCAATACAGGAAAACCACCTATGCCAAGCATGGCATCCATCCACAGACAGCTGTTTCGGGGTGTTTGCCCCTCATCAGTGTGGAGTAGGAATCTGGCTATTAGGAGCAGTGCCTAGTAAAAGGCTGTGAAGGAACAGATGATTGGCCTCGGGGAGACCAAAACATCCAACACCGCGGAGACACCATCACGTTTGTCTAGATGTTATTTCTTCCTCTCTGTCCCCCAGATGGTATGGATAGGACATACCCATATGACTGATGGCCTGAAGCTTGTTGATAGGGACCCTAGAGATGCCCCGACCCCCACAATTTGCTACTGTGTCTTCATTGGTATTAAGGTCGGGCAGCCAACTTGGAATTGACTGTCCTGCTGGTCTTTGAAGTAATGCGTAGAGTCAATTACTCCCTCGGTGTTCCGGCCACCGGCTACGTGCCTCAGAAGTCTGTCTTACAGGACAGAACTCCTTCTGGTGTTGTCTCCTTGTGCTGTGACTTTGTTTCTCACTCCCTGCAACACAATTCCTTTCTTGTCCTTTCTTAGGATGCTGCCGCACGTGGGGCAGGCACAGCTCCGTGTCTTTGTCTCGTGCTAGGCCTCTGTCAGGATCCCACCCCTGACAGGGACCCTCTGTCTGCAGCTCAGATATTCCTTCTTTCCCCCTGTCTGCCTGACAGGTGTTGCCTGGGTGAAGCCCAGTCTGCTTCTGACTAATTTTCTATCCAGCCCGCCAGTTTTACCCTAATGTGAGGAGTGTCCTAATAGATAGAAACAAGGCTTCCCCTGGTGGACTGGAGTGTGAAGTGTGGTCTCTGTTTTGTGATACCTGGAAATATGAACTCCTTTAGTACCATCAGACGTAATATCACTCCCCCTGGTGGAAGAGCGACATTACTGCAACGACCAGGACTCTGGGGTGCTGCACATATTCTGCCAATTCAGGCCAGGTGTCTATTTTAGATGCCCAGTAATCAAAGGGGAATGACCTGTGAGGGAGAACATCGATAAGGGCGGAAAAGTAGTTCGTAACCATACTGGAAAAATGCTGTCTCCTGTCACTTTGAATCGATGCAGCAGTACCTGTCGTGTCAGCGGTCATTGCGAAATCACTCCACAACCTGGTCATAAAACCCCTCTGTCCAACGCCACTTCGGATTTGTGCACCTCTAACACCTCTGCCATGTTGCCCACTACGGCTCGTGTGAGAACCATCACCGCCGCTGTGTGCTGGGAATGCCTGAACCAAACAGTCTACAAGAGTTGCTTGTTTGGTAGCCAATATTTGCTCAAGGTTCTCATGTGGCATACTCAGCCATGTGGGCCAATGTTCCAAGTGTCAATTCACTGCTTGTTCTGGGTTGAGGTGCACTTTCTTGCAAATCAACATCACTTGTGTCCCGCAAAAACCCTGTGCCTGACCTTGCAACGCCACCAGTTTCTATTGCCCCCTGAGAAGCATCCTCCTCCCATAAATATTCATCCCCATCATCCTCCTCCTCCTCTTTGTCCACCACCTTGTCCAGGAGAGTTCCCTGAGCTGAAAATGGCAGACTGTCATCAAGGCTTCCCTCCTCTTCAGCTGCAGACGCCTGCTCCTTAATGTGCGTCAAACTTTGCATCAGCAGACGCATTAGTGGGATGCTCATGCTTATAATGGCGTCGTCTGCACTTACCAGCCGTGTGCATTCTCAAACACTCAAAACACTGAAGGACTTGACAGAGGTCTTGTAGCTTCGACCACTGCACACCAGACAACTCCATGTCTGCCATCCAAGTGCCTGCCCGTGAATGTGTATCCTCCCACAAATAAATTACAGCATGTCTCTGTTCGCACAGCATCTGAAGCATGTGCAGTGTGGAGTTCCACCTTGTTGCAATGTTGATTATTAGGCGGTGCTGGGGAAGATTCAGCGATTGCTGATGGTTCAGCATACGGCTGGAGTGTACAGGCGACCGGCGGATGTGCAAGCAAAGTCATCGCACCTTCAGGAGCAGGACTGGTAACCCCGGATAATTTTTCAGGAAGCACTGCACCACCAGGTTCAAGGTGTGAGCCAGGCAAGGTATGTGTTTCAGTTCTGAAAGGGCTATGGAAGCCATAAAATTCCTTCCGTTATCACTGACTACCTTGCCTGCCTCAAGATGTACACTGCCCAGCCATGACAGACTTTCTTGCTGCAAGTACTCGGCCAGTACTTCCGCGGTGTGTCTGTTGTCGCCCAAACACTTCATTTGTAACACAGCCTGCTGATGCTTACCACTAGCTGTTCGATAATGGGACACCTCGTGTGCAACACTGGCAGCTGTGGATGGAGTGGTTGTGCGACTGCGCTCTGTGGATGACCTTTTGCTTATGGAGGAGGAGGAGGAGGAGGAGGGGTGGCGAACGCCTACAGCCAATTGTTTCCTAGAACGTGGGCTAGGCAGAACTGTCCCACTATGGCTGTCCCCAGTGGACCCTGCATCCACCACATTAACCCAGTGCGCCGTGATGGACACGTAACGTCCCTGGCCATGCCTACTGGTCCATGCATCTGTTGTGAGGTGCACCTTTCCACTGACTAATTGCCTCAGTGCATGGACAATGCAGTCTTTGACATGCTGGTGGAGGGCTGGGATTGCTTTTCTCGCAAAGAAGTGCCGACTGGGTAGGTCATAGCGTGGTACTGCGTAGGCCATTAGGTCTTTGAAAGCGTCGCTTTCAACCAACCGGTAGGGCATCATCTCTAACGAGTATAGTCTAGCAATATGGGTGTTCAAACACTGTGTACGCGGATGAGAGGAGGAGTACTTTCTTTTCCTAATGAGAATCTCTTGTAGGGTGAGCTGGACTGGAGAGCTGCATATGGTGGAATTAGCAGTGGTGGTGGTGGTGGACATGGTGGATTGAGAGAGGGTTGGTGATGGTATTCTTGATGTTGGCCTACATACAGTGTTTCCTACCAAAAACCTTGTGATTCCCTGACTGCTTTGGCCTTGCGACGATACCTCCACATTTGCTGCTGGTGGTGTCCTAACTGGTGGGCTTACAGTGAGGGAAGCAATGTAGTGTTGCTGACTACGTTCATTCTGAGCAGGTGCACCAATGGTACGTGACGTTTGGTAGTTAGTCCAGCCTTGCAAGTGCATGCTGGTTAAATGTCTACGCATGCACGTTGTATTTAAATTTTGAAGATTCTTCCCTCTGCTAAAGGTCTTTGAGCATTTCTTACAGATAACTTTGCACTGATCATTCGGATCTTGGTTAAAAAATTGCCACACTGCACTCTTCCTACTATGAAATACCTTTTCAGGCATTGCACGCTGTGCTACTTTCACCGGATGGCCACACTGTCCTAAAACTGTTTTTTTGGCCTGAGACGGGCCTGCCAGATGAAAGCTGTTGTGATGTTGATGGCTGCTGCGGATCATCCTCCTCCGCTTCTGAGCTATTGTCAGCGGCACCCTCTTCCCCCAATGGCTGCCAATCTGGGTCAACAACTGGGTCATCTATCACCTCCTCTTCAATGTCATGTGCACCTTCCTCTGTGTCACCGTGTAAGGTGCTATAGCGTTCGGGACTGGGCACCATAGTCTCATCAGGGTCAGATTCTGGCTCAGTACACTGCGAGGGCAATGTAGTGATCTGAGTCAATGGAACAGCATAATAATCTAGCTGTGGCTGTGCATCAGTGCACTCCATGTCTGATTCATCTTGTAATGGGCTGTTAACAATTTCCCTTTCTAACCCAGGCACAGTATGTTTAAAGAGCTCCATGGAGTAACCTGTAGTGTCGCCTGACGCATCCTTCACTTTTGGTTTGGGTGAAGGACACAAGGAAACGTCTTGTTCCTGACCGGGAGCATCGACTGACGACTCGCTGCTTTTATATTTTGAACTTTCTGAAGAGGAGGCGAAAGAGCTAGAGGTTGAGTCAGCAATGAAAGCCAAAACTTTTTCCTGCTGCTCCAGCTTTAAAAGCGGTTTTCCTACTCCCAGATAAGGGAGGCTTTGAGGTAGGCCATGTGTAGTCAGAAGATGACACTGGCTCAACACCTCCAGCCTTAGGTACTATTGTGCTTTTCCCACTACCACCAGATGCACCACCACCATCATCAGTACCAGCTGGCAACGACCGCCCACGGCCTCTTCCACCAGACTTCCTAATTTTTGGGAAAATGTAACCAAAATAACAACCGTTATATGGTACAGTAAAACAAGGTAGAAGGTGTATATAAACTTTTTGAGAGAGAATATAAATCTCCCTTTTTATTTTGGTGAGACAGCACCACAACTCAGGCCCAGTGTATTACACATCGCAATGTGAGTGGCAGCAAGTGGCTGGCTGATACACGAGAAACTAAGAGGACTGAGGTATATCCACCTTGTGAGAATTTGAATCTCACTTTTTTTGGGAGGAGACTGAACCCAAACTCAGGCCCAGTGTATTTTACAACACAATGTGAGTGGCAGCAAGTGGCTGGCTGATACACGAGAAACTAAGAGGACTGAGGTATTTCCAGTTTGTGAGAATTTGAATCTCCCTTTTTTTGGGGGGAGACGGAACCACAATTCAGGCCCAGTGTATTTTACAATGCAATGTGAGTGGCAGCAAGTGGCTGGCTGATACACGACAAACTAAGAGGACTGAAGTATATCAACTTTGTGAGAATTTCAATCTCACTTTTTTTTTTGGACACAGAACCCAAGCTCAGCCCCAGTGTATAAAAGAACGCAATGTGAGTGGCAGCAAATGGCTGGCTGATATACGAGAAACTAAGAGGACTGAGGTATATCCACTTTGTGAGAATTTGAATCTCCCTTTTTTTTGGGGGGGGCGACTGAACCACAACTCAGGCCCAGTGTATTTTACAACGCAATGTGAGTGGCAGCAAGTGGCTGGCTGATACATGAGAAACTAAGAGGACTGAGGTATATCCACTTTGTGAGAATTTGAATCTCACTTTTTTGGGGTGGAGACTGAACCCAAACTCAGGCCCAGTGTATTTTACAACACAATGTAAGTGGCAGAAAGTGGCTGGAAGATATCTGAAAAAATTCAAGGACTGTAGTACAATTTCAATCTCCTTACAATGATCTCAGGACAAGTATGGCAGCAACAAAAAGGACTGCTGCACACAAAAGTGTGGACAAATAAACAAGATAACTGGAGAAAGGAGCAACAGGATTTTTGCTTTTAAAAAAGCAGTTGGTTTGCACAACAGCGGTGCAAACAGCAATGCAGCTATCAGGGAGCCTTATAAGGCAGCCTAATAAGCTACAGAGCTGATGCACATAGATATAGCCTCCACTGTCCCTGCAAAAAAAAAGGTGGTGTTGGACAGTGGAAATCGCTACAGCACAAGCGGTTTGGGGGTTAATCTTCCCTCCCTAACTATATCCCTGCTTCTGACGAAGCTGCAGCAACCTCTCCCCATGCTGAGATCGGCAGAAGTAAGATGGTGGTCGGCGTGCACGCCCCTTTATAGCCTCTGTGACGCCGCATAAAGCAAGCCAGTCACTGTCATGCCCTTCTCTAAGATGGTGGGGACCGAGACCTATGTCATCACGCTGCCCACACTCAGCGTCCTCCTTCATTGGCTGAGAAATGGAGCTGAATGCATCATATGAAACGCGACTTTGGCGCGAAGTTCGCCAACCTCATGGCCGATCCCACACTGGGATCGGGTAGGGTTTCATGAAACCCGACTTTTCCGAAAGTCGGCGACTTTTGAATTTGTCCAATCCGTTTCGCTCAACCCTACTGTTCACTGCAGTGTACTGGTCACTACAACGGCAGTTAGCAATTTTCACTCAACTTTCATTGCTGCTTGTTTCTACATAATATCCATGGAGTCAAAATCGTCACTACACCTGTAGACAAATTCCTCAAGGAGTATAGTTTCAAAAATGGGGTCACCTGAGGGGGATTCTGCTCTTATAGCAATAGGGGTTCTGTATATGGAGTCCGCAAACTGTTCCAGGAAAGTCTGCACTCCAGGAGGCAAATATCGCTCCATTTCTCCCGAGTCTCTCTGCATGGCTAAGAAGTACTGTACAGACCCATATGGGGTATTGACTCATTCAGTAGAAATTGTGGGACAAATTTTGGTGCCATTGTTACACAAGTCTTGTGTGAAAATGTAAAACCTGTGGCTAAACCAAAGTTTTGGTGGTAAAAATGCAGTTATATTTTCCTCACTGCCCAATGATATAAACTTCTGTGATACACTTGTGGTTCCAATATGATCACTGCACCCCTAGATGAATTCTTTGAAAGGTGTAGTCTGTAAAATAGGGTCACATATGGGTAGTTCTGCTGTCTTGGCACCTCATGGGCTCTTCTGATGGGTCATGGCACCTGTAAACAGTAACCGTAAAATATGGCACTCCTTGCCTTCTGAGCTTTGCACTGCACTTGAAAAATATTTCCCGATTACATGTAGGCTATTGGCACACTTAGGAAAAAATGGACCTGAGTTAGTTGTAAAAAAATCCTATTAGCCCATAGAAAAATTAAAACGTTGGGCTAAAACAACGTTTTAGTGGTAAAAATCAGTGATAAAGCGAATATACTCGTTACTCAAGATTTCTCGAGCATGCTCGGGGGTCCTTCGAGTATTTTTTAGTGCTCAGAGATTTAGTTTTTATTGCCACAGCTGAATGATTTACATCTGTTATCTAGCATAAGTACATGTGGGGATTACAGAGCAACTAGGCAACCCCCACATGTACTATGCTGGCTAACAGATGTAAATCATTCAGCTGCGGCAAGAAAAACTAAATCTCAGAGCACTAAAAAATACTCGAAGGACCCCCGAGCATGCTCGAGAAATCTTGAGTAACGAGTATATTCACTCATCACTACGAAGTATGTGTACTATTTGTTTATATTTTTTTCATACAAATATTATGAATACAATATCTGTTGATTTTTTTATTATTTTAGATTTTTTTAAAAATATATTTTTACAATTATTTAAAAACTTTTTTTTTTTTTTTTAACTTTAATACTTTTACTTTGTCCAACTATGGACTATCATTTTTTTGCAGGCTGATTGCTTGTACATCATGTGGATGCAGCAGCATATCTGTGCTGTAGAAATTGTCAGTTCTGCACTGACAGAGAAAGTTGCTGATTATGCTCTAATAAATAATGCTGCAGCAACATAGGGTAGCGATACAGCTTAACTATGCAGGATATAAACATTTCCAGATCTCATCTAACAGTGCTGTCATCTCTGAACTGCCTACACACTGACTGCTGTAAGAAATAATCTAAAAGTGTTTGTAATGATATATCGTGCAGCTTTGTACATCTATACAGAAGCTGCAAGAGATAAGTGAGGAGAGGATGGTCTGTTCTTTTCCCCCCTTGTGTGTTGCTAGTTGCTAAGGATTAAACTTTAAAGAAGTTGTCCACTACTATAACTTTTTTTTTTTTTATTAAATCTTGCTATTATGTGCCACTGAAAACATCCACTGTGTTTATTTTACCAATATTACCTTTTATCATGCTGTAGCAGAGCATCTTTAGTGCTGGATTCAGCTCTCATGGGGTTAATCGACAACTTCCTTTCTCCTGACTTACTGTGCTCTAATACTACAAGTTCCATGATGCATTGCACTGCTACTAAGCACGAACCTACCACACCCACTCCAAAACACACCCAAACCCCTCCCTCCTCTCCCCCCTCTAGCTTCAAAAAGATTTGTGATGTCATTTCTGTCCAACCTCCTCTTTCACATTTGTCCAACCCACACTCCATTCCACACAGATAGATGGATAGATAGATACATAGATAGATAGATAACAAATAGATAGATAGATAACAAATAGATAGATAGATAGATAGATAGATAGATAACAAATAGATAGATAGATAGATAGATAGATAGATAGATAGATAGATAGATAGATATGGGATAGATAGATAGATAGATACAGATATAGCTATGTCTATTTCCATATCCATGTTTCTAAACCCCTTCACCCCTTTCGTTTATCGCTCCCCTTCTTTCCAGAGCCATAATGTTTCCATCAATATAGCCATGTGAGGGCTTATCTTTGGCGGGACAAGCTCTACTTTTGAACGACATCATTGGTTTTACCTTGTCGTGTAACAGAAAATGTGAAAAAAATTCAAAGTGCAATGAAATTGCAAAAAAGTGCAATCCCACGCTTGTTTTTTGCTTGGCTTTTTTGCTAGGTTCACTAAATGCTAAGGCTGTGTTCACACGTTGCAGATTTGATTGCAGATCTGCAGCGTTTCTTTGCCGCAATGAATTGCATCAAATCCACAGTGTAGTGTACAACCAATGTAAGTCTATGGGAGCCGCAGACTTGTTGTGCACATGCTGCGGAAAAGGCCGCACGTTTCGGTGCGGCCTTTTCCGCAGCATGCAGCTTTTTTTTCTCGCAGCATGTCACTTCTTTTCAGCGTTTCTGCACCTTTAGACTTTCATGGAGTCTGGCACATCCGCAGCAAAACCGCAGATGTAAAAAAGATCTGCAGTTTAGATGCGGATGTGGGTCCGAGAAACGCTGCAGTTCGGGAGGAGGGAAGTGTGTGGGCGGTGGCGGTGTGCATGTATGTGTGTGCGGGCGGGGTCTGTGGGCTGTTCGGATGTGTGCGGGGTCTGCAGGCTGTTTGGGTGTGTGCGGGCTGTTCGGATGTGTGCGGGGTCTGCGGGCTGTTCGGATGTGTGTGGGGTCTGCGGGCTGTTCGGATGTGTGCGGGACTGTTCGGATGTGTACAGCCCTGTGCGGGACTGTTCGGGTGTGTGCGGCGCTGTGTGGGTGTGTGCGGGACTGTTCAGGTGTGTGCGGGGCTGTGCAGGGGGTCTTTTGGGGGGTGTGTGCAGGCATCATCCGATGGGACTACAAGTACGCAGCATCCAATCTGCAGCTCATTTGGATGTAATCCGGACAGTGGACACACACCTTATGCTATCCATACATCTATCAATAGATATATCTATCCAGATATATCTATAGATAGCAGGGCCTGACTGGGACTAAAATTCAGCCCTGGCATTTGAAGTTACACAGGCCCACTTGTCACATGGTGACTTTATAATATCTTTGTACACTTGTAGGCAGGGCCGGTTTTAGGCAAAGTGGGGCCCTACGCCTAGGCAAAGTTTAAAATGGGGCCCAAAATGCTAACATATTGCACATCACACAAAAGCATTTTGGTTGTATTTACATGCGCTGAGTTCAGGCCGCTAAATGAGTTTGATCGACAATACTGAAGTTGTTCAACACTTGTTTCCCGGCCTCTTTCCACCGTCTGAGAAAGAATGATGGGACAGAATGATCACTAACAGATCACTAACCGATCCCCATACAGTATCATGTTATCAGAAGCACATCTACAGTTTATAGCGGCGATGTGCTGCTGAGAACAATGATTTTTGTTCCGGCAAAAACAATCTGAATTTGCAGCATTTTACTTGTTTAATAAAATACAACCCATAGTCCTTCATATATTATAATGAGCTCCACAGTCCTCCATATATTAAAATACACTGGCTCAGTCCTCCACATAGTATAATACACTCCTCATAGTGGTCCATATAGTATAATGCACCGCCATAGTCATCCATGTAGTACAATTCACTTCCCATAGTATAATGCACCCCATAGTCCTTCATATAGTATAACGTATTCCCCATAGTCCTCGATACAGTATAATGCAGCCCACATATAGTATAATGTAGCCACCACCCTACAGAATATAATGCAGCCACCCCACAGTATAATGCAGCCACCCCACAGAGTACAGTGTAACCCCATAGAATATAATACAGCCCACCTCCCCATAATATATAATGTAGCCCCCCATAGAATATAATGCAGCTCCCCATAGTATATAACACAACCTCCCCCATAGAATATAATATACCCCCACAATAGTATATACAACAGCCACATAGTACATAACATGGCCTCCCCATAGAAGATAATATACTCCGCATAGTATATAGCACAGCCTGCATAGTAGATAACACAGCCCACACAGTAGTATATACAGCACAGCCCATACAGTAGTATATACAGCACAGCCCGCACAGTGGTATATCCAGCACAGCCCGCACAGTGGTATATCCAGCACAGCCCGCACAGTGGTATATCCAGCACAGCCCGCACAGTGGTATATCCAGCACAGCCCGCACAGTGGTATATCCAGCACAGCCCGCACAGTGGTATATCCAGCACAGCCCGCACAGTGGTATATCCAGCACAGCCCGCACAGTGGTATATCCAGCACAGCCCGCACAGTGGTATATCCAGCACAGCCCACGCAGTGGTATATCCAGCACAGCCCGAACAGTGGTATATCCAGCACAGCCCGAACAGTGGTATATCCAGCACAGCCCGCATCTCTCCTCCTCCCCTCGAGAATGTCACAACAGTCCAGTAAAAAAAAAAAACACTCTCCTCACCTTTCCTCTTGCCCGCGTTGCTTCCTGCTCCTGTCTCAGCGGCTGCAGTCTGCCCGGGACACAGCAGGTGCGCGATTATATGACGTAATCGCGCACCCGCAGTGTCAGAGGCAGAGCGGGGAATGATGGGAGAGGGAGCGTCTGTAGATGCTCTCTCCTCCATCATTGCATTCAACTGTAACGGCGTCATAGATGGATCCGGCAAAAAACAGATGAAACATGTGGCCATCAGGCGCAATCCGGCGCTAATACAACTCTAAGAGAAAAAAACGGATCCAGCGGAAAAAAATTGATCCGTTTTTTTCAAAACTCGCCAGATTGTGCCTCACGGCAAAAACCTGATGTGAAAGCAGCCAAATATATGGATAGAAACATCTATGTATCTATAGATATATCTATCTAGAAATATATCTATAGATAGATATATCCATAGATATATAATAGAAAGGCCAATGTTTCTAAGGCTACTTTCACACTAGCGCCGTGCACTGCACATCGCAATGCGTCGTTGTGGAGAAAAAACGCATCCTGCAAAGTTGCCCGCAGGTTGCGCCGTGTTTTGGCGCACCGCCGGCACAAAAAAAGTTACATGTAACTTTTTTTGTGCGTCTAGTCCGCCATTTTCGACCGCGCATGCGCGGGCGAAACGCAGCCCCCTCCTCCCCGGACCTTGCAATGGGGCAGGGGAAGAGTCTTAAGACTGGACCAATATGCGTCGGTACGTCGGGCCGACGCAGCGCGACGGCCCCTTACCGACGCTAGCGTGAAAGCAGCCTAAAGCTACTTTCACACTTGCGTTTTTAGCGATCCGTCTTTTTGGGAAAAAAAAGGATCCTGCAAATGTGCTCGCAGGATGCATTTTTTACCCATAGACTTGTATTAGTGACAGATCGCGACGGATGGCCACACGTCGCGTCCGTCGTGCAACGGATGCGTCGTGTTTTGGCAGACCGTTGGCACGAAAAAACGTTCAAGTGAAAGTTTTTTGGTCTGTCGCGTCCGCCATTTTCTACCGCGCATGCGCGGCCAAAACTCCGCCCCCTCCTCCCTGGACTTCAGAATGGGCAGCGGATGCATTGAAAAACTGCATCCGCTGCCCACGACGTGCACAAATTTCACAACGTGCGTCAGTACGTAGGCCCGACGCATAGCAATGGACCCGTACTGACGCAAGGGTGAAATAGGCCTTTATGAGCATTTAATTTAATTATAAAATGGCGTAGGCTCCCGCGCAATTTTCTGCGCCAGAGGGGGAAAGCCGACGGCCAGGGGCCAATATTTGTAGCCTGCTATGAATATCAGCCCACAGCTGTCTGCGTAGCCTTTACTGGCTATTAAAATAGGGGGACCCCCCAAAAAATGATGTGGGATCCCCCTATATTTTATAGCCAGGAAGGCTACGCAGACAGCTGCGGGCTGATATTCATAGCCTAGAGAGGGGTCATGGATATTGCCCCCCCCCCGGCTACAAATACCAGTCCGCAGCCGCCCCGGAAATGACGCATCTGTAAGATGCGCCAATTCCGGCACTTAGCCCCTCTCTTCCCACTCCCGTGTAGCGGTGGTATATGGGGTAATAAGGGGTTAATGTCACCTTGCTATTGTAAGATGACATTAAGCCGGGTTAATAACGGAGAGGTGTCAATAAGACGCCTATCCATTAGTAATCCAATACTAATAAAGGGTTAATAAAACACGCACACATGAGAAAAAAGTATTTTAATATTCTTCATTTCACCATACTTACCATATTTCAGAGCTTGCAAAAAACGTAAAATAATAAACCGTATACTACCTGTCCGCCGTAGTCCAATTAATAACGAGTATCCCACGACGATCTCCCCTATAGAATAGTGGCATCGGGTGATGTCACTGCTCTATAGGACCCTCAGTGACACACTGACAGGAGACAGTGGCTCCTGCAGTGTATCACTGAGGTTACTTGAGTTCAAAGTGTCACTTTATGGCAATTGCTGCCTGGAAAAATTTCTCAACAGCAATGGCATAAAGTGAGACTAGGGACTATTTTCTCACAGGGGCGTAGGAATACATTGTGGGGAATACATTGTGGAAGGATACCTTCCTCCCCTCATTGTGTTCCTGGAGCCCCTAGAGAGCAGTTGCATCAGCAGATGCTCCTGCTCTCCACTGGAGATCATCGTGGGACACTCGTTTTAATTGTATTTCTGTGGATCAGGGAGTATATTGGTTGTTTATTATTTTAATATTTTTTACAGATGACAATGGCTTCGGGGATCAAAGTGACAAGTGATGGTGAGTATGTACTCTATGTTACATGTACTGTATGTATGTTGTATGTATGTACTGTATATATGTACTGTATGTGGCATGTTGCATGTCACATGTTGCATGATGCTGCATGTCATTGCATATCGCATGCAGCATGACGCATGTCATCGCATGGTGTATGTACCAATGCGTCACATGGTGCATGTCGTCGCATGGCGCATGTCGAAGCATGGCGCATGTCGACGCATGGCGCATGTCGACGCATGGTGCATGTTGTCGCATGGTGCATGTCGACGCATGGTGCATGTCAATGCATGGTGCATGTCGACGCATGGTGCATGTCAACGCATGGTGCATGTCGTCGCATGGTGCATGTCGTCGCATGGTGCATGTCGACGCATGTCGCATGTTGTCTCATGGTGCATGTCGCCGCATGGTGCATGTCGTCGCATGACACGTCACATGTTGTTGCATGTTGTCGCTTGGTGCATGCCGTCGCATGGTGCATGTCGTCGGTCATCACATGGTGCATGTTGCATGTCGTATGTTGCATGTTGTCACATGTCACATGGTGTGTGTTGTATGTATGTACTGTATATGTGTATTTTTTATTTTTTTTACATTCAACACATTAGCCGGATGATGGGACTACTACTGTCCCATCATTGGCTAATGTGTCACTCACTGTAGCAGGCAGAGCCCGATGGGACTTGTAGTCCCATCGGACAATGCCTGCACACAGAGACACACACACACACACACCACCCCACCCCCCGCAGCAGACCCAGCACATACCGGCACCGGCAGCAGAGCCCCGGCGCCAGCCCCCGCCCCCACATACCGGCGTGGGCACACACAGCCCCGGCCCCCACCCCCACATACCGGCGCTGGCACACACAGCCCCGGCCCCCACCCCCACATACCGGCGCTGGCACAGAGCCCCGGCGCCGGCCCCCACATACCGGCGCCGGCACGCACATACCGGCACCGGCCCCCACATACCGGCGCTGGCACGTAGAGCCCCGGCGCCGGCCCGCACCCCCACATACCGGCACCGGCATGCACATACAGATCCCATTGCCCGCAAAATCAGATTCCCTGCCTAGCCCCACCCGCCCCCAGCACAGCCCCGCAGTCAGCCACCAGCCCCGCCCACAGCCCAGTCACTCTTGATGAGTGACTGCTGACTGTGAGGCTGGCTCATGCCTGCTGCTGACATCACGTCAATTTCCAGAGTCTGGAAATTGACGTGACGTCGGTGGAAATAAGCGGCGGCCGCAGCCTGGGGGTCACGTGACCTGGACTCAGCCGCCGGAATAGCGCCGCTCACAGGCGAAAACGGCAATGGAAGGTATTTGCACAATTCATCAGGGGCCCTGGTGGGATACATTGGGGGTTAATTGAAAGTAGTGGACAACCCCTTTAAGCAAGGAAAGAAGCACACACTCCCATCCATGGATAGAATTTTAAAAAAACAACAAAAACTGTCCCTATCAGAGTTACCTTGACGCGGTGGGATGGCTTTTGTGCTATTTTTTGAACAAAAAACAGTATCACTAAAAACTTTGTGTTATTTACATGCACTTTTGCTTTTTTACTTAGTTACATCAGGGTTTTTGGTTACTTTTTCTCTTGTAGGTTTTGTGGCCAATGTGAACATGCGTTTAACTTCTGCATGTGTACCAACTCAAGTTAAGCTAAATTTTTGTGTTTTTTTTCTTTGTATTGTTGTATTCTGTGCAAGCTGGGGTGAGGCCTTCCTGTTTCTGAGCTAGAGATTGTATATACTGTAAGTCGTCCCCAGTCTGGTGTTCCCTGGATGGGCCCAGTCCTTTGGTCTGCCCTTATTCACACTGAGGTCAACATTGACACATGGTAAGGTTTTAATAATAGACAGTGTAGGACTGTCCCGATCAGAGTTACCTTGACGTGGTGGGATGGCTTTTGTGCCATTTTTTAAATAAAAAAACGGTATTACTAAAAACTCTTATTAAAATGCCCTTTTGCTTTTACTTAGTTACATCAGGGATTTTGCTTACTTTTTCTCTTGTAGGTTTTAGAATTTAAAAAAAATTTGCACCCATGGATAAATTATGGCCTTTATAAATCATTAAAAAAATGAAAAATGCAACCAAAATATGTGTGAATACGTGGACTTAAAATTCATTACCTATTACTGTATATCTGAATAAATAGGGATGCTAAATATTTAAATATAAATAAAGTGTTAAAGCAGCTTTAGTTAAATACCAAATGGAATAATGAAATCTTCAGAATATGTAATGGCAAAAAGGAATGATGACTAAGCCTTTTAAGCCTTCAGGAAGCTGGTACCGTATTCCACTATATGTTAAGTATATATAAAATATTTAAATATGTGCTTTAAAGTTAACCTCATTTTCACATTTTCTTTATAGTTTTCTAATTACATGAATTAAATACAAAAAGTAGCAAAACTCACATGCGTATTAATATTGTAAACAAATATAGCTAATTATGGCTAAGTTTTATGCTGCCCTTTGTTATTTTTTCTCAGCGCAGTCTCGTAAAATCTACCCTCCGTTGTCTTGACGTATGTACTGGCAGTTTACAGATGTTTTACTCACCTAATTTGTTCATCTATTCAAAAATAAAACAGTTTCCCTGGAAACAGCCACATTACATGATAGTTGAGTTATCTCTCTGCTGCAGAATGTTTTCTTAACTCAGAACAAAACCCACACACATTGATGTAGCACACAGTGGTCTACAATTTATCATGATTTCAGGAAATATACAGTGGCCTCTCTCTGTATTGGAGTAAACACATACTGTACCTCTTCAACGTTAATTAAGTTGTGTTAAAATGATTGATATATATGTCAGGACTAGCGGAACGCACCAAAAAATTAGAGAAAAGGAATAAGGTGCATTCGCAGCCCGGGGTCCACCATGCAGAGATGGAACCTGCTGCTAAGCAATGGCGAACTATATGGCGGTACAATGAGGAAACACACGGGTTAGCTTCACCCTGTGTGAAAGAAGCGAACCCTGTTGTGTCACAGGGCTGCAGTACCGCACGGAACAGAAATAATAATAAAGTAGCACGATAGTGCATGCAGTGCCACACTGGCGGACGCCACTAACCACCCAGACTTGGGTTAGGAAAGCGTGGAGATAGCACACGGCGCTGCACTGGCGGTCACAGTAATAGACACTGTTTGTGTACCAGTGTTGGTAACAAGTTGGGCGTAGATTACAATCATCCTCCTTACCCGAGCATTCAAACACAAGGGAGGGAATGTTTAAATAGTGACTTTCACTCACAACACACACACACACGTAAACAAGAGTATACTAGCGCATGGCCGTTTTTTATACCTTTTTATACCTTTTATAGCTGCAGCAAGTTCAGGACCTTCCTAGAGGACCAATGAGAACTGCTACAGTAACTGAGCAACTTCAGGACCTTCCTAGAGGACCAATAGGAGCTGCTGCAGTACCTGAGCATGTGACCCCAGACCTCCACTGAGAGGTCTTCCTTTGGGCATGCTCAGAAGGGAAAAAGCAGGACTTAGTCCCAGAGACGTCTGCTCGCCGCTGATCAGTACAAACTACAATGGCAGAGCCTGGAAAGGCAGCAGTAACCCTTTGCACAGAATCAGACTGAGTGAGACGCTGGAACCGATATCTCCGCTGAGCAGGCTCCACTGCGGCTGATGCAGAATGAGAGACCACAGCAGACATGGTTCGAGATTCCCTCTGTGCAGTGGCGGGAACTCGACTCCTAACAAAATATATATATATATATATATATATATATACACTGTATAGATCCTTATCATTTTACAATTATATATGTATAGTGTGTATATATATTCATGTAAACACCCACACACGTATAATTATGTATTGCTATGATTATAAAATTACTAGGATCTCTCTCTCTCTCTATATATACACTCACCGGCCACTTTATTAGGTACACCTGTCCAACTTCTTGTTAACACTTAATTTCTAATCAGCCAATCACATGGCGGCAACTCAGTGCATTTAGGCATGTAGACATGGTCAAGACAATCTCCTGCAGTTCAAACCGAGCATCAGTATGGGGAAGAAAGGTGATTTGAGTGCCTTTGAACGTGGCATGGTTGTTGGTGCCAGAAGGGCTGGGCTGAGTATTTCAGAAACTGCTGATCTACTGGGATTTTCACGCACAACCATCTCTAGGGTTTACAGAGAATGGTCCGAAAAAGAAAAAAAATCCAGTGAGCGGCAGTTCTGTGGGCGGAAATGCCTTGTTGATGCCAGAGGTCAGAGGAGAATGGGCAGACTGGTTCGAGCTGATAGAAAGGCAACAGTGACTCAAATCGCCACCCGTTACAACCAAGGTAGGCCTAAGAGCATCTCTGAACGCACAGTGCGTCGGACTTTGAGGCAGAGGGGCTACAGCAGCAGAAGACCACACCGGGTACCACTCCTTTCAGCTAAGAACAGGAAACGGAGGCTACAATTTGTACAAGCTCATCGAAATTGGACAGTAGAAGATTGGAAAAACGTTGCTTGGTCTGATGAGTCTCGATTTCTGCTGCGACATTCGGATGGTAGGGTCAGAATTTGGCGTAAACATGAAAGCATGGATCCATCCTGCCTTGTATGGAGCATCTTTGGGATGTGCAGCCGACAAATCTGCGGCAACTGTGTGATGCCATCATGTCAATATGGACCAAAATCTCTGAGGAATGCTTCCAGCACCTTGTTGAATCTATGCCACGAAGAATTGAGGCAGTTCTGAAGGCAAAAGGGGGTCCAACCCGTTACTAGCATGGTGTACCTAATAAAGTGGCCGGTGAGTGTATATGTATATATATATAAATATATATATATATATATATATATATATATATATATATATATATATATATATATATATATATATATATATATATGTATATATATATATATATATACACACACACATATATATATGCGACATATATATGCGTGCACGCACACACATACGTACTTCTATTTTTTTAAATACCAACACAAAAAATTGTAAAAGAAACATAAAAGTTTTGAATAATATAACATGTATATTCTAATATATAGTCCCTTTGATGTTTGCTATTACGCAGCAAAATAATGAAGAGTTAAATTCATCTGAAGATTTCTGATGAATAATCCACAAGAGACAGGATCCGCCCTTCAAGTACAGGAAACCTACAGACATAAAAGGGCTTCACCTCTCTCCCGCACCAGTTGGATTACAGAGCACGAGAGGACCTCCAAGTTTAGTTGAACATTATACATTATTCTGGACACAAATAATTTCTCACACGTGATTATGTACAAGTGAAAGATGTGCTCACCCACACATGATGGGAGGGAATATAAGGGTGCTGTTATGGGATCCAAAAAATACTGTTACCGGTAAGTAACAGACTTTTTTCAGTCTCCCATGACTGCACCAAGAGAGAATTACAGAGAGGTAAGAAATTAGGGAGGGACCATAGCTTGAAGCACCCTTCTCCCAAATGTGAGATTGGACACCCACATAAAGCCTTTAATGCTTATAAAATGTGGAAGGAGAAGACCATGTAGCCACCTTACATATGTGTTAAATCGACACCTCCAATCTCTCTGCCAAGGATGCCGCCACAACTCATGTGGAGTGAGCCTTCAGACTTTCCGGAGCTGTCTTACCACTTGCTGTACAGGCTAATGAAATTGCTTCTCTGATCCATCCACCTAAAATGCATTTTGAAACCTTAAGCCCCTTTCTATCCCCCTGAAAGGACACAATAAAGAATTATCCCTTTTCCAAGGGTAAAGGTACCTTCACACTAACCGACTTTGCAGCGATAACGATAGCGATCCGTGACGTTGCAGCATCCTGGATAGCGATATCGTTGTGTTTGACACGCAGCAGCGATCAGGATCCTGCTGTGATATCGCTGGTCATTGCTGAAAGTTCAGAACTTTATTTGGTCATCAGATCGGCATGTATCGTCGTGTTTGACACCAAAATCAACGATGCCAGCTATGTTTTACAATGGTAACCAGGGTAAATATCGGGTTACTAAGTGCAGGGCCACACTTAGTAACCCAATGTTTACCCTGGTTACCAGTGTAAATGTAAAAAAAAACAAACAGTACATACTCACACTCTGATATCTGTCACACGTCCCTCGCCGTCTGCTTCCCGCACAGACTGTGAGCGCTGGCCGTAAAGTAAAAGCAGAGCACAGCGGTGACGTCACCGCTGTGCTGTGCCTAAACGGCCGGCACTCACAGTCAGTGCAGGAAGCACTGCGGCATCAGTGTCGATATCACTGCAGCGTCGCTAAGTGTGAAGGTACCTTTAGTCACTGAAACATATCTGACCATGCATCTCCTGACATCTAGTGAATGGAGCTTCTCTTCCTTCTGATTTCCAGGGTTGGCACAGAAGGAAGAAAGTATTATCTCCTTCAGTCTGTGAAATTTAGAGGCTACTTTTTGTAGGTAAGATGGATCCGGCTTCAAGATAACACTATCTTCCAGCAACTGGGTATATGGTGGAAGTCTGGAAAGTGCCTGAATGTCACTAATCCTACAGGGCAAATGTTAATGCAACAATAAGGGCCGTCTTAAAGGAAAGACATTTTATTGAGGCTGAATCAATGGGCTCAAAGGGAGATTCTGGTAACTCTGTTAGAACTAGATTTAGATCCCAAGTAGAGATGAGCGAATTTGTTTAGCTCCAGCCTTATTCGGCAAGCTATAGCGCTTACTGAATAAGCTGCAGATGGAACCCTGCATATGCCAGACTTTAGTCCCATGGAATCAGCAGAGCATCTACTCCCTGTGGACCTTCTCTGGGGGTTACAGAAAAGAATCGTTGCTCCCTTTTGTTACCCCTGGTGGCGAAGAGGTCTATATCCAGATAATCCCACATCTGCACAATCTGGTCAAAGATGGATTAAATTAATACCCATTCTCCCTGCCTGAGTTGGTTGCGGCTTAGGAAGTCCACCTTGATTTTCTCTTTTCCTCTTATGTGCAAAGTGGTTAATGACAGCAGATGAGCTTTGGCTATTTTAAATATATGATCCACCTCCTCCATTAAAGGCCTGGATCAGTTCCCCCCTTGGTGATTGATGTAGGCCACTGTCACCTGATTTTCGGAGAGGATTTTGACATGCTGCCTCTGTAGGGACATAAGGAGCCATCTTACTGCCAGGTAAATCACCAATAACTCTTTTAGGTTAGATGAACCACCAATCTCACTCCCTGTCCATATCCTCTGGACCATTGCCTTCACAAGATAGGCCCCTCCAACCCCTGTGCCTGGCATCCATGGTGATAATCTGGGAAATATGATTTACCCAGGTTACTCCCCTGGACAAGTTTGACAAATTTAGCCACCAAAGAAGGGATTGTATCATAGAGGGGGACAGAGAGACCATTCCTTCAAGCACTCTCTAAGCAAATGGTCGTTACATAACACTTCCCACTGTAAGGACTTATCATATAATTGGGCTCACCAGACAGCTGGAATACAGGAAGTGAGTGACCCTAGAAGGGACATCACACCACTAAGTAATATAGAGGGATTGTGCACTGCCTCATCACTTGATATTTGATGCTCCCTAATTTAGTCACTGGTAGCCGACACTCCCGATTCTCGGAATCCAACATGAGACCCAGGAATTCCTGCACCTTCAGGGCTGTTAATGTGACTTCAAGTCCCTTATGCATCTTTGGCAAACAATAGAAAGTTGCAGTGACTGCGTGTGTAGGTAATAAGCAATCATATTCCATTTTATTGATTACTTTAGCCTCTAATCACTGGTCCAATATGATTTTCAAGTTCCTAGTGAATGTTTAAGTGGGATTAACTGGTAATATATTTAGTAAACTTGACTGTCAATAAGAAGGTTCTCACATAACTGTTTGTAATGGGGAGTGTAACGGACAACCACATTGATACCCTTGTATGAGGGCTTAATGACAATGTGGTTATCACATTCCAATCTATTTAGTGTCTGCAATTGAACCCACAGTGGGTTCCCCGGGTTGAGAGATTTTTGAATCTATAGTAACAAGATTGGAAAATAAATCTGTAGCTGAAATTTCACTGGGGGGAGGTGGGACCCTGATGCTCTTTGGTTCTTAGTGTTGTAAGTGGGTCCGAGACCTTTAAGTTTAGTTCCTCATCTCCGATGATGTTTAATAATCTCACAATAGGTAGTATCTATTTTCAGAATCCTCCCTTTTGACTGCTACATATTTGCTTTAATTTACCTCATCTCGACTTGCTTGCCTACCAACAGGAGTACACACCATTCAATTCCAGGGACCACACAATGTACACCCACTTGTGGGTGATCTATAACTAATTAGGTTGCACCTAGACCATCATGGAGAATGTAACTTTCAATAATTAATGTTAGCTTAGTCTTATTGGACAATTTACATTGTTAATCACCTGTTTCTTACCCAAAATTTATTCATGATGTGATATAACACATCATATGCCCTCTAAATGTGCCACTGCTTTGCTCAGAAATAGAGGAAGAATGGCTCTTATGACTAGCATATTAGTGTAGACTCTTATTGCACCATATGTACATGTCTGCCTATGACTCCTTTGGAAGAAATTAGTCAGGTCACACGAGGCATAAAAGGGAGAGTGCAGGGCCAACTTCTATAGGAATTAGCTGTGGACTGCCCTTGTTAGGGCAGGAGCTAAGGAGTATCAGATTAGTGCAGACCATACAGGGATTTTTAAGGGCAGAATGAGATCCATCCTCCAGACATCTGAATCAGATATCCATGAAGCCAGGGCACCAGCAATGGTTGAGGATGTTCCTTTTATCTTATACTTAAACAATTCTAAAGCCACCATTGTGGTCACTATAAGTATGTTTATTTGTGTCACTAGCTCACTTTAGTTAATTGACAAACGTGCATACAGTACCTTGAATTAAGACTAATATTCTATAGTACTACACATCAGGATCAATTTCTGACATTATTATTACAATTGATGTATGGGTGTTATATTGATACTCTACTTTTGTCCATGAAAACTGAATCTTCAGACAGTTTGATGAGTGACCTCAGCCTGCTGGCCATTTGGTCATTACCTGAAACCACCCAGCGATCGCGCTTGGCCTTGCACCTATTCTATATTAAACAACTGAATGAACATCCTACAAAGCCGGTGATTACATAATTTTTGCCAAGGGTTGTATAAGATCCCCAGGACATTCACATGTTCCTCTTCCAATGTGGTGTATTTAATTCCATGCAATATGTATGTCCTATGGGGGGCCTCTATGTTGGAGAAACAGGACAGAGAATGAGCGCAAGGATGAGGTCTCATCACTATACAATTACAGACAAAAAAAATACCTTTACCTGTGGTCAAACATTTCTGTGGTGCAGGACACAACATAGACAATATAAAAGTTGTCATTTTGAAAGGCAATTTCAAGTCACAGTAACATCGCAGGGTCTGGGAATACAAATTCATTAACATCTTTGATTCTGTTCACACAGGACTCAATTTGTCAGGAGGATTTATGGCCCACTACCAAATCTGAGCAATTTCCTCCAAAAACAATGGCGACACCACCAGCCCTTTGATCCCACATGCATATGGGGTCCATGAAACTTTCACACCACTTATCGAATCTTACCTAATTAAGGATTCTCTCTCTAAGGGTACTGTCACACAGTGCAATTTTGATCGCTACGACGGCACGATCTGTGACGTCGCAGCGTCGTATGATTATCGCTCCAGCGTCGTAGACTGCGGTCACACGTTGCAATCACGGCGCTGGAGCGATGCCGAAGTCCCCGGGTAACCAGTGTAAACATCGGGTTACTAAGCGCAGGGCCGCGCTTAGTAACCCGATGTTTACCCTGGTTACCAGTGTAAACGTAAAAAAAACAAACAGTACATACTCACATTCCGGTGTCTGTCCCCCGGCGTTCTGCTTCTCTCCACTGTGTAAGCACCATAGCCGGAAAGCAGAGCGGTGACGTCACCGCGTCACCGCTGTGCTCGCTTTCCGGCCGGCAGGCGCTCACAGTGCAGAGAAGCTGAGACGCCGGAGGACAGACACCGGAATGTGAGTATGTACTGTTTTTTTTTTTTATATTTACGCTGGTAACCAGGGTAAACATCGGGTTACTAAGCGCGGCCCTGCGCTTAGTTACCCGATGTTTACCCTGGTTACAAGCGAACACATCGCTGGATCGGTGTCACACACAACGATCCAGCGATGTCAGCGGGTGATCAAGCGACGAAAGAAAGTTCCATACGATCTGCTACGACGTACGATTCTCAGCAGGGTCCCTGATCGCTGCTGCGTGTCAGACACTGCGATATCGTAACGATATCGCTAGAACGTCACGAATCGTACCGTCGTAGCGATGAAAATGGCACTGTGTGACAGTACCCTAAGCTCATTGTTTGTTTATTTAAATGTCCATATATCACACCTTGCCTGTGCTCTATACTGAATAATTGGGTTTCTTCAAATATTTTGTTATACCAGCCTGATGAAGGGACGAAAGCAGTCTCGAAAGCTTGCTTTGTAACATTATTCACTATATTTTGTTAGCCATTAAAAGTTATCACACCCACAAGATTCCTATTTTGGTTCTCCCACAGAGAGCACTCAATCTTTTTTCTACTGGCTAACACGGTACCAAATCAATTTTTTTTTTCTTAGTATTAAGTGTGTTATTGTGTTTTAATTGTGCTTTAACTATATCTAGATTAAAAGTTATATTTTAATATTATTATACCCTTGCTGCTATCAGTTGGAAATAAAAAAAAATGCATTTTTCTTGCAAAAATGTTGTTTTGCCCCAAATTGTTTGGACATTATTATTTTGCCCCAAGAGTCCCATGATGAGCCTAAACAGCAGAAACACCCACAAATGACCTCAGTTTGTAAACAACTACTCTTGAGGAATTCATCTAGGGGTGTGTTGAGCTTTTTTAATCCTCAGGTGATTCACAGAATTGTATTAAATTGGGATGAGTCAATGAAAAAAAAGTCATGTTTTTTTTTCCCATATAGGTGGTCAGGAACCCCTTCCCATTTATGGCATATGTGGTCATGAAGGGATTAATGAGTTGTGGATTCACAACTCCATCAGGTGAGCAGCGCTACATTTGTTTGCCTCCCTATTTATTCCTCAGATAAGACCCTATTGCAATTTATGTTTTTTCATTTTTTTCCTTTGCACTATCACCTATTAGTTGGCTTATTTTGTGCCAGAAAGTTGTGCCAAAACTTCAGGCACAAAACTTTATTTATATTATACCACACAGAAGTAAACATGTTGCTAGAGATAGGCAGATGTAACAAGGCTTGAAGAAGGCTCACACACAGAGCCAAAACTTCACCTTATGGGCTATTAAATAGCATATTTTTCTAGACAACAAGGAGTGCTACTGCCATCATTTTTGATACATTAAGCACTGGTATGTGCCTGGGATGCTGTGAACCCACATCGCTGGTGCTGTTCTTGTTTCTTTTATAATACACATACATTTTTTTCACATTTGTTTATATAAATATTTTTTTTGACACCCTAATGGTTTAGGAAAATGCTGTGCAGTCATTTTACTGAATTATAAAGCATCCGTATTCAGAAGAATATAGATTTTTTTGAAAATTCAAATTGAAATGAATTTTACTAAAATAAAGCTAGCAGTTAATACTTATATGAAAAGTAAAATAGCAGATCAGTTTATATAAGATAATAACCATATGAATGGAGGAGAAATGCATACATTTACAAGGGAAAAAAAAAGAAAGCCATATACTGTGTGGCAAGTTACCGACTGTACATGTAAGCTTCTGAGTGAAGACTACCTTACCACTTTGACACAGCCCTCAATTTGTTGCTTTCTTACTGTTCTTGAAATCAAAGCTGTAGGTGATTGATGGTTTCTCTTTTGACATTTTTAATACACTGACAGGTTTGAACTTTCCTCCTGTTATATTTGCCTTTGCATTGTTCTGTGCTCTTATTTTGTCCTTGAGCTCAGAAATCTGTTTTATTCCTATTTTAATTTCTTTAGGAATGCTACCATTTACCAAAGAATCATTAATGCTACAAAATGCTTAAATGTAAATGTTTCTTGAGCTGCTTTTTCATTTTCATGACAAACTTAACCCTAAACATTTACTCTGAAGTAAAACGTGTTCTATACTTTGCTAATAAATGTTAAACTTAGGTGAATATTGATATACACAGTCACTTGTCTTTGCAGTTTTATACAGTGGCTTGCAAAATTATTCACCCCCACCCCTGGGAATTTTTATGCTTTGTTACCTCACAACCTGGAATTTCACTGGTTTTTCTAAGGGTTTACATCAGTTCATGCAAAGAACATGCCTACAACTGTTAACCCTGCTGTTCTGTTCGGGTCATAGTGACCCGAACAGAACTAGTGTATAGTAAATGCGAACAGAACAGCAGGGTTAACATTTGTTGTTTTTTTTTTTTACTGTGAAGCAACCAAAAATCGGACAAAGTGACTTAACTTTAGTGTGTGTAACTATTCACCCCCCTAAAGTCAGTACTTTGTAGAGCCTCTTTTTTGCAGCAGTTTCAGCTGCAAGTCACTTTGGAAAAGTCTCTAGCTGGCTACATTCACATTTGCCTTGTTGGGCGCAGCGTCATCAACGCATACCGAAGCATGCATCATGCGCCCCTATCTTTAACATGGGGGGCGCATGGACATGCGCCGGTATGCGTTGTACTGTGTTTTACGATGCATGCGTCATATAGACGCACAAGACAGGGCGCGAGGGACGCTACTTGTAGTGTTTTCCCTGCACCGAAATTCCCGATCTGTAGGATCTTATGACAACGCATGTGTCGCAAAACGCTGCATTGTGTACATGAATTGTTGGTTGCGTTGCGTCGTCGACGCTGCGCCCAACAACGCAAATGTCAACATAGCCAAAGCTTTCAACATTTTGCAGATTCGCCCATCTGTAGTTCCCCTCTATGAGTTGGGTGGTTGGAGAGTTGTGGCACGAGGGGAAACTAGGGTAATTGGGTAACAAGACTGAAGATTGTACTCTGTGTGATGTTAAAGTGAAGGAAGAGGAGGAGAGTCCATTTGATGCAGGGCTTGCCATCCACTGGAGCACATGTTTTCTGGCCCTACATACAGCTGTGTGGCTGCCAAATGGAGTCTGTTATTATTCTGTCCAGTAACAGATGTTGTCTGTTGTCTTTGGATAGGACGAGACGGTGTTTCAGTGGTTCAAAAGAGCTTCAGTAACATTACCACCTAATCATGTAGCCTATTCCCCCTTCCACCATGACCTCGCTTTTTCCCACTTTTGTTGGATATATACCCTTCCCCTCTTAACCAGCTGTTTCACAACCCTAGACACTGTCACTAAATTAATAATAGGTATTTATTTGCTGAGATAGTGTGTCTGGACCACACTATTAGCAGAAAGGATTCAGATTCAGAAATGTGACCTGAATTTTCAGAGATTCTGAAATATGGACTCTCCTGGCTGCAACACACTATTAGCACAAAAGATTTAGATGCTAGAAGGTTGATTTCACACAGGATCTTATCTATCTGAACTGACTACTTGCAGCAGCAACCTCTCTGTGCTATTACATTGTCAAAATGGCGCAAAAATAGCATGTCCGCATTTTATATGGAGAGGGACATGTGACTTTGGCAGCCAATGACAAAAGCACTTGTCTGCATATTGCGGATAGTTTCTGCACCCAGATTGTCTACCGGAAGCTCAACACATTAAGTAAATAAAAAAAAATTTAAAATACAGTTCTCGGAGCAAGGATTGTATCCAAAATGTCACCACACCGCTTGGGCATTAAACAACATTTTTTTTGGAGTTTTTCCGCACTGTTTCCAATATATATATATATATATATATATATATATATATATATATATTTATACACACACAGGGTGGGCCATTTATGTGGATGCACCTAAATAAAATGGGAATGATTGGTGATACCAACTTCCCGTTTGTGACACATTAGTATATGGGAGGGAAGAAGCTTGTCAAGATGGGTGGTGACCATGGCGGCCATTTTGAAGTTGGCCATTTTGGATCCAACTTTATTTTTGTCAATGGAAAGAGGGTCATGTGATGCATCAAACGTATTGAGCATTTCACAAGAAAAACAATGGTGCATGTGGTTTTAATGTATCTTTATTCTTTCATGAGTTATTTACAAGTTTATGAGCACTTATAAAATGTGTTCAAAGTGCTGCCCATTGTGTTGGATTGTCAATGCAACCCTCTTCTCCCACTCTTGACACACTGATAGCAACACCGCAGAAGAAATGCTAGCACAGGCTTCCAGTATCTGTTTCAGATGCTGCCCATCTCGCATCTTCACAGCATAGACAATTGCCTTCAGATGACCCCAAAGATAAAAGTCTAAGGGGGTAAGATTGGGAGACCTTGGTGGCCATTCAACTGGCCCATGATGACCAATCCACTTTCCGGGAAACTGTTCATGTAGGAATGCTCAAACCTGACACCCATAATTGATGGTATGGTGTGGTATATGGGGTACAAAGATAGTTGGGCCATTATTCATCAATGGAAACTTCAATGCCACTGGATATCTGAAATTGCTACATGATGATGTGTTGCCCTCTTTATGCACTGAAGATGGCACATTCCCTGAGTTTTTCCAGCAGGATTGTGCACCACCAGATTATTTGTGTCAGGTTCAAGCATTTCTACAAGGAATATGACCCCCTTAGACTAGTATTTCTTCTGCAGTGTTGCTATCAGTGTGTCAAGAGTGGGAGAAGAGGGTTGCATTGACAATCCAACACAATGGGCAGCACTTTCAGCACATTTTATAAGTGGTCATAAACTTGTAAATAACTCATGAAAGAATAAAGTTATGTTAAAACCAAGCACACCATTGTTCCATTGTTTTTCTTTTGAAATTCTCAATAAGTTTGATGTGTCACATGACCCTCTTCCTATTGGAAAAAAAAAGTTGGATCCAAAATGGCCAACTTCAAAATGGCTGCCATGGTCATCACCACCCATCTTGAAAAGTTTTCCCCCTGGGTTGAGTGGTTCACTCGGCTGGACACAAAAGGTATAGCTGGAACACTGTCTCTAAGAAAAGGCTTGGTTTATTGTAGACAGCATAAACCAAGCTTGGGAAAATAATGATGGCCCTCTGTGCCAAACAGCAAACCAAAGAAACAAAAAGAAACACAGTCCTTTTCCTAGCAGGGATCACCCAGCTCAAAAAGGCAGTAATGTCCATGGTTCAGGTTTAGCACACACTTCCCTGGAGTGCTTCCTCTCCTTAAACACACTGAACACTGAAAGCCCTGGCCGTCAGCCATTTAAGCCCAAACCATGTGACTCCTCTATCATTTGACTGATCACATGATCTTGACATCACACAGGATCTGTCAGGACTCTTCAGGAAGAGATACGTATACTTCCTCCCACCTGCTCTATGAAGGTTCACTAAAACCAGCCAATAACATAACTTTCATTTAATCCTTCCAACACTTAGTGTGCTGGAGAAAACTACTCTGGTTTTAAAATCACTGATGCCATCATGCGCAGTGAGACCTCTCTCCCCTTCATCACTTGTCCAGTGACTCTGTCACATATCCCCCCTTCTGCCCAAAGCCAGGGATTTTGGCACATTCACTGGTTAAGCAGGGGACTTTGGACAGGGCACCTGTGTTCCCAAGCAACCTCCCTGGCCTGCGCTCAACATGGAAAGGGAAGTCCTGGAGTGTTAGACACCACCTAGTGACTGGGGCATTCTTCCCTTTCTTTTCCCTTGTCTATCTCAGGGGTGCAGGATCAGATATTAGCTTGAACCTTCTACCTAAAAATTAAACAACTCAGGGTGTTGATTGCCCACTGATGGCAAATCACTCTTTTCCACACTGGAATAGTTCTTCTGACAGGAGGAGAGTTTCCTACTTGGATATAGGACTGGGTGTTCATAGCCATCTATTTCCTGGTACAGCACAGCTCCTAAACCAACTTCAGAGGTGTCTGTCTGGATCAGACAAGGGGGTGGCTGTCATGGCGAAGTTTGGGATAAATAACTGATAATATACCACAATTCCCAGAAATGCCCTGACCTGCTTTTTGGAGACTGGCTGTGGCCATTTCTGGATTGCCTCCACTTTATCTACTAGCAGCTTTATCTTGCCCCTCCCAACGATATACCCCAAGTACTTCACCTTCTCTTTCTTGAGGGTGCACTTCTTTGTGTTTATGGTAAACCCCACTTTCCTTAGTGCATTGAGCACCATCTGGACCTTTGTAGAGGACTTCCCCAATCCAGGATGAAAATCACAATGTTGTCCAAATAACTTCTTGTGAGGGACTAGTATCTGGTCCATAGCACTCTGGAAGGTGGCTGGGGCTCCTTGTAGTCTGAACAACATCCGGGTATATTGAAAGCAACCGACAGGTGTAGAGAAGGTCATATACTCCTTGACACTTGGAGACAGGAGAATTTGCCAGTACCCCTTAGTTAGGTCCAGGGTGGTGATGTACCTGGCTGACCCTACACTTTCATTAAGCTGATCGACCCAGGGCATTGGATACACGTCAAACTTGGATACCTAATTGAACTTTCAGTAATCGTTACAGAAGAGCCACTCTCCATCCGTCACCAGGACAATAGGGCTCTACCAGCCGCTCTTTGATTCCTCCATGACACCTAGGCTCAGTCTTCATCTCCTGTGAGCTTCAGGTATCCAGTATGACCTTTCGTTCACCCTCAAATGTAGTTCAGACAGGATTTCATGCTTCACCACCTGCGTACATCATGGTAACTCTGAAAACAGGTCTCGGTTCTGCTGAATCAGATCACAGCACTGTTGTTTCTGGGTCAGTGCCACTGTGACATCCTCGACCTTGGTTTCAGGATGGGCCCCTAGGCAGGTTGATTCTACTAGATCCCTGTCTTGCCATGGTTTCAGCAGGTAGATGTGGTATACTTGATATGGCTTCCTTCCTACTGGTTGGTGGGCCCTATAGTTGACATCACTCAACTTCTCGACCACCTCGTAAGGCCCTTGCCACTTGGCCAGGAATTTCCTTTCCACAGTGAGGATCAACACGAGCACCCCATCCCCAGGACTAAACTGTCTCATCCTTTCGGCTCAGTTGTAGAGCCTTGCCTGGGCTTCTTTTGCTTGAAGGAGGCTCTCCTTCACAATCAGCATCATCCTTGTGAGGCTGCTGTCACACTAGCAGTATTTGGTCAGTATTTTACATCAGTATTTGTAAGCCAAAACCAGGAGTGGGTGATAGAAACATATGTCACCACTTCTGCATTTATTATACTTTTTCTCTAATTGTTCCACTCCTGGCTTTGGCTTACAAATACTGATGTAAAATACTGACCAAATACTGCTAGTGTGACAGCAGCCTGATTCTGTCCTACATTTTAGCCACGTGCTTAATGATGCTCTGGTGGGGTGTAACCTCTGCTTCCCAAGTCTACTTTGCAACATATAAAAGTCCCCGGGGGTGTTGTCCGTATAACAGCTCGAATGGTGAGAACTCCGTAGAGGCCTGTGGGGCATCCCTGATGGAGAACAGTAGGTATAGCAGGAGGCAAGCCCAATCTCGACCATCCTTCTCCATTACCTTCTTCAGCATGGACTTCAAAGTCTTATTGAACCTCTTCACTAGGCCATCTGACTGCGAATGGTACACCAACATCCTAGCTGGGTAATCTGGACTGCCTTGCAAAACTCCCTCATATCCTTGGACATAAACGTTGTCCCCTGGTCCATCATTATCTCCTTTGGCAGGCCCTTCTGGGAAAAAAATGAACTAGCTCTTGTGCTATACTTCATGCAGAGGAGTTTCTCAGTGCTACCGCTTCCGGGTACTGCGTAGCATAGTCCATTACCACAAGGATGTATTGATGACCCGTGGAGGACTTAACTAAAGGCTCAGCCAGATCCATGACTATCCAGTCAAATGGGACTTTGATTATGTGTAATGGAACTAGGGGACTGCAGAAATGGGATACGGGGGCAGTAAGCTGACAGGTAGGGCAGGACAGGCAGAAATTAAAGTCTCTGTGACACCCAGGCCAGTAAAACCTCTGAAGGACTCGCTCTTGGGTCTTATCTACACCTAGGTGGCCCCCAAGACATGAGCATAATCCAAATCTAGTACTTTACGTCTATAGGGTCCTGGGACTAACAGCTGCTCTAATACTTCTCCGCTCTGTTTAGTGACCTGATATAGCAATACCTCATTGACTGCAAAGTACGGGAACATGATGTCAGCCCCAGGCTCTTGGACAACCCCATTTATCACAGTCACATTTTCTAGTACATTTTTCAAAGTCAAGTCCTGCATTTGGGCTGTCCCACAATTCCTGTCAGAAACCGCCAGTTCTGGAATGTCAATCTCACTGGTCATCATCTCATTATCATCACCAGCCAGGACACACAAGAGGAACTCTGCTCACCTTTGATATCTCTGCCTTTCCCCACAAGTCCCAGAAAAGGCCGAAGTCCTGCTTGATTATCACAGGGTGTAACAAACCTTCGACCACCCCGACCTCAGGGGACTCCGTACCCCGATTTGTTTTAACCAACACTCTGATGATGTGATAGTCTTTGGCATCCTTGTGGATACAGCATACACCCATGTGTTTTCCTGGGATCAACTAATGGGGAAGTGTAGCCCTTATCAGGGTCACCAAACTCTCTGAATAAGAGTCCTGTCACCAGCACCACATTCATTGACATAGGACATGTCTGCGGCCCCTCATCAGACTGATAATCCACACTGCAGGCGGGGTGTGCATAGTAGGAGCAGCACTTCCCTAGACTACAGTCCATTTCTTCAGAGGAGAAGGGACAATGGGTGGCTATATGTCCAAGGCCTCGACATCCCCTGCAAAGTGGGTCTTTACTTGCTGCCTTTGAATCCCCTCAGTAACCCCTTGGGATATAGGACTCCCCAAATGGTGGCATTACTACTTGTATGAGAAGACAAAAGGGTATCCAGCTCCAGAAATAAAATCAATAGTCTTTTATTTTTACATGTTTAACCCCTTCATGACCGTGGGATTTTTCGTTTTTCTGTGTTAGTTTTTCACTCCCCTCCTTCCCAGATCCATAACGTTTTTATTTTTACGTTAATTTGGCCATGTGAGGGCTTATTTTTTGCGGGACGAGTTGTACTTTTGAACGACATCATTGGTTTTACCATGTTGTGTACTAGAAAACAGGAAAAAAATTCCAAGTGTGGTGAAATTGCAAAAAAAGTGCAATCCCACACTTGTTTTTTGCTTGGCTTTTTTGCTAGGTTCACTAAATGCTAAAACTGACCTGCCATTATGATTCTACAGATTATTACGAGTTCATAGACACCTAACATGACTAGGTTATTTTTTACCTAAGTGGTGAAAACAAATTCCAAACTTTGCTAAAAAAAAAATAAAATAAAATTGCGCCATATTCCGATACTTGTAGCGTCTCCATTTTTCATGATCTGGGGTCAGTTGAGGGCTTATTTTTTGCATGCCGAGCTGGCGTTTTTAATGATAGCATTTTGGTGTAGATACGTTCTTTCGATCGCCCGTTATTGCATTTTAATGCAATGTTGCGGTGACCAAAAAAACGTAATTCTGGCGTTTCGATTTTTTTTCTCATTACGCCTTTAGCGATCAGGTTAATGCTTTTTTTTGATAGATTGGGCGATTCTGAATGTGGCGATACCAAATATGTGTAGATTTGATTTTTTTTATTGATTTGTTTTGATTGGGGCGAAAGGGGGGTGATTTAAACTTTTATATTTTTTTTATTTTTTTCACATTTTTTTTACTTTTTTTTTACTTTTGCCATGCTTCAATAGCCTCCATGGGAGGCTAGAAGCAGGCACAGCACGATCGACTCTGCTACATAGCAGTGATCTGCTGTTCGCTGCTATGTAGTATAAAATCAGGTGTGCTGTGAGCGCCGACCACAGGGTGGCGCTCACAGCTGCCGGCGATCAGTAACCATAGAGGTCTCAAGGACCTCTATGCTTACAATGGAGAAGCATCGCCGGATGCGGTAGTTAAATGCCGCTGTCTGCGTTTGACAGCGGCATTTAACTAGTTAATAGCGGCGGATGAATCGCGATTTCACCCGCCGCTATTGCAGGCACATGACAGCTGTTCAAAACAGCTTTGATGCGGGCTCACCGCGGAGCCCTGCATCAAAGCAGGGGAGACGACATCGGACGTACTATCCCGTCCGATGTCAGTAAGGGGTTAAAATAGAAAGCTGCTTGCAAATAACTGACATTTACCACAGGAGGAAAGCCATGAACCACTGAACGCGTTTCAAACACGTGTAGTCTTCTTAGTCCTCAGTCCGTGCTCGGACTTTTCCAATAGATTACGGGAAATTTTCTACAAGGGTGAGCTGAATTTTCTCCTTTTTTTTCTAGTGGCTTTACTATCCCTTTTTGGGGCTCAGGTTCTCGCTGGGTACCCTAGTACTTAGATGCACCACCAGCTTTCTTAGGAACCTCTCGACCACTTGAAACCATTGCACTAGGCCCACCAGATCATCTGCATTTTGGATGTCTCCCTGGACAACCCAGGTGTGCACCAGCCTAGTAAGGGAGTGCATTAATCTGTCCATGACAACGTGTTCGATCATTTTGGCTGGAGTGTAGGATTCCAGCTGCAGCCAGTTTTGCACCAGATGCAGTAGGTCAAATATTTTGCACTATTTGCACATCTTGTAATGCCAAATCATAATAGGCCTTCTGGGGATCAAATAGGGGGCTAGTACCTCTGCTCACTGCTCTGACGGTAGCTTCTCATGCTCTGTTGCGCGTTACACCACCTGTGGTAGAGCGGCACACTCACCTGGACACAAAAATATAACTTGAACACTGTCTGTTTAAGAAAAAATAAACCAAGCTTGGGAAAACAAAGATGGCCCTCTGGGCGAAACAGCAAAGCAGAGAAACTGAAAGAAACACAGTCCTTTTCCTAGCGGGGATCAGCCCACTCACAGGCAGCAATGCCAACATTCAGGTTAAGCAAACTCTTCCCTGGAAGGCTTCTCTCCAGACACACACTGAACACTGAAAACCCTGGCCATAAGCTATTTAATCCCAGGTCATGCGACTCCTCCATCATGTGACTGATCTCAAAATCACACAGGTCCTGACAGGACTCTGCAGGAGGAGATACTGCGGAACTCCTCCCACCCGCTCTATGAAGGTCCACTACGACCGGCCCATAACATAACTTTCATACATGTGAGTATTGAATAATATTTACCTTGAAAACAATGTGCAAATGACAGAATTGCTCTATGTAAAAGCTCTTGTTAAAATTGCATTGCTATTGGATACCAATCGCAATGCATTCGAATCTACATTGGATGCTGAATGTGAAAAATTGGACTGTACTCGCATGACATTCCCATGTTACTTGATTTACACTCATGTGACTCTCTGCAGTGAGAACTGGGCTGATTTTTTATACATTTAGAGTGACTCAAGCCTTAGGGGCTCTTTATACAGAATCCACAAACTATTCGAAGAATCTCTAGAAGGTAAATTGCGCTCCGTCCCTCCCGAGTCTCTCCACATGGCTAAGCGGTACTGTATCTCCATACACAGGGTATTTCCACATTCAGCAGAAATTATGGGACAAATGTTGGTGCTATTTTTACCCATTTCCCAGTATGAAAATGTAAAACTGGGGCTAACACACAATCTTAGTGGTAAAAATGCAAATTATTTTTGCACTGCCCAATCATATAAAAGTCTGTGACACAGCCGTGGTATCAATGTAATCACTGCACTCCTAGTTGAATTAAATTGAGAGATTTAGTTTATAAAATTGGGTAACTTATCTGGGGTTCTGCTGTTCTGGCACGTCAGGGGCTCTGCCAATGTAATATGGCACCCTCAAACAAGTGCAGCAAAATCTGTACTGTAATATAGCACTACTTCCATTCTGAGCTTTGCACTGTCCCTCAAAAGTAGATTTAGGCAACACATGGGGTATCGGTGAACTCAGGAGAAATTGTACTACAAATTTTGGAGTCTATTTTCTCCTGCTACTTTTAGGGAACATACAAAATGTGGAGCTAAAAAAGATTTTTGTGAGAAAAATATATTTTTATTTTCATGGCTTATCGTTCTAAACTTCAGTGAAGTAATCCTGAGGGTTTAAGGTGCTAAATACACATCTAGAAAAGTTCCCAAAGGGGTCTAGTTTATGAAATGGTGTCACTTGTGGGGGATTTCCACTGTTTAGACACATCAAGGTCTCTCCAAACGCGACATGGCGTCCGCTAATAATTCAAGCAAATTTTAAATTCAAAAAATCAAATGGCACGCTTTCCCTTCCAAGCCCTGCCATGTGCACAAACAGTTGTTTTCTTCCACAAGTTGATTATCATCATAATCAGGAGGAATTGCACAACAAATTGTTTGAGCAATTTCTCCTCTTACCCTTATGAAAATGCAAAATTTGGAGCTACCACCATTTCCACAGCTCTACCTTATAAACTCATGCAAAACACCTTTGGGTTCAAGGTGCCCAATACACATCTAGACGAGTTCCCTAAGGGGCCTAGTTTCCAAAATGTTTTAACATTTGGGGGATTTCCACTGTTTAGTCACATCAGGGGCTCTCCAAACATAACATGGCATCCGCTAATTATGCCAGCAAATTTTACATTCAAAAAGTAAAATGGCGCTCCTTCCCTTCTGAGCACTGCCATGTATCAAAACAGTGTTTCCCCCCCCCTTATGGGGCATCGGCATGCTCAGGAGAAACTGAACAACAAATTGTGTGGTTCATTTTCTCCTGCTTCCCTTGAGAAAGAACTGTTTATCTTTACCTTCCACATTCCAAAATTCCTGTGAAGTACCTGAAGGTTTAATAAACTTCTTGAATGTGGTTTTGACTACATTTAAGGGTGCATTTTTTAGAATAGTGTCACTTGAGTATTTTCCATCATATATGCCCCTCAAAGTCACTCGAAGACATTTTACCACAATTATGATGTACAATATGTCATGAAAAAAACAATCTCAGAATCAGTGAGATCTATTAAAGTGTTCAGAGTTATTATCACAAAGTAACAGTGGTCAGAATTGCAAAAATTGGACTGGTCAGGAAGGTGAAAACAAGCTTTGAGGTGAAGGGGTAAAACCCCAACAGGTCTTCATTGCTGGCAGACCCAGAGCCCATTATTTGCCTTCAGGGTTGCCACAGTAATCAGCGGGTTACTAATAACAGCATGTAAGCTCCTCTTCCATCACACAGGCAGACAGGGTTGCAATCTTGTTGCAATACAGTAGAGCTCAGAGAGCTGCAAAAATGTGCAAGACAAAGTTAATTTCTCCTTTTCTGTGTTAGTTACTTGTCTCATAGTCATAACTCCTCCTTCATGCAAAAAAAATAACTCTGGAGGTAGAGATACCTTCAAAGAAGCATCTTCCCCATGGCCTGGAATGGGTAATTTACATGAAGTGAAAAAAGATTATTTATCAACAAGGCAATGGCATAATGAGAAAATAAATCAAAACTCCAGAATTAGTTTTTTTTGGTTGTCGCAACAGTGCAATAAAATGCAATAACAGGTAATCAAAACATCATATTTACTCCAAAATGGTATCAATGAAAAAGTCAGCTCGTTGCTCAAAAAATAAGCCCTCACCACACATGAGATTTCAAAAAATGGAGACGCCAAGTGTCTCGGAAAATGGCATTTTGTTTGTTTTTTTTCTACAAACTTTGGATTTTTTATCCATCACTTTGTTATCTACGAACTTGTAATAACTTTGTAGTCATACTAGAAGGTCAGTTTTAGCAGTTAGTGAACATGGTAAAAAATAAAACAATTGTGGAATTGCACTTTTCGTTCAATTCCAATGCAATTGGAATTTGTTTCTCATTTTCCACTACACTATATGGTAAAATCAATGGTGTAATTCAAAATTACTACTTGTCCCTCAAAAAAAAAAAAGCCTAAACAAGGCCGTCTTGACTGAAAAAGAAAAAAAATGTAATAACCCTGGGAAAAAGGGGAGCAAAAGACGGAAATGCAAAAATGGAAAATCCCAAGGTCATGTAGGGATTAAGCAACTATAAGCAAACTGCAGACCTTCTGCCCTATGAGTTTTTAGGAGGAAAATACTGTATGATGCAAACTACACTATGTAGGTCAGGAGGTTTTATGTATCCAGCAGTCCTGCTAAATATTTAGGTATCTTTTCATAGAGAATACAAGCAATTCATTCACAATTCTAAAGGATAGATTCCACACTTCTTCTCTAGTCTAAAATGTTAATGATGCAATAATTCAGAAGTGGTCACTTAATTATGCCTTTCATTCCTTCAAAATATTTTCAGAAATTCCCAAAAGATCAGCATACTCATGTCTTAATATACTCTGTGCAGCTCTAAGCATGTACTAAATATTAAGAAAAATTCAGCACAATATTTTGTTTTGCAACTAAATGTTGCTTTTACAGTAATTATGACTGCTGCCGTATAATTTTCATTAGCAACTACTGACATTTTCTTAGTCTAACAGTAAGTGCATAGAAGTATTTAAGGCTACGTTCACATTTGCTTTGTTGTGTGTTGCGTCGGCGACGCATCGGCGACGCAACGCACAACGCATGCAAAACGCATTGTTTTGTGACGCATGCGTACTTTTTTTGCTTGATTTTGGACGCACAAAAAATGCAACTTGCTGCGTCCTCTGCGCCCTGACGCGCGCGCCGCAGTAACGCATGCGTCACAAAACGCAAGTGCAACGCATGTCCATGCGCCCCCATGTTAAATATAGGGGCGCATGACGCATGCGTCGCCCGACGCTGCGTCGCACAACGCTAATCTGAACGTAGCCTAACAGCTACTAATTGTGCCCAAACCTAGTGAAATGACATATACATTTAGCTAGGGAAGTCCAGCATTGGTCAAATTAATTTTTAAACCTAACATCTAATGCCAGTATTCAACTTTAGCTATGGTCCCTGGACATGTGAAAACCAGTTGTGAAAAGAAGGCTTTGTGAGGAAATGTTATAATATAAAAATATAGAAAAAAAGCCCTATTATCAGAAATAATGCTGTTACTCTAAAAATAGTGTTCTGTGCAGATGTTAGTTCCTCTTTGTAAGAGGTTAAAAAGGGTCTGTCACTATCTTCCAAGAGTAGACCTACATGAACCCCTAAACTTTTGTCTTTTGTTGGTTGCTATGGGTAACCATTGACCCAGTTGTGGTGTAGTCACCACGTGGTTACCTTGCATTATGTCATGTTGATGTATTGCATGTGCCATTCAGATGCTATGTAACGTCATGGTAAACTGTGCTACATAATGCCAACAAAATATTATTGTTATAACATATCTAACTAAAAGGGAATATTATGACTGCAAAACCATACTGGTGTATATTTAGCCATTTATTAAGTTCTATGATGCAATATAATTGAAATATAAATGTTAGGCTGTATAATGAATATGAATAATCATTCCTCAGGACTTTGCTATGTATTGAATAAAAGTATCTTTAGATGTATAAAATATCTTATTTCTCCTACACTGTATTCCTGAAGAGTTAATGTACTGCTTAGATGGCTGGCGGGATAGCTGGGCATGGGTGAGCTAAACAAGTGTCTTCAAGCCCCATAGTAGCATTCCTGATTACAGGTAGGAAACTTCCTTACTTGTGATGAGCGAACTAGCTTGGAGATAATCAGATATCACTTAAGTATCTGGATGCTCAGACATGCCTGGCACTCAACGAGCAATGGCTGGTGCTCAAATTGAATGCTTGAAATGCCCCACATGTTTGGCGCCTGTTACACAGCAAATAAACATGGGGATTGCCTGCCAGTCACTATATTGTCATAGCCATCTTGGTAGTGATAATACAGTGATGAATGGCTGCATTATTACATCAGAGGTTATAAAACTACTGGTGATGCCACGCTTGGCTCCGTGATGCCATTGCATAGCTCAGGGACATTTATTATTGGAGGGAGAGAGTGGTTGTCCAGGCTTGTGTGTACAGTTTTAGGAATATGAGTCCTCTAGTTGTGATTAGAGATGAGCGGTGTTCGAGTCGAACCGTTTGCCAATTTCAAATTCGAGCTGTTTTGGGCGGTGTTCTAGTCGTTCGATGAACCCGAACAATTTGCTTAAAATTCGGCTGTTCGAGTTTCTGTTCGATAACTGTTCGTTCACCAAAAGCCTAGCTTGATTTTGCACATTAAAACTGTTTATGATTGCTAATGGACTGCTTCAGTGTATAGTGGGTGGGGGATAGATCTGTGCTGAAATATCACCGATCTCCATTTTTTTCCCCGCATTTACAGAGGGGCGGTGCAGTCTCTCAGCCTATCAGCAGTGCACACACACACACAGCAATGTGCATGTGATGCACACAAGCAAGGGCATGTGTCATTGGCTGTGTATGTCACATGTCCTTGCCCTAAAAGAACCAGCCATTTGCCCCATCGCCACCATTTCCTCACTGCTGCAGCTTAGTGTTAGACGGCACCGCTGCTGCTGTGTGCACTATACAGACTAAGGCCTCTTTCACACTAGCGTCGTGCACTGCACGTCGCTATGCGTCGTTTGGTTCAAAAAATGCATCCTGCAAAAGTGCTTGCAGGATGCGTTTTTTCACCATTGATTTGCATTAGCGCCGCATTGTGACGCTTTGCCACATGTCGCAACCGTCGTGCGACGGTTGCGCCGTGTTGTGGCGGACCGTCGGCTGCAAAAAACGTTACATGTAATGTTTTTTGCTGCCGACGGACCGCCATTTCCGACCACGCATGCGTGGCCGGAACTCCACCCCCACCTCCCCGCAACTCCCCGCACCTCACAATGGGGTGGCGGATGCGCTGGAAAAATGCATCCGCTGCCCCCGTTGTGCGGCGCATTCACTGCTAGCATCGGTACGTCGGCCCGACGCACTGCGACGGGCCGAGTACGACGCTAGTGTGAAAGTAGCCTGAGAGTGTTTTTTTGGAGTGAATTGTCAGAGAGATAGGTTTAGGAGTCAGGAGGAGTCGGGACTAGTTGTAATATCAGCCCTTTTTCATGGTAGGTTACAGCAGTTCATAGCACTGTTTGCCAGGCAGGTCTGAGCCAGTGCTGTGCAAGTGTTTGTCACAGCATTTGGTGTAATCTAGCTCAGCCAATCCTTTTGGGCTAGTAGCATTGTCTGATAGTCATCTGAGTAGCCCGCCTGTGAAGCTAGCTACACCGCCTGTGTATCTCAATTTTTACTGCATCTAACCCAGTAAGTCATTTTGGGGTTTTGGGCTTAGTAGCAGTGTCTGCACATCAGCAGAGTAGCCCACCTGTGAAACTAACTAAACTGCCTGTGTATCTCTATTTTCACTGCATCTAATCCAGTTAATAGTTTGGGGCCTAGGAGCAGTGTCTGCATGTCAGCAGGGCAGCCAGCCTGTGAAACAAAGTATACCACCTGTGTATCTCAATTTTTACTGCATCTAATCCAGTTAATAGTTTTGGGCCTAGGAGCAGTGTCTGCACTGTCCGACGAGCCCTGGTGCAATACGTTATGATGTATAGCCTAGGCCAACGAGCTCAAGAGGTGGGGCAAATCACGCTGCAGGAGTGGTCTCAGATCAGGGACCTATGCACCCTTCTGCACAGTTTTGAAATAGCAACGAAGATGTTTAATGCTGACGATGTCATTATCAGCATGACCATTCCGGTGATTTACATGCTGGAGCACACCTTACACAGTGTTCGGAGTCAGGTGGTGGAACAAGAGGAGGAGGAGGAACAGGAGGAGTCGTATGCGGAAGGGATCATATCTCCAAGGTCAAGAAGGTTGGCAGCACCAAGGCGGCTGGCATTGGAGGCTAGGGGAGAGGGATTACCGAGGGCGCATGGTAGCAGCCAAATTGTTGAGGAAGGTGCAGGAGGCGAGGAAGAAGTGGAGGATGAACTGGCGCTGGGCATGGAAGACTCATCAGATGAGGGAGACCTTGATCAAATTTCTATTGTGCGAGGTTGGGGGGAGGACAGATGAAGGAAGCATGATTCTCACCTCACCACCACCAAGACAACAAGGACTTGGTCCTCCTGGATGCGCAAGACACGTGAGTGCCTTCTTGCTGTACTACCTGCAACATGACCCTCGGATTGTCAGAATCCGAAGTAATGCCGACTACTGGGTTGCCACACTCTTAGATCCCCGGTACAAAAGCAAATTTGGCAAAATAATTCCTGCCATAGAAAGGGATTCACACATGCAAGAGTATCAGCAGAGACTGATACAGAATCTAACATCTGCTTTTCCACAAAACACCAGTGGTGCACGTAGTCAATCTCTGAGTTCTAACTTGCCAACCGTGGGACTATCGAGTCATCACTCTAACCGTAACAGTAACATCATATCTGGTGGTAACAGCAATTTTTTACAATAGTTTCAAGATTTTTTTTAGACCATCCTTTGCAAGGCCACAGGAGACAAGAAGTCTGACGCACAGCCAACGCCTAGAGAGGATGGTACAAGAGTATCTCAAAGTTAACATCGATGCCATGACTGTGGAACTGGACCCTTGCTCATTTTGGGCTTCCAATCTTGAAAAATGGCCTGAGCTTGCCACTCATGCCTTGGAGATCTTGTCATGCCCCGCAGCCAGAGTTCTCTCTGAACGTGTGTTCAGTGCTGCTGGTGGTGTGCTGACAGATAAGCGCACGCGGCTGTCCAGTGACAATGTAGACAGACTAACATTCATCAAGATGAACAAATCCTGGATCCCCAAGGACTTTTCTACCCCTGTGTCATCTTGGGGAGACTAAAAGCTTGATGATTTTTGAAAATCACCTTACCAACCGTTTTAAAAAAACTCTCGCGAAATTGATGCCACTTAAATGGTGTCTGTGGCTGAATTTTTTGAAAAAATGGAGATTCTTATTTAGTCCACTTGCTGAGTTTTACACGACGTTGCGATCTTCAATTCCAGGTGGGTGGGGTCATCTGCAGAGTTGTTTACTCATACTATGGCCTGGGATTCAGAGGTCTGCTCCAAAACTTCAGTGTCTGCTAGTCAGCAGAGTAGCCCAGCCACCCACCGCCTGTTTACCTAAGTACTATTTTTAACGGCATCTGGCCCAGGAAATCCTTTTGGGCCTAGTAGAATTTGGTGCTACTCAGCAGCATACCCCACCCATGAAGCAAGCTACACCGCCTATTTACCCAAGTACTATTTTTAATGGCATCTGGCCCAGGAAATCCTTTTGGGCCTGGTAGAATTTGGTGCTACTCAGTAGTGTACCCCACCCATGAAGCAAGCTACACCGCCTGTTTACCTAACTACTATTTTGTAACGGCATCTATCCCAGAAAATCCTTTTGGGCCTAGTAGAATTTAGTGCTACTCAGCAGCGTACCCCACCCATGAAGCAAGCTACACCACCTGTTTACCCAAGTACTATTTTTAACGGCATCTGGCCCAGGAAATCCTTTTGGGCCCGGTAGAATTTGGTGCTACTCAGTAGTGTACCCCACCCATGAAGCAAGCTACACTGCCTGTTTACCTAACTACTATTTTGTAACGGCATGTAGCCCAGGAAATCCTTTTGGGCCTAGTAGAATTTAGTGCTACTCAGCAGCGTACCCCACCCATGAAGCAAGCTACACCGCCTATTTACCTAACTACTATTTTGTAACGGCATGTAGCCCAGGAAATCCTTTTGGGCCTAGTAGAATTTAGTGCTACTCAGCAGAGTACCTCACCCATGAAGCAAGCTACACCGCCTTCTTTCTTTCTCAATCTAACCCCTCGGCTCTGGGGTGTCCACTCTCCCTCCAGCTCTCTCCTTCTCACAGGTGGACTACCTCGTGTTTTCACACTGTGGCGAATCTTTTGGGCCCAGGCATAAGAAGTCATCAAGGTAATGGATAATATGTGCCGCCTTGAAAACGTCCATGATGACCCATTCGAGGAAGCAAATAAATGCCTCAAATAGTGAGCAGGTTATGGAGCACCCCATGGGCAAACAGCGATCTATGTAGTATGCTCCTTCACAGAAGCAGCCCAATGGGAGGACACTATTCGGAGGCACAGGTAGCAACCGGAATGCCCCCTCAATGTCTGTTTTGGCCATTAGGGTGCCCCTTACCAACTTCTTGAACCGCCTGATTGCCTCGTCAAAGGAGGTACAGTACATAGTACTGTACTTGGTTCTGCGTCGATGTTGTCATTTACTGACCTGCCCCTTGGATATGAAAAATGGTGGATTAGTCTGAATGTATTGGGTTCATTTTTTGGCACAACTTCCAACGGGGGTACCACTATGTCTTCTAAGGAAAGTGTTCTGAATGGACCCACAGCCATTCTACCTAAAGATATATATTTTTTTTTTTTGTCAAGACGTCTGGGTGTTGGTAGAGTGAGTTAAGATTTTAACTCCAGCCTTTCTTGATTTTAGAAGGGCATGACATGCCTATATCTGTGTCTCCTCCTCCTTTTACTCCTCCACCTCTTTTCTTTTCACATGACTATATGTAGTTGTAACTTTTCCATGTGTTTGTTGTGTCTTCTGAGCAGTTTGTCAGCTTTTGGACACCTTTTAAGGTGTTTTCTATGTGTTTTCCATGTGTTTGTATGTGTTTGTGTTTGCCTGCCATTGGTTTCAATGGGGTTCGACGGTGTTCGTCGAACACGTCCCTGTTCGACGAACCGAACCCGAACACTAGGGAGGTGGCTCATGTCTAATTGTGATACTTTGCTGAGCCATCATGCTAAAAAGTCTTAGGGGTTATCTGGTGCTTTGCTGTTTCTATGCAATACATTCTGCTTTTAGACTAGGGACAGCCTCCCTGCAAAGTGGGACAGAGCCCTATGTGTGTATTTCTTGTGCTCAGCAATAGGCACAGCCACACCTGTTACACATCTTTGCCGTCTGTGTGCACCGTTAATTTTACTTAGATTTCCCCGTCCCTTTCTGAATATATCCTCTTGATAGGGCTTTGCAGTCCACTACTAAATATACAGTATAGCTGCTGCAGGTGACAACATTTTTTTTCCTATGGTGAAAAAATTACCATATAATCATCCATAAAGTTTAATGTGCTTTGTGTAAAATTACAGTGGTTTAAAATTCTGAAAAACAACATGGCCTGCTACAGAGGACACCACTTTTCTTTTAATTGAAAATATTTAGTTTCAATTGGTCAAGAAAACTTTGTTTCCAGAGACCTAGCAATTACAAAATGCGTAAGTTGTGCAGTAAGAGATGGGGAAATGCAAGTACCGATAATAGTACACATAGATCGCAAAGATGTGGGGCAGGTGCGGTTGTACCCATTGCTGGAGCACAAGAAATACGAACGTACATGGCACAATGATTCCTGTCCCACTTTGCAGGGAGGCACATGACACCACTTCTGAAGTCACTACAGTGCTTACTGGTGATTGGTTGGATAACAGACAATGCACCACTCAGTCTTCCACGTGATCCAGTTTCACCTTCCAAGAGTCTGGAACACTTAATCTTCACCCTGTTCCTCCTTACACTCACTAAGTCGAGTTTCAGGAGTCTAGTGATCCCACACCAACACACTCTGAGGAGCTCTTTACATTATCATTTCTTGATTGTAGCCTCTCACCTTGCATACACCAAGAGGGACAAGAGGACATGCTGTTTAGTGAATCACAAAGCTAAGCACAGGAACAGTCACAAGAAGATGATGGTGGGGACCGCAATTTTGCCTAAGGAGGTAGATGATGAAGAGACACAGTTGCCGATAAGTCAGGTTGTTGTTAAAGTCACCAAGTCAAGAGGACCAGGGTGCAGCAGTGGAATATGATGTGGTGGATGATGAACTCACTGACCTAACCTGGGAAGCTGGCATGCAGAGTGAGGTCATCAGTGCTGAGGAGGAGGGAAACAGGCAGGAAGAGGCTGAGGGGTGACCAGAGAGAGAATGCGGGCCAATGTTCGGCAGAGCACCGACACTTGTGAATTTCTCAGTCAAAGAAGTAGATGTTCCCCAGTCTGGGACTTTTTTTTAAAGAGAGTTCGGAGGGGAACACCTGACACATCGCCTGCACTGTCTCTTCATATTTCCAGTGGCCTAGGGAAAAGTAATACTATGGGCTATTCATTATGCACCTTTCTAGATGTATTATGATTATGGGATTCATTCAGTTATACTACAGACGGATTAGTTATATGGATGCTGTTTAGCACCTTTTATATTTTTACTGGTCCTTGTCCTTTAGTATTTATTACTGTGCATCCTAATATCCTTTCAGATATTTATGATTGTGTTCATAGTTATTTCTTCTTTTTCCTATGCATATTATACAACAGGATCTTTATGTTTAGGGTCTTGACCGGGTGTTCCTCTTTGATTTGGGGTACATGTTTGTGAAAACTATTTATGTGGTCTTTCGGATCTTTTTAATAGTTTATTAAATAAATGTTATATTTTGATGAATTTGGTATTGGTTGGCTTCATTGAGTCAGTAGTATACTTACTGCTGCCTGGGTTGTAAATAAAGACTGAAAACAGTCTAAGGCTGACGTTTTAGATTCTAATGGGTAGTTTGTGGCATTTTTTATTTTAAATGGACATCAGCATCAGTAATACCATTTGTACTATCATTCTCTCCCTGTAACTGCCAGCAGCACAACAGTGCACAACAAAATTCATTAGCATTATATGACAAATAATCTCAGAAACATCAGACTCACTATTAAGACAATGTTTTTTCACTGTTAGATTTTGGACAAATCTATGAACAAAATTTAAACCCCTATCCAGAATGTCGATCTAATCAGTAGAAAATACTGTATAGATGGACAATGTACATATATTGGTCTATATTGGATGAAAATGTTTCTTCTCCCTGGGTGGATTTCTTCTGGGCACTTTGTCTCCACATTCCCTCACCCTCACTCCTTCTGTGATGTTTTTCGGCAAATGTCTAGCATTAGAATCTGGATTGGATGTATCCGAGAAACTATGAGGCCGGTGTCAGACTCAGTGTAGGAAAATACGGCATGTAAACCACCGTATGTAATCCGTATGGCATCTGTACGGCGAGATTTTCTCGCCGGCTTTCAAAATGGACATAGAATGGATCCATGGGCTCAAATATTCGTGAAAACATATATACAGTCTATCTAATATATATATATATATATATATATATATATATATATATATATATATATATATATATATATATATATATATATATATATATATATATATATATATATATATATATATATATTTATGTATGTCAGTGAGACACACACACACATACACTCACCGGCCACTTTATTAGGTACACCTGTCCAACTTCTTGTTAACACTTAATTTCTAATCAGCCAATCACATGGCGGCAACTCAGTGCATTTAGGCATGTAGACATGGTCAAGACAATCTCCTGCAGTTCAAACCGAGCATCAGTATGGGGAAGAAAGGTGATTTGAGTGCCTTTGAACGTGGCATGGTTGTTGGTGCCAGAAGGGCTGGTCTGAGTATTTCAGAAACTGCTGATCTACTGGGATTTTCACGCACAACCATCTCTAGGGTTTACAGAGAATGGTCCGAAAAAGAAAAAAAATCCAGTGAGCGGCAGTTCTGTGGGCGGAAATGCCTTGTTGATGCCAGAGGTCAGAGGAGAATGGGCAGACTGGTTCGAGCTGATAGAAAGGCAACAGTGACTCAAATCGCCACCCGTTACAACCAAGGTAGGCCTAAGAGCATCTCTGAACGCACAGTGCGTCGAACTTTGAGGCAGATGGGCTACAGCAGCAGAAGACCACACCGGGTACCACTCCTTTCAGCTAAGAACAGGAAACTGAGGCTACAATTTGTACAAGCTCATCGAAATTGGACAGTAGAAGATTGGAAAAACGTTGCTTGGTCTGATGAGTCTCGATGCTGCGACATTCGGATGGTAGGGTCAGAATTTGGCGTAAACAACATGAAAGCATGGATCCATCCTGCCTTGTATGGAGCATCTTTGGGATGTGCAGCCGACAAATCTGCGGCAACTGTGTGATGCCATCATGTCAATATGGACCAAAATCTCTGAGGAATGCTTCCAGCACCTTGTTGAATCTATGCCACGAAGAATTGAGACAGTTCTGAAGGCAAAAGGGGGTCCAACCCATTACTAGCATGGTGTACCTAATAAAGTGGCCGGTGAGTGTATATATACACTGTATATATATAAAATTATATTTCATACAGCGCAAGATAGCAGAAAAGCTGGTAATTCAATTACCGGCTTTTGCTATCTCCTGCCCAAACTGGTTATGATCTGGTGACCTTGGAGCCGCATGAGAGACTTTCTCAGGAGTAGGTGGTACCTGTACTGACCACAAACCCTAATCTAACACCGCAACTAGAAGTAACCGTGGGATGTACCTAACACGTCCTAGACATCTCGACACAGCCGGAGGACTAAATACCCCTATAGATGGAAATGGGAATTCTATGTTGCCTCAGAGCAGAACCCCAAAGGATAGGCAGCCCCCCACAAATATTGACTGTGAGTATAAGAGGAAAGACACACGCAGGCAGAAAAACAGGATTTAGCAAAAGAGGCACTTCTAGCTAAATAGAACAGGATAGGACGGAATTCTAAGCGGTCAGTATTAAAATACTAAAAATATCCACAGCAGAAAATACAAATATTCCACATCTAACTAAAGACATAGAAAGTATATCTGCATCTCCTGAGAATCCAGCATGACTGAAAAATCCAAACAAAGTCTAAGCTGGACAAAAACACAATAAATTGCACTGAATTGCAAAGCACACTGCATGTGTGCACAGAGACAAAAAACCAGACACTTATCTTAGCTGAATTGGCAGCAGGGCATGAGGAGCCAGAGAGAGATGCAATCCCTCCAAGCACAATGGACAACTGGCACAGACTCATGGATCCTGCACACCTAAATACCTAATAGAGCTGCAATCAGCAGAAACACCTGCCCGGATTACAACCCCAAGACAACTGCACTACCACCAACAACCACCAGAGGGAGCCCAAGAGCAGAATTCACAACAGTACCCCCCTTGAAGAGGGGTCACCGAACCCTCACCAGAGCCCCCAAGCCGATCAGGACGAGCCAGATGAAAGGCACGGACCAAATCAGCAGCATGGACATCAGAGGCAAAAACCCAGGAATTATCCTCCTGGCCATAACCCTTAAATTTGACAAGATACTGAAGCCTCCGCCTCGAAAAGCGAGAATCCAAAATCTTCTCAACCACATACTCCAACTCCCCATCAACCAACACAGGAGCAGGAGGATCAACAGAGGGAACAACGGGCACCACATATTTCCGCAATAAAGATCTATGGAAAACATTATGGATGGCAAAAGAGGCCGGAAGGGCCAAATGAAAAGACACCGGATTGATAATCTCAGAAATCCTATAAGGACCAATAAACCAAGGCTTAAACTTAGGGGAAGAAACCTTCATAGGAATATGATGGGAAGACAACCAGACCAAATCCCCAACCTGAAGCCGGGAACCAACACACCGACGACGGTTAGCAAAACGCTGAGCCTCCTCCTGAGACAACACCAAATTGTCCACCACATGAGCCCAAATCTGCTGCAACCTGTCAACCACAGAATCCACACCAGGACAATCAGAAGGCTCAACCTGCCCCGAAGAAAAACGAGGATGAAAACCAAAATTACAAAAGAAGGGCGAAACCAAGGTAGCCGAACTAGCTTGATTATTAAGGGCAAACTCGGCCAATGGCAAGAAAGCCACCCAATCATCCTGATCAGCAGACACAAAGCATCTCAAATAAGTTTCCAAAGTCTGATTAGTTCGCTCGGTCTGGCCATTTGTCTGAGGATGAAATGCGGAAGAAAAAGACAAATCAATGCCCAGCCTAGCACAAAAGGCCCGCCAAAACCTAGAAACAAACTGGGAACCTCTGTCAGACACAATATTCTCCGGAATACCATGCAAACAAACCACATGCTGAAAAAACAACGGAACCAAATCAGAAGAGGAAGGCAATTTAGGCAAAGGCACCAAATGAACCATCTTAGAAAACCGGTCACAAACCACCCAGATAACCGACATCCTCTGGGAAACCGGAAGATCTGAAATAAAATCCATAGAAATATGCGTCCAGGGCCTCTCAGGGACTGGCAAAGGCAAAAGCAACCCACTAGCACGGGAACAACTATTCTTGGCCCGCGCACAAGTCCCACAGGACTGCACAAAAGAACGCACATCACGTGACAAAGGCGGCCACCAAAAGGACCTACCAACCAAATCTCTGGTACCAAAAATACCAGGATGGCCAGCCAACACAGAACAATGAACCTCAGAAATCACTCTACTAGTCCATCTATCAGGAACAAACAGTTTCCCCACTGGACAGCGGTCAGGTTTGTCAGCCTGAAATTCCTGCAGAAACCATCGCAAATCAGGGGAAATGGCAGAAAGGACCACCCCTTCCTTCAGAATGCCGACCGGCTCAAGTACCTCAGGAGAATCAGGCAAAAAACTCCTAGAGAGGGCATCAGCCTTAATATTCTTGGAACCCGGAAGATACGAAACCACGAAATCAAAACAGGAGAAAAACAGGGACCATCGAGCCTATCTAGGATTCAGCCGTTTGGCAGATTTGAGGTAAATCAGATTTTTATGATCGGTCAAGACCACAATACAGTGCTTGGCTCCCTCAAGCCAATGTCGCCATTCCTCAAACGCCCACTTCATAGCCAACAACTCCCGATTGCTGACATCATAATTGCGTTCAGCAGGCAAAAACTTACGGGAAAAGAAGGCACACGGTTTCATCAAGGAACCATCAGAATTCCTCTGAGACAAAACGGCCCCTGCCCCAATCTCAGAAGCGTCAACCTCAACCTGAAACGGAAGAGAAACACCTGGCTGACGCAACACCGGGGCAGAAGTAAATCGGTGGTTAAGCTCCTGAAAGGCAGAGACAGCCACAGAGGACCAATTCGTTACAGCAGCGCCTTTCTTCGTCAAATCGGTCAGGGGTTTAACCACACTGGAGAAGTTAGCAATGAATCGGCGATAAAAATTAGCAAAGCCCAAAAATTTCTGAAGGCTCCTCACGGATGTGGGCTGAATCCAATCATGAATGGCCTGAACCTTAACCAGATCCATCTCTATAGATGAGGGAGAAAAAATGAAGCCCAAAAAAGAAACCTTCTGCACTCCAAAGAGACATTTAGACCCCTTCACAAACAAAGCATTGTCACAAAGGATCTGAAATACCATCCTGACATGTTTCACATGAGACTCCCAATCATCGGAAAAAATTAAGATGTCATCCAAATATACAATCGTGAATTTATCAAGATAATTCCGGAAGATATCATGCATGAAGGACTGAAAAACAGATGGAGCATTAGAGAGCCCGAATGGCATCACAAGGTATTCAAAATGGCCTTCTGGCGTATTAAACGCAGTTTTCCATTCGTCACCCTGCTTAATACGAACAAGATTATATGCCCCCCGAAGGTCAATTTTAGTAAACCAACTAGCCCCCTTAATCCTGGCAAACAAATCGGAAAGCAAAGGTAAAGGGTATTGAAACTTGACCGTGATCTTATTCAAGAGGCGATAATCAATACAGGGTCTCAAGGAGCCATCCTTCTTAGCAACAAAAAAAATCCCGCTCCCAACGGTGAAGAAGATGGCTGAATATGCCCTTTCTCCAAAGACTCCTTAACATAACTCCGCATGGTGGTATGTTCCGGCACAGACAGGTTGAAAAGTCGGCCCTTAGGAAACTTACAACCTGGAATCAAGTCAATAGCACAATCACAGTCCCTATGCGGTGGAAGGGAACTGGACTTGGGCTCATCGAATACATCCTGAAAATCAGACAAAAACTCTGGAACTTCAGAAGAGGAGGAAGAGGAGATTGACATCACAGGAACGTCATTATGAACCCCCTGACAACCCCAACTAGTCACAGACATAGACTTCCAATCCAACACAGGATTATGTATCTGCAACCATGGAAACCCCAGCACAATAGCATCATGCAAATTATGCAACACCAGAAAACGACAATCTTCCTGATGGGCTGGCCACGCGACCAATCACAAGCCGTGACGTCATCTAAGGTCTTTCAAGCGCTCATTCTTAGGAACGGAAGATGCCGGTTACATCGGTAAGGTCCAGGCTGCGTCGGAGAGGTGAGTATATCAATATTTTTTTTTTTTTTATTCTTTATTTTACACATTAATATGGATCCCAGGGCCTGAAGGAGAGTTTCCTCTCCTTCAGACCCTGGGAACCATACAGGATACCTTCCGATACTTGGTGTCCCATTGACTTGTATTGGTATCGGGTATCGGTATCGGCGATATCCGATACTTTTCGGGTATCGGCCGATACTATCCGATACCGATACTTTCAAGTATCGGACGGTATCGCTCAACACTACTGATAATATATATTTTTTTTAATTAACTCCTAATTCTGAAGAGTCAGACAGTGGATATTATGTTCACACTCACTGAGACAATATCTCAAAGGACAAGCAATGTACCTATTGCAGGAATCTATTCACACTTACTGCAGTAATTTCTCAGAGTATTAATATCCAGATTGCGGGGATCTATTCAGACTCACTGCAATGGTATATCTTAGAACAGTAATGTACAAATTACAAGCATCTATTTACATTTACTGCAATAATGTCTTATAGAACGATAATGATGACCAAATTTGACCTTTCCTTTACTTGAACTTGATGGACTTGTGTCTTTTTTTCAACGGTGCCAAGCATATAACTATATAACATATGTATAATGCTCATTATTTTTAGTCAGCGAGTCTTGCTAATTATATTTAAATGTAAAAAAATATATATTTAAAATTATTTTCTATCAAATTTTAAACACATAATTTGAGTCAGGCGCAGGGTGTTGAGCATATTGCTCTATACTGCAGGGGCCTATTTATTTCATTTGTATTTATGCATGATTGCAGAAAAAGGCCAATTAAATGAATATTCATTTTAAGCTCCCCTGTGTTATTCTTTTAAAAACCAACCTTGCACATGCTAAAAAGATAGTATTCCTTGCATTTATCTTAATCAAATTAGTATAAAATGGAGGTGATCAAAATATGCTGATTCTTTATCTTTTGAAAGAAGCAAAAGCTAACTGACCTAAGACTTGCACATGATTTTAGTATGCAGAAAATAAATGTATACAGCATTAGCATATAAAATATAAAGTGTTGCTGCCATTGCCATAGATTTTATGTAAAATATTAATATCACCTAATATCAGTTATAGCTTCTATACAAAACTCTGGTCCCATCATGAATTCAATTAAACAATTCTTTAAAGAAGCCCACGTGAAGATATATATATATATATATATATATATATATATATATATATATATATATGTGCATACACACATATTATATATATATATATATATATATTTATTTTTTTTATTTTTTTTAAGCAGGTCATGTGAGTGTGTTATTGTGCTCACCTACTGCCACCTTTACTGGAATTCAGTGCTGTTCTGCTCCTCTTCTCAGTGACATCATGAACCCATTCACAGAATTTGTAACCATAACATGGCCCATAGGTGGAGGAGGGCAGAGGAAGCACATCCAGCTAAAATGTATTGCAGCACAGGCACCCTCCGACTCCCTGCACTGCAGCAGACAACACTAACCAGAGGCTGGCAGCTAATGTCAGCTTGCCAATCACAACAGGTGTTTGTGGTGACTTCATGCACAACCTGCGTTGGTATACTGAAGTCAGCTGCTCGGTATAGAAGAGGATGACACATGTAGTGCGAGCAGAGGAATGTAAGATGTGCAGGTTTTTTTTTTTAAATGTTGTGGAAAATTTAATGGACATTCAGGTTCAGGACCGGGACATTATTACAATTAAAGGAATAGGACAGGGTCATTATACTAGGAATGTGCCCAGGATGGGGACATTTTTACAATGAGTGGCACAAGATATATTATGCTCAGGATACATAATACCAGGAAGGGGCTCATGAGGGGTGACATTACAACAGAAAGAGGCATTTTATTATAGGAAGTTGTCATGATGGTGCCAGTGGCATAGAGTTCTGGTGGCATAGAGAAGGATCGTGCAGGGAGGGGGCTCCCTGCGTGCTTCCCTGAGACCCTCAGAATAATGTGATGTGATCGCGTTGTTCTGAGGTTCTCCCTGCCTGCAGAGCCCCAGATCAAAGATGGCCGTGGGGTCCTTCCAGGTCCTGAAGGGAGCTGACTTTGTCAGTGCCTGCTGAGAGCAGGATCGGAGAAGCCTCTTTCACTGCCTGTCAGATTGCTGATCTGACACAGTGCTGTGCAAAGTGTCAGATCAGCGGTCTGACTTTATACAGTGATGTCTCACCCTTGTACAATGCAAGAAAGTAAAAAACAAAATATTATACTGTGTAAAAATATGTATTTTTTAATTCCTAAATAAAAAAATAAAATAAATGTTGTTCCATTAAACACATTTCTTTATATAAATAGAAAAAAAAAAAAGTACACATATTTAGTATCACTGTGTCCGTAACGACCCGACCTATAAAACTTTCCCACTAGTCAACCCCTTCAGTGAACACCATATAAAAAATAAAAAAACAATGCTTTATCATCATACCGCCGAACAAAAAGTGGAATAACACGCGATCAAAAAGATGGATATAAATATACATGGTACTGCTGATAACGTCATCTTGTCCTGCAAAAAAAAACGAGCCGCCATGCAGCTTCATCAGCAAAAAAATAATAAAGTTATAGTCCACAGAATAAGGCGATGCAAAAATATTTTTTATATAAAATAGATTTTATCGTATATAAGCGCCAAAACATAAAAAAATTATATAAATGAGGTATTGCTGTAATCATACTAATCTGAAGAATAAAACTGCTTTATCAATTTTACCACACATGGAACGGTATAAACGCCCCACCCAAAAGAAATTAATGAATTGCTTGTTTTGTTCATTCTGTCTCCCAAAGTTCGTAATAAAAAGTAATGTGCCCGAAAATGGTAAACCATCAACTCATCCCGCAAAAAACAAGACCTTACTTGGCTCTGTGGACCAAAATATGGAAACTTTATAGCTCTCAAAATTTGGTGATGAAAAAAACATTATTTGCAATAAAAAGCGTCTTTTAGTGTGTGTTAGCTAATAGCTACCAAACATAAAAACCCGCTATAAAAACCTGCTATAAATACGAAATCAAACCACCCTTTTTCACCTCCTTAGTTAGGGAAAAATAAATATAATAAAAAAATGTATTATTTTCCATTTTCCCATTAGGGTTAGGGCTAAGGCTAAAGATAGGGTTAAGGTTGGGGCTAAAGTTAGGGTTAGAGTTGGGGCTAAAGTTAGCATTAAGTTGGGGCTGGAGTTGGGGTTAGGATTGGGATTTGGATTATGCTTACAGTTGGGGTTAGGATTGGGATTAGGGGTGTGGTTAGGGTTAAGGTTAGGGTTGGGATTAGGGTTAGAGGTGTGTTGGGTTGGGAGTGTGTTGGGTTATGGGTGTGTTGGGGTTAGGGATGTGGTTAGGGTTGGGATTAGGGTTAGAGGTGTGTTGGGTTGGGAGTGTGTTGGGGTTAGGGATGTGGTTAGGGTTGGGATTAGGGTTAGGGGCATGTTTGAGTTAGGGGTGTGGTTCGGGTTATGGTTAGGGTTGGGATTAGGGTTAGGGGTGTGTTCGGGTCAGGTTTGGAGATAGAATTGGGGGGTTTCGACTGTTTAGGTACACCAGGGGCTCTCCAAACGTGACATCCTGTCCGATTCTCAATTCCAGCCAATTCTTCGTTGAAAAAGTAAAATGGTGCTCTTTCCATTCCAAGCTCTGCCATGCACCCAAGCAGTGGTATACCCCCCATATATGGGGTATCAGTGTACTCAGAACAAATTGGACAACAACTTTTGCAGTCAAATTTCACCTGCTATCCTTGGGAAAAAAAAATTTGGGGACATTTTTTGTGTGAAGAAATGTTTTTTTATTTTCATGGCTCTGCGTTATAAACTTTTATGAAGCACTTGGGGATTCAAATTCTCACAGCACATATAGATAAGTTCCATGGGGGTCTAGTTTCCAAAAGGGGGTCATTTGTGGGGGGTTTCTACTTTTTAGGCACATCAGTGGTTCTGCAAACGCAATATGATGCCCGCAGACCTTTTCATCAAAGTCTGCATTCCTAAATGCTACTACTTCCCTTTCGAGCCCCGATGTGTGCCCAAACAGTAGTTTTCTCACACTTATGGGGTATCAGCTTACTCAGGACAAATTGTACAACAATGTTTGGGGTCCAATTTCTCCAGTTACCCTTGGGAAAATAAAATACCGGGGGCTAAAAAATCATTTTTGTGGAAAAAAATGATTATTTTATTTTCACTGCTCTGGGTTATAAACTTATGCGAAATACTTGGGGGTTCATAGTTCTCAAAACACATCTAGTTAAGTTCCTTGGGGGTCTAGTTACCAATATGGGGTCACTTGTGGGGGGTTTCTACTGTTTAGGTGCATCAGGGGCTCTGCAAACTTCACGTGATGCCCGCAGACCATTCCATCAAAGTCTGCATTCCAAAACGGCACTCTCTTTCTTCCGAGCTCTGCCATGCGCCCAAACGGTGGTTCACGCCAACATATGGGGTATCAGCGTTCTCAGAACAAATTGCACAACAACTTTTGTGGCCCAATTTCTCCTGATACCCTTGGAAAAATAAAAACTGGGAGTGAAATTTCATTTTTGTGAAAAAAAAAAATGATTTTTAATTTTTGTGGCTCTACATTATAAACTTCTGTGAAGCACCTAGTGGGTCAAAGTGCTCACCACACATCGAGGTAAGTTCCTTTAGAGGGTCTACTTTCCAAAATGGTGTCACGTGTGGGGGGTTTCTACTGTTTAGGCACATCAGGGGCTCTCCAAATGTGACATGATGTCTGATCTCAATTACAGTCAATTTTGCATTGAAAAGTCAAACTGAGCTCCTTTCCTTCCAAGCTCTGCCATGCGCACAAACAGTGGTTTACCCCCACATATGGGGTATTGATGTACACAGGAAAAGTTGCATAACAACCTTTGGAGTCCAAATTCTCCTCATACCCTTGATAAAAAAAACAAATTGGATCTGAAGTAAATTCTTTAAAAAAAAAAAAAATGAACATTTCACTTTTTAGGGTTAAGGGTTAATAAACTTCTTGAATGTTGTTTTAGCACGTTGAGGGGTGCAGTTTTTAGAATGGTGTCACTTTGGGGAATTTTCTAACATATAGACCCTCAAAAAAAAGGACTTCCAATATGATGTGGTCCCTAAATAAAACAATGGTGTTGTAAAAATGAGAAATCGCTGGTCAAATTTTAATCCTTATAACTTCCTAACAAAAAAAAAATTGTTCCACAATTGTGCTGATGTAAAGTAGACATGTGGGCAATGTTGCTTATTATGTATTTTGTGTGACATATCTCTGTGATTTAAGGACATGAAAATAAAAATTTGGAAAATTGCAAAATGTTCACAATTTTCGCCATATTTCCATTTTTGTCACAAATAAAAGCAAGTCACGTCGAATAAATTTTACCAGTAACATGAAATAAAATATGTCATGAGAAAACAACATCAGAATCACTTGGATCCATGGAAGCGTTCCATAGTTGTTACCTCATAAAGGGACAGTGGTCAGAATTGTAAAAATTGGCCCAGTCATTAACATGCAAACCACCCTTGGGGGTTAAGGCGTTAATCAGATTTAGTTGAAAAAATTCTTCATGGGAGTGTTTCTTTAAAAGTGTCTGTCTGTAATTTTTATTTTTCTAAATGCAGAGAGAGCTGGACTAAATTCTCCCCTAGTCTGGGCAGTATCATGTAGAGACAAAGAACCTGGTTCCAGCGATGTGCACTTACTGGGCTGTTTGCTGCACTTTTAGTGAGTGTTAATCGAAAGGGCTGTGCACACATTCAATTGTTTCCTTGGACCAAGCTGGTCCAAGGAATACTTTGCAGCATGTCAGATTTTGATCTGAAATTCAGATTGCACTTAGCCATGCAAGTCAACGAGTGTGTGGAAAACATTTGAGTGCAGTCCGATTTCCCAGCAATAATGCAAGTGAGAAATTTTTTTCTCCATCTAGTCCTCAGAGTGGAGAAGTGTGACTTGACAAATATATTGGATGAAACTTGCCCATTCAAGTCTATGGGTGCATAGAGATTATTGGACTGCACTCGGATGCCCTCCATGGTATCACAGAAAGGTTAAGATGGAGTCTTTTTATCCATCTTCTCCTCACAACGTGCTCCAATTCTCACATCCAAAAGAATCAGATCACACTATGCCGACACTCTGATCAAACTCTGATCCAAGTGTGATCAGTGTGTCATTTGTATATTCTTCTCGATTCTCTCGGATAAGAGAACATACAGCCTTGTGCACCTAGCTTTAGTCATATTAGAAAATATAGGAGTTTTACTTGCGTAAAGATGGCTACACAAAACCCTTCTGTATTTTGGTGAATGTTCATCTCAACCACCTCTTTGGCACTCATGGAAGAAAATCATAATCTTTAAAAATTAAACAGCCCTTTGATCTTAATGTATCTTATACACAGTGTTTATTTATTTGCCAAAAGGGAACTTGTTGCTAATGAGAAACACTTTATCAAGCTCTGAAACTGGCAATAAGCACAATCAGTGAGACTCAGCATACCACTGGGTATAAAAACTTCAGCTGTTAACTGCACATATACTTATAAAACAGTTCACTCAGGTAGGGAGACCCAACAGTAGGGCTGGCTGTTCCAATGCAAGAATAGTCTGAGTTTCACAAATGTGGTAAACTAGCCTAGTCTTTTATATCAGAAGCAGAGCAGAAACATTTTTTTGCCATGGAGTGACTGCAATCGAAAACACGATATCTTAAAAATACTGCATGCACATACCGTTAAAAATGTTTTAAGTCAGGAACAGGTATCCATACCTATTAAGAATTGTCTGAGTAATTTGGACCACCACTCCCCAGTCTGAACCTTTGAAAATTACTCAAGTCCTTAATTTTATACATAATCTTGCTGTCATGAACCCACCATGGGGTCAGTTAGCGGACTGCACAACACACACACACACAACTGGATGGAAATCGGGAGAGGAAGGCCATTCCGATAGGGAATGAGGGATGTACACCTCCTGCTCTGACCTGAGCCTTTCACTGCACTCCCCCATGTCACAGGGAGTACTGGGTAGACTAAGGCTGGTTACCCGGACCCCTGCGATATCCCTCAGGCTAGGGAAACCCTGTCTGTCCCTTTCCCAGAAGTTACACTAAAGGTGTGCATGTCTGGGCTGCCAGACCTGACCCTGTCTCCTGTTTCAGCCCTAAGCTGAAACCACCACCCGCCACCCAGTGAAGAGACCACACACCAATCCCCACAGAAAGCACAGACAGGGAAAACAGAAAAACGCCCCACGCCGCAGACACACAGGAATACACTATAATGCGCACAGGGCAAAACAAATACAAATATAGGAAGGAGGAATATGACAAGGATATTACACCACCAGCTACGATCTTCCTACAACAAGACCACCACTCCAGACCGGAATCACTAGGCACAAAGCACAAGCTATAATCGGCGACGCCCAAAGTCCAGCACGACTATTTAAAGGCCATGGGCATGACCCAGCCTCCAACCAAATTACCAGCTAGATTAACCCCGAGCAAGCTGGATAAAGTCTAGCCGACGCCACTGAGCGTGTAGTGGACGTAAGTGGAATTACCGCTGTCTGTCGGACGCCCTAGTGTGAACAGCGTCCGACATGACACCCTAATGCCCTAAGTGGGTCCTTCCCCCATCAGGAACAGGTATCCATACCTAATGAGAATTATCTGAGTAATTTGGACCACCACTCCCCAGTCTGAACCTTTGAAAATTACTCAAATCCTTAATTTCATACATAATCTTGCTGTTACGAACCCACCATGGGGTCGGTCAGCGGACCGCACAACACACACACACACAACTGGATGGAAATGGGGAGAGGAAGGCCATACCGATATGGAATGAGGGATGGAAATTTCCTGGTCCAACCTGAGCCTTTTCCTGCACTCCCCTCTTGCCCTAAGTGGGTCCTTTCCCATCAGGAACCTTGTCTCTCACTGTCACCTCGCACTGCACTGGCTAGTGCACGGCAGGCAAGGGCACTAGCCTCACCACTGCAGATGGAACACCACAGGGGACAGTGATAAACATGAGACAGATGAAGAAAAAACACCAAATTTAGCTTAATAGCCTTCTCTTCTGCAAAGCACCTCCAAGCAGAAGAAAGTCACCCAGACCACAAACTCCACAAAACAAGCTGACTCACCACTGCAGCCAGCGAGCTCCTTACTCCAGGCTTTGTCAACTTAGATTGCTCTATCACCGACAGTCAGCTGATGCATCAGGTGACCATTTAAAGGATTGTAGGCATGGTCACCACCCACATCAGCTGACCGAGCAACTCTGCAATTGCAGCAGGATGTCAGCAAATGAAACTGACATTAATCCCCCCTGACCTGGAAGGAAAAAAGCTACATTTAAAACATTGTGGAACCAGAGTTGCAACACATCCAAAAGTGGATTGTGACACTTGCTGTGCATTGAGGATTGATTAATTCCACAGGATTTCAACAGACATGCTTTACAGACCCTTTCAATTCGGGAAATTATCTTGTATATATACACTTTAATTAATGCAAAATATAAAACCAAGATCCATGCAGCAATAACAGAGGGACTTAGGCATTACACTACATCTGAGCAATCTTTTCACTTGTGGTAGATTGGCTGACTCAGTTGCTCAAGGAGGTAGTTACAGGACCACTTTCCATTTAAATTTTCAACTGGTTTATTAAAAACATGCTGCAAAACTGGAAAACAAAATAGCATACAGTACAGTCTGTATCTGTGTGGATCCGCCCAGTCATGTGGAAAAAAAATGAAGTTCAGCTCCATTTAAGACAAGCACATTTCTTGAATTAATTATTGAATACAATAGGAAAAAAAGAACTTAACATTTGGTACAGAAACCTTGGTTTGCAATTACAAAAGTCAGACATTTCCTGCAGTTTTGGACCAAGTTAGCACACGATGTAGCAGGGATTTTGGCACACTCTTCCATATAAATCTTCTCCTATCGCCCTACACGTGCCCTCCGTTCTACAATTGACCTAAGACTAACATCCCCTGTAATCCGAACCTCGCACCTCCGTCTCCAAGACTTCTCTCGTGCTGTGCCAGCTCTCTGGAATGCACTTCCCCAGACAATCAGATTGATACCTAGCCCCGACCTGTTCAAGTGCGCTTTAAAAACCCATCTCTTCAAACAAGCCTACCACATCAACTACTCAGTAAACTAGCTTTGCCCTGTTCCCTCCTTCCAAATATTATTCTGAGTCTGCACCCTACTATTCATCTGTCTCCACACCCTTCATGCACATGATAACTGCACTTGATACTTGACTATTGCACTTAAACACACGGGCTGATGACCGGATCATGCAGCTTTATATGAAAATCCCTATTTATTATAATTGCCAAACCTGAAATAACAAGCACTTTTCACCTATTGTGTGTCCCCCCCCCCCCCATTTCCTTATAGATTGTAAGCTTGCGAGCAGGGACCTCACTCCTAATGTCACTGTTTAAATTGTCTTAACTTGTATTGAATTTGTCTGTACATGTCCCCACTTAATTGTGGGGTGCTGCGGAATATGTTGGTGCTATATAAATAAAAATTATTATTATTCTCCAGATCTTTCAGGTTTTGGGGTTGTCACTGGGCAACTTTGAGTTTTAACTCTCTCTGAATATTTTCTGTTAGGTTCAGGTCTGGAGACTAGCTAGGTCACTCCAGGACCTTGAAATGCTTCGTATGGAGCCATTTAGTTGCTCTGGCTGTGTGTTTCAGGTCATTGTCAGGCTGGAAGACCCATTCATTACCCATCTTCAGGTCCTACTGTGAAGTCCTGTGCTGATTCCTGACTTTTATCAGAATCATTCTTACCCCACGAGGTATGAACTTGCATGAAGCCCCACACCATGGAAGATTGACAGTCATCTTGTATTTATTCCTTTTTCTAATAATTGTGCCAACAGTTCTTGCCTTTTCACCAAGCTTCTTGCCTCTTGTCCTGTAGTCGATCCCAGCCTTGTGAAGGTCTACAGTTTTGTCCCTGGTGTCCTTTGACAGCTCTTATCTTAGCCATGGGGGAGAGGTTGAAGCATGATTGATTGTGTGGACAGATGTTTTTTATACAAGTAACGAGTTCTAACACATGCAAATAATACAGTTAATGATTACAGAGTAGGAGGGCTTTTTAAAGAAAAACTAACAGGTCTGTGATAGCCAAAATTTTTGCTGGTTGGTAGGTAATCAAATACGTTTTTTTATGCAAATAAATGTAAATGTAATAAGCAGTTGAAGTGTACCCAGGCTCAGACTGGCCCATAGGGGAACAGGGGAATCCCCTTGTGGGCCCCTTCCAGATCTGGTCCCCCAAACCCCCATTGCATGGGTAGTAGTAGGGTATAATTCACTTGATTCACTCTGTACAGAAAAAAGCCGCATCTCATCATTCATTAACCAATCTACCCAGTTTATTATTAAACCCCCCTGAAGGAGAGTGTCCGAAATGTGCATCGGGTTGAGTGCACGGACCCCGGGAACCCCCATATCTGCACCGCTTCTAAGGTAATGTCCATTCCATCGGCTACTGATGTCCCTTAGTGGGTGAAACTATCTAAAACCGCATCGCCTTTGGGTGGTTAATTTGACAACATTACCTCTATTTATGAGTCGCATCTTTATTATGGGAAGATATGTTCACACTATTTATAGATATCTCCCCCCTGACTATTTTGTGCAATGGGGAGGGGTAAATGTACCATTATACTAATGTGATTGATGTGATAGGTGGTTCCCAGGTTCTGTGTGCTCTTGTTGCAGTTGTAGGTTTTCACAGCATTTTCACATTTTGTGGTGCACCTCTCTTTTAACCTGTTGCATTTATTTTCTAAATAAAGAATTTTCATATTTTTACATTCATGGGCTGTATGGTTGTCTCTTTTGGCTTGTTTGCCCCTTTGCTCCTTGCTATAGTTCAAGCGACCGGTCCGTTACGTTTTGTCTAATATTCTTTTGATCAGCGGTGAATCATTATTACCTTTGCATAGTATATTTTCCTGAAACACTTGTCATGCTGATCTCTCTCGTGAGTTTTCTCATTTCCAGTTTATTATTATAAAGAGGTATAAGTAAATTTGTGAATGAAGGTATTGTAATATTTGTATGCAGGTGAAAGTGGGGCCCCAAAGTCAATGTTACTGGTGGGTCCTTGGCACCCCAGTCCGACACAGTGTACCTATGATTAAAATTACAGACCTCTTCATTCTTTGTAGGTGGGAACACTTGCAAAATCATCACTGCATCAAATACTTATTTTACCCGCTGTATCTCCACCCTTCCCTGGCTCTATGAAACCAGAGCAATCAAAGGAGAGGGGAGTGGAAAATGAGGGAAAACAAGCAGGTGAGAAGGTGTATTTAAAATGGTTGGCACAGAACAATCATTCTGTGCTGACATAGTCCCTTAAATTTCTCCAAATGTATTAGGTTATAAGATACTTATATAGGTTGCACCCTAATATGTTTGACAGATCAGGGTGGCAATGATCCAGGTGGTTCACATGCCCAGTTGTTCACTCTCTACATTCTCTCCCACAATATTGTTTCTAGGTGACACTATATCTGGTGTTAATGGATCAAAAATATCCCAAATTATTTTGCAGAACAGAATAGATATTGCTTAAAAATGGAAGAATCTTGTCCTCTTTTTCACGGAGTTCAAACAGCAAATTAACCCATTGGCTACATGTCTGACACAAATCAAACAAGAATTGCCATCAACCTCCCACCATAATGCTTATTAATGATTTATAATTTGTTATCTTACTGCCCCTTGGTCCTCCAGCTATTATCTATACACACATGTATGTGAGCCACATCTTTAATATGATTTAATTATTTGTATTTGTTCCCTCTCCTCAACAGAAAAGCCATGCCAGATTTCTGTGCCAGCTCAGGACTTGATACCTGCTCCATTTGGAGTCATAGGACTACTGAAGTAAAAAGGCAAGTCAATGAGCATGTCATCAGAAAAACACCCCATTATGCTCTCCTCTATTTCACATGACCACTGCAAACAATCACAGTGTCCAGTGGTCCAACGTTTTCCAAATAGAGAATGGAGTATATATTGCTTTCTATGCCAATGCTAACCTTGTAAGTGATCAGTGTTAGATCAAAGGAGGTGCAGGCAAGAGAGTAGGCCTTCATTTTTTTTTTTCTGACAAAGAAAAATGATTGAAATAAAAAAAAAAAAAAAACAGTGCTTTCATACCTCTAATAATGCAAAGAAAACAAGTTCATAATCATTTAGAAACAACAATACTAATGTTTTAACTCAGGAAGAGTTCAGAAATCAATATTTTGTGGAAAAACCATGATTTTTAATCATAGCTTTCATGAGTCTTGGCATGCTTTCCACCAGATTTTCACACTACTCCTGGTGCAAAAATGTAAGCAGTTCTTCTTTGTTTGATGGCTTGTGACCATCCATCATCCTCTTGATTACATTCCAGATGTTTTTAATGGGGTTCAGGTCTGGAGATTGGGCTGCCCATGACAGGGTTTTGATGCGGTGGTCTCTTAATTGTTGCCAGAGCTGTGTATGGACTGAATATACAATTTTATTTCTTTTTTTATATTATAATTTTAGAATTCCCCAATTTCCAGAATGTGCTATGACAGTCTATGGTTAAATTATTGAAATAATTATATGAAGAATTAAATAAAAATTTACTACAACTTACATTTAGTCATGCTCATTTCCACAATATGTCAAGCACTTTACACAAACTAGCAAAAAATGAAAAGTTCCAGAAGTTTTAGAGAGGGGCAGCCTAAATGTTGCGTGAAACTGCAACTCATTCACACTAGGTATATACTGGTACATGGCATTAATAATTCTCTATTATGCGATCATAGGTCTGAAGCCAGGGGTCGATTCATTCTAAAATGCATGCACCTCAATGCAATTACAATTTTCAGATGATTCTAGGATGAATTAACTCCTGAGTACACTTACGTTTTCCAATCAAGAATAAATGTTCACTTCTCAATTATTTAAGTCATTATTAGAGAAAATATTCTACTGATGAAGCTTCTATGCTGTTGCCAGTAGAACTCACTAAATGTCAGCAGGATACTGACAAAATTATTTACACTCACTGGTTATCCACTGTGTCACTGTCTGAATATAGACACATCAATTACTGTTGCATGAAATTGAACTTTATCAAGAGTATGATGTTAGCGATGGTCAACAAATTGTATAGCATACATTAAATGTTTCTCTTCAGATTTGCTGTAATTTATACATTCATGCTCCAGTAGTTCGAAGAGAATTTGGAGAAGGGATGGGTCCAATTTATAAAACAGATGCACAAGTTTTAAAATAGAATCAAAATATGTGTCAGGCAGATCATTTGGGGTAAACGCTTTGTTTGTTTGTTGGAGAAATGAAAAGAAAAAAAAGTATGTTAAATAAACGATTTGAAAGTTTTGCTATGCAGAGGTTAATTACATTTATTACATTTTGCCAGTGATCCTCTTGATAAGAAAAGATTTCTATAAAGTCTATGTTTAGTGAAATTTCAAGCAGAAAATATTAAATGTATTCTTGTAAATACAGTAGATACCAGCTTGCTTGGTTGTTAAAATAACTCCCATTGCTGCACACATATTTAACCCCATATCTAGTAAATCTCCACCTGTATAGGATTAGTTTTACCCTGAGGAATTCTGTTGGCATGTCATGTTTAGTGCATAAACAATGCTGCAAACATTAAATCCCAAAAAACAAAGGAAAAAGAAAAAAATGCATTTTTTTCCACCACACCATACCATAATTGGATTTTTTTCCTTTTTGCCATTACTTTGCATGCTAAAATGAATGGTGACATTCAGGGCCGCCATCAAGGCATTACTGCCCTTACTGCTGAATGAGACCCGGTGAGCAGTGGTACAGAGGGGGGCCACAGGTCCGGGAACCAGCAATTGTGCTTCTGCTCACTGGGCCTTATCGTGCACTAAAGTGCGGTGCGGTGGCGCACAAGTTGATGCTGGGAGCTTTTTTAAAACTGTGCACAGCTGTTTAACCTTAAAGGCTGGGCAGCTCCGGCTCCCTCAGTTTTCTCTGTGCTTCCAGTCAGGTGACAGCACGTATGTGATGATCATCGTGATGTGAAGTGTAGAAGAAAGGGAAATATTGGGGAATGTTCTTTGGAATCGGTTCACTAGGTAACTATGTTATTTTATGCAGATGCGAGTCCTGGCTGGAAGAAGTGATGGTGGTCTGCGCTGCATGAAAAAGTAAAGCAAATCTGAAGGAATTCAGCTAGAGATGTAACTGGGGAGTCAGTGAGTTACCTGTACACTGACACTATACACTGTATACTATATACAGAGGTCCTGTGTATAATGTCCTTGGTGATCACTGTATTACCTTACACTGGCAGTAAATACAGAGCTCCTGTGTATAATGGCACTTTGTATTGTGTTTTTCTTTTTTTATTAATGATGATCAGTATTGTAGTATTTAATCACTGTGTGGTGGTAATATGTGATCTGGTCATAGTGTGGTGGTATTTGTTCCTTGTATGTAGTATTAATGGTCATTTGCAAAAAAATGTATGTGATTCATTCCCTTAAAAAAATTACATAAAATATACTTAAAAAGAGTATTGGATATTTTAGGAAATATTTCATAGGTTAGAGTAGAGTAGAGCCCACCCAAAAGAGTTGTGAGGCACCCGTGGCAGTAAAAAGGCAGTGACCAACAAAGTTAAAACATTAAAGTCTCTTTAATGCGTTATCTTCACACAGAAACGGTTCCAATCATATAGCTTAAATGCACATAACTTCAGTGTTCAATTCACACCAGTTCATAACAGCATCCTTTATATTGCAGCCACTACACAAGCTAGTCCTCCTCTGACTAATTCCATCACAGTCTCTAATCACAGCTGTACACAGACCTTGACATCCTCCTGTCTGCAGCTGTGACACACGTAAGTCCTTCCTACAAGACCTGTCCACATCCTTGATCAGTCATCATGGACAGCAGCACCACTGTGTATGCTGTGGGTTGTCAAGCCTCACTCTGGCCTTGACACACCTGAGACTCCTCAGACTCAATTCTAAAACCCCTCTATACTTCTGGGCTTTTAACAATTGTAATCACAGCCGCACCTGTGACTACAACACCCCCTCATAGCCTCACTACGCTTTTGTGCACATTCTGGAGAGCACAAACAGCGCCTGCTAGCTGTAACAGGGTTCACTTCCTCACAGAGTCTACCTTGTCATGGTGGCGGCTTAAAAATTATTTTGGAAGGAACAAAAGCTGCTGGTTAAGAATGTGATCTGGTGTTTGATTTGAACTGTTAATATCTGATTGGTGAGGACATGGTAGAGAAATTGAGTTTTTCCAAGAGTGGGCAATGGGACTGTGGAAATTCGAACGGTGGAGGTGGAGCTGGATTGGAACCTGGGCAGAGTCTCAAGTGGACCTGAAAATTTTGCCAGTATGGGGCCACGAAATTCCCAGTGGCTGCCTGGTGGCATTCATAACTATGAGTCCTGGGAAAAACAAGCCCCATTTCACAATTTCAGTAGTCATATGGCTATGTTAATAAAAAAATATATTTTTTTGGCTCTTCTAAAAGTAAGAAAAATCAAAAAGGCAAAATAAGGCCCAGTCATACTGGTGTTAAACTAGCAATTAGCACATCTGTTTTTAGGCAAATTGAATTAGACTCAAATGTTCCCAATTATTTGGATTGATCTGAATACAAAGGGTTTGTTTTTCACTGTGTGAATTCTGAAGTCCATGAACGCATAAAGGAACATGTCAGAAAAGCCAAAAAATGGTTCTAGAAAAAAACAGAATTGGGTCTGTGGTGATGGGACAGTTGAGCAGTGATGTTAGTATCATCTTATTTTTACCCCATATTTAGTATTGTCTGATCTTGAGAGACTCCAGAGTAGAATAATAAACATTCAATTCACATTGATTAACTGAGACAAATCAAATTTCCTGGCCATTACCTTCTTAAGCATGATGCCTTTTAACATTTTTCACTGTCCTTCGTGTGCTCATTTCCTCCTACACACTAAAAAAATGTCAATGTCAACTGGAAAAGAAATGATAGCAACACATAGGGAAAATATTCTATTAGGTAGTATCGGTTTAACCTTAATATTTATTTAAAAACAACAACAAAGTAATACACCATAAAACAGTTTTCCATAAGTTTAACCATTTATCACTAGACTATTTAAGACTAACTGTTCCAAAATATATCATATTCATTAAATATTAGTTACATATGTTTCAGTGCCTGGAATGGGCATGAATTCTTTTCATTGTATTTTACTTTGGAAGCTTTTATCAGATGCTGGCACCAAACATATTAGGACTTGGGTTCAGTCCTAGGGCCCCTGCTCTTCTCCATTTACACCTTTGGCCTGGGACAGCTCATAGAATCTCATGACTTTCAGTATCACCTCTATGCTGGTGACACACAGATCTACATCTCTGGACCAGATATATCCTCCCTACTAACCAGAATCCCTCAGTGTCTGCCACTATTTCATCCTTCTTCTCGGCTAGATTTCTGAAACTTAACATGGACAAAACAGAATTCATCATTTTTCCCCCATCTCACGCGACCCCCCCAACGAACCTATCCATTACAGTAAATGGCTGCCCACTCTCCCCAGTCACACAAGCTCGCTGCCTCGGGGTAATCCTTGACGCTGATCTCTCCTTCAAACCACATATCCAAGCCCTTTCCACTTCCTGCCAACTTCAACTCAAAAATATTTCATGAATCCGTACATTCCTCTACCAAGAATCTGCAAAAACCCTAGTCCATGCCCTCATCATCTCTCGCCTTGACTACTGCAACCTCCTGCTCTGTGGCCTCCCCTCTAACACTCTTGCACCCCTCCAATCTATTCTAAACTCTGCTGCCCGACTAATCCACCTGTCCCCCCACTATTTCCAGGCCTCTCCCCTCTGTCAATCCCTTCACTGGCTCCCCATTGCCCAGAGACTCCAGTACAAAACCCTAAGGCTACTTTCACACTAGCATCAAATGACGCACGACGAATTGCGTCATTGCGATGTACTGACGCAAGCAGTGAAAGCGCCACACAACGGGGGCAGCAAATGCAGTTTTTCAACGCATCTGCTGCCCCATTGTGATGTGCGGGGAGGCGGGGGCGGAGTTCCGGCAGCGCATGCGCGGTCGGAAAAGTCGGTCTTGACGCACCAAAAAACGTTACATGCAACGTTTTTTGGTGGCGACGGACCGACACAACACGACGCAACCGTCGCACAACGGTTGCGACATGTGGCAATGCGTTGCACTGCGTCGCTAATGCAAGTCTATGGAGAAAAAACGCATCCTGCAAGCACTTTTGCAGGATGCGTTTTTTCTACAAAACGACGCATAATGATGTGCAGTGCACGACGCTAGTGTGTACACGCAACCTCCGATCCTCACAAGATCTCCTTCTCTACTCCCCTCTTATCTCCTCTTCCCACAATCGTATACAAGATTTCTCTCGCGTATCTCCCCTACTCTGGAACCTTCTACCACAACACATCAGACTCTCGCCTACCATCGAAACCTTCAAAAAGAGCCTGAAGACCCACCTTTTCCGACAAGCCTACAACCTGCAGTAACCACCGATCGACCGAACCGCTGCACGACCAGCTCTACCCTCACCTACTGTATCCTCACCCATCCCTTGTAGATTGTGAGCCTTCGCGGGCAGGGTCCTCTCTCCTCCTGTACCAGTTATGACTTGTATTGTTTAAGATTATTGTACTTGTTTTTATTATGTATACCCCTCCTCACATGTAAAGCGCCAAGGAATAAATGGCGCTATAACAATAAATAATAATAAGATTAGGCCATCCAAAAGTTCATTCAATAAGAAAAGACTCAAGGTGAAGGCAGGAGATAGCCAAAATATAGCTTACTATGTATAGTAATAAGTAGTGATGGGCGAGTACTAAAATGCTCGGGTACTCGTTCCTCGAGTCAAGCAAATTGGAATACTCGGGTACTCGACCCGAGCAAAGAGCCCAATGTAAGTCTATGTGAAAACCAAATATGTTTACAGCAATCCCCCTCAGGGGTTCTTTTAAGGTCTAAAAACATCTGAAATTGATGGAAACAATGCTCAAATGACACGGGAACATAATGGGGATCACCCCTGGAAGCATTTCTGACTCCTGGGTCACAGCTGTAAGCAGTGTTGTCAGAGTTTCATGCCATTTTTACAGGTGCACCAAAAAAACATACAAAAACAAAGCCAAAATGGATTTTGCTGGGAAATATGTTAAGGTACATTCTTTCCAGGGTAATGACTAGTGTTGAGCGATACCGTCCGATACTTGAAAGTATCGGTATCGGAAAGTATCGGCCGATACCGGCAAAGTATCGGATCCAATCCGATACCGATACCCGATACCAATACAAGTCAATGGGACTCAAGTATCGGACGGTATTCCTGATGGTTCCCAGGGTCTGAAGGAGAGGAAACTCTCCTTCAGGCCCTGGGATCCATATAAATGTGTAAAAGAAAGAATTAAAATAAAAAATATCGCTATACTCACCTCTCCGACGCAGCCTGGACCTCAGCGAGGGAACCGGCAGCGTTGTTTGTTTAAAATTTGCGCTTTTACTTGGTTACGTGAAGTCCCGGCTTGTGATTGGTCAGGGTGGCCATGTTGCCGGGACGCGGACCAATCACAGCAAGCCGTGACGAAATTACGTCACGGCTTGCTGTGATTGGTCCGCGTCCCGGCAACATGGCCGCCATTAACCAATCACAAGCCGGGACGTCACGGGAGGCTGGACATGCGCCCATTTTAAAAAGCGCGCGTGTCCAGCCTCCAGTGACGTCCCGGCTTATGATTGGTCACGGCGCCATGTTGCCGGGACGCGGACCAATCACAGCAAGCCGTGACGAAATTACGTCACGGCTTGCTGTGATTGGTCCGCGTCCCGGCAACATGGCCGCCATTAACCAATCACAAGCCGTGACGTCACGGGAGGCTGGACACGCGCACTTTTTAAAATGGGCGCATGTCCAGCCTCCCGGCTTGTGATTGGTTGATCGCGGCGCAACCAATCACACGCCGGGACGTCACGGGAGGCTGGACACGCGCCCATTTTAAAATGCGCGCGTGTCCAGCCTCCCGTGACGTCACGGCTTGTGATTGGTTGCGTCTCCCATGTGACTGCGACGCAACCAATCACAAAGCCGGGACGTAATTTTAAAATCCTTAAGGACCTGAAATTACGTCACGGCTTGCTGTGATTGGTTGCGTCTCCCATGTGACTGCGACGCAACCAATCACAACGCCGAAACGTAATTTTAAAATCCTGAAGGACCTGAAATTACGTCACGGCTTGCTGTGATTGGTTGCGTCCCGGTCACATGGGCGGCACGCAACCAATCACAAGCCGGGACTCACGTAAAGGAAAGAAAAGCGCGAATTTTAAACAAAGAACGCTGCCGCTTCCCTCGGTAAGGTGCAGGCTGCGTCGGAGAGGTGAGTATAGCAATATTTTTTATTTTAATTCTCTCTTTTACACATTTTTACATTAATGTTGTTTCGATACCAATACCCGATATCACAAAAATATCGGATCTCGGTATCGGAATTCCGATAGAGCAAGTATCGGCCGATACCCGATACTTGCAGTATCGGAATGCTCAACACTAGTAATGACTTGTATATAAGGCAAAATAATTAACCACAGACCAAAATGTTCCTCCATCATTTGGGATATGTTCACACGCAGTGTTTTTTATGTGTTTTTCAACTCTAACATTGCTTTCAACAAATACAAATGCATTTAATGTGAAATGTCATTGTAACATTTAACAACCCTAGCTGGGCATGTGGTGTGTGACACATAAGGAGACACATCTTGTTTCATATATGAAGGAGGGACTCAAAGTCACAAAGCCTATTTTTAGAAGGGCATTAGGCAGCATTGACACTCTTAAAGGGCCATTATTAAAGAGTGTGTCTCCTATGCTGTTATTGCCTATGCAGTGAGAGGCTGGGCTGCCAAGAATTACGATGCACCCCAATACCCATTTCACGAGAGGTTCAGGAGGGCTTCCTGAAAAAATGTTGCAATGAATGCAAGGCCTGCAGCCCTGCTATCAAGTCATATGCACTCCAAGAATCCTTTGAACCCAGGTTCTGGATGGCCACAGGAAAATACACTTCACATTATTAATTTTGCAATCCAATACTATTTTCCTATGTATTAACTGCAAGGCCTGCCCTGCTACCGAGTCAAATGCACCCCAATAAGCCTTTGAACCCAGGTACAGGAAAACCCACTTCACATTCTTCAGTAGGTCCTGCCATACTGTTTCCTTATGCATTGAATGCAAGGGCTGCCTTGACCCAAATTTGCCTGCAACACAATCCCCCCTTGGAAGAAACATGGAGGAGGGCCTCATAAAAAAACATTCCCATTACAAAGAAGCGGGTCTCCAAGACTCGTAATGCATATATACTAAATGCATGGGCTGACAAACATTTCCCAATGGGGGGTACACTTTTAAAAAATATTTTATGGGCATCATAGACACCCTTGCCAAAAATTGGACTGGCTGTAGCAGCATGGAACACATTAACCCTGGTGATCTAGTGGCGGAGAATGATGAAACGTTGATGAGGGCCTTAAAAACTAGGCCCAATATAAAGGAGCGGGTCTCTTAGACTTGCAATGCCCATTCACTAAGTGCATGAGCTGACAAACATTTCCCCCTGGGGGAATTACATTTTTTTGGGTTTAAAATTATTAATGGGCATCAAAAAAACACACTTTCACTAAAAATGAGTGACTTTAGCATCACTGAATACTTTCACCTTGGTGTTCGTATGGTTGTGGATGATGAGGATGAGGATAAGGAGGAAGATAACACCAAACAGACCAAATCAGAAAGTGTATACCTATGTGTGGCTGTGAAGAGGTGCATGAGAAAATGTTGAACAATGAGGTTAAGCACATGGGCCAGGCAAGGTATGTGTGTGAGCTCACCTTGTCTCAGAGCTGTCATCAGGTTCCGTACATTGTCACATGACCATGCCTGGCTGTAGGTTCAGCGGTGTCATCCAAAAATCTGACTGCTCTTTCAGCACTGTCCACAACTCTTCAGCATTGTGCAGTTTGTCACCTAAGCAGATTAGCTTCAGCAAAGCCTGTTGCTGCTTGGCTGAGGCAGTGCTGCAGTGCTTCCAGCTTCTGACTGATGTGCTCATTTCAGATATGGATTGAAGATGGCTGAAGAGGAGGAGGAAGGAATTGGAGCTGTAGACTGTGGGGGCAATGCTGATTGACATAGGGCCCACAATCCTCAGTATGTGCAGCGTGTGTTTCATACCAAGGTCCGACTGGGTCCCGGCTTCCACTATTTTAACCCAGTGTGCTGTCAGTGAAATGTACCATCCCTGCCCACAAGCACGTGTCCATGGTTAGGTGGACTTTCCTAGTAACAGCATTGTAGAGGCCACAGGTAATGTTGTGGGACATGTGCTGGTGTAATGCCACTACGGCACACCGGGAGAAGTAGTGGTGACTGGGGACCGAGTACCTTGGGACAGCCACTGCCATCAGGTTGTGGAAAGCTTCCATCTCAAAGAGCCTAAAAGCAGAGGAGAAATGTTAGAATTTAGTACTGTGGCCTGTGGTGCATTGTCTGAGTATTTCCGCTTGCGTTCCAATGACTGGGGTATAGACAAGAGAAAGCTGCGCTGGGACAAGGATGTGGATGGTCTTGATGATGGTGCTGGTTGAATGTGGGCAACAACTGGTGCAGGGCACGAGGTATCTTTACATGCACCGTGGACTGGGGATTGGCTTCTACGCAAAACAGTGGAAGAAGCAGTGGGGTCACCTGCAGACAGTGTTCCTGGAGGTTGGCGTTTGGCCCACAAAGTTGGGTACTTTGCTGCCATGTGCCTGATCATGCTGGTGGTGGTCAGGCTGGTAGTTTGGCTACCCCTGCTGATGCGGGCTTGGCAGATGCTGCAAACAGCCTGTTTGGGGTTATAGGCAGAGTCTTCAAAAAATAACCCGACTCGGGAAAATCTAATAGTAGGAATGGCAACTTCCATCATGTTGCTGTTACGGGGAATGGATGAATGGCTTCTGTCTGCGGCCACCACACTGCTTCTTCCTGCCTGTTGGGATACTATGCCTCCTTCCCCATGTGTGCTGCTGTCCTCGCTCTGCATGTCCTCCTGCCAGGTTGGGTCAGTTACTATGTCATCTACCACCTCGTCTTCCACATCCGCACCCTGCTCTTCCTCCTGACTTTCTGACAATTGTGTCTCATCATCGTCCACCTTTTGTGACACTTTCCCACCATCGCCTTCGTGTGACCATGGCTGCTCAAATCTTTGGGCATTGCTACATGCGATCTCATCTTGCCCCACTTACTGTTGACCAGCCGAGAGTCTGGAATCTTTAAAGGTAAAACTGAACAGTTCTTTGTCCATGTGTGGTATCAGATGTCTCAAAGCACTCAGCATGGTGGGAGGAAGAAGGATCAGGTGAGTAATATGTGGTCCACACTCACGGCTACTCAGACTTGACCGTGTGGAAGACATGGTGGTGGCTAAGTGACTGGAAGCATTATCCTCTATCCAACCCACAACCGTTTCACACTGCTCTGGGTTCAAAAGTGATGTGCTATGGTCGCCTAGAAACTGTGACAGGAAGGTTGAGCAAGAAGATGTGGGTATTTGTTGTGGCCCACCTTCAGCTTGGCCACAGCCTAGTACTCTGCATGCACCATCAGCATCACGTCCACTTCCCCATTCCTTGCCCCTTGACTTGCCCATTTTAAAAGAACTGCTGAAATATTTTAAAAGTTCAATACAAAGGGATTAATTTTGAGAAAATTTATATGTGATCAGTATGCCTGAAAAGCAAGGATTTGGAGACCATAGATAGACCAGGTGTCTGACGAAGATAACAAACTGTTTAAATGTGTGGCCTTTAAAAAATAAATAAAACCACTAAATAATGAGTAGACCAAAGTTAGCAGGCAAAACAATGCAACATATGCCTGCAAAGCAAGGATTTTGACACCACAGATACACCAGGCGTCTGATGGAGATAACAGACTGTTTAAATGTGTGGACTTTTAAAAAAAAAAAAAAAAGAAAAAAAATTAAACCACTAAATACTGAGTAGACCAAGACTAGCAAAAAAATGCAATGTATGCCTGAAAAGCAAGATTTTGGAGACGTTAGACGCAGGTAACAGACTGATCAAAATGTGGCCTTGATGTTTGTGGGCCCACCAAAATTGTGTCAATAAGTAGGCTATGACACAAAAAAATTGGAGTACTAAAATTGTAAAATATTTAGCACAATGAAATGCAATGCATGTGGTGTACAAATCACAGTGATAAATATAATAACTGCTAGAGATTTTTGGGGCAGAAAAATGGTGTCCAAAAATGTTGTAAGACATTCCCAAAAATAATAAAGTAAGAAAAAAAGGCCAGATTTTTCTGCGCACTCACATCTGATGCCTGGGACAAAAAAAAATGTTTTAAATTGTTAGATTTTTCACTCTCTTGTATTGCAATGACCTGGCTGTAGTCTGCAGCGTGACCAAACAAATAAATGTAGAAAAAAAGGGGGCTATGGATTGCTTTCTAATGAAAAAAGAGCAGGTATAAGCTGCAAAAAAAAAAGCCACCAAAGAAAAGCAGATAGCACTCACCGGTCTTTTGTAGAAATTCCACTCTATTTGTTGTAAAAAAGCATGTTGGCCGGGGAAGTGAGGACGGGCGTGGGCATAAGCTTGACGACGGAAGTTTTGCATATGCTAGTGCTTCCATGGGTCAATATGCAGCAGCAGACAGGAATGGAGCTTTTTGAGGTATGCAGTGAAATCTATATGCTCACATACAGTGCCCTGCAGGCCTTGAACTGATGTGGATATGTGCACATAGACTCCCCTGCCTACCTAGTGCTGTAATTTATGTACCCCCGAATTAGCCGTAAAAAGGACTGTTGGTTTGTCAGAATTTGTGGATTGAACACTAGTAGACCCACACTAACTAATAAATGTAAGACTCTGACCCTCTCTCAGCAGCAGCTCTCTCTACACTAGCTGAATCCGCAGCATAATGCAGCGAGCAGGGCGGCGCCAGGCCTCTTATAGACCTGATGATGCTGTGCGGCCATGCCAATCACTGTAATACCACCACAAAGATGAAGGCGATATTACAGTGCATGGCAGACAATCCCTGCATGCTGATTGGCACTCTAAAAAGCACCAAAATTAAAAGGAGGAGACACAAGCTCCCACCAAATAATCCCAGAAATGCTCAGTGCTTGCCGAGTACACCGAGCATAGTAATACTCAGGCGAGTACCGAGTAGTGGCGAGCACGTTCGCTCATCACTAGTCATCAGAGCTCTCCATCTTGGTGCAGTACTCAAAGTTTTAAAGAACCTCACATATTTCAGCGATCTACACCGGTTCGGCAGTTGTTATGTGTGGAGGCTGAGTGTTACTCTGACGGGCATTGAGAAAATGGAATTCAGACACTGCCCTCCGAGTACACCGAGCTTAGTGATACTCGGGCAAGCACCAATTAGTGGCGAGCACGTTCGCTCATCACTAGTAATAAGCAATTCAGAGAAAATACAAGGGCTAAAGACAAAGTGTTTAGAACGGAAGTTTAAGTATCCTTTTGGGTGCTACAGTCGAATGAGCACTTTCCATGCACTTTAGGAAACACTATAGACAGGCACCAATCTGTGGTTAGTTCTTCCAGATGTTTGGGGCTACCTCCCCCAGTGTTCCTTCAAAAAATATGTAGAAGTGTACTTAGAAGAATTGATGTCTTTAGTAGAGATGGGCAAACACAAACACCTATTGTTCAGGCACAGACCCTGAACAAAGACTTCACCAAAAGTCTGTGTTGCTGTTCGGGTTTGGCACCCTGAACACTGCGTGTTTATCATGCTGTCATCTGCATGACAGCGCGAGAAACACTGGTGGCTCCAGTCGGAAGCAAGATTATTATACCAGGTCAGAGAGCCGAGACTCCCTTGCTGTCAGATGCCAGCATGAACCCGCAGCTGTTACCTGAGGTAAAAACAACTATATTTACTATTTTGACCACAATGGATTTTTAAAGTACAGCATCAAGTCTTCTGTAATGAACAACATTGTGACAAACTGCAACATCTATATTTTTCCATTTTCAAGAATGCCTCTTTTAGCTTGGATGCTGAATGGAGAGTAATGCTCAACTTGTCTCAGAATTCTACATAGGTGTTCAGCTAGGTTCAAATTAGGAGATATAATTGGCAAGTGAATCACTTTTACCCTGTTCTTTAAAAAATTTACGTTTTCGACATTGTCAAATTGGAAAAGTGCACGTCTACCAAGTACACAGAGAGATGGGAGCATATTCTATTTCAATACATCTGTACTCATGCAGCCTCATATAAGGACAATGTCACCACCATGTTTAACTGTAGGCACCATGCATTAAGAAATATGAACTTAGAAAATTGCATGGTGCCTACATTGAAACATCATTACAGCAGTGTCTTAATGTGGGGTTGCCCAAGTGCTACTGGTGTCAAAGAGCAACATTTCATTTCTAGTATCATGAATTCGCATGTGTACTGCTCTATACTGAAAGAGAAGATTCTATCATCACTTTGTGCATTTGGTAGATGTGCCCTGTTAGAACATGGAAATCATTTCATTTTCATTTTTGCGTTGGGTCCCACTATTAACCTCAATCTCAGATAGTCTAATAGTGATGGGTAATCAATGCATTACCATGGGAATTAGTCTATATCAGAAGTTGTGCAAAATAAATTTGTTTTAGGACAAATTTGAATAGGACATTTGTGTATAAGCCTTATTCAGATTGTTAAGCACATCATCTGATATCTGCAAGTCCTTTTATCACTAATGACACATGACTATATCTGAGCCTTTACAATTTGTTTAAAAGCTACGCACATTTTCATGAATATAAGATATTTTATTAGGGGTGTTCAGCTTTGATAGGTATTGTTTCATACAATGTATTGTTCATAAACATAAACGTGAATCAGTAGTAGAATTCATTAGGCTACCCTATGGAACCATTGATAAAGTGATAAGGCTGTATGAAATATGAATGTTTTGGGCTTTCAGTACAGCATTGCATTAGAATAATACATTTTATCTGTCACCATAAATGTACAGGGCTTCTCTTTTGCAAAACAATAAGGTATAGTATTTTGTTACCGCTTGCGATTGAAATCCATGAGGCCAATAAATGGAAAAGTTGCAAGTAGAAATATCTGTAAAATATGACTTCTTAAAATGCTGCTAACATATTATGTTGAGAGATTATCTCAATTTCTGTGGAGAGCTGTGAATCATAGCAAGTCTTTCAATAAAAAGTGTGGCTATACACCTCATACAATAGCAGCGTTTCTGCTTACAAAATGTTAATGTTTAAAGCAAACCTGTCAGCAAGCATCTGCAAAGTAAACTACAGACACTGTCAGGTTGGCAGTGTTATACTGATTAAAATGATGTCTTGATTAATGAAATGCATCTTGTGGGTGTTATTTAATCTGTATTTGCAGTTTTCAGTTAATCAGATTCTCGTGCTTCAGGGTGGATTTGTGGGGAGGGGAGGTCTTTATGTGGTGCTTTGCTTACATATGCATCTTTATAGGCTTATGATGACAGGTCACTGATTAGTGACCTGCCCCCTATTTTACATAATGCATATGCTACTGTGGGTTAGAAAAAAAAAATCCAGCAAAATGGCGACAAAATCTATCAGCAAGCGATTCTATCAATAGACAGATAGAAAGATAATAAATATAGATAGATACATGTATAAAAGACAGACAGGTAGATAGATATATCAATAGATACATAGAAATATATGTGTATCTATCATCTATCCAACAACCAATGTACCTATCAAAGTCATTATGCTTTATCAGCTTACATGTTATTTGGTGTCTGATGAATCCTGTACTAAATAGCCCTTCTTTATATACATAAACTCTCTCACCCTATTCCTATCCTAGCACGTTGCCAGCCAGTAAATTAATCTTCATGATGCATTTTATTACATTGGAGGCACAGTGGGTTTAAAACCATTATTGTATCATTGCCAATACTAAATTTCTATGTTCAGCGGCAATTTTCTCTTCTTTGTGTTCACTCTCGCATTGGTCCTCTGAACACAGAGGATACATCGCATATGCTGCCACCTATTTGTTGGAGTAAAACAGAATAAAAATTGGGCTGCAGCAAAATGGAACCGGAGGCAGCGCTTGCGCAGTAGCATCTATCAGAAAACGATAGATGCTACTGCACAGATGCCATTTTATTGGACGTACTTTTTTTTCTATCCTCACAATAGCATATGCATTAAGTAAAATACGATTCAGGTCACTCAAGGATCAGTGACCTGCCATAAGCCCATACAGATGAATATGTGAGCAGAGCACCACGTAAAGACCCCCACACAGGCCCTCCCCAAAGCACAAGAATCTCATTAACTGAAAACTGTAAATATGGATTATACAACCACCAGATGGATTTCAGTAATCAAGGTATTATTTTAATCAGTATAAACACGGCCAACCTTACAGTGTCTGTACTTTACTTAGCAAAATCCTACTGTCAGGTTCACTTTAAAGCTACTCTATGTTAACATGTGGTACGTCATAAGCATGTGTCTCTGTACATAGAAGGAAACTGCATTCTTCTTAGTATTTTAGTTCTTTATAAAGAACTTTCCTTCCATAATATACCGTAAATATAAGTACTATATCTAAAACATAGAATTCCATTTCCTTATTATCACCAGTCTATATAAATACTTAAACTCCACACTATTTGGAGCCAATGATCAGGGAATTGACAGGTTTGAGTTAATATATTAATTGCAGTGTCAAATTAGTAGCAGGGATATTTATACCAATGTCTCCATAGTTACAGACTACAACCTCTGTAGTCAGAAATAGCAGGCATATGCCTGGACCTTCATTGTAACCCCTTAATGACAAGAGGTATTTTTGGTTTTGCATTTTCATTTTTTGCTCCCCTTCTTCCAAGAGGCATAACTTATTTAAGGGCTTGTCCAAGTGCAGGGAAATTGCAAAAAAAGTGCAATCTCACACTTGATTTTTGTTTGGCTTTTTTACTAAGTACACTAAATGTTAAAATTGACTGGGTATTATGATTTTCCATGTCATTACGAATTTATAGATACCAAACAGTTCTTTTTTATCTAAGAGTTGGAAAAAATTCCAAACTTTGCATCAAGACTGGGTGGACACTGCGTTCCCTGATGGCAGGAGACACCACTATCCACCACCGATAGTGGCAAATGTCCCATTGGTCCCATGCTCAGGTCCGTGCAGCGTATTACAGAGATTCATCATTAGGAAAATATACCTGCACCCTATGCGAGGATAAGACTGGGCTCACATGAGGGGCCATCTTTTATAGGACCCATTTAGGACTACTTACTATTCATGGTGTGAATAATAAACATTTTGAACAATTTCCAACGTTTCAACTATCCAGACATCTTAGGAACAACTGATATACTGAAGAAGGTCAGCTGTATGACCGAAATGTTTATCACGAGTGACTGCTATTAAAACTGATATTCTCTACAAGTTGAGTGCCAAAAATTTTCTTCAATATTGATGATATGGGGCTGCATGTCAGGTAAAGGCACTGGGGAGGTGGCTGTCATTACATCTTCAATAAATGCACAAGTTTATGTTGATATTTTGGACTCTTTTCTTATTCCATCAATTAAAAGGATGTGTGGGGATGATTACATCATTTTTCAAGATAATAATGCATCCTGCCATAGAGCAAAAGCTGTGAAAGCATTCCTTGAAAAAAGACACATATGGTCAATGTCATGGCCTGCAAATAGTCCAGATCTCAATCCAATTGAAAATCTTTGGTCAAAGTTGAAGAAAATGGTCCATGACAAGGCTCCAACCTGCAAAGCTGATCTGGCAACAGCAATCAGAGAAAGTTGGAGAGAGATTGATGAAGAGTACTGTTTGGCACTTATTAAGTCCATGCCTCAGAGGCTGCAAGCTGTTATAAAAGCAAGAGGTGGTGCAAGAAAATACTAGTGATGTTGGAGTGTTTTTTGTTCACTTTTAATGATTCCATAATTTTTTCCTCAGAATTGAGTGACTCAATTTTTCCTTATGCTTGGTTAAAAAAAAGTAACCATTACTGACTACCATATTTTTTGTTCTTGTTTTTTTTTTGTTTCCTAAAGCCAAAAAGTTGCCATTTGAAATGACTTTAGTTTTGTGCCATGTCTGTGATCGGCTTTTTTTCTACAAAATTAAGCAACTGAATAAACATCCTCCAAGGCCGGTGATTCCATAATTTTTGCCAAGGGTTGTAGTCTTCCATGGAGACTATTGAAGCAAGTGTAAAGTAAAAAAAAAAAGTTTTTAAAAATATCAAAAAATATAAATATATAACAGGTTAGTCACCCCTCATTTGCCGCACTCAAATACACATATTTGGTATTACCGTATTCAGAATTGCCCGATATATCAATATACAAAAATAATTAATCCGATTGGTAAAATAGTGTAATGAGGAAAAATAAAAAAGTCAGAAAGTTTTTTTGGTCGCCACAACATTGCATTAAAATGCAATAAAGGGCGATCAAAAGATCGTACCTACAACAAAGTGTTATCAATAGAAACCTCAGCTTGGTGCGCAAAAAAAGCCCACACCCAGATTGCGGAAACTGCATATGCTCCGGGTCTCGAAAAATGGCGATTTTTTTTAAAGACTTTGGAAAAAAAATTTCACCACGTAAATAAAAAAGAACCTATACATGTTTGATACCTACAAATTCGTAATGACCTGGAGAATTGTTAGTTTTAGCATTTAGTGTACTTGGTAAAAAAGCAAAATAAAAGACAAACTGTGCAATTGCACTTTTTTGCAATTTCACCGCATTTTGATTTTTTTCCCCATTTTCCAGTACACTATATATGGAAAAACCAATGGTGGTGTTCAAAAGTGCAACTTGTCCTGCAAAAAACAAGCCCTGACATAGCCAAACTGACAGAAAAATAAATAATGTTAAGATTCTGGGAAGAAGGGGAGCAAAAAACAAACTCAATATTGGAAAAACCCAAGGTGGTGGAAGGGTTAAAGCACCACTAGCGCGTTTTCTAAAAAAATTTTTTAAAATTCTTTTATCACTGGAGTGGTGCTTGAAATCCAAGTCCCCTGCCCCTGTCTTTTACTCACCTTCCCTGAATTTCATATGTTTTAGTTGCCGCTCTCGTCCATCTCCTCAAGTTTATGCCCTGCCGGCTGCTGCAGGGTTTCATGGAGTGATCCGAAGATCACTAATCAATGTAATTCTGGCTCTCAAAGACTTGCATTGAGAGCTTCTGAATTCTGGCCACTTAGAAGCCGTGCTCAAGATGGTGCAGCGGGACAGGACGGGTGCCTAAAAACATTGAGGACACCAGACCAGAGGGGGAGTATATAATTGCAAGCAGAGGACTTAGGTAGAAAGCATCACTGCAGTGGTGTAAAAAAAACCAAAACGCTGAAATGGTTATTTAATAAGCATGTCAGCACCACATAAATATATTGATTTTAATTAAACACAGAGCTTAATTTGAGACTTTTTTTCTACAAACAGCAATATAAACATGCAGTAAAAATCATATTAAGATATATTACCCTCAATATATGATAAATAGCCTTTATGACAACAGTCTTGAGAAGAGATGGTTAAATCAATGACCTCCTACACTTATTACATGAAGAATGGGTAGAAACTGATATACTGGAGTCAATGCAGTCAGAATTCTTGTAGAACTATGCCCAATGCCCCTGCATAGTGTCCCCATTTCCCCTCAATGCAGGCATGCCGGCTTAATCACTGCCCCAGCCCACTGTGCCATTCTCGGCATGCTCCTGCTCTTTTCCCCTCTGTGCACACAGCACTGTGTCCCAGCGACATGCCTGTTTTTTAAAGAGGCAGCATATGCACATGGTAAATGCTGCCAGCAACTGCTGGGAGGCATTTAGTTAAATGTGTGTTTACCTGCTGGATGTCTCCCAGCCAATAGCTGGGAGACATCTTGAATTAAAAGCACCCTCCCCTACTGGGAGGTACCTAAGCAACCCCTATAGTTCTGTGTTAGGTCGTTGCTGTGTATGTAACTGTATATTGACAGGTCCCCCATCCCTAGTCTGTTAGTATTCCGTATCCTGTGTTCCCAATTACCTGCCATAGTTAATCATTGTTTCCTGTGACCACTTCAGCTGTGTCTGAATCTTGAAACCATGTCTATGTGGTCGCACCTGTCTGTCACCCTGGGGACTGAATACCCAGGCCATAACTGTGAATCTATCACTGTTGTCGTCTAGTAGGCACAGTGAGAACTTGTCCCAAGTGGTCATCCTGTAAGAATTTGTTCAAAGAGGCAGTCCTGTCTGAACTTGTCTCAAGGGGCCGTCCTGCTTTGTCTGAGAATCTGTAGAAACGTCTCTGCCCTTTGGGGTCAGAAGCTACTGCCGGAATTTGCCCTTGAGTGGCACTTAAATTTACCTGCCGCACAAGTCGGACCACTAGAGGTAGCTGCTTAGTCATGCCCCTCCAGGATAAGTCCAATTTATGGCACAGTGGGTCCATGAACCAAGCGTGCCACCTAGGAGCATAGCATTTCTGATTATACTGTGGACCATTCTGAATATGAATGCCTCAAATAGAAATCAACATTCACAAAAAAAGGAAATAAAAAAAAAATATATTAAGGCTCCATAAAGTGCCCTACATTCAATAAATACTCATTATATTCTTTTAATGGCTCTGAATTCATACAGTGGTCATTGATGCCATATTGTATACCAGCATTGTTTTTAGGGTAGAATATAGTGCCATAAATAACACATGGTTAACAATGGTTTGCCAAAAGGCCTAAAATCAGATCCATTTTAATTTAGTTTTGTTTAATTTAGTTTTGAATTGTAATGTTCTCGAAAAAGAAAACCTTCTTGGACCGAAAGGGACTCCCCAACTCAACATGTCTTTTTTATTTGAAAAAGCACCGCTGTATTCTCCATAAAATAATGTGATTCTTAAGACTTTAGAACTTTGCATTTCATTGCTTTTTTTAAATTTCACCAGGAAATACTGTACATGAATAAAATTGTCAATTGAGTGTCACCATTAACATTTCCAACATAGCAAGTCTCCATGTATTCTGCAGTGATCCAATCAATGTTGACATTGACAAAGAGAATGGTACAAATTAACTGTCAATTTAATCAAACATTTCTAGAATAATGAACAGAAGAACAGATCAAAGCTTAGAAAAGAGAGTTTAACGGAAAAAAAACCCCATAGGATTGTTGTGGAAAACCGACTGCGGCTCTAACTGCTGCATACGTGTACAGTACTTCTCAGCTATATAGGGAAAGTGATGTAATACATTTACTGAAAGAAAATTATAGTAGGTCATGAAAAATGCAGCTGCTATAATGTACTGTTCATAGAATGATGCATGTAGTAGAAAGGTTTAGAATCTGAAGACAATCATAGAATAATTTTTGCTTTTGTCTTTTATACTTTATTCTGCTTTTATTTTCATTGTGTACAAGTAGATCAAAAAGAGGTGAATTAATTTCCTTGCACAAAGCACTATCTGCATCTTGTTATTGTCCAAATTACCTAATAGAGTACATTTCCAGTGAATTCAGAACATTTTAGAAAAAAAAAGCTTCACAAAGCATTTTATTAACCACAAGTCAATAAAAAGCTTAACTATTGATTCTCATATGTTGAATATTTCTAGTAGACATATTAGTTTGCAAAGAAAACATGAATTCAGTCATTTCAAATTGTATTTTGCCCCCAATGCCTGGAAGTAGTATAATAAATGGCTAAAACCAATATCAATAGTGATGTTGTGTATAACTGCATTACCGAATTTATTTTGTACAATCTTCATTTGCAGACAGTTATATTCATCAAGTCCAGCATCGTAACGGGCTAAATTTTATGACTATTGACATTTCAATTTAGAAAGTGGGATGAAAACATTAAATTTCAAATTATGTATTTGTCATTTTCTAACATCATAATTTTATATTTTGTTTTATCTTGCAACTTAATGCTGATTCCTTATTTTCTGTACAATATCTGTTTTGCTGCATAGCATTCATTCCTACATTCTTTATGATTTTTTTTTAATTACCCATATTAAAAAAAAGAAACCCCACTACCTTTTTTTACTGGTAAAAATAGAAAAAAACCCTTACGTTTTAGAAAAAAAAAGTGGGGGGAGTCTGATGCCATTTTCCGAGGTGAAGCCATGTGAGGCTTAATTTTTGAATGGCAAGACAATGTTTTTATTGATACAATATTCCATGGCACTATAGCAAAAAAAATGAAATTTTGGCGGTTTTATTTTTTTTCTATTTACTGTGTTTACCAGTCAGCCTAATTGTTTATATATGTTGATAGATCAGACTTTTCTGAAAAGGGTGACAACCCATGTATTTTTTCATTTATTTTTGTACAATCTTTAATTTTATTGGGGGGGAGGTGGAATTTTGAGTGCGTATACTTACACACACAATTATATATTCATCATCATATACCTCTCATCTAACTTGCTCTTTGGCAATCTACAATCTGGTTTCCGCCCCCATCACTCAACTGAGACAGCCCTGACCAAAATCACTAACGACCTACTTACCGCCAGAGCTAATGGACAATACTCTGTACTCCTCCTTCTAGACCTGTCCTCTGCTTTTGACACAGTTGACCACTACCTCCTACTACAGATCCTCTCCTCCTTTGGCATCAAAGACCTTGCCCTATCCTGGATCTCCTCATACCTTTCCAACCGCACATTCAGAGTCTCCCACTCCCACACTAGCTCCTCATTCCACCCTCTCTCTGTTGGAGTCCCCCAAGGCTCTGTTCTAGGACCCCTACTCTTCTCAATCTATACACTTGGCTTGGGACAACTCAAAGTCCCATGGATTCCAGTACCACCTCTATGCTGATGACACTCAGATCTACCTCTCTGGCCCCGACGTCACCGCTCTGCTGTCCAGAATCCCAAAGTGTCTATCAGCCATATCCTCCTTCTCCTCCTCTCGCTTCCTCAAACTCAATGTGGACAAATCTGAACTCATCATCTTTCCTCCATCCCATAGATCTTCCTTACCTGACCCATCTATCGCAATCAATGACATCATGCTTTCCCCCATACCAGAAGTCCACTGCCTTGGAGTAACCTTCGACTCTGCCCTGTCCTTCAAACCGCACATCCAAGCTCTTTCCACCTCCTGTCGCCTCCAGCTCAAAAATATCTCCAGAATCCGTCCTTTCCTCAACCGTCAATCTACTAAAATGCTTGTGCATGCCCTCATCATCTCCCGCCTTGACTACTGCAACATCCTTTTATGTAGCCTCCCTGCTAACACCCTTGCACCTCTCCAGTCCATCCTTAACTCTGCTACCTGACTAATTCATCTCCTCCTCGCTACTCCTCTGCTTCCCCCCTCTGCAAATCTCTTCATTGGCTCCCATTCCCTCAGCTTATCCAGTTCAAATTACTAATACTGACCTACAAAGCCATCCACAACCTGTCTCCTCCAAATATCTCTGAACTAATCTCCCGATATCTTCCCTCATGTAATCTCCGGTCCTCGCAAGACCTCCTTCTCTCCACCACACTTATTCGCGCCTCATCCAATCGCCTCCAAGACTTCTCCCGAATATCCCCCATCCTCTGGAATTCTTTGCCCCAACACGTCCGACTATCAACCAAGCAAGTTTAAAAGGGGTTGACCGTTTCTTTAACATTGATGTCTTTTCCTTAGGATAGATCATCACTGCCTGATCATTGGGAGTGTAACAGTGCCATCAATGTTAAAGCAACGGTCAACCCCTTTTAAACTTGCTTAAAAAAAATCATTTCACCTGATGAATGAGTATTTTACTAATTCATCAGGTGAATATCAGCCTGTCTAAACAAATGTTCAAACAGACATAAATAAAATTTTCTATTCTATCAATCTACTATTTTTTTATAACCACTTCAAGCAAAAGTGATGGCTGCAGGCTGCAACCCTAGATGTGTCATTTCCGGCACTTTCCCCTGCTCTTCCCATTTGCCATGGTGCACTGGCAAGTGAGGTAATACTTGTGGGGTTGATGTGAGCTTTTATGGCAGGGGACATCGAGTCCCCAGCCTTAGCATATCAGCCCAGCTGTGTTGCTTTAGGTTGGCTGGTTGTCAAAAATGGGGTTAACCCCATGCTGTTTTTATGCTTTTTTTTTTTTTTTTTTTTTAATGGTGTGGAGAACCCTATATTCTTGATAACTAACCATGATAAAGCTGGCCGCTGGGGGCCTGCAGCTGTCAAGTTTTGCCTGCGCTGGTTATCAAAAATAAAGTCCATGTAATTTTTTTAATTTATTTATTGAATAGGCTACGGCTGATAAATACACCCCACCAGCGTCACCTGCTCAGTTATCAGTGACAGCAGATGTAGTCTGATGGGAGTAGTACTCTCTCATGAGCCCGACACCTGTGACCAGCATTTAATATTTTACCGCAGATCACAGTTGCTGGATCATGCTGTCATATGACATGAGCATGGGAACTGCAGCTCTCTTAACAGTGGCAATTTTCTTACTGCTGATTAGAGTCGCCAGGTTTTCTCACACTGTCATGCAGATGAAGTGTCGGAAACACCCTATGTTCGTGGTGCAGAACCCAAATAATAACATGGACTTCCTTTCAGTGTTCGGAGTCTGTGCTCGAACACTGTGTTAGGTACGGGCCCCAAACTTTACTGTTCATCTCTAATAACAGTCTTGATACAAAACTAATTGTAAGATTAGACAAAAAAAATGAAGGTTGATAAAACAGTTACTGTTGGCAGTTTTGGGTAAGCATATGTTGGTGTCATACCTGCGTGCTCACCTACTTTTTTGGAAAGCAAACTATACAGTTAGAGATACACAGTTAAAAACAGTTTTTGAAAAAGCTTTGCAAAATGCTTTTTCTCTTTGGCTTGTGCACAACTTTTTCTGTTATCGAAGATATTATTTGTTGACAAAGCAAGTTCTTTTGGTAAGACAGTAAAGGTCAATATGCTATTACATTTATTGAACAATTAAACTATGCAACTAGCAATTTTAGCTTAAGCCTGTAGGCAAGACTTGAATTATTAAATAATGCACAGCATTGTTAAGTGTCTTGTATTATAACATAATAACCATACCATCTTTATTAAAGCTCATAAGAAAAATCGATAATTTACAGTCAACTTCAATGCATAACAAGCAGTACTATGGCTCAATTGTATTTTGCAAGTACATATTTTCCGTCACACTCCTATAGTTAGTTTATAGAAATGAGCAAGAGATAACAAATAAAACAAACATGCTGTAATATATACAGTACAGACCAAAAGTTTGGACACACCTTCTCATTTAAAGTTTTTTCTGTATGTTAATGACTATGAAAATTGTAAATTCACACTGAAGGCATCAAAACTATGAATTAACACATGTGGGATTATACACTTAACAAAAAAGTGTGAAACAACTGAAAATATGTCCTATATTCTAGGTTCTTCAAAGTAGCCACCTTTTGCTTTGATGACTGCTTTGCACACTCCTGGCATTCTCTTGATGAACTTCAAGAGGTAGTCACCGGAAGTGATTTTCACTTCAAAAGTGTGCCCTGTCAGGTTTAATAAGTGGGATTTCTTGCCTTATAAATGGTGTTGGGACCATCAGTTGTGTTGTGCAGAAGTATGGTGGATACACAGCTGATAGTCCTACTAAATAGACTGTTAGAATTTGCATTATGGCAAGAAAAAAAGCAGCTAAGAAAAACGACTGGCCATCATTACTTTAAGAAAAGAAGGTCAGTCAGTCTGAAAAATTGGGAAAACTTTGAAAGTGTCCCCAAGTGCAGTTGCAAAAACCATCAAGTGCAACAAAGAAACTGGCTCACATGAGGACCGCTCCAGGAAAGGAAGACCAAGAGTCATCTCTGATTCTGAGGATAAGTTTATCTGAGTCACCTGCCTCAGATATCGCAGGTTTACAGCAGCTCGGATTACAGACCAGGTCAATGCCACACAGTTCCAACAGCAGACACATCTCTACAACTGTTAAGAGGAGACTTTGTGCAGCAGGCCTTCACGGTAAAATAGCTGCTAGGAAATCACTGCTAAGGACAGGCAACAAGCAGAAGAGACTTGTTTGGGCTAAAGAACACAAGGAATGGACATTAGACCAGTGGAAATCTGTGCTTTGGTCTGATGAGTCCAAATTTGAGATCTTTGGTTCCAACCACCATGTCTTTGTGCGACGCAGAAAAGGTGAACGGATGGACTCTACATGCCTGATTCCCAACGTGAAGCATGGAGGAGGAGGTGTGATGGTGTGGGGGGTGCTTTGCTGGTGACAATGTTGGGGATTTATTCAAAATTGAAGGCATACTGAACCCGAATGGCTACCACAGCAGCTTGCAGCGGCATGCATTTCCATCCGGTTTGCGTTTAGTTGGACCATCATTTATTTTTCAACAGGACAATGACCCCAAACACACCTCCAGGCTGTGTAAGGGCTATTTGACCAAGAAGGAGAGTGATGGGGTGCTACGCCAGATGACCTGGCCTCCACAGTCACCAGACCTGAACCCAATCGAGATGGTTTGGGGTGAGCTGGACCGCAGAGTGAAGGCAAAAGGGCCAACAAGTGCTAAGCATCTCTGGGAACTCCTTCAAGATTGTTGGAAGACCATTCCCAGTGATTACGTGATTACCTCTGGAAGCGCATCAAGAGATTGCCAAGTGTGTGAAAAGCAGTCATCAAAGCAAAAGGTGGCTACTTTGAAGAACCTAGAATATAAGACATAATTTCCGTTGTTTCACACTTTTTTGTTAAGTATATAATTCCACATGTGTTAATTCATAGTTTTGATGCCTTCAGTGTGCATGTACAATTTTCATAGTCATGAAAATACAGAAGAATCTTTAAATGAGAGGGTGTGTCCAAACTTTTGGTTATATATATATATATATATATATATATATATATATATATATATATATATATATATATATATATATATATATATATATATATATACACATACACACACATATACATATATACACACACACACACACACACACACACACACCCCTAGTTGAAGTCGGATAGGTGGCTCTTATACTTTTTGGATCTAAAAAAAACAGTGTTTACCAAGTACCCCATGCTATACATGTGCTAATACCATTTACTTACACCAGGAAATATGCTTATTGTGTTTTTGTTTTAGGATTTGTCTATTAAATGGCCAGTGTGACCATGCTCTTTTACCCTGAATGTAATCCAGCTTATATTCTGGCTCATTTCTTTGGTTTTATTTTATTGATGTGTATGTTGTTAGCCTTGGGGAAAGATTAACGTTACCTTATCATAAGAGGAAGGGGTTGCTTGATTTATAAACAACGAAAACTGTGATCTAGTACATTACTACTTTATAGAACACTGAATGTTATCGTCAGTACAATTCTATGGTAATAATATTTTATAATTATAATAATATTTTATAAATGTTTGCTTCAACTGTTTTGCATTTATCAAAACGATAGACCAGTGCTAAATTCAGAAAGTAGCAGAGATGCTTACATGAATTGCCTAGAAGAATAGCCTGGTCATCTTTAACTGTCCTTTAATAGTAATTTTTCTACTGTAATCACTCAGTATGTGACCTCTGTCAGATTCTTCATCCTGACATCCATCTTACATGTAATAGTTTACTCAATGGATTCCAAAAATGCGCATCACACATAACCATAACTATTGAATTTGAATATCAGATAGCATGAGGCTTGGTAGCTACATATGTACACAGTGTCTGAAGTTGGGCATTTGAAGTGACGTTTGAAGGATAATGTAACAAGTATAAGAAATGATTATAGTGCGAGATGGCACACATGCATATCTGTACAAAAAAAGAAAGTGTGAGCCATAACAAAATGAGACCTCCTCCCTCAACTTAACACTATATCTAGCCCCTCTCTGAGTGATGGATCACCAAATCATCAAACTTGGCCCATCTCTTGTGATGGCATGGGATAGTTGGCAAAAGATGGTGCAATAGCCTAGAAATTACCTTGGATAGTCAATCATACAGTGTGCCAATAATGCAGTAAGTAATAGGTGTATTAAAGCAAAGTAGATAGTGTTGGTATCGCCAATGAGATTTAGTAAGAAGGATAAGTATCAGTGTCAAGTTAGTCAATGCAGAGGTCAAAGGATTAACATCAATTTCTTTGGTGGCAAGGTAAAGTCCATAAAAGTTCCTCCATCCACCATGTGTCATTAATAATGCTAGTGTCTTGTGTGGCAGAAAGGTTTTTCAGACCCCTCAGCAACCAAGGTATGACTGCTGACTAGTGTTGAGCATTCCGATACCGCAAGTATCGGGTATCGGCCGATACTTGCGGGTATCGGAATTCCGATACCGAGATCCGATACTTTTGTGGTATCGGGTATCGGTATCGAAACAACATTAATGTGTAAAATAAAGAATTAAAATAAAAAATATTGCTATTCTCACCTCTACGACGCAGCCTGCACCTTACCGAGGGAACCGGCAGCGTTGTTTGCTTAAAATTCGCGCTTTAACTTCCTTACGCGAAGTCCCGGCTTGTGATTGCGTCGCGGTCACATGGGCGGCGCGCGACCAACCAATCACAGCAAGCCGTGACGTAATTTCAGGTCCTTCAGGATTTTAAAATTACGTTCCGGCGTTGTGATTGGTTGCGTCGCAGTCACATGGGCGACGCGACCAATCACAAGCCGTGACGTCACGGGAGGCAGGACAAGCGCGCATTTTAAAATGCGCGCGTGTCCAGCCTCCCATGACGTCACGGCTTGTGATTGGTCGCGTCGCCCATGTGACTGCAACGCAACCAATCACAACGCCGGAACGTAATTTTAAAATCCTGAAGGACCTGAAATTACGTCACGGCTTGCTGTGATTGGTTGCGTCGCGGTCACATGGGCGGCGCGTGACCAATCACAAGCCGGGACTTCGCGTAAGGAAGTTAAAGCGCGGATTTTAAGCAAACAACGCTGCCGGTTCCCTCGGTAAGGTGCAGGCTGCGTCGGAGAGGTGAGTATAGCAATATTTTTTTATTTTAATTCTTTATTTTACACATTAATATGGTTCCCAGGGCCTGAAGGAGAGTTTCCTCTCCTTCAGACCCTGGGAACCATCAGGAATACCGTCCGATACATGAGTCCCATTGACTTGTATTGGCATCGGGTATCGGTATCGGATTAGATCCGATACTTTCCGATACCGATACTTTCAAGTATCGGACGGTATCGCTCAACACTACTGCTGACTCAGCATCCTAAATGGCTACACCCCGACAGGAAAGTGGGGTGAGTTGGCACAGTAAGTTATATCATTTTCTATAGCACCACAAATAAAAAGTTTCTAGTGTGGATTGTGGAAATAGTTGTTATGGGTAATTGCTAGTCTTGCCTGTCAGTTTTATACGGGCTCCTAAGATTAATTAATTTCAGAGTCCAAGAGATCCTAGTTACCCATGTCTAAGGTTGCCAAATGACTTTTTCTTTATTTAGTCTGAAAAACTTATTTCAACTAATCAATAGTGTTGAGCGATACCGTCCGATACTTGAAAGTATCGGTATCGGATAGTATCGGCCGATACCCGAAAAGTATTGGATATCGCCGATACCGATACCCATACAAGTCAATGGGACACCAAGTATCGGAAGGTATCCTGTATGGTTCCCAGGGTCTGAAGGAGAGGAAACTCTCCTTCAGGCCCTGGGATCCATATTAATGTGTAAAATAAAGAATAAAAATAAAAAATATTGATATACTCACCTCTCCGACGCAGCCTGGACCTTACCGATGTAACCGGCAGCTTCCGTTCCTAAGAATGAGCACTTAAAAGACCTTGCGTCGGAGAGGTGAGTATATCAATATTTTTTATTTTTATTCTTTATTTTACACATTAATATCGATCCCGATACCGATTCCCGATATCACAAAAGTATCGGATCTCGGTATCGGAATTCCGATACAGCAAATATCGGCCGATACCCGATACTTGCGGTATCGGAATGCTCAACACTACTAATCAATCATTACAGACTTATTAGAAAAGCAAAAAAAAAAATAAATATTATTATAATTAGCGGTAGATGCCTACAGCTAAACCAAACTCACATAAAGACATTATCAGCATCTACTGTGATCTGTAAAATAATAATTATAGTAACTTATCCAGCAAAAAAATAAAAAAAAATAAATAAATAATAGATGCAATTTTTTTATTAAATGGATAGTAGATAAAGTGACAGATTTACCCCAGACTGTCCAGGAGTTTTTATTTGTCAAATCCTACATCCATCTTAATTAAAATTAAAAGGGATTGTCCACCTTTGGTGATTTTATTTTTACTTAAAAAAAAATGGGGATGAAAATTATTTTTTCTATTAGGTTTCATTAAAAAGAAAATGTACAGGTTTTTTTTTTTTTACATTCTTTGTTTCCCTTCACATTCAACTTTGATGGGGCCTGTGTGCTCACCTTTCTAATTCATGTGATACATTATAAAAAAAATGTCTCTTACTTCTCATACATTTTTGTAGACCTAAAAAATAAAAAAAGCCACTGTACATTTGTAATTTAAAAGAAGGCATATTTTACATGTACTGTTCATGAAGCCTAGACAGGCCATTTATGAAGTGTCACGACTAATTTCTTGGCTAAAGCTGAAAGGGCACCATGTGAATCTCCACATACTGTAGTAAGATGAGGAAATCAATTTCTCTTCCCATGTGACAGAACTCATGTGCGATAAATCTTTAAATGCCACCACTTATTGTAGGGGATGTGAGTCTTGAAGGAAAATACTATTAATTAGGTGAGCATTGAAATCACAATTGCACACTTTATCAATAAGATCAATACCCAGACACACAATTAATTACTCAAGGGAATTCTGGATTTTATTTATTCCACGTCCTATGTTCATACATTAATAATTAATTTTATTATATGATATGTTGCTCTTTTTTAATCTTTAAGTTGATATATAATGTACAATGGTAAGCATGTAAAAAAAAAAAAAAACTATGCATAGAAATAAAATATATTATATATATAATATATCATATCTATATATATATATATATATATATATATATATATATATATATATATATATATATATATATATATATATATATATATAGGACACTATTGTAAAAAGGATAAAAATATAAAATTGCATAATATATAAATGCCTAGAATTTATCTATTCATGTAAAATACCTTGTTCTTATAGGTATTGATAGGATCTAAGCCTGTAGGTGCTGAATTACTGTATGCACATGAATAATGCAGGCACAGAATTGGAAATGCTATATAGCAGTGATCAATATTGATCTAAATTGTCTTATTTGCATTTAAAAGCCTTTTGTGTATTATTGTGATTCAGAACATAAAATGTATCAGAAGACTAAAGCATAGAAATACAAAAGATATTCATTCAAAGCTGGAAAACAAATCTCTATGGTTCATGGCTTAGAACAAAAAGATCATGTTACGCAATGGCACAGAAAATAAAAATTACATAAAAGAAATCCAGCATTAACAAGTAACGCAAATACCAGTATCAAATCCAAAAAATAGAATTATTCTTACCGTTAATTCGGTTTCTAGTAACCCACCACGACAGCACACCTGGAGGATGTTACCCCTTTCCTAATAGGGACAGGAAATGACAAGAGGTTAAATAACCCCTCCCTCATCCTCCCCTCAGTGTTATTATAAAGGACCACAGGAGAATGAATGCTTCAAATTATATTTATTCTTTTCAGAACGTATATTAAGCAAAGGGAGGGATTACTCCTGCTGTCGTGGTGGGTTACTAGAAACCGAATTAACGGTAAGAATAATTCTATTTTCTCTAGTAACCCCCCACGACAGCACACCTGGAGCAGTACCCAAGAGTAATTTTTAGGGAGGGACTACAGCACTAAGGACTTTTTCTCCGAAGGCTAAGTCTTCTTTTGACATCAGGTCAAGCCTGTAATGTTTGGAGAACGTGTGGACCGAGGACCACGTAGCCGCTCTGCAAATTTGCTCGATGGAAGCACTGGCTTTCTCGGCCCAGGAGACAGCTGTTGCTCTAGTAGAATGGGCTGTGAGCTTTCTTGGTGGTGGAAGGCCTTGAATTTGATAAGCCTCCAGGATTGCTCTTTTGATCCAATTTGCAATTGTGGATCTGGAAGTCTTCTTCCCTTTATTCTGGCCGAGGAGGTGAACAAACAGATTTTGATCCTTTCTAATCTTCTCTGATGCATGAAGATAATAGAGTACCATTCTTCGAACATCCAAGGTATGGAAATGTTCCTCTTCCTCATTCTTTGGTTCTTGATAGAATGATGGAAGAATTATCTCCTGTGATTTGTGGAAATCGGAGACTACCTTTGGGAGAAAGGATGGGTCTAATCGCAGGATAAGCCTGTCCTGAAGAATCTTCATGTAGGGCTCATTGATTGACATGGCTTGTAGTTCACCCACTCTTCTGGCTGTTGTTATGGCTACCAGGAAGGTGGTTTTCCAAGCGAGTTTATCCATGGCTATGGAAGATAAGGGTTCAAACGGTGGCAGTGTAAGTCCTTTCAGGACTATATTCAGGTCCCAGGATGGAACTATATTTATAGGTCTTGGAGATATGCAGGATGCCGCCGTCATGAATCTTCTTACCCATCTATGTTCAGCTAAAGACTGGTCAAAATAAGAGCTCAAGGCTGCTACTTGTACCTTGAGGGTGCTGGGTCTGAGACCCTTCTCCAGCCCATCTTGTAGAAAATCCAGGATCTTGGCTAGGTTTGGCTTATCTGGGTTAGGTTGTTCAGGAGCACACCATGTGATGAACGTCTTCCAGATCTTATGGTAAATAGAATTAGTAACCGTTTTGCGGCTTTTTTGTAATGTTTTAATTACCCTCTTTGATAGTCCTCTAGTTCTCAAAATTGAGAATTCAGAAGCCAGGCGTTTAGGTGTAGCCTCTCGGGATCTGGATGCAGTATTGGCCCCTGGTAGAGAAGGTCTTTGACCGGTGGAAGTGCTATTGGCCCATCTATCTTCAGACTGATGAGGGCCCCAAACCAACCTCTTTTGGGCCAAAGTGGAGCCACTAGGATCACCTTGAGTTTTTCTGCCCTTATTTTCTGCAGGACTTTTGGTAGGACTGGCAATGGCGGGAAAGCGTATGCTAGCGTGAATGTCCATGGTTGGACCAATGCGTCCACAGCTAACCCCGGATTCATCGGATCTAGCGAGAAGAACTGGTCTACCTTTGTGTTCTGGCTGTTTGCGAACAAGTCCACTTCTGGCTGACCCCATCTTTTGACTAGTATCTGAAAGACTTCTGGGTTTAGGCTCCATTCTCCTGGATGGACCTCTGTTCTGCTCAAGAAGTCGGCTTGTACGTTTATCTCCCCTTTTATGTGTAGGGCGGATATGGAGAGAACATGTTCTTCGGCCCACGAAAATATTCTTGCTGATATTGTCTTTAGATCTTCGTGTCTTGTACTTCCCTGGTGGCGAAGGTGGGCAACTGTTGTCATGTTGTCTGAGTATATTTTTATGTGGGAATTTTGTACAAGAATTACCGCTGCTTTGAGGACTTCTTCCACTGCCTTTAGCTCTTTGAAATTTGAGGATTTTTGTGCTATTTCGGCTGACCAGGATCCCTGGAATATGTGCTGGTCTACCGTGGCTCCCCAACCTTTTCCACTGGCATCTACTGTTATGGTCACTGCTGGGACCTGCAACCAGGGAACTCCTCTTATTAGGTTCTCTTTTTGTAGCCACCATGTTAATGAGGACTTTACATGCGGTGGTATCCGGATCTTTTTGTCTAGAGAACCTGGGGATCCGTCCCAGCTTGACAGAATATATGTCTGAAGTATCCTGGTGTGGGCTTGAGCCCATGCCACCATCTGGATGCAAGATGTCATGGTACCTAGAACCGACATGGCCCATCTTAGAGATACACACTTCTTGTCCCGTAATGTTCTTATCTTTGATGTAAGCAGGGATCGTTTTTGTTCGGGCAAGAAAGAGGTTTGTCTTTGGGAGTCTAATAAGACCCCTAAAAAGATCTTTGTTGTGGACGGAACCATATCCGATTTTTTGGGGTTTATCACCCAACCCAGGGATGACAGGATCTGGACTGTTGTCTGAAGGTGTTCCTGTAGAATTGGAACCGTGGGGCCCACTACCAAGAGGTCGTCGAGGTATGGGATTATGCATATCTGCCGACTTCTGATGTACGCCATCACCTCGGACATGACCTTTGTGAAGATCCTTGGAGCTGCTGATAGTCCGAATGGGAGGACATTGAACTGGAAGTGGTCTATAACTTCTCCCCTGGTGACTGCAAACCTTAGGAATTTCCGATAGGTTGGATGGACTGGGACGTGGTAATATGCGTCCTGTAAATCGATGGTTGCCATGACGAAGTCTTGCCCTATTAAGGGTACTGTTGATCTGATGGACTCCATTCTGAATCTTCTGTAGGTTACATATTGATTCAGCGGTTTTAGATTGATTATCATCCGATGGGTTCCGTTTGGTTTTCTTATCAGAAATAGGCTGGAATAATGGCCCTTGTTTCTTTCGTTTTTTGGGACTGGGGAGATCACCTTGTTGATTAAGAGATCTTCTATCCCAGTTATCAGGGTGGACTGTAGCTTTGGTGTTGATAACGTTGTAGTTTTCATTCTTTTTTGGGGGTATGATGTAAACTCTATTTTCATCCCCTCTTTGACCAATTTTAAGGTCCACTGATCCACCCCGATCTTTTGCCAGACTGGGAGGAAGTTCGAAATCCGACCCCCCACTATGACGGCGTCATTGCTTTCTCTGGTTTTGGGGTTGTGAAAGAAAAAGATTCCTGTCCTTCCCTCCTTTTGGATAGCTCCAGCGACCTGTCTTACCCTTTCCCCTGTATTGAGGGGTATGCTCCTGCTGAGCGCGGAAGGGTTTTTTTCTTGGGTTTCTAGGTTCCGGTAAGGTCTTTTTCTTGTCTGAAGCTTTCTCCAAAAGATCATCCAAGGCTGGTCCAAACATATACTTTCCTTTAAAGGGAATGGAACACAGCCTCATCTTGGAAGTCATATCTCCAGACCAGGATCTTAGCCAGAGTGCACGCCTTACTGAGTTTGACAGTGCGGATGATCTCGCCGTCACTCTGACGGATTCTGCAGAAGCATCTGCTAAAAAGCCTGTTGCTTTCTGGAAGATAGGCAAGGAGGCCAGAATATCTTCTCTCGGAGTACCTGAGGATAAGTGCTCCTCTAGCTGCCCCAGCCAGCGATGCATAGATCTAGCTACGCAAGTGGATACTGAATTGATGTTCAGTAAAGATGCTGAACATCCCACGTCTTCATGTCCCACGACTTCCTTAGTAGTCCGTCCATCTTACGTTCCAGAGGGTCTCTTAGTTGAGAGGCATCCTCGAACGGTAGCGTGGTCTTCTTGGCTACTCTGGCAATCTGGACGTCCACTTTTGGGATTTCTGACCAGCATGACGCTGTTTCGGCATCCACAGGAAATCTGTCTTTAATTTCTGCTGGAGTAGTCAGCTTCTTTTCTGGGGATTCCCACTCGTCCAGAACTAAATCTCGGATGTTTTGGTGAATAGGAAATACCTGACGCTTCCTAGAACGAAGTCCTCCAAACATCTCTTCTTGCACCGACTGGGCCGTCTTTTCTTCCTCAACCTCCATAGTTTTCCTTACAGCCGTAAGGAGTTCTTCTATATCAGATGAAGAGAAGTAGTATCTCTCTTGCTGGACAGTTTCAGAGTCCAGGGATAATTCACCTTCCTCTGGGGGTTCGTCCGACGTCTCTCCCTGAGAGTCCTCCTGCTCTTCCTCCTGTGGATTGAGTTTTCTTTTCTTAGTCTCAGGAGGGGCACTAGGAGATGGTGTAGGTTGGGAAAAAGTGGCCAGAGATGTTTTAATCTCCTGCTGGATTAAGGTTTTAATCTCCTCTATCAGGGATGGCCGTTCCTCGCTGACAATTTTGTCTGTGCATTCCTTGCACAATGATTTCTTGTATGAAGAGGATAGCTTCTTCATACAAACTGCACATTTGCGGGCTTTTGTTTTACTTCCTGATGTGGATTCCCTGTCCCCCTAAAAAGGAAGGGGAGAAGGAATCATAAGACTACAACCCACATCAGGGAGTGGACAACCGGGGCCAGACTACTCACTGGGGCCGGGATGGTGCTGTGTTCTGCAGGTGCAGAGCGCGAGGAAGTAGACATTTCCATAGTCTTCACCACACAGTGGTCCTACCTGCGATGTCTTCCTGTCCAGGGCCTGAATATATAGGCGACCGGACGCAGCACCTGTCCTCTGCATGAGGACCTCCTCCTCCGATGTCCGGAAGTACGTGGGGGGAAAACGCCGACGTCTTCCATGTAATCTGCCTAGCGTTCCTGGCTGGAACGCACGAGGAACTTCCTGATTCAGAGAAGCCGGCCGGCGTCTGACGTCATATCCGGCCGCCGGCTTCAGACCGGAAGTACCTACACGCGCGCGTGGTACGGAGGAGGAGAAGGGCTGGAGAGCTCAGAGAGGCCTCCAGCCGAAGAACGCCCCAGACCTTACCCGCAGGCGCGGAATGGCGGCGGAGAAGAGTCCCGAGTCGGAGGAGACGGGAGCAGCGACAGGGAATGGACGTAAGTCTGATCCCAGCTGCCCGGCCAAACTATCTGTATTCCCCCCGGTGACCGCTGCCGGCACAGTGCACCTGGGATGACCTCTTCATCCCTAGTAGGGACAGGAAAGAACACTGAGGGGGAGGATGAGGGAGGGGTTATTTAACCTCTTGTCATTTCCTGTCCCTATTAGGAAAGGGGTAACATCCTCCAGGTGTGCTGTCGTGGGGGGTTACTAGAGAAATATACTTTATGTGAAGAAAAAAAAAGAAATGTATTTGATTATATGTTGTATTTGGTCGGTAAAGGATTCAAAAGCATAGACTCCACTACATACACGTGAGAGCAGAGTGTGAGCCATGTAATGAGTGTAATTAGGACAATAGTGAAGAAGATGCCTTTAAAAAGGTGTATTGTGATCACACCATAGCTTTCCATATGGAGAAGACTATAGGAAATATAATCAATATCACAGAAAATGGTCTGGACTATGCAGATTTCTAATTGCAGGTTAGCAAGTAGAAAAAGACACAACAGATAGAGACTACATACCCGGTTTATATGTAGTTTGTTCAAGGAATATGTCAAGATGGAAGGAAGCCATGCAATGCTCCTCTAAGAAGTTAAATAAGCAGCCTTTTCAGAGAGGAAGAGGACTTTAAATTTAGTTCTACGAGAAATTCACCCCTTTACTCACTTGTCATCCAGGTGCAATCCATTTTTTTACTCAGCAGCTATTAAGTATTTTATGGGACCTATGACAGATCGCACAAAGGAAGGAGTGTGTTGACTTCACTCACCTCGGGGGAACGGAGAGAAAGACCCAGCAGGGATCAGCTCTCTGCCGCCACCACTTGCCCCAGGTCAGTCAGGGAACTGCACCGGGGAAAATAGTCATCAGAAAGGCTTCCCTTATAGGTACGAGTTATTGAGGTGCTCCCAGTCAGGGGGTATACATCACCAGGGCAGGCTGTGGAGAAATAAATATATAAATATATATATACAGTGGGGCAAAAAAGTATTTAGTCATTCAGCAATAGTGCAAGTTCCACCAATTAAAAAGATGAGAGGCGTCTGTAATTTACATCATAGGTAGACCTCAACTATGGGAGATAAACTGAGAAAAAAAAATCCAGAAAATCACATTGTCTGTTTTTTTATCATTTTATTTGCATATTATGGTGGAAAATAAGTATTTGGTCAGAAACATAATTTCATCTCAATACTTTGTAATTAGTGTTGAGCGATACCGTCCGATACTTGAAAGTATCGGTATCGGAAAGTATCGGCCGATACCGGCAAAGTATCGGATCCAATCCGATACCGATACCCGATACCAATACAAGTCAATGGGACTCAAGTATCGGACGGTATTCCTGATGGTTCCCAGGGTCTGAAGGAGAGGAAACTCTCCTTCAGGCCCTGGGATCCATATAAATGTGTAAAAGAAAGAATTAAAATAAAAAATATCGCTATACTCACCTGTCCGACGCAGCCTGGACCTCAGCGAGGGAACCGGCAGCGTTGTTTGTTTAAAATTCGCGCTTTTACTTGGTTACGTGAAGTCCCGGCTTGTGATTGGTCAGGGCGGCCATGTTGCCGGGACGCGGACCAATCACAAGCCGTGACGTCACGGGAGGCTGGACACGCGCGCTTTTTAAAATGGGCACGTGTCCAGCCTCCCGTGACGTCCCGGCTTGTGATTGGTTGCGCCGCGGTCAACCAATCACAAGCCGGGAGGCTGGACACGCGCGCATTTTAAAATTTTAAAATGCGCGCGTGTCCAGCCTCCCGGCTTGTGATTGGTTGATCGCGGCGCAACCAATCACAAGCCTGGACGTCACGGGAGGCTGGACACGCGCCCATTTTAAAATGCGCGCGTGTCCAGCCTCCCGTGACGTCACGGCTTGTGATTGGTTGCGTCTCCCATGTGACTGCGACGCAACCAATCACAAAGCCGGGACGTAATTTTAAAATCCTTAAGGACCTGAAATTACGTCACGGCTTGCTGTGATTGGTTGCGTCCCGGTCACATGGGCGGCACGCAACCAATCACAAGCCGGGACTCACGTAAAGGAAAGAAAAGCGCGAATTTTAAACAAAGAACGCTGCCGCTTCCCTCGGTAAGGTGCAGGCTGCGTCGGAGAGGTGAGTATAGCAATATTTTTTATTTTAATTCTCTCTTTTACACATTTATACATTAATGTTGTTTCGATACCGATACCCGATATCACAAAAATATCGGATCTCGGTATCGGAATTCCGATACAGCAAGTATCGGCCGATACCCGATACTTGCAGTATCGGAATGCTCAACACTATTTGTAATATATCCTTTGTTGGCAATGACAGAGGTCAAACGTTTTCTGTAAGTCTTCACAAGGTTACCACACACTGTTGGTATGTTGGCCCATTCCTCCATGCAGATCTCCTCTAGAGCAGTGATGTTTTTGGCTTTTCACTTGGCAACACGGACTTTCAACTCCCTCCAAAGGTTTTCTATAGGGTTGAGATCTGGAGACTGGCTAGGCCACTCCAGGACCTTGAAATGCTTCTTACGAAGCCACTCCTTCGTTGCCCTGGCGGTGTGCTTTGGATCATTGTCATGTTGAAAGACCCAGCCACGTTTCATCTTCAATGCCCTTGCTGATGGAAGGAGGTTTGCACTCAAAATCTCACGATACATGGCCCCATTCATTCTTTCATGTACCCGGATCAGTCGTCCTGGCCACTTTGCAGAGAAACAGCCCCAAAGCATGATGTTTCCACCACCATGCTTTACAGTAGGTATGGTGTTTGATGGATGCAACTCAGTATTCTTTTTCCTCCAAACACGACAAGTTGTGTTTCTACCAAACAGTTCCAGTTTGGTTTCATCAGACCATAGGACATTCTCCCAAAACTCCTCTGGATCATCCAAATTCTCTCTAGCAAACTTCAGATGGGCCCGGACATGTACTGGCTTAAGCAGTGGGACACGTCTGGCACTGCAGGATCTGAGTCCATGGTGGCGTAGTGTGTTACTTATGGTAGGCCTTGTTACATTGGTCCCAGCTCTCTGCAGTTCATTCACTAGGTCCCCCCGCGTGGTTCTGGGATTTTTGCTCACCGTTCTTGTGATCATTCTGACCCCACGGGGTGGGATTTTGCGTGGAGCCCCAGATCGAGGGAGATTATCAGTGGTCTTGAATGTCTTCCATTTTCTAATTATTGCTCCCACTGTTGATTCCTTCACTCCAAGCTGGTTGGCTATTGCAGATTCAGTCTTCCCAGCCTGGTGCAGGGCTACAATTTTGTTTCTGGTGTCCTTTGACAGCTCTTTGGTCTTCACCATAGTGGAGTTTGGAGTCAGACTGTTTGAGGGTGTGCACAGGTGTCTTTTTATACTGATAACAAGTTTAAACAGGTGCCATTACTACAGGTAATGAGTGGAGGAAAGAGGAGACTCTTAAAGAAGAAGTTACAGGTCTGTGAGAGCCAGAAATCTTGATTGTTTGTTTCTGACCAAATACTTATTTTCCACCATAATATGCAAATAAAATGATAAAAAAACAGACAATGTGATTTTCTGGATTTTTTTTTCTCAGTTTGTCTCCCATAGTTGAGGTCTACCTATGATGTAAATTACAGACGCCTCTCATCTTTTTAAGTGGTGGAACTTGCACTATTGCTGAATGACTAAATACTTTTTTGCCCCACTGTATATGTAATATATATATTATATATATATATATATATATATATATATTTTTTTTTTTTTAAATTTTTTTTTTCACACCTTCCAGCCCGTCACTGCCAGAGTTCCTCACTAACAGTACGGCATTCTGCCACCAGTTCCAAGTTCAAAATAATCCAAGTCTGACAGCAGGCTTTTATCAAGTAAGAAACCAATCCAGGTAGCATATAATATCCAACAAAGTGTGCGGATGTGAGGATTAGGGTATCGAGATAAAAGAGCAGCCCAAGATTAATTTTATATTTAATATCCAAAAAGGCACACTAGAAATATACAGGTATATATTTACAAGAACATTATACAGGTATACAGCCAGGAATGTAGTACAAAGGTAGGGTATAGATAGGTTGTAATTACCGTGTTATGTAGCATGTGACCACAGGGAGGCGCTGATGGATCACAGGTCTATACCTTAGTTACATGTAGGATAGCTGCGGAGACACCATCACGTGTTTCTCAACGCAAGCAGTGAATAGCCAGGCCTTTCCCCGGGAAGGAACAACCACGGGAAGGGCAGCATCCAATACAGGAAAACCACCTATGCCAAGCATGGTATCCATCCACAGACAGCTGTTTCGGGGTGTTTGCCCCTCATCAGTGTGGAGTAGGAATCTGGCTATTAGGAGCAGTGCCTAGTAAAAGGCTGTAAAGGCACAGATGATTGGCCTCGGGGAGACCAAAACATCCAACACCGTGGAGACACCATCACGTGTTTCTCAACACAGTGATCCAGAACACTGCCCCCATCCCTTATGGGAAATATGCAAATGCATGTAGGATAGCTGCGGAGACACCATCACGTGTTTCTCAACGCAAGCAGTGAATAGCCAGGCCTTTCCCCGGGAAGGAACAACCACGGGAAGGGCAGCATCCCATAAGGGATGGGGGCAGTGTTCTGGATCACTGCGTTGAGAAACACGTGATGGTGTCTCCGCGGTGTTGGATGTTTTGGTCTCCCCGAGGCCAATCATCTGTGCCTTTACAGCCTTTTACTAGGCACTGCTCCTAATAGCCAGATTCCTACTCCACACTGATGAGGGGCTAACACCCCGAAACAGCTGTCTGTGGATGGATACCATGCTTGGCATAGGTGGTTTTCCTGTATTGGATGTTTTCCTTTATTGGATGCTGCCCTTCCCGTGGTTGTTCCTTCTTGGGGAAATGCCTGGCTATTCACTGCTTGCGTTGAGAAACACGTGATGGTGTCTCCGCAGCTATCCTACATGCATTTTCATATTTCCCATAAGGGATGGGGGCAGTGTTCTCGATCACTGCATTGAGAAACACGTGATGGTGTCTCCGCGGTGTTGGATGTTTTGGTCTCCATGGTGTTGGGTGTTTTGGTCTCCCCGAGGCCAATCATCTGTGCCTTTACAGCCTTTTACTAGGCACTGCTCCTAATAGCCAGATTCCTACTCCACACTGATGAGGGGCAAACACCCCGAAACAGCTGTCTGTGGATGGATACCATGCTTGGCGTAGGTGGTTTTCCTGTATTGGATGTTTTCCTTTATTGGATGCTGCCCTTCCCGTGGTTGTTCCTTCCTGGGGAAAGGCCTGGCTATTCACTGCTTGCATTGAGAAACACGTGATGGTGTCTCCGCGGTGTTAGATGTTTTGGTCTCCCCGAGGCCAATCATCTGTGCCTTTATACCTTAGTTACAGACTTTCCCGGCTTCATCAGCTAACATAACCTCCTGCCAGCAGAAAAACTAAGTCCAAAATGAGGGGCTGCCTTATATCTCCTAGGCTGCTCCCTCCCAGACTCTGTTCCCACCTCTGGGCTTGAACAGCCTCTCTTTTCCAATATCTGAGAATATGATTTTCTGTCCAGAATCATGGATGGCCTATAATGTTTCACCCGAAGCTCTGAATAGGTTGGTGGCACCGCCACTGGGTAGCGCTGGATTTTATCTGGCATAGAGAATAAATATGCCTACCATATGTAATTCCTGGTATCTATGGTTTATAACTCAATAATGCCGACTGCAGCAGGTGGCTGCCGGTCAAGGGTGATTCGGGTCAGGAATGTCGATTCTGATTATGTGCCCAGGTAGTCTTCGAGATATTGCATTCTGTTATTATAGGTCATTATCCAGATTCAATATTTCAGAGCCTTGTTGAGACCTACAGCACCATGCTGTCTCCATGTGCATGAGTCAGACAAAATAATCCAATTTGTCTGTTGCTGCAGAGAGCTCACACACTGGTGCTAATTGATGGGGACTGAGCATCGAAAAGCATCTTCCTGGAGTTTATTAAAGGAACACATTGCATTGTTTTTTATGGCCTGGGGGAATGCAAGGTTGGGGGCACATTTCAAGAGTGGAGGGGAAGAACTCCCTTACAGGACCATTTGCAGTTTCCTATGCTGCAGAATTGTAATGTATCCTTAAAATTCAAATGCAATACTTATGGGCCATATGGCATGCTGTAATTTTTTTTCTCATATCGAATACAGCTGAGAAACAATACGCAGATCTGCACTGCCTCATTGAATAACATTTTTCAGACTGCAATTCGATATTTTCTCCCATTGTACTCTTCACAGTTATATGCTAGTGTGAGTGAACCCTTACATTGATGATGGGAAAATAGCACAAAACACGTGTCTACAAATTAAGTTTCTGGTTTGGCTTCTTATCCTAAGTTGTGGCAAAGCTTGATTTACGGTCAATATAGGACTGTTTGGATTGCTGCATCCAAAAGGTGGTGATCAAGTTCAAGTCCTCTCTGAAAAAACTATTTGCATGTTCTAAAAAAAAAATGTCTATTAAGAAAAGGTATGTTCAAAATAACAGTTATTTGGCTCTTGGATACTCTTACAAAATTATTGCATTACCTGGGGAATTAGCTGCATGATTTTGTATGTACATATTCTTTTATGTGAGTTTTTGAGAGGTAACTGAGCAGAACCTCCAAGTTTCTTAGGAGTTTTGCATTTTTTTGAGGAGGATTTAGAAAGTTTCAGCTCAATTTCTGCTCAAAAAACACCATGTGCACATAGTATTTTTATGTTTTATATACAGGTCCTTCTCAAAAAATTAGCATATAGTGTTAAATTTCATTATTTACCATAATGTAATGATTACAATTAAACTTTCATATATTATAGATTCATTATCCACCAACTGAAATTTGTCAGGTCTTTTATTGTTTTAATACTGATGATTTTGGCATACAACTCCTGATAACCCAAAAAACCTGTCTCAATAAATTAGCATATTTCACCCGTCCAATCAAATAAAAGTGTTTTTTAATAACAAACCAAAAAACCATCAAATAATAATGTTCAGTTATGCACTCAATACTTGGTCGGGAATCCTTTGGCAGAAATGACTGCTTCAATGCGGCGTGGCATGGAGGCAATCAGCCTGTGACACTGCTGAGATGTTATGGAGGCCCAGGATGCTTCAATAGCGGCCTTAAGCTCATCCAGAGTGTTGGGTCTGGCGTCTCTCAACTTTCTCTTCACAATATCCCACAGATTCTCTATGGGGTTCAGGTCAGGAGAGTTGGCAGGCCAATTGAGCACAGTAATACCATGGTCAGTAAACCATTTACCAGTGGTTTTGGCACTGTGAGCAGGTGCCAGGTCGTGCTGAAAAATGAAATCTTCATCTCCATAAAGCATTTCAGCCGATGGAAGCATGAAGTGCTCCAAAATCTCCTGATAGCTAGCTGCATTGACCCTGCCCTTGATGAAACACAGTGGACCAACACCAGCAGCTGACATGGCACCCCACACCATCACTGACTGTGGGTACTTGACACTGGACTTCTGGCATTTTGCCATTTCCTTCACCCCAGTCTTCCTCCAGACACTGGCACCTTGATTTTCCGAATGACATGCAAAATTTGCTTTCATCAGAAAAAAGTACTTGGGACCACTTAGCAACAGTCCAGTGCCGCTGTTTATGGTTCAAAAGTGGCTTTACCTGGGGAATGCGGCACCTGTAGCCCATTTCCTGCACACGCCTGTGCACGGTGGCTCTGGATGTTTCCACACCAGACTCAGTCCACTGCTTCCTCAGGTTCCCCAAGGTCTGGAATCGGTCCTTCTCCACAATCTTCCTCAGGGTCCGGTCACCTCTTCTCGTTGTACAGCGTTTTCTGCCACATTGTTTCCTTCCAACAGACTTACCATTGAGGTGCCTTGATACAGCACTCTGGGAACAGCCTATTTGTTGAGAAATTTCTTTTTGGGTCTTACCCTCTTGCTTGAGGGTGTCAATGATGGCCTTCTTGACATCTGTCAGGTCGCTAGTCTTACCCATGATGGGGGTTTTGAGTAATGAACCAGGCAGGGAGTTTTTAAAAGCCTCAGGTATCTTTTGCATGTGTTTAGAGTTAATTAGTTGATTCAGAAGATTAGGGTAATAGGTCGTTTAGAGGACCTTTTCTTGATATGCTAATTTATTGAGACAGGTTTTTTGGGTTATCAGGAGTTGTATGCCAAAATCATCAGTATTAAAACAATAAAAGACCTGACAAATTTCAGTTGGTGGATAATGAATCTATAATATGAAAGTTTAATTGTAATCATTACATTATGGTAAATAATGAAATTTAACACTATATGCTAATTTTTTGAGAAGGACCTGTATATTCTATGTGCGTAACAAGTTTTCAAGGAGTTTTTGAAGCAGAAACTCTCCAAATCTACCTCCAAAGATTTAAGCTTGCACTTGAAACCATCTTCAATAAACTCAGGTTAACTTCTAATTATTAATTTTTGTTTAATTTTTGAGTCTACATTTGTCCTCTGCTGAAAACAATGGAGCATCTTACAATTCCAGCAAGTTCAATGGAAATTATAGAGAGCTCATTCCCATTCTGCTATTCTAAATTACGTAAAATTACCTGTAGTGCGTTTTTAACATCCACAACTCAATCACTCTCGAGTTTTAAGTGCAAATTTTCCAAATGGAATTGCAGTATATGTGGAAATTCCTCTGATAAAAAATAAATATGCATTTTTAGTGTGTTCACTACATAAATTAAGTTGTCAAAGTCAGCATCAAGGAAGTACACAAACAATAGCTTTATTTAAAACTTGACACCAAAAATACAAGAAAAGCCATTTAAAAAAAATGCACGCTAAAAAAACTATATCAAAAACTCAAATACCAATCATGGAATCACAGCCTTAAGGTACCTTCACACTAAGCGACGCTGCAGCGATATCGACAACGATGCCGATCACTGCAGCGTCGCTGTGTGGTTGCTGGAGAGGTGCCACAAAGACAGCTCTCCAGCGACCAACGATGCCGAAGTCCCCGAGTAACCAGGGTAAACATCGGGTTGCTAAGCGCAGGGCCACGCTTAGTAACCCGATGTTTACCCTGGTTACCAGTGTAAATGTAAAAAAACAAACACTACATACTTACATTCGCGTCCCCCGGCGTCGGCTTCCCTGCACTGTGTAAGGGCCGGCACCGCCGCTGTGCTTTGCTTTGCTTTACGGCCGGCACTGACACAGTCAGTGCAGGAAGCTCTGAGCAGCAGCACGGACGCCGGGGGACGTGACAGACATCAGAGGGTGAGTATGTACTGTTTTTTTTTACTTTTACAATGGTAACCAGGGTAAATATCGGTTACTAAGCGTGGCCCTGCGCTTAGTAACCCGATATTTACCCTGGTTACCATTGTAAAACATCGCTGGCATCGTTGCTTTTGCTGTCAAACACAACGATACACGCCAATCTGACGACCAAATAAAGTTCTGAACTTTCAGCAACGACCAGCGATATCACAGCAGGATCCAGATCGCTGCTGCGTGTCAAACACAACGATATCGCTATCCAGGACGCTGCAACGTCACGGATCGCTATCGTTATCGCTGCAAAGTCGTTTAGTGTGAAGGTACCTTTAGAGTATGTGCACAAGGCATCTGTAAGACGCTGGCGCACCCATAAAGGTTTTACCTGGTTAAGTCGCTTTAAGAAAGAGACAATTATAATTTTCCTAAAGTGCTGACGGTTTTGAGGCAGCTTCACTGCAGGAGTTTTTACTATTACCTACACTATAACTAGCAAAACCCCCTGAAGAATGACATCACGTCAGAAAGGTAAACCAGTCTCTGACTGGAGTAACATTTCTAACGGAAGCCATTGCCATTTTTTTTCAGATGTGCTTAATTCTTTAAAAGGCATGCATCACTTAATGAATTTGGTAGTCCCTTCATTAAGGCTGGCGAGCCCAATTCGAGTCTTTATGAATCAGGCTTTATATCTTCTGTGTCACGTTCCTTCAGGCACTCTACAACATTTGTTGTCTCATTGGCATATTAATCTGCATTCACTTTATGTTTAAAAGAATTATTAAAGTTTTCTTATCTGTTTGACATATTGTAGATATGTTTATGTCTCTAATTTAATTTAAAGGACAGAACATGTTCTGTATAAAAAGATAACAACTGTATTTATGAAACAATGCACAGATATTACCAGGGTAGTAATTTAAATGCAATTACACATTCTGCAAAACAAAGAAGATTAAGAAAAGGTCATTTCTACACACAAAAGGAGCACACTATGTGAGTAGATAATTCTGAAAGTATATTAGGTCATGTGTAATATTTAATAATCTTAGGCACTGATCCAAGCTATACAGTGGCTTGCAAATGTATTCACCCTTTTGCCTTTTTTACCTATTTTGCTGCATTGCAACCAGAGTTTAAAAAGATTTTCAATCCAAATTGTGTGTGATGCATCAGCACTAAAATAGTCTAAGTTGGTGAAGTGAAGTGAGAAAATAGTCATGAACTAAATTTGTGGGATCAAATAAGTAAAAATTGCATATACAGGGTGGGCCATTTACATGGATACACCTAAATGAAATGGGAATGGTTGGTTGACCCAGATCGACGAGCTGAATTTGCAGAATGGGCAAAACAAAAATTGTAACAGGACCCTCAGTTTACACAGAACATTATGTTCAGCGATGAGGCAAACTTTTTTGGGTGGGTCATTAATATGGATACATCTAAATAAAATGGGAATGTTGACAGTTTTCTGGAATAGGGTGTCTTGCATTGAAATCTGCTGCGATGATCGGGGTACTGCATTCACCAGACATCAACACAATTTCTATCTGCTCCTCACGTGTAAACCGCTGCGACATGTCAATGGCTTTAAACAAAGATAAACTTGTAAATAACTCATGAAAGAATAAAGTTCCGTTAAAATCAAGCACACCATTTTTTTTCTTGTGAAATTCTCAATAAGTTTGATGTGTCACATGACCCTCTTCCCATTGGAAAAACATAAAGTTGGATCCAAAATTGGCAACTTCAAAATGGCCGCCATGGTCATCACCCATCTTTATTTTTATTTTTTTTTTATATAGCGCTAACATATTCCACAGCGCTTTACAATTTTGCACACATTATCATCGCTGTCCCTGATAGGGAATTTAGATTGTGAGCCCCATTAGTATGTCTTTGGAATGTGGGAGGAAACCGGAGTACCCGGAGGAAACCCACGCAAACACGGAGAGAACATACAAACTCTTTGCAGATGTTGTCCTGAGTGGGATTAGAACCCAGGACTCCAGCGCTGCAAGGCTGCTGTGCTAACCACTGCGCCACCGTGCTGCCCCATCTTGAAAAGTTTACACCTCCCATATACTGATGTGCCACAAACAGGAAGATGATATCACCAACCATTTCCATTTTATTTAGGTATATCCATATAAATGGTCCACCCTGTACATTTACACCTTTTGCAATAAAGCCCCTAAAGTTTTATGGTGCAAGCAATTACCTTCATAAAGTCACATGGCAACAAAAGCATGTTTACTTCCTCCCTATCCAGGAGCTGTGATATGATCATATCATGTTCTTGTACTGTCAGACAAGGCCATTACACAGTACATAGGAGGGGCACATTTATAAGATTATCTCAACACAAAAATTAAAAATAAAACATCCAATTGTGGAACTTATTTTTGTTACAAGATTTAATAAATAATATGTACTTTGCTTGAGGGGAAAACCCATTTAAGTTGTAAATATATTTTGTCATAATTTATACCACATTTGTGCCATAAATTATGATGAATCTGTTAGTCATGCTTGTCCATGCCCCCTCCTTTCTATGTTCTAGACACTTTTCAAAATGTCACTAGGATTGGCATAAAATAAAAACACAAGCTTGCAACAACAAAAAAAAAATGATGTTTCAAGCAGGATTTAGCTTGGAAGCAAAAACTGCTTGATTGTCACAATACATTTTTGGATTTGTGGCAGCTCTGGTTCCACTATAGGTTAAATGTAGCTTTTTTCCTATCTGGCCAGCAGGAGTGAAAGTCAGTTTTCCTTTCTGGCACATTGCTGCAGCTGCAGAATTGCTATCTTAGCAGATGTGGGTGGTGACCACTACCACTTTCCTTTCAATGGTCACCTGATGCATCAGCAGACTGTTGGTGACAGAGTAATTCTTTGCAGACCAGCCCTGGAGTGTGCAGCTCTCTGGTGTTAGTGCTGTATCAACTACTTCTGGAGTTCAGGGTCTTGTTTCGGTGCCTTCTGCGGTATGGAGCTTGGCAGCAGTGCCTGGAGCTAAGTTTTGTGTCTTTTACCTTGTCTGTCTCATGCTTGCCTCTACCCCCTGTGTATGCATTTGTACCATCTGCAGTGGTGAGGCTAGCGCACTTGCCAGCCAGTGCACTAGCCAGGGCAATGTGAGGTGACAGTGAGAGACGAGGTTTGTGATGGCGGTAGGGGGGGGGACCCGCTTAGGGTGTTTGGGGAGTGCAGGGAAAGACTCAGGAGGTGTCCCATCCCTAATTCACTATTGTTAGGACCACCTTCTCCCCTTTACCATACCATTGAGTGTGTGGTGTGCCATCAGCTGACTGAGTATATACTGCCTCAATATTGACATGTAGTGTGGCATCTTTACCAACCCAGACTGCTTCATGAACACCATAAAAAGTGATGTTTTGGTGGCAATAGAAAACAAAAAAAAGTGGTAAGCAGAGTTACTGTAATTTTTTTTACCCCACCAGTTACTCCCTCCCACAAAAGTAATCCAATTATTCAAGTAATATATGTAATGATGCCAATTGCTTTACAAAAATTCTTTACACAGCTTTGTTGGTGGAAAGTGAAAATATTGCCTGTTCCTGAATGGTAGACACCATACTTTGTAACCCCTTCTTGACCTGTGACATAGCATATGTGTCATGAAAGTCGGTGCCAATCTGACCTGTGACACATATGCTGTGTCACAGACCTGTGTCCTTGCAGGTCAGGTGAAAGGGTTAACTGTAATTTCATCCAACCTACAGGAACAGGGGGAGTGGTGCTTCAGCCCAGGGGAGGTGGCTTCCTCCCCCCGTGGCTACGATCACTCTGATTGGCTGTTGAAAGTGAAACAGTCAATCAGAGCAATCGTTATATTTCACCAATAAAAATTGGTTAAATAGTACAATCCAGCCATGGCCGATGCTGCAATATCATCGGCCACGGCTGGAGACCCTGATCTGCCCCCGCCACCGATCTCCTCCCCAGTCCTCCATCCTGTCCTGTGCTCCGCTGCCCTCCGTCCTCCTGTCCGCTCCCCCATGCTCCGATCCCACCCCATGCTCCGATCCCACCCCCTCATACTTACCAAGCTCCGGCATCCCTCCCAGTGTCTGTCCATCTTCTCCATAGGTGCCACCATCTTCCAAAATGGCGGACGAATGCACAGTGCGCCCACCGAATCTGCCGGCCGATTCATTACAGGTACATTTTGATCACTAATAAAACCTATCACAGCGATCAAAAAAAAAAAAAAAAATAGTAAATGAACCCCCCTTTATCACCCTCATAGGTAGGGACAATAATGAAATAAAGAAAATATATTTACTTTTATTTTTCCACTAGGGTTAGGGTTAGAAATAGGGTTAGAACTAGGGTTAGGGTTAGAACTAGGGTTAGGGTTAGAACTAGGGTTAGGGTTAGAACTAGGGTTAGGGTTAGAACTAGGGTTAGGGTTAGAACTAGGGTTAGGGTTAGAACAAGGGTTAGGGTTAGAACAAGGGTTAGGGTTAGAACAAGGGTTAGGGTTAGAACAAGGGTTAGGGTTAGAACTAGGGTTAGGGTTAGAACGAGGGTTAGGGTTAGAACGAGGGTTAGGACTGGAATTAGGGTTGGAAATAGGGTTAAGATTAGGCTTGTGGTTAGGGTTATGGCTAGGGTTGGGATTAGGGTTAGGGGTGTGTTGGGGTTAGGGGTGTGTTGGGGTTAGGGGTGTGATTAGGGTTATGGCTAGAGTTGGGATTAGAGTTAGGGGTGTGTTGGGGTTAGTGTTGGAGATAGAATTGAGGGGTTTCCACTGTTTAGGCACATCAGGGGGTCTCCTAACGCGACATGGCGCCACCATTGATTCCAGCCAATCTTGCGTTCAAAATGTCAAATGGTGCTCCCTCCCTTCCAAGCCCCGAGGTGCACTCAGTCAGGGGTTTACCCAAACATATGGGGCATAAGCATACTCAGGAAAAATTGCACAACAACTTTGGGGGTCTAATTTCTCCTGTTACCCTTGATAAAATAAAAAAATGGGGGCTAAAAAATTATTTTTGTGAGAAAAAATATTTTTTATTTTCACGGCTCTGCGTTATAAAATTCTGTGAAGCACTTGGGGGTTCTAACTGCTCACCACACATCTAGATAAGTTCCTTTGGGGGTCTAGTTTCCAAATTGAGGTTACTTGTGGGGGATCTCCACTGTTTAGGCACATCAGGGGCTCTGCAAATGCAACGTGACGTCCGCAGACCATTCCATCAAAGTCTGCATTTCAAAACATACTACTTCCCTTCTGATCCCCGACGTGTGCCCAAACAGTGGATCCCCCACATATGGGGTATCAGCATACTCAGGACAAACTGGGCAACAACTATTGGGGTCCAATTTCTCCTGTTGCCCTTGTGAAAATAAAAAATTGCTTGCTAAAGCAATTTTTGAGGAAAGAAAAATGATCTTTTATTTTCACTGCTCTGCGTTATAAACTTCTGTGAAGCACTTGGGGGTTCAAAGTGCTCACCACACATCTAGATAAGTTCCTTGTGTGGTCTAGTTTCCAAAATGGGGTCACTTGTGGGGGAGCTCAAATGTTTAGGCACACAGGGGCTCTCCAAATGCGACATGGTGTCCGCTAATGATTGGAGCTAATTTTTCATTCAAAAAGTCAAATGGCGCTCCTTCCCTTCCGAGCCCTGCCGGTGCCCAAACAGTGGTTTACCCCCACATGTGAGGTATCGGTGTACTCAGGAGAAATTTCCCAACACATTTTAGAATCAATTTTATCCTGATGCCCATGTGAAAATGAAAAAAATTGAGGCTAAAATAATTTGTGTGTGAAAAAAAGTACTTTTTCATTTTTACAGATCAATTTGTGAAGCACCTGGGGGTTTTAAGTGCTCACTATGCATCTAGATAAGCTCCTTGGGGCGTCTAGTTTCCAAAATGGGGTTATTTGTGGGGGAGCTTAAATGTTTAAGCACACAGGGGCTCTCCAAACGCGACATGGTGTCCGCTAAAAATTGGAGCCAATTTTTCATTGAAAAATTCAAATGGCGCTCCTTCCCTTCTGAGCCCTGTCGTGCACCCAAACAGTGGTTCCCCCAACATATGGGGTATCGCCATACTCAGGACAAATTGTTCAAAACTTTCGGAGTCCAGTATCTCCTTCTACCCTTGGGAAAATAAAAAAATTGTTGCTAAAAGATCATTTTTGTGACTAAAAAGTTAAATGTTCATTATTTCCTTCCATGTTGCTTCTGCTGCTGTGAAGCACCTGAATGGTTAATAAACTTCTTGAATGTAGTTTTGAGCACCTTGAGGGGTGCAGTTTTTAGAATGGTGTCACTTTTGGGTATTTTCAGCCATATAGACCCCTCAAACTGACTTCAAATATGAGGTGGTCCCTAAAAGAAATTGTTTTGTAAATTTTGTTGCAAAAATGAGAAATCGCTGGTCAAATTTTAACCCTTATAACTTGCTAGCAAAAAAAAAATTTGTTTCCAAAATTGTGCTGATGTAAAGTAGACATGTGGCTAATGTTATTTATTAACTATTTTGTGTCACATAACTCTCTGGTTTAACAGAATAAAAATTAAAAATTTGAAAATTGCAAAATTTTCTAAATTTTAGCCAAATTTCCATTTTTTCTCAAATAAACGCAAAAATTATTCTTTGAAGCGTTCCTGAGTTATTACCTCATAAAGGGACACTGGTCAGAATTGCAAAAAATGGGCAGGTCATTAAGGTCAAATTAGGCTGGGTCACGAAGGGGTTAAAATTCTTAAAGGGAACCTGTCACCTGAATTTGGCGGGACCAGTTTTGGGTCATATGGGCGGGGTTTTCGGGTGTTTGATTCACCCTTTCCTTACCCGCTGGCTGCATGCCGGCCGCAATATTGGATTGAAGTTCATTCTCTGTCCTCCGGAGTACACGCCAGCGCAAGGAAATATTGCCTTGCGCTGGTGTGTACTCCGGAGGACAGAGAATGAGCTTCAATCCAATATTGCGGCTGGCATGCAGCCAGCGGGTAAGGAAAGGGTGAATCAAACACCCGAAAACCCCGCCCATATGACCCAAAACTGGTCCCGCCAAATTCAGGTGACAGGTTCCCTTTAATGACCACAAATATGACTTAAAACTGACCTGTGATGTAAAAGAATGGTATCCTCCCACAGGTGACAATCCTGCAGCAATCAGCTGTATACTATAGCTGACAGCTTGCTGCATCAGCCACGATCAGTGTTTGAACCAACCATGGCCAATTAATCCCTTAAATACCGCTGTCAATAGTGTCTACAGCATCTAGATGATTAATAGAGTGTGAGGGCTCCCTCTTAAACCCCCCCCATCAGCACCCTGAGATCTTGATTGTGTGGTCCTGATGTTTGCGATGGCAATACGTGGCCAAATAACGGCCTTAAAGTCTTCCAGCTATAGTGGCCAGATCAGAAGTAAACATTTAGGTGGTAAAAATAAATATTTTCATTCTTGTCATACCACTTTGCATCAATTCCTGAAAATCACCTGAAGAGGTTAATAAACTATCTGAAAGCAAGTTTCAATACGTACGTTGCGGGGTGCCATTTTTAAAACAGTATTTTTGGAGGTTTCCAATATATAGGACCCCCAAAGTCATTTCAAACCTTATTTGGTCACTAAAAAAAATAAGTTTTGTATATTTCAAAACAACGTTTTACAAATGGTGCTGATCTAAGGAATACATTAGGGAAATGTCATTTATTAATGTTTTTTATGCTGTGACTATCTGGATTAAAGGGATAATTATTCAAAGTTTGAAAATGCATTTTTTTTTTAATTTGTCAAATTTGTGATCTTTATAAATAAACACAAAACATATCATCCTAAATTAACCATCATCATAAAGTACAATGTGTCAGAAAAAAAACAATCTACAAATCAATTGGATATGTTGAAGCGTTCCAGAGTTATTGCTTCATAAAATGACAATGGTCAGATTTAATGGTCAGCAAGGAATTAATCTGATCAGAGCCATTTCTGCCTTCTTTATAAACACACAAACAAAAAATGTGTTACAGTTTCCCTATTCTGCATTTGTCTATGTGGTTGAAAACTTTGCAGACCAGTCTAACATCTAGAAGGTTAAAAACAGTTAACCATTTAATCCTATATAAAATTGATGAGGAGGGGCATTAAAATGGATGCATGGCCTTAAAACAAAATCTATGAGATTAATCTTTCTGTTTTACTTGCATTGTTGTTACTAAAACATGTAGAAGAGTCTCAGTCATGTCTTATGAAGTTATTATAATAGGACCAGTAATAGTATATGAAATCATAATAAGATGATTAATCAAGACCAGAAATCGACATTTCAGTCTCGACATAAAGGGGTGGAGCATGAGGCTCCCGATTCATTAAGATACACACTTTTTAATGAATTAGACGCGTCTGAAATGGTGTGCGCCTTTGTGTGTGCACCTCACTACAAATCTTCCTCCAGTCACTACTGGAGTAAAATTTGTGGTTTAGTGAATGCCAAGGCTTGTTATAAATTTCATGAGCAACAGTCATCAAACCCCCCATATTCCTCTCTGCCCAATTTGTCGGAGCATTATGAAAAAAGTGGTAACACCAAAAATCACTAAATTTTAGTGCAGCCTCAAGGTTAATTTGTTTATATGCTTAGTACTGCTATAAAGTATAGTAAACCAGTAACACTTGTTTGGAGCAACTATTCTTGCTAAGCTAACGCATTAAAGACAGTTAGGTAAAGGTCATTTGTTTGCAGTATGGAATTTTACCTAATGAATAGAAAGTGCTGTTATGATGACATGGTATTCACCTACTGACATAAAATCTGAGCAACGCATTTGAAATCAGGTCTGTCTGGTTTCCCTTAGGTGATGGCTTCATAGCTACCTAAAAAAGTCTGAGAAGTTTACCTGGGTTTAATGTACATACGATTATATTTTTATTGGTAGTAATCAAATGCCTTCTACTGAAAGATATGAGCATGATTGCCTAAAACATGTTTGTTCTTCTTAGGGATTATTCCCTCTTGCAATTAAATCAGACCAATGCTATCCGATTAAAAATCAGATTGCATTCGAACCAATGTTATTCTGTCATTGTGTGTTCATCTGATTTTTTTTTTCCCAGCTCGGATCGGATAACGATCGGACTGGAAAAAAGTCACAGCACGCTGTGATTGTAATCGCAAATCGGATCGCATCCCGCAATTGAAGTCAATGGCTGTGAGCAAAAAAAAAAACCCCTAAAAATAATAGCACAACACTTGGACCACGCGAGTGCTGTCTGATTTTTGCATACCGATCGCCCTTGGAAAAGGCGGCAATTTATCTGCCATGTGCTGTAAAATCACAGCTTGACAGGTTAGAATAGAAGAGATATACAGTACAGACCAAAAGTTTGGACACACCTCATTTAAAGATTTTTCTGTATTTTCATGACTATGAAAATAGTACTTTCACACTGAAGGCATCAAACCTATGAATTAACACATGTGGAATTATATACTTAACAAAAAAGTGTGAAACAGCTGAAATTATGTCTTATATTCTAGGTTCTTCAAAGTAGCCACCTTTTGCTTTGATGACTGCTTTGCACACTCTTGGCATTCTCTAGATGAGCTTCAAGAGGTAGTCACTGTAAATGGTCTTCCAACAATCTTGAAGGAGTTCCCAGAGATGCTTAGCACTTGTTGGCCCTTTTGCCTTCACTCTGTGGTCCAGCGCACCCAAACCATCTCGATTGGGTTCAGGTCTGGTGACTGTGGAGGCCAAGTCATCTGGCATAGCACCCCATCACTCTCCTTGTTGGTCAAATAGCCCTTACACAGCCTAGAGGTGTGTTTGGGGTCATTGTCCTGTTGAAAAATAAATGATGGTCCAACTAAACGCAAACTGGATGGAATAGCATGCCGCTGCAAGATGCTGTGGTAGCCATGCTGGTTCAGTATACCTTCAATTTGAATAAATCTCCAACAGTGTCACCAGCAAAGCACTGCCACACCATCACACCTCCTCCTCCATGCTTCACGGTGGGAACCAGGCATGAAGAGTCCATCCGTTCACCTTTTCTGCGTCGCACAAAGACACAGGAACCAAAGATCTCAAATTTGGACTCATCAGACCAAAGGACAGATTTCCACTGGACTAATGTCCATTCCTTGTGTTCTTTAGCCCAAACAAGTCTCTTCTGCTTGTTGCCTGTCCTTAGCAGTGGTTTCCTGGCAGCTATTTTACCATGAAGGCCTGCTGCACAAAGTCTCCTCTTAACAGTTGTGGTAGAGATGTGTCTACTGCTAGAACTCTGTGTGGCGTTGACCTGGTCTCTAATCTGAGCTGCTTTTACCCTGCAATTTCTGAGGCAGGTGACTTGGTAAACTTATCCTCAGAAGCAGAGATGACTCTTGGTCTTCCTTTCCTAGGGCGGTCCTCATGTGAGCCAGTTTCTTTGCAGCGCTTGATGGTTTTTGCCACTGCACTTGGGGACACTTTCAAAGTTTGCCCAATTTTTCAGACTGACTGACCTTCATTTCTTAAAGTAATGATTGCTACTCATTTTTATTTAGTTAGAATTTGTATTATGGCAAGAAAAAAGCAGCTAACAGTGTATCCACCAGACTTCTGCACAACACAACTGATGGTCCCAACCCCATTTATAAGGCAAGAGATCCCACTTATTAAAAATGACAGGGCACACCTGTGAAGTGAAAGCCATTCCCGGTGACTACCTCTTGAATCTCATCAAAAGAATGCCAAGTGTGTGCAAAGCAGTCATCAAAGCAAAAGGTAGCTACTTTGAAGAACCTAGAATATTAGACATAATTTCAGTTGTTTTACACTTTTTTGTTAAGTATATAATTCCAAGTGTTAATTCATAGTTTTGATGCCTTCAGAGTGAATGTACAATTTTCATAGTCATGAAAATACCGAAAAAACTTTAAATGAGAAGGTGTGTACAAACTTTTGGTCTGTACTGTATACATAGAATAAAAATATAGATGTTAGTGACTAATTATATATATATATATATATATATATATATATATATATAATTGCCTAGAATACTACTTCCTGCAATTTGTGCCAACTTCCGTGGCTTTGTCCGGAGCTATTGTCCGGAGCTAATGTCCGGAGATAAGTGACGTCACCAGTGTCCTACACCCAGGCAGAGCACAGTGGCCCCAGGCAGAGCACAGGGGCCCCAGGCAGAACATGGGGCCCCAGGCAGAGCACAGGGGCCCCAGGCAGAGCACAGGGGCCCCAGGCAGCATATGGGGCCCCAGGCAGAGCACAGGGGCCCCAGGCAGCATATGGGGCCCAAGGCAGAGCACAGGGACCCCAGGCAGAACATGGGGCCCCAGGCAGAGCACAGGGGCCCCAGGCAGAGCACAGGGGCCCCAGGCAGCATATGGGGCCCCAGGCAGAGCACAGGGGCCCCAGGCAGCATATGGGGCCCAAGGCAGAGCACAGGGACCCCAGGCAGCATATGGGGCCCCAAGCAGAGCACAGTGGCCCCAGGCAGAACACAGGGGCCCCAGGCAGCATATGGGGCCCCAGGCAGAGCACAGTGGTCCCAGGCAGAGCACAGGGGCCCCAGGCAGAACATGGGGCCCCAGGCAGAGTACAGTGGCCTAAGGCAGAGCACAGTGGCCCCAGGCAGAGCACACACCAAATCGGAGGCCGAGGAGCCCCGCCCACCAAATCGAAGGCCGAGCGGCCCCGACCACCAAAGCGGAGGCCGAGGGGCCCGGCCCCGCCCACCAAAGCGGAGGCCGAGGGTCCCCGCCCACCACATCGGAGGTCGAGGGTCCCCGCCCACCAAATCGGAGGCCGAGGGGCCCCGCCCACCAAATCGGAGGCCGGGGGTCCCCGCCCTCCAAATCGGAGGCCGAGGGGCCCCGCCAACCAAATCGGAGGCCGAGGGGCCCCGCCAACCAAATCGGAGGCCGAGGAGCCCCACCCACCAAATCGAAGGCCGAGGGGCCCCGCCCACCACATCGGAGGCCGATGGGCCCCACCCACCAGATCGGAGGCCGAGGGTCCCCGCCCACCAAATCGGAGGCCGAGGGTCCCCGCCCACCAAATCGGAGGCCGAGGGTCCACACCAAATCGGAGGCCGAGGAGCCCCGCCCACCAAATCGAAGGCCGAGCGGCCCCGCCCACCAAATCGGAGGCCGAGGGGCCCCGCCAACCAAATCGGAGGCCGAGGAGCCCCGCCCACAAAATCGGAGGCCGAGAGTCCCCGCCCACAAAATCGGAGGCCGAGGGGCCCCGCCAACCAAATCGGAGGCCGAGGAGCCCCGCCCACCAAATCGAAGGCCGAGCGGCCCCGCCCACCAAAGCGGAGGCCGAGGGGCCCGGCCCCGCCCACCAAAGCGGAGGCCGAGGGGCCCCGCCCACCACATCGGAGGCCGAGGGTCCCCACCCACCACATCGGAGGCCGAGGGTCCCCACCCACCACATCGGAGGCCGAGGGTCCCCGCCCACCAAATTGGAGGCCGAGGGTCCCCGCCCACCAAATCGGAGGACGAGGGGCCCCACCTGTGAAAATTTTACTGTGAAAATACCTGATGGGCACACAAGTATGCGCCAGTATGGGTACTAAGAGCTTTTCCAAATATTAATGAAATATTTTAAAATATCATAGAACATAACAATATACATAGTTATTGATACATATTATTTACATTATTGTTCTTAAGCAAAGAACCATTGTTGTGGCATTTGCCACAACACGCAAAGTTGTTGTCTGATGTCTTTCATCACTCCCCTCATAAGCATGTTCATGGATCCTGTGTAACTGTACCTTAAATAACAAGAATTGTCAAGAGCTGGTGAGTGCAGCCATTTTTTGTTCTTTCTTACTATTATTTATTAATTGTATTATTCTTACATTTGAATAAATAAAGTATATATGGATTCTAGACTCCCGATTCTTTAGAATCGGGCTGCCATCTAGTATATATATATATACACTCACCGGCCACTTTATTAGGTACACCATGCTAGTAACGGGTTGGACCCCCTTTTGCCTTCAGAACTGCCTCAATTCTTCGTGGCATAGATTCAACAAGGTGCTGGAAGCATTCCTCAGAGATTTTGGTCCATATTGACATGATGGCATCACACAGTTGCCGCAGATTTGTCGGCTGCACATCCCAAAGATGCTCCATACAAGGCAGGATGGATCCATGCTTTCATGTTGTTTACGCCAAATTCTGACCCTACCATCCGAATGTCGCAGCAGAAATCGAGACTCATCAGACCAAGCAACGTTTTTCCAATCTTCTACTGTCCAATTTCGATGAGCTTGTACAAATTGTAGCCTCAGTTTCCTGTTCTTAGCTGAAAGGAGTGGTACCCGGTGTGGTCTTCTGCTGCTGTAGCCCATCTGCCTCAAAGTTCGATGCACTGTGCGTTCTGAGATGCTCTTAGGCCTACCTTGGTTGTAACGGGTGGCGATTTGAGTCACTGTTGCCTTTCTATCAGCTCGAACCAGTCTGCCCATTCTCCTCTGACCTCTGGCATCAACAAGGCATTTCCGCCCACAGAACTGCCGCTCACTGGATTTTTTTTCTTTTTCGGACCATTCTCTGTAAACCCTAGACATGGCTGTGCGTGAAAATCCCAGTAGATCAGCAGTTTCTGAAATACTCAGACCAGCCCTTCTGGCACCAACAACCATGCCACGTTCAAAGGCACTCAAATCACCTTTCTTCCCCATACTGATGCTCGGTTTGAACTGCAGGAGATTGTCTTGACCATGTCTACATGCCTAAATGCACTGAGTTGCCGCCATGTGATTGGCTGATTAGAAATTAAGTGTTAACAAGAAGTTGGACAGGTGTACCTAATAAAGTGGCCGGTGAGTGTATATATATATATATATATATATATATATATATATATATATATATATATTTATTACATAGACAGAAAAAAAAGACGTCAATTCAGCAGCCACATGGTGTAAAACCACTGCAGGAGCTGACAGGATAGAAGAGATGGATTGCATATAGTAAATACAGTTAGAATAGAAAATATATAGACGTCAGTGACATGTACAATTAGTGCGGTGTGTGTGCAGCTTACTGTACATGTATTTAATTATTAAAAGATTGTTTTTTCTGATAAAAATGGCATGGACGCCTATGTAATTTTCTTAACCAGCAAAGGAAAAGCAGACAGTTGTGGGGCAGATTATAGCCTGGTAAGCGGGTAATACCCATGGAGCTTCCCAGGTTATTAATATCAGCTCACAACTGTATACTTAGCTTTTACTGGCTATTAAACAGGGAGACCCCCCCAAAATGACATAGGATCACCATATAAAAACTATCATAGGCTAAGCACAGCTGTGGGCTGACATTAATAGCTTAGGATAGTGCTCCTCAGGCTAAAAACATCATCTTTCAGCTGCCCCTGAAAAGGCGCATATATAAGATGTGCCATTTCTGCCACTTTGCCTGGCTCTTCCCAATTGCCATTAAGTGGTGGCAAGTGGGGTGATAGTTGGAGGGATTGATGTCACCTTTGTATTATCAGGTGACATCAAGCCCATGATTGTCTTCAGTTGGTTGTGAAAGCAACAGTGAGTGACACCACTGCCGCCCCATGATGAAAATTCATTTCAGGGAGGTGCTAGAAGCAGTGAGTTGGGGCTGGTGTCACTCACATCTCTATTCCCTCATAACATCTTCTTGCACTGTAAGAGGTGGTGGCGGAAATAGAAGCATTGTGCTAGCACTGTGCTCACTTCTCCCATAGAGTCTATAACCATGTATCTAGGACATCTTTAGAACGTGATGATGCAGGAAACTATTTTAAGTAACTGCAGAGCTGCCCCCAGATAACATTCTGTTCCAGGAGAAATGATAGATGCTGCAGAGAAGTGAGTGCAGATCCAGCTTCCTGTGAGATCCTGTTTTAGACTCAGCTTAATCAAATGGAAATGCAGCAGAAAAAAAACGAAAAAAAAACTCACTCTGTGGTACAGCACTATATAACTTTCCAATACAATATTATAACCTTCCCCAACAGGGTTGCCAAGTTTGTTGTTCATGAATAGTGTTGAGCATTCCGATACCGCAAGTATCGGGTATCGGCCGATATTTGCTGTATCGGAATTCCGATACCGAGATCCGATACTTTTGTGGTATCGGGTATCGGTATCGAAACAACATTAATGTGTAAAATAAAGAATTAAAATAAAAAATATTCCTATACTCACCTCTCCGACGCAGCCTGCACCTTACCGAGGGAACCGGCAGCGTTGTTTGCTTAAAATTCGCGCTTTAACTTCCTTACGCGAAGTCCCGGCTTGTGATTGGTCGCGCGCCGCCCATGTGGCCGGGACGCAACCAATCACAGCAAGCCGTGACGTAATTTCAGGTCCTTCAGGATTTTAAAATTACGTTCCGGCGTTGTGATTGGTTGCGTCGCGGTCACATGGGCGACGCAACCAATCACAAGCCGTGACGTCACGGGAGGCAGGAGACGCGCGCATTTTAAAATGCGCGCGTGTCCAGCCTCCCGTGACGTCACGGCTTGTGATTGGTTGCGTCGCGGTCACATGGGCGATGCAACCAATCACAAGCCGTGACGTCACGGGAGGCAGGAGACGCGCGCATTTTAAAATGCGCGCGTGTCCAGCCTCCCGTGACGTCACGGCTTGTGATTGGTTGCGTCGCCCATGTGACCGCGACGCAACCAATCACAACGCCGGAACGTAATTTTAAAATCCTGAAGGACCTGAAATTACGTCACGGCTTGCTGTGATTGGTTGCGTCCCGGCCACATGGGCGGCGCGCGACCAATCACAAGCCGGGACTTCGCGTAAGGAAGTTAAAGCGCGAATTTTAAGCAAACAACGCTGCCGGTTCCCTCGGTAAGGTGCAGGCTGCGTCGGAGAGGTGAGTATAGCAATATTTTTTATTTTAATTCTTTATTTTACACATTAATATGGTTCCCAGGGCCTGAAGGAGAGTTTCCTCTCCTTCAGACCCTGGGAACCATCAGGGATACCGTCCGATACATGAGTCCCATTGACTTGTATTGGTATCGGGTATCGGTATCGGATTAGATCCGATACTTTGCCGGTATCGGCCGATACTTTCCGATACCGATACTTTCAAGTATCGGACGGTATCGTTCAACACTATTCATGAACTTACACTCCCTCCTTGAATAGCAGACATTTCTTGGAAAAAAAAAGTATAAATATATTACATATAGATTAGCATACATATAATCTATAGACCTGGGAACAACCTCTAAAGCATTAGACTTCGAGTCTTCAAGCATGACTTCTATGAATTACAGCCGAATGTCACAAAATAAACAACTGACTTTCACTCTGAAACACCTGTACAAGAATGCAATGGTTTAACATGTTTCTGAAACCATGTCTTTTATATTTTGGGTTTATAATACCCAAAAGATATTACATGTTTATATGACTTTCAAACCTGACATTTTATGATCTGAATAGATCCAAAAAATATTTTCCTTTAAATATATTTTTGATACTTTACGTTAAGCTCATGAAAATCTGTAAATTAATCATTTTGAGTTGTATATTCCGGTATACAGATCAATTTTCATGTGATTACTTGGAGAGGTTTCACCATCAGACTCTCAATAAGGAAAGCTTTGCCGTACTAAATGTAAACAATATAGTACAGGATCATTGGAAGAATGCCCAACACTCTAAGGAGGTTGTAATGTGGCCACTGCAGAAAGAAAATCATGTATCTCCTTGGAAAATGCAGTGACAAAGAATGACCTTGTAATTGCTGCCAGATCAATGGCTTGTCCTGGCTGATCTCCACAGTATGTCAAACTGAAGCAGGAATACGTTCTCAATGCCCTATTACTAGACCTTTCCAGCAGGTTAATACAAAACTATGTTTCCATACAAGTCGGATGCATCTCATAGAGTAGAAAAACACGCATCAGAATACAAACGTTCTTCATGTCAAGGTTTACTGTATATAAAACACTGATGCATTTAACTTTATGCACTGCAACACAGCATATCAACAGACAAGGCTGTAAATGTCAATGTGGCAAAGTCCAGAATATTTGAAGAAATTAGAAATGCCACTTTTTTTTTTTTTAATAAAGCAGATTCAAACTTTGTTATTGTGTCTCAGATATTATATTCATCTGTTTTTGGGTAAGATTAATTTAACATGCTAAATTTTCAATGCCACTCTAGTCCATAGAATCATCACCAAGCTTTGTACAGACACAGAAAAGTAAACCTGCACCGGAAGGTTTCAATTACATGTGCATTTTTATTTAATTTATGTTTTTGCCTTTTGTAGAAAGCAATTATAGGAGGGAGGAGAAAATTTTTTTTTTTCTGTTAAAGAACATTTACGGCTAAGTGAAAAATGCCTGAAACAATAGCAGAAATTAATGCCATACTGTAGTATTGATGCGCATTTAGAGTATGGCATAGGGTCAGTGTAAAATCACTTAATTGGCAACAAAGGCACTGCCATTCTGCCGGGCAGACTGATTGTAGATATGATGTACAATAGACAGAATTAGCAGATATTTGTGACATACTTTTCTTAGCTTAATTTACCATTGCGGCTAATTAGTTGACTCAGTTGAGTACCACTAGGTAGTCAGGTCATGTAGTTAGTCAAGATCTTCAATGCTGCAGGACACACTGGATCAGTGGTGGATTTATTACCTTAATAATAGGACTTATTTTATGCAATTTCACCCAATTGCATAGACATATGAAGTTAGAAAACCCATTTAAAAATCCATCCCATCAAGATATAATAATCTCATAATATACTGCAGTCATCATAATATAAAGCACTGTGTACCATCAATTGCTCAGTTTGCCCTTATATTCAGTTAGTTCTTTTTCCTATTACATCTATGATATCATTGACCAAAAATTGGCTACCTGAATCCGTGTAAGCTCTATGTAGAATCATGAGTCCTTTTTCCCTGCATGAGTCATAAATAGAACTACAATTCTACATCACTGCAAAGTCCCCGGCAGAGAAAGGAGAAAGTGGGTCAGGAGATTAAAAGGGGGATTACTTAAAGATGCACTCCCATTAAAAATAAGACACCAATTAAAATATGTTTCAATTTTAGCAGAAAAAGAAACCAGACCTGGAAACAAGATCCTGTAAAGGGACATTAAGGAAGCTCTCCCAATAATATTTTTTATCTTCAATTCCCTTTGCAATAGTCATAGGCCCCATTGAACATGGTTACACCATATATCAAATCTAAAACAATTTGTAAAGTCTCACAATTTTGGTGCAGTGCAAGGGTTGCACCAAATTTTTTATGAGCTTTGGCATTATCACTCCAGATCCAGGCAGCTCAGGGAAGATGGGGTGAGATGGTGTTGGACCCTGACATACTCCCTTATCAACGCTTCCTCAGGAAGTCTAGAGGGTGAAAAAAGCGTTGAGGTGCTGCAGTGCTTATGTTCCCCTTTCACACAGGAATTACGGCCTCAGGTACGTTCCTTTTTTATTCAATAGAGCTATCTGGACAACACCCCCTCCGCTTAATGCTGGGCCCATAATCTTTATATGTGTTAGCTACGTTAGGACTTTACATAATGGAAGGACTGTTGATAGCTGATAATGTCTATTAACTTGTATATTTGTATAATTGCCTTGTAATGCTTTAATTTCCTGTTCTGTCCAGATGTCATCGTATCCCAGAATTCCACGTGGAGTAAGTTCACCGACCGCCATATTGGGACACCCAAGTGATGGATGTCTCAATAAGGAAAATGCAGCTGGTTCCAATCTATTGCGCGGTACCACCAGTGGAACACTGTCACACCACACACACTTTATATGCCACATGCACCTCACACACACACTTGCAGCCCCTTGCGCGGTACCACCAGCAGAACGCCGTCACAAATATGCTGCTGCAATCAGCTGAATTATTCACTGACTGCCGCCATCTTTGTACAGGAGGAGTGCATGCGCAGTTTTAATGTGATCGCTGCTATCTGTCTGCACAAAGATGGCGGCTGTCTGCAGTGAATTATTCGGCTGATCCCGGTGGAAGATGCATGTCTACAGGCAGAGGAAGCTGGTCGCATTAAAGGGGTTTTCCATGAATGAAAGTTTATTTTAAAAATTGACTGTGTCTGGCCATATAGCACATCTCCTGGGCAGGGGAGGAAGCAAAAGATAATACTGATTATATAATTTTAAAATTAATTCTACAGAAAACTTATGGAAAGAGGTGAAGCTCCGAGTTGCCAAGCGACAGCCCCAAAATCTTAATGATTTAGAGATGATCTGCAAGGAGAGTGAACCAAAATTCCTCCTGACATGTGGGCAAACCTCATCATCAACTGCAAAAGACATCTGACTGCTGTACTTGCCGACAAGGGTTTTGCCACCAAGTATTAGTCTTGTCTGCAAGAGGGATCAAATACTTCTTTCTGACTGCAAAATGCAAATACATTTATAAAATGTTATTTTTCTGGATTTAATGTTTGATATTCTCTCTCTCAATATTAAAATTAACCTACAAATTATATAAATGTATATGAACCTGTGCACTTATGCCTAGCTACATTTCCTGTGTGTAGACCCTCAAATCTGGGTCTGAGAGGGCATTTTTGTCCGCCTAGCCCTGGTTGTCTCTGTATGTCTTTTTACAGTTCTCACAAACTTTCACTATTTCTATAATTCTCATTAATAAAGTATTATAATACACTAATAACGATTGTCTGCCACTTCTGATTCTTCTTATATAATCTATATGCTTTGATTCACATTGGAGCATATTAATGCTCTTTAGAAACTATCTGATTAGATTATCTATATAGGTTCTATAATCCAACACTCTGATATTGTTTATCAAGTTTCAACTCAGAGAGGTTAAATTGGTTTTCTTTTTTTTATACTCCCTTTTAAAGACTGGATAAATGTTGGCCTGGTTGAATCAGGTTGATGGTGTACACAACGCATTTGTGTTTGATATTACATCCTTTGAGTCTCACATCGAAGTTCTCATAAGGATGGAAAGTTTTGGTCTACACATCTGGCTAGTCTGATTTGTGGTCACAGGGTGAAGAAGAGATCTGAAACAAGATTAAATAAGTACGAGAATAAATGTACAGTGTACACAACAACTATTGCAACCAGACTACAAGACAAAAATGGGTAATCCTTTACTGTCTATCCAGGTATATGATTCTGACATTATTCTGATGCACCAAGAACGGCAACATGGACAAGCCTTCTTTTTCTAATGTATGATATTAGTAATCCGTAACTGAAATCTATAGAATTCTTCCTATGATAGCTTTTTAATAAGACCAGATGAAAAGCTTAATTATTACAGAATTTTAGAGGCTAGGGATATTTGAGAGTTGAGTAAATATCCCTGGTAGAACAAATGATATGTGTGCTCAGGTATTTTCACTGCAGTGTGAGAACAAAAGTAGGGTAAGCTCCGATTACATGCCAAATCAGACAGGCCCTGAAACACTTCTGGCATCTTGTGCATTGGTGAATAGAGTCCCAGAAGGCCAAATATTTAATTATGTGCCACTGGAAAATAATACATTACAAAATCCAATGCCAGAGCAGTGCAAATAAATATGTCCTACATGCAATGTTAACAATTGGCACATGCTGAGGCTTCAGATTCTAATATCACTCCCAAAGTAGGAATATACAATATATATACACACAGCAGAAGTTACTCATTTAGGGCAAGATAAAAAGTTTATAGACAACTCTGGCTCCTAGAATGCTCACTCAGATATAGTTTGTTGTCTATAAAGTATACAGTAGCCGCACACAAGCTAATAAGTCTGGCAACAAGGTATAATACAAATTCAAAAAGTGAATTTTACCAATAACATTTACACACAAAAAAAAAAACACAACACACACTACAATAAAGGAGATCAATTTACCAATACTGTGTAAGTCTTAGCCAAGAATTTTAAAATCCTGCAAATCTATTGTAGAGACTCATGCTGATTGATAAATGAGATGCATCTTTTTAGACTCATTCGGTAAACTAGTTGTTCACTATTTGGACAACTCCTTGTCACGACTCACAATTGGCCCCGATAAAAGAAGAAAGCTGATATTCGCCTCCTGTGCTGCCACAGTTTCCGTGGTGTCGGCACTCGCTCTCCCGAGTGATCTCAGCAATTGTATCACTATCCCCACCTTTTGTAGAATTAAACACAAGGAGGAAGTCAGATATCAGCTGCAGCCCAGACTTCTTCATGATCAATTCGACAAAATATGGGAACAGTGACACCAGTGCCGATTGAGTGTCTGTCTAAATTGTCTCAACAGCACGAGAGCCCAGTGACCATGAGTGCCAACACCCCTGGAATGGAGCCGACACATGAGGGGAGTATAAGCTTTTTATTTTATTGGGGTTAAACATTTAGTTCGAAAAGGGGTTGTCCTAGTAGTAGGACAATACACAGTTGACATCAACTTGAAATACCATTACCCTGATTGCTAATGCACTAGGACAATTGGGAAGAAAGAGGCAAACAACCAGAACTGGTGCCTCTAATGTGATGTCCCACTTCTAGGGATGCAGCGGCCTGGTACTTTTAGGCTGGAAAAGGCCCAATAACCACGGACCTTTCCAGCCTGATAATATAAGCTCCCAGCAGTGTTTTACCATTGCGGGTTATAAAAAGTAAGGAAGAGATCTTGTCAATTTTTCCATTTATTTGGTTAATACATGTTACAGTAAACTGCAGACACAAGGCACTAAACATGTATCTCATGGATATCTATCATCTTTTTGTCTCATATCTAACTATGTCTATTACATCTATTCTGGTATGTGTCCCCCAGATGGTGCACACAGATATCACACTGTAAGATATCCATGTGTGGGGTGTAATGGCATCTGTGCTGCTGGAAAAAAACAAAAACGGACATGGTTACATGTGGGTCACACCGCAACACGGCCCATGTAAACACACAAACATGTATGCAGCCCCATAGATTAAAATGGATGTTTATGTAAATGACATGTCTCCGGTATGTGTATTTAAAAAAAAAAAATAACAAACACGTTCTGGAAACATTAATATGTGAAGGAGGCAGTAGACACAGTGGGTTTCTTTTCTATAAATGAAACTTGTTTGTGTTTTAAATTAGAAACATCTATGCCCCCTTACATTAACAGAAATCACAAAAATGGAATTGCCTTGATGTACTACATCTCTGCAGATGAGTGATAATAATGTTCTAATCTTTTTTGTATGGAAAGACTGATTTTGTGAGAGGAGGTATTTGATTTAGTGAACTATAGTTATATAACTATAATTATATTTCAATAAGAGCAAAGAACACGGCACTCTATAGAAAAGGTGCTATTGGTGCTGAAGTAAGGTATCCAACCCGTAGAACTGTAGTAAAGGAACATGGCACTCAATGTATGGGAAAAATAGAGCTTCCTTTTATTTGTGCATCCAGACGAAAAATTGATTATTAACGCTTTCGGTCCGACACAGGACATTCATCAGAACATTTTTTAACATTAACTGGATGTGGAAGCACGCCCAATGTGAGCAAATGAGCGTCCAGGGTATTGGGATCTGCTGCGGTGTGTGTGTGCTGGAGGACGGTAAGACATCACTCATATAGAGACAAGCGCATGGGTCAGGAGCAAATGACTTGCGGGAGTGCAGCGCTGTGTGTCCGGGTCCATGTAGGAGACGAGCGCGTGCAGCTGGTGTCTTACCGTCCTCCAGCATACACCCGCCGCAGCAGATCCCAATACCCTGGACGCTCATTTGCTCACATTGGGCGTGCTTCCACATCCAGTCAATGTTAAAGAATGTTCTGATGAAGGTCCTGTGTCGGACCGAAAATGTTCATAATTAATTTTTTGTCTAGATGCACAAATAAAAGGAAGCTCTATTTTTCCCATACATTGAGTGCCAAGTTCCTTTACTACAATACTATAATTATATTTCAGAGCTTAATACTGTGTTCTATTTATTAATCCCTGACATATCCATTTGGTATATTTTTTTTGTTCTGCTATTCCTATAATTGATACGTAATAGAGGTTTAAGACCCATTTTTAAAATGTGTGTACATGTTTGTCAATCAATTGGATTTTGCTTTTATAAAAAAAAACAAATATATAATAATAATAATAATAAATATATATATATATATCTCTATCTGTATATAATTGTCTAAGGGTTTTTCCGTCTGTCTGTCCCATTTATTCATCCGCTGATTGGTCGAGGCCGCCTGGGCCTCGACCAATCAGCGACGGGCACAGTATCGACGTAGAAATCCCGCATCTCTGATTGGTCGAGGCCGCCAGGCCTTGACCAATCAGCGACGGGCACAGTATCGACGTAGATGTCATAATGGTTGCCATGGCGACGATGATGTCATAAAGGTTGCCTCGACCAATCAGCGACGGGCACAGTCTGCCGCGAATTCTGGAATCATCATTGTCCATATACTACGGGGACATGCATATTCTAGAATACCCGATGCATTAGAATCGGGCCACAATCTAGTATATATATATAAATGTCTAAGGGTTTTCCTGTCTGTCCTGGAAATCCCGCGTCTCTGATTGGTTGAGGCCGCCTGGGGCCTCGACCAATCAGCGACGGGAACAGTATCGATGTAGATGTCATAATGGTTGCCATGGCGATGATGATGTCATAAAGGTTGCCTCGACCAATTTGCGACAGGCACAGTCTGCCGCGAATTCTGGAATGATCATTGTCCATATACTACGGGGACATGCATATTCTAGAATACCCGATGCGTTAGAATAGGGCCACAATCTAATATATATATATATATATATATATATATATATATATATATATATATATATATATATATATATATACACATATACATATACATACATACACACACACATTAAATTTCATTATAGATGTCACACTGTTATATTTATGGTGCCCACATCCTCTATGCCGTAGCTATAATGCAAAAAAAAAATGTTATCTTTACCAGGTTTATTGGAAAACTAATATAATAATAGTGCATTACACTATATGTATGGTATTATAGAATTTACAATAGCCATCATTCATGTAACATAAGAAGTGAAATCTTAAGCATGGTACTAGACCTATATTTCTCTGCCACACCTACGAACCATGAATCGTGGTATGTGTTAAAGGGGCCCACTGAGACATTTTCACCCGGGGCCCACGAAAACTTGGAGCTAGCCATGCATAGCACATTAGTCAGTGACATGCTTTCAAAGTTTGAAAAAAGTAAAAACAGGAAGAACCACATAAAAATAGCTTGTGACAGGTTAATATTTTCTCCTGGGTAGAAATGCCTTCCATTTGACAAACTGCAGCAATTTGTTATTTACCCCTCCTTAATCTTAGGCCTCACTCAGATGGTTCATTTTGCTTCATCGGTTTTCATTGTGTGCAAAAAAAAAAAAAGGTAAAAAATGTAATTCAAGGTATCTTCTACCCATTAAACAGTGACAACAGACATCATCTTGACAATGCAAACATTAATTATTTTAGCACTCTTTCAGGTAGGTTACAGATCATATACACCTGAAAAATAGGTTGTGTGCACAAACCCTTAGGCCAGCACTTGTTCAGGAGATCTGCGGCTGGTCTGGAAATCACACTGACTGAATGCAATGCGCAAGACGACCATAGGCATCTTTCACATGTCAGTATATTTTTTGCTTTGGTTTTTCTTTTAATGCAACATAGCAAGACATGAACATTAAGTATTTGCTTAAAATTTATACCTTCTTCCTTTCATGTCCTCACATTGATTTATAAAAAAATAAATAAAGATTACTGAATAAACACTGGAGTGTGAAAGCTTAGGTCTTACAATGACAAATCTAGTCATGGTAGGGCTCGTCGTAAAATGTTGAAGAACAAAATCTTACATGCTAATATTCTTGACAGTTATCTAAGGTAATAGGAAGAGCGTATTATAAAACAAATGTGTTCAATGACTGTGGAGACATTAAATCTGGCTCTTGGCCATCACATCCAGTGTTACTTTTCTAAGCATCACATTTTACAATTAACGCACGCAAGCATTTCTAATATATTTGAACCAGTCACTAAACAATCACAATACAGAACACTGGCATCTACAGAAAGAAAGGAAACAAAGTAACAAACAAAAAAGACAAAACAACTAAAACACGCAAATTCGGAAAACTGTTAAATTCAAAACAATGCATCAACCTTAATAACATGAATAAATGACATTGGGTTTATGATCCGGCTGAATACAATGTGACATTACCAAAGCGAAACACAAGAGCCGTGATAACAATGTGCACCGCTATAAGAGACTGTCAAACTGACAGGTGCAAGACGACTGAACTGTAAATTTCCAGGAATGGGGCATGCCAGCTCTAGCACACCACCGCAGATCAGGTTAACACTCATACATTACCTTAACAACGTGCGACAGAGAAATACCGTAACTCAGAACACTTTTTCCCTTTCTATCACAGCACAATTTCAATTAGTCATGCTTTAGGTATGAAAACACCAACACATGCTGTTGCAAAAGGCAATACAAATCTCACAGGTTGCAGAGACTAATCTAACACCTGAACTCTTGAAAAAAAAATCACTTATCAAGCTGTTGAACTTACCTTGAAGTGAAACGCTTGCTGAATTGGATTCCTTTTCTCCCATTGTAGTTGTGATGTAAAAAAGAGAAACTTGTACAAAGTAGCAGTTTTCCTTAGAGTAAGTCACTATGCAGGCTGTGACCTCCTGCCGGGGTAGTGTACAGCGCTGCTGCAATAGTATACCTATTTAGCTAGTGAATAATTAGCAACCTGTTTCCTGAGTTACCTGGGCTTGCCTGACCTGTTTCTCTATCAACTGACATCATATCCTTTGATCTACAGTGCCCAGCACTAAACAGTGTGTCTTTGTTTCTGTAGAAAAAAAGTGTATTTGCATTAATGCATTGGTTATTTAATGTCAGTGGAGTTAGAAATGTTTTTGGTTATTATAGATTAAGGCCACAACTTTGCCATTTGAATTGGAAAAAAGAAATGCACAAATTCATTGCAATTTGCATGTAGGAGACAGCTTCAGTGGAGAAAATAACCTTCATAAAGGATTATTCACATGTTCAGTATACTGATCAAAATACTGAGGTGTGAAAAAGGGCTGTTCCAGGTTAAGAGTAAGTTCACACTAGGCGTTTTAAGTGGGTTTTTTTTTCCTGCTGCAAAACCTGATCTCTTGGCAGTAAGGAAGCTGCAGAAAAAAAAACACATTTTTTAGCATGCATATTTTTGTTCATTTTTTTCTGTGGTTCTGGCATGCTAGATTTGTGTCTTGTGCATGCTGATAAAGTTTAATGTTGAAAAAAAAGTTCTATTCTATAGAATCCGGTTTTGACATAAAAGCAGAAAAGCCTGTTGAAACATGTGTTTTTGGTGCATTTTTTCAGTGTTTTTTCATCACCAATTCATTTCAATGGGGGAGTAACGGTGAAAAAATTGCTGAAAGAAGTGACATGCTCCATTGTGCAATAAAAAATTGCAAACCACAATATCCTGATGCCAAAAATCCAAGCTTTTTGCATGAGATTTCTGAAATCTCATAGACTTTGCTGGTACTTTCAAACAGTTGAAAATTTGCACAAAACAAGCATTATAAAATGCTGCAAAAACTGCCTAGTGTGAACTTAGCCTTAGGCCTCTTTCTCACATCAGTAAACCAAAGCCAGGACTGAAGCATAAACCGAGATTACTATAAGGCTAGGTTCACATGTTCACTATTTGGTCAGCATTTTACCTCAGTATGTGTGAGCCAAAACTAGGAGTAGAACAATAAGGGCAGAGACAGACTGCCATATTTCTCATGTGAAAATCGCATCGCACTGCATGGACTGGCCCAGCATCTTTCCGGACCTGAGCAAGACAGTATAATGTATTTCTATGCAGCTGTCAAGCTCAGGTCAGGAGAGCCGACAGCCAGTACAAGGGTTACAATTCTTGCATGAGAAATATGGCAGTCTGTCTCTGCCCTCAGAGGAAAAGTATAATACAGACTAGTGATGAGCGAGCACTAAAATTCTCGGGTGCTCGTTGTTCGGGTTGAGCAGATTGGAAAACTCGAGTACTCGGCCAGAACAACGAGCCCAATGTAAGTCTATGGGAGCCCCGAGTATTTTTACCGCAATCCCCCCCTGCGGTCATTTTAAGGTCTAAAAACATCTGAAAATGATGGAAACACTGCTCAAATGATGCAGGAACATCATGGGGATCGCCCCTGGAAGCATTCCTGACTCCTAGTTCACAGCTTTAAACAGTTTTTTCTGAGATTCATGCCATTTTTCCCAGTGTCACCAAAAACACACTAAAATTAAACCAAAACGGATTTTGCTGGGAAATATGTTAAGGTACATCCTTTGCAGGTTAATGACTTGCCTGTAAGGCCAAATTATTAACCCCAGAACAAAAATTTCCTCCCCCACTTAGGCTTAGTTCAGATGCAGCATTTTTGAAGCGTTTTTCAACTTTAACATTGCTTTCAACCACTACAAATGCATTCACTGGGAAATGCCATTGTAACATTTAACAACCCCAGCTGGCCATGTGGTGTGTGTCCAATTCCCAATTCATGCCCAGTTCCCCAATGTGGGTTCCTTCTTTTTCAAAATAAGAGTGCCATCACAGCCCCCTTGCCCAAAATGCACTGTACAGAGCACGTTCACTCTGGTAATCTAGTGGCAGTTAAAGACACATTGCAAGAGACAGAATGAAGAAGTAGGCCCAATGTAATGTCATGCCTAATTACCCAATGTGGGGTCCTTTTTTACAAATTAAAATAGTGCCATCACAGCCCCTTGCCCAAAATGCATCGGCCTATAACAGTACAGAGCACGTTCACCCTGGTCATCTAGTGGTTCTGGATGATGAGGATAAGGAGGAGGATAACAGCAAACAGAAAAAGTCTGGAAGCATATACCCATGTGTGGTTGTGAAGAGGTGCATGGGAATACATCTCCCCAAAAGAGAGAATGTATTTGAGGTTATGTTTCATTGTTTTTCACTTGGTGGTGTACAGAAGTCTTTCCCAATCCAGCCCTTGTTCATTTTTATAAGAGTCAGCCTGTCAGCATTTTCAGTTGACAGGCGGATGTGCTTATCTGTTATAATTCCACCAGCGGCACTAAAAACCCACTCTGACAGAACGCAAGCAGAAGGGCAGGCCAGGACCTCCATGGCATAGAGATCCAGTTCATGCCATGTGTCCAGCTTGGATACCTAATAATTAAAAGGCACAGAGGAATCACAGAGGACGTTTGTACGATCTGCAAGGTACTCCAACACCATCTTCTCAAACTTTGCACTTCTTATGACAGCACCCCTTGCCTCTGTGCCGTAACAATGAGAGTGCATGTAGAAAAGCCGCGGAGACACCATCACGTGTTTTTCAACGCAAGCAATGAATAGCCAGGTCTTTCACCGGGAAGGAACAACCACGGGAAGGGCAGCATCCAATAAAGGAAAACCACCTATGCCAACGTGATGATGTCTCCGTGGCTTTTCTACATGAATTTGCATATTTCCCATAAGGGATGGGGGCAGTGTTCTGGACCACTGCATTGAGAAACACGTGATGGTGTCTCCGCGGTGTTGGATGTTTTGATCTCCCCGAGGTCATTCATCCTTATGTTTATAGTCTTTTCACTATGCACTGCTCCTAATAGCCAGTTTCCTACTCCACAATGATGAGGAGCAAATACCCTGAAACAGCTTTCTGTGGATGGATACCATGTTTTGGCATAGGTAGTTTTCCTTTATTGGATGCTGCCCTTCCCGTGGTTGTTCCTTCCCGGTGAAAGACCTGGCTATTCATTGCTTGCATTGAGAAACACATGATAGTGTATCCGTGGCTTTCTACATGCATTTGCATATTTCCCATAAGGGATGGGGGCAGTGTTCTGGATCACTGCGTTGAGAAACACGTGATGGTGTCTCCGTGGTGTAGGATGTTTTGATCTCCCCGAGGTCATTCATCCTTATGTTTATAGTAACAATGGGAGTGTCTGAGAAAACTGTCCCAGAAGTTTGCCATTTTAACCCTGCCTGAGCTGGATTGCACTTCTGTCTATCTCGCTTGCACTCCTTGGTTGTACAACAAACTCTGACGTCTGCTGCTAGAGTTCTCACATGGGAATTTTCTAAGTAATTCTGCTACAAGGGCCCTGTGGTACTGCAACATTTTAGTACACCTCTCTTCCTCGGGCAGAAGAGATTGAAAGTTCTCCTTGTAGCGTGGGTCTAGAAGTGTCACCAACCAGTAATGAATGTCACCCCAAATTTTTATTATGCGAGGTTTACGTGAAATGTGGCGCAAAATAAAGTCAGCCATGCGTGCCAGACTGCTAACAGGAAAGCGTTCCATGTCCTCACCAACAGGACAACTGACCATGCTGTTCTCCTCCTCCTCAACCTCCTCCTCCTTCTCCCTGTCCTCAGGCTATCCCCGCTCAACAGACAGAATGACAGCTGTGTTTGTAGTACCGCCTATAGCGTATGAAAGTAGCTCCTGTTCTTCCACCTCCCGCTCCGCAGAGAAGTTTTCAGAATGCTGAGAAGAGGGATGGTGATGCTAATTATGGCCTCATTGCCGCTCACCATCTTGGTGCAGTCCTCAAAGTTTTGGAGGATGGTACATATGTCGGACATCCATGTCCACTCCTGAGGTCGTATGTGTGGAGTCTGACCTGAAATTCGATGGCCTTGTTGATGTTGGTAGACAACAATGGCCCTCTTCTGCTCACAAATCTTTTCCAATATATGCAGAGTAGGGTTCTATCGTGTGAGGACATCACACACCAGCCAGTGAGCTGGAAGCTGCAACCGCTGCTGAAGCACGGCAAGGGCGGCTGAAGCTGTATATGACTTTCTAAAATTGGCAGACAGACAGCGTACTTTCACTAGAAGATCCAGCAGCTCCGGGTAGCTTTTCAGAAAACATTGATCCACGAGGTTAAGCACATGGGCCAAGCAAGGTATGTGTGTGAGCTCACCTTGCCTCAGAGCTGCCACCAGGTTCCGGCCATTGTCACACATGACCATGCCTGGCTATAGGTTCAGCGGTGTCATCCAAACATCTGACTGCTCTTTCAGCGCTGTCCACAACTCTTCTGCATTGTGCGGTTTGTCATCTATGCAGATTAGCTTCAGCACAGCCTGTTGCCGCTTGGCTGAGGCAGTGCTGCAGTGCTTCCAGCTTCTAACTGATGTGTTGATTTCAGAGATGGAGGATGAAGAGGAGGAGAAGGAGGTGCAGGAGCTGTAGACTGTGGGGGCAACTCTGATTGATGTAGGGCCAATCCTCAATGTGGGGAGGATGTGTTCCATCCCAAGGTCTGACTGGGTCCCGGCTTCCACTATGTTAACCCAGTGTGCCGTCAGTGAGATGTACTGTCCCTGCCCAAAAGCACTTGTCCATGTGTCCGTGGTTAGGTGAAGTTTCCCTGTAACAGCATTGTTGAGGGCACGGGTAATGTTGTGGGACACATGCTGGTGTAATGCCGGTATGGCACACTGGGAGAAATAGTGGCGACTGGGGACTGAGTACCTTGGGATGGCCGCAGCCATCCGGTTGCAAAAAGCTTCTGTCTCAAAGAGCCTAAAAGGCAGCATTTCTAGCGCAAGCAGAAGAGAAATATTAGAATTTAGGACTGTGGCCTGTGGGGCGGTAGCTGGGTATTTCCGCTTGCTTTCCAAAGACTGGGTTATAGACAACTGAAGGCTGTGCTGGCACTAGGACGTGGACGGGCTTGATGGTGGTGCTGCTTGATTGTGGGCCACAACAGGTGCACGGCTAGAGGCATCTTCATATGCACTGTGTACTGGGGATTGGCTTCTACGCAAAACAGTGGAAGAAGCAGTGGTGTGACCTGCAGGCAGTGGTCCTGGAGCCTGGGGTTCGGCCCACAAAGTCGTGGCTGATCATGCTGGTGGTGGTCAGGCTGATTGTTTTGCTACCCCTGCTGATGATGGCATGGCAGGTGCTGTAAATGGCCTCTTTGGGATTATCAGCAGAGTCTTTGAAAAATAACCAGACTTGGGAAGATCTAACAGCTGGAATGGCAACTTTCCTCATGTTGGTGTTACTGGGAATGAATGCCTGTCTGTGTCTGTGTCTGTGGCCACCAAACTGCTTCTTCCTGCCTGTTGGGGTGATATGCCTCCTTCCCCATGTGTGCTGCTGCCCTCACTCAGCATGTCCTCCTGCCAGGTTGGGTCAGTCACATAGTCATCCACCACCTTGTCTTCCACATCTGCACCCTGCTCCTCCTCCTGACTTTCTGGCAATTGTGTCTCATCATCATCCACCTCTTCTAACACTTTCCCACCATCGCCTTTGCGTGACCGGGGCTGGTCAAAGGTTTGGGCATATCTACATGCAATCTCATCTGTCCCCACTTCAAGTTGACTGGCAAGTAGTTCTGAATCTTGAAATGGAAAACTGAACAGCTCTTCAGAGTGTCCAAGTGTGGGATCAGTTGTCTCAGGGCACTCTGCATGGTGGGAGGAAGGAGGAATAGGGTGAGGAATATCTGGGCCACACTCACGGCGTGTGGAAGACATGGTGGTGGTGATGGTGGCTAAGTGACTGGAAGCATTTTCCGCTATCCAACCAACAACCATTTCACACTGCTCTGGCTTCAATAGTGCTGTGCTGTGGTCCCTTAGAAACTGGGACAGGAAGTTCGAGCGAGAAGATGTGGGTCTTTGTTGTTGCTCACTTTCACCTTGGCCACGGCTTTGTCCTCTGCATGCACCTGTAATAATTATAGGGGATAACTCAGGAGACTCTTTGCATGGAACAAGACAACTGCAGGACACAGTTTTATAAGTGGTAAAGTCTATATTATCACATGGTGATTCAAACAGGTGCAGAGAGAAACTCAAGTCCACAACACTTGGTGCAAATAATAAACGCAGCTTAGCAGTCTATAGGAAACTTCAGAGGAAAATGCAATCAAGCAGAAAGTCTATGAAGCACAGTTATTCTTGAAGATACTTGACACAAATAAATCCTTGTCTTAGTCCAGGCACAGGTAGATATGCTTATTAGGCAGTTCAAATCATATCTTAGCTCAACCAGGGAGGCCTGGTTAATAGTCTCAGGTTATTGCAAAGCAGCAGCAGCTTACATGACCAGCAAATGCAGATGGAAGTAAACACGAACAGCAGATGAAGAAGGATTACTGGAAACTTGTGTATGCAGCAGGAACGCAGAGCAGAGTAGCAGGATCAGGTGTATAGCCAGGGAGTAATCAGAGGTCAGGAGCTGGATGCAAGGCAGAATACTCTAGCACAGACTGAAGGCTGGGGTGGAGTTTTATAGCAGGGGACACAGTGCACATGAGACCAAAGACGCCATCTTGAAAAAGGGCATTAATGCACAAAAGGTACAAAATGTTCAGAGTCCTGACAGCACCATCATCATCACGTCCACTTCCCCATCAGTTGCCCCTTGCCTTGCCTATTTTAAATGGACTACTGTACTATTTCAAATGCTCAACACAAATATATTTATTAGTAGCAAAATAATATCTGATCAGTATGCCAGCAAATCTATAATTGTTCAAACCCAAACACCAGGCAGGCCTCAGCCTGACATAACAGACTGTATTCAATTTTTGGGAGATTTTTGTTGAAGTTAATTTATGCAAAATAGTGCTGTACATAAGTAGAGTAACAGACAGCAAAAAAAGGGTACACCAGCCTACAATGCCCAAACTTGAGTATGCCGATATATGAGGGCTGTCACGGAAATACCACAGTGGCAAATATGTGTCCTGTTTTTTAAAAAAAATGCCAAATAGTGCTGTATATAATTAGAGTAATAGACAGCAAAAACAGTCGCAAAACGGACTACAATGCTCAAACTTGGAGCATGCAGATATATGAGGGCTCTCATGAAAATACCACACTGGCAAATATGTGGCCTGCTTTTTTTAAATGCCAAATAGTGCTGTATATAACTAGAGCAGCAGACAGCAAAAAAAGTCGTCCTCCAGTCTAAAATTACCAAACTTGGAGCACGCAGATATATGAGGGCTGTCACGGAAATACCACACTGGCAAATATGTGGCCTTTTTATATTTTTTATGCTAATTATTGCTGTATATAATTAGAGTAACAGACAGCTTAAAGTGGTACTCCGGCCTACAATGACCAAACTTGGGGCACCCAGATATATGAGGGCTGCCACGGAAATACCACACTTGCAAACATGTGGCCTTTTTATATTTTGTTAGGCCAAATAGTGCTGAATATAATTTGAGTAACAGACAGAAAAAAGTGGTCTTCCTGCCTATAATGACCAATCTTGGAGCACGCAGATATATGAGGATTGTCACGGAAATGCCACACTGGCAAATATGTGGCCTTTTAATTTTTTTATGCTAAATAGTGCTGTATATAATTTCAGTAACAGACAGCAAAAAAAGTGGTCCACTGGCCTACAATGCCCAAACTTGGAGTACACAGATATATGAGGGCTGTCACAGAAATACCACACTTGCAAATATGTGGCCTTATTATATTTTGTTAGGCTAATTAGTGTTATATATAATTTGAGTAACAGACAGCAAAAAAAGTGGTTCTCCGGCCTACAATGTCCAAACTTGGAGCACCAAGATATGAGGGTTGTCACAGAAATACCACACTGCCAAATATGTGGCCTGTTTTTTAAAAAAAATTACAAATAATGCTGTATATAATTAGAGTAACAGACAGCAAAAACAGTGCCAAAATGGAATACAATGCCTAAACTTGGGGCACGCAGATATATGAGGGCTCTCATGGAAATACCACACTGGCAAATATGTGGCCTTTTTATATTTTGTTAGGCTAAATAGTGTTATATATAAGTTGAGTAATAGACAGCAAAAAAAGTGGTTCTCCGGCCTACAATGACCAAACTTGGAGCACCAAGATATATGAGGGTTGTCACAGAAATACCACACTGCCAAATATGTGGCCTGTTTTTTTTAAAAAAAATTACAAATAATGCTGTATATAATTAGAGTAAGACAGCAAAAAATGTGGTCCTCCGACCTACAATGTCCAAACTTGGAGCACGCAGATAAATGAGGGCTCTCACTCAAATAACACACTGGTAAATATATGGCCTTTTTATATTTTGATAGGACAAATAGTGCTGTATATAATTTGAGTAACAGACAGCAAATAAAAAAGGTCCTCCGGCCTACAATGACCAAAATTGGAGCAGGCAGGTATATGAGGGCTGCCACGGAAATACCACACTGGAAATATGTGGCCTGTTTTTTTTTTAAATGCCAACTAGTGCTGTATATATTTAGAGGAACAGACAGCAAAAACAGTGGCAAAACAGCCTACAATGCCCAAACTTGAAACTCGCAGAAATATGATGGCTCTCATGGACATACCACACTGGCAAATATGTGGCCCATTTTTTAAAAAAATGCCAATTAGTGCTGTATATAATTAGAATAACAGACAGCAAAAACAGTGGAAAAATGGTCTACAATGCCCAAACTTGGAGCAGGCAGATATATGAGGGCTCTCAAGGAAATACCACACTGGCAAATATGTGGCCTTTTTATATTTTTTTTAGGCTAAATAGTGCTGTTTATAATTAGAGTAACAGACAGCAAAACAGTGGCAAACCGGTCAGCAATGCCTAAACTTGAAGCACGCAGATATATGAGGGCTGTCATGGAAATATCACAGTTGCAAATATGTGGCCTGCTTTTTTTTTTAGAAATGCCAAATAGTGCTGTATTATTATTAGATTATTATATTATTAGAGTAACAGACAGAAAAAACAGTGCCAAAATGGCTTAAAATGCAATAACTTAGAGCACGCAGATATATGAGGCCTTTTTTGGTGAATTTAAAACACACAAAAAAAGTGGCATAAGGCTAGCACACACAACTATGATATGTATGCCTGACAAATACGCTGTATATTTTTTTTGGGGGGGTGAATTTTTGGGAATAAAAAAACACAACTAGGTACAGTAGAGACCAAATGTTTGGACACACCTTCTCATTTAAAGATTTTTTCGTATTTTCATGACTATAAAAATTGTACATTAACACTGAAGGCATCAAAACTATGAATTGACACATGTGGAATTATATACTTAACAAAAAAGTGTGAAATAACTGAAAGTATGTCTTATATTCTAGGTTCTTCAAAGTAGCCACCTTTTGCTTTGATGACTGCTTTGCACACTCTTGGCATTCTCTAGATGAGCTTCAAGAGGTAGTCACCGGAAATGGTCTTCCAACAATCTTGAAGGAGTTCCCAGAGATGCTTAGCACTTGTTGGCCCTTTTGCCTTCACTCTGTGGTCCAGCTCACCCAAACCATCTCAATTGGGTTCAGGTCTGGTGACTGTGGAGGCCAGGTCATCTGGTCTAGCACCCCATCACTCTCCTTCTTGGTCAAATAGCTCTTACACAGCCTGGAGATGTGTTTGGGGTCATTGTCCTGTTGAAAAATAAATGATTGCCCAACTAAATGCAAACCGGTTGGAGTAGCATGCAGCTGCAAGATGCTGTGGTAGCCATGCTGGTTCAGTATGCCTTCAATTTTGAATAAATCCCCAACAGTGTCACCAGCAAAGCACCGCCACACCATCACACCTCCTCCTCCTCCATGATTCACGGTGGGAACCAAGCATGTAGAGTCCATCCGTTCACCTTTTCTGCGTCGCACAAAGACACGGTGGTTGGAACCAAAGATCTCAAATTTGGACTCATCAGACCAAAGCACAGATTTCCACTTATCTAATGTCCATTCCTTGTGTTCTTTAGCCCAAATAAGTCTCTTCTGCTTGTTGCCTGTCCTTAGTAGTGGTTTCCTAGCAGCTATTTTACCATGAAGGCCTGCTGCACAAAGTCTCCTCTTAACAGTTGTTGTAGAGATGTGTCTGCTGCTAGAACTCTGTGTGGCATTGACCTGGTTTCTAATCAGAGCTGCTGTTAACCTGCGATTTCTGAGGCTGGTGACTCACATAAACTTATCCTCAGAAGCAGAGGTGACTCTTGGTCTTCCATTCCTGGGGCAGTCCTCATGTGAGCCTGTTTCTTTGTAGCGCTTGATGGTTTTTGCCACTGCACTTGAGGACACTTTCAAAGTTTGTCCAATTTTTCAGATTGACTGACCTTCATATCTTAAAGTAATGATGGCAACTCATTTTTCTTTACTTGCTTTTTTCTTGCCGTAATGCAAATTCTAACAGTCTATTCAGTAAGACTATCAGTTGTGTATCCAACAGACTTCTGCACAACACAACTGATGGTCCCAACCCCATTTATAAGGCAATAAATAACACTTATTAAACCTGACAGGGCAAACCTGTGAATTGAAAACCATTCCTGGTGACTACTTCTTGTAGCTCATCAAAGCAAAAGGTGTCTACTTTGAAGAACCTAGAATATAAGACATAATTTCAGTTGTTTCACACTTTTTTGTTAAGTATATAATTCCACATGTGTTAATTAATAGTTTTGATGTCTTCAGTGTGAATGTACAATTTTTATAGCACTGAAAATACAAAAAAAATCTTTAAATGAGAAGGTGTGTTCAAACTTTTGGTCTGTACTGTATATAGTAAAGAAGCTGAAGCAGCAGCAGACAGTTTTATGGAGCTTTGGGAGGGAGGCAGTGGGAGCAATGGACGCACATACAGTGCCTGCGGGCCTTGCACTGATGTGGATATGCTGTGCTTTGCCTACCTAGCACTGCAATATTGGGACCCACGAATTAGCCCTAAAAAGGAGTGTTGGTTTCTCAGGAGTTGTAGATTTAAGAGATGCAGACCTACACTACCTCTAAAATCCACAATTCTGACTCCATCACGGCAGCAGCTCTCCCTACTCTTTCTGAATCCAGAACAGAATGCTGTGAGCAGGGCGGCGCCAGGTCTCTTATACTTACGATGATGCTGTGCGGCCAAGCCGATCACTGCACAACCACAACAAAGATGGCTGCGGCGTTTCATGGCCTGGCAGACAATCTCTGCACCGCGATTGGGTCTCTAAAGTCCGCCAAAAATGCTGGGTGGAGACACCAGTTACTGCCGAATAATCCCAGAAATGCTCGGTGCTCGCCGAGTACACCGAGCATAGTGATACTCGGTTGAGTAATGAGTAGTGGCAAGCACGTTCGCTCATCACTAATAGAGACATGTCACCACTTCTACATTTTTCACTCACTCCTGGTTTTGGCTTAAACATTCTGACATAAAATACTGACCAAATACTAAATGTGTGAACATAGCCTAATGGAAAGATCAGTTCCTGTGTATTTTGCAAACACTTATGGTTTTGGTTTACAAATATTGATGCAAAATGACATCATATGACAGACACTTTGGGCCTCATTGAGAAATCCATTTTTCACTTATGTGTTCTATCTGTATTTTTCACAGAACAGTCACCCATTACACTATATGGTACTGGTAAAGGGAACCTGTCACTAGAGATAGGCGAACCCAAACAGTAAAGTTTGGCGTCCGTACCAAACATCTACTGTTCGGGAACTAACACCAATCACGGACTTCATAAGGAAGTCCTTGTTACTGTTTGGGCCCCATGAACACCGGTGTTTTTTTCACGTTGCCATGTGCATGACAGTGCAGCAAACACTGCCCCTGATCAGTGATAAAGTCATTACCGCCGGTCAGACAGCGGCGGTTCCCATGCTATCAAATGACAGCATGAGCCAGCATAGGCTGATGGGACTACTGTTCCCATCAGTCTACACCTTCTGCTGCTAATAACTGTGAAAGCAGGGGGTGGCTGATGGGAGAATTCATCAGCCTATATAAATAATTGAAAAAAAATGCTGTGGGTTCCCCTGTATTTTTGATAACCAGTCAGGCAAAACTCACAAATGGGGGCTGCAACTCTTAACTGTCAGTGTTAGCAAGGTTAATAAAAAGAATACAGGTGTCCCATGCCTGTTTTTTAAATTATTTAAATAAATAATAAAAAAAATGGAGTGGTGTTATGATCTGGTGACCTTGGAGCCGCATGAAACTTTCTCTGGAGTCGGTGGAACCTGTACTGACCGCAATCCTGAACTAACACCGCAACTAGAAGTAGCCGTGGGGTGTGCCTAACACTCCCTAGACACCTCGACACAGCCGGATGACTAGATACCCCTATAGATGGAAATGGGAATGCTATCTTGCCTCAGAGCAGACTCCCAAAGGATAGGCAGCCCCCCACGAATAATGACTGTGAGTAGGAGAAGAATAGACACACGCAGGTAGAAAACAGGATTTAGCAGAAGAGGCCACTCTAGCTAAATAGGAAAGGATAGAACAGATAACTAGGCGGTCAGTATTAAAACCCTTCCAAAAATATCCACAGCAGATAATACAAAAAGTTCCACAATCTAACTAAAGACATGGAATGTATATCTGCCACTCCAGAGAATCCAGCAAGACTGAGAAAATACTGACACAATCTAAGCTGGACAAGAAAACACAAAGAATAGCACTGAATTGCGAAGCACACAACATGTGTGCCACAGGGAAAAAGAACCAGACACTTATCTTTGCTGATTTGGCAGAAAGGCAGGAGAATCCAGGCAGAGGTCCTACACCTCCCAACAACAATTGACAACTGGCAAGGACTAATGAATCCTGCAAGCCTAAATACCCCAGTCAGATCTGCAATCAGCAGATACACCTGACCAGGACTGCAACTCAGGGGCAACTGCATTACCACCTACAACCACCGGAGGGAGCCCAAAAGCAGAATTCACAACAGTACCCTCCCTTGAGGAGGGGTCACCGAACCCTCACCAGAGCCTCCAGGCCGATCAGGACGAGCCAGATGAAAAGCATGAACCAAATCAGCAGCATGGACATCAGAAGCAAAAACCCAAGAATTATCCTCCTGGCCATAACCCTTCCATTTGACAAGGTACTGAAGCCTCCGCCTCGAAAAACGAGAATCCAAAATCTTCTCAACCACATACTCCAACTCCCCATCAACCAACACAGGGGCCGGAGGATCAACAGAGGGAACAACGGGCACCACATATTTCCGCAATAAAGATCAATCGAAGACATTATGGATAGCAAAAGAGGCCGGAAGCGCCAATCGAAAAGACACCGGATTAATAATCTCAGAAATCCTATAAGGACCAATAAACCGAGGCTTAAACTTAGGGGAAGAGACCTTCATAGGAACATGACGGGAAGACAACCAAACCAAATCCTCAACCCGAAGCCGGGAACCAACACACCGACGACGGTTAGCAAAACGTTGAGCCTCCTCCTGAGACAACACCAAATTGTCCACCACATGAGCCCAAATCTGCTGCAACCTGTCAACCACAGAATCCACACCAGGACAGTCAGAAGGCTCAACCTGCCCAGAAGAAAAACAAGGATGAAAACCAAAATTACAAAAAAAAGGCGAAACCAAAGTAGCCGAACTAGCCCGATTATTAAGGGCAAACTCGGACAATGGCAAAAAGGCCACCCAATCATCCTGATCGGCAGACACAAAGCATCTCAAATAAGTTTCCAAAGTCTGATTAGTTCACTCGGTCTGGCCATTTGTCTGAGGATGGAATGCAGAAGAAAAAGACAAATCAATGCCCAGCCTAGCACAAAAGGCCTGCCAAAACCTAGAAACAAACTGGGAACCTCTGTCAGACACAATATTCTCCGGAATACCATGCAAATGAACCAGATGCTGAAAAAACAACGGAACCAACTCTGAAGATGAAGGAAATTTAGGCAAAGGCACCAAATGAACCATCTTAGAAAACCGGTCACAAACAACCCAGATAACCGACATCCTCTGGGAAACCGGAAGATCAGAAATAAAATCCATAGAAATATGCGTCCAGGGCCTCTCAGGGACCGGCAATGGCAAAAGTAACCCACTAGCACGGAAACAACAAGGCTTTGCCCACGCACAAGTCCCACAGGACTGCACAAAAGAACGCACATCACGTGACAACGAAGGCCACCAAAAGGACCTACCAACCAAATCTCTGGTACCAAAAATACCAGGATGACCAGCCAACACAGAACAGTGAACCTCAGAAATCACTCTACTAGTCCATCTGTCAGGAACAAACAATTTCCCCACAGGACAGCGGTCAGGTCTATCAGCCTGAAATTCCTGAAGAACCCACCGTAAATAAGGGGAAATGGCAGAAAGGACCACCCCTTCTTTCAGAATGCCGACCGGTTCAAGGGCCTCAGGAGAATCAGGCAAAAAACTAGAAAGGGCATCAGCCTTAATATTCTTAGAACCCGGAAGATACGAAACCACGAAGTCAAAACGGGAAAAAAACAAGGACCATCGAGCCTGTCTAGGACTCAGCCGTTTGGCAGACTCGAGGTAAATCAAATTCTTATGATCAGTCAGGACCACAATACGGTGCTTAGCGCCCTCAAGCCAATGTCGCCACTCCTCAAACGCCCACTTCATAGCCAACAACTCCCGATTGCCGACATCATAATTGCGTTCAGCAGGTGAAAACTTGCGGGAGAAGAAGGCACACGGTTTCATCAAAGAACCAACAGAATCCCTCTGAGACAAAACGGCCCCTGTCCCAATCTCAGAAGCATCAATCTCAACCTGAAACGGAAGAGAAACATTTGGTTGGCGCAACACCGGAGCAGAAGTAAATCGGCGTTTAAGCTCCTGAAAGGCAGAGACAGCCGCAGAGGACCAATTCGCCACATCAGCGCCTTTTTTCATCAAATCAGTCAAGGGTTTAACCACGCTGGAGAAGTAAGCAATGAAACGGCGATAAAAATTTGCAAAACCCAAAAATTTCTGAAGGCTCTTCACGGATGTGGGTTGAATCCAATCATGAATGGCCTGAACCTTAACCGGATCCATCTCCATAGATGAGGGAGAAAAAATAAAGCCCAAAAAAGAAACCTTCTGCACCCCAAAGAGACACTTAGACCCCTTCACAAACAAAGCATTGTCACGAAGGATCTGAAATACCATCCTGACCTGTTCCACATGAGACTTCCAATCATCGGAAAAAATCAAAATATCGTCCAAATATACAATCAAGAATTTATCAAGATAATTCCGGAAGATATCATGCATGAAGGACTGAAAAACAGATGGAGCATTAGAGAGCCCGAATGGCATCACAAGGTATTCAAAATGGCCTTCGGGCGTATTAAACGCAGTTTTCCATTCGTCACCCTGCTTAATATGAACAAGATTATATGCCCCCCGAAGGTCAATCTTAGTAAACCAACTAGCCCCCTTAATCCTAGCAAACAAATCGGAAAGCAAAGGTAAAGGGTATTGAAACTTGACCGTGATCTTATTCAAGAGGCGATAATCAATACAAGGTCTCAAGGAGCCATCCTTCTTAGCAACAAAAAAAAAACCTGCTCCTAACGGTGAAGAAGATGGCCGAATATGCCCTTTCTCCAAAGACTCCTTAACATAACTCCGCATGGTGGTATGTTCAGGCACAGACAGGTTGAAAAGTCGACCCTTAGGAAACTTACTGCCTGGAATCAAGTCAATAGCACAATCACAGTCCCTGTGCGGTGGAAGGGAACTGGACTTGGGCTCATCGAATACATCCTGAAAATCAGACAAAAACTCTGGAATTTTAGAAGAGGAAGAAGAGGAGATTGACATCAAAGGAACATCATTATGAACCCCCTGACAACCCCAACTAGTCACAGACATAGATTTCCAATCCAATACAGGATTATGTACCTGCAACCACGGGAAACCCAGCACGATAACATCATGCAAATTATGCAACACCAGAAATCGACAATCTTCCTGATGGGCTGGCGCCATGTGCATGGTCACCTGTGTCCAAAACTGAGGCTTATTTTTAGCCAAAGGTGTAGCATCAATCCCCCTTAAAGGAATATGGTTCTGCAAAGGCTGCAAGGGAAAACCACAACGCCTGGCAAACTCAAAATCCATTAAGATCAAGGCGGCGCCTGAATCCACAAATGCCATGACAGAGAATGATGACAATGAGCAAATCAAGGACACCGATAACAGAAATTTAGGTTGTACAGTACTGATGGTAGCGATCCTCTTTGTCCACTTATGGCAGACTGAAATGACATGAGAAGCATCGCCACAATTGGCTAAGGAATTGGCTCTGAGGACGACGCCACAGTGCGCACAGTTCTACGCTCCCGCAAACGCCGATCAATCTGAATGGCCAGAGACATAGAATCACTCAGACTGGAAGGCGTGGGGAACCCCACCATAACATCTTTAACGGATTCAGAAAGACCCTTTCTGAAAATTGCCGCCAAAGCATCATCATTCCATTTAGTCAACACAGACCATTTTCTAAATTTCTGACAAAACAATTCTGCCGCCTCTTGACCCTGAGACAGGGCCAACAAGGTTTTCTCCGCTTGATCCACAGAATTAGGTTCATCATATAATAAACCTAAAGCCTGAAAAAAGGAATCTACATTAAGCAAGGCCGGATTCCAAGATTCCAGGGAAAATGCCCAATCCTGTGGATCACCACACAGCAGGGAGATGACAATTTTAACCTGCTGAATGGAATCACCGGAGGATCGCGGTCTCAGAGCAAAAAACAATTTACAATTATTTTTAAACCCCCAAAATTTGGACCTATCACCAAAAAACAAATCAGGAGTAGGAATCTTTGGTTCTAAAGCTGGAGTCTGAACAATATAATCAGAAATACCCTGTACCCTAGCAGCAAGCTGGTCTACACGAGAAGCTAATTCCTGAACATCCATGCTGGCACAAGACTCCTCAGCCACCCATAAATAAAGAGGGAAAAAAGACAAAACAGACTGCAGAAAAAAAAAATGGCTCAACACTTTTCTTCCCTTCTTCTGAGATGCATTTAACTCATTATGGGCCAGTTGTACTGTTATGATCTGGTGACCTTGGAGCTGCATGAAACTTTCTCTGTAGTCGGTGGAACCTGTACTGACCACAATCCTGAACTAACACCGCAACTAGAAGTAGCCGTGGGATGTGCCTAAAACTCCCTAGACACCTCGACACAGCCGGAGGACTAGATACCCCTATAGATGGAAATGGGAATGCTATCTTGCCTCAGAGCAGACCCCCAAAGGATAGGCAGCCCCCCACGAATAATGACTGTGAGTAGGAGAAGAATAGACACACGCAGGTAGAAAACAGGATTTAGCAAATGAGGCCACTCTAGCTAAATAGGAAAGGATAGGACAGATAACTAGGCGGTCAGTATTAAAACCCTTCCAAAAATATCCACAGCAGATAATACAAAAAGTTCCACAATCTAACTAAAGACATGGAATGTATATCTGCCACTCCAGAGAATCCAGTAAGACTGAGAAAATACTGACACAATCTAAGCTGGACAAGAAAACACAAAGAATAGCACTGAATTGTGAAGCACACAACATGTGTGCCACAGGGAAAAAGAACCAGACACTTATCTTTGCTGATTTGGCAGAAAGGCAGGAGGAACCAGGCAGAGGTCCTACACCTCCCAACAACAAATGACAACTGGCAAGGACTAATGAATCCTGCAAGCCTAAATACCCCAGTCAGATCTGCAATCAGCAGATACACCTGACCAGGACTGCAACTTAGGGGCAACTGCATTACCACCTAAAACCACCGGAGGGAGCCCAAAAGCAGAATTCACAACAGAGTGGGGTTCCCCCATTTTTGACAACCAGACAAGCTAAAGCAGACAACTGGTGGCTGGTATTCTCAGGTTGGTAAGAGGCCATGGATATTGCCCCCCCCCACAACTTAAGAATAGCAGCCCGCAGTTGCCCAAAAAGGGACATCTACTAGATACACCATTTCTGGCACTTTGCCCTGCTCTTCCCACTTGACCTGTAGCTGTGGAAAGTGTCGTTCATATTTGTGGGGTTAATGTCACCTTTGTATTGTCTTGTGACATCAAGCTCACTACTTAGTAATGGAGAGGCATCTATAAGACGGCAATCCATTACTAATCCTATAGTTACATGGTAACATGGGGGATCTCGCAACATTTTTAAAAATTAAATAATTGAAAAAAATGGCATTGTGACCCCTCAATTCTTGATAACAAAGTCTTGCTAAAGCTGACAGCTGAAAGTTGCAGAGCACAGCTCTCAGTTTTTCCTGTCTGGTTATCAAAAATACAGAGGAACCGACCCACGTCATTTTTTTTTTTATTATTTATTTATAGCACAGGTTACGGCTGATGAATACTCCCATCAGCCGCCTACTGATCTTACTGTTATAAGCGACAGTAGGTGTAGGCTGGTTGGAGTAGTGCTGTGACAGGAGGTAAACTTTCAACTTCGGACAGGTGTGGGATGGTGTTTTTTATTTTTGTTTGTTTACAGGAGACAAGGGCTTCAGGAGATTAAGTTTTAAGATTAGTATTATGTGATTTTTATTTTATTTTTAATTTTACACTTGAATAAAACTGTCAACATTGTCATAAACTTTGCTGATCGCAGGCGGAGCAGGGTACAATGATGTGAACTGTCTTCAGCATCCGACACTGGGGAACAGTGTTAACTGTACCACTGATTCCCATGCATCGGTAAGTGTGACACTAATGAAACATGGATGTCATCCATGTGTCATAGATGTGCACGTGTGGGATGTTTTGCGGCTCGTGCTGCTGCTAAAAAACGGACATGTCAGCATGTTTTGTCCATGCACACACAGTCTGAGGAAGCACACTGACATGTGCATAGACCCATTCACTTGAATGGGTCTTTATGTGAAAATGTCTCTGTTAGATCAGGGTCACACTTGCGAGTTCAGTGCGAGAAACTCATGCATCAAGTCTCGGCACTGCCGCCGGTACTCGAGACCGGAGAGTTCAGCTGCATAGAAATACATGCAGCCACACGCTCCGTTCCCGGATTGTCGGCGGCAGTTCCGGGACTTGATGCAAGTTGGTCACATTGAACTTGCAAATGTGACCCCGGCCTTAGGGGTGAAAACTGTCATCACACGTACCAGAGATGTTGACATGTGAAGGGGTCCTTAGACATAAAGCAGGGCCTCATGCACGTTCTGTTCAAATTGGTATGTATTGTTACTCCTACACTCATAAAGGCTATCCACTTTTGAGGGTTATATACCAATGAAATATACTCCAGACCACGGAATTGTCTATGGATCAGCAATATAATACCAATAAAGGTATGTGCACATGTTGAGTAAAATGTCTGCACCCTTTCTGCATCTCTTGACATAAAAAATGCAGCTGCAAAATGCATGTTTTTGGTGAAATTTCCTGTGTTTTTGGTGCATTTTTCCAGTGTTTTTGGTGCATATTTGCCTGCGTTGTTGATTGATTTGAGTGAAGTCAATGGAGAAAAATGCAAGGCAAAAATGTACAGATAATTAACATTAAGCATATTATTGTCTGCAGAAAATCTGCAAGTCAAAAATACTAAACGTGTGCATGGCAAGTCAGGTTTCTCGTTCACTTTGCGGTCATCAGGTTTTGCTTCAGATTTTGTTTCAAATCCGAGCAGAAAAACTCAACAAAACGCATCAAATCTGCAATGTGTGCACGCAGCCTAAATTTTTTAAGATGCTTTTTTATGGCGTTTACATCAACGAAATGGTCTACAGACCAGAAAATAGTCTATGGTTAAGCACTATATTACTGATATATTTTTGAACAAGTTTTTTGAGGCTTTTATAGCCATGAAATGAACCCAAGAAGATGTAATACCCTATGGGTGGCAATATAATACCGATACGTTTTTGAAGGGTTTATAGCAACAAAATGTACCGAAGATTATGTAATTCCCTATGGCAAGCAATATTAAAGCGATGCATTTTGAATAATTTTTTTGAGGCTTTTATAGCAATGAAATGTACCCAACAAGATGCAATGTTCCATAAATAAAGATGATCCCCATATATTGTTCCATACAATATTGTGGACACCACAAATTGATTCATAGAAAATAATAAGCTCCATATACTACCTTATACAGTATAATGAGCTATATATATTGATTCATACAGTATAATGAGACCCATATAATGCTTCATACAGTATAAAATGGGCTCTATATATTGCTTCATACAGAATGGGCCCCTTATAATGCTCCATAAAGACTAGGCCCCAAATAATGCTCAATACAGTAAATGATTGGCCCCATATAATGCTTCATATATGATGGGCCCCATATGATGCTCCAGTATATGATGGGCCCCATATGATGCTCCATATATGTTGGGCCCCATTTGATGCTCCATATATGCTGGGCCCCATAAAAAGCTCCAGTATAGGACGGTCCCCAAAAAACTGCTACAAAAATGCTGGGCCTGATATAATGCTCCATACAGAATGGACCCCACATAATGTTCCAAACATAAAAAAATTGAAATACTCATCTCTCCTCGCTGACCGCTGCTCTGTTCCAGACTCCTCAGTGTTGGAGTCTTCTGGATCTCTGCTCTGTGACTACTCAGGCAGAGAGCGTGCACTGTAGTGACATCATTGTGCCCTCTGATCTGAAATGTTACAGTCAGTAGATGCGGAAGATGTTGCAGCGGAGGAACAGGGAGAGCTAAGTATTGCAAGTACCGGGCTCTGAGCAAGCGGAGGGGGCCCACACATAGGCGCTAGCAGTGGCACAGGCACTGGGCTCCCATATTGTGTTGGTGTCCCAAACGGCGAGTGGGCTATCCCGCCTGCTCATTGCTTTGACACTTGCACAGGTGCTGAAGCCATCCCCGCCTGTGGATGAACAATATAATACCAATAAATTTAGAGCAAGTTTTGGGGGTTTATATAGCAATGAAATGTGCCCAAGAAGATGTAATACCCTATGGGTGAGCAATATAATGCCAATTAATTTAGAACAAGTTTTTGAGAGTTATGATACCAAGGAAATGGTCTCCAGACCATAGAATAGACTATAGGGGAGCACTATATTACCAAATAAATGTATCCAATAAGATGTAGTACCCTATGGGCTAGCAGTTAAAAAACTTGATCAAAATTTATCAGTATTAAAGTGTTATATACCAACAAAATGTAATCCAGACCATGGAATACCCTATGAGTGAGCAAAATAATAACAATACATTTTGAACAATTTTTTTGTAGTAATGACATGTACTCCAGACCAACAAATAGTCTATCAGTGATCAATTTAATAATGATAACATTTTTAATGTTTTTGGATGTTTATATGCAAACAAAATGTACCCAAAACACCCGCTCTTTCTTCTTATTCCCTTCTTAATAGGAGAGACGTGACAAAGGTTGTGTGCGTCTTTTAGCCTCTGTTGCGCTAGCCACCAGCTCCTGTTCCTCCCTTTCCTCCTATTCAATGTCCACCTCCTCCTTGTTATTCAATCCGCATTGAGCAGATGAGATGAGGCTGGACTGGCTACAATCTCTCTGAGTTATGTCTTTGTCAATCCCCACGTGGTCCACATGTAAAGCTTCACATTTAATTGTGAGGAGTGACTGTTTAAGTAGGCACAGAAATGGTATAGTGGTGCTGACTATGGCGTAACTGCATGTCAGAACTCAAATCTAGCAGCTCTTCCCTCTGAGCTTTTTAGCTCACTAGACCGTTTCATTCTAACCCAGATGCTTGTACTTGTGGTGTTTTGTTTCGTCTCCACCCTGAGTTCATGTTTGTCTCCACCCTGAGTTCTTGATTGGCTCCACCCTGATTGAACACCCTTTTTAAACCTGGCATAGCACTATCTTCCTTGCCAGATTATTGAGCTACCAGCCTCTAGTCAAGCTTCCTTTCACCTACTTCCTCCTTTGAAGATTACATTGCTGCTCCTGTCTACCAACTCATTGGCTATCCCTGACTACATACCTGTCAGTACTGTCTCTATTGGTTGCAAAACCAATACTCCAACCCAGGTCAGTCTATAACTTCGCGGCTCACTTTCTTTGTGGACTCCTCAAAGTCTCACAGAACCAAACATACAGGTGTTTCTCACAAAATTAGAATATCATCAAAAAGTTAATTTATTTCAGCTCTTCAATACGAAAATTGAAACTCATATATAATATAGAGTCATTACAGAGTGATCTATTTCAAGAGCTTATTTCTGTTAATGTTGATGATTATGGCTTACAGTCAATGAAAACCAAAAGTCATTATCTCAGTAAATTAGAATACTTACAGTATATAACACCAGCTTGAAAAATGATTTTAAAATTGGAAATGTTGGCTATTGAAACGTATGTTCATTAAATGCACTCAATATTTGGTCAGAGCTCCTTTTGCATCAATTACTGCATCAATGTGGATATGCATGAAGGCAATTAGCCTGTGTCACTGCTGAGGTGTTATGGAAGCCCAGGTTGCTTTGATAGCAGCTTACATCTCATCTGCATTGTTGGGTCTGATGTCTATCATCTTCCTCTTGACAATACCCCATAGATTCTCTATGAGGTTAAGGTCAGGAGAGTTTGCTGGCTAATCAAGCACCGTGATACCATTGTTTTTTAAACCAGGTATTGGTACTTTTGGCAGTGTGGACAGGTGCCAAATCCTGCTGGAGAATGAAATTTTCATTTCCAAAAAGCTTGTCGGCAGAGGGAAGCATGAAGTACTTTACAATTTCCTAGTTGACGGCTGTGCTGACTTTGGTCTTGATAAAACACAGTGGACCTACACCAGCAGATGACATGGCACTTCAAACCATCACTGATTGTGAAAACTTTACACTAGACCTCGAGCAGCTTCGATTGTGTCCTCAGACTCTGGCATCTTGATTTCCAAATGAAATGCAAAATTTACTTTCATCTGAAAACAACACATTGTACCACTGAGCTACAGCCCAGTTCTTTTTCTCTTTGGCTCAGGTAAGATGCTTCTGGCATTGTTTTTTGGTCATGAGTGGCTTAACACAAGGAAAGCAACACTTGCAGCCCTTGTCCTGGATACATCTCTGTGTAGTGGCTCTTTAAGCAATGACTCCAGCAGTCCACTCCTTGTGAATCTCTCCAAAATTTTTGAATGGCCTTTCCTTAACAATCCTTTCAAGGCTGCGGTTATCCCGGTTGCTTGTGCACATTTTTCTACCACACTTGTTGTTATAACTAAACTTTCCATTAGTATGCTTGGATACAGTACTCTGTGAATAGCCAGCTTCTTTAGCAATAACCTCTTGTGGTTTCCCCTCCTTGTCAAGTATGTCAATGACTGCCTTCTGGACATCTGCCAAGTTGGCAGTCTTTCCCATGATTGTGGAACCTGTTGAAACAGACCAAGGGACCTTTCTAAGTTCTTAGGAAGACTTTGCAGGTGATTTTTTTAAATTATTCTAATTTACTGAGATAATGACTTTTGGGTTTTCATTGACTGTAAGCCATAATTGTCAACATTAACAGAAATAAACAATTGAAATAGGTAATTCTTTTTGGGTTGATTTTCAGAAACTGCTGAACTACCAAGTTGAGCACATGTGCCAAGCATGGTACGTAGTGATGAGCGAATATACTCGTTACTCGAGATTTCCCTAGCATGCTCGGGTGTCCTCCGAGTATTTTTTAGTGCTCAGAGATTTAGTTTTCATCGCCACAGCTAAATGAGTTACATCTGTTAGCCAGCATAAGTTCACGTGGGGGCTGCCTGGTTGCTAGGGAATCCCCACATGTAATCGAGCTGGCTAAGAGATGTAAATCATTCAGCTGCGGTGATGGAAACTAAATCTCCGAGCACTAAAAAATACTCGGAGGACACCCGAGCATGCTCGAGAAATCTCGAGCAACGAGTATATTCGCTCATCACTAATGGTACGTGTGTGAGCTTGCCAAGCTTCACAGCCGCCATCAGGTTATGCCCATTGTTGCGCATGACCATGTCTGATTGAAGGTTCAGCTGAAGCAAAACACAGATCTGACTGGTCTGATATTTCTGTAAGCAAATTTTCTGCTCTGTGTTGTTTGTCTACTAGAAAAAGTAGCTTCAGTAAAGCCTGTTGCCACTCTCTGAGGCAGTGCTACAGAGATTCAAGCTTCGAAGTTATGTGCACGACATGCTCTTACATAGCACATCAGAGATTGAGGATGAGGGGAGCAGGAGGGGGGTATAAGAACTTTTGTAGGAGGTGGAAGAAACCCTAATTGAAGTAGGACTAGCAATCCTCAGCATTGGGAGCACATATGCCATGCCATGGTAAGACTTGGCCCCAACCTGCACAATGTCCACCCAGTGTGCCGTAGTGTGCCACTTGTCCAGGTGTGGGTAATTAAGCGGACAATACCAGTAACTGCGTTGGTAAGGGCACATGTAATGTTTCTGGACAGCCTGACAAAGAACATCCATGTTCAAAACGCGTTGCTTGCTGACCATCCTATCCACAACTTCTTAAACTGACTTCGATGGAATAAAGATTATATTTGAAATTTTACCAGAAGCTGTAACTTTTCCTCTATATACAGGTCCTTCTCAAAAAATTAGCATATAGTGTTAAATTTCATTATTTACCATAATGTAATGATTACAATTAAACTTTCATATATTATAGATTCATTATCCACCAACTGAAATTTGTCAGGTCTTTTATTGTTTTAATACTGATGATTTTGGCCTACAACTCCTGATAACCCAAAAAACCTGTCTCAATAAATTAGCATATCAAGAAAAGGTTCTCTAAATGACCTATTACTGTCATGATCTCCATGGCCAGAGAACTAGCATAAGCCTCTATAGGAACAAGCTCTTGGAAGATGTAACTGTACTGACCATGAACTAAACCTACCGCATCATCTAGAAGTAGCCAGGTAGCATGTCCTACTTTTTATCCCTATATGCCCAGCGCCGGCCGGAGAACTAAATAATGCTAGCAGAGGGAAATATAAGACCTGACTCACCTCTAGAGAAATGCCCAAAAGGAGACAGAAGCCCCCCACATATATTGGCGGTGATATGAGATGAAACAACAAACGCAGCAGGAAAATAGTTTTAGCAAATTTGAGGTCCGCTTTCTAGATAGCAGAAGACAGAAAGCATACTTTCATGGTCAGTAGAAAACCCTAACAAAACACATCCAGAAATTACTTTAGGACTCTGGCATTAACTCATAATACCAGAGTGGCAATTCCTGATCAACAAGAGCTTTCCAGACACAGTAACGAAACTGCAGCTGTGAACTGGAACCAAAATACAAAAACAAAACATGGACGAATGTCCAACTTATCTAGTAGATGTCTGGGAGCAGGAACAAGCACAGAGAGGCTTCTGATAACATTGTTGACCGGCAAGCATCTAACAGAGAAGCCAGGTTATATAGCGACACCCAGATCTAATCAGAACAGGTGAACAGGGAAGATGATGTCACAAGTTCAATTCCACCAGTAGCCACCGGGGGAGCCCAGAATCCAAATTCACAACAGTACCCCCCCCTCAAGGAGGGGGCACCGAACCCTCACCAGAACCACCAGGGCGATCAGGATGGGCCCTATGAAAGGCACGAACCAGATCAGAGGCATGAACATCAGATGCAGTGACCCAAGAATTATCCTCCTGGCCGTATCCCTTCCACTTGACCAGATACTGGAGTCTCCGTCTGGAAACACGGGAGTCTAGAATTTTTTCCACAACGTACTCCAACTCACCCTCAACCAACACCGGAGCAGGAGGCTCAACGGAAGGCACAACCGGTGCCTCATACCTGCGCAATAACGACCGATGAAAAACGTTATGAATAGAAAAGGATGCAGGGAGGTCCAAACGGAAGGAAACAGGGTTAAGAATCTCCAATATTTTATACGGACCGATGAACCGAGGCTTAAACTTAGGAGATGAGACCCTCATAGGGACAAAACGAGAAGACAACCACACACCACCCAGATGACAGACATCTTCTGAGAAACAGGCAGATCTGAAATAAAATCCATCGAGATGTGTGTCCAAGGCCTCTTAGGAATAGGCAAGGGCAACAATAATCCACTAGCCCGAGAACAACAAGGCTTGGCCCGAGCACAAACGTCACAAGACTGCACAAAGCCTCGCACATCTCGTGACAGGGAAGGCCACCAGAAGGATCTTGCCACCAAATCCCTGGTACCAAAAATTCCAGGATGACCTGCCAACGCAGAAGAATGCACCTCAGAGATGACTTTACTGGTCCAATCATCAGGAACAAACAGCCTATCAGGCGGACAACGATCCGGTCTATCCGCCTGAAACTCCTGCAAGGCCCGCCGCAGGTCTGGAGAAACGGCTGACAAGATAACTCCCTCCTTAAGAATACCTGTGGGGTCAGAGTTGCCAGGTGAATCAGGCTCAAAACTCCTAGAAAGGGCATCCGCCTTAACATTCTTAGAACCTGGTAGGTACGATACCACAAAATTAAACCGAGAAAAAAATAATGACCAGCGCGCCTGTCTAGGATTCAGGCGCCTGGCGGTCTCAAGATAAATCAAATTTTTGTGGTCAGTCAATACCACCACCTGATGTCTGGCCCCCTCGAGCCAATGGCGCCACTCCTCAAACGCCCACTTCATGGCCAAAAGCTCCCGATTCCCAACATCATAATTCCGCTCAGCGGGCGAAAATTTACGGGAAAAGAAGGCACAAGGCCTCATCACGGCGCAGTCAGAACTTTTCTGCGACAACACTGCCCCAGCTCCGATCTCAGAAGCGTCGACCTCAACCTGAAAAGGAAGAGTCACATCAGGCTGACGCAACACAGGGGCAGAAGAAAAACGGCGCTTAAGCTCCTGAAAGGCCTCCACAGCATCAGGGGACCAATTAGCAACATCAGCACCCTGTCTAGTCAAATCGGTCAATGGCTTAACGACATCCGAAAAACCAGAAATAAATCGACGATAAAAGTTGGCAAAGCCCAAAAATTTCTGAAGACTTTTAAGAGAAGAGGGCTGCGTCCAATCACAAATAGCTTGAACCTTAACAGGATCCATCTCAATGGAAGAGGGAGAAAAAATATATCCCAAAAAGGAAATTCTCTGAACCCCAAAAACGCACTTAGAACCCTTGACACACAGAGAATTAGACCGCAAAACCTGAAAAACCCTCTTAACTTGCCGGACATGAGAGTCCCAGTCATCCGAAAAAATCAGAATATCATCCAGATACACTATCATAAATTTATCCAAAAAATCGCGGAAAATATCATGCATAAAGGACTGGAAGACTGAAGGGGCATTAGAAAGACCAAAAGGCATCACCAAATACTCAAAGTGGCCCTCGGGCGTATTAAATGCGGTTTTCCACTCATCCCCCTGCCTGATCCGCACCAAATTATACGCCCCACGGAGATCAATCTTAGAGAACCACTTGGCCCCCTTTATGCGAGCAAACAAATCAGTCAGCAACGGCAATGGGTATTGATATTTAACCGTGATTTTATTCAAAAGCCGATAATCAATACATGGTCTCAAAGAGCCGTCTTTTTTTGACACAAAGAAAAAACCGGCTCCTAAGGGAGATGACGATGGACGAATATGTCCCTTTTCCAAGGACTCCTTTATATATTCTCGCATAGCAGTATGTTCAGGCACAGACAGATTAAATAAACGACCCTTTGGGTATTTACTACCCGGAATTAAATCTATAGCACAATCGCACTCACGGTGCGGAGGTAGTGAACCCAGCTTGGGTTCTTCAAAGACGTCACGATAATCAGACAGGAACTCAGGGATTTCAGAGGGAATAGATGATGAAATGGACACCAAAGGTACGTCCCCATGAGTCCCCTTACATCCCCAGCTCAACACAGACATAGCTCTCCAGTCAAGGACTGGGTTGTGAGACTGCAGCCATGGCAATCCCAGCACCAAATCCTCATGTAGATTATACAGCACTAGAAAACGAATAGTCTCCTGGTGATCCGGATTAATACACATAGTCACTTGTGTCCAGTATTGTGGTTTATTATTAGCCAATGGGGTGGAGTCAATCCCCTTCAGAGGAATAAGAGTTTCCAAAGGCTCTAAATCATACCCACAACGATTGGCAAAGGACCAATCCATAAGACTCAAAGCGGCGCCAGAGTCGATATAGGCGTCAGTAGTAATAGATGACAAAGAGCAAATCAGGGTCACAGACAAAATAAATTTAGACTGTAAAGTGCCAATGGAAACGGATTTATCAAGCTTTTTAGTACGCTTAGAGCATGCTGATATAACATGAGTAGAATCCCCACAATAGAAACACAACCCATTTTTCCGTCTAAAATTCTGCCGCTCGCTTCTGGACAGAATTCTATCACACTGCATGCTTTCTGGCGTCTTCTCAGTGGACACAGCCAGATAGTGCACAGGTTTGCGCTCCCGCAGACGCCTATCGATCTGAATGGCCATTGTCATGGACTCATTCAGACCCGCAGGCACAGGGAAAAAAAAAAAAAAAAAACTCTCAGCAGACTTCTTATTTCTCTCCTTTCTCAGCCAAGGATTTTAACCCTTTAGTGGGCCGGTCAAACTGTCATGATCTCCATGGCCAGAGAACTAGCATAAGCCTCTATAGGAACAAGCTCTTGGAAGATGTAACTGTACTGACCATGAACTAAACCTACCGCATCATCTAGAAGTAGCCAGGTAGCATGTCCTACTTTTTATCCCTATATGCCCAGCGCCGGCCGGAGAACTAAATAATGCTAGCAGAGGGAAATATAAGACCTGACTCACCTCTAGAGAAATGCCCAAAAGGAGACAGAAGCCCCCCACATATATTGGCGGTGATATGAGATGAAACAACAAACGCAGCAGGAAAATAGTTTTAGCAAATTTGAGGTCCGCTTTCTAGATAGCAGAAGACAGAAAGCATACTTTCATGGTCAGTAGAAAACCCTAACAAAACACATCCAGAAATTACTTTAGGACTCTGGCATTAACTCATAATACCAGAGTGGCAATTCCTGATCAACAAGAGCTTTCCAGACACAGTAACGAAACTGCAGCTGTGAACTGGAACCAAAATACAAAAACAAAACATGGACGAATGTCCAACTTATCTAGTAGATGTCTGGGAGCAGGAACAAGCACAGAGAGGCTTCTGATAACATTGTTGACCGGCAAGCATCTAACAGAGAAGCCAGGTTATATAGCGACACCCAGATCTAATCAGAACAGGTGAACAGGGAAGATGATGTCACAAGTTCAATTCCACCAGTAGCCACCGGGGGAGCCCAGAATCCAAATTCACAACATATTACCCTAATCTTCTGAATCAACTAATTAACTCTAAACACATGCAAAAGATACCTGAGGCTTTTAAAAACTCCCTGCCTGGTTCATTACTCAAAACCCCCATCATGGGTAAGACTAGCGACCTGACAGATGTCAAGAAGGCCATCATTGACACCCTCAAGCAAGAGGGTAAGACCCAGAAAGAAATTTCTCAACAAATAGGCTGTTCCCAGAGTGCTGTATCAAGGCACCTCAATGGTAAGTCTGTTGGAAGGAAACAATGTGGCAGAAAACGCTGTACAACGAGAAGAGGTGACCGGACCCTGAGGAAGATTGTGGAGAAGGACCGATTCCAGACCTTGGGGAACCTGAGGAAGCAGTGGACTGAGTCTGGTGTGGAAAGGCGTGTGCAGGAAATGGGCTACAGGTGCCGCACTCCCCAGGTAAAGCCACTTTTGAACCATAAACAGCGGCAGAAGCACCTGACCTGGGCTACAGAGAAGCAGCACTGGACTGTTGCTAAGTGGTCCCAAGTACTTTTTTCTGATGAAAGCAAATTTTGCATGTCATTCGGAAATCAAGGTGATAGAGTCTGGAGGAAGACTGGGGAGAAGGAAATGCCAAAATGCCTGAAGTCCAGTGTCAAGTACCCAGTCAGTGATGGTGTGGGGTGCCATGTCAGCTGCTGGTGTTGGTCCACTGTGTTTCATCAAGGGCAGGGTCAATGCAGCTAGCTATCAGGAGATTTTGGAGCACTTCATGCTTCCATCGGCTGAAATGCTTTATGGAGATGAAGATTTCATTTTTCAGCGCGACCTGGCACCTGCTCACAGTGCCAAAACCACTGGTAAATGGTTTACTGACCATGGTATTACTGTGCTCAATTGGCCAGCCAACTCTCCTGACCTGAACCCCATAGAGAATCTGTGGGATATTGTGAAGAGAAAGTTGAGAGACGCAAGACCCAACACTCTGGATGAGCTTAAGGCCGCTATTGAAGCATCCTGGGCCTCCATAACATCTCAGCAGTGTCACAGGCTGATTGCCTCCATGCCACGCCGCACTGAAGCAGTCATTTCTGCCAAAGGATTCCCGACAAAGTATTGAGTGCATAACTGAACATTATTATTTGATGGTTTTTTTGTTTGTTATTAAAAAACACTTTTATTTGATTGGACGGGTGAAATATGCTAATTTATTGAGACAGGTTTTTTGGGTTATCAGGAGATGTAGGCCAAAATCATCAGTATTAAAACAATAAAAGACCTGACAAATTTCAGTTGGTGGATAATGAATCTATAATATATGAAAGTTTAATTGTAATCATTACATTATGGTAAATAATGAAATTTAACACTATATGCTAATTTTTTGAGAAGGACCTGTATACACTGACAACACAAGTGGTCGGCTCGTGGTCCCTTGCACGCTGGATCTCTATGTACTGCAAGGTTGAGTGGAATTACCTTTTCCCCTTTGAATGTTCCTAGACACATGCTTGTACAAGGAGGGGACACGGCACCGAAAGAAAAAGTGGCGGCTGGGTACCGAGTATGGCAGAAATCTTCTGTGTCAAAAAGCCAAAGGAGCAACATTTCCACAATAAGCAGCCTGGAAATATGTCAGTTTAGCCTTTGGGCCTGTAGGTGATTGGCTGCAAACTTTCTCTATTGTTCCAAGGCCTGGAGTAGTAAGAGCAGAAAGATGAGCTGAGACAAGGATTTGGAATTCCCTGATGATAGTATGTCAGAATGTGCAAAACTAGGTGCCATAAGGTATATTGATATACTGCGCACTCTCTTGATATTTTTATGCAAAAAATTATAAAGTTTAATTCACATAACATCAGTATGGGAGCAAAATAAGATATGTACAATGAGCGACCAAATTATATTTTTTTGATGTTTCGACCCTCCCGAGTCTTACTCATAAAGTCGCTAGAAGATAAACAGAAACCGGTATAAGTAAACATAAGCATTATTACATAGGATAAATGCCAAATACAAATATTTACAAAAGATATCCACAAATTAGAATAAAAAGTGAAAAAAAATCATAGAACACAATAGGTACTAATTGTTCACCATAGTAGAGAAATAGACTGAAAAAAATGTACAAATGAAGACTCAGAGTACCAGAGAACTAAGGAAGAAGGAAAAGTGTATGGAATCCGATAGTATCAATAGCCATAAGTATTATAGTTAGAACCAAAGCGTTGAGAGTGGGCATATATAAAATTTGCATAAACCAAAATGGTGAGCCATAAGGTAGAAGAGAGAAGGGTTACCTTCAAAATGAGGGTGTGGAATTGCGAAAAAAGCCCTAAATCGATAAAGGAGTTGCTGCTGGAAATAGTACAGTGTTAGTATATAAGGCAGAGATGAACAGGGGCCCCTATATGTACTTAATAGCAAGTAGGTACAGTGTGTACAGTAGTATAGACAATGTCCAAATAGGTATAGAACCTAAAATGGGGAAAAGGGTCAAACATTAGATATGGTCCAGGCACTCATGCAGTAATCCCCTTAGTAGGGGAGGGAATGAAGGGGTTAATCCAGTTGTGACAGCAGGCCCATGTATGATGGGGAAGTTACCTTGCTTATGTTGTTGCTAAGCGGTGCCCCTGTGCCTTGCTGCTGGTGGCGTGCTGTTTGTCCTGAAGCATGGAGCTATAAATAGCAGTGGCACCCACCGGACTGGAAGTACGTCATCCGGACCTGAAGTGCCACTTTTTATTTATTTTTCAATTTTCAAAATGACCAATAATATCACATACCAGGAACAAATACAACACCATGACCAGTCCACATATTACCACCACAAAGTGACCAAATAGCACATATAAGTAATAAATACCACAACACCATGTCCAGACCACATATTACCACCACATAATGTCAGAACTCTGTACATTTTTATTACCTTTTGTGCATAACTGCCCTTTTCCAAGATGACGTCTTTGGTCTCATGTGCACTGTGTCTTCCTGCTATAAGAATCCACCCCAGTCTTTAGGCTGTGCTAGGATATTCTGCCTTGCATCCAACTCCTGACTCTGGTGACTCCCTGGCTATATACCTGCTCCTGTGAACCTGTGTGGTGATCCTGCTACTCTGCTCTGAGTTCCTGCTGCATACACCAGTTTCCAGTAATCCTCCTTCATCTGCTGCTCGTGTTTACTTCCATCTGCATTTGCTGGGCATGTAAGCTGTTGCTGCTCTGCTTAAACCTGAGATTATCACCCAGGCCTTCCTCGTTGAGATAAGACATTGCTTGAACTGCCTTATAAGCATATCTATCTGTGTTTGGACTAAAACAAGGACTTATTCTCATTCAGCCCCCAGTGTGTAAGGCATTCTGCCCCCAGTGTGTCCAGCATTCTGCCCCCAGTGTGTCCAGCATTCTGCCCCCAGTGTGTCCAGCATTCTGTCCCCAGTGTGTCCAGCATTCAGCCCCCAGTGTGTCCAGCATTCTGCCCCCAGTGTGTCCAGCATTCTTCCCCAGTGAGTCCAGCATTCAGCCCCCAGTGTGTCCAGCATTCAGCCCCCAGTGTGTCCAGCATTCAGCCCCCAGTGTGTCTAGCATTCAGCCCCCAGTGTGTCCAGCATTCAGCCCCCAGTGTGTCCATCATTCAGCCCCCAGTGTGTCCAGCATTCAGCTCCCAGTGTGTCCAGCATTCTGCCTCTAGTGTGTCCAGCATTCTGCCCCTAGTGTGTCCAGCATTCTGCCCCCAGTGTGTCCAGCATTCAGCCCCCAGTGTGTCCAGCATTCAGCCCCCAATGTGTCCAGCATTCAGCCCCCAATGTGTCCAGCATTCAGCCCCCAGTGTGTCCAGCATTCAGCCCTCAGTGTGTCCAGCATTCTGCCCCAATGTGTCCAGCATTCGGCCATGAGTGTGTCCAGCATTCTGCCTCCAGTGTGTCCAGCATCTCTGCCCCATCTGTGATTAGCATCTCTGCCCCATCTGTGTCCAGCATCTCTGCCCCCAATGTGTCCAGCACCTCTGCCCCAGTGTCCATCATCTCTGCCCCCAGTGTCCAGCATCTCTGCCCCATCTGTGTCCAACATCTCTGCCCCCAATGTGTCCAGCATCTCTGCCCCCAATATGTCCAGCATCTCTGCCCCTAATGTGTCCAGCATCTCTGCCCCCAATGTGTCCAGCATCTCTGCCCCCAGTGTCCAGCATCTCTGCCCCCAGTTTCCAGCATCTCTGCCCCAATGTGTCCAGCATCTCTGCCCTCAATGTTCAGCATGTCTGCCCCCAGTGTCCAGCATCTCTGCCCCAGTTTCCAGTATTCTGACCCGGGTCTCCCAAATTGCCGCTCTCAATAAAAAAGCAAAACAAACGAGTTCTTCTCACCTGACCGCGCTCCTGCGGTGAAGCTCTCTCCTCGCAGCTGAAGTGCACACTCGCCGGTGACTGACAATAACATCAGACGCCGGTGATGTGCGCGCTGCAGCTGATGTAAGCTGCCAGCCTCCGATTGGCTGGTGGCTGTTAACTATTGATGTGCGGGCGCGGGCCAGCACGTCAATAGTGTTAAACTGCCGCAGCGCCGGTAGGGGCCCGGTGAACAGATGAGATGGGGCCCAATGTGGGCCCCCTCTGCCCACAAGGCCAATATGCCAATCAGGGCAGTAATGCCACTGGGCCCTGGGCTACTACCCAGATTGACCTCATTATAATCCGCCTCTGGTTGCATTGTATTGTCTGCTAGCCTTGGTCTACTCAGTATTTATTGTTTTTAAAAATAAAAGAAAATATACAGTCTGTTATCTTTGTCACACGCCTGGTGTATCTCTGGTGTCAAAATCTTCGGTTCGCAATCATACGTTGCATTGTTCTGTCTGCTAGGCTTTGTCTACTCAGTATTTATTGTTTTATAAAATTACAAAAAACCTTAAAGAAAATTTATACAGTCTGTTATCTCCGTCAGATGCCTGGTGTATCTGTGGTGTCCAAATCTTCGCTTTGCATGCATATGTTGCATTTTTTGGTCTGCTAGCCTTGGTCTACTCATTATTTTTTCTTTAAAAAATATATATATAAAAAAATTAACTGTCTGTTATCTCCGTCAGATGCTCGGTGCATCTGTGGTCCCCAACTTCTTGCTTTTCAGGCATACTGATCACATATAATTTTTCTCAAAATGAATCCATTTGTATTGAGCTTTTCAAATATTTCTGTAGTCCATTTATAATGGGCAAGGCAAGGGGCAGGGAAGTGGACGTGATGCTGATGGTGTATGAAGAGGACGAGGCCATGACCGAGCTAAAAGTGGGCCAAAATAAAGACCCACATCTTCGCGCTCTACCTTCCTGTCCCAGTTTCTAGGGCACTGCAGCACACAACTATTGAAGCCACAGCAGTGTGAAAGGGTTGTTGGTTGGATAGTGGATAATTCTTCCAGTCACTTAGCGACCTGTTGTGAACTATACTTCTTGGCTCCCTCTTGTGGTCACTAGTGGTTTGGCACTTGGATTGTCTTTTCCCAGGTTGGTACTCACCTGGTTCGTTAGGCCTGGGGTGTTGCTATTTAAACTTCCTGGATTCTCAGTCCAGTGCCTGGCATCGTTGTAATCAGTTCATTTCTGTTTGCTCCTGTCTTCAGGTCCTGTTTTTTTGCAAGATAAGCTAAGTCCTGCTTTCTTATTTCTGTTTATTTGCATTGTTCATATTTTTGTCCAGCTTGTACAAAATGTGATTCCTGTTATCGCTGGTAGCTCTAGGGGGCTGATATTCTCCCCCCTCACCGTTAGTCGGTTCGGGGGTTCTTGGATATTCAGCGTGGATATTTTGCAGGGTTTTTTGCTGACCATATAAGTCATCTTACTATCTTCTGCTATTAGTCAGTGGGCCTCTCTTTGCTAAAATCTAGTTCATTCTTACGTTTGTCTTTTCTTCTTACCTCACCGTTATTATTTGTTGGGGGCTTGTATTATAACTTTGGGGTCTTTTCTCTGGAGGCAAGAGAGGTCTTATTTTCCCTGATAGGGTTAGTTAGTTCTCCGGCTGGCGCGAGACGTCTAGAATCAACGTAGGCACGTTCCCCGGCTACTGTTAGTTGTTTGTGCTAGGATCAGGTATATGGTCAGCCTAGTTACCACTTCCCTATGAGCTGGTATTTATGTTTGCAGACTTTGCTGTAATCTCTGAGATCCTCTGCCATTGGGATCATAACAGTATGCCAGGCCAAGTGAATAGTTAATGCATTGCAGAAGCGGGATTAAAAGAAAAGAAGTTCTGAGTTTTTTTTTTTCTTCTCTTTCTTCCTTCCCCTTTTTCTCTGAGTAGCTTGAAGCTTTGCTGCAGACATGAATGTTCAGACCTTGATTACTAGTGTGGATCAGCTTGCTGCACGAGTGCAGGGCATTCAGGATTTTGTTGTTAGCAGTCCTATGTCAGAGCCTAAGATACCTATTCCTGAGCTGTTCTCTGGAGATCGATTTAAATTTAGGAATTTTAGGAATAATTGTAAATTGTTTCTATCTTTGAAACCTCGTTCGTCTGGAGATTCAGCTCAGCAAGTTAAAATTGTTATCTCCTTCTTGCGTGGCGACCCTCAGGATTGGGCTTTCTCGTTGGCGCCAGGAGATCCGGCATTGGCGGATGTTGATGCGTTTTTTCTGGCGCTCGGATTGCTTTATGAGGAGCCTAATCTTGAAATTCAGGCAGAAAAAGCCCTACTGGCTATCTCTCAGGGCCAGGATGAAGCTGAAGTGTATTGCCAAAAATTTCGGAAATGGTCCGTGCTTACTCAATGGAATGAATGTGCTCTGGCCGCAAATTTCAGAAATGGCCTTTCTGAAGCCATTAAGAATGTGATGGTGGGTTTCACAATTCCTACAAGTCTGAATGATTCTATGGCGCTGGCTATTCAGATTGATCGGCGGTTGCGGGAGCGCAAATCCGCTAATCCTCTGGCGGTGTTGTCTGAACTGACACCTGTCTCAATGCAATGTGATAGAATCCTGACTAGAACTGAACGACAAAATCATAGACGTCAGATTGGGCTGTGTTTTTACTGTGGTGATTCTACACATGTTATATCAGCATGCTCTAAACGCCTAACCAAGGTTGTCAGTCCTGTCACCATTGGTAATTTGCAGCCTAAATTTATTTTGTCTGTGACTTTAATTTGCTCATTGTCTTCCTACCCTGTTATGGCGTTTGTGGATTCAGGTGCTGCCCTGAGTCTTATGGACTTGTCATTTGCCAAGCGCTGTGGTTTTGTCCTGAAACCTTTAAAAGTTCCTATTCCTCTCAGAGGAATTGATGCTACGCCACTGGCGGAAAATAAACCGCAGTATTGGACACAAGTGACCATGTGCATGACTCCTGAACATCGGGAGGTGATTCGTTTTCTTGTTCTGCATAAAATGAATGATTTGGTCGTTTTGGGTCTGCCATGGTTACAGACCCATAATCCAGTTTTGGATTGGAAGGCTATGTCTGTGTCGAGTTGGGGTTGTCAGGGAATTCATTGCGATTCTCCGCCGGTGTCTATTGCTTCTTCTACTCCTTCAGAAGTTCCTGAGTGTTTGTGTGACTATCAGGATGTATTCAGTGAGTCCAGGTCCAGTGCTCTTCCTCCTCATAGGGACTGTGACTGCGCTATAGATTTGATTCCTGGCAGTAAATTTCCTAAGGGATGATTATTTAATTTGTCTGTACCCGAGCATGCCGCGATGCATTCTTATGTCAAGGAGTCTTTGGAGAAGGGGCATATTCATCCATCCTCTTCCCCTCTTGGTGCGGGATTCTTTTTTGTGGCCAAGAAAGACGGGTCTTTGAGACCTTGTATAGACTATCGGCTTCTGAATAAAATCACTGTTAAGTTTCAGTATCCTTTGCCACTATTGTCAGACTTGTTTGCTCGGATTAAGGGTGCCAAGTGGTTCACCAAGATAGATCTTCGTGGTGCGTACAACCTTGTGCGCATTAGGCAGGGAGATGAATGGAAAACTGCATTTAATACGCCCGAAGGTCATTTTGAGTACTTGGTGATGCCCTTTGGGCTCTCTAATGCTCCTTCAGTGTTTGAGTCCTTTATGCATGATATCTTCCGGAAGTATCTAGATAAATTTATGATTGTTTATCTGGATGATATTCTGTTTTTTTCTGATGATTGGGATTCTCATGTAAAGCAGGTCAGGATGGTGTTTCAGGTTTTGCGTGATAATGCTTTGTTTGTGAAGGGCTCAAAGTGTCTCTTTGGAGTGCAGAAGGTTTCCTTTTTGGGTTTTATTTTCTCCCCTTCTGCTGTGGAGATGGACCCAGTCAAGGTCCGAGCTATTCATGATTGGACTCAACCTATGTCTGTTAAGAGTCTTCAGAAGTTCTTGGGGTTTGCTAATTTCTACCGTCGTTTTATCGCTAACTTTTCTAGCGTTGTTAAACCTTTGACGGATATGACCAAGAAAGGTTCTGATGTGGCTAATTGGGCTCCTGCAGCCGTGGAGGCCTTCCAGGAGCTGAAGCGCCGGTTTACTTCGGCGCCTGTTTTGTGCCAGCCTGATGTCGCACTTCCCTTTCAGGTTGAAGTGGATGCTTCTGAGATCGGTGCTGGGGCTGTTTTGTCGCAGAGAGGCTCTGGTTGCTCTCTGATGAGACCATGTGCTTTTTTCTCTAGGAAGTTTTCACCTGCTGAGCGGAACTATGATGTTGGTAATCGGGAGTTGTTGGCCATGAAGTGGGCATTTGAGGAGTGGCGTCATTGGCTTGAGGGTGCTAAGCATCGTGTGGTGGTCTTGACTGATCACAAAAATCTGATGTATCTCGAGTCTGCTAAGCGCCTGAATCCTAGACAGGCTCGTTGGTCATTGTTTTTCTCTCGTTTTGACTTTGTGGTCTCGTACCTGCCTGGTTCGAAGAATGTTAAGGCTGATGCTCTTTCTAGGAGCTTTGTGCCTGACTCTCCTGGAGTCTCGGAGCCAGCTGGTATTCTTAAAGAGGGAGTAATCGTGTCGGCCATATCTCCTGATTTGCAACGTGTGTTGCAGAGATTTCAGGCTGGTAGACCTGACTCTTGTCCACCCGACAGACTGTTTGCTCCTGATAAGTGGACCAGCAGAGTTATGTTGGTGTGGCAGGGCATCCGGGAATTTTTTGGTAACCGAGATTTGGTGGCTAGGTCCTTTTGGTGGCCTTCCTTGTCACGGGATGTGCGGTCATTTGTGCAGTCCTGTGGGACTTGTGCTCGGGCTAAGCCTTGTTGTTCTCGTGCTAGCGGGTTGCTTTTGCCCTTGCCCGTCCCGAAGAGGCCTTGGACACACATTTCCATGGATTTCATTTCTGATCTTCCAGTGTCTCAAGGAATGTCTGTCATCTGGGTGGTGTGTGATCGTTTTTCCAAGATGGTCCATTTGGTGCCCTTGCCTAAGTTGCCTTCCTCTTCCGATCTGGTTCCTTTGTTTTTTCAGAATGTGGTTCGTTTACACGGCATTCCTGAGAATATCGTGTCCGACAGAGGATCCCAGTTTGTGTCCAGATTCTGGCGATCTTTTTGTGCTAAAATGGGCATTGATTTGTCGTTTTCATCTGCCTTTCATCCTCAGACTAATGGCCAAACGGAGCGAACTAATCAGACACTGGAGGCTTATTTGAGATGTTTTGTTTCTGCGGACCAGGATGATTGGGTGACCTTCTTGCCATTGGCTGAGTTTGCCCTTAATAATCGGGCTAGTTCCGCTACTTTGGTTTCGCCATTCTTCTGCAACTCTGGTTTTCATCCTCGTTTCTCCTCGGGTCATGTTGAGTCTTCTGACTGTCCTGGGGTGGATTCCGTGGTGGATAGGTTGCAGCGGATTTGGAATCATGTGGTGGAGAACTTGAAGTTGTCACAGGAGAAGGCTCAGCGTTTTGCCAACCGCCGCCGCGGTGTGGGTCCCCGACTTCGTGTTGGGGAATTGGTTTGGTTGTCTTCTCGGTATGTCCCCCTGAAGGTTTCCTCTCCTAAGTTTAAGCCTCGCTTTATTGGTCCTTATAAAATTTTGGAAGTTCTTAACCCGGTTTCTTTTTGTTTGGATCTTCCGGTGTCGTTTGCCATTCACAACGTGTTCCATAGGTCTTTGTTGCGGCGGTACGTTGTGCCTGTGGTTCCTGCTGTTGAGCCTCTGTTGTGAATTTGGATTCTGGGCTCCCCCGGTGGCTACTGGTGGAATTGAACTGGTGTTTTCATCTTCTCTGTTCACCTGTTCCCATCAAGATGTGGGAGTCGCTATATAACCTTGCTGCTCTGTTAGTTGCTTGCCGGTCAACAATGTTATCAGAAGCCTCTCTGTGCTTGTTCCTGCTCCTAGACAACTACTAGATAAGTTGGACTCTTGTCCATGTTTGTTTTTGCATTTTTGTTCCAGTTCACAGCTGTAGTTTCGTTACTGTGTCTGGAAAGCTCTTGTGAACAGGAATTGCCACTCTGGTGTTATGAGTTAATGCCAGAGTTTTAAAGTAATTTCTGGATGGTGTTTTTATAGGGTTTTCAGCTGACCATGAAAGTGTCCTTTCTGTCTTCTGCTATGTAGTAAGTGGACCTTAAAGGGAACCTGTCACCACGTTTTTGGAAGATGGGATAAAAATAGCGTTAAATAGGGGCAGAGGTGGGCGTTACATTAGTGTGTGTGTTATGCGTTTATTACCCACCTAAGTTGCCGAAATAACTTTGCAAAGTCTCCGTTTTCGCCTGTCAATCAGGCTGGTCAGGTCGCATGGGCGTTGTCTTCCCCCAGATTTGGCGTAGTTTTCCGTTGGTGGCGTAGTGGTGTGCGCATGCCCAAAGTCCGGAATCCTCTTCCAGGGGATTTAAAATAGCGCGGTGTTCGTTATTGCATTGGTGATCGGTGGGCGCGGCCATCTTCCTTTGGCCGCGCGTGCGCAGAAGCGGCGCTCTGCTGGCCGCGGCTTCAGGAAAATGGCCGCCGCGATATCCATCTGCGCACGCGCGGCATCCCGCGGCCATTTTCCTGAAGCCGCGGCCAGCAGAGCGCCGCTTCTGCGCACGCGCGGCCAAAGGAAGATGGCCGCGCCCACCGATCACCAATGCAATAACGAACACCGCGCTATTTTAAATCCCCTGGAAGAGGATTCCGGACTTTGGGCATGCGCACACCACTACGCCACCAACGGAAAACTACGCCAAATCTGGGTGAAGACACCACGCCCATGTGACCTGACCAGCCTGATTGACAGGCGAAAACGGAGACTTTGCAAAGTTATTTCGGCAACTTAGGTGGGTAATAAACGCATAACACACACACTAATGTAACGCCCACCTCTGCCCCTATTTAACGCTATTTTTATCCCATCTTCCAAAAACGTGGTGACAGGTTCCATTTAAATTTGCTAAACCTATTTTCATACTACGTTTGTTATTTCATCTTAATTCACCGCCAATACATGTGGGGGGCCTCTGTCTCCTTTCGGGGTATTTCTCTAGAGGTGAGCTAGGACTGATATTTTCCTCTGCTAGCATTATTTAGTCCTCCGGCTGGTGCTGGGCATCTAGAATCAACGTAGGCATGCTACCCGGCCACTGCTAGTTGTGCGTTAGGTTTAGTTCATGGTCAGCTCAGTTCCCATCTTCCAAGAGCTAGTTCCTATATATGCTTATGCTATGTTCTCTTGCCATTGAGATCATGACAGTTTGACCGGCCCACTAAAGGGTTAAAATCCTTGGCTGAGAAAGGAGAGAAATAAGTAGTCTGCTGAAATTTTTTTTTTTTTTTTTTTTTTTTTTCCTCTCCTTCTAATCTTTGAATGGCTCTGTGTCCACCTGTTTGTAATGGATCTTCAGAGTGTAACTGCAGGTTTGAATAATCTCGCCACGAAGGTACAAAATTTGCAAGATTTTGTTTGTCATGCACCTGTATCTGAGCCGAGAATTCCTTTGCCGGAATTTTTCTCGGGGAATAGATCTGGGTTTCAGAATTTTCGAAATAATTGCAAATTATTTTTGTCCCTGAAATCTCGCTCTGCCGGAGACCCTGCACAGCAGGTCAGGATTGTGATTTCCTTGCTCCGGGGTGACCCTCAAGACTGGGCTTTTTCATTGACACCAGGGGATCCTGCGTTGCTCAATGTGGATGCGTTTTTTCTGGCCTTGGGGTTGCTTTATGACGAACCTCATTTGGAGCTTCAGGCAGAAAAAACTTTGATGTCCCTATCTCAGGGGCAAGATGAAGCGGAAATTTACTGCCAGAGATTCCGTAAATGGTCTGTGCTTACTCAGTGGAATGAGTGCGCCCTGGCGGCGACTTTCAGAGAGGGTCTCTCTGATGCCATTAAGGATGTTATGGTGGGGTTCCCTGTGCCTGCGGGTCTGAATGAGTCCATGACAATAGCTATTCAGATCGATAGGCGTTTGCGGGAGCGTAAACCAGTGCACCATCTGGCGGTGTCCACTGAGAAGTCGCCAGAGAGTATGCAGTGTGATAGAATTCTGTCCCGAAGCGAGCGGCAGAATTTTAGACGGAAAAATGGGTTGTGTTTCTATTGTGGTGATTCTACTCATGTTATATCAGCATGCTCTAAGCGCACTAAAAAGCTTGATAAATCTGTTTCCATTTGCACCTTACCATCTAAGTTTATTCTATCTGTGACCCTGATTTGCTCTTTGTCATCTATTACCACGGACGCCTATGTCGACTCTGGCGCCGCTTTGAGTCTTATGGATTGGTCCTTTGCCAAACGCTGTGGGTATGATTTAGAGCCTTTGGAGACTCTTATTCCTCTGAAGGGGATTGACTCCACCCCATTGGCTAATAATAAACCACAATACTGGACACAAGTAACTATGCGTATTAATCCGGATCACCAGGAGATTATTCGCTTTCTGGTGCTGTATAATCTACATGATGATTTGGTGCTAGGATTGCCTTGGCTGCAATCTCACAACCCAGTCCTCGACTGGAGAGCTATGTCTGTGTTGAGCTGGGGATGTAAGGGGGCTCATGGGGATGTACCTGTGGTTTCCATTTCATCATCTATTCCCTCTGAAATTCCTGAGTTCCTGTCTGACTATCGTGACGTCTTTGAAGAATCCAAGCTTGGTTCATTACCTCCGCACCGAGAGTGCGATTGTGCCATAGATTTAATCCCGGGTAGTAAATACCCAAAGGGTCGTTTATTTAATCTGTCTGTGCCTGAACATGCTGCTATGCGAGAATATATAAAGGAGTCCTTGGAAAAGGGACATATTCGTCCATCGTCATCTCCCTTAGGAGCCGGTTTTTTCTTTGTGTCAAAAAAAGACGGCTCTTTGAGACCATGTATCGATTATCGGCTTTTGAATAAAATCACTGTAAAATATCAATACCCATTGCCGTTGCTGACTGATTTGTTTGCTCGCATAAAGGGGGCCAAGTGGTTCTCTAAGATTGACCTTCGTGGGGCGTATAATTTGGTGCGAATCAGGCAGGGGGATGAGTGGAAAACCGCATTTAATACGCCCGAGGGCCACTTTGAGTATTTAGTGATGCCTTTTGGTCTTTCAAATGCTCCGTCAGTTTTCCAGTCCTTTATGCATGATATTTTTCGCGATTATTTGGATAAATTTATGATTGTGTATCTGGATGATATTCTGATTTTTTCGGATGGCTGGGACTCTCATGTCCAGCAGGTCAGGAGGGTTTTCCAGGTTTTGCGGTCTAATTCTTTGTGTGTGAAGGGTTCTAAGTGTGTTTTTGGGGTACAGAGGATTTCCTTTTTGGGATATATTTTTTCTCCCTCTTCCATTGAAATGGATCCTGTCAAGGTTCAAGCTATTTGTGATTGGACGCAGCCCTCTTCTCTTAAGAGTCTTCAGAAATTTTTGGGCTTTGCTAACTTTTATCGTCGATTTATTGCTGGTTTTTCGGATATTGCTAAGCCATTGACCGATTTGACTAAGAAGGGTGCTGATGTTGCTGATTGGTCCCCTGACGCTGTGGAGGCCTTTCGGGAGCTTAAGCGCCGTTTTTCCTCTGCCCCTGTGTTGCGTCAGCCTGATGTTGCTCTACCTTTTCAGGTTGAGGTCGACGCTTCTGAGATCGGAGCTGGGGCAGTGTTGTCGCAGAAAAGTTCTGACTGCTCCGTGATGAGGCCTTGTGCCTTCTTTTCCCGTAAATTTTCGCCCGCTGAGCGGAATTATGATGTTGGGAATCGGGAGCTTTTGGCCATGAAGTGGGCTTTTGAGGAGTGGCGCCATTGGCTTGAGGGGGCCAGACTTCAGGTGGTGGTATTGACTGACCACAAAAACTTGATTTATCTTGAGACCGCCAGGCGCCTGAATCCTAGACAGGCGCGCTGGTCATTATTTTTCTCTCGGTTTAATTTTGTGGTGTCATACCTACCGGGTTCTAAGAATGTTAAGGCGGATGCCCTTTCTAGGAGTTTTGAGCCTGACTCGCCTGGTAACTCTGAGCCCACAGGTATCCTTAAGGATGGAGTGGTATTGTCAGCCGTTTCTCCAGACCTGCGGCGGGCCTTGCAGGAGTTTCAGGCAGATAGACCGGATCGTTGCCCACCTGATAAACTGTTTGTTCCTGATGATTGGACCAGTAGAGTCATCTCTGAGGTTCATTCTTCTGCGTTGGCAGGTCATCCTGGCATTTTTGGTACCAGGGATTTGGTGGCAAGGTCCTTCTGGTGGCCTTCCCTGTCACGAGATGTGCGAGGCTTTGTGCAGTCTTGTGACGTTTGTGCTCGGGCCAAGCCTTGTTGCTCTCGGGCTAGTGGATTATTGTTGCCCTTGCCTATTCCTAAGAGGCCTTGGATGCACATCTCGATGGATTTTATTTCAGATCTGCCTGTTTCTCAGAAGATGTCTGTCATCTGGGTGGTGTGTGACCGTTTCTCTAAGATGGTCCATTTGGTTCCTCTGCCCAAGTTGCCTTCTTCTTCCGAGTTGGTTCCTCTGTTTTTTCAAAATGTTGTTCGTTTGCATGGTATTCCTGAGAATATCATTTCTGACAGAGGGACCCAATTCGTGTCTAGATTTTGGCGGGCATTCTGTGCTAGGATGGGCATAGATTTATCTTTTTCGTCCGCTTTCCATCCTCAGACGAATGGCCAGACCGAGCGGACTAATCAGACCCTGGAGACATAGCTGAGGTGTTTTGTGTCTGCTGACCAGGGTGATTGGGTTGCTTTTTTGCCATTGGCAGAGTTCGCTCTCAATAATCGGGCCAGCTCTGCCACTTTGGTGTCCCCGTTTTTCTGTAATTCGGGGTTTCATCCTCGATTTTCCTCTGGTCAGGTGGAATCTTCGGATTGTCCTGGAGTGGATGCTGTGGTGGAGAGATTGCATCAGATCTGGGGGCAGGTGGTGGACAATTTGAGGTTGCCCCAGGAGAAGACTCAGCTTTTTGCCAACCGCCACCGTCGTGTTGGTCCTCGGCTTTGTGTTGGGGATTTGGTGTGGTTGTCTTCTCGTTTTGTCCCTATGAGGGTCTCTTCTCCTAAGTTTAAGCCTCGGTTCATCGGCCCGTATAAGTTATTGGAGATTCTTAACCCTGTTTCCTTCCGTTTGGACCTCCCTGCATCCTTTTCTATTCATAACGTTTTTCATCGGTCATTATTGCGCAGGTTTGAGGTACCGGTTGTGCCTTCCGTTGAGCCTCCTGCTCCGGTGTTGGTTGAGGGTGAGTTGGAGTACGTTGTGGAGAAAATCTTAGACTCTCGTGTTTCCAGACGGAGACTCCAGTATCTGGTCAAGTGGAAGGGATACGGCCAGGAGGATAATTCTTGGGTGAATGCATCTGATGTTCATGCCTCTGATCTGGTTCGTGCCTTTCATTGGGCCCATCCTGATCGCCCTGGTGGTTCTGGTGAGGGTTCGGTGCCCCCTCCTTGAGGGGGGGGTACTGTTGTGAATTTGGATTCTGGGCTCCCCCGGTGGCTACTGGTGGAATTGAACTGGTGTTTTCATCTTCTCTGTTCACCTGTTCCCATCAAGATGTGGGAGTCGCTATATAACCTTGCTGCTCTGTTAGTTGCTTGCCGGTCAACAATGTTATCAGAAGCCTCTCTGTGCTTGTTCCTGCTCCTAGACAACTACTAGATAAGTTGGACTCTTGTCCATGTTTGTTTTTGCATTTTTGTTCCAGTTCACAGCTGTAGTTTCGTTACTGTGTCTGGAAAGCTCTTGTGAACAGGAATTGCCACTCTGGTGTTATGAGTTAATGCCAGAGTTTTAAAGTAATTTCTGGATGGTGTTTTTATAGGGTTTTCAGCTGACCATGAAAGTGTCCTTTCTGTCTTCTGCTATGTAGTAAGTGGACCTCAAATTTGCTAAACCTATTTTCATACTACGTTTGTTATTTCATCTTAATTCACCGCCAATACATGTGGGGGGCCTCTGTCTCCTTTCGGGGTATTTCTCTAGAGGTGAGCTAGGACTGATATTTTCCTCTGCTAGCATTATTTAGTCCTCCGGCTGGTGCTGGGCATCTAGAATCAACGTAGGCATGCTACCCGGCCACTGCTAGTTGTGCGTTAGGTTTAGTTCATGGTCAGCTCAGTTCCCATCTTCCAAGAGCTAGTTCCTATATATGCTTATGCTATGTTCTCTTGCCATTGAGATCATGACAAGCCTCCTGCTCCGGTGTTGGTTGAGGGCGAGTTGGAGTACGTGGTGGAGAAGATCTTGGATTCTCGTCTCTCTAGACGGAGGCTTCAGTATTTGGTCAAATGGAAGGGCTATGGTCAGGAGGATAATTCCTGGGTGGTCGCCTCTGATGTTCATGCGGCCGATTTGGTTTGTGCCTTCCACGCTGCTCATCCTGATCGCCCTGGTGGTCTTGGTGAGGGTTCGGTGACCCCTCCTTAAAGGGGGGGTACTGTTGTGAACTATACTTCTTGGCTCCCTCTTGTGGTCACTAGTGGTTTGGCACTTGGATTGTCTTTTCCCAGGTTGGTACTCACCTGGTTCGTTAGGCCTGGGGTGTTGCTATTTAAACTTCCTGGATTCTCAGTCCAGTGCCTGGCATCGTTGTAATCAGTTCATTTCTGTTTGCTCCTGTCTTCAGGTCCTGGTTTTTTGCAAGATAAACTAAGTCCTGCTTTCTTATTTTTGTTTATTTGCATTGTTCATATTTTTGTCCAGCTTGTACAAAATGTGATTCCTGTTATCGCTGGTAGCTCTAGGGGGCTGATATTCTCCCCCCTCACCGTTAGTCAGTTCGGGGGTTCTTGGATATTCAGCGTGGATATTTTGCAGGGTTTTTTGCTGACCATATAAGTCATCTTACTATCTTCTGCTATTAGTCAGTGGGCCTCTCTTTGCTTAAATCTAGTTCATTCTTACGTTTGTCTTTTCTTCTTACCTCACCGTTATTATTTGTTGGGGGCTTGTATTATAACTTTGGGGTCTTTTCTCTGGAGGCAAGAGAGGTCTTATTTTCCCTGATAGGGTTAGTTAGTTCTCCGGCTGACGCGAGATGTCTAGAATCAACGTAGGCACGTTCCCCGGCTACTGTTAGTTGTTTGTGCTAGGATCAGGTATATGGTCAGCCTAGTTACCACTTCCCTATGAGCTGGTATTTATGTTTGCAGACTTTGCTGTAATCTCTGAGATCCTCTGCCATTGGGATCATAACAGCCACCATCACCATGTATTCCACACGGTCTTTCCATTTATCCTATCTCTCGATTATCCTCTTATGGCCTAGTGTATACCTCTCCAATCTAAAAATATTGAAATACTATTTTATTATATTTTTATTTAGATCCTGCTCTCTGATCTGTTCCTAGGCACCAACATATCTTGTTGGACACATTCTGGTTTCATATGTATGAACCTGTGTTCTCCCCTCCCTTTTGTTATTTTCTTTCAAGGTGGATTCACATCCTTTATTCATTTTTTTGATTTCAGTATGGTTGATCATTCATTATGTCTTTTCATTCACTAGATCATGAGGGTTAACGGGTTCTGTGCTGCTTCAGCCAGTCCAATTTTTGGCAATGGTGTCTATGATGCCCATAAAATATTTTTTTAAGAATTTTACTCCCCCAGGTGGAAATGTTTGTGAGCCTATGCACTTAGTGTATGGACATTACGAGTCTAGGAGACATGCTCCTTTAAATTGGGCCTAGTTTTTAATGAGGCCTTCCTGAATGTCTAATCATCTTCTGCCACTAGATCACCAGCAAGTGTTCCTTGCTGCTACAGCCAGTCCAATTTTTGGCAAGGCTGTCTATGATCCCCATAAAATATTTCTAAAAAATGTACCCCCATGGGGAAATGTTTGTCAGCCCATACACTTAGTGTATGGGCATTACGAGTCTAGGAGATCCGCTCCTTTGTAATGGGACAGTTTTTTTTAGGAGGCACTCCTACATGCTTCTTCCAAGGGGGGATTGGGGTGCATGCAAATTTGGGTTAAGGCGGCCCTTGCATTCAATGCATAAGGTAATGTATAGCATGACCAACTGAAGACTGTGAAGTGGGTTTTCCTGTGGCCTTCCAGTATCTGGGTTCAAATGCTTATTGGAGTGCCTATGACTTGATAGCAGGGCAGGCCTTGTATTCAATGCAACATTTTTTCAGGAGGCCCTCCTGTACCTCTCGTGAAAGGGGTATTGGGGTACGTTGTAATTCTTGGCAGGCCAGCCACTCACTGCATAGGCAATAACAGCATAGGAGACGCACTGTTTAATGATGGCCCTTTAAGAATATTAATGCCGCCTGATGCCCATCTAAAAATAAGCTTTGTGACTTTAAGAGTCCCTCAGTCAGAAATGAAACAAGATGTGTCTCCTTATGTGTCACATATCACATGGCCAGCTAGGGTTGTTAAATGCTACAATGACATTTCTCAGTGAATGCTTTTGCATTGGTTGAAAGCAATGTTAAAGTTGAAAAACGCATCAAAAACGCTGCGTGTGAACATAGTAAAAATAGTAGAGGAACATTTCGGTCTGGGGTTAATTATTTTGCCTTATATGCAAGTCATTACCCTGGAAAGGATGTACATTAACATATTTCCCAGCAAAATCCATTTTGATTTCGTTTTTCTATGTTTTTTGATGCTCCGGCAAAAATGGTGTGAAACTCTGACAACATTGCTTACAGCTGGGACCTAGGAGTCAGAAATGCTTTCAGGGGCGATTCCCATGATGTTCCCATGTCATTTGAGCAGTGTTTCCATCATTTTCAGACGTTTTTAGACCTTAAAAGGACCCCCGGGGGGATCACGGTAAAAATATTCGGGTTTCCCATAGACTTACATTGGGCTCGTTGCTTGGGTCGAGTACCCGAGTATCCCAATTTGCTCGACCCGAGCAGCGAGCACCCGAGCATTTTAGTGCTCGTCCATCACTAGTCTCTAATCCTGAATCTATGTAAGCATGCCATGAGTATTTTTGCTACTATGGGAGTCATATAGAATTGACTGAATATAATTCCATGTAATTGAAGGCACAGGAAGGTATAATTAAGGCGTAGAAGTCATAGGCGTACAAGTGCATACAGCCATAAGATACATAGGTTACAAAATGAATTCTCTATGCGTTATTTTGATTTTTGATCTGCAAATTGAACTCTTAACTTTTCACTCATTGCTTGGTATATGGTTGAATAAACAGTTCAAATCTTGGGAAGAAAGAGTGAAAACGTAATTCTCCTTTGCTAGTTACAATCCTTCTGTGGTTTGCCTTTGGGACAAAAACCTTGATCATTCTCACATTGATAGACTGAAAGTTCTGAAGAAAACAGCAGAAAAATAAATGTCTTTCTGTGCAGCAATGCTTAGGGGATTTCTATTTATTTTACATTTTCTTCATAAGAAAAATGATATGGGCATTGAAACATACAGTACAAACGGTGCCACTCATTGACTATACCTTGATTTGTGGCCGTTACTTTCTATAGGTACTTATTTTAGCTAGGTTAGTTGCCATGCAGTCGTCCATGACAACTGAAAGACAAATGTGTTGAAAATGTAAGACTAATGCATATATATAAAGCACAGGAGATCGTATATAGCTGATATGTATACATCTGCTTTCAGATGGACATTAAAGACAGGCAAGTTTAATCATGTATCCGATCACAAGGACTGCCCGCTCCCCTTGAGAGATGTTTGTTTCTATGGTGACCTTCCATACTTGTATTTTGGATTTCCTGACAATGGCTGTGTAGGCAGTGGAACAGCATGACTGATATAAATGTCATTTGTTGTCAGCTTGCTCCTTTTTCTTTCCCTAGTTGTGCTGGTGATTGTCAGGAGACAAATAACCTTCCACCTCTTTTTTATTCCCTGCTGCTCCTTCCCCTCCATCACTTTGGGAAAAGATTCCATCTCAGAATACTAAATGCTGATAGTCGTCACTAGGGTGGATGTTGCATAAGACGGTGATGAAGGAATAAAGGGTTATTTTTTACTGTAGGTTCTGCTGATGTCACCCTGTACTAGCACAAGTTGCTAAAAAGAATGAAAATAAAATTGCCTTTACCCTCGAATAGCTGCCTTTTACTTTGGGAGTTACTAATTTGCTCTCTGCGCTGCCATCGTACATTACAGTCAGGACCTAATTATATCCACAACAGCGTGATGGCCACTTTGTTTCTCGACGAGACAGAGCAGTCTTGTATGCCTGTTGGTTGCTATGGGAAACCAAATTAATTTGATCACTGATGTATGTCAATTTAAAAGTAGAAGACAGCACAAGCGTAAATTAGACAAAATATACAACTCTGGTATTAAAAGAAAAACTGTGATCGTATCGCGATCCTTGAAATTCAGAGTTAAAATTGATCAAACTGCTGGATTAAAGATTCTTCTTTAGTAAACATTTCTGTATCTAGCGTTTTTTACCCCTACCTAACAAACATACTTACCCATTGATATAGGACACAGTAAACACTTTCACAACTTTGCCTCAGGCACCGTAGGCTGTTGTCCTAACGTAACTGCTTATACATCTATGTCGTGGTGTAAAGTAGTAAGGAAGGAGACCTACATCAATCTCAAGATTTAAAGGCTACTTTTTTTTTTCTAAGCCCCCTGAGCTACAGTAATGTGATGATCATACTGGTCATTTTCAAATTAAGGCGAACGGCAGAATTTCCTAGTTTATTCTTTTGTTACTGTATAAACCTTCACTGCAAAATTCTATTTCTACACAGAAACTATTTGCTATTGCAGCATACTTTTATAGCTTGATTTTATTGTAATTACCATGCATATCGCATTTTTATTTTTTATGCTTTTTTTATGGATTTTTACTTTTAACATATTTTTTTAAAGGGACATTCTCATGGTATTGAATTGCTTTAGTTAGGTAGAGAAGTTTACAATTGATTTATTTTTCTATTTTCTTTTATTTCCCTGCTGTGAGAGTTTTATCTTATATTGGCCCCAATTCATCAAAGCTTTAAAGCCTGAATTATGTCATAAAAAGCTTTGAAAAGTAACAATTTTAGATTTTTTGCAAAAGTTTTGTAACCTTTGACGCTTCCATGTGAGTAAAGGGGTGTAGTAGGAGAGTGACGGCACAGCTCACCTAATTCATGATTGGCTGTTGTAAAATGTATGGTGCGGCACACGGAGGCAGGAGCCACTTGTCACACTCTTTTTTCTCCATTAAGAAGTGTGTGCTTCTTCAAAAATCAGGAGCGTCTAACTCCACCATGTCCCCTCATCATCACTAGCATTGAAATCGCCGGTCATAACTAATCAAGGCTGTAGTGTATAGATGGTTTCCATGAACCTTGGCTAAGCACTAGTGTCCGCAGTCGTTACATCCCAGGAGAGGAGTTATCTGTGCTGTTCCACAGATATTACTATTCAGCCAGACAAGTAGAAGACTATATTTGGCAGCTTCCAGCACTAAGCTGGAAGCTAAAGTAAGGAGAGGTGCTCTCCAATTGGTTGGAGCAGGGAGCTGATTACTGAAGCTTTACAGTACACACAACCATACTGCCAGACTGGATGGTACTACAGGACCCAGCCATACAAATCTAAGTGGCTGGATGGAGCATATGCCATCCAGAGCTACTGCTTCTTAATGTTCTTCTATCAACAGCTCCACCCTCAAAATGAATATGGCGGTGCCTGGTGACAGAAGCAGATGTCGCAGGAACAGGTCCTGGTGAAGATATGACACCTCCCTCTGAGCTGCTGACAGGGCTGTTATTAATCCCGCACAATGACAATCCCTGACCTTAGAATTGGTGGTATCCAGAGCAGTTCTAATAACCACAGCTCTTTATTTCCTTAGCCATGTGTGTGTTCAAATGTCCTGCTATCGCTCTTGATAAATATAGTGATAACAGTTTAGACTAGAGCAAACACTGAGGGTATGTGCACACGTCCGGATTTCTTGCAGAAATTTCCTGAAGAAAACCGGAAATTTTCTGCAAGAAATCCGCATTTTTTTTTTTGCGTTTTTTTTCCGATTTTTTCGCGGTTTTTTTAGCATTCTGCAAGCGTAATTAGCTTGCAGAATGCTAAAGTTTTCCAAGCGATCTGTAGCATCGCTTGGAAAACTGACTGACAAGTTGGTCACACTTGTCAAACATACTGTTTGACAAGTGTGACCAACTTTTTATACTATAGATGCTGCTTATGCAGCATCTATAGTAAAAGATAGAATGTTTAAAAATAATAAAAAAAAATTAAAAAATGGTTATACTCACCCTCTGCAGACAACCAATCTCCTCAGCGGCGTCCGTTCCTATAGATGCCAGTGTGGTTCAGGACCTTCGATGACGTCGCGGCTTGTGATTGGTCGCGTGAGTCATATGAGCGGTCACGCGACCAATCACAAGACAGCGACGTCATCACAGGTCCTGAACCACACCATCTATAGGAACGGAAGAGAAAGCATGCACCGGAGAGGCGGGAACACTTCGGGGGCCATCAGAGGGTGAGTATATCACTATTTTATATTTTAATTCTTTTTTTTACCAATTATACGGTGCCCAGTCCGTGGAGGAGAGTCTCCTCTCCTCCACCCTGGACCCTACCAACCGCACATAATCTGCTTACTTCCCGCATGGTGGGCACAGCCCCGTGCAGGAAGTAAGCAGATCAATGCACTCCTAGGTGTGCGGAATCCCCGCAATTCCGCATTTTTAATGAACATGTTGCTTTTTTTTCCGCGATGCGATTTTTTCGCGGAAAAAAATGCAACATTTGCACAAAAAATGCGGAAAACCCTGTAAATAATAGGAGGCATATGTAAGCATTTTTTTTTGCGTTTTTATCATGTTTTTATAGCGAAAAAACGCGAAAAAAACGTGAAAAATCCTGAACGTGTGCACATGGCCTGACAGAAAGTTAATGTATAGTAGCTGGATGAAGCTTTTGCATAAGAACTGTCATTCATTGAGGAGTGTCTGTCTCCAAAGCAAGCAGCAAATAAAAATAGAAAAACAGACAATAGGTATAAGCTCACCACTGACTTAGTCGGAATAAGAAATATAAACGTCAATGCACGGAAAACTCAGAGCCAGCAACTACGCTGTGGAACGATAAAAAATTGTAAGGAGAATCCAGCACCAAGAATTATAAAATGAAAAATGTATTGACTCATTTAAAAAGACATTCATGAGACATAAAATCAAACTAATAGAAAAGGTGGGAAAAAATGTGGAGGAAAATCCTTACGCGTTTTGGACAAGCATGTCCTTATTCATGCTTGTCCGAAACGTGTAAGGTTTTGCCCCTCTCCCCCCCTTTTCTATTTGTTTGATTTTGTGTCTCAAGAGTGTATTTTTTAAATGATTCAATAAAGTTTTCATTTTTATAATTTTTCAGTGCTATATTATTTCACGTTACGCCTACAAAACTTAAATGTATTTTATTAGGATTTTATGTGATATACCAAGAGTAAGTAGCAAGTGTTTGTGAAGTATAAAAGAATAGATACACGGTATTCTAAATATTTTAAAAATATGAATCTTAAAAATGTTGAAGTATTCATTTGTATCTTGCCCCTGTGAGTCAATACTCTGTAGGGCCACATTTTGCTGCAATTACTGCAGTAAGTCTTTTGGGGTATGTCTCAGGGAGACTGGATGGTGAGCATCTGTGAACAGCAATTTTCAAATCTTAATATATTTAAACACACAAGTATGCTTTGATGTAAACCATGTCATTGTAGCCTTTGCAGAATTTCTAGGGTTGTTGTCCTGCTGGAAGGAGAATCTATTCTCCAGTCTCAAGCCTTTTTCAGCCTCTAACATGTTTTCCTTCTAGATTTGCTTGTATTTAGCTCCATACATCTGAAGAGAAGCATCTCTACAGCATTATGCTTAGACCACCATATTTGACACAGGAGCTGCAGATCTTTCCATTAGCCAACATTCACATGTTCAGTATTTAGTCAGTGTAAAAACGTATGGATCCGCGCTAAAGTGATACTAGGTCAGCAAAGATACACCGATAAGTGTACCAAAATGTCTGATAGGTGCTCCGCTAGCTAAATGCACAGTGTGTCAATCATAGATGTTGCAGGGGTAAAGGGAGTATGTGTCGCAGCACAGTGCACCAGACGCTGTGGACCCACCTATACAGAATCAAAATACAACTGGGACCAGAGGTACGTGGGTACCCAGAGGGACAAAACAGTGAAGTAATGGCGGACTCACCGTGTTTGATGAAGACTCAATGTATGGTGAAGGGTGACATCCGGATGAGATAGCAGGGTCCGTCGGGTGAGTGTGCAAGCTGGCACACGAGCGAGCAGGGAAGGGTAACTGCAGAGTAGCGTGTGATGCGGAAGCTGCGTAGAGCCAGGGACAGCTCCGGCCGGTAGCGTCCCTGGATACGAGCGGGAAAGGAGTAGAGGAGGGAGCTCGCTGGCAAGGGCTCAGCGCGTGACGTCACTGAGCTCATGGGAAGTACGGGGTAACGCAGAGACCAAACTACCGACGCGTTTCGAAGGAACAGCGTCCTTCTTCTTCTTGATCCCTGATGAAGAAGGACGCTGTTCCTTCGAAACGCGTCGGTAGTTTGGTCTCTGCGTTACCCCGTACTTCCCACGAGCTCAGTGACGTCACGCGCTGAGCCCTTGCCAGCGAGCTCCCTCCTCTACTCCTTTCCCGCTCGTATCCAGGGACGCTACCGGCCGGAGCTGTCCCTGGCTCTACGCAGCTTCCGCATCACAAGCTACTCTGCAGTTACCCTTCCCTGCTCGCTCGTGTGCCAGCTTGCACACTCACCCGACGGACCCTGCTATCTCATCCGGATGTCACCCTTCACCATACATTGAGTCTTCATCAAACACGGTGAGTCCGCCATTACTTCACTGTTTTGTCCCTCTGGGTACCCACGTACCTCTGGTCCCAGTTGTATTTTGATTCTGTATAGGTGGGTCCACAGCGTCTGGTGCACTGTGCTGCGACACATACTCCCTTTACCCCTGCAACATCTATGATTGACACACTGTGCATTTAGCTAGCGGAGCACCTATCAGACATTTCGGTACACTTATCGGTGTATCTTTGCTGACCTAGTATCACTTTAGCGCGGATCCATACGTTTTTACTCTTACATTGTTTTATTGACAGTATTAGCCCCTTTCTGTCCTGGTTCCTGCAGCTTAGTGATTTTTGTCAGGCAGCGCTGGTGTATCTTCCTATACAGTATTTAGTCAGTATTTTACATCGATATTTGTAAACCAAAACCAAGCGTGGGTGAAAAATGCAGAAGTGGTGACCTGTTTCTATTATACTTTACCTTTGATGGTTCTACTTCTGATTTTGGATTACAAATATTGGATGCAAAAAACTGACCAAAGACTGAATGTGTTAATGTGGCCTTAGAGGAATTCTTCTCAAGCTGCGAGATGGGTCTCTGTTAATTTTTATGCAAACCATCAGTCATCAAAAAAACTGTCGTGATGAGCCCTGTAGAAAAAAATTTTCAGTATGTGGTCAGTGAAAAATACATGCAGAACACATATGTAAAAAAACAAACATTGGAATAATCCCTAAGGACATGTTTCCTCATCGCATATAAGTATACTAATATACAGTATGTATATATAAGTAATATAATTATGTCATTGCTGAGGTGCTCATGTGTGTGGCCCAGGAGATGAGCTCTCTCTTATGCAGCAGATGCTGGCTATATGGCCGGAGTCACACTACTGTAGAATATGGATGAGAGCTATGTGAGAAAACATTGCACTCAGACCAGTGTTAAACTATGGGGCAGCTCACATCACATTGTTTTTTTCTCTGGCGTGTTCTACGTGCGTATAAAATCACAGCATGCTGCGATTGTCACTGAAACTTGGCCTAGACTTGCCAAGGCAAGCTTATGGATGCAAGAAAAAAATCACACAGCACTCGGATCATGCGAGTGTTGCTGATTTTTGTGCACCGGTGTCCTTTGAAATCATGTGACGCATACAGTAAAATCACACTGACTGGTTAGAATAGAATAGATATACTAGATATATACACATAGAAAAAAAAAATATATTAATATATATATTGTGATGCAGTGACCCCTGTTACAGCTAGGGGGCGCTGCATGTACTCCTCAGGATACGCATGGAGGCATAGCCGAGTTTGTGAGACGGTATCTGGCATCAGTGTAAATGGCCTGTATGTGTCACAGAGGGAGTCTGCGCTGTAAGCCAGTAATGATGTTCTGGGACCTGTAGGCCCACAAGCATTTGTGTAGTTGTAAAGGGAGGCTTACAGGGTTAGTTGGAGAGCTGGGCGGGTCTGACTAACCACACACACCTCTAACCTATGGGAGTGGCTATCGTGATATAATGTGACTGAGGTCTTTTCTACATGGTCTGTGTGTCACGTCCTGGAAGGCTTGTGTGTTGGACGGTCCTATGAGAGGATGGACATCCTGAATAGCACACTGAGGGGCTTTGGACCTGGAGGCCTGTGTGTTGGACTGTCTCAGGTGGGGACAGATGTCCTAAATAGCACATGGAGAGGCCATGTATGCTGAGTCTGTGTCGGCACTGCATTGGGGGAGCTACAGTTTCTTCTGCAGATCTGGACTGTTGTGAGTGCCCTGGTCACAAGGACGGTGATCCCAGTAAGACAGCTTCCCCAGGAGAGAAGACTGACAGGAGTCAGCGTGTGGAGCAGGAGCTCCTGGAAGGTAACCCAAAGTATGGGGACATGTGCGGTCTCCCATGGTAACTGGACGAAGTAAGGTCCAGCATGTTTAGAGACTGCAACATAATGTCGTGTGTTGGTACCTATTGTGTTCCATGGACATTAATGAACTGCTCAGCGTGCGCTCGCCCTCGATAACTGGACAAAGTGGTCCAGCGTGTTTAGTGACTGTGTTTCAAAACAGTATACTTAATGTGAAGTGCTATGGACTATGTGGAAGGTCTGTGAGGTGTAACATGGCCTACAGTGGTTTATGCTGAGTGTATAGTAAACCACATGGACTGTTTAAGTAAGAAAACATTACTGTGCACATTCATCCCGTTGTCAAGAGAGTATTCCCCAACCCACTAGTGATCGCGGCATCACAATATATAGATGTGAGTGACACACATACACATATATAGAGTATGTATATATATTACATAGAAGAAAAGCCAGTAATTCATCTGCCATGTTCTGTAAAATACCTGCAGGAGCCAACAGGATAGAAGAGATTGATTACACACAGTAAATACCAATAGAAAAGGTAGACATATAGTTGTCTGTGGCAAATACAATTAGTACAGTGTGTGTGCAAATGACTGTACATGTATTTAATTAATAAAAGATTCATTTTTAGAAAAAAAATTTCATGGGCTCCAGTGCAATTTTTGGAACCAGCAAAGGGAAAGCCAATGGCTAGGGGCAGATGTATATAGCCTGGGAAGGGGGTAATACCCATGGAGCATCCCATGCTATTAATATCAACTCACAGCTGGATAACTAGCCTTTACTGGCTATTAAAATGGAGGACCCTAAAAAAATGACGAAAAGTCCCCCTATAATTAATAACCAGCAGAGGCTAAGAAGACAGCTGCGGGCTGATATTAATAGCTTAGGAAGGGGCCATGGATACTGGCCCCCAGGCTAAAAACATCAGCTATCAGCCGCCCCAGAAATCACATCTCTAAGATTCCTAAAACTCAATGTAGACAAAACTAAACTCATCATCTTTCCTCCACCCCGCGTATCTCCCTACCCGATCTATCTTTTATCGTTAAAGGCATCACACTCTCTCCCATACCTGTAATCCGCTGCCTCAGAGTAACTCTCAACACTGCCCTGTCCTTCAAACCGCACGTCCAAACTCTTGCCACCTCATGTCACCTCCAACTCAAAAATATTGCCAGAATCCGTCCCTTCATCAGCCCTCAATCTACTAAAACTCTCGTGCATGCCCTCATTATCTCCGGCCTTGACTACTGCAACACCCTCTTCTGTGGCCTCCCCGCTAACTCTCTTGCACCACTCCAGTCTGTCCTCAACTCTGCTGCCCGCCTAATCCTCCTCTCTCCTCGCTACGCCCTGTTTCTCCCCTTTGCAATTCCCTCCACTGGCTCGCAATTCCCCAACGAATCTAGTTCAAACTACTAACACTGATCTACAAAGCCATCCACACCCAGTCCCCTCCCTATATCTCTGAACTAATCTCCCAATATCTTCCCTCATGCAATATTCGATCCTCCCAAGACCTCCTAATCTCTACCACACTTATTCGTTCCTCACACAACCGCCTCCAGGATTTCTCTTGAATATCCCCATCCTCTGGAATTCCATGCCTCAACACATCCGATTATCCACCACCCTCGTATCCTTCAAACGGAACCTGAAAACCCATCAATTCAGGAAAGCCTACAGCCTGCAATAACCATTCTGCTGCCTCACCACCACCTGAGCTGCCGCCTCACCACCACCAGAGCTGCTGCACCCCCAACCTCCTGTCTCTTCCCCATTATCCCATAGAATGTAAGTCCGCAAGGACAGGGTCCTCTCCCCTCTGTACCAGTCTGTCTTTGTAAACTCACTTACTGTAAACGATATCTATAACTCTGTATGTAACCCATTTCTCATGTACAGCACCATGGAATTAATGGTGCTATATAAATAATAATAATAATAATAATAATAATAATAAAATAAAGAAACAGACTCCTTTAATATTCTTAATTAAACCATACTTACGGCCTCGCCTACTCCCCCGATGCCCTCGTCATCTGTAAAAGAGGAAAAAACAAACAACAGTATTTCTTACCTTTCCGCAGAGATGTTTTAAATCCATTTGTCCCACGGCGGGTCCAGCTCTGCTACATCCAGATGGCAGGCTGCGTGATGCGACCATGCAGCCTGTCATCCAGCAGACACACTGAGCACCATGTGCTCAGTGTCTCTGTGTGAACTGCTATTCCCTGTCTGAGGGTGCAGCGAATGTGAGAAAGTTCTCCTGCTTGCGGTGCTGAAGTGCACAGATCCATCACATCCAGCTTATAAATTTACAGTGCTGACCTGTAGCAAAGCCCAAAAAATACTATAAGTCTACATTTCCACTATGAATTTTTAGTGAGATGCTGCTGAATAAAAACTCACTGAAAACTCATCATAGGAATGAAGCTTTAGCCTAATTTGGCAAACAAATTATTTTGGAAAAAAACAATTATATTTATAGCATTTTTATGTTTCTTTTTATAAGATGCTATACTGAAGTCGATAGGTCAACACACACTGCATGCAATGCATTTTGATTTGGTTCATTTGGCTTTTTCCAAAATGTAATATGTTCTGGGGATAGTGTGTTTTTCGAAAGTTTTGATTAGAGGACTTGAGAAATGCAAGAAATTAACACATATACACAATGACAGTAAATAAAAAAGTCCCTTTCAATGGCAGTTGTACCCAATATTTTACTAATCCTTATCAGCGCATAACCTTCTTTTCACATTAATGTTTATTTTCCATACTGTATCTCCTTCCTCCCCTCCCAACTCTCCAGCTTTCCCAAATCTGTCTATAATACTATAGTGTCTTCTACACTATGTTCCAAATTATTATGCAAATTACATTTTTATCAGATTTTCCTAAATGGTCGGTGCAAATGACAGTCAGTCTAATAAAAGTCATCACCCGTTAGATTATACATCGAATTTTATTGAAGAAACCTCCCAATGATAACAGTATAATCTCCAAAATGAATAAAAACTCAAAATGCACTGTTCCAAATTATTATGCACAGTAGAATTTCTAAACATTTGATATGTTTTAAAGAACTGAAAATGCTCATTTGTGGAATTTGTAGCATTAGGAGGTCACATTCACTGAACAAAAAAGCTATTTAACGCCAAAACATCCCAACAGGCCAAGTTACATGTTAACATAGGACCCTTCTTTGATGTCACCTTCACAATTCTTGCATCCATTGAACTTGTGAGTTTTTGGAGAGTTTCTGCTTGTATTTCTTTGCATGAAGTTGGAATAGCCTCCAAGAGCTGCTGTTTGGATGTGAACTGCCTCCCACCCTCATAGATCTTTTGCTTGATGATCCTCTAAAGGTTCTCTATAGGGTTGAGATCAGGGGAAGATGGTAACCACACCATGAGTTTATCTCCTTTTTATGCCCATAGCAGCCAATGACTCAGAGGTATTATTTGCAGCATGAGATGGGGCATTGTCAGCATGATGATTTTGCTCCTGAAGGCACGTTTCTGCTTTTTAGACCATAGAAGAAAGTTGTCAGTCAGAAACTCTATATACTTTGCAGAGGTCATTTTCACACCTTCAGGAACTTTAAAGGGCCTTACCAGCTGTTTCCCATGATTCTGGCCCAAAACATGACTCATCCACCTCCTCGCTGACATTGCAGCCTTGTTGGGACATGGTGGCCAACCACCAACCATCCACTACTCCATCCATCTGGACCATCCAGGGTTGCTCAACACTAATCAGTAAACAAGACTGTTTGGAAATTAGTCTTCATGTATGTGTGGGCCCAATACAATCATTTCTGCTTGTGAACACTGTTTAAGGGTGGCTGAATAGTAGGTTTATGCACCACAGCAAGCCTTTGAAGGAGCCTACACCTTGAGGTTCGAGGGACTTCAGAGGCACCAGCAGCTTCAAATATATGTTTGCTGCTTTGTAATGGCTTTTTAGCATCTGCTCTCTTAATCCGATTAACTTGCCTGGCAGAAATCTTCCTCATTTTGCCTTTATCAGCACAAACACATTTGTGCTCAGAAACAGCCACAAATCTCTTAACAGTACGATGATCACGCTTATGTTTTTGGAAAATTTCTAATGTTTTCATCGCTTCACCAAGGCATTGCACTATTTGATGCTTTTCAGCAGCAGAGAGATCCTTTTTCTTTCCCATGTTACTTGAAAACTGTGACCTGCTTAACAATGTGGAACATCATTTTTAAATAGTTTTCCTTTAATTAGAATCACCTGGAAAACCAATTATCACACGTGTTTAAGATTGATTTCAGTGATCCATTGAGCCCTGAGACACAATACCATCCACGAGTTTATTTGAAAAACAAAACAATTAAATCTTTATGACACTTAAATCCAATTTGCATAATAATTTGGAACACAGTGTATGCTTATTAATTTCCAGAGAAAAGTTTATCTGCTGAATCAAAATCTATTCTAAAAGCCCCCAGCGGGTAAGCAACATAATTCCGTACACTGCACCTATAGAAACCGCATGTTGTCGCCCAATTTGTTTATGTTCTCTTAATAATTACTTTCTACGATCTGGCCATGAGTCAGTTTTTACTTAATAAGGCTCCATCCACAGTTGTGTTTTATGTGTTTCATTTTTTTGCGTATAGAACAAGTATCCATTATTGTCTATGTTTACAAGTCTGGTTTTTTAGGACAGACTGTCCATAATAAAAGAGAAACATGTCTGATTTTCCCTATTTTGATTCAAGTGAATTGTTCCATGAAAAAAACAGCAGACATGCCATCAGTCTTGCATCCTAATACTAATTTTTGATGCGCTATGTCTAAGTTCACATGAGTGAGTCACAGTGAATGTAAAATTGTCCAAGTTTTATCCAGAAAGCTGAGACAATTAATATCAATATTGTCATCCGTAAGAATTTGTGTGCCATCCATGTGTCCATTTTCTATGTGGGTGACATCCCTGTGTCCATTTTTTAGGTCTGCATCCCTTTTTATAAATCAAAATTTTAAAATATGCATAATCAAAAACAGTTTCCGAAGTTATTAATAGCAACATACCCATAAAAATAGGATACTGTACAAGATGATATCTATAGGATCCATGCATATAGTTTCTTAGTTGAGTCTCACCTAACATATGGCATAAATTAGTGCATTTTGCAGTTTGTTTTCATGTACAGATTCGGTAAAAAAAAAGCTTATCTGAACAGCACAATTGAATACAATTGGTCCTAGTGCTGCTCGAATAATGTCAACTTTTTCACGGACAGCACTCAGATCAAAAATATGGTTGTGTGAACTTCGCTCAGGGATAAGACAAATTTGGAGACTTTGTATCTTTTTGGGCTTTTGTTTAAATACAAAAATATTATTGCCATGCTAATGAGAAAAAAAAATCAGAATTAAAATCAGATAAAACACTAAAAAATTGTTCTTTTTTTTGTATTCTAAAAAATTCAGAATGAGCACTTATACAAAATTTTCTGGTCCCAGCATTTAAATATCAAATAGTTATATCTTTCAGTACAAAATACCTATGAAAAGTCTCCAAACACATAATTCTTGGCCCTAACTAGGTTTATCTACAACTTACTTTCTTGTAAGGCCTCACTCACATACCAATATTTCGCGCGTTTCTTTCCACAGCATGTGCACTGTGGATTTTGTTTTCCATAGGTTTACATGGTACTGTAAACTCATGGAAACAGCTGCAAATCCGCAGCGTCAAAACCTCAGCAAAATCCGCAACGTGTGCACATACCCTGGGAGGAGCTTTATCATTTATTTATTTATTCATTTATTTATCCATCAGAGAAAAACACTGGTGATGACACTGATAGTAACAATGGACACACATATGAAACACTGATAACATGGTACCAGTTTTTCATTATGATGCAGAAGCGAATTCTAACTTTTCCCAAAAATTTATTGGGGTGGCATTCCACATAAATCTACAGTAAGATCTGTACGAATGATGTGAAATTTGCTGTGAAATCACAACTAATTGACAGCAAGTCCATGGCCAAATTTTCCACCCCATGTTGCTGTATCCTTAAAGTGTTAACTAAACTTCAAATTTGCAGTAACTAAATTTTGACAATACAATCTTGACACCATTATACAGTATATTAGGAAGGATCCATAGAATTCAATAGAAATGGATTTTGCAGCAAACATTGCAAGTGAAAACATGTAGTTCAGTCTTTCAGCTAGCTGAATCCCATTAGAGATGTACAGTGTCTATAAATCAGACAGGCATGGAAATGTATGCGTTTCCAATACGACATGATTTAGGAAACATTTTCAAGAATTGTAAGTTTAAAATTACATCACATTCCAGTTTGGAAGTGTAGAAACAGTTTTACGTATGGGTTTAAAGGTTTACTAGCCCTAACATAATATCACACAATGTACTAAACCCTCAGCCATGTACCATTCCCTGTGTTTAAGTAAGACCCTTGACTTTCTCTGTAGCTTGTATTATGATTAATTTATCCGTCATATAATTCCCTACAGAGCCAAAGATTATTCTGTTTGAGCAGAAAGGAGAGAAGTGCTCTTTACAGCAAGCTCAAGTTTTTGAATGATTTGTAAAATCCTTGATTTATGCTTCTATGTGTTATTTTCAATACCCAAATCAATCAATTATTCTAGCACTACATCTAGTTCTGAAATTACTGTAATCTAGCATGTAGGAAACTCTAACAATACAGTGGCGTTTTCACTTTACCATTTTCCACGATTTCCGGCTTTTAGTTTATGAAGTGAAAATTATTCCTTCAAAGCAATTATTTCTGGCTGCATTTTGTCTTATTTCCGGAGGGTGCAATAATATGGGTGAGCACTATTTTCCCATATGATCCTGTACAATTAAAAGCAGGCAACAAAGCTCAAAGGAAAGAACATGCCCCCACCATAGCTTAGACCAACTATCCCATGTGTGAGATGTAATGATACAGCTCTGATCTCCTGGTCTAACCTCCTGCATGAATCAGTTTGAGGGCACAGGCAGTGGAACTGAGTTTAGCTGTGTCACATCACAAACCCTTCTTTCAGCTTTCCTGATTGTGTCAGCAATCACACTTATGTCCCCTGTGCTCAAGTAACTTGGAATAGCAGTGAGATCAGACTCTTATTACATCTCTAGGTATAAAAATGAGGTCCGCTAGTAATATTGTGTGTGCGTCATGAATGCAAATGATCAAAACAAATTTGAACCATAACGACAAAGGATCAAATGAAGAAGAAATCCATAATATAAAATATTTCATTTTATTTAATCATACATTTTAAAATAGTAATAAAAAAATAATTTAAGATATGGAGAGATGCCAAGAAAAGGGACGCAAAATAGAGGTGATAAAGATAAGGTCACGATACTATAACGTATTTCAGTAGTGGTGTGACTTTATATGCTCCTATAACCTTATAGCCAAACAGATTAGAAATGCACAAAACAGCGCCCTGGGTAGTGTATAGTAAAATATATAGTTTACTAAACTTTCTGAGGTCAAGAGAGATTTGAACATACTCTCATGGCACAGGGATAGGATGTAAGAGATGGTGCAGAGTTTCAGAGTAATAACTTGTGATGCTGCAATGTACCAATTATAGTAGGAAATCTAAATTAATGCATCCTCTCTAGGTGTGTCTTATGGCCACACTGTTGTTCTGCGGTCATGCCATGAAATCAATGCTAATAGTATATATTTAGTGATGAGCGAGCAGTAAAATGCTCGGGTGATCGTTGCTCGGGTCGAGCAGATTGGTATACTCGGGTACTCGGCCAGAACAACGAGCCCAATGTAAGTCTATGGGAGACCCGAGTATTGTTACCGTGATCACCCATGGGGGTCCTTTTAAGGTCTTAAAAACTTCTGAAAATGATGAAAACACTGCTCAAAAGACACAGGAACATCATGGGGATTGCCCCTGGAAACATTCCTAACTCCTAGTTCACAGCTTTAAACAATTATTTCCGAGATTCATGCCATTTTTCCCAGTGCCACAAAAAAAAACCCACTAAAACGAAACCAAAGCAGATTTTGCTGGGAAATATGTTAAGGCACATCCTTTGCAGGTTAATGACTTGCCTGTAAGGCCAAATAATTAACCCCAGACCGAAAATTTCCTCCCCCACTTGGGCTTTCACATTGCTTTCAACCACTACAAATGCATTCAATGGGAAATGTTATTGTAACATGTAACACCCCTAGCTGGCCATGTGGTGTGTGACAGATAAGCAGACCCATCTTGTTTCATTTATGAAGGAGGGACTATTAAAATTAAAGAGCCTATTTGTACTGGTGCATCAGACGGCATTAATCTTCTTAAAGGGCCATTATTAAACAGAGGGCATCCTAAGTTGTTGTAGCCTACGCTATGAGTGGATGGGCTGCCAAGAATAGCGATGCACCACAATACCCCTTTCATAAGATTCCCAGGAGGGCCTCCTGAAAAAATGTTGCATTGAATACAAGGCCTTCCCTGCTACCAATAAATATGCACCCCGATAAGTCTTTGAACCCACATACTGGATGGGCTCATGCAAATCCACTTCACAATATTCATTTTGTACTCCCATACTCCTTTGTTTTACACATTGGCAGCAAGGCCAGCCCTGCTGCACAGTCAGTCATATGCACCCCATTACGCCTTGGAACCAACATACTGGATGGGCCCATGAAAATCTACTTCACAATGTGCATTTTGTACTCCCGTACTCCTTTGTTTTACACATTGGCAGGAAGGCCAGCTCTGCTGCATATTCATATGCACCCCATTACGCCTTGGAACCCACATACTGGACGGGCCCATGAAAATCCACTTCACAATATGCATTTTGTACTCCCGTAGTAGTCCTTTGTTTTACACATTGGCAGCAAGGCCAGCCCTGCTGCATAGTCAGTCATATGCACCCCATTACGCCTTGGAACCCACTTACTGGATGGGCCCATGAAAATCCACTTCACAATATGCATTTTGTACTCCCGTACTCCTTTGTTTTACACACTGGCAGGAAGGCCAGCCCTGCTGCATAGTCAGTCATATGCACCTCATTACTAGAGATGAGCGGTGTTCGAGTCGAACTGTTCGCCAATTTCAAATTCGAGCTGTTTTGGGCGGTGTTCGAGTCATTCGACGAACCCGAACAATTTGCTTAAAATTCGTCTGTTCGAGTTTCTGTTCGATAACTGTTCGTTCACCAAAAGCCTAGCTTGATTTGCACATTAAAACTGTTTATCATTGATAATGGAATGTTTCAGTGTATAGTGGGCGGAGGGGGGGGGGGCGGGGGCTAGATCTGTGCTGAAATAACGCCGATCTTTATTTTTTTTTCTTTCCCGCATTTACAGAGGGGCAGTGCAGTCTCTCAGCCTATCGCAGTGCACACACACACAGCAATGTGCATGTGATGCACACAAGCAAGGGCATGTGTCATTGACTGTGTATGTCACATTTCCTTGCCCTATAAGAACCAGCCATTTGCCCTGTCGCCACCATTTCCTCACTGCTGCAGCTTAGTGTTAGACGGCACCGCTGCTGCTGTGGGCGCTATACAGACTAAGAGTGTTTTTTTGGAGCGAATTGTCAGAGAGATAGGTTTAGGGAGTCAGGAGGAGTCGGGACTAGTTGTAATATCAGGCCTTTTCAGGGTAGGTTACAGCAGTTCATAGTACTGTTTACCAGGCAGGTCTGAACCACTGCTGTGCAAGTGTTAGGGTATGTGCACACGTACGGATTTCTTGCAGAAAATTCCTGAAGAAAACCGGAAATTTTCTGCAAGAAATCCGCATTTTTTTTTTGCGTTTTTTTTCCATTTTTTTTGCGGTTTTTTTAGCATTCTGCAAGCGTAATTAGCTTGCAGAATGCTAAAGTTTTCCAAGCGATCTGTAGCATCACTTGGAAAACTGACTGACAGGTTGGTCACACTTGTCAAACATACTGTTTGACAAGTGTGACCAACTTTTTACTATAGATGCTGCTTATGCAGCATCAATAGTAAAAGATAGAATGTTTAAAAATAATAAAAAAAATAAAAAAAATGCTTATACTCACCTGCAGACCTCAGCGGCATCCGTTCCGTATAGATGGTGTGTGCGCGCAGGACCTTCCATGACGTTGCGGTCACGTGAGCGGTCACATGACCGGTCTCGACCAATCACAGGACCGTGACGTCATCGCAGGTCCTTCACCGCACACCAGCTACAGGAACCGAAGCGGCAGCATGCACCTGAGAGGCGGGAAGACATCGAGGGTGAGTATATCACTATTTTTTATTTTAACCCCTTCACCCCCAAGGGTGGTTTGCACGTTAATGACCGGGCCAATTTTTACAATTCTGACCACTGTCCCTTTATGAGGTTATAACTCTGGAACGCTTCAACGGATCTTGGCGATTCTGACATTGTTTTCTCATGACATATTGTACTTCATGTTAGTGGTAAAATTTCTTTGATATAACTTGCGTTTATTTGTGAAAAAAACAAATATTTGGCGAAAATTTTGAAAATTTCGCAATTTTCCAACTTTGAATTTTTATGCCCTTAAATCACAGACATATGTCACACAAAATACTTAATAAATAACATTTCCCACATGTCTACTTTACATCAGCACAATTTTGGAACCAAAATTTTTTTTTGTGACGGAGTTATAAGGGTTAAAAGTTGACCAGCAATTTCTCATTTTTACAACACCATTTTTTTTTAGGGACCACATCTCATTTGAAGTCATTTTCACGGGTCTATATGATAGAAAATACCCAAGTGTGACACCATTCTAAAAACTGCACCCCTCAAGGTACTCAAAACCACTTTCAAGAAGTTTATTAACCCTTCAGGTGTTTCACAGGAATTTTTGGAAAGTTTAAATAAAAATGAACATTTAACTTTTTTTCACACAAAATTTATTTCAGCTCCAATTTGTTTTATTTTACCAAGGGTAACAGGAGAAAATAGACCCCAAAAGTTGTTGTACAATTTGTCCTGAGTACGCTGATACCCCATATGTGGGGGTAAACCACAGTTTGGGCGCATGGCAGAGCTTGGAAGCAAAGGAGCGCCATTTGACTTTTCAATGCAAAATTGACTGGAATTGCTGATGGGACGCCATGTTGCATTTGGAGAGCCCCTGATGTGCCTAAACATTGAAACCCCTAACAAGTGACACCATTTTGGAAAGTAGACCCCCTAAGGAACTTATCTAGATGTGTGGTGAGCACTTTGACCCAACAAGTGCTTTACAGAAGTTTATAATGCAGAGCCGTAAAAATAAAAAATCATATTTTTTCACAAAAATGATCTTTTCACCCCCAATTTTTTAATTTTCCCAAGGGTGAGAGAAGAAATTGGACCCCAAAAATTGTTGTGCAATTTGTCCTGAGTACGCTGATACCCCATATGTGGGTGTAAACCATTGTTTGGGCGCAGGGCAGAGCTCGGAAGGGAAGGAGCGCCATTTGACTTTTCAATGCAAAATTGACTGGAATTGAGATGGGACGCCATGTTGCATTTAGAGAGCCCTTGATGTGCCTAAACATTGAAACCCCTAACAAGTGACACCATTTTGGAAAGTAGACCCCCTAAGGAACTTATCTAGATGTGTGGTGAGCACTTTGACCCACCAAGTGCTTCACAGAAGTTTATAATGCAGAGCCGTAAAAATAAAAAATCATATTTTTTCACAAAAATGATCTTTTCACCCCCAATTTTTTATTTTCCCAAGGGTAAGAGAAGAAATTGGACCCCAAAAATTGTTGTGCAATTTGTCCTGAGTACACTGATACCCCATATGTGGGTGTAAACCATTGTTTGGGCGCAGGGCAGAGCTCAGAAGGGAAGGAGCGCCATTTGACTTTTCAATGCAAAATTGACTGGAATTGAGATGGGACGCCATGTTGCGTTTGGAGAGCCCCTAATGTGCCTAAACATTGAAACCCCCCACTAGTGACACCATTTTGGAAAGTAGACCCCCTAAGGAACTTATCTAGATGTGTTTTGAGAGCTTTGAACCCCCAAGTGTTTCACTACAGTTTATAACGCAGAGCCGTGAAAATAAAAATTATTTTTTTTTTTCACAAAAATGATTTTTTAGCCCCCAGTTTTGTATTTTCACAAGGGTATCAGGATAAATTGGACCTCAAAAGTTGTTTTCCAATTTGTCTGGAGTACGCTGATACCCCATTTGTGGGGGGGGACCACTGTTTGGGCGCATGACAGAGCTCGGAAGGGAAGGAGCGCCATTTGGAATGCAGACTTAAATGGATTGGTCTGCAGGCGTCACGTTGCATTTGCAGAGCCCCTGATGTACCCAAACAGTACAAACCCCCCACAAGTGACCCCATATTGGAAACTAGACCCCCCAAGGAACTTATCTAGATGTGTTGTGAGAACTTTGAACCCCCAAGTGTTTCACTACAGTTTATAACGCAGAGCCGTGAAAATAATTTTTTTTTTTTTCACAAAAATGAAATTTAGCCCCCAGTTTTGTATTTTCACAAGGGTATCAGGATAAATTGGACCCTAAAAGTTGTTGTCCAATTTGTCCTGAGTACGCTGATACCCCCTATTTGAGGGGGAACCACTGTTTGGGCGCATGACAGAGCTCAGAAGGGAAGGAGCGCCATTTGGAATGCAGACTTAAATGGATTGGTCTGCAGGCGTCACGTTGTATTTGCAGAGCCCCTGATGTACCCAAACAGTACAAACCCCCACAAGTGACCCCATATTGGAAACTAGACCCCCCAAGGAACTTATCTAGATGTGTTGTGAGAACTTTGAACCCCCAAGTGTTTCACTACAGTTTACAACGCAGAGCCGTGAAAATAAAACATATTTTTTTTCCCACAAAAATGATTTTTAGCCCCCCAAATTTTTATTTTCCCAAGGATAACAAGAGAACTTGGACCCCAGAAGTTGTTGTTCAATTTGTCCCTAGTACGCTGATACCCCATATGTTGGGGTAAACCCCTTTTTGGACGCACGGGAGAGCTCGGAAGGGAAGGAGCACTGTTTTACTTTTTCAACGCAGAATTGGCTGGAATTGAGATTGGACGCCATGTCGCGTTTGGAGAGCCCCTGATGTGCCTGAACAGTGGAATCTCCCCAATTCTACCTGAAACCCTACCCCTAACCTCACCCCTAACCGTTTACTGAACATTTTCTGACAGTCATAAGTGCCACGTATATAAGTGCCACGTATATAAGTGCCACGTGTCATGATCTCTGCAGGCAGAGATCATAGCAAGCCTATAGAGGGACAAGCTCTCGGAAGATGGAACTATACTGACCATGAACTAAGCCTGCCGCGCAACTAGAAATAGCCAGGTAGCATTTCCTATTTATAGCTAGATGCCCAGCTCTGGCCTAAGACCTAAATAGCTAGCAGAGGGAAATATAAGACCTGGCTCACCTCTAGAGAAATATTCCAAAGAAGACAGTAGCCCCCCACATATAATGACGGTGAGTTCAGATGAAACAACAAACGCAGCAGGAAAATAGTCTTAGCAAATTTGAGGTCCGCTTACTAGATAGCAGAAGACAGATAGTATACTTTCATGGTCAGCAGAAAAATACTAACAAAACACCATCCAGAGATTACCTTAAACTCTGGCATTAACTCATAACGCCAGAGTAGCAATCCCTGATCGACGAGAGCTTTCCAGACACAGTAACAAAACTTCAGCTGCGAACTGGAACAAATAGGCAAAACAAAACATGGACAAAAGTCCAACTTATCAGTAGTTGTCTAGAAGCAGGAACAAGCACTGAGAGGCATCAGATAACATTGTTGACCGGCAAGAAACCACCAGAGAAATGAGCTTAAATAGCGACACCCACTACTGATGGAATCAGGTGAAACAGGAAAGAGGATGACAAGTCCAATTCCACAAGCGGCCACCGGGGGAGCCCAGAATCCAAATTCACAACAGTACCCCCCCCTCAAGGAGGGGGCACCGAACCCTCACCAGATCCACCAGGGCGACCAGGATGAGCCCTATGGAAGGCACGAACAAGATCAGAAGCATGAACATCAGATGCATTGACCCAAGAATTATCCTCCTGGCCGTAACCCTTCCAGTTGACCAGATACTGGAGTTTCCGTCTGGAAACACGAGAGTCCAAAATTTTCTCCACAACGTACTCCAACTCACCCTCAACCAACACCGGAGCAGGAGGCTCAAGAGAAGGTACAACAGGTACCTCATACCTGCGCAATAACGACCGATGAAAAACGTTATGAATGGAAAAGGACGCAGGGAGGTCCAAACGGAAAGAAACAGGATTAAGAATCTCCAATATTCTATAAGGGCCGATGAACCGAGGTTTAAACTTAGGAGAAGAGACCCTCATAGGGACAAAACGAGAAGACAACCACACTAAATCTCCAACACAAAGCCGAGAACCAACACGACGATGACGGTTGGCAAAACGCTGAGTCTTCTCCTGTGACAACTTCAAATTGTCCATAACCTGCCCCCAGATGTGATGCAATCTCTCCACCACCGCATCCACTCCAGGACAATCCGAGGATTCCACCTGACCGGAGGAAAATCGAGGGTGAAACCCCGAATTACAGAAAAACGGGGACACCAAGGTGGAAGAACTGGCCCGATTATTGAGGGCGAACTCTGCCAATGGCAAAAAAGCAACCCAATCATCCTGGTCAGCAGAGACAAAACACCTCAGATATGTCTCAAGGGTCTGATTAGTCCGCTCGGTCTGGCCATTAGTCTGAGGGTGAAAAGCAGATGAAAAAGACAAATCTATGCCCATCCTAGCACAGAATGCCCGCCAAAATCTAGACACAAATTGGGTACCTCTGTCAGAAACAATATTCTCAGGAATACCGTGCAATCGGACAACATTCTGAAAAAACAGAGGAACCAACTCAGAAGAAGAAGGCAACTTGGGCAGAGGAACCAAATGGACCATTTTAGAGAAACGGTCACAGACCACCCAGATGACAGACATCTTCTGGGAAACAGGCAGATCTGAAATAAAATCCATCGAGATGTGTGTCCAAGGCCTCTTAGGAATAGGCAAGGGCAACAGCAGTCCGCTAGCCCGAGAACTACAAGACTTGGCCCGAGCACAAACGTCACATGACTGCACAAAGACTCGCACATCTCGTGACAGAGAAGGCCACCAGAAGGATCTTGCCACCAAATCCCTGGTACCAAAAATTCCGGGATGACCTGCCAATGCAGAAGAATGTACCTCAGAGATGACTCTGCTGGTCCAATCATCCGGAACAAACAGTCTATCAGGCGGACAACGATCCGGTCTATCCGCCTGAAACTCTTGCAAGGACCGCCGCAGATCAGGAGAAACGGCCGACAAAATTACTCCCTCCCTAAGGATACCTGTGGGTTCAGAATTACCAGGAGAGTCCGGGTCAAAACTCCTAGAAAGGGCATCTGCCTTAACATTCTTAGAACCCGGTAGGTATGACACCACAAAATTAAAGCGAGAAAAAAATAAAGACCAGCGCGCCTGTCTAGGATTCAGGCGTCTGGCAGTCTCAAGATAAATCAAATTTTTGTGGTCAGTCAATACCACCACCTGATGCCTAGCCCCCTCGAGCCAATGGCGCCACTCCTCAAACGCCCACTTCATGGCCAAAAGCTCCCGATTCCCAACATCATAATTCCGCTCTGCGGGCGAAAATTTGCGAGAAAAGAAGGCACAAGGCCTAATGACGGAGCAGTCGGAACCTTTCTGCGACAACACTGCCCCAGCTCCGATCTCCGAAGCGTCAACCTCAACCTGAAAAGGCAGATTCACATCAGGCTGACGCAACACAGGGGCAGAGGCAAAACGGCGCTTAAGCTCCTGAAAGGCCTCTACAGCATGAGGGGACCAATTAGCAACATCAGCGCCTTGTCTGGTCAAATCAGTCAGTGGTTTAACGACATCCGAAAAACCAGCAATAAATCGGCGGTAAAAGTTGGCAAAGCCCAAAAATCTCTGAAGACCCTTAAGAGAGGAGGGCTGAGTCCAGTCACAAATAGCTTGCACCTTGACGGGATCCATCTCAATGGAAGAGGGAGAAAAAATATACCCCAAAAAGGAAATTTTCTGGACCCCAAAAACGCACTTAGACCCCTTCACACATAAAGAATTAGACCGCAGAACCTGAAAAACTCTCCTGACCTGCTGGACATGAGAGTCCCAGTCATCAGAAAAAATCAGAATATCATCCAGATATATTATCATAAATTTATCCAGAAAATCGCGGAAAATATCATGCATAAAAGACTGGAAAACTGAAGGGGCATTAGAAAGACCAAAAGGCATGACCAAATACTCAAAGTGGCCCTCGGGCGTATTAAATGCGGTCTTCCACTCATCCCCCTGCCTGATCCGCACCAAATTATACGCCCCACGAAGATCAATTTTAGAGAACCACTTAGCACCCTCTATACGAGCAAACAAATCAGTAAGCAATGGCAATGGGTATTGATACTTAACAGTGATCTTATTCAGAAGCCGATAATCAATACATGGTCTCAAAGAGCCGTCTTTCTTTGAGACAAAGAAAAACCCAGCTCCCAAGGGAGAAGAAGATGGACGAATATGTCCCTTTTCCAAAGACTCCTTTATATATTCCCGCATAGCAGCATGTTCCGGCACAGACAAATTAAACAAACGACCCTTTGGATATTTACAACCCGGTATCAAATCTATGGCACAATCGCACTCACGGTGCGGAGGTAACGACCCAAGCTTGGGTTCGTCAAAGACGTCTTGATAATCAGAGAGGAACTCAGGGACTTCAGAGGGAATGGACGACGAAATAGAAACCAAAGGTACGTCCCCATGAATACCCTTACATCCCCAGCTCAACACAGACATAGCTCTCCAGTCCAAGACTGGGTTGTGAGACTGCAACCATGGCAATCCCAGTACCAAATCGTCATGTAAATTATACAGCACCAGGAAACGAATAATCTCCTGGTGATCCGGATTGATACGCATGGTTACTTGTGTCCAGTATTGTGGTTTATTATTAGCCAATGGGGTGGAGTCAATCCCCTTCAGAGGAATAAGAGTCTCCAAAGGCTCTAAATCAAAACCACAACGATTGGCAAAGGACCAATCCATAAGACTCAGAGCGGCGCCAGAGTCAATATAGGCGTCCGTGGCAATGGATGACAAAGAGCAAATCAGGGTTACAGACAAAATAAACTTAGACTGAATGGTGCCAATGGAAACAGACTTATCAAGCTTCTTTGTACGCCTAGAGCATGCCGATATAACATGAGTAGAATCCCCACAATAGAAACACAATCCATTCTTCCGTCTAAAATTCTGTCGCTCACTCCTGGACAGAATTCTATCACACTGCATACTTTCTGGCGTCTTTTCCATAGACACCGCCAGATGGTGCATCGGTTTGCGCTCCCGCAGACGCCTATCAATCTGAATAGCCATTGTCATGGACTCATTCAGACCTGCAGGCAAAGGGAACCCCACCATAACATCCTTAACGGCATCAGAGAGACCTTCTCTGAAAGTTGCCGCCAAGGCGCACTCATTCCACTGAGTAAGCACAGACCATTTACGGAATTTTTGGCAGAAAACTTCAGCTTCGTCTTGCCCCTGAGATAGTGCCATCAAAGTTTTTTCTGCCTGAAGTTCCAAATGAGGTTCCTCATAAAGCAAGCCCAAGGCCAGAAAAAACGCATCCACATCGCGTAACGCAGGATCCCCTGCTGGCAATGAGAAGGCCCAATCTTGAGGGTCACCCCTGAGCAAGGAAATCACAATCCTAACCTGCTGAGCAGGGTCTCCAGCTGAACGAGACTTCAGGGACAAATAAAGCTTACAATTATTTCGGAAATTCTGGAAGCTAGCTCTATTCCCTGTGAAGAACTCCGGCAAAGGAATTCTCGGCTCAGATACCGGAGCATGTACTACAAAATCTTGTAAATTTTGTACTTTCGTGATGAGATTATTCAAACCCGCAGTTACACTCTGGAGATCCATTATTGTCAGGTGCACACAGAGCATACAGAGATTAGGAGGAGAGAGAGAAAAAAGACTGCAGCAAGGCAGACTGGAGGAAAAAAAAAAAAAAAAATTCCAGCAGACTTCTTATAACTCTCCTTTCTCAACCTGGGTCTTTAACACTTTAGTCGGCCGGTCAAACTGTCATGATCTCTGCAGGCAGAGATCATAGCAAGCCTATAGAGGGACAAGCTCTCGGAAGATGGAACTATACTGACCATGAACTAAGCCTGCCGCGCAACTAGAAATAGCCAGGTAGCATTTCCTATTTATAGCTAGATGCCCAGCTCTGGCCTAAGACCTAAATAGCTAGCAGAGGGAAATATAAGACCTGGCTCACCTCTAGAGAAATATTCCAAAGAAGACAGTAGCCCCCCACATATAATGACGGTGAGTTCAGATGAAACAACAAACGCAGCAGGAAAATAGTCTTAGCAAATTTGAGGTCCGCTTACTAGATAGCAGAAGACAGATAGTATACTTTCATGGTCAGCAGAAAAATACTAACAAAACACCATCCAGAGATTACCTTAAACTCTGGCATTAACTCATAACGCCAGAGTAGCAATCCCTGATCGACGAGAGCTTTCCAGACACAGTAACAAAACTTCAGCTGCGAACTGGAACAAATAGGCAAAACAAAACATGGACAAAAGTCCAACTTATCAGTAGTTGTCTAGAAGCAGGAACAAGCACTGAGAGGCATCAGATAACATTGTTGACCGGCAAGAAACCACCAGAGAAATGAGCTTAAATAGCGACACCCACTACTGATGGAATCAGGTGAAACAGGAAAGAGGATGACAAGTCCAATTCCACAAGCGGCCACCGGGGGAGCCCAGAATCCAAATTCACAACAGCCACGTATTTAAGAGCCATGTATTTAAGTGCCACGTATTTAAGTGCCACGTATTTCAGTGCCACGATATTTCAGTGCCACGATATTTCAGTGCCACGTATTTCAGTGCCACGTATTTCAGGCACTGAAAAATACGTGGCACGTAAATACTTCAGTGCCACGATATTTCAGTGCCACGATATTTCAGTGCCACGTATTTCAGTGCCACGTATTTCAGGCACTGAAAAATACGTGGCACGTAAATACGTGGCACGTAAATACGTGGCACTGAAATACGTGGCACTGAAATACGTGGCACTTAAATACGTGGCACTTAAATACGTGGCACTTAAATACGTGGCACTTAAATACGTGGCACTTAAATACGTGGCCACTGAAATATCGTGGCACTTATATACGTATATACGTATATAAACGTATATTTCAGTGCCACGTATTTCAGTGCCACGTATTTCAGGTTAGGGGTAGGGTTAGGGGTAGGGTTAGGGTTTTTTGTTTTTTTCTTGTTTTCTTGTGTTTTTCTATAAAAACGCATGCGTTTTACCGCGTTTACATGCATTTTTTCACACATGTGGTTTTTTTAAAAAACGCATGCAGATAAAAACGCAAGTGTGAAACCAGACTAAAAGACGCTTTTTATAGCAAAAAAGTTTTTGCGTCTCCACATTTTGAGACCTATAATTTTTCCACATTTTGGTCCACAGAGTCATGTGAGGTTTTTTTTTTTTTTGCGGGACGAGTTGACGTTTTTATTGGTAACATTTTCGGACACGTGACCATTTTTTATCACTTTTTATTCCGATTTTTGTGAGGCAGAATAACCAAAAACCAGCTATTCATGAATTTCTTTTGGGAGAGGCGTTTATACCGTTCTGCGCTTGGTAAAATTGATAAAGCAGTTTTATTCTTCGGGTCAGTACGATTACAGCGATACCTCATTTATATCATTTTTTTATGTTTTGACGCTTTTATAAGATAAAAACTATTTTATAGAAAAAATAATTATTTTGGCATCGCGTTATTCTGAGGACTATAACTTTTTTATTTTTTTGCTGATGATGCTGTATGGCGGCTCGTTTTTTGCGGGACAAGATGACGTTTTCAGCGGTAACATGGTTATTTATATCCGTCTTTTTGATTGCGTGTTATTCCACTTTTTGTTCGGCGGTATGGTAATAAAGCGTTGTTTTTTGCCTCGTTTTTTTTTTTTTCTTACGGTGTTTACTGAAGGGGTTAACTAGTGGGCCAGTTTTATAGGTTGGGTCGTTACGGACGCGGCGATACTAAATATGTGTACTTTTATTGTTTTTGTTTGTTTTTTTTAGATAAAGAAATGTATTTATGGGAATAATATTTTTTTTTTTATTATTATTTATTTAGGAATTTTTTTATTTTTTATTTTACACATGTGGAAATTTTTTTTTTTACTTTTTTACTTTGTCCCAGGGGGGGACATCACAGATCGCAGATCTGATAGTGTGCACAGCACTCTATCAGATCCGCGATCATACTTTCATCGGAGCAGGCTGCAGCTTTCATCTGCAGCCTGCTCCGACCCGGAAGTGCTCCCTGCAGGACCCGGATACAGCCCCTCGGCCATTTTGGATCCGGGGCCTGCAGGGAGAAGACGTTCGGTACGAGGTGAGTACATCACCTTGTACCGATCGTCTCAGGGAAGCCCGCAGGGAGCCCCCTCCCTGCGCGATGCTTCCCTGTACCGCCGGTACACCGCGATCATGTTTGATCGCAGTGTGCCGGGGGTTAATGTGCCGGGGGCGGTCCGTGACCGCTCCTGGCACATAGTGCCGGATGTCAGCTGCGATATGCAGCCGACACCCGGCCGCGATCGGCCGCGCTCCCCCCGTGAGCGCGGCCGATCGCGTATGACGTACTATCCCGTCGGCGGTCATGGGGGCCCACCCCACCTCGACGGGATAGTACGTCAAATGTCGGGAAGGGGTTAATTCTTTTTTTTTACCACTTATATGGTGCCCAGTCTGTGGAGGAGAGTCTCCTCTCCTCCACCTTGGGTACCAACCGCACATAATCTGCTTACTTCCCGCATGGTGTGCACAGCCCCTTGCGGGAAGTAAGCAGATCAATGGACTCCTAGGTGTGCGGAATCCCCGCAATTCCGCATTTTTAATGAACATGTTGCTTTTTTTTCCGCGATGCGATTTTTTCGCGGAAAAAATCGCAACATTTGCACAAAAAATGCGGAATACACTGTAAATAATAGGAGGCATAGGTTAGCGTTTTTTTTGCGTTTTTATCACGTTTTTATAGCGAAAAAACACGGAAAAAACGCGAAAAATCCTGAACGTGTGCACATGGCCTTAGTCACAGCATTTGGTGTAATCTAGCTCAGCCAATCCTTTTGGGCTAGTAGCATTGTCTGATAGTCATCTGAGTAACACACCTGTGAAGCTAGCTACACAGCCTGTGTATCTCAATTTTAACTGCATCTAACCCAGTAAATTGTTTTGGGGTTTTGGGATTAGTAGCAGTGTCTGCACGTCAGCAGAGTAGCCCGCCTGTGAAACTAACTACACCGCCTGTGTATCTCTATTTTCACTGCATCTAATCCAGTTAATAGTTTAGGGCCTAGGAGCAGTGTCTGCACGTCAGCAGAGTAGCCCGCCTGTGAAACAAACTATAACGCATGTGTATCTCAATTTTTACTGCATCTAATCCAGTTAATAGTTTTGGGCCTAGGAGCAGTGTCTGCACGTCAGCAGAGTAGCCAGCCCATCCATGATGACACATTTGAGGAAGCAACTAAACGCCTCAAATAGTGAGCAGGATATGGAGCACCCCATGGGCAAACAGCGATCTATGTAGTATGCTCCTTCACAGAAGCAGCCCAATGGTAGGACACTATTCGGAGGCACAGGTAGTAACCGGAACGCCCCCTCAATGTCTGTTTTGGCCATTAGGGTGCCCCTTACCGACTTCTTGACCCGCCTGATTGCCTCGTCAAAGGAGGTACAGTACATAGTACTGTACTTGGTTCCGCGTCAATGTTGTCGTTTACTGACCTGCCCCTTGGATATGACAAATGGTGGATTAGTCTGAATGCATTGGGTTCATTTTTTGGCACAACTCCCAATGGGGGTACCACTACGTCTTCTAAGGAAAGTGTTCTGAATGGACCCACAGCCATTCTACCTAAAGATATTTATTTTTTTATTTTTTTAGTCAAGACATCTGGGTGTTGGTAGAGTGAGTTTAGATTTTTACTCCAGCCTTTCTTGATTTTAGAAGGGCATGACATGCCTATATCTGTGTCTCCTCCTCTTTTTACTCCTCCACCTCTTTTATTTTCGCATGACTATATGTAGTTGTGACTTTTCCATGTGTTTGTTGTGTCTTCTGAGCAGTTTGTCAGCTTTTGGCGAACAGTTCATCGAACATGTCCCTGTTCAATGAACCGAACCGAACCCAAACACTGGGGAGGTGGCTCATCTCTACTCATTATGCCTTGGAACCCACATACTGGATAGGCCCATGAAAATCCACTTCACAATATGCATTTTGTACTCCCGTAGTAGTCCTTTGTTTTACACATTGGCAGCAAGGCCAGCCCTGCTGCATAGTCATATGCACCCCATTACGCCTTTGAATCCACATACTGGATGGACCCATGAAAATACACTTGCATTTTTTAATGGTATGATGGTTCCCTCTTTGCAGAATTATTTACAGGAAAATTTGGCAATTTTATTTGCCATGTTTTTAACACTAAGGTTTAGATACAGCTTTAAAAAAGGCTAATACTTGCAATACAATGCAATTTTATTGCAAAGTACAAAATTCAAGGAACAGTATGATTGAATAGTATGAGTGCGTACACTTTTGTATATGTACTTAACATACAAAGGTTAATAAGTACATATAAGCATTAAATACATATAATGATTAAGTATATATAAAGATTAACTACATACAGTATACTTACATAATCAACAAGAGGCTTTTAAACATCATCCATCTGGAATATCAGAGAAGCAACACCAAGACAGAGAACCGCTGGAAGATTACCTACACTGCATGGGCATCCCCAAATATGCAGGAATGAGCACACTGTACATGTACAGGTAACCCAGTTTTGGCATCTTGTTAGTCATGTTTCTTTGGTAATATCGTATTGTATATAGTGATTTACACTATGTAGTAACTCTAGTTTCACCCACACCTTTAAGTGGCCAGCTTTCAAGTTTGTAAGAAACTGAGATATCATGGAGTCATCAGACGAGGGGCCCAAACCCCTAGAATTTAAAAACCACAAAGATTTAGATCAAACCACCGCAGGCAGAGTTTCAGTAAACCTTAATGTTTTACAATGACAAACAGCAAACATGTTGAGGATTAGCACTGTTTGTGAAGTGAATAAATAAACATTTATCAAGATTGTGTCACTATGAGCATTGTCTGTCATATCTGTAAATGTTTTACAAGAAATGCAGCTATGTAATTGTCTGAATGCATTCGGTATACAGTAGTTTAATCTGTATTCCAAATCGCCATTTGTATATTTCGCCATTTGTACATTTGATGCAGACAAAGTTATGGCACTCAAGGAGAGAAACTAATATATTGGACAAAGAAATATTGTAATGAACTACTGAGCCAAACTAACAGCATTGCTTTATCAATTTTATGTGAGCAACCACACAACACAAAAAGGAGCTTTTTAAGTGAGCTCTTTAAGGTACACAAATGTTATGAAGTCTTTGCCAACAAGGATGTGGTTTCATCAATGGGGGGTACCTTTTTTAAAAATATACTATTGCCATCACAGCCCCCCTTGCTCAAAATTCACCGGCCTACAACAGTACAGAACACGTTCACCCAGGTCATGTCGTCGGAGATAAGGAAGAGACATTGCAGGAAACCAAGTTAAGAAGTAGGCCCAATGTGAGGGTGTGGGTCTCTGAGAATTGTAAAGGAGTGCATGAGCTGACAAACAATTCACCAATGTGGGGTCCCTTTATTACTAAATAAAATAGTGCCATCACAGCCCCCTTGCCCAAAATTCACCGGCCTATAACAGTACAGAGCACGTTCACCTGGTTATCTAGTGGTTCTGGATGATGAGGTAAGGAGTAGGATAAGAACAAACAGACCAAATCTGGAAGTGTATACCCCTGTGTGGTTGTGAAGAGGTGCATGAGAATACACCTCCCCAAAACAGAGAAATTATTTGAAGTTATGTTTCGCTGTTTTCACTTGGTGGTGTATAGAAGTCTTTCCCAATCCAGCCCTTGTTCATTTTTATAAGAGTCAGCCTGTCAGCATTTTCAGTTGACAGGCGGATGCACTTATCTGTTATAATTCCACCAACAGTACTAAAAACCCACTCTGACAGAACTCTAGCAGCAGGGCAGACCAGGACCTCCAAAGGCATAGAGAGCCAGTTCATTCCTTGAGTCCAGCTTGGATACCCAATAATTAAAAGGCACAGATGAATCCCAGAGGATGTTTGTGCGATCTGCAAGGTACTCCCTCACCATCTTCCCAAACATTGCACTTCTTGTGACAGCACCCCTTGCCTCTGTGCCGTCACGATGTAAGGGTCTAAGAAAACTGTAGCAGAACTTTGCCATTGTTCCCCTGCCTGAGCTGGATTGTACTTCTGTCTCTCTCACTTGGACTCCTTGGTTGAACAACAAACTCTGACGTCTGCTGCCAGCGTTCCCACATAGGAAGTTTCTAAGTAATTCCGCTACAAGATCCCTCTGGATCTACTGCAACATTTTAGTACACCTCCCTGACTCTGGCAGAAGAGAATGTAAGTTCTCCTTGTAGCGTGGATCTAGTAGTGTCACCAACCAGTAATGAGTGTCACCCAAAATTTTTATAATGCAAGGGTTAAGTGAAATGCAGCGCAACATAAAGTCAGCCATGCATGCCAGACTGCTAACATGCAAGACTTCCGTGTCCTCACCAACAGGATGGCTGACCGTGCTGTCCTCCTCCTCCTCCCTGTCCTCAAGCCATCCCCGATGAAAGGTCGGTATTACAGCTGTGCTTGTAGTACTGTCTATAGCGAATGAAAATAGCTCCTGTTCTTCCTCCTTCTCCTCATTGCCTACCAATCCACGTTGAGAAGACATAAGGCTGGGCTGAGTGTAATCCCCCTTTATGGTTCCTTGTTCCATGTCCTTGTGCTCTGCCTGCAATGCATCTTCTTTAATTGTGAGAAGAGAGGTTTTCAGAGTGCTGTGAAGTGGGATGGTGATGCTAATTATGGCGTCTTCGCCGCTCACCATTTTGGTGCAGTCCTCAAAGTTTTGGAGGATGGTACATATGTCTGACATCCATGTCCACTCCTGAAGTCTTATGTGTGGAGTCTGAACTGAATATTGACGGCCTTGTTGATGTTGGTAGTTAACAACTGTCGTCTTCTGCTCACAAATCCTTTCCAACATATGCAGCATAGAGTTCCAGTGCGTGGAGACTAGTGTTGAGCATTCCGATACTGCAAATATCGGGTATCGGCCGATATTGGCGGTATCGAAATTCTGATACCGAGTTCCGACACTTTTGCAATATCGGATACTGGAATCGGAAGTTCCCATAATGCAAAGAGCAAGTTTTATTTAATTCAGCCAATGAGGAATCATTAGAAGTGTGGGAACATCCTGTTCTGCATGTTAGGCATGTAACTACTGGCATGGCTGTGATTGGCTGCAGAAATGATGTCATGATGCACTATAAAAGCCGCCGCCGCCATTTTGGGTTCACTCTGCTGTGAATTCAGTTAGGGACAGGACGCTGTTGTTCTGACTGAGGGATAGTTTGAGATAGTGATTTGCTTCATTGCGCTTTACCCAGGTTAATTTAGCAACCGCTGTGTGAGAACCTTGTTTTTGCCTTGCAGCGCTGTTAACTGCTGCCTGCAAGGTGTCTGTGTGAGTGCAGCTCATTCTGTAGTCTGTTCTGCAGCCACAGCTGGTTGTAGTCAGCTCAGGGTGTGTCACTGCCTCATACTGTTCCATTGTCCTTTTTTCAATTAGTGCAGCCTGCTGCACATTTTTTCAAATTTATCCTATTAGTGGGTTTCCATCTGTATCCTGCTAGATTGTGGAAAAACACTATATAGGATCACATAGAGGAGCTTTTTCTCAGTCGCCCATGACAGCACTACCAGAGAGAGGGGATCCGCCCTTCAGGGACAGGAAACCTACAGGATAAAAGGGCAGTACCTCTCCCCTGCATGAGTTTGGTTTCCTGTCGCTGACGGGGAACCTCCTTGGATGGTACCTGCATGAAGAACCGACCGACGAGGACCGAGGCCGGCCAGTCCGACTTCTGGCGGCGGGAACGCCCCTGCCACGGCTGGTCCGGTATCCGAAGCCGCCACAGCTCCGACTGAGGGGTCCGGTAGTGTGTGCGGGGGGAAGCGCAGCCGCCGCTCTGATGGGAGCCTGGGGCTTCATGCTGCTGTGAGAAACGCCGAAATCCAAGATGGCGCCGCACCGGAAGTAGTAGTGGAACTTCCGGTTCAGGGGCGACGCTGTGAGTGACTGCACCAAGATGGCGCTGCTCCGGAACCGGAATACTCCATTTCCGGGTTGCTGGCTGCGGGCATGCGCAGTAAGAAAGAAAAAAAAAAAAAAAAATGGACGCTTCATCTTTCGGCAGCCACAGGTGAAGGGGGTTAATAGCGCTTATATGGAGAAGGCGACTGAGGCTCCTGGCTGCAGGCTGTTCCACGGTAATACCATGGAGGACAGCGACCAGCAGCTCCATCCGCCGCTGCCACCACCGCCGCAGCAGCAGCAACAACAGCACCGTCGGCAGAAATTGGACTTTCAGGAAAAACGGATTTCGGCAGGCAATCGAAGCTCTCGGTCTGATAGCCGTTCCACTCAGCGCAGTAAAAGCTCCAGTGTGGTAAATCAGCTGCCTCCCACGGATGCTTCTCAGACGACCCCTCCTCCTCCAGAACTGGCAAGGAAGAGAAAGGGGAAGATGAAGCATAGAACCTGCCCCCTATGTGAAACAGCTTTGTCACAGACGTGGGACAAAAAGCTATGTGGGTCTTGTATAGAACGAGTCCTCTGTGAGGAGACCCCAAACTTTGCTTCCGAATTACGGTCCGTAATTAAATCGGAAGTTGAGACTGCGTTTAGCTCCTTTAAAAGTGGGAAGGCTACTAAAAAACAACCTATTTCCCCTGCGGATTCTGACCCTTCCTATTCCGGGAGTAAGAGCTCAGATACGCATGACTCCTCATCCTCTTCTTCGGATAACGAGAGTGGAGGTCATCATTGTTTCCCCCTAGAGGAGGTCGATGGCCTTGTTAAGGCGATACGATCTACAATGGGGGTTCTGGACCCCCGTCCTGACAAAACCGTTCAGGACATTATGTTTGGGGGACTATCTCAAAGGAAGCGTAAAGTATTCCCCCTTAATGAGAATATACAGGCATTAATTAAAAAGGAGTGGGAGAAACCGGAAAGGAAAAACGCATCGGTCCCCTCTATTAAAAGGAAATACCCCTTTGAAGATGAGGCTTCTGCTACATGGGATAAAGCCCCCAAACTAGATGTTGCGGTGGCTAAAGCCTCAAAAAAGTTTGCCCTACCGTTCGAGGACATGGGAACCCTGAAAGACCCTCTTGATAAGAGGGCAGATACCTTTCTCAAAGGGGCCTGGGAGTCAGCAGGAGGATGCCTAAGACCTACCATAGTGGCAGCTTGCACGTCACGGTCTCTAATGATCTGGGTTGATAACCTAGAAAAACAGCTCAGAGATGGGGTCCCGAGAAATAAAATCTTAGAGTCTATCCCTATGATTAGGGGAGCTGCGGCGTTTCTGGCGGATTCTTCGGCTGACTCAATTAAACTATCATCTAAATCCACAGCCCTTTCAAATGCAGCACGTAGAACCTTGTGGCTGAAAACCTGGCCAGGGGACTTGCAAACTAAACAGAAACTTTGTTCCATTCCGTGTGAGGGCAAATTCCTCTTCGGAGAAACTCTGGATGATATCCTGCAAAAAGCGGGTGATAAAAAGAAAGGGTTTCCTGTCCTCGCCCCAACATATAATAAGCGGCCCTTTCGGAACAGGAAATTTTCTAAAAGGAGACCACCAAGAGATCAAACCCGATGGAACGACGGGAGAAGGAAGGATAGAGGGTTCCTTTTTGGTAACTCCCCTCGCGATAAAAAACCCCGCTCCAAGTGACATCTCTCCCAGGGTGGGAGGGAGATTATCTCAATTCCTTCCGGCCTGGGAGAAAATTTCATCCAGCTCTTGGATTATAAATCTAATACGAGAAGGGCTTCACATAAACTTTCTATCCTTACCCCCAAGGAACTATGTGGTAACACCGTTGAGGTCGTCTCCCCTACAGCAAGAAGCCCTGGAGCTAGAAATCATAAAACTACTAAACAAATCTGTCATCCAAGAAGTCCCCCCTCTGGAGAGGGGAAAGGGATTTTATTCTCCATTGTTTCTGGTGCCCAAACCAGACGGAACCTTCCGAACCATAATAAACTTACGGAAGTTGAATACCTATGTAAAAAATCAGAAGTTCAAAATGGAGTCAATAAAGTCAACAATAAAAAATCTGTTTCCAAACTGTTTTATGATAGTTCTAGATCTCAGCGATGCATATTATCACGTTCCCATCCACAAGACTTCTCAGCAATTCCTCAGACTAGCGGTAGTCATGAAAGGACAGACAAAGGAATACCAATACAAGGCTCTCCCATTTGGTATATCAATTGCCCCTCGCGTCTTCACCAAGCTGATAGCAGAGATGATGGCGCATCTGAGGGAGGAAAATGTCTTGATTATTCCATATCTAGACGACTTTTTGATCGTGAGCAATTTGGCCGAACTCTGCTGCCAACAACGCGACAGAGTCATAGACGTTTTGAAAAAATTGGGGTGGCTAGTGAACCTCCAGAAGTCGAAGCTGGAACCAGCCAGGGTTCAAGACTTTTTGGGTCTCATCTTAGACTCAAATTCTCAGATGTGTCTCCTTCCACACGAGAAAAAACAAAAAATAATTCACTTAGTGTCAGAAGCACATGCAAACCCTACCATGACCCTAAGGAAGGCGATGTCACTACTGGGGTCCCTCTCTGCTTGCCTTCCAGCAGTTCAGTGGGCGCAGCTCCACACAAGACCCCTCCAGTGGGATGTCTTAAAAAACCAAAGACTGCTGGGAGGGCGGTTAGAAGGTCGCATGACTCTAGGTTTGCCTGCTATTCGTTCCCTAGCCTGGTGGTTAAATCTCAACAACTTGTCAAAGGGAGTTCCCTGGGTGATAGAGACATCTCAGATACTCACTACAGACGCGAGTCCCGCAGGGTGGGGGGCTCACCTGGGCAACAGAATCGCTCAGGGGCTATGGACAAATCAGGAGCTCGTGTCTTCCTCAAATCAAAAAGAACTGAGAGCGGTAAACCATGCCTTACTGTATTTTCTAAACGAGCTACAAGGTCACCATGTCCGAGTATTCTCGGACAACAGAGTAGTGGTAGCTTACCTAAACCACCAGGGGGGAACCAGATCCCAAACATTAATGAGGACCACCTCCGAAATTTTCAGCCTGGTTCAAAACAATTTTCTTTCCCTATCGGCCCTACACATAAAGGGGGTAGAAAACCAGAAAGCGGACTTCTTAAGTCGTACCCAATTAAGGCAGGGAGAGTGGTCTCTAAATCAGGGGATTTTCAACAAAATCACAGATCTATGGGGTGTCCCCGTGATAGACCTCTTTGCCAACTCTCACAACAGGAAGGTGGAAGCCTTCTGCTCCCTGGACTCCAGGGGGAACCCCCAGGCCGTGGATGCGTTCACAATTCCCTGGACACAAACACTGGCATATGCATTTCCCCCCACCATTCTCATTCCAGCAGTCCTGCGGAAGGTCAGGCAGGACAGATCCAGACTCATTCTAATAGCCCCCTTCTGGCTCAGGAGAGCCTGGTTCTCATGGCTGAGGATGCTATCAATCACCGATCCCTGGGTCCTTCCGGATCTTCCGGACCTCCTGTCTCAGGGACCGGTGTTCCACCCCCAGTCAGAGAATTTACATCTGACAGCATGGTATTTGAGAGGTCACTATTGAGGGAAAGAGGGTTTTCTGACAAACTAGTGTCCACTCTAATGAAAAGTAGAAAACCTGTAACTACAAAAATTTACGGTAAAACCTGGAAAAAAATTCCTATCATCCTCGGGGGTAAGATTGCAGGACGGGGTCCCAATCACTGAAATACTAGAGTTTTTACAAAAAGGATTAGACCTAGGCCTTTCAGTAAGTACATTAAAGGTACAAATAGCAGCTCTGGGAGCCCTATACTGTGAAAACATAGCCACCAACCCTTGGGTAGTACGGTTCGTCAGAGCAGCTGCAAGGTCTAAACCCGTAACTACACGGAGGTTACCATCTTGGGATTTGAATTTAGTATTGTCAGCCCTAACAGAATCCCTGTTCGAGCCCTTAGAATCACTTCCTCTTAAGATTCTTTCACTTAAAACGGCCCTCCTAATAGCCCAGACTTCGGCCCGTAGAATAAGTGACCTCCAAGCCCTATCTGCAAACCCTCCATTTACACAAATCCTGGATGATAGAGTTATACTAAAAACAGACCCTGCCTATTTGCCAAAAGTTGCATCCTCATTCCATAGATCCCAGGAAATAATACTTCCTTCTTTTTGTCCAGACCCTAGGAATAAGAAGGAAGAAAAATTCCACACACTAGATGTGAAAAGATGTCTAGCCCAATACCTTAAAATCACCCAGCAGCATAGGAAGGAAGGGTCTCTTTTTATCTGCTTCCAGGGGCCCTGAAAAGGACTCAAAGCTTCTAAAGGCACTATTGCTCGATGGGTGACAGACGCAATAGCCTTGGCGTACTCATCCACCGGAAACGCTGTTCCAGAGGGACTAAAGGCCCACTCTACGAGGGCTATGGCGACCTCCTAGGCCGAAAGGTCGGCGGTACCATTAGATCAAATCTGTAAAGCGGCCACCTGGTCATCACCTTCAACCTTTTTCAGACACTACCGCTTAGACCTAGCCTCTTCATCTGACCTGACCTTCGGAACAAGGGTTCTACAGGCTGTGGTCCCTCCCTAAGCAATATCTCTGAAATTCTCTCTGGTAGTGCTGTCATGGGCGACTGAGAAAGTCGTAGTTACTCACTGATAACGGTGTTTCTCAGAGCCCATGACAGCACCTGCTTATTCCCCCCCTCATCACGTGTGCGGTGAGCACATTATTTTGTGTGAAGTGGTTTTCCATATAGACACGGTGTTTACTTGCTAAGAGATACGTTAAATTGTATATTTTTTGGTTGTTGTGACTAACCTGGAGGACCTCCGATGCTCTGTAAACAAAACTGATGCAGGGGAGAGGTACCGCCCTTTTATCCTGTAGGTTTCCTGTCCCTGAAGGGCGGATCCCCTCTCTCTGGTAGTGCTGTCATGGGCTCTGAGAAACACCATTATCGGTGAGTAACTACGACTTTTTGGCCTTGCAGCGCCGTTCACGGCTGTCTGCACGGTCTCTGTGTGAGTGCAGCTCACTCTGTAGTCTGTTCTGCGAAAAAAACAAAAAGTTAAAGGGAACCTGTCACCCTCAAAATCGATGGTGAGGTAAGCTCACTGTCATCAGGGGCTTATCTACAGCATTCTGTAATGTTGTAGATAAGCCACTGATGTTACCTGAAAGAGGAGAAAAAGACGTTAGATTATACTCACCCAGGGGCGGTCCCGCTCCGATGGGCGTCTCAGGTCTGGTACAGTGCCTACCATCTTCATTCCATGACGTCCTTTTCTGGTCTTCACACCGCGGAAAGGTCAGAGAGGCCCGGCGCCTGTGCACTGCAGTACTTTGCTCTGCCCTCAACAGGGCAGACAAAGTACGCCTGCGCCGGAGCCGCGGCATGAAGCCCAGAAGAGGACATCATGGAATGAAGATGGTAGGCGCCGGAGCGGACCTGAGACACCCATCGGACCGGACCGCAGCGGGACCGCCCCTGGGTGAGTATAATCTAACCTCTTTTTCTCCTCTTTCAGGTAACATCGGGGGCTTATCTACAGCATTACAGAATGCTGTAGATAATCCCCTCATGACGGTGAGCTTACCTCATCATCAATTTTAGGGGTGACAGGTTCCCTTTAATAAAGTTCACCAAACACTCCACTTTACAGTTGTGTAGGCCACATTAGCTCATATTAAAGTGTAGTCCACACTTTATAAAATTAGTGTTTCTTATACCTGTTAGCAGCTGTTCAGGAATAAGCACACTAAGCCCTTAGTACTTTTCTGCTTAATTTTATCAGTCTACCAAGATGAAGAAGGCAGGGAGTAAGGCATATAGTGGTGGGCGTGGAGTTTCTGAAGGGAGAAGACATGGGGATTCTGTGCTGCCTGCTACGGGCACTGGTGACTCATCATCCCCCAGTTTTAGCAGGGAACAGTTCTTCGTGTGCCGTAACCCACTTCTGCGGGACAAACAAATTGAAGCCGTTGTCAGATAAATGGCAGCTAACGCATCGACTTCAATTAGTGCCACATCCTCTCAGGAACAGAGCACTGAAGAGCACCATCTGTCTCTTCACCACCTGCCAAATTGCCCAGGCAGTCAGTGAGCCCTGTAGAGGAGCCATCTCTACATCTGTTCTCTGAATCTCTTGGCTTGGAAAGAGGGGGCCAGCCAAGCAGCATTCGAGAAATGGAAGAAGAGGCAGTATGCAGTGATGCCCAACAGCTTTGTCTCTCTGAATCTGAAGAGGCGGGTGGGCCAGTGCCTCTGGTCAGCAAACCTCAGTACGCATCTGATGATGAGACTCAGGTGCCACTTTCTGGTGCGTACTGTGCTGCCGAGACTACCGAGGAGAAGCAGCTGGTGGAAGAGGGTAGTGTAGATGATGAGGTCCTTGACCCATCATGGCGTGAGGTACAGGAAGGTGGTGGGAGCAGCTCTGAGGAAGAGATTCCCTGAATGGCCCAAAAAGGAGGGAGAGGGAGGGGGAAGACTGCGTTGCCTGTAGCCTCCACTTCGGCACCCATTAGGAGCATGCCTCTTCCAAAAGCCAAAATGGGCGCTCCCAAGACTTGCAGTGCCTGGTCCTTTTTTGACACAGTTGCAGATGATATTTGCTTTGTCAAATGCAAGCTGTGTGATCAGAAAGTCAAAAGAGGGAAAAGTGTCAGCAACCTCAATACCACAAATATGTGGAAACATGTGCGGATCAAGCACGTGGTGGAGTTACAAAAACACACTGAAGACCTAGGCCAACCTATAGCAGCACCTACCACCTCTTCAGCTCGTGTGGTAGCCTCTTCCTCCAGCTCACACACAGCTGGTTCGGCTTCCTCACAGGATCACCATGGAAGAACCTCTGGCACTGTTGTACAGAGACCCAATGTAATTCCACCCACAGCACCACGTTCTCTGTCATCCTCACATTCCCAGCCCAGTCTACAGCCATCGGTAGCATGGGAGAAAAAGCGGCTATTCTCGGCAAACCACCCCCGAGCACAGGCTCTGAATTCTGGCATTGAAAAACTACTGTCCCTTGAAATGCTGTCATTCAGGCTGGTGGAGACTGACACCTTCCATAACTTGATGGCATTGGCAGTCCCACAATACAATGTGCCCAGCCACTTTTATTTCAGCACTGCAGGCAAGCTGTCCCTGCCCTGCAAAAGCATGTGGAGGGAAACATTAAACATGCGCTACTAAAAGCCATCAGTAGCAAAGTCCACCTCACCACCGATGCGTGGACCAGTCACCATGGACAGGGACGATACCTTTCCCTCACTGCCCATTGGGTAAATGTTGTTCAGCCGGGTACAGATCTTGAGAGTGGCAATGTACGTGTTCTGCCAACTCCAAGGATTGAAGACACAAAAAAGCACAGTGAGGTAAAAAATACTCTGTTGTAAAAAAAAAATTACAGTAATAAGCAAGTGCTAGTCAAAAGATGTAAAGAAAACAGGGTATTTAGTTGATACGTTTTTTTGCAAAAAAATGTATACTAAGCTGCTCCACCAAATCGCCAAGGTATACCCTTATAGAGCAGTCCTAACTAATGTATGCAATCCCTATCTGATGTATTTAAAACCTGATTATCTGTATAGTACCTGTATAAGCAGGGTTCAGAGAGAAAAAAATATACATGTGGACATGCAGGATGGAACAGCTTAAATGCAAATGACCCACAGAGGAGTGGTGGACTCCCCAGTCTTGTAGAAACAAGAGAACAATTATAGAACCAGAAACACATGGGCTACTTGCACACTGAACAAGTCTGTAGGAACCTGTTCACACCACCAGAAAACTTGAAGACACAAAAAAGCACAGTGAGGTCAAAAATACTCTGTTGTAAAAAAAAAAAACTCCAAGGATTGCAGGAATCCAGTCTGTACACATTGACTCCTTCTCATACTCCAGTTCCTCTGAATCAGCGCTGCAGGAGCCATGACAGTCCACCTGCACATGGAACCGTGAACGCTTACCTGTTACGACCGATATGAGCACAGCCGTGGCCAATCGTCAACAGGTCGTATTGAAATTAATTTCTTTGGGGAATCGAAGCCACACAGCGCAGGAGCTCTGGAATGCCATCAAGCAGGAGAGCGACATGTAGCTTGTGTCAGTGAATCTCCAGCCAGGCATGATAGTGTGTGACAATGGCCGAAATCTGGTGGCAGCTCTGGCCCTAGGCAACCTCACTCGCATCCCATGTCTGGCACATGTGCACCACTTGGTTGTGCAGAGTTTTTTGAGGGACTATCCGGATCTTGAGGCACTGCTGCACAAGGTCCGCCAAGAGTGTGCTCACTTTCGGCGCTCCAGCTTCGTCAGGAAGGAAGGAATTTAGTTCCGAAACGCGCGTCGGGCGTGAGTGTGTACGCTGGTCAGGCACGGTACCCCAAGGTAATATTAATCATATATTTTGTTTCCTGGGAATTTCTTTTGTTTAGCACTTAGCACCTTGTGATTCTTATCATTGTACAGGGCTGTAATAATACTCTGCCAGTTAATAATAACTTCTTCTTTTAGCACCTTAGCAATTTTTGCACATATTGCACAATATATTTGGAGTTTTTATTAAACCTTTCATATTTTTTTGTACTTTGTTTCACTTAATTCTCAGGAATTAGTATACCCCTATATGATAAGGGAGAGAATTTACCTTGCACAGATATACAGTATATGTGATTTTTTTACTGTGCATGTGGGTATCCGCATATTTATTGTCATATGCCGTCCGTGCTGCACATTTTTTTGTATGATATGCTACAATTTTCTGTATTTTAATATTAAATATTTTTTATATATTGTATCACTGCTTAATAAAAGAATATAATTAATCCAATTTGGTCTTCTTGGTATATCCGTGCTTTGGTGATTGGGTTTGGTCCTTGGTTTGAGTGGTTTCCACTTCTTGCTTTCTTTAAAAGACACCCTGGTGAATTAATGTCATCACATTTATGGTTATTTACATATAGATTGCGTTAAGATTGGGTTGTTCTTTTATACGTTTTTTTCTAATATGAAGGACATCTGCCAGGTTTTGGGTGCCTTCGATGATTCCACGCGGATGGCGAGTGCAGATGATGCACTAGTCAGCATGACTGTCCCCCTTATCTGCCTGCTTCAACAAACACTGCAAGCGCTAAGGGATGAGGTTGTGGAAGAGGTGGAGGATGAGGAGTCACAAATGCCATCTGCTTCTGGACAGTCTGCGCAACGTGGTTCCTCACTAAGGCCTAGGCAGGGGACACTTTGTGAGGAGGATGAGGAGGAGTCAATGGAGGAGGAAGACATCTGTCCAGAGGAGGGAGTTACACAATGCTCCAGTAGTCAGTATGTAGAGTGAGGGTGGGGTGATGCAGAGCAGGCAGAGATCACGCCTCAAGCAGGGGACAGCGTTTCTTGGCCATTTGGCAGTCTGCAGCACATGGTTGATTTCATGCTGCAGTGCCTGAGAAACGACCGCCGCATCGCCCACATTCTCAATACGGCTGATTATTTGGTGTACACCCTCCTAGATCCTTGCTACCGGGACAACTTACAAAGCCTCATAACACCGTTGAACCGGGAGCGTAAAATGTGGGAGTACCAAGACACACTGGTGAATTCCATCATCTTCTCCAGTCCATCTGAGAGCAGTGCTGCTAGTGCTTTACAAAGCAGCTCAGTGCATCGAGGCAGTGGAGGAAGCTCTGCACAAAGAGGGAGCAGAAGCAGTGCCTCAGCACAAGGCAAGACCAGTATGGCCCAACTGTGGCAAAGTTTTGTGTGCCCGCCACAAATGTCTACACCATCACAGATGGCTCCAGTCAGCAGGAGGCAACGTTTACGTCACATGGTGACAGACTACATGTCTTGCCCTCTCAGTGTACTCCCAGATGGCTCTTCCCCCTTGAAGTTTTGGGTCTCTAAGCTGGTTACATGGCCAGAGCTTAGCCAGTATGCATTGGAGGTGCTGGCTTGCCCTGCTGCTAGTGTATTATCAGAATGCGTCTTTAGTGCCGCAGGTGGTGTACTAACAGGCCGTCGCATGCGACAAACCTCCGATAACATTGACCGGCTTACTTACCTGAAAATGAACAAGGCCTGGATCTCACAGGAATTTGCCACTCCTCTTCCAGATTAAATAATTGGTTGGCAACATTATCCAGGTCTCCTGTTGTGTTCATGTTTCTACCACCTAAACTGCAATCCCTGGGCTCCAACACCTCCAGTTGCTGTTCAGAAGTGCTGTCTGCACAGTCAACACATGACCCAGTGTTATTGGGTTTCAGTAACATCAGCAGATCCCAATCTGTGTATCCGACAATTTCTCCTGCTCCATCCACACTCACATTACAACAGATATTAAATTTGCTCCAATTAGGCCTCAGCCCCCACTCTGCTTCTCCTCCATTCCCTGGGCTCCAACACCACCAGGTGCTGCCCAGAAGTGCCATCTGCACAGAGAAAAACACTAGCTCCTGTGTTAATGGGGTTCAGTAACGTCAGCTGCTTCCCTGCTGTGTATCTGGCAATTGCTCCTGCTACCTCCACACTCACACTACTTCAGATATTAAATTTGCTCCAATTAGGCCTCAGCCTCCACTCTGCTTCTCCTCCATTCCCTGGGCTCCAACACCACCAGCTGCTGCTCGGAAGTGCCGTCAGCACAGTCAACACTTGCCGCCGTGTTATTGGCTTTCAGTAACGTCAGCTGATCCCATGCTGTGTATCTGGCAATTGCTCCTGCTACCTCCACACTCACACTACTACAGATATTAAACTGCCTCAAATTAGGCCTCGGCCTTCACCCTGATTGACCCTGGGCTCCAACACCGCCAGTTGCTGCTCAGAAGTGCTGTCTGCACAGAGATAAACACTAGCTCCTGTGTTAGTGGGGTTCAGTAACGTCAGCTGCTTCCCTGCTGTGTATCTGGCAATTGCTCCTGCTACCTCCACACTCACACTACTTCAGATATTAAACTTGCTCCAATTAGGCCTCGGCCTACACTCTGCTTCTCCTAGATTCCCTGGGCTCCAACACCGCCATTTGCTGCTCAGAAGTGCCGTTTGCACAGAGAAAAACACTGGCTCCTGTGTTTAGTGGGGTTCAGTAATGTCAGCTGCTTCCCTGCTGTGTATCCGGTAATTGCTCCTGCTACCTCCACACTCAGACTACTACAGATATTAAACTGCCTCAAATTAGGCCTCGGCCTACACCCTGATTGACCCTGGGCTCCAACACTGCCAGTTGCTGCTCAGAAGTGCCGTCTGCACAGAGAAAAACACTAGCTCCTGTGTTAGTGGGGTTTAGTAATGTCAGCTGCTTCCCTGCTGTGTATCTGGTAACTGCTACTGCTACCTCCACACTCAGACTACTACAGATATTAAACTGCCTCAAATTAGGCCTCGGCTTACACCCTACACCCTGATTGACCCTGGGCTCCAACACTGCCAGTTGCTGCTCGGAAGTGCTGTCTGCACAGTCAACACCTGCTCCAGTGTTATTGGGGTTCAGTAACGCCAGCTGCTCCCCTGCTTTGTGTGCGGCAATTTCTTCTGCTCCCTCCACACTAAAGCTACAACAGATATTAAACTAGCTCAAATTAGGCCTCGGCCTACACTTTGCTTCTAGCATTGACCCTGGGCTCCAAGACCGCCAGTTGCTGCCCGGAACTGCTGTCTGCACAGTCAACAGGTGCTCCTCTATTATTGGGGTTCAGTAACGCCAGCTGCTCCCCTGCTGTGTGTGTGGCAATTTCTCCACTCAGTTTCTAGCATTGACCCTGGGCTCTAACACTGCCAGTTGCTTCTCGGAAGTGCTGTCTGCACAGTCAACACCTGCTACAGTGTTATAAGGGTTCAGTAATGCCAGCTGCTCCCCTGCTGTGTGTGCGGCAATTTCTCCTGCTCCCTCCACATTATCACTACTACAGAAATGAAAGGGAACCTGTCCTCCCCCAGGTGTTTGTAACTACATGAGCCACCTTGTGCAGCACTAATGCTGCACAAGGAAAAGGTGGCTCTTTTAGTTATGCTCCTTGCACATGCTGAACTAAACACTTATAAAATGTGTCCCCTCATACCGTGAAAGTCCCGGAGGTGGGACTTTTCTTCCTAATCAGACGCGGCACAGCTGTCATTCATACCCCCTTGGCGCCGTGCGCCGCCTCCTGAGCGTTGTTTGAATGTGTCCCGGAGCCTGCGCTGTTATGTTATCCCTTGGGCATGCACAGTTAGTGCTGCCCGTCTTCTGACATCATTTGATGTCAGGCTGACTACGCCTGTGCGGCCGCGCTTCCCGAGATCCCGCCCTGCAGTGTCTTCTGATTTATTCACACTGCGGGGCTGGGATTCATGGGCATGCGCAGTGCATATCTTTGCCTCTCACTCATCTCCCTCCGCCTTCTTCAGACTGTGCAGCGTCAGCTGATCCCTTATCGCCGTGGCATGCGCTTAGGGATCAGCTGACGCTGCACAGTCTGAAGGAGGCGGAAGGAGATGAGTGAGAGGTGAAGATATGCACTGTGCATGCCCATGAATCCTAGCCCCACAGTGTGAATAAATCAGAAGACACTGAGGGGCGGGATCACGGGCAGCGCGGCCACACAGGTGCAGTCAGCTGACAACAAATGATGTCAGAAGACGGGCAGCATTAACTGCACATGCCCAAGGGATAACATAACAGCGCAGGCTCCGGGACAGATTCAAACAACGCGGAGGAGGCGGCGCCCGGCGCCAAGAGGGCTTGAATGACGGCTGTGCTGCATCTCAATAAGAAGGAAAGTTCCCCCTCCGGGACGGTTTCACGGTATGAGGGGGCACATTTTATAAGTGTTAACTTCAGTGTGTGCAAGGAGCATAATTAAAAGAGCCACTTTTCCTTGTGCAGCATTAAGGCTGCACAAGGTAAATCTTTTTGTTACAAATGCCAAAGGCTGAGGCCTAATTGGAGCAAGTTGAAAGGGAACCTCTAATTATTTTGTGTGAAGTGGTTTTCCATATAGACACGGTGTTTACTTGCTAAGAGATACGTTAAATTGTATATTTTTTTGTTGTTGTGACTAACCTGGAGGACCTCCGATGCTCTGTAAACAAAACTGATGCAGGGGAGAGGTACCGCCCTTTTATCCTGTAGGTTTCCTGTCCCTGAAGGGCGGATCCCCTCTCTCTGGTAGTGCTGTCATGGGCTCTGAGAAACACCGTTATCGGTGAGTAACTACGACTTTTTGGCCTTGCAGCGCCGTTCACGGCTGTCTGCACGGTCTCTGTGTGAGTGCAGCTCACTCTGTAGTCTGTTCTGCGAAAAAAACAAAAAGTTAAAGGGAACCTGTCACCCTCAAAATCGATGGTGAGGTAAGCTCACTGTCATCAGGGGCTTATCTACAGCATTCTGTAATGTTGTAGATAAGCCACTGATGTTACCTGAAAGAGGAGAAAAAGACGTTAGATTATACTCACCCAGGGGCGGTCCCGCTCCGATGGGCGTCTCAGGTCTGGTACAGTGCCTCCCATCTTCATTCCATGACGTCCTTTTCTGGTCTTCACACCGCGGAAAGGTCAGAGAGGCCCGGCGCCTGTGCACTGCAGTACTTTGCTCTGCCCTCAACAGGGCAGACAAAGTACGCCTGCGCCGGAGCCGCGGCATGAAGCCCAGAAGAGGACATCATGGAATGAAGATGGTAGGCGCCGGAGCGGACCTGAGACACCCATCGGACCGGACCGCAGCGGGACCGCCCCTGGGTGAGTATAATCTAACCTCTTTTTCTCCTCTTTCAGGTAACATCGGGGGCTTATCTACAGCATTACAGAATGCTGTAGATAATCCCCTCATGACGGTGAGCTTACCTCATCATCAATTTTAGGGGTGACAGGTTCCCTTTAATAAAGTTCACCAAACACTCCACTTTACAGTTGTGTAGGCCACATTAGCTCATATTAAAGTGTAGTCCACACTTTATAAAATTAGTGTTTCTTATACCTGTTAGCAGCTGTTCAGGAATAAGCACACTAAGCCCTTAGTACTTTTCTACTTAATTTTATCAGTCTACCAAGATGAAGAAGGCAGGGACTAAGGCATATAGTGGTGGGCGTGGAGTTTCTGAAGGGAGAAGACATGGGGATTCTGTGCTGCCTGCTACGGGCACTGGTGACTCATCATCCCCCAGTTTTAGCAGGGAACAGTTCTTCGTGTGCCGTAACCCACTTCTGCGGGACAAACAAATTGAAGCCGTTGTCAGATAAATGGCAGCTAACGCATCGACTTCAATTAGTGCCACATCCTCTCAGGAACAGAGCACTGAAGAGCACCCATCTGTCTCTTCACCACCTGCCAAATTGCCCAGGCAGTCAGTGAGCCCTGTAGAGGAGCCATCTCTACATCTGTTCTCTGAATCTCTTGGCTTGGAAAGAGAGGGCCAGCCAAGCAGCATTCGAGAAATGGAAGAAGAGGCAGTATGCAGTGATGCCCAACAGCTTTGTCTCTCTGAATCTGAAGAGGCGGGTGGGCCAGTGCCTCTGGTCAGCAAACCTCAGTACGCATCTGATGATGAGACTCAGGTGCCACTTTCTGGTGCGTACTGTGCTGCCGAGACTACCGAGGAGAAGCAGCTGGTGGAAGAGGGTAGTGTAGATGATGAGGTCCTTGACCCATCATGGCGTGAGGTACAGGAAGGTGGTGGGAGCAGCTCTGAGGAAGAGATTCCCTGAATGGCCCAAAAAGGAGGGAGAGGGAGGGGGAAGACTGCGTTGCTTGTAGCCTCCACTTCGGCACCCATTAGGAGCATGCCTCTTCCAAAAGCCAAAATGGGCGCTCCCAAGACTTGCAGTGCCTGGTCCTTTTTTGACACAGTTGCAGATGATATTTGCTTTGTCAAATGCAAGCTGTGTGATCAGAAAGTCAAAAGAGGGAAAAGTGTCAGCAACCTCAATACCACAAATATGTGGAAACATGTGCGGATCAAGCACGTGGTGGAGTTACAAAAACACACTGAAGACCTAGGCCAACCTATAGCAGCACCTACCACCTCTTCAGCTCGTGTGGTAGCCTCTTCCTCCAGCTCACACACAGCTGGTTCGGCTTCCTCACAGGATCACCATGGAAGAACCTCTGGCACTGTTGTACAGAGACCCAATGTAATTCCACCCACAGCACCACGTTCTCTGTCATCCTCACATTCCCAGCCCAGTCTACAGCCATCGGTAGCATGGGAGAAAAAGCGGCTATTCTCGGCAAACCACCCCCGAGCACAGGCTCTGAATTCTGGCATTGAAAAACTACTGTCCCTTGAAATGCTGTCATTCAGGCTGGTGGAGACTGACACCTTCCATAACTTGATGGCATTGGCAGTCCCACAATACAATGTGCCCAGCCACTTTTATTTCAGCACTGCAGGCAAGCTGTCCCTGCCCTGCAAAAGCATGTGGAGGGAAACATTAAACATGCGCTACTAAAAGCCATCAGTAGCAAAGTCCACCTCACCACCGATGCGTGGACCAGTCACCATGGACAGGGACGATACCTTTCCCTCACTGCCCATTGGGTAAATGTTGTTCAGCCGGGTACAGATCTTGAGAGTGGCAATGTACGTGTTCTGCCAACTCCAAGGATTGAAGACACAAAAAAGCACAGTGAGGTAAAAAATACTCTGTTGTAAAAAAAAAATTACAGTAATAAGCAAGTGCTAGTCAAAAGATGTAAAGAAAACAGGGTATTTAGTTGATACGTTTTTTTGCAAAAAAATGTATACTAAGCTGCTCCACCAAATCGCCAAGGTATACCCTTATAGAGCAGTCCTAACTAATGTATGCAATCCCTATCTGATGTATTTAAAACCTGATTATCTGTATAGTACCTGTATAAGCAGGGTTCAGAGAGAAAAAAATATACATGTGGACATGCAGGATGGAACAGCTTAAATGCAAATGACCCACAGAGGAGTGGTGGACTCCCCAGTCTTGTAGAAACAAGAGAACAATTATAGAACCAGAAACACATGGGCTACTTGCACACTGAACAAGTCTGTAGGAACCTGTTCACACCACCAGAAAACTTGAAGACACAAAAAAGCACAGTGAGGTCAAAAATACTCTGTTGTAAAAAAAAAAAACTCCAAGGATTGCAGGAATCCAGTCTGTACACATTGACTCCTTCTCATACTCCAGTTCCTCTGAATCAGCGCTGCAGGAGCCATGACAGTCCACCTGCACATGGAACCGTGAACGCTTACCTGTTACGACCGATATGAGCACAGCCGTGGCCAATCGTCAACAGGTCGTATTGAAATTAATTTCTTTGGGGAATCGAAGCCACACAGCGCAGGAGCTCTGGAATGCCATCAAGCAGGAGAGCGACATGTAGCTTGTGTCAGTGAATCTCCAGCCAGGCATGATAGTGTGTGACAATGGCTGAAATCTGGTGGCAGCTCTGGCCCTAGGCAACCTCACTCGCATCCCATGTCTGGCACATGTGCACCACTTGGTTGTGCAGAGTTTTTTGAGGGACTATCCGGATCTTGAGGCACTGCTGCACAAGGTCCGCCAAGAGTGTGCTCACTTTCGGCGCTCCAGCTTCGTCAGGAAGGAAGGAATTTAGTTCCGAAACGCGCGTCGGGCGTGAGTGTGTACGCTGGTCAGGCACGGTACCCCAAGGTAATATTAATCATATATTTTGTTTCCTGGGAATTTCTTTTGTTTAGCACTTAGCACCTTGTGATTCTTATCATTGTACAGGGCTGTAATAATACTCTGCCAGTTAATAATAACTTCTTCTTTTAGCACCTTAGCAATTTTTGCACATATTGCACTATATATTTGGAGTTTTTATTAAACCTTTCATATTTTTTTGTACTTTGTTTCACTTAATTCTCAGGAATTAGTATACCCCTATATGATAAGGGAGAGAATTTACCTTGCACAGATATACAGTATATGTGATTTTTTTACTGTGCATGTGGGTATCCGCATATTTATTGTCATATGCCGTCCGTGCTGCACATTTTTTTGTATGATATACTACAATTTTCTGTATTTTAATATTAAATATTTTTTATATATTGTATCACTGCTTAATAAAAGAATATAATTAATCTAATTTGGTCTTCTTGGTATATCCGTGCTTTGGTGATTGGGTTTGGTCCTTGGTTTGAGTGGTTTCCACTTCTTGCTTTCTTTAAAAGACACCCTGGTGAATTAATGTCATCACATTTATGGTTATTTACATATAGATTGCGTTAAGATTGGGTTGTTCTTTTATAAGTTTTTTCTAATATGAAGGACATCTGCCAGGTTTTGCGTGCCTTCGATGATTCCACGCGGATGGCGAGTGCAGATGATGCACTAGTCAGCATGACTGTCCCCCTTATCTGCCTGCTTCAACAAACACTGCAAGCGCTAAGGGATGAGGTTGTGGAAGAGGTGGAGGATGAGGAGTCACAAATGCCATCTGCTTCTGGACAGTCTGCGCAACGTGGTTCCTCACTAAGGCCTAGGCAGGGGACACTTTGTGAGGAGGATGAGGAGGAGTCAATGGAGGAGGAAGACATCTGTCCAGAGGAGGGAGTTACACAATGCTCCAGTAGTCAGTATGTAGAGTGAGGGTGGGGTGATGCAGAGCAGGCAGAGATCACGCCTCAAGCAGGGGACAGCGTTTCTTGGCCATTTGGCAGTCTGCAGCACATGGTTGATTTCATGCTGCAGTGCCTGAGAAACGACCGCCGCATCGCCCACATTCTCAATACGGCTGATTATTTGGTGTACACCCTCCTAGATCCTTGCTACCGGGACAACTTACAAAGCCTCATAACACCGTTGAACCGGGAGCGTAAAATGTGGGAGTACCAAGACACACTGGTGAATTCCATCATCTTCTCCAGTCCATCTGAGAGCAGTGCTGCTAGTGCTTTACAAAGCAGCTCAGTGCATCGAGGCAGTGGAGGAAGCTCTGCACAAAGAGGGAGCAGAAGCAGTGCCTCAGCACAAGGCAAGACCAGTATGGCCCAACTGTGGCAAAGTTTTGTGTGCCCGCCACAAATGTCTACACCATCACAGATGGCTCCAGTCAGCAGGAGGCAACATTTACGTCACATGGTGACAGACTACATGTCTTGCCCTCTCAGTGTACTCCCAGATGGCTCTTCCCCCTTGAAGTTTTGGGTCTCTAAGCTGGTTACATGGCCAGAGCTTAGCCAGTATGCACTGGAGGTGCTGGCTTGCCCTGCTGCTAGTGTATTATCAGAACGCGTCTTTAGTGCCGCAGGTGGTGTACTAACAGGCCGTCGCATGCGACAATCCTCCGATAACATTGACCGGCTTACTTACCTGAAAATGAACAAGGCCTGGATCTCACAGGAATTTGCCACTCCTCTTCCAGATTAAATAATTGGTTGGCAACATTATCCAGGTCTCCTGTTGTGTTCATGTTTCTACCACCTAAACTGCAATCCCTGGGCTCCAACACCTCCAGTTGCTGTTCAGAAGTGCTGTCTGCACAGTCAACACATGACCCAGTGTTATTGGGTTTCAGTAACATCAGCAGATCCCAATCTGTGTTTCCGACAATTTCTCCTGCTCCGTCCACACTCACATTACAACAGATATTAAATTTGCTCCAATTAGGCCTCAGCCTCCACTCTGCTTCTCCTCCATTCCCTGGGCTCCAACACCACCAGGTGCTGCCCAGAAGTGCCATCTGCACAGAGAAAAACACTAGCTCCTGTGTTAATGGGGTTCAGTAACGTCAGCTGCTTCCCTGCTGTGTATCTGGCAATTGCTCCTGCTACCTCCACACTCACACTACTTCAGATATTAAATTTGCTCCAATTAGGCCTCAGCCTCCACTCTGCTTCTCCTCCATTCCCTGGGCTCCAACACCACCAGCTGCTGCTCGGAAGTGCCGTCAGCACAGTCAACACTTGCCGCCGTGTTATTGGCTTTCAGTAACGTCAGCTGATCCCATGCTGTGTATCTGGCAATTGCTCCTGCTACCTCCACACTCACACTACTACAGATATTAAACTGCCTCAAATTAGGCCTCGGCCTTCACCCTGATTGACCCTGGGCTCCAACACCGCCAGTTGCTGCTCAGAAGTGCTGTCTGCACAGAGATAAACACTAGCTCCTGTGTTAGTGGGGTTCAGTAACGTCAGCTGCTTCCCTGCTGTGTATCTGGCAATTGCTCCTGCTACCTCCACACTCACACTACTTCAGATATTAAACTTGCTCCAATTAGGCCTCGGCCTACACTCTGCTTCTCCTAGATTCCCTGGGCTCCAACACCGCCATTTGCTGCTCAGAAGTGCCGTTTGCACAGAGAAAAACACTGGCTCCTGTGTTTAGTGGGGTTCAGTAATGTCAGCTGCTTCCCTGCTGTGTATCCGGTAATTGCTCCTGCTACCTCCACACTCAGACTACTACAGATATTAAACTGCCTCAAATTAGGCCTCGGCCTACACCCTGATTTACCCTGGGCTCCAACACTGCCAGTTGCTGCTCAGAAGTGCCGTCTGCACAGAGAAAAACACTAGCTCCTGTGTTAGTGGGGTTTAGTAATGTCAGCTGCTTCCCTGCTGTGTATCTGGTAACTGCTACTGCTACCTCCACACTCAGACTACTACAGATATTAAACTGCCTCAAATTAGGCCTCGGCTTACACCCTACACCCTGATTGACCCTGGGCTCCAACACCGCCAGTTGCTGCTCAGAAGTGCTGTCTGCACAGAGATAAACACTAGCTCCTGTGTTAGTGGGGTTCAGTAACGTCAGCTGCTTCCCTGCTGTGTATCTGGCAATTGCTCCTGCTACCTCCACACTCACACTACTTCAGATATTAAACTTGCTCCAATTAGGCCTCGGCCTACACTCTGCTTCTCCTAGATTCCCTGGGCTCCAACACCGCCATTTGCTGCTCAGAAGTGCCGTTTGCACAGAGAAAAACACTGGCTCCTGTGTTAGTGGGGTTCAGTAACGTCAGCTGCTTCCCTGCTGTGTATCTGGCAATTGCTCCTGCTACCTCCACACTCACACTACTTCAGATATTAAATTTGCTCCAATTAGGCCTCAGCCTCCACTCTGCTTCTCCTCCATTCCCTGGGCTCCAACACCACCAGCTGCTGCTCGGAAGTGCCGTCAGCACAGTCAACACTTGCCGCCGTGTTATTGGCTTTCAGTAACGTCAGCTGATCCCATGCTGTGTATCTGGCAATTGCTCCTGCTACCTCCACACTCAGACTACTACAGATATTAAACTGCCTCAAATTAGGCCTCGGCCTACACCCTGATTGACCCTGGGCTCCAACACTGCCAGTTGCTGCTCAGAAGTGCCGTCTGCACAGAGAAAAACACTAGCTCCTGTGTTAGTGGGGTTTAGTAATGTCAGCTGCTTCCCTGCTGTGTATCTGGTAACTGCTACTGCTACCTCCACACTCAGACTACTACAGATATTAAACTGCCTCAAATTAGGCCTCGGCTTACACCCTACACCCTGATTGACCCTGGGCTCCAACACTGCCAGTTGCTGCTCGGAAGTGCTGTCTGCACAGTCAACACCTGCTCCAGTGTTATTGGGGTTCATTAACGCCAGCTGCTCCCCTGCTTTGTGTGCGGCAATTTCTTCTGCTCCCTCCACACTAAAGCTACAACAGATATTAAACTAGCTCAAATTAGGCCTCGGCCTACACTTTGCTTCTAGCATTGACCCTGGGCTCCAAGACCGCCAGTTGCTGCCCGGAACTGCTGTCTGCACAGTCAACAGGTGCTCCTCTATTATTGGGGTTCAGTAACGCCAGCTGCTCCCCTGCTGTGTGTGTGGCAATTTCTCCACTCAGTTTCTAGCATTGACCCTGGGCTCTAACACTGCCAGTTGCTTCTCGGAAGTGCTGTCTGCACAGTCAACACCTGCTACAGTGTTATAAGGGTTCAGTAATGCCAGCTGCTCCCCTGCTGTGTGTGCGGCAATTTCTCCTGCTCCCTCCACATTATCACTACTACAGAAATGAAAGGGAACCTGTCCTCCCCCAGGTGTTTGTAACTACATGAGCCACCTTGTGCAGCACTAATGCTGCACAAGGAAAAGGTGGCTCTTTTAGTTATGCTCCTTGCACATGCTGAACTAAACACTTATAAAATGTGTCCCCTCATACCATGAAAGTCCCGGAGGTGGGACTTTTCTTCCTAATCAGACGCGGCACAGCTGTCATTCATACCCCCTTGGCGCCGTGCGCCGCCTCCTGAGCGTTGTTTGAATGTGTCCCGGAGCCTGCGCTGTTATGTTATCCCTTGGGCATGCACAGTTAGTGCTGCCCGTCTTCTGACATCATTTGATGTCAGGCTGACTATGCATGTGCGGCCGCGCTTCCCGAGATCCCCGAGAGTTGGCCGCGCTGCCCGTGATCCCGCCCCTCAGTGTCTTCTGATTTATTCACACTGCGGGGCTGGGATTCATGGGCATGCGCAGTGCATATCTTTGCCTCTCACTCATCTCCCTCCGCCTTCTTCAGACTGTGCAGCGTCAGCTGATCCCTTATCGCCGTGGCATGCGCTTAGGGATCAGCTGACGCTGCACAGTCTGAAGGAGGCGGAAGGAGATGAGTGAGAGGTGAAGATATGCACTGTGCATGCCCATGAATCCTAGCCCCACAGTGTGAATAAATCAGAAGACACTGAGGGGCGGGATCACGGGCAGCGCGGCCACACAGGTGCAGTCAGCTGACAACAAATGATGTCAGAAGACGGGCAGCATTAACTGCACATGCCCAAGGGATAACATAACAGCGCAGGCTCCGGGACAGATTCAAACAACGCGGAGGAGGCGGCGCCCGGCGCCAAGAGGGCTTGAATGACGGCTGTGCTGCATCTCAATAAGAAGGAAAGTTCCCCCTCCGGGACGGTTTCACGGTATGAGGGGGCACATTTTATAAGTGTTAACTTCAGTGTGTGCAAGGAGCATAATTAAAAGAGCCACTTTTCCTTGTGCAGCATTAAGGCTGCACAAGGTAAATCTTTTAGTTACAAATGCCTGGGGGGTTAGAGGTTCCCTTTCAACTTGCTCCAATTAGGCCTCAGCCTACACTCTGTTGCTCCTGTAATCCCTGGGCTCCAACACTGCCAGTTGCTTCTCAGAATTGTCTTTGGCACGGGTACTCCCTCTTGTCCAGCCTGGTTCCAGCATGCCATCTGTTTCCGGGTAGTGTCAAGGTCACTTTGCCTCCAATACCTTGTCCTGTCGGGTTGTGGTTGGGTTAGTCAACTCTATGGTGCCTGCAGTTTAGGTGCTTCCTATGTGGGCTGCGGGAACTGGCAATCAAGGCTGGTTCCGTAGTGCCAATAGGACACGCTCCCCCTGTAGGACTGTGGGTTTTCGGTAACTCCGGCTGGCTCGCGGCCTAGCATTTTTTTTTTCCTGTGGATCTTCTGCTGCCTGAGTTCCAGCACCATTAGCTGGTTCTTTGGAAGACAATCTTGAATAGGTCCCCCCTGGTTCCAGTACCATCAGCTGGTTCCATGCAGAGCCTTTGGCTTAGGTGCCTCCTTCTGGGTAACCGAGTTCCATCAACATCTGGTGGTCCTTGTAGTGTTTTCTGGCACGGGTACCTCCTGTTAGTAACCGTGTTCCAGTACCATCAGCTGTTCCTCGGTAGTTCCATTGGCTCTTATACCTTCTGCTACCCATCCAGGTTCCAGAACCGTCAGCTGGTTCTCGGCAGTGTCTTTTGCTCTTGTACCTTCTGCTCCCCATCCTGGTTTCAGTACCGTCAGCTGGTTCCAGGCAGAGCCTTTGGCTTAGGAGCCTCCTTCTGGGTATCCGAGTTCCACCAATGTCTGCTGGTCCTTGGTAGTGCTTTATGGCATGGGTACCTCCTGTTAGTAACTGGGTTCCAGTACCATCAGCTGGTCATCGGTAGTTCCATTGGCTCTTGTACCTTCTGCTACCCATCCGGGTTCCAGTACCATCAGCTGGTTCTCGGCAGTGTCTTTTGCTCTAGTACCTTCTGCTCCCCATCCTGGTTCCAGTACCATCAGCTGGTTCCAGGCATAGCCTTTGGCTTAGGTGCCTCCTTCTGGGTATCCGAGTTCCACCAATGTCTGGTTGTCCTAGGTAGTGCTTTCTTGCACTGGTACCTCCTGCTAAGTGACCGGGTTCCAGTACCGTCAGCTGGTCCTCGGTAGTTCCATTGGCTCTTGTACCTTCGGATAGCCATCCGGGTTCCTGTACCGTCAGCTGTTTCTCGGCAGTTCCTCAGCATTCTTGTACCTTCTTGCTAATCACTCTGGATCTCCCTGATGACGACCCTAAAGACGAAAACCCTGAAGACCACCCCGAAGAAGATGACGACCCCGGAGACCACGACCCCGGAGACGATGACCCTGGAGACGACGACACTGAAGACCACCCCGAAGAAGACGACGACCCCGGAGACGACGATCCTGGAGACGACGACCCCGGAGATGACGACCTTGGAGACGACGACCCTGAAGACCAAGAAGCAGAAGAACAAGAAGCTGCAGAACAAAAAGCAGAAGAACATTAAGCATAAGACTAAAAATCAGAGCAAAAGATATTATCTAAATTATAAGCAGAAGAAGACTAAGCAGTGTATGGGGGTGAGTCCGTTCCTCCTCGTGGTGCCCCTGGAAAAAACCTGCTGCTGCAGGCCAAACTGAACATGGACAAATCCTGTTGTAAGTCTTTTGTGACAGGCAGAACGGAAGGTGTAATCTTTAAACTTTTATAGATAACAACTACAGGAATGCCTGTCACAAATAAGAATATGATGAAGAAGAATATGAAGAAGATGAAGAAGTAGAATATGAAGAATAATAGTTGAATAAAAAGAATATGAAGAATGTATAAAAAGAATAATAGGAAGAAGGTGAAGAAGAAGATGAATAAGGTGAAGGAGAAGTTGATGAAAAAGATGCTGCTGCTGAGGATGATGAAGAAGAAAGTGTGAGAGAAGTAAAAAAGAAGATGAAGAGCATGGAAGTAGTGAAACATAAATATCTGACAAAATATAAAAAATCTTAACATAGTCAATATCTTTGTAACTCCCAACGTCTTAAAAAAAATAATTCCTGCTATTCCATTTGATTGGGCTAAACCTCTATGCCTTTAATGTCTCCTCCACCTCCCCAATACATCCTACATTATTCTTAGTTGTTTTCCTTCATGCAGAATTAACCTACAAGGAAAGAAAGGGTTTATTTTAATTCCGATATTTTTGTCCCATTGACTTACATTGGTATCGGGTATCGGTATTGGCAATATCCAATATTTTTTGTATATCGGCCGATCCAATCCGATACCGATATTTTAGAATATCGGAAGGTATCGCTCAACACTAGTGGAGGCATCACACACAAGTCGGTCAGCTGGAAGCTGAAAACACTGCTGAAGCATGGCAAGGGCGGCTGAAGCTGTAGCTGACTTTCTAAATTGGGCAGAAAGACGGCGTACTTTCACTAGCAGATCCAGCAGCTCCGGGTAGCTTTTCAGAAAACATTGAACCATGAGGTTAAGCACATAGGCCAAGCAAGGTATGTGTGTGAGCTCACCTTGCCTCAGAGCCGCCACAAGGTTACGGCCATTGTCACACATGACCATGCCTGGCTGTAGGTTCAGCGGTGTCATCCAAATATCTGACTGCTCTTTCAGCACTGTCCACAACTCTTCTGCATTGTGTGGTTTGTCACCTATGCAGATTAGCTTCAGCACAGCCTGTTGCCACTTGGCTGACGCAGTGCTGCAGTGCTTCCAGCCTCTGAGTGATGTGTTGTTTTCAGAGATGGAGGATGAAGAGGAGGAGGTGCAGAAGCTGTAGGCTGTGGAGGCAACCCTGATTGACGTAGGGCCAGCAATCCTCAGCGTGGGGAGGATGTGTTCCATCCCAAGATCCATCAGAGTCAAAACAAAAGAAAGTCAAAACCGTACCCTTTTATATATAGATTGAAGGTCTCAGTGGACACAAGGGCGCATGTCCAAAACCAGGGAGCCCATCCCGGACAGTACCAAGACCACAAAAAACAAAAGACAGCGCCACAATGGATGGTGAAAAAATAGGAGCTTACATTTATTCTGCCTCCTGTAGCGATGTTTCGGTCAACAGATAAAGGTCTGTTGACCGAAACGTCGCTATAGGAGGCAGAATAAATGTAAGCTCCTATTTTTTCACCATCCATTGTGGCGCTGTCTTTCTGTTTTTTGCCATCCCAAGATCCGACTGGGTCCCGGCTTTCACTGTGTTAACCCAATGTGCCATCAGTGAGATGTACCATCCCTGCCCACAAGCACTTGTCCACGTGTCCGTGGTTAGGTGGACTTTCCCTGTAACAGCATTGCTGAGTGCACTGGTAATGTTGTGGGACACATGCTGGTGTAATGCCGGTATAGCACACCGGGAGAAATAGTGGTGACTGGGAACCGAGTACGTTAGGATGGCCACCACCATCAGGTTGTGGACAGCTTCTGTCTCTGTCTAAAAGGCAACATTTTGAGCGCAAGCAGAAGAGAAATGTTACAATGTAAGACTGTGGCCTGTGGGGCGTTGGCTGGGTATTTCCGCTTGCGTTCCAAAGACTGGGGTATAGACAACTGAAGGCTGTTCTGGGACAAGGATGTGGACGGGCTTGATGATGGTGCTGGGCTAGAGGCATCTTGACATGCACGATGGACTGGGGATTGGCTTCTACGCAAAACAGTGGAAGAAGCAGTGGTGTCACATGCAGAAAGTGTTCCTGGAGCCTGGGGTTCGGCCCACAAAGACAGGTGCTTTGCTGCCATGTGCCTGATCATGCTGGTGGTGATCAGGCTGGTTGTTTTGCTACCCCTGCTGATGCGGGCATGGCAGGGGCTGCAAAGGGCCTGTTTGGGGTTATCAGCAGAGTCTTTAAAAAATAACTAGACTCGGGAAGATCTTACAGTTGGGATGCAACTTCACTCATGTTGGTTTTACGGGGAAAGGATAGCGCCTTCTGTCTATGGCCACCACACTGCTTCTTCCTGCCTGTTGGGGGATATGCCTCCTTCCCCATGTGTGCTGCTGTCCTTGCTGTGCATGTCCTCCTGCCAGGTTGGGTTAGTCACTATGTCATCCATCACCTTGTCTTCCACATCCTGCTTCCTGCCCCTCCTCCTAACTTTCTAACTATTGTTTCTCATCATCGTCCACCTCTTGTGATACTTTCCCACCATCGCCTTTGCGTGACCGGGGCTGGTCAAAGCTTGTGGCAGCTCTACATGCGATCTCATCTGTCCCCACTTCAAGTTGACCAGCCGAGAGTCCGGAATCTTGAAATGGAAAACTGAACAGCTCTTCAGAGTGTCCAAGTGTGGGATCAGTTGTCTCAGGGCACTCGGCATGGTGGGAGGAAGGAGGATCAGGGTGAGGAGTATCTGGGCCACACTCACGGCTACTCAGACTTGACCATGTGGAAGACATGGTGGTGGTGGTGGCTAAGTTACTGGAAGCATTATCCTCTATCCAACCAAAAACCATTTCACACTTTTCTGGCTTCAATAGTGGTGTGCTGTGGTCCCCTAGAAACTGGGACAGGAAGGTCGAGCGAGAAGTTGTGGGTCTTTGTTGTGGCCCACTTTCACCTTGGCATGCCTCGTCCTCTGCATGCACCATCAGCATCACGTCTACTTCCTCATACCTTGCCCCTTGCCTTGCCATTTTAAATGGACTACTGCACTATTTCAAAAGCTCAACACAAATGTATTTATTTGGAGCTAAATTATATCTGATCAGTATGCCTTCAAAGCTATTATTTTTCAAACACAAACACCAGGCCTCAGCCTGACAAAACGGACTGTATTAAATTTTTTTGGACTTTTTGGTGAATTTCTAACCCAGAAAAATAGAGTGTCACAAGGCTAGCACACAGAACTATGCTACGTATGCATGCTGAAATAAGATTTTTCTAAACCAGATACAACACAACTCAGCCTGACATAACAGACTGTATTAACTTTTTTTGAGGGTTTTGTATAATTTAAAAAAAAAAAAGAAAGAAGAACAAGGCTAGCAGGCAGAACTATGAAACTTATGCCTGTTAGGCTACGATTTTTCCACCACAGATACAACAGGTCTCAGTCTGACATAACAGACTGTCTTAAATTTTTTTTGGGGGGGTTTAGAATTTTTTTGAAATGCAAAATAGTGCTGCATATAAGTAGAGTAACAGACAGCAAAAAACAGTGGAAAACCGGCCTAAAATGCCCAAACTTGGAGCACGCAGATATATGAGGCCTGTCAGGGAAATACCACACTGCCAAATATGTGGCCTGTATTTTTTTAAATGCAAAATAGTGCTGTATATAAGTAGAGTAGCAGACAGCAAAAACAGTGGAAAACCGGCCTAAAATGTCCAAACTTGGAGCACGCAGATATATGAGGCCTTTTTTTGTTTTTTGGTGAATTTAAAACAAAAAAAAAGAGTGGCACAAGGCTACCACACAGAACTATGCCACTGCGGAAATTTGATTTTTCAAAAACAGATACACCAGGACTCAGTCTGACTTAACAGACTGTATTAATGTGTTTTTTGCTTTTTGGTGAATGTAAACAAAAAAAATTTGACCTAGGCTAGCACACAGAACTATGCAACGTATGCCTGCGGAAATACGATTTTTCAAAAAATGAAATACCAGCCCTCAGCCTGACATAACAGACTGTATTTTTTTTTGTTTGGCTTTTGGGTGAATTTATAAAAAAAAAAGTAGAAAAAGGCTAGCACACACAACTATGCTACTTATGCCTGACAAACTACGATTTTTAAACAGACGCACCAGGCCTCAGTCTGACATAACATATATTTTTTTTGGGGGGTGAATTTTTTGAAAAAAGAAAAAAAAATGAAAACTGCAACTAGGTATATAGTAAATAAGCAGCAGCAGACAGTTATGGAGCTTTGGGAGGGATGCAGTGGGAGCAATGTACGCACATACAGTGCCTGCAGGCCTTGCACTGATGTGGATATGCCATGACCTGCTTACCTAGTGCTGCAATCTCAGGACCCATGAATTAGCCCTAAAAAGGACTGTGGATTCTCAGGAGTTGTAGATTTAACAGTTGCAGACATACACTAACTATTAAAACCACGATTCTGACCCTATCTTGGCAGAAGCTCTCCCTACTCTCACTGAATCCGGAGCTGAATGCGACCAGCAGGGCGGCGCCAGGGCTCTTATACTCGGGATCATGCTGTGCGGTCAAGCCAATCACTGCACGACCACAACAAAGATGGCTGTAACATTTCATGGCCTGGCAGACAATCACTGCAGCGTGATTGGGTCTCTAAAGTCCGCCAAAAATGCTGGGTGGAGACACCAGTTACCACCGAATAATCCCGGAAATGCTCGGCACTCACCAAGTCCACTGATACTCGGGCGAGTCACGAGTAGTGACGAGCGCCTTCGCTCATCAATATATATAATGTTAATAAAGTGCTTAGTGCTGTACTACCTGAGAAGACAGTGGCCGTTTAAGTCTTGTGGAAATGATCACCTCAGCATCCCCTTACCCCCATGCTCGTTTTGCCACCAGCTTCTTCCAAGGGCATGTCAGGGTGAGGGGCTGTGATGTTCTTAAATGATGTGTTGGCCTATCAACACTGCGAGTTTGTTCAACGGTGTCCATGACGTAGTCATCGCATGCCGTTACTGCCCTTTTCATGTGATGAGATCTTTCTGGAGATACTCTTATTCCAGTTGTCTCTTGTTCAGATAATTAGCTGGCTACTTAGCCAGTCCTCTGCCTCAGACGACTGCCAATTGTAGCTTCTTGAGCTACTGCTGCTTGACCTAGAACCACGCTCTGAACCTTTTCTTGACCTGCTATCTTCCTGACTTTTGACCCCTGGACTGTTATGATCCTAGTGGCTGAGGATCACAAAATGGACTAGCTAAGTTTATGAACATAGACAAGCTCTAGGGAGGTGGTAACTGAACTTACCACAAACCTGATCCTAACCAACACACTAAAGGTAGCTGGTGAACATGCCTAAAATCCTGGATATCTCGACACAGCCTGAGAAACTATCTACTCCTGGAGGGAAAGTAAGACCTCACTTGCCTCAAGAGAAATCACCCCAAAGATATAGGAAGCCCCCAACAAATAATAACGGTGAGGTAAGGGGAAAACACAAACGTAGAAATGAAAACAGATTCAGCAAATGAGGCCCGCTAATACTAGATAGCAGAAGACAGATAGTGAACTGTGCGGTCAGTAAAAAACCCTATGCAAAATATCCACGCTGAGAATACAAGAACCCCCACACCAACTAACGGTGTGAGGGGAGAAACTCAGCCCCCTAGAGCTACCAGCAAGCAAGGAAATCACATATTAGCAAGCTGGACAAGAAAACAAAAATAAACCAAGAAACATATGACCACTGATGGTCAAAAAATGAATCAAGCAAAACTTAGCTTCTCTTGAAGAGACTGATAACGAAAGACTGCAGGAGAGCTCCAAAATAGCACTGAAGACATTGAAAGCAGGCAACAACTGAGAGTCCAGGTGAACTAAATAGGAAACCAGCTAACAGATAACGAGACAGCTGATCAGCCTCAGACCTGCAGAATGACACAAAGAACCACCAGAGGGAGCCCAAAGACGGCACTACACAGTACCAGTTGTGACCACAAGAGGGAGCCCAAAAACAGAGTTCACAACAGTACCCCCCCTTGAGGAGGGGTCACCGAACCCTCATCAAAACCTCCAGGGTGATCAAGATGAGCCACATGGAAGGCATGAACCAAATCGGCCGCATGAACATCAGAGGCGACAACCCAGGAATTATCCTCCTGACCATAGCCCTTCCACTTAACCAAATACTGAAGCCTCCGTCTAGAAATACGAGAATCCAAAATCTTCTCCACCACGTACTCCAATTCGCCCTCAACCAGCACCGGAGCAGGGGGTTCAACAGAAGGAACCACAGGCACCACATACCTCCGCAACAAAGACATATGGAACACGTTATGAATGGCAAACGACGCTGGGAGGTCCAAACGAAATGACACCGGGTTAAGGATTTCCAAAATCTTATAAGGACCAATGAAGCGAGGCTTGAATTTAGGAGAGGAAACCTTCATAGGAACATACCGAGAAGACAGCCATACCAAATCCCCAACAAGAAGTCGGGGACCCACACCGCGACGGCGGTTGGCAAAGCGCTGAGCCTTCTCCTGTGACAACTTCAAATTGTCCACCACATGGTTCCAAATCTGCTGCAACCTATCCACCACATAATCCACCCCAGGACAGTCAGAAGGCTCAACCTGACCCGAGGAAAAATGAGGATGAAAACCAGAATTGCAGAAAAAAGGCGAAACCAAAGTAGCAGAACTAGCCCGATTATTAAGGGCAAACTCGGCCAGTGGCAAAAAAGTCACCCAATCATCCTGATCAGCAGAAACAAAACATCTTAAATAAGTTTCCAAGGTCTGATTAGTTCACTCGGTTTGACCATTCGTCTGAGGATGGAAGGCCGACGAAAAAGACAAATCAATGCCCATCTTAGCACAAAAGATCCGCCAAAATCTGGACACAAACTGGGATCCTCTGTCAGACACAATATTTTCAGGGATGCCGTGCAAGCGAACCACATTCTGAAAAAATAGAGGAACCAAATCGGAGGAGGAAGGCAACTTAGGCAAGGGCACCAAATGGACCATTTTGGAAAAACGATCACACACCACTCAGATGACAGACATTCTCTGAGAGATTGGTAGATCCGAAATAAAATCCATGGAAATGTGCGTCCAAGGCCTCTTCGGGACAGGCAAAGGCAAAAGCAAACCGCTGGCACGAGAACAGCAAGGCTTAGCCCGAGCACAAATCCCACAGGACTGCACAAAGGAACGCACATCCCGTGACAAGGAAGGCCACCAGAAGGACCTAGCCACCAAATCTCTGGTACCAAAAATCCCAGGATGTCCTGCCAACACCGAAGAATGAACCTCGGAAATAACTCTGCTGGACCATCTATCTGGGACAAACAGTCTCTCTGGTGGGCAACGGTCCGGTCTATCAGCCTGAAATTTCTGCAGCACTCGTCACAAATCTGGGGAAATGGCAGACAAAATCACTCCCTCTCTGAGGATACCAGCCGGCTCTGAAACTCCCGGAGAGTCAGGCACAAAACTCCTAGAAAGAGCATCAGCCTTCACGTTCTTCGAACCAGGCAGGTACGAGACCACGAAATCGAAACGGGAGGAAAACAACGCCCAACGAGCCTGTCTAGGATTCAGCCGCTTGGCAGACTCGAGATAAATCAGATTTTTGTGATCAGTTAAGACCACTACACAATGCTTAGCTCCCTCAAGCCAATGTCGCCACTCCTCAAATGCCCACTTCATAGCCAACAACTCCTGATTACCAACATCATAATTTCGCTCGGCAGGCGAAAACTTTCTTGAAAAGAAAGCACAAGGCTTCATCACAGAGCAATCAGAGCTTCTCTGCGACAAAACAGCCCCCGCTCCAATCTCGGAAGCATCAACCTTGACCTGAAAAGGAAGAGAGACATCAGGCTGACACAAAACTGGAGCCGAAGAAAACCGGCGCTTCAGCTCCCGAAAGGCTTCCACGGCTGCAGGAGACCAATTAGTCACATCAGAACCCTTCTTGGTCAAATCCGTCAAGGGTTTAACCATGCCAGAAAAATTAGCAATGAAGCGACGGTAAAAATTAGCAAAACCCAAGAACTTCTGAAGACTCTTAACAGATGTAGGCTGAGTCCAGTCATGAATAGCCTGGACCTTGACTGGGTCCATCTCAATAGTAGAAGGAGAAAAAATAAAACCCAAAAAGGAAACCTTCTGTACTCCGAAGAGACATTTTGAGCCCTTCACAAATAAGGCATTAGCACGCAGGACCTGAAATACCATCCTGACCTGCTTCACATGGGACTCCCAGTCCTCAGAAAAGACCAAAATGTCATCCAGATACACAATCATAAATTTATCCAGATATTCTCGGAAGATGTCATGCATGAAGGACTGGAACACAGAAGGAGCATTAGAGAGTCCAAAAGGCATCACCAAGTACTCAAAATGGCCTTCGGGCGTGTTAAATGCTGTTTTCCTTTCATCCCCCTGCTTAATGCGCACAAGGTTATACGCACCACGAAGATCTATCTTGGTGAACCAACTGGACCCCTTAATCCGAGCAAACAGATCAGACAACAATGGCAAAGGATACTGAAATTTGACCGTGATTTTATTTAGAAGACGATAATCTATACAAGGTCTCAGAGAACCATCCTTCTTGGCCACAAAAAAGAATCCTGCACCAAGAGGGGAGGAGGACGGGCGAATATGTCCCTTCTCTAAAGACTCCTTTATATAGCTCCGCATTGCGGCATGTTCTGGTACAGACAAATTAAAAAGTCATCGCTTAGGGAACTTACTACCAGGAATCAAATTTATAGCACAATCACAATCCCTGTGAGGAGGCAGGGCACCGGATCTGGGCTCATCAAATACATCCTGGTAGTCCGACAAAAACTCAGGGACCTCAGAAGGAGTGGAAGAAGCAATTGATACCAAAGGAGCATCGCCATGAATCCCCTGGCAACCCCAACTTGACACAGACATAGCTTTCCAATCCAGAACTGGATTATGGGCCTGCAGCCATGGCAGACCCAACATGACAACATCATGCAAATTATGCAGCACAAGAAAGCGAATCACCTCCTGATGTACAGGAGTCATGCACATGGTCACTTGAGTCCAATATTGAGGCTTATTCTCAGCCAATGGTGTAGCATCAATTCCCCTCAGTGGAATAGGGAATTCCAAAGGCTCCAGGACAAAACCACAGCGCCTGGCAAACGACAAATCCATCAGATTCAGGGCAGCACCTGAATCCACAAAAGCCATAACCGAGTAGGATGACAAAGAACAAATTAAAGTAACAGACAAAATGAATTTAGGCTGTATAGTACCAATGGTGACAGGTTTAGCGATTTTTTTAACACGCTTAGAGCATGCTGAGATAACATGAGTTGAATCACCACAGTAAAAGCACAACCCATTTTGACGTCTATGATTTTGCCGCTCAATTCTGGTCAGAACTCGGTCACATTGCATAGACTCAGGTCTCTGTTCAGAAAACACCGCCAGATGTTGCGCAGATTTGCGCTCCCGCAAACGCCGATCAATCTGAATGGCCAAAGCCATTGAGTCATTCAGACTTGCAGGCGTGGGGAACCCCACCATAACATTCTTAATGGCTTCAGAAAGACCTTCTCTGAAATTTGCAGCCAGGGCACACTCATTCCATTGAGTAAGCACCGACCATTTCCGAAATTTTGGACAATACACCTCAGCTTCATCCTGGCCCTGAGAAAGAGCCAGCAAGGCCTTTTCTGCCTGGTTCTCAAGATTAGGTTCCTCATAAAGCAGTCCAAGCGCCATAAAAAACGCATCCACATTCAGCAATGCAGGATCTCCTGGCACCAGAGAGAAGGCCCAATCTTGAGGGTCGCCACGTAACAAGGAGATAACAATTTTAACTTGCTGAGCGGAATCACCAGAGGAACGAGGTCTCAAAGATAGAAATAATTTACAATTATTCTTAAAATTCAGAAACCTAGATCTATCTCCAGAAAACAACTCAGGAATAGGTATTTTTGGCTCTGACATAGGGCTATGAACAACAAAATCCTGAATGCTTTGCACCCTTGCAGCAAGATGATCCACACTAGAAGTCAGACTCTGAATATCCATGTCTGCAGCTGAACACAAAACCACCCAGAGATTAAGGGGATGAGAGAAGCTGGACAGACTGCAGCAAAGATAGAGAGAAAAAAAAAATTGTACTCAGGGCTTCTCTTATCCCACTTCTGCGATGCATTAAACACTTTTTTGGCCTGCTGTACTGTTATGATCCTAGTGGCTGAGGATCACAAAACGGACTAGCTAAGTTTATGAACATAGACACAAGCTCTCGGGAGGTGGTAACTGAACTGACCGCAAACCTGATCCTAACCAACACACTAAAGGTAGCTGGTGAACATGCCTAAAATCCTGGATATCTCGACGCAGCCTGAGAAACTATCTACTCCTGGAGGGAAAGTAAGACCTCACTTGCCTCAAGAGAAATCACCCCAAAGATATAGGAAGCCCCCAACAAATAATAACGGTGAGGTAAGGGGAAAACACAAACGTAGAAATGAAAACAGATTCAGCAAATGAGGCCCGCTAATACTAGATAGCAGAAGACAGATAGTGAACTGTGCGGTCAGTAAAAAACCCTATGCAAAATATCCACGCTGAGAATACAAGAACCCCCACACCAACTAACGGTGTGAGGGGAGAAACTCAGCCCCCTAGAGCTACCAGCAAGCAAGGAAATCAAATATTAGCAAGCTGGACAAGAAAACAAAAATAAACCAAGAAACATATGACCACTGATGGTCAAAAAATGAATCAAGCAAAACTTAGCTTCTCTTGAAGAGACTGATAACGAAGGACTGCAGGAGAGCTCCAAAATAGCACTGAAGACTTTGAAAGCAGGCAACAACTGAGAGTCCAGGTGAACTAAATAGGAAACCAGCTAACAGATAACGAGACAGCTGATCAGCCTCAGACCTGCAGAATGACACAAAGAACCACCAAAGGGAGCCCAAAGACGGCACTACACAGTACCAGTTGTGACCACAAGAGGGAGCCCAAAAACAGAGTTCACAACACTGGACCTTCACCTGACAATTAATTTGTATCACCCCACCATCTATGATGAACACTCTTGGCTTTTGAACTCGGACCTTTTTAATTAGCCAAGCTCGAGGCCAGTCTGTGAGTAGTCACTAGCATCACAGTGTGTTCATTTCCACATGAACAATTTGAAAAAAAGGGTATTATTGGAAGGCCCACATAGCAACACAATGTGATGACAGACAGTTCTCTGGAAAAAAGTGCCGGATAATGGATTTTTTTTTTCAAATCATATCTCAAAATGATATAATTTTAATATTGTGTTAGAGAAAACTCCACTTCTTTCTCCTCCTGGATCAATATTTTAATCTCAGTTCATAACTAAATCTGTAAAATCTGCATTTTATAAAAACAGATTTCCTCAATGCTGATGTCACGCTGCAGCTCTGCAGGTAAATGCAAACTCCACTAGGTGGCAGCAGATCAGAGAGAGAGGACTGAAATCCTGTTCAGACCAGACCAGCAGAACTGCAGCGAGTCTACCACCAGGTGGCAGCAGAATAGTCAAACAAGCCGTGTAGATACCAGAGAGTAGCATAGTACCAAGGGGAAAATCAGAGGAGCGCCAAGAGGTCAGTACCAGTCCGAAGTAAAAATACAAGAAGGAAGAGACAGTCAGATCAGAGCCAAAGCCGAGTCGAGTACCAGGGAATCCAGGTGCAAAAGGAAAACACAGAGCCATGGCAGGAAGAGAGGAATGAACACATACGGGCAAAGTCAGAAAAACGCAGCAGGACAAATCGGGGTTTCACCAGAGTCAGCTACACACGCTGTAGGCAGGAAATTTAACTGACACTGCCTGCAGGTTGCAGCGCAGAGAAATAGCAGACCTGAAACCAAAATAAGGCAGAAAGTTAACCCCTGACACGACCAGACTGGGAAAGGAGAGACAAAACCCAAAACCTGGTCTGGATCATGATAGCTGAGATAAGAGATGGCTGTTGCTGCTTAAAATATTTTATCTAGCAGAAGAAGGGGGAAGCTATGGGCAGACACAGCCATTTTGCTGCAAGCTCTTAAGGAACAATATTTACACTTTAAAATGTTTTTTCTTTCCTTCCTTTATTTATTTATTGAGTCACAGTGCAATACTTTAATTTGACTTTTATCTTCATTAACTATCTGTACTACATGTCTTATATATATTTGATAGAATTAAACATTTGAATTTGCAGGATATACTCACAGGAGAAATGTGATAAGACATTTTTACTGGAGTCTCTATAACAGTGTATTACAGTATATCTCAGCAACGGCAAAATGATGATTGTAACCTTTGTAAATATAACTGTAGTTAGGAATAAACATGTTAAACCCGTCATTTGTCATTTCAGCAGAGATAAAATTTAGTGTATACTTAATCACGCTTCAGAAAAGAGTCTTGGGTACTTAATGCACAGGAGATTTACTGAACTAGATGATATATCTTTTGGTGTTTTGAAAAGTGATGAACTAACCTGACATTTTTATCCACAGAAATGTAATTTACTTCAATCCAACTAACCCGATGGGAATATCGGTTGTTTAGAATAAAAAGTGAAAAAGGCTGCACAGAACTCTTTCTAGAAATAGGATTATACCACACTCATGAGTGAGAGCTGCTTAACATATTCCACTTTAATATTGATTTTGTATTCATTGTCTATTTCGGCTTATTTTTTGCCTCCAGAAAACTATTGGTTGTGTTGCCATCAGTTCCAGAAGGATGAGTAGTCTTATTACCATTCGACTTTTAAAAATCATTCTCCCAGTTTAAAGCACAAAAAAGTCAATGTGTTTCCTATAAAACATTGCACGCTGAGCAAGAACTTTGAATGAGTAATGAGCTTCCACTTGTAGCCGCCTGATCCTCCGTACATTGGCTTTCTTGCACTAACCCAAGTTAGTATGAAGATAACATTGATAATAATGTAATCCCCTCTACTGTTACACAATAAGTCACTGTGTAATATGCATTAAATTAGAAAAGAAATCAATATTAACTGAGAGAAAGCTGCTCTAATCCACTGAAAACACAGTAGTAGGTGGATAATGAAGAAGCAATTTTAAATGGATAGCAAAGGCATCTTCTTAGGCTTAGCTTAGAAACTCACATCGGGATACAGATCTATAAAGCCATCAGAAACATATAGCTTTACTTTCAAAGGATCCAAATAGTATCTGATGGAAAATGCTGGTGTGGCACAGCTCAACCGAGCTCCTATGCCCTGCATTGTTACAACCAACCATCAATAATATTGATCATGGTTACATATGTAACCTCAGAAAATAGAAAATGTTTATTAAGTTTCTTGAATATGATGGAAACAGCTTTCCTTTCCTTATTTAAATTGCATAAAACGTTTGTAGGAAAAAAAGAAGAAAAAGGACCCATATGTCTATTTAGGATAAAAGGTTTTGATCTTTATTTCACACAGTTAATTGTCCAGACAATTAAAAGACTGTGCCCTTCATATGACTAATGGCTTTTGTCATAAACGCGTCAGAATGGTCATGGCCTTTTAATTGTTGGGACAGTATGTTTTTTAACTATGTGAAATAAAGATCAGAACTTTTTATCCTAAATAGCTATATGGATCTTTTCTCCTGTGATTTTTCCTGTGGTCAACGTACTTGGATCCAGGCTATACCAGTGAGAAGCAACAGTCCATGCATTTCACGGTTAGGCTTATATCCACCCTTTTTTCTATAAAACATTTGTAAAAAACTCATATGGACAAAGTATAAAATTACAGGTTATTTTACTATTGATGAAAGTATTTGCCAAAATTCAAATTCAGCAGTCCACAAAAATTTGGCCAGGAAATTCGATTTACTTGAAAGTTATTTGTTGTGGGTCAAATGTTTCTTATTACAATTTGGGTTGTACCAGACCAAAAAGCGCAATAAATACAGGGTTGAAAAAAAAAATACAGTCAGGATTCAATTGTTTTTATTTGGACTGATCTCTATTGGCCACTTTTATACACTTTAAGAAATTGTGCAGCATTTCCGTTCTTTACTAAAGATGAACAAACTTGTTTGGAAAACATTCTCCAATCTCAAATTCAGCAAGAATATAGCACATTCAGATTCCCAACCTTCCGTCCTCAAAGTCAGCGCAATTCGGGCACAGATAAGAAAATGATTGCATTTCCAATAATCCTTTTGTTTTGAGTTTGTCTAGGATAGTGCTGCTGTATGATGAGTGCGGGATGTATTTTATGAGGGCCAGAGGTTACAACTGAATCATGTATTTCAGGGATTTACATGGAAGCCCCCGGTGTAAGCGCTCAGTGTACAGCACAGTATAAATGTGCACCAAGCCTTACTGTTATCTTCGGGAGGCAAAATGGAAAATCAACAGCTGGAGATAAATTGGTTTTATTCATTTATTACGCTGTTCTTCATGTGGTTTAAGTGATTAGACAACTTTATTCTTTGGGTCGGTGTGATTACAGCGATACCGTATTTATATTGGGTTTTTATGTTTGACTGCTGTCACACAATAAAAGTAGTTTTTGCATCCCCATATCTTGAGAGCTATAATTTTTTCATATTTAGGCCGACAGGGTCATGTGATTGCTTGTTTTATGCGGGACAAATTTACATTTTTATTGGTACCATTTTCAGACACATGACATTTTTTTATCACTTTCTATTCCAATTGTTGAGAGATAGGCTGCTGTCACACTAGCAGTATTTGGTCAGTATTTTACATCAGTATTTGTAAACCAAAACCAGGAGTGGAACAATTAGAGGAAAAGTATAATAGAAACATATGCATCACTTCTGCATTTATCACCCACTCCTGGTTTTGGCTTGCAAATACTGATGTAAAATACTGACCAAATACTGCTAGTGTGATGGCAGACTTAGAACGAGCAAAAACCAGGAATTCAGGATTTGATTTTTTTTTCGTAACGTTCCACGTGCGGAAAAATTGATAAGGCAGCTTTATTCTTCAGGTCAGTACAACTATAGCGATACCCCATTTATACCTTTTTATGTTTTAGTGCTTTTACACAATAAACTAAATTATAATAAACTATTTTAGAAAAAAAATAAATATTTTTGCACCACTTTTTTCTGAGAGATATAACTTCTTTATTTTTTTGCTGATGGATCGGTATGGCAGCTTGTTTTTTGCTGGACAAGATGATGTTTTCAGTAGTGCCATTTTTATGTACATAAATCTTTTTGATCGCATTTTATTTCACTATTTGTTCGACAGTATGATGATTAAGAATGTTTTTTTGTTATTTTTTTAAGGTGGTCACTGAAGGGGTTAGCTAGTGGGACCGTTTTATAGAGCAGGTCGTTACAGACGCTGAGATACCAAATATGTGTACTTTTATTATTTACATAAATAAATGTATTCATTGGAATAACATGTTTCTTTTTTTTGTTCTTTATTTGGGGATTTTTAAAAATATTTTTACACTTTTTAACAACTTTTTTACTTTCTTACATTGTCCCACGATGGTTCATTATTGTACAGTATTAGATCGCTGATTTAATACTCTGCATTGCTTCTGCTCTGCAGAGCATAAGATCAGAGTCTGACAGGCAAATAGGAGGCTTGTCGTCTCCTGCTCTCAGCAGGCGCTCAAATGCTACCTTCCCTGCAGGATGGTTAGAAAGGCTCAGCACACCTCTAGATAAGTTTCTTGAGGGGTCAAGTTTCCAAAATAGGGTAACTTGTGGGGGTTTTCCTAAATATATTCACATCAAGGGCTCTGCAAACACGACATGGCATCTGCTATTGATTCCAGCCAATTTTGCATTTTTAAAAGGGTAACAAGAAAACGGACCTTACAATTTGTTGAGCAGTTTCTCTTAAATACACCGATACCCCATATATGGTGGAAAACTACTGCTTGGAAACATGACAAGTCTTGGAAGGGAAAGAGCATCATTTGACTTTTGGAGGGAAAAATTGCATTGAATAGAGAGCAGGTGCTATGTCGCATTTGCAGAGACCCTGATGTGCCTAAACAGTGAAAATCCCACAAAAGTGACCTATTATTGGAAATTACAACCCTTTAGGAACTTATCTAGGGCTGTGGTGAGCCTCTTGAATCCACAGGTCCCTCACAGAATTTTATAACATGAGCTGTAAAAATTAAAAAATGTATTTTTCCCTCAAAACTTTTGCTTTATCCCCAAATTTTTCCCTTTCACAAGTGTAACTGGAGAAAATGGACCCCAAAATATGTTGTTCATTTCCTCCTGAGCACAAACATACCACATATGTGGTGGAAAAACTACTGTTTTGGTACACAAAAGGTCCCAGAAGGGAATGTGAGCTAATTGAATTCTGGAGCGCAATTTTGGCTGGAATAGATTGTGTATACCATGTCACATTTGAAGAGCCCTGACAAGCCAAAAACAGCATATAAAAACAGCAAATATAACCCCTGGCAAAAACTATGGAATCACCGGCCTTGGAGGATGCTCATTCAGTTGTTTAATTTTGTAGAAAAAAGCAAATCACAGACATGGCACAAAAATAAAGTTATTTCAAATGGCAACTTTCTGGCTTTAAGAAACACTAAAAGAAATCAAGAACAAAAAATGTGGTAGTCAGTAATGGTCACTTTTTTAACCAAACATAGGGGAAAAATTATGGAATCACGGAGTGCAAGGCACATACAGTAAATGTGGTCTAACAAAGCTGAGGATCAAAAGCCAGACGAGAGCTTAGTACCTAGGGATAAGACAAAGAGTAAATGGAGACAAGCTAAGGGATCATATAACCGGAAAGGACAGGATACAGAGGCAAAAGTCAGGTGACTGTTGTGAATTAGACTTTTTGGCTCCCTCTTGTGGTCACTAGTGGTATGACTCTGGGATTGTCTTTTTTCTGTTTGGCACTCACCTGGGTTGTTAGTCCAGGGGTGTCGCTATATTAACTTCCTGGATCCTTAGTCCAGTGCCTGGCATCGTTGTAATCAGATCCTTCTGTTGCTCCTGTCTGCTGGTCCTGGCTCTTGCAAAATTAAGCTAAGTCTTGCTTCTTTGTTTTTTGAGTTACTTGCTTTGCTACTATTTTTGTCCAGCTTGTACTAAATGTGATTTCTGACCTTGCTGGAAGCTCTAGGGGGCTGGTGTTCTCCCCCCAGCCGTTAGATTCGGTTCGGGGGTTCTTGAATATCCAGCGTGGATATTTTAATAGGGTTTTTGCTGACCATATAAGTCATCTTACTATATTCTGCTATTACCTAGTGGGCCTCTCTTTGCTAAATACCTAGCTCATTCTTATGTTTGTCTTTTCCTCTTACCTCACCATTATTATTTGTTGGGGGCTTGTATCCAACTTTTGGGGTCTTTTCTCTGGAGGCAAGAAAGGTCTTTCTTTTCCCTTCTAGGGTTAGTTAGTTCTCCGGCTGGCGCGAGACGTCTAGAACCAACATAGGCACGTTCCCCGGCTACTTCTATTTGTGGTGCTAGGATTAGATATATGGTCAGCCCAGTTACCACTGCCCTATGAGCTGGTTTTTTGTGTTTGCAGACTTGGTATTGATTCCTGAGACCCTCTGCCATTGGGGTCATAACAGGTGACATACCGGGTCATACACAGCAAAGCATACAAGCATAGAAGCACAACGTTTACGGATGAGTAACCTGGGTCAGCAACCACAAACCGCTACAGCAGTATCACAGACACTAAATCCAGGAACTGCCAAATGTCATGCTGCTGCAATGCAGGTAGATGCAGGCTTCACTAGAAGGCAGTAGAGAGGAAGCAGGTCTGCACTTTACAGAGCTTACCTGCAATGCAACACTGATGCTACCACAGGTGGCAGCAGAATAGTCAAAACAAGCAGGGTCAAATACTAGATTGTTGTGTAGTACAAAAGGAATAAGCAAACTCGCAGTCAGAGACAAGCCATTGGGTAAGTAACAGTCAGGAGCGGATAAGCCAAATGACAAATGACAAAAACAGGTTAGGATACACGCCATGTGAAACTGGGGAATGTGCACACTAAAGGGGAAAACTGAGTCAAGATGGGAACAGGGGAAAACAGAGGCACGGGTTCAGATAGCAAACGCAGCAGGACAAAGCAGAGCAATTAGAGTCAGCTTACAGCAGCACTAGACAGAAACTATAACTGACATGATCTGCAGGACACAGCGGGGCTAAATAGCAAACCTGAGACCAGACTGAGGCTGAGAAAAGTTAACCCCTGACTTGATCAGACTGGGAAAAGGGAAGACAGGACTCAAAACCCGGTCCAATCATGATACCAACATTAAATAGTCACCCCAGAACCAAAGAGAGGCAAACCAATATTAACCCTGACCTGACCAGTATGGAGGCGGAACCATCCTGTCCAGAGTCACCGGACCCCCAGGTTTCCCAGGAAACCGGGCATGAAAGGAGCGCACCAGACGATCGACATGAACCAATTAGGCAGGAACCCAGGATTGGTCCTAAGGACCAAACCCTTTCCAGAGCACAAGTTATTGGAGGGAATGGCAGACCAACCAGGAATCCACAATGCGCTCCACCTTGTACTCCTCCTGACTATCCACCAAAACAGGCGGCTAGGGACCAATGATGCTTCTTCCAAAGCCCCCAATAGTTTCAGCAGGGCCCTTAGGAGAACATTGGGGATCTTAAAAGATGATAGAATTCACAAACGAAACACCACTGGGTTAACCACCTCCGTGATCTCATAAGGGCCGATAGACTTAGGTCCCAATTTTGCTGAAGGAACCTTAAGCTTAACGTTCCTGGTACACAGCTACACTTTATCCCCAACTTGAAGGGTGGGTCCCACAGTCCGTCTTCTGTCAGCAAAAAGCTTAAACTTCCTTTGAGCCTCCCCAATATTCTTTTGGACCTCCCGCCATAAATTCCCCAACTGCTGTACAGCAGTATCGGCCCCCTGGCAACTGGAATCCAGGCGAGAAAACTCCCCAAAGTGCGGATCAAATCCATAATTACAGAAGAAAGGGGAGGTACCTGTAGAGTGGTTAACACAGTTAAAGAACACAAAAGACAAGGCATTGGACCAGTCCTCTTAACTGGAGGTGGCAAGGCAGAGCACAATTTGTTCTACCGACTGATTGCTCGGTCTGACCATTAGTCTCCAGATGGTAGTCTGATGAAAAGGACAACTGAATACCCAACGTTTTACAAAACGCCCTCCAAAACCAGGACACAAACTGCACACCACGGTCAGACACCACATTCAAGGGCACACCATGCAAATGAACCACATGTTGAATGAACAACCTAGACGAGGTCTCAGCAGAGGGTAGTGCCACAAAGGGTACAATGTGTGCTTGCTTCATAAACCTGTCCACCACCACCTAGATGACCGTATTACCCTTGGAGGGAGGAAGATTGGTGATGAGTCCATGGACAAATGTGTCCATGGTCTATCAGGAACTGGCAAAGGCACCAATTTTCTGGCCGGCTGGTTGAGATCTTAGCGTGGGCACAAACTTCACAGGCAGACATAAACTTCCTCACATCTTATGTAAGCGAGGCCAACCAAAAACCCTCGTGATGGCCCCATGAGTAGCCGAAATCCCTGAATGTCAACTCAGTGCTGAGTCAGGGTGGTTTCACACTTGCGTTTTTGTCTGCAGCGTTTTTTGCACAAAAAAATGCATGCGTTTTTTCCCTATATTTAACATTGAAAACGCATGCGTTTTTTGTACGCGTTTGGTCGTGTTTTCAAACGCATGCGTTTTTTTTCTGCATGCGTTCATTTTCAGAAATACAACCTGCAGTATTTTCTTGCGGCGTTTTTTTGCCGCGAAAAAACGCATGCGTTTTTTCGCGGCAAAAAAATGCATTGCTGTCTATGTAAACGCATGCGTTTTTAAGCACATGCGTTTGTTTGCGTTAAAAACGCATGCGTTTTTATAGAAAAAAACAGAAAACACACTGAAAAGCCACCCACCACCATCAAGGTGATAAAGGGATCCAAACCCTAACCCTAACTCTACCCCTAACCTCACCCCTAACCGTTTAATGAACATTTTCTGACAGTCATAGTGCCACGTATTTAAGTGCCACGTATTTCAGTTGCACGTATTTCAGTGCCACGTATCACGTATTTCAGTGCCACGTATTTAAGTGCCACGTATCACATATTTCAGTGCCACATATTTAAGTGCCACGCATAGCTGTGCCACAAAATCACGTATTTCAGTGCCACGTATCACATATTTCAGTGCCACGTATTTCAGTGCCACGTATTTCAGTGCCACGTATTTCAGTGCCACATATTTCAGTCACGTTTAGGGTTAGGGGTAGGGGTAGGGTTAGGGTTAGGGTTTTCTTGTTTTTTCTTGTGTTTTCTTGTGTTTTCTTGTGTTTTCTTGTGTTTTTCTATAAAAACGCATGCGTCTAAAAAACGCATGCGTTTTACCGCGTTTACGTGCGTTTTTTCACACATGCGTTTTTTTTAAAAACGCATGCAGATAAAAACGCAAGTGTGAAACCAGCCTCATGGAACTCCTGGAGGACCCTGAGTGGAAGTTGAACTGGAACAAACAATTTTCTCACCGGCTTGGACGGGGGAGCCTGAGACTGGTCTTCTTGAATCTCCCGTTCCAAGCATGAAGACACATCAGCCTCCACCACCCTGGGTTGAAGAATTGAGCTTTGAGGCTTGGGGGGATAAACTGGGTCCAGACTTCAAAACAAGGCATCGGCCTTCACATTCTTGGATCCCGGATGAATAGTGATCAAGAACTGGAACAAGGAAAAGAAAAGTGACCATCTGGCTTGCCTGAGGTCAACCTTTTAGCAGACTCAATATAGGCCAGGTTCTTGTGGTCCATAACTACAGTAATTGGATGAACCGCCCACTCCAAAAAATGCCTTCATTCTTCAAAGGCCAACTTAACCACAAGAAGTTCCCGATTGCCCACGTCATAATTTCTTTCCGCCGGGGAGAACTTCTTGGAGACGAAGGCACATGGTCTCAAATTGGTCAAGGTGGCAGGCCCCTTGGACAACACCACCCCCACCCACATCATCAGAGGCGTTAACCTTCACTACAAAAGGTTCAAATGGCTCAGGTTGATCCAGAACCAGGGCAGTCATAAAATATTTTTTCAGAGTGAGAAACGCCGCTACTGCTGAGTCAGACCAGTTTTTGACATCAGCCCCCTTCTGTGTCAAGTCAGTGAGGGGCTTGACCACCTGAGAGAACCCTTTAATAAACCTCCGGCAGTAATTGGCAAATCCCAAGAAGCGCTGAAGGCCCTGCATGTCCCGGGGTTGAACCCAATCTACAATGGCCTGCACCTTTTAGGGATCCACTAGAGACAATGAACACCAAGAAAGGCAGTTCCTGGATGAAAAATGAGCATTTCTCTAGTTTAGCGAAAAGTTGGTTCTCCCTGAGTCTCTGAAGAACCGCCCGAATGTGACTAATATGTGTCTGCTTATCAAGTGAATAAATTAGAATGTTATCCAAGTACAGTATATAACCACAAACCACTCAATAAAAACAGAAAACACATGATTTATGAAGTTTTGGAAAAGCTCAGGGGCATTTGTCAGAGCAAACGGCATAACTAAATTTTCAAATAGTCCTTCTGGGGTGAGAAACACGGATTTCCACTCATTCCTTTCCCACACTCAGATGAGGTTATATGCCCCCCGCAAGTCTAGTTTTGAAAACCATTTGGCCCCCGATAATTGATTACACTAATCATGAATAACTGGGAGGGGACATGTGTCTCTTACAGTAATCTTATTCAGTTCCTGAAAGTGAAGACATGGGCGGAGACCACCGTCTTTTTTTTTTTTTTTACAAAAAAAACCCTGCAGCAACAGGATACAAGGAAGAGCGGATATGCCCCTTGTGGAGGCTCTCAGATATGTACTCCTTCATGACGACCCGCTCGGGAACAGAAAGGTTAAGTAATCAGGCCTTAGGCAATTTAGCCCCAGGAATCAGGTCACTGGCACAATCAAATGAGCGGCATGGTGGTAACCCCTCAGCCTGACTTTTGAAGAACACGTCCTTGAAATCCTTCAGGTGCTCCATAATACCCTCCAGACCGATGGACGACACAGAATTCATACATTTGTTTTCACAGTTGGATCCCCATTTAACAATCTCCTGGGCTTTCCAATCAATGACTGGATTATGACATTACAGCCAAGGAAACCCCAAAACCAAACCAGCAGGGATGTTCTCCAGAACAAAACAGGCTTTATGCTCTAGATGAACAGACCCCCACCTTAAGGATGAATTCTTTAGTAATAGAGTGGATCCCATCCTTTGTGAGCATGGTTGAGTCAATAGCCACCACTCTCATGGGTTTGTCCAACCTGACTGTCCCTATCTCACAGTGAGCCACCAACCTCGAGTCAATCAAGTTCACTGAAGACCCGCTACCCACAAAAGCAAATGAGAGAAAAAAAAAACAATTGTTCACACCAACTTCCACTTTTAACAATAGTTTGAAGGCTGAGGAAAAAAGTACTTGTGGATCTGGGTAACCTCCTTGGCAGTTACCCAGACCTAGTTTTTTCCTGAGACCTTGGAATCCGGGAGACAGGAGGGACAGTCCTATATCCAATGACCCGGTTCTCCACAATAGAAGCAGAGTTTTTTCTCTCTGCGGCATATCTTCTCCTTTTCCTTCACGGAGACAGCCCCCACCTCTATGGGCTCAATTGACGACAAAGGCTTTGGTTTCACTGGCAACAGAGGAGCATTTCGATTTACAACACCTCTCTCTCTCAGCCTGTGGTCCATATGGATGGCCTGGGTCATGGCCTCCTCCAGGGAGTCAGGCAGTGGGTGCAGGGCCAAGACATCCTTTAAATGCTTGGAGAGACCCTGTCAGAACAGACCCCTGAGTGCTGAGTCATTCCAGGAAACCTCTGGTGCCCATCACCTGTACTTGCAACAGTACCACTCAGCTGAGCGCTTTCCCTGGGTAAGACATAATTGTGTTCTCTTCCAATCTCACCCAATCAGGTTCATCTTAAATAAGACCCAAGGCCTAAAAGACCCGATCAACAAACATTCTCTCAGGGGAGGTAGGAGATAGGGAGAAAGCCAAGGATTGCGGCCCCCCATGAAACAGGGAAATAACTATCCCCACCCTTTGACTCCCATTACCCTTGGACCAAAGACGCAGGGAAAAAAAGTAATGTACAACTCTCTTTTAATACCCAGAATTTTTTCTTATCCCCACAAAAGGTATCCGGAAGATTGACAGAGGGTTCAGGAGAGGATAGGGAAACATCAGACACAGTACCTTCTCCATTGCCAGACAAGGAAGTGGCCCTCCAAACAGCATTAACTGTATCTGCCAACTCCCTCTGTACCTGTTGGTGAGAAGCAGCCAACACTCTTTGCTCAACAGATCTGCATCATCTTGGTCAGATTAGATACATGATCTGTCAGATCACACAGCGGTCCATAACAAAAACACACAAAAAAAACCCTGAAAACATGGTATGGGTCAATGATAATGTGATGACACCAATGGTGTCAGTGGCGCTGCCTAGGGGGCGCTATCACAGGACACAGAAACAAGCACAGGGAGTACAGAAACAAGGCAACTGAGTGCATGGAGTGCAAGGCACAGACAGTAAACCTGGTCAAGGAAAACCGAGGATCAAAAGCCAGATGGTGACAGGTACTACAGTACCTAGAGATAAGACAAAGAGTAAACGGAGACAAACCAAGGGGTCAGATAACCAGAAAGGACAGGGCAGTACAAACCATTATACAGAGGCAAAAGTCAAGGGACAAACCGGGTCATACACAGCAAAACACACAAGCAAAGAGGCCCAACATTTACGGATGAGTAACCTGGGTCAGCAACCACAAACCGAGTATTCGGAAGTATCACTGACATTAAATCCAGGAACTGCCAACATTAAATAGCCCTCCCAGAACCAAAGAGAGGTGAACTAAAATGAGACAGTAAGTAAGACAGTGTCCCTGCATGGAGGGAGAATAGGACACCACGTAGTGGCACCGGAAATTGCAATGCAATTTTTATTTTCATCGCTCAACATTAATAAAACTCTGTGAAGCACCTGTGGGTTCAAGGTGTTCACCGCCTCTCTAAATTCCTTAAAGGTTGTAGTTTCCAAAAACGGTTCACTTATGGGTGTTTTACACTGTTTAGGCACATCAGGGCCTCTACAAATGTGACATAACTTCTGCTATTTATTCCAGCCAATTTTACACTCATTTAGTCAAATGGTGCTCTTTCCTTTCTAAGCCCAGTCGTTTCCCCTAGCAGTAGTTTTTCCCCACATATTTGCTATTTGATTTCTCAGGAGAAATTGCTCAATAAATTGTATTACCTATGTTCTCCTGTTAACCTTGTGAAAATTAGAAATGTTGGGCTTTAGCAACATTGTAGGAAAAATTTTTTTTTTTTCCTTTTTGCAGCTCATTGTTACAAATTCTGTGAAACACCTGGGGGATAAGAATGCTCACCACACACATCTAGATAAATTCAATGAGGTTTCCATAATGGAGTCACTTTTGTGTAGTTTCCATTGTCTAGGCACGTCGGGGGCTCTGCAAACGCAACATGGCATCTGCAATCTGTTCCAACCAATTTTGTGGCTCAAAAGTAAAATGGTGCTCCTTCCCTTCTGAGTCATGCAGTGTGCCCAAGCAGCAGTTTTTCACCACATATGGAGTATTGGCATACTCAGGAAAAATGTCACAATAAATTTTAGGGTCCATTTTCTTCTGCTACCCTCGTGTAAATTAAATATTTCAGGCTAAAGCAACATTTTTGTGGATAAATTAAATATTTTATTTTTTTTCTTTCCACATTGTTTGAATTCCTGTGAAGCACCTAAAAGGTTAATAAATGTCTTGAATATGGTTTTGAGTACTTTGAGTAGCTCAGTTTGTAAAATGTAATTTTCAGGTATTTTCTGTCACATCGGCCCCTCAAATCATTTCAAATGTAATGTAGTCCCTAAATAAATGGTTTTGTAAATTTTGGTAGAAAAATGAGAAATTGCTGATAAACTTTTAACAGCTCTAACTTACTAGCAAAAAAAGTTTCAAAATGATACTGATGTAAAATAGACATGTAGTAGTAGTAGTAGTAGTAGTAGTAAATGATGTTTATCAACTATTGTGTGTCATATTAAGTTTGAAAATATCAATATCAAGTATTTCAACATTTTCTTCAAATTTTCATTATTTTCACAACCAAATGCAAAAAATGCATATTGCATGATCTGTTCTTTTTTTTGTTTGGATATGCACTCCTCCCATTTGGCACAAGTGATTTTAATTAGCAGGAGACTGAAAAGTAAGGGGTCTAGCCCATTTCTGCTCTCACTGAAGAGCTTAATGGAGGTGAGTTTCATTGCTCCTTACAATTGGTGTTGGTGCTGATGGTGGCCATTGTTGCTGTGGGTTTGTGCTGGTGGGATGGCACAGTCTGAAGACACTGGGCTGTCTGCCCTGTCTGTGCATTGCCGCTGTGGTGGTGGCTGGCACGCGGCTCCGCTCCTTCAGGGTGATAGGGACCCACTACGAGGTTTGCTGTGATGTGGCAATGGGCTTCATATAGTCTGACCAGAATGTTCAGTTATGTATTGAACCTCATGTTCAGTTATATATATTTTTGCCTAGCGGCATTAGATCATTGCATGATTTTTGGAGGTGCTGTCCATTCTGTTTTTCAGCAAAATGCTAATAAAAGCCAGCTTAAATTTACCACTACCCTAAAGTATGATGTGTCAAAAGATAATCTCAGAATAACTGGGATATGATGAAGCGATCCAGAATTATCTCATAAAGAGAGATTGGTCAGAATTGCAAAACTTGGCCTGATCAAGGAGGTGAAACAGGCCTCATGGTAAAGAGGTTAAAGTATAGATGGAAATCTCAGTGTTTTGTTGCTTGAGCAGACAGTGGCAGGAGGTAAGAATCTGGACGTCACATCAGCACATGTGATGCCTTCAACACATCAAAATTAAAACATTAAGTATGCTATGAAAGGTATTCATTTCCAATAATCATTATAATGTTATATTAACTCTATTCATCATGATTTTTTCACAAGAATATTTAATGGTGATTCTAGTAATATTTCACTTCCTGAATTCAAAGTTTCCTGTACCCAAGTGTCCAGATTTTGGGACAACTCTGACTCTGTGATGGAAATATATATATATATATATATATATATATATATATATATTATATAGATCTCACTTGCATATAAACTCATATATACTCACAGCTAATATATATACACTATAATCAATTGCTTAAAATGGCTGACATAAACTGATATAAGCCAGACAGACTGTTTGGGGCTTTCCAGGGAAAAGCGGAACAGCACCAGATGTACTAAGTGATGATCAGATGTCTCAACTTTGTCCTAGATGCAGAAAAAGGAGACTGCTATGCATTAGTTGCATAATCAGCATTCATATGTGCATTAATCACAATATTCCATATATATTTAGATAACCAATAACAGAGGAGCTTGACAATATGGTAATTAACTAACCACCCCTAACCACCCCCTTTCTATATGCAATTATAAAACCATGTATGTACAATAAAACATCAGTATTGATGGAATGTTATTATGTCACCATAGTGTACAGTCTCTTTCTTGATGTGCCTCAAAATATTGTTATTGGGAACGGCCGCAGCACACACAGGGATAGATTTATCCAATCCAAATTTCCATAACATCTCTGACCTTACTAACTCTTAAGAGGAAGCATATAGAAATGTGAGAAGTGATCCTATTTTTGAAGCAAGTTCATCAGAACCTGATTTTTTTATCTTAAGAAGATCTGAAGGACCTTATCAGTGATTAAGTCTTGTCAAAACAATAATCAGAGATGCTAAGTTCCAGTCAGAAATGATGGAATCTACTCCGCAATGACGTGAGAAAATGCAGGTATCATAGCAGAAAAAGGCGTTCGGTTTTGTATTCATGTTTGCTCTGTTATGGAGGCCTGTGGACATTAACACCAGAAGATGAGTGATGATTGTTCATAGACTCATCAAAAGTTAGTTTGAAGTCCAGTTCTTTTGCATAATGGTAATGACCTTCTTTTATTATTTGTTGCACATGCTGCTGATATGAAAGACATAGAAAAATATGAAACTGCTGTTAGAAAAAGTATGAAAAATATTACTGGAACATCTTTAGAGATATGAAGGTGATTGCTTTATTGCTTGGATTGCAACTTGGGTACAGTAAATTTTGCTGTCTATTATGAGAATGAGATAGCATGGATAAGAATTCTCACTATTAGGGTTGAGCGAAACGGGTCGATCATTTTCAAAAGTCGCCGACTTTTGGCTAAGTCGGCGTCTCATGAAACCCGATCCGACCCCTGTGCTTGTCGGCCATGCGGTCCGCGACTTTCGCGCCAAAGTCGCGTTTCAATGACGCGAAAAGCGCCATTTCTCAGCCAATGAAGGTGAACGCAGAGTGTGGGCAGCGTGATGACATAGATCCTGGTCCCCACCATCTTAGAGAAGGGCATTGCAGTGATTGGCTTGCTGTCTGCGGCGTCACAGGGGCTATAAAGGGGCGTTCCCGCCGACCGCCATCTTACTGCTGCTGATCTGAGCTTAGGGACAGGTTGCTGCCGCTTCGTCAGAAGCAGGGAGAGCGTTAGGCAGGGTCCACTAACCACCAAACCGCTTGTGCTGCAGCGATTTCCACTGTCCAACACCACCTTCGGTGTGCAGGGACTGTGGAAGCTATTTTTTTTTTTTTTCCCCTCAGCGCTGTAGCTCATTGGGCTGCCCTAGAAGGCTCCGTGATAGCTGTATTGCTGTGTGTACGCCACTGTGGAAACCAACTGCTTTTTTCAAAGCACATATCCTCTTGTTCTTTCCTTTCTGCACAGCTATCTTTTTTGTTTGTCCACACTTTTTATTTAATTTGTGCATCAGTCCACTCCTATTGCTGCCTGCCATACCTGGCTTAGATTACTGCAGGGAGATAGTAATTGTAGGACAGTCCCTGTTTTTTTTTTGTTTTTTTTGTGGGAGATTAAGATTGGCATTTCTGCTACAGTGCCATCCCTGTGTGTGCCATCTCTCACTGAGTGGGCCATAGAAAGCCTATTTATTTTTTCCGTGATTTGTGTTCTAAATTCTACCTCAACACAAAAACACTACATCAATCAGTGGGAGAAAAATATTGGCCTCAGTCAGGGCTTGTGTGCCACTGCTGTGTGTGCTATCTCTCATTCAGTGGGCTATAGAAAGCCTATTTTTTTTTTTTTTTTTTTTAATATTATTTGGTTTCTAAAGTCTCCCTGAAAAAAAAAAAATACCTAAAAAAACAGTGGGAGAGTAATATTGCCCTTTCAGCTTGTGTGCCAGTCTTGACTCCTGGGTGTGCCACCTCTCTCTCATTCAGTGGGCCATAGAAAGCATTTTTTTTTTTTTCCTTGATTTGTGTTCTAAAATCTACCTCAACACAAAAACACTACATCAATCAGTGGGAGAAAAATATTGGCCTCAGTCAGGGCTTGTGTGCCACTGCTGTGTGTGCTATCTCTCATTCAGTGGGCTATAGAAAGCCTATTTATTTATTTATTTTTTTTCTTATTATTTGGTTTCTAAAGTCTCCCTGAAAAAAAAAAAAAAAAACATAAAAAAACAGTGGGAGAGTAATATTGCCCTTTCAGCTTGTGTGCCAGTCTTGACTCCTGGGTGTGCCACCTCTCTCCCTCTCATTCAGTGGGCCATAGTAAGCCTATTTATTTTTTTTTTTTAAATATTATTGGGTTTCTAAAGTCTCCCTTAAAAAACCAAAAATACATAAAAAAACAGTGGGAGAGTAATATTGCCCTTTCAGCTTGTGTGCCAGTCTTGACTCCTGGGTGTGCCACCTCTCTCCCTCTCATTCAGTGGGCTATAGAAAGCCTATTTTTTTTTTTTTTTTTTAATATTATTTGGTTTCTAAAGTCTCCCTGAAATAAAAAAAAAACTTAAAAAAACAGTGGGAGAGTAATATTGCCCTTTCAGCTTGTGCGCCAGTCTTGACTCCTGGGTGTGCCACCTCTCTCTCTCTAATTGTGGGCCATAGAAAGCCTTTTTTTTTTTTTTTTTTTTAATATTATTTGGTTTCTAAAGTCTCCCTGAGGAAAAAAAAAAAAAAAATTAGGTGGGAGATTAATATTGACATTAGTGCTTGAGTGACAGTCCTGCGTGTGTGTCATCTCTGTGATTTTGTGCCACAGAAAACAGAGTGTGTAACATTGTGCCTGATTTTCCTTGTGGTCTCACCAACCTGTTAAGGGATATTGAAATCATACTGAAGTTATAGCTCACCGTGTAAGTTGTTTGACAGCAACAAATAAAGTTACTTTGGTTAAGATTTTAAAACAATGAGGAAGTCTGGTGCAAGAGGTCGTCGTGGGCGTTCATTGTCAGCTGGTAATGATGGTAGTGGTAGTGGAGCATCAGGTGGTCGTGGGGATAAAAATATTCCACCTAAGTCTGGAGCTGTGGAGCCAGTTTCGTCGTCAGGCTACACAAGGCCTCGAACGCTCTCTTTTCTGGGAGTAGGAAAACCGCTTTTAAAGGCGGAGCAGCAACAGCAAGTTTTGGCTTACATTGCAGACTCAGCCTGTAGCTCTTTTGCCTCCTCTTCCGAAACTGGTAAATGTAAAAGCAGCGCGTCGCTTGTGGATGTTCACGGTCAGGGACAAGTCGCTTCCTTGTCCTCCTCAGCAAAAACTACAACAAGAGAGAAGGATGCAGCAGGCGACACAACGGGTCACTCCATGGAGCTCTTTACACATACCGTCCCTGGCTTAGAAAGTGAAACATTTAACAGGCCATGCCCATTACAAGTATATTCTGACATGGAGTGCACTGATGCACAGCCACAGCCAGAGTACTATGCTGCTCCTTTGACTCAGACCACCACATTGCCCTCTCAGGGTACAGATCCACAATCAGACCCTGATGAGACTATGTTGCCCCGCCACGAACGCTATACCACCGTCCGACACAGTGACACAGACGAAGTTGCACACGAGCTCGAAGAGGAGGTAATAGATGACCCAGTTATTGACCCCGATTGGCAGCCATTGGGGGAACAGGGTGCAGGCGGCAGTAGTTCAGAAGCGGAGGTGGAGGAGGGGCCGCAGCAGGCATCAACATCGCAACAGGTTCCATCTGCCGGGCCCGTATCTGGCCCAAAACGCGTGTCAAAGCCAAAACCTGTTGGAGCACAGCGTTGCCATCCGGTTAAAGCTCAGTCTGCAATCCCTGAAAAGGGATCCGAGTCTAGGAAGAGTGCAGTCTGGCATTTTTTTAAACAACATCCAACTGATCAGCGCAAAGTCATCTGTCAAAAATGTTCAACTAGCTTAAGCAGAGGTCAGAATCTGAAAAGTCTAAATACTAGTTGCATGCATAGACACTTAACCACCATGCATTTTCAAGCCTGGACTAACTACCAAACGTCCCTCAAGGTTGTAGCACCCTCGGCCAATGAAGCTAGTCAGCAACGCAACATCCCTTCCGTCACTGTAAGGCCACCATTTTCCGCACCACCGGCAGTATCTGTGCAGGTTTATTTGCCAGCCAAAAGCAGTCAGGGTCAGGGAATCATCAGTTTTGTAGGAGGAAATATTGCATCTAGGGCACCGGCGGAAACAATACCGTCTCCAACCGTCTCTCAGTCTGCCATGTACACCGGCACACCCGAAAGTTCCACGATCTCCAGCTCTCCAGTCCAGCTCACCCTACATGAGACTCTGGTTAGAAAAAGGAAGTACTTATCCTCGCATACGCGTACACAGTGTTTTAACGCCCACATAGCTAGACTAATCTCGTTAGAGATGATGCCCTACCGGTTAGTTGAAAGCGAAGCTTTCAAAGCCCTGATGGAGTACGCTGAACCACGATACGAGCTACCCAGTCGACACTTTTTTTCCAGAAAAGCCATCCCAGCCCTGCACCAGCATGTTAAACAGCGCATCGTCCATGCACTCAGGCAATCTGTGAGTACAAAGGTGCACCTGACTACAGATGCATGGACCAGTAGGCATGGCCAGGGACGTTATGTGTCCATCACGGCACACTGGGTGAATGTGGTGGATGCAGGGTCCACAGGCGACATCAATTTAGGGACAGTTGTGCCTAGCCCACGGTCTAGGAAACAGTTGGCTGTAGGCGTTCGCACCCCCTCCTCCTCCTCCTCCTCGTCCTCCTGCAGAAGCTACAGCTCTTCCACAGAACGCAGTCTGCCAACCACTCCATCGGCAGATGACACTGTTGCACACCAGTTGTCCCATTATGGGCCAGCTACTGCCAAGCGTCAGCAGGCTGTATTGGCTATGAAGTGCTTGGGCGACAACAGACACACCGCGGAAGTTCTGTCCGAGTTCTTGCAACAAGAAACGCAGTCGTGGCTGGGCACAGTAGATCTTGAGGCAGGCAAGGTAGTGAGTGATAACGGAAGGAATTTCATGGCTGCCATCTCCCTTTCCCAACTGAAACACATTCCTTGCCTGGCTCACACCTTAAACCTGGTGGTGCAGTGCTTATTGAAAACTTATCCTGGGTTCTCCGACCTGCTCCTCAAAGTGCGTGCACTTTGCTCACATATCCGACGTTCGCCTGTACACGCCAGCCGTATGCAGACCTATCAGCGGTCTTTGAACCTTCCCCAGCATCGCCTAATCATAGACGTTGCAACAAGGTGGAACTCAACACTGCACATGCTTCAGAGACTGTGCGAACAGAGGCATGCTGTTATTTATTTGTGGGAGGATACACGGGCAGGCAGTAGGATGGCAGACATGGAGTTGTCAGGTGTGCAGTGGTCTAAGATACAAGACATGTGTCAAGTCCTTCAGTGTTTTGAGGAATGCACACGGCTGGTTAGTGCAGACAACGCCGTAATAAGCATGAGCATCCCCCTAATGCGTCTGCTGATGCAAAGTTTGACGCACATAAAGGAGCAGGCGTCTGCACCAGAGGAAGAGGAAAGCCTTGATGACAGTCAGCCATTGTCTGGTCAGGGCAGTGTACAGGACGAGGTAGCGGGCGAAGAGGAGGTGGAGGACGAGGAGGATGATGGGGATGAGTATATTTTTAATGCCAAACCTTTCCCGGGGGCACAGGAAATTGGTTGCGTGTCACGGCCGGGTTCTGGTTTTTTGAGGGACACAAGTGACGTAGATTTGCCTGCAACTGCCCCTCAACCAATCACAACCGGAGATTTGACAACTGGAACTTTGGCCCACATGGCGGATTATGCCTTACGTATCCTAAAAAGGGACACACGCATTACGAAAATGATGAACGATGACGATTACTGGTTGGCCTGCCTCCTTGATCCACGCTATAAAGGCAAATTGCAAAATATTATGCCACATGAGAACTTGGAACTAATATTAGCAACCAAACAATCAACTCTTGTTGACCGTTTGCTTCAGGCATTCCCAGCACACAGCGCACGTGATCGTTCTCACACGAGCTCCAGGGGGCAGCAGACTAGGAGTGTTAGGGGTGCACACATCAGAAGTGGCGTTGGACAGAGGGGTTTTCTGACCAGGTTGTGGAGTGATTTTGCTATGACCGCAGACAGGACAGGTACTGCTGCATCAATTGAAAGTGACAGGAGACAACATTTGTCCAGTATGGTTACTAACTATTTTTCATCCCTTATCGATGTTCTCCCTCAACCGTCATTCCCATTTGATTACTGGGCCTCCAAATTAGACACCTGGCCAGAATTGGCAGAATATGCATTGCAGGAGCTTGCTTGCCCGGCAGCAAGTGTCCTATCAGAAAGAGTATTCAGTGCTGCAGGTTCAATATTAACCGAAAAAAGGACTCGTCTGGCTACCCAAAATGTTGACGATCTAACATTCATTAAAATGAACCACAACTGGATTTCGAAATCTTTTGCCCCACCTTGCCCGGCCGACACCTAGCTTTCCTATGAAAAGCTCTTGCCTGTGAATTACTTTTCTAATGTCTAATTTGCTGCAGCTGATTGTACAGCATACGACATGTTTACACCTCCCTAAATGGCCAAACTCCCCACACGGGGCCGTGGTATCGCGACTTGGCGCAAGCACCCGTGAGACTGCTGTTTGTCTGAAGAGGTGGGTGTGCTCGCTTTTGGTTGACGGCATTGCTACTGGGTCCCTCATAGTACAATGTAGTGTCTCTGGCGGTGGTGGTGCGCACCCAACGTCAGACACACCGTTGTAACATGAGGGGCCCTGGGGCGGTCCCGCCGGCCTCTAGAGAGTTCCCCCCTACCCCAGCTCAAAATGTGCTCTACCACATGCAAAATTATGTCGCACAGCTCCACCAATCTTTAGTCTATTCGCTGACATCATTCAATGTCTGGCACTGACAATACAAATTTGTAGACATCTATGATGCAACTTAAAGTAGTCTGTGTCTGTGTCCTATATTGGCACCATTAAATAGTTACTGCCAAATTACTATGTCAGAAACTCAGCAGATGAGCCCACCCCTGTACCTAAGTATGCCACCTTTTTTTTTGTTTTGGTTGTTTTGCGAGACATTAACATCTATTTATATTTTGGGAGTACTGGGACAGACACTCCTTGCACTACTCCTCCACTCACCACCAAGCTGCCCGTGTATCCATGTAACCGCTGTAAAACTGCCATGAGCCTATTGTTTGTTATGTTAGGCCTTTGAAGCCTGTCTGCGGTCCCTCCTTCCACTAGTCCTCCACTGACCAGACCACTGCTGCCCGTGTACCCCTGGAACCAATTATAAAGTGCCTACAGCCAGTCCATTTTTTATGTTAGGCCTTTGAAGCCTGTCTGCGGTCCCTCCTTCCACTAGTCCTCCACTGACCAGACCACTGCTGCACGTGTACCCCTGGAACCAATTATAAAGTGCCTACAGCCAGCCCATTTTTTTATGTTAGGCCTTTGAAGCCTGTCTGCGGTCCCTCCTTCCACTAGTCCTCCACTGGCCAGACCACTGCTGCCCGTGTACCCCTGGAACCAATTATAAAGTGCCTACAGCCAGCCCATTTTTTTATGTTAGGCCTTTGAAGCCTGTCTGCGGTCCCTCCTTCCACTAGTCCTCCACTGACCAGACCACTGCTGCCCGTGTACCCCTGGAACCAATTATAAAGTGCCTACAGCCAGTCCATTTTTTTATGTTAGGCCTTTGAAGCCTGTCTGCGGTCCCTCCTTCCACTAGTCCTCCACTGACCAGACCACTGCTGCCCGTGTACCCCTGGAACCAATTATAAAGTGCCTACAGCCAGCCCATTTTTTTATGTTAGGCCTTTGAAGCCTGTCTGCGGTCCCTCCTTCCACTAGTCCTCCACTGACCAGACCACTGCTGCCCGTGTACCCCTGGAACCAATTATAAAGTGCCTACAGCCAGTCCATTTTTTTATGTTAGGCCTTTGAAGCCTGTCTGCGGTCCCTCCTTCCACTAGTCCTCCACTGACCAGACCACTGCTGCCCGTGTACCCCTGGAACCAATTATAAAGTGCCTACAGCCAGCCCATTTTTTTATGTTAGGCCTTTGAAGCCTGTCTGCGGTCCCTCCTTCCACTAGTCCTCCACTGGCCAGACCACTGCTGCCCGTGTACCCCTGGAACCAATTATAAAGTGCCTACAGCCAGCCCATTTTTTTATGTTAGGCCTTTGAAGCCTGTCTGCGGTCCCTCCTTCCACTAGTCCTCCACTGACCAGACCACTGCTGCCCGTGTACCCCTGGAACCAATTATAAAGTGCCTACAGCCAGCCCATTTTTTTATGTTAGGCCTTTGAAGCCTGTCTGCGGTCCCTCCTTCCACTAGTCCTCCACTGGCCAGACCACTGCTGCCCGTGTACCCCTGGAACCAATTATAAAGTGCCTACAGCCAGCCCATTTTTTTATGTTAGGCCTTTGAAGCCTGTCTGCGGTCCCTCCTTCCACTAGTCCTCCACTGGCCAGACCACTGCTGCCCGTGTACCCCTGGAACCAATTATAAAGTGCCTACAGCCAGCCCATTTTTTTATGTTAGGCCTTTGAAGCCTGTCTGCGGTCCCTCCTTCCACTAGTCCTCCACTGGCCAGACCACTGCTGCCCGTGTACCCCTGGAACCAATTATAAAGTGCCTACAGCCAGCCCATTTTTTTATGTTAGGCCTTTGAAGCCTGTCTGCGGTCCCTCCTTCCACTAGTCCTCCACTGACCAGACCACTGCTGCCCGTGTACCCCTGGAACCAATTATAAAGTGCCTACAGCCAGCCCATTTTCTTATGTTAGGCCTTTGAAGCCTGTCTGCGGTCCCTACTTTAAATACTCCTCCACTGACCACCAAGCTGCCTGCCCGTGTATCCATGTAACCGCTGTAAAACTGCCATGAGCCTATTGTTTGTTATGTTAGGCCTTTGATAGCCTGTCTGCGGTCCCTACTTTAAATACTCCTCCACTCACCACCAAGCTGCCTGCCCGTCTATCCATGTAACCGCTGTAAAACTGCAATGAGCCTATTGTTTGTTATTTTAGGCCTTTGATAGCCTGTCTGCGGCCCCTACTTGCAATACTCCTCCACTGACCACAATGCTGCCTGGAGTGCCTGCCTGTGTATCCATGTAACCGATGTAAAACTGCCATGACTGCCTACTGTTTGTTATTTTAGGCCTTTGATAGCCTGTCTGCGGCCCCTACTTGCAATACTCCTCCACTGACCACAATGCTGCCTGGAGTGCCTGCCTGTGTATCCATGTAACCGATGTAAAACTGCCATGACTGCCTACTGTTTGTTATTTTAGGCCTTTGATAGCCTGTCTGCGGCCCCTACTTGCAATACTCCTCCACTGACCACAATGCTGCCTGGAGTGCCTGCCTGTGTATCCATGTAACCGATGTAAAACTGCCATGACTGCCTACTGTTTGTTATTTTAGGCCTTTGATAGCCTGTCTGCGGCCCCTACTTGCAATACTCCTCCACTGACCACAATGCTGCCTGGAGTGCCTGCCTGTGTATCCATGTAACCGATGTAAAACTGCCATGACTGCCTACTGTTTGTTATTTTAGGCCTTTGATAGCCTGTCTGCAGCCCCTACTTGCAATACTCCTCCACTGACCACACCAATGCTGCCCGTGTACCCCTGGAACCTATTTAAAAGTTCATAGAGCCTAGTTATATATTTTATTTACTATTAATAAGGCCATGATGGACTACGCTGTACCACGCTACAAGCTAACCAGTCGACACTTCTTTTGCGAGAAAAGCCATCCCAACCCTCCACCAGCATGTAGAAGACCGCATTGTCCATGCACTCTGGCAATCTGTGAGTACAAAGGTGCACCTGACAACAGACGCATGGACCTGTAGGCATGGCCACGGAAGATTACGTGTCCATTACGGCGCAATGGGTTAATGTGGTGGATGCATGGTCCACAGGGGACAGCATACTAAGTCTGTCTGCAGTCCCTAATTCAAATTGTCCTCCACTGTCTAAATCGGAGCTTCCACCTTCTGGCTTTCGGCCTATAGTATCAGAAATTAAACTGCATTTGGCCTTCAACTTTGGTTAGGGCCTACTAACGGCTTCTGCCCCTCCCTGGTGTTGCCCTCAACTAAATAAAGCTGAGCTTCAACCTTCTGCTCCAAATTACCATTTTAAAAAATGCAATAGGCTTTTCCGGCCTACTAAAGGTGTCTGTCTGTGTGCCCCTGCCTGGTGTTGTCCTCAACTAAATAAAGCTGAGCTTCAACCTTCTGCTCCAAATTACCATTTTAAAAAATGCAATAGGCTTTTCCGGCCTACTAAAGGTGTCTGTCTGTGTGCCCCTGCCTGGTGTTGTCCTCAACTAAATAAAGCTGAGCTTCAACCTTCTGCTCCAAATTACCATTTTAAAAAATGCAATAGGCTTTTCCGGCCTACTAAAGGTGTCTGTCTGTGTGCCCCTGCCTGGTGCTGTCCTCAACTAAATAAAGCTGAGCTTCAACCTTCTGCTCCAAATTACCATTTTAAAAAATGCAATAGGCTTTTCCGGCCTACTAAAGGTGTCTGTCTGTGTGCCCCTGCCTGGTGTTGTCCTCAACTAAATAAAGCTGAGCTTCAACCTTCTGCTCCAAATTACCATTTTAAAAAATGCAATAGGCTTTTCCGGCCTACTAAAGGTGTCTGTCTGTGTGCCCCTGCCTGGTGTTGTCCTCAACTAAATAAAGCTGAGCTTCAACCTTCCTTCTGCTCCAAATTACCATTTTAAAAAATGCAATAGGCTTTTCCGGCCTACTAAAGGTGTCTGTCTGTGTGCCCCTGCCTGGTGTTGTCCTCAACTAAATAAAGCTGAGCTTCAACCTTCTGCTCCAAATTACCATTTTAAAAAATGCAATAGGCTTTTCCGGCCTACTAAAGGTGTCTGCCCCTCCCTGGTGTTGTCCTCAACTGAACAAAGCTGAGCTTCCACATTCTGGCTTTCGCCCTATACTATCAGATATTAAACTGCATTTGGCCTACTAGTGTGGTTAGGCCCTTGAAACAGTGTCTGCTGCTCTTGGGTTTGCTACTCCACTGAACAAAGCAATGCCGCCTGTTTAGTCCTGTTACCAATTTTGAACTGCATTTAGCCTACTTTATTCTTTGGCCCTATATCTGTTTCCTCCTCATCCTGCCCATTGCCCAGCCACTGCTAAATGAGTCTGCTGGTACATTGACCTAGACCACTACATTCCCCTTGTACTCTACACAGCCAGAATCTGACCCTGCTGAAAGTAAGGTTCCCCTTCCCGCATGTTATACCACCTTACACAGGGACAAAGAGGAAGGTGCAGATGAAAGTGCAGGTTCCTTCATCAGGTGGGGGGCATACTCGTTGGCGACGTCACTGGCACAGGGCCCCTCAGAGTACGCAAAAGTGTCGCTGCTGGTGGGAGGCGCCCCCGCCATGCAAACACACCGCCGTACTTTGAGGGGCCCTGTGCCAGTGGCAATGCGAACGAGTGGGCCCCCCCCTGCTTGCTCAGGATCACAGCACTTGCAACGTTTAAATACTTACCTTTCCCTGCAACACCGCCGTGACGTAGTCTGCATTTCCTGGGCCCACGAAAAACTTGAGCCAGCCCTACTCCCCCCACAACTTTCCCCCAATTCCCTATGCCCAACTATTATTATACAGTTAATTAAGATTGGCAAGCTTCAGAAACAAGAATGGATGTTTTTGGCATTAAAATGGGCACTGTAGGTGTTTTCCTGGCCTCCACTCACTGCCGACTATGCTTCCCCATTGACTTGCATTGGGTTTCGTGTTTCGGTCGATCCCCGACTTTTTGCGATAATCGGCCGACTGCACTCGACTCGACTCTGGACAAAATCGGGTTTCCCAAAACCCTACTCGATCTTAAAAAAATGAAAGTCGCTCAACCCTACTCACTATATTTGAAAACCAAGGTCTAAACATGAATCCTAAACATAAATTCTGCTGCATTTATATATGTGAAATCTAAATTTCACAAAGCTAGTGATGCAAAACTGAAAAAAGGCATGTTTATAGAGCCACAAAAAAGATCAATCATGGATTATGAACGATTTTTGGAACTGTTAAATCTATTGCAAAAAGCAGCCTGGCTATTCTTCAAAAATATATCCTTTTTTTTCTTTCAAATCATAATGCAGAAAAGTACAGTGAGATAGATGCATGATCTTGTGAAATCATACCAAGCTATGAGATGCAACATGTCCATAAAACTTCATTTCTCTAGTCACCTTCCATGACAGCAGCATCGGAGGTTGTCTCCCTAACCTAATGGGGGACAGGAAACACAAAGAGGTTAAATACCCCTCCCCTTCCTGCTACCATCAGTGTTTTTCCTGTCCCAAATGGGGCATGAAGAGGTTCTCTGATGGTGCTGCTGTGGCCGGCGATCTGGAGCACCCTAAGCTTACCTACTCAATTCCGTGGGCTGCTAATGTCTCCACGATCTCCATGCTACTTGGAACCTCTCCCACCTCTCCTGCGCCTCCTTGGGTGGTAAAGCGGGGCAGTGATGTGTGGCCAGGGCCCTCTTGCAGATCCCCGGCTTCCTCTCCACATGCTGGCTGGCTCCAGAGTCAGCGTGTACCAGAAGTAACGTTAATCCGAACTTCCGGTTCACTTCCTGGTGCGTACCAGGGTGGAACGCACAAGCTCCTGGGGTGTCTCGGATGTACTCCGGAGCTACTCGAATGATTGGGGCATTCCCTTAGGGGTTCCCCCTGAGGACCTAGGGGAGGAGGAGCACAAACAGAAAACACTGGGACCTCAGTTATATAAATCCTGGTCGGGGAATGCCTCCAGGTAAAGCCCATTGTCTGTGTCCATCTGTGACTGTTGACGGATTGACCATGGACAGCGACAAAACCCTCCACTTCTGCCTCTGCAGAACCCAGCATCCACCCTCCTACTGTAAGTAGTGGATGAAGGTCCCTTGCTATCTGGGTTATGGCCTTATGGACCCTGCTCCTAAGAGGCAGTCCCTCAGCATATAAGAAGCTTTGCCAGCCCTGCACTGATAATGTGTTGCATGCCGAACAGCCCTCCCTGTTGGACAGCATCAAATCACTCAACAAGCAAGAGGTTCAAACTTCTATGTTCGCCTTTTCCCAGGCCCCAGTACCACAACCCCCTCCTTATAAAAAAATGAAAAAAAGGAAGATGGCACCTGTGGAATCTGATTCAGACTCGGGTGAAGTCCGTACCTCTGGTTCGGCAGATATTTGGGAGAATGAGGGTTCCACTTCCACCCCCAAGTCCGATAATGAAACATATTATTTTTCCTCCAAAGGTATGGAGGAATTGATTAGTATGTTGAGAAGCACCATGGGGGATGAGATGTTTGGGGGGTTGAAACCTTTAAAAAAATAAATAAATCAGGTTTTTCCCATACACGATAACATCCAAAGCCTTATCCTTCTGGAATGGGCTCCCTGAGAAAGGGCTTTGCATCTCATCTGTTAGGGGTCGAGCTCCCACCTCTGCACAGGGGGAATCTCGGGCCATCTCCGCTGCAGTCTCCCATTTTCCTCCTGCTGCATTGGAGCCTGCTCAGCGGAGACGTCGGTCCCAGCATCTCACTCAGTCTGACTCTGTACAAAGAGTTACTGCTGCTTTTCCTGCTTCTGCCATTGAAGTCAGTGCTGGGCAGCGGCAAGCAGAGGCTTCTGGGACTTAGTCCTGCTTTTCTCGTTCTGAGCATGCCCAGAGTAAGATCTCTCAGTGGAGATCGAGGGTCACATGATCAGATACTGCAGCTAAGGCCATTGGTCCTTCAGGAAGGTCCTGTAGGTGCTCACGCTCTGTGGTAGTCTCTCATTGGTCCTTCTAGGAAGGTCCTGTATGTGCTGCAACTATTTAAGGCTCGCATGGCCGCACGGCCATGCGCTAGTATTGTTCCATGTTATGTGCTTTGCGCCAGTGTGGTCATGTGAGTTTGTGTTCAGGGACCCGGCTGAAATAAGCCCCTAGAATGCTGGCACCTCTGGTGAGGAGATTTTGTGTGAATGTATTCAGGGACCTGGCTGGAATAAGCCCCTAGAATGCTGGCACCTCCGGCGAGGAGTTTGTGTGCATGTATGACCACTGACTGCTCTCAGTTGGGTAGTTAGCCTGTGCCACTGTGAAGTCAAACAGGGCACAGTGCTTTGAGTTTTGGCTACTCTGTGAAGTAACAGGGTTAGCTCATACTGCCTTATAGTTCCGCCGTTTGCTAGCAGCAGGTTCTCCTGCACGGTGGACCCCGGGCTGCGAACGCATCTATTGTAATAAAACCTCTATATTTACTCGGTGCGTTCCGCTAGCCCTAACATAATACTAGCGCCAGGGTCTGGCTAGTAAATGGCGGACATTCAGCAATCCTTGCGGTATATCCAGCAGCTGGAGGGTAGATTGGCTGCTCTCAAGAGCTCAACCTCAGCTGTGGATGTTACCGCAGATGCTGTACAGGCTGCTAGCATGGCTGCAGCAACCTTGTCCACTACCACCCCTGTTCCGACATTATCTCGCCTCCCGCTGCCAGAAAAATTTTCTGGAGATAGCAAATCTTGTAGGGTTTCGTGAGTCAGTGCTTTATCTACCTCGAGCTCCTGGCTACACGTTTTCCCACAAAGCGGGCTAAGGTGGGATTTATTGTGTCTCCCTTGTCGGACAGGGCAATGGAATGGGCTACGCCGCTGTGGGAGCGTGGCAATCATGTGTTGCAGAATGCTCAGCTGTTCCTGAGCACTCTGAAACAGGTCTTTTTAGGACCTCGAGTCACCCATGACACGGCGCTCAAACTGCTGGCATTAACTCAGGGAGTGTCCTTGGTCAGCCATTTTGCCATCCACTTCCGTACTTTAGCTTCTGAGCTGGAGTGGTCGGATAAAGCCCTTATCCCCATATTTTGGAGGGGGCTGGCTGATCACGTGAAGGATGTCCTGGCCACTAAGGAGATTCCTGCCACACTGGAGGAGTTAATAACTGTCTCTACTCGTATTGACGTCCATTTTAACGAGCGGAGGTTAGAGCGAGCCCAGTGTAGGCAGAGGTTTCGGCTTGCTCCCACCTTCGCCAAACCTCTGGAATCTCCGGTCCTGGTTCCTGAGTCACATGAGACCATGGTAGTGTCACGAGCGGGATCTAAGTCCCGGACCGCTTGTGCACTCAAGGTCTGTCATATTTGCCATCAGTCAGGACATCTTGCCACCAGATGTCCCCAGCAGTCGAGGAAATGTCAGCGTCTAGTGGTAATAGGTGGAGGTACACTAGACACGGCGACGTTTGCCTCCAAATTGTCCTTTAAGGGGACAATTATTATAGGCTCATCCTCCCACTCGGTAGAGCTCCAAGTGGATTCTGGGGCGGAGGGCAATTTTATGTCTTCTGCCTTCGCCCAACGTCACACAATACCCCTGGTTATACTAGCTCAACCAGTAACGGTACGAGTGGTGAATGGGTCGACACTGCCCTCACAGATAACACACCAGACCATCCCTTTCACTCTGTCCATGTCGCCATCCCATCAGGAGATTCTATCTCTGCTCGTCATTCCTCAGGGAATTGATGAGGTCCTGTTGGGGATACCTTGGCTACAGTACCACTCTCCTCATATTGAGTGGTCCTCAGGCAGAATTTTGGGATGGGGTGAATCTTGTGGGGGTAGGTGTCAGAGGGAGTGCGTTCAGGTTGCTACTACAGAGGTACCCGCAGATCTATCCTCTCTCCCCAAGCAATATTGGTCTTATGCGGACGTGTTTTCCAAAAAGGTGGCAGAGACCCTTCCGCCCCATCGCCCCTATGACTGTCCTATTGACCTCTTGCCTGGTGCTGAGCCTCCCCGGGGTTGAGTCTATCCGTTGTCTCTCCCAGAGATGGAAGCAATGTCTCAGTACATTCAAGGGAATCTGGCAAGAGGGTTCATCAGGAAGTCAATGTCACCTGCTGGGGCTGGGTTCTTCTTCGTGCAGAAGAAGAATGGGGAACTGCGTCCATGCATAGATTACAGGGATCTTAACGCCATCACCGTTAAGAATAAGTATCCTTTGCCCTTGATATCTGAGCTCTTCGATAGGCTTCGGGGAGCAAGGGTATTTACTAAATTAGATCTGTGGGGTGCTTACAACCTGATTTGCATCCGTGAGGGGGACGAATGGAAGACGGCTTTTAACACCAGGGATGGGCACTATGAATATCTGGTGATGCCCTTCGAGCTCTGTAATGCCCCAGCTGTTTTCCAAGACTTTGTGAATGACATCTTCCGGGATATGCTCTCCACCTCAGTCGTAGTCTATCTGGATGATATTCTCATCTACTCTCCAGATATTGACTCCCACCGGAGAGATGTTTGCAGAGTCTTCGACCTCCTACGGGCAAACTCCCTCTATGCCAAGTTGGAGAAGTGTATGTTCGAGCAGGAGTCCTTACCTTTCCTAGGCTATATCATCTCCACCCAGGGATTGGCTATGGATCCTGCCAAACTACAGGCTGTGATGGACTGGCAGGAACCCCATTCTCTTAAAGTGGTGCAGCACTTTATGGGGTTCATTAATTATTATTGCCAGTTCATTCCGCACTTCTCAACTTTGGTAGCTCCCTTGGTTGCCCTCACCAAGAAGGGAGCAAATCCCAAATTGTGGTCTGAGGAGGTCTCCAAGGCCTTTAACTCCATAAAGTCACACTTTGCTAGCGCTCCCATCCTACATCGCCCCGATGTAGATAAGCCATTTATCATGGAGGTGGATGCCTCATATGTTGGTGCTGGAGCAGTCCTCTTCCAAAAGGATGCTCAAAGTCGGAAGCATCCTTGCTTCTTCTTTTCTAAGACCTTCTCACCAGCAGAGAGGAATTATGCCATCGGGGACAGGGAGTTGTTAGCCATGAAGTTGGCTTTCTCAGAGTGGAGACATCTCTTGGAGGGAGCTCGTTTTCCCTTCCAAGTCTTCACAGATCATAAAAATTTGGTGTACCTGCAGACAGCCCAGCGGTTAAATTCTCGCCAGGCCAGATGGTTCTTGTTCTTCTCCCTGTTTCATTTCACCCTCCATTTTCTTTCTGGGGAGAAGAACATTCGTGCCAACGCTCTCTCGCTCCGTTGTGTCATCTGTGGAGGAGGAAGAGGAGCCTCGGCTTATTGTCCCTACTGAGTGCCTGAGAACTGTGGCCCCGGTTTCGCTAGAGTCTGTGCCTCTGGGCAAGACTTTTGTACCATCCAGTTTGTGACCTGAGGTTCTCTCTTGGGCACACTCGTCCAGGGTGGGTGGACATTTTGGTTCCAGAAGGACATCTGAGTTACTGGCGAGGACATACTGGTGGCCGCATATGGCTCGTGATGTCGCAGACTATGTTCGGGCATGTGTCTCTTGCGCCAAGAATAAGTCCCCTCAGCAATGGCCAGCTGGGTTGCTTTATCCTCTGCTGGTGGTGGACAGGCCCTGGGAGATGGTCGGGATGGACTTTGTGGTGGGCTTACCCAAGTCTCGTAACTGCACCATTATCTCGGTGATCACCGACCATTTTTCCGAAATGGTTCATTTGGTGCCTCTTCCACGACTACCTTCTACACGGGCTCTGGCAGCCTTGTTCATCAAGCAAATCTTTCGCTTACACGGTATGCCGGACAAGATTGTCAGTGACCGGGGTCCCCAGTTTGCGTCTCGATTCTGGAGGGAGCTTTGTCGTTTACTCAGTATTGAGTTAAATCTCTCCTCGGCTTATCATCCTGAGATGGATGGGTTGGTTGAGAGGGCCAATCAGACTCTGTTCACTTATTCATGACATTTTGTTTCTGCCAGACAGGATGACTGGGCATCCTTGTTACCATGGGCTGAGTTTGCCCTTAACAATGCTGTAGCCGACTCCACCGGTCAGACTCCTTTCCTCCTTAATTACGGCCAACATCCGCAGGTTCCTGTGCCTATGCCCGTGTCCTCTGCTGACTCCAGGGTGGCAGACTGGGCAGTGGAGGCATGAGACATTTGGGACCGCACTCAGGATGCCATCTGGGCCTCCAAGGAGAGAATGAGGTCATCCGCTGATGCACATCGGCGCCCTGCCCCAACCTTTGCTCCTGGCGACTTAGTGTGGCTCTCCGCTCGTAACATCAGGCTGCGTGTTGAGTCCCCTAAGTTTTCACCTCGCTACTTGGGTCACTTCATCAAGGTCCTCGAACAGGTTAGTCCTGTGGTCTATCGTCTAGCCCTTCCTCCATGCTTAGGTATCACCGACACCTTTCATGTGTCCCTCCTTAAGCCATATACTGTACATGTCCCACTTTTCTGAGTCGTCTGCTGGGACATCAAGTTCATCTACGGAAGATTACGAGGTGAACGCTTTTTTGGGGTGCAAGGTGGTTCGTGGCAAAAAGTTTTATTTGGTGGACTGGAAGGGTTACGATCCTGAGGATAGGTCCTGGGAGCCTGCTGAGCACATTCGGGCTCCGCAGCTCATTGCTGCCTTCGAACATAGTGAGGCCCAAGGAGGGGGGCCCTAGGAGGGGGGTAATGTTAGGGGTCGAGTTCCCACCTCTGCACAGGGGGAATCTCGGGCCATCTCCGCTGCGGTCTCCCATTCTCCTCCTGCTGCAGTGGAGCCTACTCAGCAGATACGTCGGTCCCAGCGTCTCGCTCAGTCTGACTCTGTACAAAGAGTTACTGCTGCTTTTCCTGATTCTGCCATTGAAGTTAGTGCTGGGCAGCGGCGAACAGACGCTTCTGGGACTAAGTCCTGCTTTTCTCATTCTGAGCATGCCCAGAGTAAGATCTCTCAGTGGAGATCGAGGGTCACATGATCAGATACTGCAGCTAAGGCCATTGGTCCTTCAGGAAGGTCCTGTAGGTGCTCACAATGTGCAGCAGTCTCTCATTGGTCCTTCTAGGAAGGTCCTGTACGTGCTGCAACTAATTAAGGCTCGCATGGCCGCACAGTAATGTGCTAGTATTGTTCCATGTTATGTGCTTTGCGCCAGTGTGGTCATGTGAGTTTGTGTTCAGGGACCCGGCTGAAATAAGCCCCTAGAATTCTGGCACCTCCGGCGAGGAGATTTTGTGTGAATGTATTCAGGGACCTGGCTGAAATAAGCCCCTAGAATGCTGGCACCTCCGGCGAGGAGTTTGTGTGCATGCATGACCATGGACTGCTCTTAGTTGGGTGGTTAGCCTGTGCCACTGTGAAGTCAAATAGGGTGCAGTGCTTTGAGTTTCAGCTACTCTGTGAAGTAACAGGGTTAGCTCATACCGCCTTATAGTTCTGCTGTTTGCTAGCAGCAGGTTCTCCTGCACGGTGGACCCCGGGCTGGGAACGCATCTATTATAATATAACCTCTATATTTACTCGGTGCGTTCAGCTAGCCCTAACACCATCAGATTTAAAAAAAAAAAAATTCCCCCTAGGTGGGAAATTTCCAAAGTGGATGTTCGGGTGTCCAGAGTGGCTAAGAAGACGGTTCTTCCTTTCAAGGACTCGTCTCAGCTCAAAGATCCCATGGATTGTAAAATCTAGAGCTTACTAAGAAATCCTGGGACACCTCCACTGTTCTGCTAAAGACAAATGTGGCTTCCACCTGTGTCACCAGATCTCTACTTTTTCTGGCTCTGTACATTAGAAGACCAGCTTACTCAGGGAACTTCTAGGGAAGAGATACTTGACTCTTTCCCTCCTTCAGAAAGCCAATGCTTCTGCAGAATCTGTACTTGTAGCAGCGAAATCCGCAGTCCTCTCCAACTCAGCTAGGATAGAGCTCTGTGCCTGAAGGCATGGACTGGCGATGTAACCTCTAAGGCTAAGCTTTGCCATTCCCTTTCAGGGAAACTAAGTTTTCGGTCTAGCACTTGATGAGATTTTAAGAAAAGCTACTGACACACAAAAAGAAATCGCTCCCTGAGCAGAAAAACCCTAATAATGGGTTTTTTGCCCCTCCCAAGATCAGTCTTCCCAGAGGGAATATAAAGGAAAAGGCAAATCTGGCAGTTGGAGCTATCCAAAGGGTGGTAAGGGCAAAAATATCCTTGTCCCCCACCACCAGCAAACTCCTGACAAACAATGACTGCTCTCCTGTCGGGGGTCAACTTTCTGGCTTCATCCGTCAGTTGCAATCCATCTCCACAAACTAGTGGGTCCTCTGTACAATGTAGGATGGGTGGAAACTAGAGTTTAAGAGTTTTTTTCCCCCTCAATGCTTGGGAATTATCTGACTACAGAGTGTACTCCTTCAAGACTCCTTACTGTTAGGTATTCAAGGTCTGCTTCAAGCAAAGGTGATCTCTCGAGTACCCTTACAGGAGATAGGCAGAGGGCACTGTTCTCGCCTATTCCTAGTCGAGAAACCCTCAGGGAACCACAGAGTCATCATCAATCTGAAATCCCTGAATCAAGTGATCTCATATAGACGATTCAAGATAGTGTCGATTAAATCAGCAATCCCACTCATTGGACATGATTGGGTAATGGCTACAATAGATCTGAAGGATGCCTATTACCATGTGCCAATCCACCCAGATCACCAGAAGTTCCTCAGATTTGCAGTTTCCCATGGTCATCAGGTCAGCCATTACCAATTTAATGTCCTCCCATTTGGCATTTCATCAGCGCCGCTGGTATTTACCAAGAATATGGCAGAAGCAGTAATCTTCATTCGTCATCAGGGGATTTGCATCATTCCGTATCTAGACGACTTTCTCGTCTTTGCAAAATCTATCCCTCATCTAAATTTGGATGTGGCAAAAATCTTGGAGATACTGGAATCCCTGGGCTTGATCCCAAATTTTGAGAAGTCGGATCTTCATCTTTCATCAAGGAAGAAATTCCTGGGAATTCTCTTGGATTCAGGGAAAAAAGCATCCTTCTTGCCCAAAGATCATCAACTCAATATTTTTTCAGAGAATCTCCAAGTTCAGAGACCAAGGGGCTCCTACCCTGAGGGACTCAATGTCTATCCTGGGATCACTGACATCATGCATCCAGGCAGATTCCTTGGCTCAAGCCCTAACACGAGTACTCCAGACTCATGTACTTCTGTCTTGGAAAAGGCATAAAAATTCTTTAACCAGGAGAGCTCCCCTTCCCGGTCATGTGAAGTCTTCTCTTTTCATGGTAACTAAACTACCAGAACCACCAGTGGGGAGTCAGCTGGGATCAGCTTTCCCTGAAGATACTCACTTCAGATGCCAGTCAGAGAGGCTGGGGCACTGTGGTAGAGAAAACCCACTTCCAGGTGTTATGGGCCCCAGACATCAGATCCAGTTCCTTAAACATAGTAACATAGTAACATAGTAATTAAGGTTGAAGGAAGACTTTAAGTCCATCTAGTTCAACCCATAGCCTAACATGCCCTAACATGTTGATCCAGGGGAAGGCAAAAAAAACCAATGTGGTAAGAGTAAGCTCCACCATGGGGAAAAAAATTCCTTCCCGACCCCACATACGGCAATCAGACTAGTTCCCTGGATCAACGTCCTATCAAAGAATCTAACATATATACCCTGTAACATTATACTTTTCCAGAAAGGCATCCAGTCCCCTCTTAAATTTAAGTAATGACTCACTCATTACAACATCATACGGCAGAGAGTTCCATAGTCTCACTGCTCTTACAGTAAAGAATCCACGTCTGTTATTATGCTTAAACCTTTTTTCCTCCAGACGTAGAGGATGCCCCCTTGTCCCTGTCACCGGTCTATGATTAAAAAGATCATCAGAAAGGTCTTTGTACTGTCCCCTCATATATTTATACATTAACATAAGATCACCCCTTAGCCTTCGTTTTTCCAAACTAAATAGCCCCAAGTATAATAACCTATCTTGGTATTGCAGACCCCCCAGTCCTCTAATAACCTTGGTCGCTCTTCTCTGCACCCGCTCCAGTTCAGCTACGTCTTTCTTATACACTGGAGACCAGAACTGTGCACAGTTTTCTAAGTGTGGTCGAACTAGTGACTTGTATAGAGGTAAAATTATGTTCTCCTCATGAGCATCTATTCCTCTTTTAATGCATCCCATTATTTTATTGGCCTTTGTAGCAGCTGCCTGACACTGGCCACTGAATATGAGTTTGTCATCCACCCATACACCCAGGTCTTTTTCATTGACGGTTTTGCCCAGAGTTTTAGAATTAAGCACATAGTTATACATCTTATTACTTCTACCCAAGTGCATGACCTTACATTTATCCCCATTAAAGCTCATTTGCCATTTATCAGCCCAAGCTTCTAGTTTACATAAATCATCCTGTAATATAAAATTGTCCTCCTCTGTATTGATTACCCTGCAGAGTTTAGTGTCATCTGCAAATATTGAAATTCTACTCTGAATGCCCCCTACAAGGTCATTAATAAATATGTTAAAAAGAAGAGGGCCTAAGGGTACCGTCACACATTGAAATTTCCATCGCTACGACGTTACGATTCGTGACGTTCTAGCGATATCGTTACGATATCGCTGTGTCTGACAGCTACTGTGATCAGACACCCTGCTGAGAATCGTACGTCGTAGCAGATCGTTTGGAACTTTCTTTCGTCGCTTGATCACCCGCTGACATCGCTGGATCGTTGTGTGTGACAGCGATCCAGCGATGTCTTCGCTTGTAACCAGGGTAAACATCGGGTAACTAAGCGCAGGGCTGCGCTTAGTAACCCGATGTTTACCCTGGTTACAAGCGTAAACGTAAAAAAACAAACCGTACATACTCACCCGTCGGTGTCCTTCAGGTCCCTTGCCGTCTGCTTCCTGCTCTGAGTGCAGCCGTACAGTGAGAGCAGAGCGCAGCACCGCTGTGATCTGCTCTCACTTTCAGGCCGGCACTCAGAGCAGGAAGCAGACGGCAAGGGACCTGAAGGACACCGACGGGTGAGTATGTACGGTTTGTTTTTTTACGTTTACGCTTGTAACCAGGGTAAACATCGGGTTACTAAGCGCGGCCCTGCGCTTAGTTACCCGATGTTTACCCTGGTTACCCGGGGACTTCGGCATCGCTCCAGCGCCGTGATTGCAACGTGTGACCGCAGTCTACGACGCTGGAGCGATGATCATACGACGCTGCGACGTCACGAATCGTGCCGTCGCAGCGATGAAAATTTCAATGTGTGACGGTACCCTTATACTGAGCCCTGTGGTACCCCACTGCTAACCGCGACCCAGTCCGAGTGTGCTCCATTAATAACCACCCTTTGTTTCCTATCCCTGAGCCAGCTCTCAATCCACTTACACATATTTTCCCCTATCCCCATTATTCTCATTTTATGTAACAACCTTTTGTGTGGCACCGTATCAAAAGCTTTTGAAAAGTCCATATACACTACATCCACTGGGCTCCCTTGGTCCTGTCCGGAACTTACCTCTTCATAGAAGCTGATCAAATTAGTCTGACATGAACGGTCCCTAGTAAACCCATGTTGATATTGGGTCATGAGGTTATTCCTCTTCAGATACTCCAGTATAGCATCCCTTAGAATGCCCTCCAGGATTTTACCCACAGTAGAGGTTAAACTTACTGGCCTATAATTTCCGAGTTCAGTTTTTGTCCCCTTTTTGAATATTGGCACCACATTTGCTAAACGCCAGTCCTGTGGTACAGACCCTGTTATTATGGACTCTTTAAAGATTAAAAATAATGGTCTATCAATGACTGTACTTAATTCCTGCAGTACTCGGGGGTGTATCCCATCCGGGCCCGGAGATTTGTCAATTTTTGTGATTTTTAGACGCCGCTGTACTTCCTGCTGGGTTAAGCAGGTGACATTTAATTGGGAATTTTTATCACTAGTCATATTGGCTGCCATGGGATTTTCTTTTGTAAATACTGATGAAAAAAAGTCATTTAGCAGATTGGCTTTTTCCTCATCCTCATCCACCATTTCACCCAGACTATTTTTAAGGGGGCCAACACTATCATTTTTTAGTTTCTTACTATTTATGTAGTTAAAGAATATTTTGGGGTTATTTTTGCTCTCTCTGGCAATGAGTCTCTCTGTCTCAATCTTTGCTGCCTTGATTTGCTTTTTACAGAATTTATTTAATTTTTTGTATTTATTTAATGCCTCCTCACTACCTACTTCCTTTAATTCTCTAAATGCTTTCTTTTTGTCCCTTATTGCGCCCCTTACAGCTCTATTTAGCCATATTGGTTTCCTCCTATTTCTAGTATGTTTATTCCCATACGGTATATACTGTGCACAGGTCCAATCCAGGATGCTAATAAATGTCTCCCATTTTCTTTGTGTATTTTTATGCCTCAGGATATCGTCCCAGTTAATTGCACCAAGATCCTCTCTCATCCGTTGGAAATTTGCCCTCCTGAAGTTTAGTGTCCTTGTCACCCCTCTACTACACATCTTATTAAAGGAGACATGAAAACTTATTATTTTGTGATCACTATTCCCCAAGTGACCCCCAACCCTTATATTTGATATGCGGTCTGGCCTGTTGGTTAATATTAGGTCTAGCAGTGGCCCCCTCCTTGTTGGGTCCTGAACCAGTTGTGAAAGGTAATTGTCTCTCATAGTTGTCAAAAACCGATTACCTTTACTGGAACTGCAGGTTTCTGTTCCCCAATCTATTTCAGGGTAGTTGAAGTCCCCCGTAATAATGACTTCTCCTTGAGTCGCAGCTTCATCTATTTGCTTTACAAGGATATTCTCCATTGCTTCCATTATTTTTGGAGATTTATAACAAACCCCTATCAGTAATTTATTATTTTAAACCTCAGAGAACTGAAGGCAGTTGTATGAGGTCATCATGTACGTGTCTATTCCGACAATGTGACCACAGTGGCCTACCTCCGACACCAGGGAGGCACGAAATCAATCGCTGCAAGAATTTTTTCCTGGGTGGAGAGACATCTTCTGTCCATCACAGAAGTCCATCTAAAGGGGTCCGCCAGTGTACAGGCAGACTTCCTCACCAGAAAGAACATCCATCTGGGGGAGTGGTGCCTGCATCAAGCAGTCTTTCTATCCCTTGTGTCAAGATAGGGAATTCCATATGTGGATCTATTTGCCAGTGGCCAGAAAGTGAAGGTGAGAACGTTCTTTTCCCTCAGTCCCGCAGATGGAGCGCGAGGATTAGACGCCTCTTCTCACCCTTAGAGGTTCAACTTGGCGTATGCCTTCCCACCAATCCCGATTCTAGCAAGGATGCCACAGAATATATAGTCAGATCAGATAACTATGATTCTGACTGCTCCCATGTGGCCGTGAAGAAGTTGGTACAGCCCTTTAATGGACATGGCCCAGGAAGATTCACTACTTCTATCTCATGGAGTTGACCTCCTTCACCAGGGCCCCCTGTTACACTCGGACCTTCACAGTTTGAATCTTGTTGCCTGGCTACTGAAGCCAGAATCCTAAAAGCTAAAGGGCTTTAAGATGAAGTGATACAAACTCTCCAGAATAGTAGGAAGCCAGTAACCAACGCCATTTATGGCAAGGCTTGGAGGAAATTCTAGTCCTGGTGTTCTTCGAATGTTCCTGATCCCTTTCATCCTAACATTGCTCAGATTCTGGATTTTCTTCAAAAGGGGCTGGATCTAGGTCTTACACCTAGTACCCTGAAAGTACAGGTGTCAGCTCTTAGCTCTTTATTTGACCAGAACTTGGCTAGTCATCGCTGGATTAAGTGAATCATGACCTCAGCGGCTAGAATCCACCCTAGGCTTTGTAGCCAAATTCCCCTCTGGGATTTACATCTGGTGCTTAACAGTTTAACCAAAGATCCATTTGAACCCCTGTCATCCATGAGTTTTTTACCTTACCCTTAGAATTGTCTTTCTCGTAAGCAATTACTATTGCTTGACATGTAAGGGACCTGCAGGCCCTATCAACACAGGAGCCCTACTTAACTGTTACTGCAGATAGCATTATTCTCCGATTAGATCCCCTTTATGCCTAAAGTAGTCTTGGACTTTCATAGAGGTCAGGATATTGTGCTACACTCATTCTGCCCAGATCCTTCTAATACAAAGGAAGAAGCCTTTCACACCCTTGATGTTTGCAGGGTGGTTTTCTACTACCTCCAACAAACAAAGGGCTGGAGGACTGACCAAGACTTATTCATTCAGCCCTCAGGACGAAATAAGGACAAAAAGATGGCCAAAAATACGATCGCCAATTGGATCAAACAAGCTTTCTGCCTGGCATACTCATCACTATCTCCTCCTGCATCACTGAAGGCTCATTCTACACGTTCAGTATCAGGATCGTGGGCAGAGAGAGGGGACGCATCTACTGAGTAGATATGCAGAGCTGCCACCTGGTCTTCTGTCCATACATTTACCAGACACTACAGACTAAGTTTTAATAGGGATTTAACGTTCGGCAGACGAGTTCTGCAGGCTGTAGTCCCTCCCTAAGAAATTAGTTGTTGGTATTACACCGATGTTGCTGTCGTGGAAAGTGACCAGAGAAAATATAATTAGTCTTACCGGTAATTCGGTTTCTAGGAACCTTCCATGACAGCACTAATTTCCCTCCCTATCTGATTTTCCTAATGGATGATTCCTGCACTTTGGTAGTAACTACTCATGCTAGGGTATCCAGAAAAAAAACTGGTGGTTGCAGGAAGGGGAGGGGTATTTGACCTCTTTGTGTTTCCTGTCCCCTATTAGGGCAGGGAGATAACCTCCGATGCTACTGTCATGGAAGATTCATAAAAACCAAATTACCGGTAAGTCTAGTGCCATTTTCATAGATTCCTACCTGGACTTTTTCACAGAAAATCTTGGTGCTGTCAGTGATCAGCAGGGGGAGGTTTTTTGTCATCAGATTTCTAAAATGGAATGGAGGTACCAGGGCAAGTGAAACCTCAGTATGGTGGTTGACTATTGCTGTACCATGAAGAGAGACATTCTGGAAGCAAAATATTCCCAAAAATCAAAATTTTTTTTTATAGGTAAGCTGCATTTCATATAATGTTGACTTTATAAGTATAGTATTTTCATAAAACTTGAAATGTGTCACAAAAAATCTGCCTGTTGAAACAAAAATCTGAAAGCTTATTTGAATACTGCATGAAAAATATATTAACTTCAGTTAATTTTGTTTTGGCTAAAGAAAATTTTTTTTTGTCAACGAGTATAATCAATGCCACTATAAAACTCCTTTAAACTGGGCTAAAACTAGACTAACACAACTTTAATTTAGAAAACTTGCTTCATTGATTCCAAGAGTTTTATTTAAAAACAAAATTGTTAATCTGGTGGCAGATCCTCTTTAATCTGTTTGAACTTGAGTATAGATCAGTATATTTTTATTTTTTTCTGAGTATATATTAAAATGTAAACTCTTAGTTTACATTACAAATTCCATTAGGATAGATGTATGGAATTATGTGGAGTAGAAAATAGGCCATAGAGAAAGAAACAATATTGTTAAACAACTTTGCAAATATTTTTGTAGTCATTTTACCACTGTAGGCCTCTACTATATCATAAAATTGTTTCTTATTGTGCATACATTCAGAAGCTTCCATATTCATTAATTGCATGATAACAGAATAAAGAAAATCAGTCAATTTGAATACACTGATTTAAGTAGACATATGCACCATTGTAGCTTGGGGCAGAAATGCCAGTAAAAACTGGAATCTTGTAGGTTATAGAATAACAGAAAGAAATTCCAAGACAGCAAAGCTTTTTTATACATTTTATATAATTTGTCAGGAGGAACTGAGTGAATTTACACATGCAGCTGCATAAGCAGGTATGTTGGCATGTGAGCAATGCTCATAAAAGGTCCCTTGGCACACAGAGGCACAAACAGGTGCTTCTCACAAAATTAGAATATCATCAAAAGTTAATTTATTTCAGTTCTTCAATTCAAAAAGTGAATTTCATATATTATATACAGTCATTAAGAACAGAGTGATATATTTCAAGTGTTCATTTCTGTTAATGTTGATGATTATGGTTTACAACCAATGAAAATCCAAAGGTCATTATCTCAGTAATTTAGAATAATTAACAAAATACACCTGCAAATGCTTCCTAAGCGTTTAAAAAGGTCCCTTAGTCTGTTTCAGTAGGCTCCACAATCATGGGGAAGACTTCTGACTTGACAGATGTCCAGAAGGTAGTTATTGACACTCTGCAAGGAGTGTAAGCCTTAAAAGGTCATTGCTAAAGAAGCTGGCTGTTCAGAGTGCTGTATCCAAGCATATTAATGAAAAGTTGGGTGGAAAGAAAAAGTGTGGTAGAAAAAGGTGTACAAGCAACTGGGAAAACAGCAGCCTTGAAAGGATTTTAAAGAAAAGGCCATTCGAAAATTTGTGGCAGAGTCATAAGGAGTGGACTGCTACTGAAGTCATTGCTTCAAGAGCTATCACACTCAAACATATCCAGTACATAGGCTACAAGTGTCACATTCACTGTGTTAAGCCACTCATGACTAATTGACAAGGCCAGGAGCATTTTACCTGGACCAAGAAGAAAAAGATCTGGACTGTTGCTCAGTGGTCCAAGGGGTTGTTTTCAGATGAAAGTAAATTTTGCATTTCATTTGGAAATCAAGGTGCCAGAGTCTGGAGCAACAGTGGAGAAGCACGCAATCCAAGATTGCTTGAAGTCTAGTGTGAAGTTTCCATAATCAGTGATGATTTGAGAAGCCATGTTATCTGCTGGTGTAGGTCCACTGTATTTCATCAAGACCAAAGTCCGTGCAGTCATCTACCATGAAATCTTACAGCACTTCATGCTTCCCTCTGCCGACAAGCTTTTGGAGATGGAAATTTCGTTTTACAGCAGGACTTGGCACCTGTCCACTCTTCCAAACGTACCAATCCCTGGTTTAAAAACAACAGTATCACTGTGCTTGATTGACCAGCAAACTCGCCTGACCTTAACCCCATAGAGAATCTATGGGTTATTGTCAAGAGGAAGATGAGAGACACAAGACCCAACAATGATGCAGATGAGCTGAAGGCTGCTATTAAAGCAACTTGGACTTCCATAACACCTCAGCAATGCCACAGGCTGATTGTCGCCATGCCACATTGATACAGTAATGGATGCAAAAATGAACCAAGTATTGAGTACATTTACTGAACATACATTTCACTTGGCCAACATTTCAGATTTAAAAATAATTTTTGAAGCTGGTGTTATAAAGTATTCTAATTTACTGAGATAATGACTTTTGGGTTTTCATTGTATGTAAGCCATAATCATCAACATTAACAGAAAAAAAACTTTTAATAGGTCACTCTGTTTGTAATGTCCCTATAAAATTTATGACTTTCACTTTTTGGATTGAAAAACTGAAATAAATTAACTTTTTGATGATATTCTACTTTTGAGAGAAGCACCTGTATTTGAGGTTTGGAACATAACTTTTGTTTTGAAAGTATCTAATTTTCAGAAATTGACGGAATTTTATAGCTGTACTCATGATGCTACAATATTAGTTTTTCAATCTTATATATGTATGTAGTTAAATAAGTAATGATTTGAGATAGTATCCAAAGAGTTTTTTTTTTTATCCAGTTCCTGTTCGCTTATAAATAGTGTTGAGCGATACCATCCGATACTTGAAAGTATCGGTATCGGATAGTATCGGCCGATACCCGAAAAGTATCGGATATCGCCGATACTGATACCCGATACCAATACAAGTCAATGGGACACCAAGTATCGGAAGGTATCCTGATGGTTCCCAGGGTCTGAAGGAGAGGAAACTCTCCTTCAGGCCCTGGGATCCATATTAATGTGTAAAATAAAGAATTAAAATAAAAAAATATTGATATACTCACCTCTCCGGAGGCCCCTGGACATCACCGCTGGTAACCGGCAGCTTTCTTTGCTTAAAATGAGCGCGTTTAGGGCCTTCCATGATGTCACGGCTTCTGATTGGTCGCGTGCCGCTCATGTGACCGTCACGCGACCAATCACAAGCCGCGACGTCATTCTCAGGTCCTAAATTCCTAGAATGAGGAGTTTATGGCCTGAGAATGACGTCACGGCTTGTGATTGGTCGCGTGGCGGTCACATGAGCGGCACGCGACCAATCAGAAGCCGTGACGTCATGGAAGGCCCTAAACGCGCTCATTTTAAGCAAAGAAGGCTGCCGGTTACCAGCGGTGATGTCCAGGGGCCTCCGGAGAGGTGAGTATATCAATATTTTTTATTTTAATTCTTTATTTTACACAGTAATATGGATCCGATACTGATTCCTGATACCACAAAAGTATCGGAACTCGGTATCGGAATTCCGATACCGTTAGTATTGGCCGATACCCGATACTTGCGGTATCGGAATGCTCAACACTACTTATAAACTTTACTCTTCTTTTATGTTCTAAATTAATGCAAAATGTGAAATCAGATTAAGATGCTTGCAGGACATTATCCAGCTGTGGGGGGAGAGAGACACTATTGGACACATCCAACTTCACAGAGAGAAGGCAGATATTGTCACCATCGCTACCTTCTTGATTGCTGTACACACAATGCTGAGCAAGCAATGTGTTACGAGATAGCACTCACTGAATGTGTTGGGGACAATCACTGGGCAGCGGGATTAAGACACACAGGAACAATTGTCCACTTAAACAGTCCGTCCAGTTTATTTAGAGATGGCATTAACTGCCTAAAGTACAGTCCATTCTGGTACATCAATGAAACATATTATGACCTCCAGTCTGTTCCAATAGCAGATACACCTGACTGCCTTTCCTACAACCCCCTTGACCGAGGTTACCTTCCTGGAGTCTATGAGTTGCTCAACAAGCTCAGACTTATTAGTTCCAGACCATGAGATGGATGATGGGTTTTCTCCAAGTCAGGTGTCCATCACGGACTCTGCAGGCACATGACCTCCTCCATGTGCTTCCCAGGAAAACCTGTCCTCTTCCAGGACCTTCCAACCAAACAAAAGTCTTATTATATCCCTTAAGGCACACCCATTGATGGGAGGTTGGTGGTTATCCAGACCTGCCCAACTCTCTGGCTAACCTACAAGCTGGCCCCATAAACTAAACAAGGCTCTTGGAACTACAGGTCCCAGAGAGACATTCCAAGCTTACAGTGCAGATGACTTCTATCTCTACGACACATACTGACCATTCACAATAATGCTGGTCAGTTTCTCACAGTGTATACAGACTAAGGAGTACTGACAGTACAACGTCCTCTGAGCCCAGTGATCATGTGGAAATTGTGTGTAGGGAAGGAGCAGGTGTTTTTTGTGTACTAGGAAACCCAGTCATTTCTGTGGAAAATATGCTGAATTTACCCTGTAACTATGGCTAATATAGCAGCCCCAATTACAGGAGGAATCAACAATAAAAACAATTTAGTAATATGTTAATATGACCCTACAATGGTCTTTAACCCCTTAGTGACTGAACCAGTTTTGACCATAATGCACAGGCCAAACTTTTTGAATCTGACCATTGTCACTAGTGTTGAGCGAATTTGTTTGGAAAACGATTGCCAAACATAATTTTGGCACGAATATGGCACATTTGAATTTGTGATCGGAAACACGGTCAAAATTTTATAAAATCTGAAAAAATCGATAACATTCGGTAAAAAGTGCGAGAAAATATTTGCATCACCACAAATATATTTTCAGCACTTTTGCAACCATAATGGTTGTGTATCATGAGTGTGCCGCACGTGTTTAATGAGACGAGGGGCTTTACAGAGCTCAGAGGCTTGGGGTGCTTGTAAACAGTATTTTTTTCTTCAAACTTTATGTGTACACAATGTAGCTAGGCAATCAGGGCGCAGGAAGCATCCACAATGTTGTGACACAACGGCTTGTCATTGTCTGCTGAAATCACATGTCTCATTCCATATAAAGAGTGGACATCTTGTTTTAGTGCCATTTTTACACTGAAACACTTAGCTAGTTAGCTAAGCAGATGTTTCTTACTCAAATTGTTTAGCTAAGTATTGCCCTGTGTGGTTGTGAAATTGACCTTCCAATAATTTTTTTTCTCATTACTGAGGTAATAGGCAATATCATACAAGTGTGTTATGAACTGCTTCCATTGTGCTCCATGCATGAGTATAGCATTCTAAATATTATTTTTTCACTAGCTAAATGTGAAGCAGCATGCCAGATCCCACCTTCTCCTTTAGTGGTGTGGTGACATTGTTCTGTGATTTGAGTTGTTGAGCATGAAGAAACATTTTTTGGGTCACTTACTACCGTGATTTACCATGCCATATCTCACCTTGTTATTTCAGGCGGTGAAATTCCACAGCATGAAAAGTTCATGCAGATTGCAAAAAAAAAAATTTCTGTTGCTAAAGGTGATACAGTCTGACGTATTTCACAGTGTCATTTTGTGGCGGTGATATTAAGCTGTCTGAAGACATTAAAAAAATATATAAATCTTTCTATTGCAAAACATGTGTAATGGGCTGGGTGGTGAAACAACTGTGCCAAAGCCCAAAATAGACCTAGAGGTGTGTGACTAGAAGCCTAACCCAATCTGAACTAAATAGCTAAGCCACCAGAGACTCAAGGTCTACAAAAATTCAATTTTCAACAGCAGAAAAAAAGGCAGCAACACTTACCTGCCCAGATCTTGGAACAAATGCACTGCAGGGTGCAGCCAGCCCATAAAGCAAGATGTTAGCAACACAGGTGCAAAATACCAGATCAACAGCCACTCACTACATACCCACTCCTGGACGGGGTGACTGCCCAGTATACAAGTACACAATAAAGGCCTACATAGGGCGTTGTTCACACAATGGTACTGCATAGTGTCTGGTTCACAGCCTATTAGTCACGCCCCTACTTTTTGAAAGTATAACAAAGAAGCTGACAGGTGGCCCTCCAGAAACAAGAGGTAGAGTGAACACCTCTATCGGAGACTATATGAAGCTATAGACCATGGAGAAGAAAATTCTGAAGAGTGAATTGTTTTGCCAGTACTGGCGCAGATGGTAGACCAGATAGTGGGATGAAATGATCCATCTTGGAAAAACGAGCCACCACCACCAGATGATGGTACATCCAGCCAACACTGGCAGGTCCGTGATGAAATCCATGGAGATATGCTTCCAGGGAGCAGATGGCACAGGCAAGGGAAGCAACCAATTGGTCTGAAGCTGTTTGGGATCTTATTTCGGGCACATGAAGGACAAGCAGAGACAAAATTCGCAACATCTGTGGGCAGAGTCGGCCACCAATAGTGTTGAGAGATAGCGAGAATAGTATTCTTCTGTTTGGCGTGGCCCATCATCTTTGAAGAATGCTCCCAGAGAAGAACCCGCCTCCTGTCAGATTCAGCCACATAAGTCATACTGGAGGGTAGACGAATAAGTCTAGCGGAGCGACTGTGATTTATTTATAGGCTCGATGATATGTTTAAGCTCCTCCTCCTGGTTGGAGGCCTGGAAGGACATGGAGAGTGTGTCCTCCTTAATGTTTTTATCAGCCGACTGAAAGTGTGGTGTGAAGTTGAAGCCAGTGAAGAACAAAGACCTCCTGGCTTGATGAGGATTAAGCCGCTGAGCAGACTGCAGATAAGCCAGATCATTGTGAACAGTGTAAATTACGACAGGGTGCAACACTCCTTCCAGCCACTCCTCCAGAGCCAGCTTAACTGTGAGCAGTTCTCTATCGACAATAGAGTAATTACTTTCCGGTTCCAAGAATAGTTTGGAGAAAAATCTGCAGGGCACCATGCAACTGGATGAAGAATTCTGAGTGAGGACAGCTCCAGCCCTAGTGGAAGATGCATCCACCTCCAGGAAGAACTGCTTGTTATGGTTTGGGCAATGCAGCATCATAGTCGAGGAGAATACCTGCTTGAGGGATACAAAGGTGTATTCTGCTTCAGGAGTCCATTCCTTAGGACTGGCTCCTTTGCGGGTCTGGGCAGAAATAGGAGCAGTCCAGAAATTAAAGTGCTAAATAAATTGTCGATAATAATTCGCAAACCCAAGAAACTGCTGGATAGCCTTGAGACTGACTGAACGGGGCCACTTCATGACAGCGGATACCTTCTCGGGATCTATCTTCAGACCGGTCTCAGAAACAATGTACCACAGGAGCAGAAGGGAGGACTGTTCAGAGAGGCACTTTCAAATTTAAAATAAATCTATAAAAAATCTAAAAAATTTTTTGAGAAATAATAATGAGGAAAGGTACAATGCACTAAAATGCCTTTATTACATAAATATGTATTTATACAGGGCAACAATAGGCAACTCAAAAGTGTGCCTGTAACTGGAGGACAAAATGGTAAAATTAAACAGCAAAAATAGCACCAATATTGTAACGGACACCGAGAAGGCAGAATATAAAAGAGAAAAAGTTCATACATATATGTAAGAAAGTATAAAAACATATATATATGTATATATTATGTATATAAATAACAAATTTAGTAAAAAATCTGTATATAAAAAGATGGCCGTAAAAAAGGGGGGGAGGGGAGATAAAAACACTGAGCAAAGCTGAATAAGGTACGATCATAAAATATATATATGTGCAAAGACGTGTATAGTAAACACATACTACATATAAGGTGCACACAATGAGTAATAAGGTGCAAATGAAAGTGCAAAGTGTAATGCAAGCTGGTTGAAACAAAAAATATATATATATATAAAACAAAATGAGTGATAAGATACAATTGAACACACAAAGTGGTGAGGGATAAACCCTAAATCACGAAACTTGCTCAATGTGAAAATTACATACGGCCACAAAAAATATATATATATTTACCCATGCCCGCTAAGTGTCCAGGTCCTCCAGATACCGCACACCCCGACGCGCGTTTCGTTTTCGCGCGTCAGGACCCCCCTGACGAAGGACACAGTCCGAAACGCGCGTCGGGGTGTGCGGTATCTGGAGGACCTGGACACTTAGCGGGCATTGGTAAATATATATATATTTTTTGTGGCCGTATGTAATTTTCACATTGAGCAAGTTTCGTGATTTAGGGTTTATCCCTCACCACTTTAACACTTTGTGTGTTCAATTGTATCTTATCACTCATTTTGTTTTATATATATATATATTTTTTGTTTCAACCAGCTTGCATTACACTTTGCACTTTCATTTGCACCTTATTACTCATTGTGTGCACCTTATATGTAGTATGTGTTTACTATACACGTCTTTGCACATATATATATTTTATGATCGTACCTTATTCAGCTTTGCTCAGTGTTTTTATCTCCCCTCCCCCCCTTTTTTACGGCCATCTTTTTATATACAGATTTTTTACTAAATTTGTTATTTATATACATAATATATACATATATATATGTTTTTATACTTTCTTACATATATGTATGAACTTTTTCTCTTTTATATTCTGCCTTCTCGGTGTCCGTTACAATATTGGTGCTATTTTTGCTGTTTAATTTTACCATTTTGTCCTCCAGTTACAGGCACACTTTTGAGTTGCCTATTGTTGCCCTGTATAAATACATATTTATGTAATAAAGGCATTTTAGTGCATTGTACCTTTCCTCATTATTATTTCTCAAAAATTTTTTTAGATTTTTTATAGATTTATTTTAAGTTTTATTATTTTTATATCTTGGATTCCATAGTTTTAGGATCTTTGTTTTACTCTTACACCGAATGGTTTGCCATTCATCTAATAAGTAGTGGTCTTCTTGTAATTGTACAATTTTACACAAATTATCATTGCAGCCCAATTGTGGCTTTATTATTTTTAGTTATTTGATTGACCACCACTTTTGTCCTACTTTCAAATTTGTATAGAGACGGTTAGTTCTTAAACTTAGTAGAACCTGTCATCCAGGTATACTACCACACACGTACAGAGCAGGTCACGGAAGATGTCGTTCACCAGTTCTTGGAAGATGACTGGGGCATTACAGAGTCCAAACAGCATAACAAGATACTCGTAATGACCATCGCAGGTGTTGAAAGCCATCTTCCACTTGTTTCCCTGATGAATTCTAACCAGGTGGTATACCCCTCGTAGTTCAAGCTTGGAACCCTTCAGGTGATCAAACAGCTTAGAGATCAGGGGTAGGGAGTACTTATTTTTTACCATGATTTGGTTAAAGCCCCTGTAGTCAATTCAGGGTCACATAGAGCTGTCCTTCTTCACAAAGAAAAACCAAGCTCTGCCTGGAGATGAGTATTTCTGAATAAATCCCCAAGCGAGGTTCTCTTCTATATACTGGGACATAGCGCGAGTCTTGGCCTGGGTCAGGGAGAAGATTCGGCCTTGTGCTGGTGAGGTACCTGGCAGGAGGTCAATCGGGCAGTAATATGGCCTATGAGATGGCAAGGTCTCAGCCTCCTTCTTGTCAAAAACGTCCGCATACTGTACGTCCAATATGCCACGTGCAGGCCTGGCAAATTAGCAGGAGAAGTAGGGGACCAGACAGGACGAACAGAAGCAAGGCACATTTCATGACATCCTGAGCCTCAACTAAGTACTTCTCCAGAGCTCCAGACCAGAACAAGTACGTGTTTTTGCAGCCAGGGGAGACCTAGAAGTAGAGTACCAGACAGCACATGAAGAGAAATCTCTGAATGCAGCATCCTTATCTGAATTTCCACGAGTGTCATGATGAACTGTATGGTCTCAGAAAGAGGCTTTCTATCCACTGAAGAAACCACCAACGGGTACAGAAGATGTAGGATGGGAATCTTATACCCCTCAACCACAGCCTATTAATCAAAGTTACCCGTGGAGCCAGAGTCCAGGTGTGCCAATTCAACAAAAGAACCTTTTTCCTCAGCAGCCAGATACAGTCAAGGTTAACGATGGAGAGGAAGAGGTTGTGGCCAGGGTAGCCTCTCCTATTGACCCTAGGCACTGGCATTTCCCAGTCTCTCGGTGCAGGAACAAATAAGGTGTTTGGAGCTGCCAAAGTAGAAGCATGTCCCTTCAGCCCGATGAACCTCTTTGCGGTGCTTGGATAGCTTCACCTAGTCTATCTGCATAGGTTCAAGCAAAGAAGTTGCAGCAGGAACTTGCTTAATGATCAGTCATTGAAAGGTGGGAGCCAGGCGAACTGATCTTCTCTCGCGGTTCACCTCTTTGGTCCATTCCTGGAACCCAATGTCAATTTTGTTTGCGAGAGACACCAGGTCATCCAGAGAGGTGGGTATCTCCAGGCATGCCAGTTCATCCTTGATTCGCCCAGAGAAAACTTCTCAGAAGGTTGCCACCAGAGCCTCATTGTTACAAGCGAGTTCTGAAGTCAAGGTACAGAAACGGACCACATACTGGCCCACGGAAAGGTTACCTTGGTAAAACTGGAGCATAGAAGAGGCTGCATAAGAAGCACAATTGGGCTTGTCGAAGACCTTACGAAAGGCTTCAAGGTAGGACTGTAGATTCAACACTAATGGATCCCCTCTTTCCCACAGAGGATTGAGCCATGCTAGGGTCTTACAAGATAGATGTGACATGATGAAGTCGACTTTGGAATGGTCCAAGGTGAACTGATGAGCCAGGAGTTTGAAGTGCAGCGTACAGTGGTTAATGAACCCCCAACAAAGGGTGGGATCTCTGCCAAAGCATGGAGGAGCCAACAGACAAGGTCTGGAACCTAGTGCAAAACTGGCTGACTGGTGGGTCACCGCAGTGGTAACTGCCTCCTGAGAGGATGTAAAGGCGGCCAGTACTGCCAGCGTATCAAGATGGGTATTCACAGACAGTAGATAGGATAGGGCCGAGAAGGAAGACGCCTGGGAGCCAGCAAATTCCATGGCCTTTGCAAACTTTAATGGGCTGGGTGGTGGAACCACTGTGCCAAAGCCCAAGGAAGACCGGGAGGGAATTGACTAGGAGCCTCATGCAATCTGACCACAGACATGCAGCAGCTAATGACACCACGATCTATGGAGTGACAAGGTAGGTGATCCAGGTGCTACTCCAGGACTGACCTTGAGTAGATGGCAGCTGACCCCTAGAAACGGGTAGCTGGGAGGGCCCGAGGAATGTCCAACAGATGCAGGCAGGTAGGGAAGATGACAGGAACCTCAGGTATACACAGGACTGAGATGAGCACTGGCATGTGAAACTGGCTCAGCTGCCATTGAGGTGAGCACTGGCAGGTGCAACTGTCTTGGCTGCCATTGAGGTGAGCACTGGTGGGTGCAGCTGGTTCGGCTACCGTTGAGGTGAGATCTGGCGGTTGCAGCTGGCTTGGCTGCCATTGAGGACAGCACTGGCAGGTGCAGCTGGCTCGGCAGCCATTGAGAAAACACTGGTAAGTGCAGCTGGCTAGGCTGCTGTTGAGGTGAGCACTGGCGGGTGCAGCTGGCTCAGCTGACATTGAAGGAAGCACTGGCGAGTGCAGCAGATTCAGCTGCCATTGAAGGAAGCACTGGTGAGTGCAGCAGGCAGAGATGCAAGTACTGGGACCTGAGAACTGACAAGCATATTAGGAACAAACTCACAACATTGCACAGGCACCTCCATGTTGGAGGAGGTGCTTTAACTAGTAAAACACCTCCAACTATTGACTATCAGCCCCTTTAAAAAAGAGGAAATGTGCATGCGTGCATTCTAAGCACAGTGCCTGTAGGCCTGCTAGGAGTGCACGCACCCCAGGCAGCAGCAGGCCTGGAAGGATCAGATGGGAGCCTTGGCGGTGGGTATGCTGGTTTCTCTGCAGGGAAAGAAGGACTGCAGGCGCCACAACATGATACAGCCCACCATATCCCACTTGTAATTTTCCCCAAAATTCTTATATTACTAACGTCATACAATAGGGCAGAGGTGTCAAACTGCATTCCTCGAGGGCCGCCAACAGGTCATGTTTTCAGGATTTCCTTGTATTGCACAGGTGATAATTTAATCACCTGCACAGAATGATTCCAGCACCTTGTGGAACCTCTTAGCTGCTCACCCCTGCTCCTCCAAAACCAGCTTCTCCACCATGACAGAAGATCAGCTCTCCACCCTCCTGTCGAGATCACACCTCACCACCTGCACGCTCGACCCGCTCCCATCTCACCTCATCCCTAACCTTTCCACGGTCTTCATCCCAACCCTAACGCACCTCTTCAACCTCTCACTCACAACAGGTGTCTTCCCCTCATCCTTCAAACATGCCAAGATCACACCCATCCTCAAAAAGCCTTCCCTCGACCCATCCTCTGTGTCTAGCTATCGCCCAATATCTCTTCTTCCTTATGCCTCCAAATTGCTGGAGCAACACGTCCATCTTGAACTGTCCTCCCACCTCTCCTCCTGCTCCCTCTTTGATCGATTACAATCTGGCTTCCGTTCCCATCACTCAACTGAAACTGCCCTAACTAAAGTCACCAATGACCTACTAACTGCCAGGAACAAGCGACACTACTCTGTCCTCCTTCTCCTGGACCTGTCTTCTGCCTTTGACACTGTGGACCACTCCCTTCTGCTACAAATCCTCTCATCTCTTGGCATCACAGACCTGGCCCTTTCCTGGATCTCATCATATCTGACAGATCGGACATTCAGTGTCTCCCTCCGCCACACCACCTCCTCACCTCGCCCCTTGTCAGTCGGTGTTCCTCAAGGCTCTGTTCTAGGACCCCTACTCTTCTCCATCTACACCTTCGGTCTGGGACAGCTCATAGAATCCCACGGTATGCAGTACCATCTCTATGCTGATGACACGCAGATCTACCTATCCGGACCTGACCTCACCTCCTTACTTACCAAAATCCCGCACTGTCTGTCTGCTATTTCAGCCTTCTTTTCTGCTCGCTTTCTACAACTGAACATGGACAAAACAGAATTCATCATCTTTCCCCCATCTCACTCTACCCCTCCACCAGACCTATCCATCAATGTCAATGGCTGCTCACTTTCCCCAGTCCCACACGCCCGGTGCCTCGGGGTGATCCTCGACTCTGCCCTCTCTTTCAAGCCACATATCCAAGCCCTTGCCTCCTCCTGCCGCCTCAAACTCAAAAACATTTCCCGGATCCGCGCATTCCTTGACCGTGACACCACAAAAACACTAGTGCATGCCCTTATCATCTCCCGCCTCGACTACTGCAACCTCCTACTCTCTGGACTCCCCTCTAGCACTCTGGCACCACTCCAATCCATCCTACACTCTGCTGCTCGACTAATCTACCTGTCTCCCCGCTATTCCCCAGCCTCTCCCCTATGCCAAGCCCTTCACTGGCTTCCTATTGCCCAGAGACTCCAGTTCAAAACCCTCACAATGACCTACAAAGCCATTCACAACCTATCTCCTCCATACATCTGTGACATGATCAACCGGTACCTACCAACACGCAACCTCCGATCCTCTCAAGACCTCCTTCTCTACTCCCCTCTCATCTCTTCTTCCCACAACCGCATCCAAGACTTCTCCCGTGCTTCCCCCATACTCTGGAACTCTCTACCCCAGCACATCAGACTCTCGACTACCATAGAAACTTTCAAAAAGAACCTGAAGACTCACCTCTTCCGACAAGCCTACAGCCTGCAGTGATCCTGAACCTACTGAACCGCCGCACAACCAGCTCTGCCCTCTCCTAGTGTATCATCACCCATCCCCTGCAGTTTGTGAGCCCTCGCGGGCAGGGTCCTCCCTCCTAATGTACCCGTGTGCCTTGTTTTTTGCTCATGTTTAATGTATTTGTCTATATTTGCCCCGTATTTCACATGTAAAGCGCCATGGAATAAATGGCGCTATAAAAATGAATAATAATAATAAATTGTTTGAAAATGTAAGACACTTGGAGGTCACCACTAGACAATTCCACAGGGGGTGTCCATAAGTATGTAATTAACACTAGAACAAACAAGGAGAAAAAGACCATGCCCACATAAATGGGAATACCTACATTTTGTATAAATTATATATGCTTTATTGAAAAAGTAACACTTGAACAGGATACAACAGATAAAAACAATTAAAAGGTGCATTAACTAGCCATGCCTTAGTATAGAGGCAATGGCTGCCCACAGAATAATCCTCAAAGCATAAAAATGAATTCAATATGGCTCAAAAACAGGTCAATACGGTAACAACTATATGTTAGCAGAAATACAGGGCATAATCAGATGAATATATCTAGGACCATACTTATTCACAGTACCATATAGGCAAGCCAGGTGGCAGACACAAAATATAAGAGACCTAGCATGTTTAGACAAATGTACAAGCGTTAATACATGAACCAGGTAACAAACAAGATAACTCAATAGGGCACCAGATTAGGTTCAAGGTGGGCCCAATAGCCCAGACCAAGAAATACAAGAGTCCTCAGGTCCTGGATAGAGCAATGAATACTGAGAGGGAAGATAATGTTTGATGAAAACCCACGCATATCGCCACACTAGATGTGGCTTCCTCATGGAAAGTAGCATTCTGTGTCTCATGATTGTAGGATATATATACAAGAAGCAAGGTGTTAATAAATTGGTTAAAACTAATCACCTGGGAGGTAAGGGAGCCGGCCGGCTAAGGAACAGAGAAACACACATGGTTGCTGCCATCTTTTTAATGTCCATCTATAGTCGGTAGTCAATAAAATCCATTGAGGGTCAGTCTGCGCATGCACCAGACATGCAGAATCACGTGTGCGTAAATGCTGGACAGGGTTGATGCCCCACTGTTACACCTGGTCCCTGTACTTTCTTGGGGTCCCCGTTGGGATTCCCGCTCTGTTCTGGCTCCATGCTGTCCTGACAGGGCCTTTGCTTTCCCTTCCTCCTCTGCTTCCTGGCATGCAGCCAGCAGGTCCTCGGGCTGTGTGCTTAGGACGCGCACGCTCGCTCCCAGTCAATTAAAGAGGCAATAAGCATTTTCCAAAAAGTGCTTCTGACCAATGGCGTGTTAATGATGTAATTATTTCTAGCCCTTCCACCATAGGGAGAGTGCTGGAGCAACAAGTATCCTCAGTTGCTAACTTCCGGTTCCTGCTAGCATGTACTTCTGTTTCTGAAGTTCTCTGTCAGTGCTCCATTTAGTTTGGCTCTACAGACTATCTGCTACCAGTTACTTGGCTTTTCATTTACCTGAACCTCAGGACAACATCAGTACCGCTGGAACCAGCTTCTACCCGTACCCACCGGTTAGCTCAACGTCACCTGCTAACCCTGCTTGTCCATCTGTCCCGCTGGGTCAGCTACCACGAGTCCGGGGTCTAACTGGAGGTAGCACCCGTGTCCTCAAGGTATCCCATTTTGACCTTGTTTGAGGGGTCTTATTACGGGTGTCTGTGGCTCACGTAGTCAGGCCCCCTTCGGAGCCCCCCGTACCGTGGTCCCAGAGGTACTTCACCATCTGTGCCTCCGTTTCCATTCTTTACAGATTGCTCTGGCCATGGAACTCGCTGATCCCAGACACCTCAGGCCGTGGAGCTCTGTCAAGAGGTTACCCGTCTGAGGAGTCAACAGGACAAGATCACAACGTTTCTGCACAACTTGTCTACTCGTATGGATACTATGGTCTCTTCAAATGCACCTGTCTCTGCCACCGGAATCCAGGTATCTAACTGCACAGCAAGTAAAGGTCCTCGCCTAGCAGCTCCCACACGCTTCAGTCTTTTTTCTAGAGGCATTCCGGCATTCCGCAGGACCTTTGATGAACCTGGTCGTGCCACATCGACAGCTTTGGCTCTTCTTCAACTACATCAGGAGGCTTGTACTGTGGCCCAGTATGCAGTGCAGTTCTATACCCTTTCATCTGAATTATCCTGGAACAATGAAGCTCTGGTTGCCACCTTCTGGGAAGGTCTTTCGGGAAGAATTAAGGATGAACTAGCGGGACGGGACATGCCTACAACTCTGGATGACTTGATTTCCCTGGCAGTCCGGATAGATCTACGGTTTCAAGAACGATCCAAGGAGATCAAACGTGAAAAGGGGTCCTACCACCCGGTTGCTAGTACTCCTAAACCAGCGGCCTCCTCGACTTCATTACCCTCATCTATGGCTATGGGAGTAGATGGAGTAAGCTTTGGTAACTGCCGCCAGGAGGAAGTCGGGGAAACTCCAGTGCCTAGGGTCTGTAAGAGTGGCAGCCCTAGGTAAGGATCATCTCTCTCCACCACTGCAAATAACAGTCTCTGTGGTCTTTGGCAAGGTAAAATGTTCAGAACTCTGTCACCTGGATTCTGGAGCCACCGGGAATCTCATTCAGCAGGCGGTCGTGGATTGTTATCAGATACCAGTCCAACGCCTTCCAGAACCATTGCAGGTGATATCCATGGATAGCAAACCCCTGTCCAAGTCCATTTGGTTCCAGACTGAGCCTGTGGAACTCCGGGTAGGTTTAGCGCATTCAGAAAGAATTCACTTTTATGTGTTGCCTTGCTCCTCTAACCCCTTGCTTTTAGATCTACAATGGCTCAGGATGCATGAACCAGTCTTAAGTTGGAAGACGGGAGAGGTTCTGCACTTGGGAGACTTCTGCTTCGATAGATGTATCATCCCGGTTCAACCTGTTCTTCCTCCAGCTCAGCCCACTGCGCTGCCGGGCCTACCCTCCTCTTACTGGGTCTTTGCTGACGTCTTTGGGAAAAAGGAGGCATAGAAATTACTTCCACGCAGGTTGTATGATTGCCCGATTGATCTGCTCCACGGAACATCTCCCCCTCCGGGGCGAATCTATCCTCTTTCTCAAACAGAGACCCAGTCCATGTCGGACTACATTCAGGAGAACGTGGCCAGAGGATATATCGGGAAGTCATCCTCACCAGCTGGAGCAGGATTCTTCTTCATGAAGAAAAAAGATGGATCTCTTCGGCCCTGTATCGATTACAGAGGGCTGAACCAGATTGCGGTAAAGAACATGTATACATTGCCACTTATCTCAGAGTTGATTGATTGTTTTAGGGGTTCTAAAATCTTTACCACACTAGACCTCAGAGGGGCCTACAACCTAATACGTATTCGCAAAGGAGACGAGTGGAAAACCACTTTTAACACCCGGGACGGACACTACGAATACCTGCTTATGCCGTTCGGTCTAAGTAATGCACCTGCAGTTTTTCAGGAATTCGTAAATGATATTTTCAGAGATCTGCTCTATTCGTGTGTTGTTGTTTACCTGGACGACATCCTGATCTTCTCTGCAGATTTAGCCTCCCACCAGAAACAAGTATGTCTGGTCTTACAAAGACTCACGGAGAACAGACTTTATGCTAAATTTGAAAAATGTCTCTTTGAACAATCCTCTCTGCCTTTTCTTCATTATATTGTGTCATCCACAGGATTAAAGATGGATCCGCAGAAGTTATCTGCTATTCTTACATGGCCTCGTCCATCCGGTCTGAAAGCCATACAACGGTTCCTGGGGTTCGCCAACTATTATTGTTTATTTATTCCACACTTTTCCACCCAAGTGGCATCCATCTCGGCCTTGACCCGGAAAGGCACAAATACCAAGGATTGGATTCCTGAGGAAGAGGAGGCTTTTGTTTTTCTAAAACAGGCCTTCTCCTCCGCACCCATTCTTCATCGACCGGATTCAGATGAACAATTCTTGCTAGAGGTAGATGCTTCTTCCATAGGTGCTGGTGCGGTTCTCACCCAGAAGTGGTCCATCGGTCGGATGGTTACCTGTGTTTTTTTCTCAAGGTCTTTTCTACCTCAGAAAGGAACTATTTAGTGAGAGATTGAGAATTGTTGGCAATCAAGTTAGCCCTGCAAGAGTGGCGACATCTCCTCGAGGGAGTGGTCCATCAGGTTGTCATCTTCACTGATCATAAGAACCTCACTTATCTCCAATCCGCACAAAGACTGAATCCTTGTCAGACCCACTGGGCCTTGTTTTTTGCCCAATTCAATTTTGTTCTTCATTTCCGTCTGGCTGATAGGAACGTTAAAGCCGATGCAGTCTCTAGAGCGTTCCTGCCTCCCAATTTTGAGGAAGAACCACAACACATCATTGAACCATCCAGGTTTGTGACCATAGCCACAGTTAATCTTGCTTGACTTCCCCCAGGGAAGACTCTTGTATCTACTTCAGATCAGACCCGTATCCTCCGGTGGGGTCATTCTTCCTAGTGGTCAGAAAAAGACTTTGCAACTCATCTCCTGTTATTACTGGTCGCCCACCATGAAAAAAAATGTCTAGGAATATGTTGCTGCCTATCCTTCATGTGCCCGCAACAAGACTGCTAAGCATCTGCCCTCCGGGCAGCTATTACCTTTCCCTGTTCCTTCAGTTCCTTGGAAGCACATCACGATGGACTTCATTGCTGATCTTCCTGTCTCTTCCGGCTGTTCCGTCATCTGGGTAGTGGTGGATCATTTCCTGAAGATGGCCCACTTCGTTCCATTACCCGGTCTCCAGTCTGGTCTGGATATCGCTGACCATTTCATACAGCATATCTTCCATCTTCATGGGTTTCCTCTCCACATTGTGTCCGACAGGGGCGTCCAGTTCACCTCCAAGTTCTGTAGAGTGATTTGTAAATCTGTGCAAGTGGAACTGGACTTCTCATCTGCATACCACCCTCAATCCAATGGGCAAGTAGAGAGGACCAAATCCTGACTGGTTTCCTGCGTCATTTCGTCAATGTGCATCATGATGACTGGATCAAATTGCTGCCTTGGGCAGAATTCTTGTACAATAATCAAGTAAGTGAATCCTCTGGAAAATCTCCATTTCAGATTATGTTTGGACTCCATCCCGGGATCCCTCTTCCCATCTCTGGGTCTTCAGGCATCCCTGCAGCTGACATCTTTACTGGGGAATTCTCAAAAGTATGGAGCGACACCAAGGTCGCCTTGGAGACAGCGTCACAGCGCATGAAGAGGCACGTGGACAAAAGACATCTGGATGCACCCATCTTTCGGCCCGGAGATAAGGTGTGGCTCTCCTCCAGGAATATCCATCTGAAGGTGCCCTCATACAAACGGGGTCCCCACTTCATCGGTCCATTTGAAGTCTTGAAACACATCAACGCAGTCTCCTATAAGTTGAAATTGCCTGCTTCCTTGTTTGTGCCTAACTCTTTCCATGTTTCAAACTAGTAGTTTTTAGCTCCTTCTTTAAAGACCCAGGTTCCACACTTGAGCCCGTCAGTGAGGAGGATGTTTTTGAGTTAAAGAACATCTTGGCCACTAAAAGAGTAAGGGGTAAGATTTTTTATTTAGTGGATTGGAGAGGCTTTGGTCCTGAGGAGAGGTCATGGGAGCCTAAAGAGAATATCCAGGCCCCTCTCCTTCTGAAAAGATCCTATGCAGGCTTGAAAAAGAGGGGGCGTAAAGAGGGGGATGCTGTTACACCCGTTCCGGTCCCTGTACCTTTTCGGGGTCTCCGTCGGGACTCCTGCTCTGTGCCGGCTCCATGCTCTCCTGACAGGGCCTATGCTTTCCCTTACTCCTCTGGTTCCTGGCATGCAGCCAGCAGGTCCTCGAGCTGTGTGCTTAGGTCACGCATGCGCTCTCAGTCAATTAAAGAGACAGCACCCATTTTCCAAAAAGTGCTTCTGACCAATGGCATGTTAATGATTACTAATTCTAGCCCCTCCACCATTGGGAGGGTGACGGAGCAACAAGTATCCTCAGTTGCTAACGTCCGGTTCCTGCTAACATGTGCTTCTGATTCTGAAATTCTCTGTCAGTGCTCCGCTTACACTGTTTGACTATACAGACTATCTGTTACCCGTTGCTTGGCTCTCCTGGACAATCTCCAATCTTTTTACTCCAGTTCCATCTCGTCCCACCATTCAGTTACCTGAACCTCAGGACGTCAGTACCGTTGGAACCAGCTTCTACCCATATCCCCGGGACCCACCGGTTAGCTCAACATCACCTGCTAGCCCTGCTTGTCCGTCTGTCCCACTGGGTCAGCTACCAGGAGTCCGGGGTCTAACTAGAGGTAGCACCTGTGTCCCCCAGGTATCCCATTCTGACCCTGTCCGAGGGGTCTTACTACGGGTGCCCCCGGACCGTGGTACAGAGGTTACATGTTTAATTTCAATAAAAATGAATGTGAACTTCACCACCTGTGCCTTTGTTTCCATTCGGGTATTATGGGGTAAATAATTTTTCATTGCATACAGTATAAGGCTGGGATCACATTTTTGTGTTCTGCACTGAGCACTTACGTCAGGATTTTGTATGAATCCCACAAAAATGCAATTCAGACAAAACCCCATAAAAAGGAATAAAATAACATGCCAGTTTTATAAAGCAGGTCTTTCTAGATGTGGAGATAACATTTCTTTTTACTTTTTTTTATTTTGGTATTATCACAACGCTGCATTTTGAGTGTCGAAATGGCTTTTCATGATTTGTGTGCACTTTTTGGTGTGTTTTTTTTTTTTTTTACATATTTTATTTCACTTTTTCACTTTTTTACTTAGTCCCACTGTGGGGCATGTATAATTTTTATTTCATTCACAGGTCTCATACACTGCTGTACTTTTGTACTGCACTGCTTGAGACTGTCAGTGAGTCACTGAATCAGCCTGTGAGACCCTGTGAGACCCTGCTTACAGCTGGATTTCACAGGTCACGTACCCTGAGGTTATCACATGACCCCAGGGTACCATGGTAACTATCGGGACTCATTAATCTCATCGCAGGGGTCCGATGGTTACTAAGGGGGTCTTGTGACCCCCTTGGAACAACTTAAATACTGTTGTCATGATTGACAGCGATATTTAAGGGATTAATCATCCCTGGTCAGTCTCAAAAATGCCCGGGTTCGATACTGCAGGGTGTCACTTGTCATGTACAGCTGACACCCGCAGGTATTGCCGCCACCGGGCAGTGCTATTCCCTTATTCACATTGCCGTTTTAAAATAGCAATGAGGGAATAAGGATCCTTAAGCACTGTGGTTTTAATGTGTATAGGTGGTCGTTTAGGGGCTAAACAACTTATGGGCGACAAACTGAACATTTTGCAGTGGTCTCTTAATTTTTGCCAGAGCTGTATATTTTAATGGGTCTGTGTGTCAGTTTCTTCGGTATGTGTGGAAACTTGTCACCAAATGTACACTGAAGCGTGAAGGAGGCCTTAATCGTTTGTAGCCCCATCCCATTAAAAAATATCTATTATGTAAAAATGATCTATACAGAAAGGGGAACACATTTTGAAGTGTTTTTACTGGCTTTTTGTGGTCTAGAAAAAAAAGAATAATAGACACATATTTCCTATTTTTCTTTACATTTGACCCGCAATATCAGGAAAAAAAAGCAAGAATTTAAAAATGAAATAAAAATGAATACTTATGTAGACAAAAATGACCTTATATTTATTTTGTGCACTATAAGACACACCCCAAATTTTATGGAGTAAAATAAGATTTTTTTTTTATAAAATGGTTGTGCGTTTTATAGTCTGATTTTTATGGTAGCTTAATGAGTGGGGGGTAGTAGCTGCTGTGGAGTGAGGTCTCAGAAGAATAGGTTGCTGCTGCAGGAAGCTGACAGCGGCAACAGGAGTGGGGCAATGCTGCGGGCACCAGGTTGAGAGGGCGGGTCATCAGGGCACTGTGAGGCTGCAGGTTAAGGGCTGAATAAAATATTTTCAGCAATGAGCGGAGTGCCTGTACTTCACGTGGATTTTCCTGCACTGGGCTTGGGGAAAGTTGCCTCTGAAGGCAGCATAAGCACAGATTGAGATCTATAGAATGTTATTTCTTAACTTTTAAGAATTGGATACTTTGTAATAACAGGCTGAGAAATTTGCAAAGGACAAAGGTTTCTTACATACATGTTACCGTAGTTCTCACTATACCACTGACTTGTTTTCTGCAGAGTCCCTGCACTTCCAATGGATTTCAATGCTGTGTGCTTCTGGAAAATGGCTGCTGGAGGCTGCACATGCGCAGGTTCATCTCTCGGGAACCGAGATCTCAATCTACGCATGAGCCACCGAAGGTGACAATTTTCCCAAAGCCCACAGCAGGGAAATCCATTGGAAGTGCCAGGACTCCGCTCACTGAAGACCTTTTCTGATAGCCTCACAGTGCCAAAACACCTCATCCTCACAGACCGGGGCCCGCAGCATCGCCCCACTACTGCGACAGTCATCTTCCTGCAGCAGCGACCCTGCCTCTTGATATCACACTCCACCGCAGCCACGCCCTACCCCTGGTAAGCTGCACTTGTACTATAAGACCCACTCCCATTTTTCTCACATATTTTTTGGGAAAAAGGTGTGCTTTATAATCCGAAAAATATGGTATATGTATATATTAATGATAGTAATTTTTTAGGCATTAAAAGTGCATGAAATTTAGAACCTAAACATGTGCCAGGTGAGGACAGGGAAAATGGTGAGGCCTTCTCTGGATAATGTCAACCATTTTTGTGTACATATTTTACCCTGTTTTGCTATGATATTTGTTCACTATCTTTGGCTTTTCATTTATTATAACTGAATATTTTCCCACAAATATTGAGTAGCAAGTCATGTAGAATGATGCATCACTATGAGACTTTTCCTAGACAAGTTGATTCTCCCTTCAAATCCCAAAACTACATAGACTAATAAATATTAAACATTTCCTTTCTGTAAGAAAAGACAATATAAAAAAGATTTAGCTTTTGTGTCATTCAAAAAAGAGAGCAATGTATCCCTCAGCAGCATAGCCGCAATATGCCTTGTAGCACCAACAAAATATAATGTCGCTACTTAGTATACTTGATCCAACAGGACAATAGGTTTCTGTCTTAAGCACTACATAGAAAAAAATGAACAGGAATCTATTTTTCTGAAAATAAAAAAGAGACCAGTTTAAAAGGTAATTATTTTCCTAAAGGGTTTATCTTGTCAACTACACATTTTATTTATCCACAATATCCACAAGAAAGACCCGTAATGATCATAAATGTATTGCCTATCTGCTGGAAATGACATTGATCATGATAATGCAATTCCTGTGTCTGATGTATAAATGAATTAGTAGTGTGCATGGGGTCAACTGTCAAATAACTGCACTTCCCATTCCATAAACCTATAGAAGTGAATATAAAAATGGTCACACGTGCACTACTGCCGCATTCAAGCAGGGTACATGCGACCCCTGTTCTCAGCATCAGAAAGGATCTTAGCAGACAGATTATCACAGAAAATGCATTTGCAATCCTATGGAGTGGTTAGAGCTTCAGTTTGGGTTAGCACAGTGGAATAGGCAACGACCTGTATGCGCTTCCCAAATGTCTATCCTGGAAGCTTCCGCTTTAACTACTGATATTGGACTTGTGTACATGATAGTATTTGTGGTATGAGTGCGATCGGACAAAACAACAGATGACACTTGGAAGAATGCTATTCTGTGGGACCTTGCACATTTTCAATATTTTGCTCAGACTAGTCTGAGGAAAAAAATGCAGCATGCCTGAGTTGAATCCAATTATTGCAATCTTATTCAGTCATGCAATTGAATAAGTCCGTGGAAAACATTGGACTGCACTTGAATAATATCTAAAGATTTGAAAAAAAAATTCCCTATCTTATCCTCATCCTAAAAAATGGAATCACACTATGATAACACGCTGAGTTTGCTCTTGTATGTTAAATGTGTACCAATTTATGCTCTGGCTCATTTCTTTGGTTTTGCTGTAGTTTTTTTGTATTTTTGTACAAACAGTGATGTGACTCCTTTTTTGACCTTGGCATTTCTTTTATATACCTTCATATGGCCAGATGTTTGACCAGTCAGACCCAGTCCTGCACTGCCCCATCTACATTGAGGTCATCTGACACATTGAGGTCATCTGAGGTTTTAATACTAGATGATAGGAACGTCCCGATTGGGGAACACATTACATAGTAATATAGTAACATAACTTTTAAGGTTGATGGAAGACTTTAAGTCCATCTAGTTCAACCCATAGCCTAACCTAACATGCCCTAACATGTTGATCCAGAGGAAGGCAAAAAAAAACCATGTGGCAAATAGTAAGCTCCTTATTGGGGGAAAAAAATCTTTACTGACTCCACATACGGCAATCAGACTAGTTCCTTGGATCAACGCCCTATAAAGGAATCTAGTGTATATATAACCTGTAACATGATACTTTTCAAGAAAGGTATCCAGTCCCCTCTTAAATTTAAGTAACAAATCACTCATTACAACATCATACGGCAGAGAGTTCCATAGTCTCACTGCTCTTACAGTAAAGAATCTGCATCTGTTATTATGCTTAAACCTTCTTTCCTCCAGACTCAGAGGATGCCTCCTGTCCCCATCTCAGGTCTACGAGTAAAAATATAATTAGAAAGGTCTTTGTACTGTCCACTCATGTATTTATACATTGTAATCAGATCCGCCCTTAGCCTTCGTTTTTCCAAACTAAATAGCCCCAAGTGTAATAACCTATCTTGGTATTGCAGACCCCCCAGTGCTCTAATAACCTTGGTCGCTCTTCTCTGCACCCGCTCTAGTTCAGCTATGTCTTTCTTATACACTGGAGACCAGAACTGTGCACAGTATTCTAAGTGTGGTCAAACAAGTGACTCGTATAAAGGTAAAATTATGTTCTCCTCATGAGCATCTATGCCTCTTTTAATGCATCCCATTATTTTATTTGCCTTTGCAGCAGCTGCCTGACACTGGCCACTGAATATGAGTTTGTCATCCACCCATACCCCCAGGTCTTTTTCATTGACGATTTTGCCCAGTGTTTTACAATTAAGCACATAATTATACATCTTGTTTGCTCTACCCAAGTGCATGACCTTACATTTATCCCCATTAAAGCTCATTTGCCATTTATCAGCCCAAGCTTCTAGTTTACATAAATCCTCCTGTAATATAAAATTATCCTCTTCTGTATTGATTACTCTGCAGAGTTTAGTGTCATCTGCAGCAAAAATTGAAATTCTACTCTGTATGCTTATAAAAGAACCCATAATTTATCTGACCTTTTTGTGTAGAATCGGATAACAAATGTACAAAATAATTGGTTGAGGGAATTTGCCCCAAAGGGTAATTTTAAATGCGGAGATTGCAATTTCTGCGAATACCACCTCACAGGCACTACGTTAAAAGTAGGGCATATTCAGCATAACGTCAAAGAGTTAATAACCTGTAAAACGAAATATGTAGTATATATCATTTTTTGTCCCTGCGCTTTCAACAGGGAAAGGTTCCCCAAGATTTATAAAGCATATCCGTGAATTACATGGGTCTGATTTTCATTGCCAGCGGTTTGCAGGTTTGGAAGTGGTTACATTCCCTATGTGTGGAGGTGACCATAACAAAGCTCTGTTATGGCAAGAAGACAAATGGATAATAAATGCACAAGGCCCTTTAGGAATGAATGAAAGACTTGATTATTCTTGTTTCTTGTAGGTTCTATTGTGTAGAAATTTGTTATACAGGGATCATTATCAACGAAAAATATTTAATTGGTTTGTTGTTTTTTGTGCATTTTGTATGTTTTGAAATTCACACAGATGTGATTTTAATTAATCAGATTAGGTGTTGCAGCATAAAAGGAAATGACTTACCATTCATAGCAAAGGACCCGTGGAAGCGTGCAAGACACGAAACGGCCGTAGTCCTCTTTTGTGTTTTCTGCATGTTCTGCTAACGTCTCTCCCTTATAACCTTGTCCACCTTGTGCAAATGAAATAAAGGACAAAGGTTTTTCATTTCATGGAAGATTCGAGTTGTGCAGCTGTTTTCTTCTTATTTCTGGATTACTTCACACGTGTTTTTCAGCAAGCACCTCCACACACCGTGAATATACAGTGAAGGGTGTCGTTGATTCAGAGACCATCATCTCCACCAGTAAGTCGATTTTTTTTGTCTTTGTGCCATTCAATTTTTTCTTTGTGATTTCTACTCTGTATGCCCCCTACAAGGTTATTAATAAGTATGTAAAAAAGAAGCGGGCCCAACACCAACCCCTGTGGTACCCCACTGCTAACCGCAACCCAGTTTGATAACCACTTTTGTTTTGTTTCCTATCCATGAGCCAGTTCTTAACCCACTTATACATATTTTTCACTATTCCCATTGTTCAACCTTTTGTGTGGTGCCGTGTCAAAAGCTTTTGAAAAGTCCATACACAGAACATTCACTGCGTGTCCTTGGTCCAGTCCGGAACTTACCTCTTCAAAGAAGCTAATCAGATTAGTTTGACATGGTCCCTCATAATCCCATGTTGATTTGGGGTCATGAGGTTATTCTTCTTCAGATACTCCAGTATAGCATCTCTTGGAATACCCTCTAAGTAGAGGTTAAGCTTGCTGGCCTAAAATTTCCAGGTTCAGTTTTTGTCCCCTTTTTGAATATTGGCACCACATTTGCTATACATTAGTCTTGTGGTACAGACCCTGTTATTATGGACTCTTTAAAGATTAGAAATAATGATCTATCAAAACTGTACTTAATTCCTGTAGTACTCGGGGGTGTATCCTGTTATGATCCTTAGTGGCTGAGGATCACGAATAGACCAGCAAGTGAATAAACTAAGGACAAGCTCTAGGGAGATGGTAACTGGACCGATCGCAAATCTGAACCTATCCAAAACAACTAGAGGTAGCCGGTGAACGTGCCTAAAAAATTCCTAGACGTTTCGAGCCAGCCTGAGGAACTAGCTACCCCTAAAGAGAAAGAAAGACCTCGCTTGCCTCCAGAGAAATAATCCCCAAAGATATAGAAGCCCCCAACAAATATTAACGGTGAAGTAAGAAGAAGGCACATACGTAGGGATGAAATCAGATTCAGCAAAAGAGGCCCACTAGTACTAGAAAGCAGAAAATAGAGCAGGGGTCTATGCGATCAATAAAAAACCCTTACAAAATATCCATCCTGAGATTACAAGAACCCACGCACCAACTAATGGTGTGTGGGGAGAAACCCAGTCCACTAGAGCATCCAGCAAGCAAGGAAATCACATTTTAGCAAGCTGGACAAGAAAACATGATAAACACTGCTGATCAAAAAAATGAGCAAACAAAACTTAGCTTTGTCCTGGATGGACTGGGAGCAAGGTAGTCAGAAGGAATCTGAGTAGCACTGATTACATCGACAGCCGGCAACAAGAGGAAGTAAAACAGAGCTATATAGGAACCTCCCAGAGGATAACGAACCAGCTGATAGCCTGAGACCAGCAGGATAACAAACAAAGCCACCAGGGGGAGCCCAAAGCAAAAGTCACACCATACCACCAGTGACCACAAGAGGGAGCCCGGAAACAGAGTTCACAACAGTACCCCCCCCTTAAGGAGGGGTCACCGAACCCTCATGAAAACCCCCAGGGCGATCAGGATGAGCCACATGGAAGGCACGAACCAAATCGGCCGCATGAACATCAGAGGCGACAACCCAAGAATTATCCTCCTGACCATAGCCCTTCCACTTGACCAAATACTGGAGCCTCCGTCTAGAAACACGAGAATCCAAGATCTTCTCCACCACGTATTCCAATTCTCCCTCAACCAGCACCGGGGCAGGAGGCTCAACCGGAGGAACCACAGGTACCACATACCTCCGCAACAACGAGCGATGGAACACATTATGAATAGCAAATGATGCCGGGAGGTCCAGACAGAATGACACAGGGCCAAGGACTTCCAGAATCTTATAAGGACCGATAAACTGAGGCTTGAACTTAGGAGAGGAGACCTTCATAGGAACGAAGCGAGAAGACAACCACACCAAGTCCCCAACGCGAAGTCGGGGACCCACACAGCGACGGTGGTTGGCAAAGAGCTGAGCCTTCTCTTGTGACAACTTCAAATTGTCCACCACATGATTCCAAATCTGATGCAACCTATCCACCACAACATCCACTCCAGGACAGTCAGAAGGCTCCACCTGACCCGAGGAAAAACGAGGATGAAACCCCGAATTACAAAAAAAAGGAGAAACCAAAGTAGCAGAACTAGCCCGATTATTAAGGGCAAACTCGGCCAACGGTAAAAAAAGTAACCCAGTCGTCCTGGTCAGCAGAAACAAAACATCTTAAATAAGTCTCCAAGGTCTGATTAGTTCGCTCAGTTTGGCCATTCGTCTGAAGATGGAAGGCCGACGAAAAAGACAATTCAATGCCCAACTTAGCACAAAAGGTCCGCCAAAATCTAGACACAAACTGGGATCCTCTGTCAGAAACAGTGTTCTCAGGAATCCCGTGCAAACGAACCACAGTTTGAAAAAACAGTGGAACCAACTCGGAGGAGGAAGGCAACTTAGGCAAGGGCACCAAATGGACCATCTTAGAAAAACAATCACACACTACCCAGATGACAGACATTCTCTGAGAGACAGGGAGATCTGAAATAAAATCCATGGAAATGTGCATCCAAGGCCTCTTTGGGACAGGCAAAGGTAACAGCAAACTACTGGCATGAGAACAGCAAGGCTTCGCCCGAGCACAAATTCCACAAGACTGCACAAAGGAACGCACATCCCGCGACAAGGAAGGCCACCAAAAAGACCTGGCCACCATGTCTCTGGTACCAAATATTCCAGGATGGCCCGCCAACACCGAAGAATGAACCTCGGAGATGACTCTGTTGGTCCATCTATCCGGGACAAACAGTCTGTCCGGTGGACAGCGGTCAGGTCTATCCGCCTGAAACTCTTGCAGCACACGTCGCAAATCTGGGGAGATGGCAGACAAAATCACCCCTTCTTTAAGGATACCAGCCGGCTCTGAATCTCCAGGAGAGTCAGGCACAAAACTCCTAGAAAGAGCATCAGCCTTCACATTCTTCGAACCCGGCAGGTACGAGACCATGAAATCAAAACGAGAGAAAAACAACGACCAACGAGCCTGTCTGGGATTCAGCCGCTAGGCTGACTCGAGATAAATCAAATTCTTGTGGTCAGTCAAGACCACCACACGATGTTTAGCTCCCTCGAGCCAATGTCGCCACTCCTCAAATGCCCACTTCATAGCCAACAGCTACCGATTACCGACATCATAATTCCGCTCGGCAGGCGAAAACGTTCTTGAAAAGAAAGCACAGGGCTTCATCACAGAGCCATCGGGGCTTCTCTGCGACAAAACAGCCCCCGCTCCAATCTCGGAAGCATCAACCTCCACCTGGAAGGGAAGTGAGACATCTGGCTGACATAAGACCGGAGCCGAAGAAAACCGACGCTTCAGCTCCCGAAAGGCCTCCACAGCCGCAGAAGACCAATTAGTCACATCAGAACCCTTCTTGGTCAAATCCGTCAATGGCTTAACAATGCCAGAAAAATTAGCTATGAAGCGACGGTAAAAATTAGCAAAACCCAAGAACTTCTGAAGACTCTTATCAGATGTAGGCTGCGTCCAGTCATGAATAGCCTGAACCTTGACTGGGTCCATCTCAATAGTAGAAGGAGAAAAAATGAAACCCAAAAAAGAAATCTTCTGGACTCCAAAAAGACATTTTGAGCCCTTCACAAATAAAGCATTGTCACGCAGGACCTGAAAGACCATCCTGACCTGCTTAACATGAGACTCCCAATCATCCGAAAAAACCAGAATATCATCCAGATACACAATCATAAACTTATCCAGATATTCACGGAAGATGTCATGCATAAAGGACTGAAAGACTGAAGGAGCATTAGAAAGTCCAAAAGGCATCACCAAGTACTCAAAATGGCCTTCAGGCGTATTAAATGCAGTTTTCCATTCATCACCCTGTTTTATAAGCACAAGGTTATACGCACCATGAAGATCTATCTTGGTGAACCAACTAGACCCCCTAATGCGAGCAAACAAATCAGTTAACAATGGCAAAGGATACTGAAATTTGACCGTGATTTTATTCAAAAGGCGATAATCAATACAGGGTCTCAGGGAACCATCCTTTTTAGCCACAAAAAAGAATCCTGCACCAAGAGGGGATGAGGACGGGCGAATATGTCCCTTCTCTAAAGACTCCTTTATATAACTCCGCATGGCAGCATGCTCCGGCACAGATAAATTGAAAAGTCGTCCCTTAGGAAACTTACTACCAGGAATCAAATTTATAGCACAATCACAGTCCCTATGAGGAGGTAGAGAATTGAGTTTGGGCTCCTCAAATACATCCTGGTAGTCCGACAAAATTGCAGGGACCTCAGAAGGAGTGGACGAAGCAATAGACACCACAGGAGCATCACCATGAATTCCCTGACAACCCCAACTTGACACCGACATAGCTTTCCAATCCAGGACTGGATTATGAGTCTGCAACCATGGTAGACCCAACATGACGACATCATGCAAATTATGCAGTAAAAGAAGGCGAATCACCTCCTGATGAACAGGAGTCATGCACATGGTCACTTGTGTCCAGTACTGAGGTCTATTCGTAGCCAATGGTGTAGAATCAATTCCCCTTAGTGGAATAGGGAATTTTAAAGGCTCCAAATCAAAACCACAGCGCCTGGCAAATGACCAATCCATCAGACTCAGGGTGGCACCTGAATCTACAAAAGCATTAACCGGGTAAGATGACAGGGAACAAATCAGGGTAACAGACAAAATGAACTTAGGCTGTAAAGTACCAATGGTGACAGATTTATCAACCTTTTTTTTGCGCTTAGAGCATGCTGAGATAACATGAGCTGAGTCACCACAGTAAAAGCACAACCCATTTTGCCGTCTATAATTTTGCTGTTCACTTCTGGTCAGAATTCTGTCACATTGCATAGATTCAGGTGTATGTTCAGAAGACACCGCCAAATGGTGCACAGGTTTGCGCTCCCGCAAACGCCGATCAATCTGAATGGCCAGAGTCATTGACTCATTCAGACCTGCAGGCGTAGGGAACCCCACCATGACATTCTTAATGGCTTCAGAAAGACCTTCTCTGAAATTTGCAGCCAGGGCACACTCATTTCACTGAGTAAGCACCGACCATTTCCCAAATTTCTGGCAGTACACCTCTGCTTCATCTTGCCCCTGCGAGAGGGCCAATAACGTTTTTTCAGCCTGGTTCTCAAGATTAGGTTCCTTATAGAGCAATCCAAGGGCTAGAAAAAACACATCTACACTAAGCAATGCAGGATCCCCTGGCGCCAATGCGAAGGCCCAATCTTGGGGTTCACCACGCAAAAAGGAAATGATAATCTTAACTTGCTGAACGGCATCACCAGAGGAACGAGGTTTCAAAGAAAGAAACAACTTACAATTGTTCCTAAAATTCAGGAACCTAGATCTATCTCCAGAAAACAACTCTGGAATAGGTATTCTAGGCTCTGACATAGGACTGTGAACAACAAAATCCTGAATACTTTGAACCCTAGCAGCAAGATGATCCAGACTGGAAGCCAAGCTCTGGACATCCATGTCAGCAGCTGAACTCAGAGCCACACCAAGATTAAGAGGAGGAGAGAAGCTAGCCACAGCAGCTAGACACACGGCAACAAAAAAAAAAAAAAAATTCTCAAGGCTTCTTTTCTCCTGCTTCTGCCATGCAATTAACACTTTACTGGCCGGCTGTACTGTTATGATCCTTAGTGGCTGAGGATCACGAATAGACCAGCAAGTGAATAAACTAAGGACAAGCTCTAGGGAGATGGTAACTGGACTGATCGCAAATCTGAACCTATCCAAAACAACTAGAGGTAGCCGGTGAACGTGCCTAAAAAATTCCTAGACGTTTCGAGCCAGCCTGAGGAACTAGCTACCCCTAAAGAGAAAGAAAGACCTCGCTTGCCTCCAGAGAAATAATCCCCAAAGATATAGAAGCCCCTGTTGTGAATTTGGATTCTGGGCTCCCCCGGTGGCTACTGGTGGAATTGAACTGGTGTCTTCATTTTCTCTGTTCACCTGTTCCCATCAAGATGTGGGAGTCGCTATATAACCTTGCTGCTCTGTTAGTTGCTTGCCGGTCAACAATGTTATCAGAAGCCTCTCTGTGCTTGTTCCTGCTCCTAGACAACTACTAGATAAGTTGGACTCTTGTCCATGTTTGTTTTTGCATTTTGGTTCCAGTTCACAGCTGTAGTTTCGTTACTGTGTCTGGAAAGCTCTTGTGAACAGGAATTGCCACTCTGGTGTTATGAGTTAATGCCAGAGTTTTAAAGTAATTTCTGGATGGTGTTTTGATTAGGGTTTTTAGCTGACCATGAAAGTGTCCTTTCTGTCTTCTGCTATGTAGTAAGTGGACCTCAAATTTGCTAAACCTATTTTCATACTACGTTTGTTATTTCATCTTAATTCACCGCCAATACATGTGGGGGGCCTCTGTCTCCTTTTGGGGTATTTCTCTTGAGGTGAGCTAGGACTAATATTTTCCTCTGCTAGCATTATTTAGTCCTCCGGCTGGTGCTGGGCATCTAGAATCAACGTAGGCATGCTACCCGGCCACTGCTAGTTGTGTGTTAGGTTTAGTTCATGGTCAGCTCAGTTCCCATCTTCCAAGAGCTAGTTCCTATATATGCTTATGCTATGATCTCTTGCCATTAAGATCATGACAGTTTGACCGGCCCACTAAAGGGTTAAAATCCTTGGCTGAGAAAGGAGAGAAATAAGTAGTCTGCTGAAATTTTTTTTTTTTTTTTTTTTCTCTCCTTTGAATGGCTTTGTGTCCACCTGTTTGTAATGGATCTTCAGAGTGTAACTGCAGGTTTGAATAATCTCGCCACGAAGGTACAAAATTTGCAAGATTTTGTTTGTCATGCACCTGTATCTGAGCCGAGAATTCCTTTGCCGGAATTTTTCTCGGGGAATAGATCTGGGTTTCAGAATTTTCGAAATAATTGCAAATTATTTTTGTCCCTGAAATCTCGCTCTGCCGGAGACCCTGCACAGCAGGTCAGGATTGTGATTTCCTTGCTCCGGGGCGACCCTCAAGACTGGGCTTTTTCATTGACACCAGGGGATCCTGCGTTGCTCAATGTGGATGCGTTTTTTCTGGCCTTGGGGTTGCTTTATGACGAACCTCATTTGGAGCTTCAGGCAGAAAAAACTTTGATGTCCCTATCTCAGGGGCAAGATGAAGCGGAAATTTACTGCCAAAGATTCCGTAAATGGTCTGTGCTTACTCAGTGGAATGAGTGCGCCCTGGCGGCGACTTTCAGAGAGGGTCTCTCTGATGCCATTAAGGATGTTATGGTGGGGTTCCCTGTGCCTGCGGGTCTGAATGAGTCCATGACAATGGCTATTCAGATCGATAGGCGTTTGCGGGAGCGCAAACCAGTGCACCATCTGGCGGTGTCCACTGAGAAGTCGCCAGAGAGTATGCAGTGTGATAGAATTCTGTCCCGAAGCGAGCGGCAGAATTTTAGACGGAAAAATGGGTTGTGTTTCTATTGTGGTGATTCTACTCATGTTATATCAGCATGCTCTAAGCGCACTAAAAAACTTGGTAAATCTGTTTCCATTTGCACCTTACCGTCTAAGTTTATTCTATCTGTGACCCTGATTTGCTCTTTGTCATCTATTACCACGGACGCCTATGTCGACTCTGGCGCCGCTTTGAGTCTTATGGATTGGTCCTTTGCCAAACGCTGTGGGTATGATTTAGAGCCTTTGGAGACTCCTATTCCTCTGAAGGGGATTGACTCCACCCCATTGGCTAATAATAAACCACAATACTGGACACAAGTAACTATGCGTATTAATCCGGGTCACCAGGAGATTATTCGCTTTCTGGTGCTGTATAATCTACATGATGATTTGGTGCTAGGATTGCCTTGGCTCCAATCTCACAACCCAGTCCTCGACTGGAGAGCTATGTCTGTGTTGAGCTGGGGATGTAAGGGGGCTCATGGGAATGTACCTGTGGTTTCCATTTCATCATCTATTCCCTCTGAAATTCCTGAGTTCCTGTCTGACTATCGTGACGTCTTTGAAGAATCCAAGCTTGGTTCGTTACCTCCGCACCGAGAGTGCGATTGTGCCATAGATTTAATCCCGGGTAGTAAATACCCAAAGGGTCGATTATTTAATCTGTCTGTGCCTGAACATGCTGCTATGCGAGAATATATAAAGGAGTCCTTGGAAAAGGGACATATTCGTCCATCGTCATCTCCCTTAGGAGCCGGTTTTTTCTTTGTGTCAAAAAAAGACGGCTCTTTGAGACCATGTATTGATTATCGGCTTTTGAATAAAATCACTGTTAAATATCAATACCCATTGCCGTTGCTGACTGATTTGTTTGCTCGCATAAAGGGGGCCAAGTGGTTCTCTAAGATTGACCTTCGTGGGGCGTATAATTTGGTGCGAATCAGGCAGGGGGATGAGTGGAAAACCGCATTTAATACGCCCGAGGGCCACTTTGAGTATTTAGTGATGCCTTTTGGTCTTTCTAATGCTCCGTCAGTTTTCCAGTCCTTTATGCATGATATTTTTCGCGATTATTTGGATAAATTTATGATTGTGTATCTGGATGATATTCTGATTTTTTCGGATGACTGGGACTCTCATGTCCAGCAAGTCAGGAGGGTTTTTCAGGTTTTGCGGTCTAATTCTTTGTGTGTGAAGGGTTCTAAGTGTGTTTTTGGGGTACAGAGGATTTCCTTTTTGGGATATATTTTTTCCCCCTCTTCCATTGAAATGGATCCTGTCAAGGTTCAAGCTATTTGTGATTGGACGCAGCCCTCTTCTCTTAAGAGTCTTCAGAAATTTTTGGGCTTTGCTAACTTTTATCGTCGATTTATTGCTGGTTTTTCGGATATTGCTAAGCCATTGACCGATTTGACTAAGAAGGGTGCTGATGTTGCTGATTGGTCCCCTGATGCTGTGGAGGCCTTTCGGGAGCTTAAGCGCCGTTTTTACTCTGCCCCTGTGTTGCGTCAGCCTGATGTTGCTCTACCTTTTCAGGTTGAGGTCGACGCTTCTGAGATCGGAGCTGGGGCAGTGTTGTCGCAGAAAAGTTCTGACTGCTCCGTGATGAGGCCTTGTGCCTTCTTTTCCCGTAAATTTTCGCCCGCTGAGCGGAATTATGATGTTGGGAATCGGGAGCTTTTGGCCATGAAGTGGGCTTTTGAGGAGTGGCGCCATTGGCTTGAGGGGGCCAGACATCAGGTGGTGGTATTGACTGACCACAAAAATTTGATTTATCTTGAGACCGCCAGGCGCCTGAATCCTAGACAGGCGCGCTGGTCATTATTTTTCTCTCGGTTTAATTTTGTGGTGTCATACCTACCGGGTTCTAAGAATGTTAAGGCGGATGCCCTTTCTAGGAGTTTTGAGCCTGACTCACCTGGTAATTCTGAGCCCACAGGTATCCTTAAGGATGGAGTGGTATTGTCAGCCGTTTCTCCAGACCTGCGGCGGGCCTTGCAGGAGTTTCAGGCGGATAGACCTGATCGTTGCCCACCTGATAAACTGTTTGTTCCTGATGATTGGACCAGTAGAGTCATCTCTGAGGTTCATTCTTCTGCGTTGGCAGGTCATCCTGGCATTTTTGGTACCAGGGATTTGGTGGCAAGGTCCTTCTGGTGGCCTTCCCTGTCACGAGATGTGCGAGGCTTTGTGCAGTCTTGTGACGTTTGTGCTCGGGCCAAGCCTTGTTGTTCTCGGGCTAGTGGATTGTTGTTGCCCTTGCCTATTCCTAAGAGGCCTTGGACGCACATCTCGATGGATTTTATTTCAGATCTGCCTGTTTCTCAGAAGATGTCTGTCATCTGGGTGGTGTGTGACCGTTTCTCTAAGATGGTCCATTTGGTTCCTCTGCCCAAGTTGCCTTCTTCTTCCGAGTTGGTTCCTCTGTTTTTTCAAAATGTTGTTTGTTTGCATGGTATTCCTGAGAATATCGTTTCTGACAGAGGGACCCAATTCGTGTCTAGATTTTGGCGGGCATTCTGTGCTAGGATGGGCATAGATTTATCTTTTTCGTCCGCTTTCCATCCTCAGACGAATGGCCAGACCGAGCGGATTAATCAGACCCTGGAGACATATCTGAGGTGTTTTGTGTCTGCTGACCAGGATGATTGGGTTGCTTTTTTGCCATTGGCGGAGTTCGCTCTCAATAATCGGGCCAGCTCTGCCACTTTGGTGTCCCCGTTTTTCTGTAATTCGGGGTTTCATCCTCGATTTTCCTCTGGTCAGGTGGAATCTTCGGATTGTCCTGGAGTGGATGCTGTGGTGGAGAGATTGCATCAGATCTGGGGGCAGGTGGTGGACAATTTGAGGTTGTCCCAGGAGAAGACTCAGCTTTTTGCCAACCGCCACCGTCGTGTTGGTCCTCGGCTTTGTGTTGGGGATTTGGTGTGGTTGTCTTCTCGTTTTGTCCCTATGAGGGTCTCTTCTCCTAAGTTTAAGCCTCGGTTCATTGGCCCGTATAAGATATTGGAGATTCTTAACCCTGTTTCCTTCCGTTTGGACCTCCCTGCATCCTTTTCTATTCATAACGTTTTTCATCGGTCATTATTGCGCAGGTATGAGGTACTGGTTGTGCCTTCCGTTGAGCCTCCTGCTCCGGTGTTGGTTGAGGGTGAGTTGGAGTACGTTGTGGAGAAAATCTTAGACTCTCGTGTTTCCAGACGGAGACTCCAGTATCTGGTCAAGTGGAAGGGATACGGCCAGGAGGATAATTCTTGGGTGAATGCATCTGATGTTCATGCCTCTGATCTGGTTCGTGCCTTTCATAGGGCCCATCCTGGTCGCCCTGGTGGTTCTGGTGAGGGTTCGGTGCCCCCTCCTTGAGGGGGGGGTACTGTTGTGAATTTGGATTCTGGGCTCCCCCGGTGGCTACTGGTGGAATTGAACTGGTGTCTTCATTTTCTCTGTTCACCTGTTCCCATCAAGATGTGGGAGTCGCTATATAACCTTGCTGCTCTGTTAGTTGCTTGCCGGTCAACAATGTTATCAGAAGCCTCTCTGTGCTTGTTCCTGCTCCTAGACAACTACTAGATAAGTTGGACTCTTGTCCATGTTTGTTTTTGCATTTTGGTTCCAGTTCACAGCTGTAGTTTCGTTACTGTGTCTGGAAAGCTCTTGTGAACAGGAATTGCCACTCTGGTGTTATGAGTTAATGCCAGAGTTTTAAAGTAATTTCTGGATGGTGTTTTGATTAGGGTTTTTAGCTGACCATGAAAGTGTCCTTTCTGTCTTCTGCTATGTAGTAAGTGGACCTCAAATTTGCTAAACCTATTTTCATACTACGTTTGTTATTTCATCTTAATTCACCGCCAATACATGTGGGGGGCCTCTGTCTCCTTTTGGGGTATTTCTCTTGAGGTGAGCTAGGACTAATATTTTCCTCTGCTAGCATTATTTAGTCCTCCGGCTGGTGCTGGGCATCTAGAATCAACGTAGGCATGCTACCCGGCCACTGCTAGTTGTGTGTTAGGTTTAGTTCATGGTCAGCTCAGTTCCCATCTTCCAAGAGCTAGTTCCTATATATGCTTATGCTATGATCTCTTGCCATTGAGATCATGACAAGCCCCCAACAAATATTAACGGTGAAGTAAGAAGAAGGCACATACGTAGGGATGAAATCAGATTCAGCAAAAGAGGCCCACTAGTACTAGAAAGCAGAAAATAGAGCAGGGGTCTATGCAATCAATAAAAAACCCTTACAAAATATCCATCCTGAGATTACAAGAACCCACACACCAACTTATGGTGTGTGGGGAGAAACTCAGTCCGCTAGAGCATCCAGCAAGCAAGGAAATCACATTTTAGCAAGCTGGACAAGAAAACATGATAAACACTGCTGATCAAAAAAATGAGCAAACAAAACTTAGCTTTGTCCTGGATGGACTGGGAGCAAGGTAGTCAGAAGGAATCTGAGTAGCACTGATTTGTTATGGTTTCCAATGGCAAGGAAACATCAGAAGCATAGAATAAACGGACAAGCTCTCGGGTGATGGAAACTAGAGCTGACCGCGATGCTAAACCTACACACCACACTAGAAGTAGCCAGGGGGCATTCCTGCGTTGTCTCTAGATGCCGTGCGCCAGCCGGAGAACTAACTACCCCTGGTAGAAGAAAACACAGTCCTGGCTTGCCTCCAGAGAATGTCCCCACAGGAGATAGCTGTTGTGGATTCTGTTGGTGGGCTCCCTCTGGTGGTTACTGCTGGTACTGGGTGACTTTGGTGGGTTGCGGCCTTTGGTTTCCACCTGTCCATCAGAGGCTGGGTGTTTCCTATTTTACCTGGCCTTTCTGTCATTTCCCTTGCCGGCTATCAATGTGTTCAGATGTGCTCTGTTTGGTTCCTGCCTACCTGCTCCCAGATCTTTCAGGATAAGCTAAGTGCTGATTTTCAGTTGTTTGGTTTTTGGTCCAGCTTGCTTAGAATGTCTCTATGCTAGCTGGTTGCTCTAGTGGACTGAGGTTCTCCCCATGTGCCATGAGTTGGCACATGGGTTCTTGTAATCTCAGGATGGTTTTTTTGATTAGGGTTTTTTGCTGACCGCTCAGTCCCCTTTTGTATCATTCTGCTTTCTAGTTTTCAGCGGGCCTCTATTTGCTAAAGCTATATACATCATCTCTATGTGTGTGCCTTCCTCTCATTTCACCATCAATACATGTGGGGGGCAACTATACCTTTGGGGTTAATTCCTCTGGAGGCAAGTGAGGTCTTGTTTTCTCTGCAGTACTAGTTAGCTCTTAGGCTGGTGCGTGGCGTCTAGAACCAACGTAGGAACGCTCCCTGGCTATCTCTAGTTGCGTTTGTCAGGCGTAGGGCAGCGGTCAGCCCAGGTTCCATCACCCTAGAGCTCGTCCGATATTTGTTATACTTTGCTTGTCCTGTGCTATCCCTAGCCATTGGGGATTCATGACAGTATAGCCGGCCACAAAGTGTTAATTGTTTGGGCTGAAGCAGGAGGAAAAGAAGTGTTCAAGGAAAATTTTTTTTTTTTCCTTCAGAGTTTTGCTGCCTAGCCCTTAATTGCTGTCTAGCTGCTTCTTACCTCCTCTTAACCCTTGAATGGCTCAGATCTTAGCTGTTTATCATGGATGTCCAGAGTTTGGCTTCCAGCCTGAGTAATCTCGCGGCAAAGGTTCAAAACATACAGGATTTCGTTGTTCACACTCCCATGTCTGAACCTAGAATTCCTATTCCAGAGTTTTTTTCTGGAGATAGATCTACCTTCCTGAATTTCAGGAACAATTGTAAATTGTTTCTCTCTTTGAAATCTCGCTCCTCTGGAGACCCTGCTCAACAGGTCAAGATTGTTATATCGTTCCTACGGGGCGACCCTCAGAATTGGGCATTTGCATTGGCACCAGGGGATCCTGCGTTGCTCAGTGTGGATGCGTTTTTTCTGGCATTGGGATTGCTCTATGAGGAACCTAACCTAGAGATTCAGGCTGAAAAGGCTTTATTAGCCCTCTCTCAGGGGCATGATGAAGCGGAAATATATTGTCAGAAATTTCGGAAATGGTCGGTGCTTACTCAGTGGAATGAGTGCGCCCTGGCTGCAAACTTCAGAAATGGTCTTTCTGAGGCCATTAAGGATGTTATGGTGGGGTTCCCTGCGCCTACAGGTCTGAATGAGTCTATGGCTATGGCCATTCAGATTGATCGGCGTTTACGGGAGCGCAAACCCGTGCACCAGTTGGCGGTGTCTTCTGAACAGGCACCTGAGACTATGCAATGCGATAGAATTCAGTCCAGAAGTGAACGGCAAAATTATAGGCGGAAAAATGGTTTGTGTTTTTATTGTGGTGATTCAGCTCATGTTATATCAGCATGCTCTAAACGCACAAAAAGGGTTGATAAATCTTTTGCCATTGATACTCTGCAGTCTAAGTTCATTTTGTCTGTGACTCTGATTTTTTCACTGTCTTCCATTTCCGTCGATGCCTATGTGGATTCAGGCGCTGCCCTGAGTCTTATGGATTGGTCATTTGCTAAACGCTGCGGTTTTAGTCTAGAGCCTCTGGAAGTTCCTATTCCTCTGAAGGGAATTGATTCTACACCATTGGCTATGAATAAACCGCAGTATTGGACACAAGTGACCATGCGCATGACTCCCGTTCATCAGGAGGTGATTCGCTTCCTTGTACTGTATAATTTACATGATGTACTAGTGCTTGGTCTGCCATGGTTACAAACTCATAATCCTGTCCTGGACTGGAAAACAATGTCTGTGCTAAGCTGGGGATGTCAGGGGGTTCATGATGATGCACCTCCGATTTCTATCGCTTCATCGACTCCTTCAGAGATCCCTGCGTTTTTGTCAGATTATAAGGATGTTTTTGAGGAGCCTAAGCTCAAGTCGCTCCCTCCTCATAGAGAGTGTGACTGTGCTATAGAATTGATTCCTGGCAGTAAGTTCCCTAAGGGTCGTTTATTTAATCTGTCACTGCCAGAGCATACTGCTATGCGGAATTATATTAAGGAGTCCTTGGAAAAGGGACATATTCGTCCATCTTCGTCCCCTCTGGGAGCAGGTTTTTTTTTCGTGGCAAAAAAAGATGGTTCCCTGAGGCCTTGTATAGATTATCGCCTTCTGAATAAGATTACAGTCAAATACCAGTATCCATTGCCATTATTTACTGATTTGTTTGCTCGCATTAAGGGGGCTAGGTGGTTCACTAAAATAGATCTTCGTGGTGCGTATAATCTGGTGCGGATAAAACAGGGTGATGAGTGGAAAACCGCATTTAATACGCCTGAGGGCCATTTTGAGTATTTGGTAATGCCTTTTGGACTCTCCAATGCTCCGTCAGTCTTTCAGTCCTTTATGCACAATATTTTCCGTGAATATCTGGATAAGTTTATGATTGTGTATTTGGATGATATTTTGGTGTTTTCTGATGACTGGGAGTCTCATGTTCTACAGGTCAGGAAGGTGTTTCAGGTTTTGCGGGCCAATTCTCTGTTTGTGAAGGGCTCAAAGTGTCTCTTCGGAGTCCAGAAGATTTCTTTTTTGGGGTACATTTTTTCTCCTTCTACTATTGAGATGGATCCCGTTAAGGTTCAGGCTATTTGTGACTGGACACAACCTACATCTGTTAAGAGCCTTCAGAAGTTCTTGGGGTTTGCTAATTTTTATCGTCGGTTCATTGCTAATTTTTCCAGTATTGTTAAACCTTTGACTGATTTGACTAAAAAGGGTGCTGATGTTGCTGATTGGTCTCCTGCGGCCGTGGAGGCCTTTCGGGAACTTAAGCGCCGGTTTTCTTCTGCTCCTGTGTTGTGTCAACCAGATGTTTCACTTCCTTTTCAGGTGGAGGTTGATGCTTCCGAGATTGGAGCGGGGGCGGTTTTGTCACAGAGAAGTTCTAATGGCTCGGTGACGAAGCCATGTGCTTTCTTCTCTAGAAAATTCTCGCCCGCCGAGCGCAATTATGATGTGGGTAATCGGGAGCTTTTGGCCATGAAGTGGGCATTTGAGGAGTGGCGTCATTGGCTTGAGGGTGCTAAACATCGCGTGGTGGTCTTGACTGATCACAAGAATCTCATTTACCTTGAGTCTGCCAGGCGTTTGAATCCTAGACAGGCTCGTTGGTCATTATTTTTTTCTCGTTTCAATTTCGTGGTTTCATACCTGCCAGGTTCAAAGAATGTGAAGGCAGATGCTCTTTCCAGGAGTTTTGTGCCTGATTCTCCTGGAGACACTGGGCCTGCTGGTATCCTTAGGGATGGGGTAATATTGTCCGCCGTATCCCCAGACTTGCGACGCGCATTGCAGGAGTTTCAGGTGGATAAACCGGATCGATGTCCACCAGAAAGACTGTTTGTTCCGGATGATTGGACCAGTAGAGTCATCTCCGAGGTCCATTCTTCTGTGTTGGCTGGTCATCCTGGAATATTTGGTACAAGAGATTTGGTGGCCAGGTCTTTTTGGTGGCCTTCCTTGTCTAGGGATGTGCGTACCTTTGTGCAGTCTTGTGAAGTGTGTGCTCGAGCTAAGCCTTGCTGTTCACGGGCTAGTGGGTTGTTGTTATCTTTGCCCATTCCGAAGAGGCCTTGGACGCACATTTCCATGGATTTTATTTCTGATCTCCCGGTTTCACAGAAAATGTCCGTTATCTGGGTTGTGTGTGACCGCTTTTCTAAGATGGTTCATTTGGTGCCCTTGCCTAAGTTACCCTCCTCCTCTGAGTTGGTTCCTTTGTTTTTTCAGAACGTGGTTCGTTTGCATGGGATTCCGGAGAATATCGTTTCTGACAGGGGATCCCAGTTTGTGTCTAGATTTTGGCGGACGTTTTGTGCCAAGATGGGCATTGATTTGTCTTTCTCGTCTGCATTCCATCCTCAGACGAATGGCCAGACGGAGCGAACTAATCAGACCTTGGAAACTTATTTGAGGTGTTTTGTTTCTGCTGATCAGGATGACTGGGTTGCTTTTTTGCCACTGGCCGAATTTGCTCTTAATAATCGGGCTAGTTCTGCCACGTTGGTCTCTCCTTTTTTTTGTAATTCGGGGTTTCATCCTCGTTTTTCCTCTGGTCAGGGGGAATCTTTGGATTGTCCTGGAGTGGACGTGGTGGTGGACAGGCTACATCAGATTTGGAATCAGGTGGTGGACAATTTGAAGTTATCTCAGGAGAAGACTCAGCAGTTTGCTAATCGACGTCGCCGCGTGGGTCCCCGACTTCTTGTTGGGGACTTGGTGTGGTTGTCTTCTCGTTTTGTCCCTATGAAGGTCTCTTCTCCTAAGTTCAAGCCTCGGTTCATCGGTCCTTATAGGATCTCGGAGATTCTTAACCCTGTATCTTTTCGTTTGGATCTCCCAGCATCGTTTGCTATTCATAATGTGTTCCATCGGTCGTTGTTGCGGAGGTATGAGGTGCCCGTTGTTCCTTCGGTCGAGCCTCCTGCTCCGGTGCTGGTGGAGGGAGAATTGGAGTATGTTGTTGAAAAGATCTTGGATTCTCGTGTTTCCAGACGCAAACTCCAGTATTTGGTTAAGTGGAAGGGTTATGGTCAGGAGGATAATTCCTGGGTGGTCGCCTCCGATGTTCACGCGACTGATTTGGTCCGCGCCTTCCATAGAGCTCACCCTGATCGCCCTGGGGGTTCTCGTGAGGGTTCGGTGACCTCTCCTCAAGGGGGGGGTACTGTTGTGGATTCTGTTGGTGGGCTCCCTCTGGTGGTTACTGCTGGTACTGGGTGACTTTGGTGGGTTGCGGCCTTTGGTTTCCACCTGTCCATCAGAGGCTGGGTGTTTCCTATTTTACCTGGCCTTTCTGTCATTTCCCTTGCCGGCTATCAATGTGTTCAGATGTGCTCTGTTTGGTTCCTGCCTACCTGCTCCCAGATCTTTCAGGATAAGCTAAGTGCTGATTTTCAGTTGTTTGGTTTTTGGTCCAGCTTGCTTAGAATGTCTCTATGCTAGCTGGTTGCTCTAGTGGACTGAGGTTCTCCCCATGTGCCATGAGTTGGCACATGGGTTCTTGTAATCTCAGGATGGTTTTTTTGATTAGGGTTTTTTGCTGACCGCTCAGTCCCCTTTTGTATCATTCTGCTTTCTAGTTTTCAGCGGGCCTCTATTTGCTAAAGCTATATACATCATCTCTATGTGTGTGCCTTCCTCTCATTTCACCGTCAATACATGTGGGGGGCAACTATACCTTTGGGGTTAATTCCTCTGGAGGCAAGTGAGGTCTTGTTTTCTCTGCAGTACTAGTTAGCTCTTAGGCTGGTGCGTGGCGTCTAGAACCAACGTAGGAACGCTCCCTGGCTATCTCTAGTTGCGTTTGTCAGGCGTAGGGCAGCGGTCAGCCCAGGTTCCATCACCCTAGAGCTCGTCCGATATTTGTTATACTTTGCTTGTCCTGTGCTATCCCTAGCCATTGGGGATTCATGACACTTTTCATGGCCAAGATATCTCTAATTTCAAAATTATTGTCATCCCCTATCGGCAAAGGAAGAGCAGAAGGAACGGAAGAAAACTTGTTAAGGAGAACTGGTTTTAGGAGCGAAACATGGAAGGCGTTTGGGACTCGAAGCGAAGCAGGCAACCTCAATTTATAGACCACGTTGTTTATGCGTCCAAGAACCTCGAATGGACCGATAAACCGGGGACCCAGTTTGTAGGAAGGAATTTTCAAGCGAAAATGTTTAGTAGATAACCACACTTTGTCGCCAGGATGGTATGGAGGCAGATCCCTTCTCCTCTTGTCCGCATGCATTTTCATCCGGAAGGCAGCTTGAATGAGAGCATCCCTAGTCTCCCTCCAAACTTGAGAAAACTCCTGAGAAAGGACATCAGCAGCAGGAACACCGGAAGAAGGAGCCAAAGGAAGAGGCATACTAGGATTCCGACCATAAACCACGAAGAATGGAGACTTGCAAGTAGATTCGCTTGAATGATTGTTATGAGCGAACTCCGCCCAAGGAAGAAGACCAACCCAGTCATCCTGATGAGCGTTAGTGAAGTTGCATAGATAAGAAGTTAGAACCTGATTAATACGCTCCACCTGGCCATTGATTTGTGGATGATAGGAGGAGGAGTAATCCAGAGATATGCCCAGAAGCTTAGAGAGTGCCCTCCAGAAACGGGACGTAAATTGAACCCCCCGATCAGATATGATACGTTGAGGAAGCCCATGCAATCTGAAGATCTGAAGAATGAAGATTTTGGCTAGTTCAGGAGCTGAAGGCAATCCAGGTAGTGGAACGAAATGGGCCATCTTGGAGAATCGATCCACTACCACCAATATTGTTGTGCATCCAGAAGAACGAGGCAAATCAGTGATGAAATCCATGCCGATATGTTGCCAAGGGACCTCTGGAACAGGCAAGGGATGCAGAAGCCCGAAAGGCAATTTTCTAGGAACTTTATTCCTAGCGCAAGTCTCGCAGGAATGTACAAAGTCAGACACATCCTGTCGAAGGGAAGACCACCAGTAATAGCGGGAGAGGAGATTGAGAGTCCTCTTGATTCCGACATGTCCAGCGATCTTAGAAGAGTGTCCCCAGAGTAATACCTCAAGTCTCTTGTCTTGCGGGACGAAGGTCTTCCCAGGCGGGACAGGAAGAAAACTCACGGGAGCTACTGAGATTAATTTTGCTGGCTCAATAATGTGCGACGGAACCTCCTCTGACTCTCTAGTTTGTTGAGAACGAAAAAGTGCATCTGCCTTAGTATTCTTGCCACCCGGTCGAAAATGAAGCTTGAAATCAAAGCGGGAAAAGAACAAGGACCATCTGGCTTGTCTGGAATTAAGTCTTTGTGCCGACTGGATATAGGCAAGATTTTTGCGGTCGGTGAATATTGTAAAAGAATGAACGGCCCCTGTTGTGAATTTACTTTTTGCTCCCTCTAGTGGTTACTAGTTTTTTGACTCTGGTTTTTCTGTCATTCCTTTTATCCGCACCTGGGTCGTTAGTTAAGGGTGTTGCTATTTAAGCTCCCTGGACCTTCAGTTCAATGCCTGGCAACGTAGTTATCAGAGCTAGTCTGCTGTGCTCTTGTCTACTGATCCTGGTTCCAGTTATATCAGCTTAGTCCGCTTTTTGCTTTTTGCTATTTTGTTTTGGTTTTGTATTTTTGTCCAGCTTGTTCCAAATATATATCCTGACCTTTGCTGGAAGCTCTAGGGGGCTGGTGTTCTCCCCCCGGACCGTTAGACGGTTCGGGGGTTCTTGAATTTCCAGTGTGGATTTTGATAGGGTTTTTGTTGACCATATAAGTTACCTTTCTTTATTCTGCTATCAGTAAGCGGGCCTCTCTGTGCTAAACCTGGTTCATTTCTGTGTTTGTCATTTCCTCTTACCTCACCGTTATTATTTGTGGGGGGCTTCTATCCAGCTTTGGGGTCCCCTTCTCTGGAGGCAAGAAAGGTCTTTTGTTTTCCTCTACTAGGGGTAGCTAGATTCTCCGGCTGGAGCGTGTCATCTAGAATCAACGTAGGAATGATCCCCGGCTACTTCTAGTGTTGGCGTTAGGAGTAGATATATGGTCAACCCAGCTACCACTGCCCTATGAGCAGGATTTTTGTATTCTGCAGACTACCACGTTCCTCTGAGACCCTCGCCATTGGGGTCATAACAGTTTGCCAGGCCAGTATTAAATGTTTAATGCATTGCAGAAGAGGGATTATAAGAAAGAAGATTCTGAGTTTTTTTTTTTTTTTCTTCTTCCCCTTTACCTCAGAGTGGCTATGCTTGCTGCAGACATGAATGTCCAGACCTTGATTACAAGTGTGGACCAGCTGGCTACTCGTGTGCAGGGCATACAAGACTATGTTATCAGTAATCCTAGGTCAGAACCTAAAATACCGATTCCTGAACTGTTTTCCGGAGACAGGTTTAAGTTTAGGAATTTTGTGAATAATTGTAAATTGTTTTTGTCCCTGAGACCCTGTTCATCTGGAGACTCTGCTCAGCAAGTAAAAATTGTTATTTCGTTCTTACGGGGCGACCCTCAGGATTGGGCTTTTTCGCTGGCGCCAGGAGATCCGGCATTGGCTGATATTAATGCGTTTTTTCTGGCGCTCGGTTTACTTTATGAGGAACCCAATCTTGAGATTCAGGCAGAAAAGGCCTTGCTGGCTATGTCTCAGGGGCAGGACGAGGCTGAAGTGTACTGCCAAAAATTTCGGAAATGGTCCGTGCTGACACATTGGAACGAGTGTGCACTGGCCGCTAATTTTAGAAATGGCCTTTCTGAAGCCATTAAGAATGTTATGGTGGGTTTTCCTATTCCCACAGGTCTGAATGATACTATGGCACTGGCTATTCAAATTGACCGGCGGTTGCGGGAGCGCAAAACCGCAAATTCCCTCATGGTGTTGTCTGAACAGACACCTAATTCGGTGCAATGTGATAGAAAAATCGCAAATTCCCTCATGGTGTTGTCTGAACAGACACCTGATTTAATGCAATGTGATAGAATCCTGACTAGAAATGAGCGGAAAATTCATAGACGCCGGAATGGCTTGTGCTACTACTGTGGTGATTCTACACATATTATCTCAGCATGCTCTAAACGTATAGCTAAGGTTGTTAGTCCTGTCACCGTTGGTAATTTGCAACCTAAATTTATTCTGTCTGTAACTTTGATTTGCTCACTGTCGTCTTTTCCTGTCATGGCGTTTGTAGATTCAGGTGCTGCCCTGAGTCTTATGGATCTGTCATTTGCTAAGCACTGTGGTTTTACTCTTGAACCATTAGAAAATCCTATTCCTCTTAGGGGTATTGATGCTACGCCATTGGCAGCAAATAAACCGCAGTATTGGACACAGGTTACCATGTGCATGACTCCTGAACACCGCGAGGTGATACGTTTCCTGGTTTTACATAAAATGCATGATTTGGTTGTTTTAGGGCTGCCATGGTTACAGACCCATAATCCAGTCCTGGACTGGAAGGCTATGTCAGTCTCAAGTTGGGGCTGTCGTGGTATTCATGGGGATTCCCTGCCTGTGTCTATTGCTTCTTCTACGCCTTCGGAAGTTCCGGAGTATTTGTCTGATTATCAGGATGTCTTCAGTGAGTCTGAGTCCAGTGCACTGCCTCCTCATAGGGACTGTGACTGTGCTATAGATTTGATCCCAGGCAGTAAATTTCCTAAGGGAAGACTGTTTAATCTGTCGGTACCTGAACATACCGCTATGCGTTCATATATCAAGGAGTCTCTAGAGAAAGGACATATTCGTCCGTCTTCTTCCCCTCTTGGTGCGGGATTCTTTTTTGTGGCAAAAAAGGACGGATCTTTGAGACCTTGTATTGATTATCGGCTTTTAAATAAGATCACTGTCAAATTTCAGTATCCTTTACCGCTGTTGTCTGACTTGTTTGCCCGGATTAAAGGTGCCAAGTGGTTCACCAAGATAGATCTTCGTGGTGCGTACAACCTTGTGCGCATTAAGCAAGGTGATGAATGGAAAACCGCATTCAATACGCCCGAAGGTCATTTTGAGTACTTGGTGATGCCTTTTGGGCTCTCCAATGCGCCTTCAGTTTTTCAGTCCTTTATGCATGACATTTTCCGGAAGTATCTGGATAAATTTTTGATTGTTTATCTGGATGATATTTTGGTTTTTTCTGATAATTGGGATTCGCATGTGGAGCAGGTCAGGTTGGTCTTTAAAATTTTGCGTGAAAATTCTTTGTTTGTCAAGGGCTCAAAGTGTCTCTTTGGTGTACAGAAGGTTCCCTTTTTGGGGTTCATTTTTTCCCCTTCTGCTGTGGAGATGGACCCAGTCAAGGTCCGAGCTATTCTTGATTGGACTCAGCCCTCGTCAGTTAAGAGTCTACAGAAGTTCTTGGGTTTCGCTAACTTCTACCGTCGTTTTATCGCTAATTTTTCTAGCATTGTGAAACCTTTGACGGATATGACCAAGAAGGGCTCCGATGTAGCTAACTGGGCTCCTGCTGCCGTGGAGGCTTTCCAGGAGTTGAAACGCCGGTTTACTTCGGCGCCTGTTTTGTGCCAGCCCGATGTCTCACTTCCCTTTCAGGTTGAGGTGGATGCTTCAGAGATTGGAGCAGGGGCCGTTTTGTCGCAGAGAGGCCCTGGTTGCTCTGTTATGAAACCTTGTGCCTTTTTCTCTAGGAAGTTTTCGCCTGCCGAGCGAAATTATGATGTGGGCAATCGGGAGTTGTTGGCCATGAAATGGGCATTTGAGGAGTGGCGTCATTGGCTCGAGGGTGCTAAGCATCGTGTGGTGGTCTTGACTGATCACAAAAATCTGATGTATCTCGAGTCTGCTAAACGCCTTAATCCGAGACAGGCCCGCTGGTCATTGTTTTTCTCCCGCTTTGATTTTGTTGTCTCGTATTTACCAGGTTCAAAGAATGTGAAGGCCGATGCTCTTTCTAGGAGCTTTGTGCCTGATGCTCCTGGAGTCGCTGATCCTGTTGGTATTCTTAAAGATGGAGTTATCTTGTCAGCTATTTCTCCGGATCTGCGACGTGTGTTGCAGAGATTTCAGGCTGATAGGCCTGAGTCTTGTCCACCTGACAGACTGTTTGTCCCGGATAAGTGGACCAGCAGAGTCATTTCCGAGGTTCATTCCTCGGTGTTGGCAGGTCACCCGGGAATTTTTGGCACCAGAGATCTGGTGGCCAGGTCCTTTTGGTGGCCTTCCTTGTCAAGGGATGTGCGGTCATTTGTGCAGTCCTGTGGGACTTGTGCTCGAGTTGCTGTTCTCGTGCCAGCGGTTTGCTCTTGCCCTTGCCTGTCCCGAAGAGACCTTGGACACATATCTCCATGGATTTCATTTCTGATCTTCCGCTATCCCAGGGCATGTCCGTTATCTGGGTGATATGTGATTGCTTCTCAAAGATGGTCCATTTGGTTCCTTTGCCTAAGCTGCCTTCCTCTTCCGATCTGGTTCCTGTGTTTTTCCAGAACGTGGTTCGTTTGCACGGCATCCCTGAGAATATTGTGTCAGACAGAGGATCCCAGTTCGTTTCCAGATTCTGGCGATCCTTTTGTAGTAGGATGGGCATTGATTTGTCGTTTTCGTCTGCTTTCCATCCTCAGACTAATGGACAGACGGAGCGAACCAATCAGACTTTGGAGGCTTATTTGAGGTGTTTTGTCTCTGCTGATCAGGACGATTGGGTGACATTCTTGCCGTTGGCTGAGTTTGCCCTTAATAATCGGGCTAGTTCCGCCACCTTGGTTTCGCCTTTTTTCTGCAACTCTGGTTTCCATCCTCGCTTTTCTTTGGGTCATGTGGAGCCTTCTGACTGTCCTGGGGTGGATTCTGTGGTGGATAGGTTGCAGCGGATCTGGAATCATGTGGTGGACAACTTGAAGTTGTCACAGGAGAGGGCTCAGCGCTTTGCCATTCGCCGCCGCGGTGTGGGTCCCCGACTACGCGTTGGGGATTTGGTATGGCTTTCTTCCCGCTTTGTTCCTATGAAGGTCTCCTCTCCCAAATTTAAACCTCGTTTTATTGGGCCTTACAAGATATTGGAAATCCTTAATCCTGTATCTTTTCGTCTGGATCTTCCTGTGTCGTTTGCTATTCACAATGTATTTCATAGGTCCTTGTTGCGGCGGTACATTGTGCCTATAGTTCCTTCTGCTGAGCCTCCTGCTCCGGTGTTGGTTGAGGGCGAGTTGGAGTACGTGGTGGAGAAGATCTTGGATTCTCGCCTCTCCAGGCGGAGGCTTCAGTACCTGGTCAAGTGGAAGGGCTATGGTCAGGAGGATAATTCCTGGGTGGTCGCCTCTGATGTTCATGCGGCCGATTTAGTTCGTGCCTTTCATGCCGCTCATCCTGATCGCCCTGGTGGTCGTGGTGAGGGTTCGGTGACCCCTCACTAAGGGGGGGGTACTGTTGTGAATTTACTTTTTGCTCCCTCTAGTGGTTACTAGTTTTTTGACTCTGGTTTTTCTGTCATTCCTTTTATCCGCACCTGGGTCGTTAGTTAAGGGTGTTGCTATTTAAGCTCCCTGGACCTTCAGTTCAATGCCTGGCAACGTAGTTATCAGAGCTAGTCTGCTGTGCTCTTGTCTACTGATCCTGGTTCCAGTTATATCAGCTTAGTCCGCTTTTTGCTTTTTGCTATTTTGTTTTGGTTTTGTATTTTTGTCCAGCTTGTTCCAAATATATATCCTGACCTTTGCTGGAAGCTCTAGGGGGCTGGTGTTCTCCCCCCGGACCGTTAGACGGTTCGGGGGTTCTTGAATTTCCAGTGTGGATTTTGATAGGGTTTTTGTTGACCATATAAGTTACCTTTCTTTATTCTGCTATCAGTAAGCGGGCCTCTCTGTGCTAAACCTGGTTCATTTCTGTGTTTGTCATTTCCTCTTACCTCACCGTTATTATTTGTGGGGGGCTTCTATCCAGCTTTGGGGTCCCCTTCTCTGGAGGCAAGAAAGGTCTTTTGTTTTCCTCTACTAGGGGTAGCTAGATTCTCCGGCTGGAGCGTGTCATCTAGAATCAACGTAGGAATGATCCCCGGCTACTTCTAGTGTTGGCGTTAGGAGTAGATATATGGTCAACCCAGCTACCACTGCCCTATGAGCTGGATTTTTGTATTCTGCAGACTTCCACGTTCCTCTGAGACCCTCGCCATTGGGGTCATAACAGGCCCCTTCCAAAAGATATCGCCACCCCTCCAAAGCCATCTTAATGGCCAGAAGCTCCCGGTCCCCGATAGTATAATTGCATTCAGCCGGAGAAAAGGATTTTGAGAAAAACCCGCAGGGGACTAGACGACCCGAGGTTGACTTTTGAGAAAGAACCGCTCCGGCTCCTGTGGAGGAGGCATCTACCTCAAGAATGAAAGGCTTACTGGCCACAGGCCGGTGCAGAACAGGTGCAGTGGCGAAGGCCCGTTTCAGGGCGATGAAGGCATCTTCAGCCTCTGACGGCCAAGAGTTAGGTTTAGTTCCTTTCCGGGTAAGGACGGTGAGTGGCTTAGTGAGAGAAGAAAAGTAAGGTATAAACTGTCTGTAATAATTTACAAAACCCAGGAAACGTTGAATGGCTTTAGTTCCAAGTGGACGCGGCCATTGAAGCACGGAAGACAATTTCTCAGGATCCATCTTCAAGCCAGAGTCAGAAATAATATAGCCCAAGAAAGGCAAAGAGGTTTGTTCAAATAAACATTTTTCAATTTTTGCATAGAGACGATTCTCCCGAAGACGTTGCAGGACCAGACGGACACTCTTTCTGTGGGAGGAAAGATCAGGAGAAAAGATGAGGATGTCATCCAAATATACCACCACACAGGAGTACAGAAGATCCCGAAAGATCTCATTAACAAATTCTTGGAAGACTGCCGGGGCGTTACAGAGACCAAAGGGCATGACCAAATACTCATAATGGCCATCCCGAGTATTAACCCCTTTCTGACATCTGACGTACTATCCCGTCGAGGTGGGGTGGGCCCGTATGACCACCGACGGGATAGTACGTCATACGCGATCGGCCGCGCTCACGGGGGGAGCGCGGCCGATCGCGGCCGGGTGTCAGCTGCATATCGCAGCTGACATCCGGCACTATGTGCCAGGAGCGGTCACGGACCGCCCCTGGCACATTAACTCCCGGCACACTGCGATCAAACATTATCGCGGTGTACCGGCGGTATACGGAAGCATCACGCAGGGAGGGGGCTCCCTGCGGGCTTCCCTGAGACCCCCGGAGCAACGCGATGTGATCGCGTTGCTCCGAGGGTCTCCTACCTCCCTCCTCGCCGCAGGTCCCAGATCCAAGATGGCCGCGGCATCCAGGTCCTGCAGGGAGGGAGGTGGCTTACCGAGTGCCTGCTCAGAGCAGGCGCTGGTAAGCCTGCAGCCCTGCACAGCAGATCGCAGATCTGACAGAGTGCTGTGCACACTGTCAGATCAACAATCTGTGATGTCCCCCCCTGGGACAAAGTAAAAAAGTAAAAAAAAAATTCTCCACGTGTGTAAAAAAATAAATAAATAAATAAAAATCCTAAATAAATAATAAAAAAAAATATTTATTATTCCCATAAATACATTTCTTTAGCTAAATAAAAAAGAAAACAATAAAAGTACACATATTTAGTATCGCCGCGTCCGTAACGACCCAACCTATAAAACTGCCCCACTAGTTAACCCCTTCAGTAAACACCGTAAGAATAATAAAAAAAAAAACAAGGCAAAAAACAACGCTTTATTATCATACCGCCAAACAAAAAGTGGAATAACACGCGATCAAAAAGACTGATATAAATAAACATGGTACCGCTGAAAACGTCATCTTGTCCCGCAAAAAAACGAGCTGCCATAAGGCATGATCAGCAAAAAAATAAAAAAGTTATAGTCCTGAGAATAAAGCGATACCAAAATAATTATTTTTTCTATAAAATAGTTTTTATCGTATAAAAGCGCCAAAACATAAAAAAAATGATAGAAATGAGATATCGCTGTAATCGTACTAACCTGACGAATAAAACTGCTTTATCAATTTTACCAAACGCGGAACGGTATAAACGCCTCCCCCAAAAGAAACTCATGAATAGCTGGTTTTTGATCACTCTGCCTCACAAAAATCGGAATAAAAAGCGATCAAAAAATGTCACGTGTCCGAAAATGTTACCAATAAAAACGTCAACTCGTCCCGCAAAAAAAAAGATCTCACATGACTCTGTGGACTCAAATATGGAAAAATTATAGCTCTCAAAATGTGGTAACGCAAAAAATATTTTTTGCAATGAAAAGCGTCTTTCAGTGTGTGACGGCTGCCAATCATAAAAATCCGCTAAAAAACCCGCTATAAAAGTAAATCAAACCCCCCTTCATCACCCCCTTAGTTAGGGAAAAATAAAAAAAATAAAAAATGTATTTATTTCCATTTTTCCATTAGGGTTAGGGTTAGGGCTAGAGTTAGGACTAGAGTTAGGGTTAGGGTGAGGGCAAGGGTTAGGGCTAGGGTTAGGGCTAGGGTTGGGGCTAGGGTTAGGGCTAGGGTTAGGGTTAGGGTTGGGGCTAGGGTTAGGGTTAGGGCTAGGGATAGGGCTTAGGGTTAGGGCTAGGGTTAGGGCTAGGGTTGGGGCTAGGGTTAGGGCTAGGGTTAGGGTTAGGGCTAGGGTTGGGGCTAGGGTTAGGGCTAGGGTTAGGGTTAGGGTTAGGACTAGTGTTACGGCTAGTGTTACGGCTAGTGATAGGGCTAGGGTTATTGCTAGGGTTAGGGCTAGGGTTAGGGCTAGGGTTGGGGCTAGGGTTGGGGCTAGGGTTGGGGCTACAGTTAGGGTTGGGGCTAAAGATAGGGTTAGGGTTTGGATTACATTTACGGTTGGGAATAGGGTTGGGTGTGTCTGGGTTAGAGGAGTGGTTAGGGTTACTGTTGGGATTAGGGTAAGGGGTGTGTTTGGATTAGGGTTTCAGTTATAATTGGGGGGTTTCCACTGGTTAGGCACATCAGGGGCTCTCCAAACGGGACATGGCATCCGATCTGAATTCCAGCCAATTCTGCGTGGAAAAAGGAAAACAGTGCTCCTTCCCTTCAGAGCTCTCCCGTGTGCCCAAACAGGGGTTTACCCCAACATATGGGGTATCAGCGTACTCAGGACAAATTGGACAACAACCTTTGTGGTCCAATTTATCTTGATACCCTTGTGAAAATACAAAACTGGGGGCTACAAAATCATTTTTGTGAAAAAAAAAAATAATTTTTATTTTCACGGCTCTGCGTTATAAACTGCAGTGAAACACTTGGGGGTTCAAAGTTCTCACAAGACATCTAGATAAGTTCCTTGGGGGGTCTAGTTTCCAATATGGGGTCACTTGTGGGGGGTTTGTACTGTTTGGGTACATCAGGGGCTCTGCAAATGCAACGTGACGCCTGCAGACCAATCCATTTAAGTCTGCATTCCAAATGGCGCTCCTTCCCTTCCGAGCTTTGTCATGTGCCCAAACAGTGGTTCCCCCCCACATATGGGGTATCAGCGTACTCAGGACAAATTGGACAACAACTTTTTGGGTCCAATTTATCCTGATACCCTTGTGAAAATACAAAACTAGGGGCTAAAAAAATCATTTTTGTGAAAAAAAAAGGAATTTTTATTTTCACGGCTCTGCGTTATAAACTGTAGTGAAACTCTTGGGGGTTCAAAGTTCTCACAACACATCTAGATAAGTTCCTTGGGGGGTCTAGTTTCCAATATGGGGTCACTTGTGGGGGGTTTGTACTGTTTGGGTACATCAGGGGCTCTGCAAATGCAACGTGACGCCTGCAGACCAATCCATTTAAGTCTGCATTCCAAATGGCGCTCCTTCCCTTCCAAGCTCTGTCATGCGCCCAAACAGTGGTTCCCCCCCACATATGGGGTATCAGCGTACTCAGGACAAATTGGACAACAACTTGTGGGGTCCAATTTATCCTGATACCCTTGTGAAAATACAAAACTGGGGGCTAAAAAATCATTTTTGTGACAAAAAAAAAGAATTTTTATTTTCACGGCTCTGCGTTATAAACTGTAGTGAAACACTTGGGGGTTCAAAGCTCTCAAAACACATCTAGATAAGTTCCTTAGGGGGTCTACTTTCCAAAATGGTGTCACTTGTGGGGGTTTTTAATGTTTAGGCACATCAAGGGCTCTCCAAACGCAACATGGCATCCCATCTTAATTCCAGTCAATTTTGCATTGAAAAGTAAAATAGCGCTCCTTCCCTTCCGAGCTCTGCTATGCGCCCAAACAGTGGTTTACCCCCACATATGGGGTATCTTCGTACTCAGGACAAATTGCACAACAACTTTTGTGGTCTAATTTCTTCTCTTACTCTTGGGGAAATAAAGAAATGGGGGCGAAAAGATCATTTTTGTGAAAAAATATGATTTTTTATTTTTACGGCTCTGCATTATAAACTTCTGTGAAGCACTTGTTGGGTCAAAATGCTCAACACACATCTAGATAAATTCCTTAAGGGGTCTACTTTCCAAAATGGTGTCACTCGTGGGGGGGTTCAATGTTTAGGCACATCAGGGGCTCTCCAAACGCAACATGGCGTCCCATCTCAATTCCAGTCAATTTTGCATTGAAAAGTCAAATGGCGCTCCTTCCCTTCCAAGCTCTGCCCTGCGCCCAAACAATGGTTTACACCCACATATGGGGTATCAGCGTACTCAGGACAAATTGCACAACAATTTTTGGGGTCCAATTTCTTCTTTTACCCTTGGGAAAATAAAAAATTGGGGGCGAAAAGATCATTTTTGTGAAAAAATATGATTTTTTTATTTTTACGGCTCTGCATTATAAACTTCTGTGAAGCACTTGTTGGGTCAAAGTGCTCACCACACATCTAGATAAGTTCCTTAGGGGGTCTACTTTCCAAAATGGTGTCACTTGTGGGGGGTTTTAATGTTTAGGCACATCAGGGGCTCTCCAAATGCAACATGGCGTCCCATCTCAATTCCAGTCAATTTTGCATTGAAAAGTCAAATGGCGCTCCTTTCCTTCCGAGCTCTGCCATGCGCCCAAACAGTGGTTTACCCCCACATATGGGGTATCAGCGTACTCAGGACAAATTGTACAACAAATTTTGGGGTCTATTTTCTCCTGTTACCCTTGGTAAAATAAAACAAATTGGAGCTGAAATAAATTTTGTGTGAAAAAAAGTTAAATGTTCATTTTTATTTAAACATTCCAAAAATTCCTGTGAAACACCTGAAGGGTTAATAAACTTCTTGAAAGTGGTTTTGAGTACCTTGAGGGGTGCAGTTTTTAGAATGGTGTCACATTTGGGTATTTTCTATCATATAGACCCCTCAAAATGACTTCAAATGAGATGTGGTCCCTAAAAAAAAATGGTGTTGTAAAAATGAGAAATTGCTGGTCAACTTTTAACCCTTATAACTCCATCACAAAAAAAAATTTTGGTTCCAAAATTGTGCTGATGTAAAGTAGACATGTGGGAAATGTTACTTATTAAGTATTTTGCGTGACATATGTCTGTGATTTAAGGGCATAAAAATTCAAATTTGAAAAATTGCGAAATTTTCAAAATTTTCGCCAAATATTCATTTTTTTCACATATAAACGCAAGTTATATCGAAGAAATTTTACCACTATCATGAAGTACAATATGTCACGAGAAAACAATGTCAGAATCACCAAGATCCGTTGAAGCGTTCCAGAGTTATAACCTCATAAAGGGACAGTGGTCAGAATTGTAAAAATTGGCCCGGTCATTAACGTGCAAACCACCCTTGGGGGTGAAGGGGTTAAAGGCAGTTTTCCATTCGTCTCCAGCGCGGATCCGGACCAAATTATATGCTCCTCTCAGATCCAGTTTGGAAAAAATTAGAGACCCTCTCAGGCGATCGAAGAGCTCCGGGATAAGTGGAAGAGGATACCTGTTCTTGACTGTGATGTTGTTCAAGCCCCGGTAATCAATGCAAGGCCGAAGGGATCCATCTTTTTTCCGAACAAAGAAAAATCCTGCCCCAGCCGGGGAAGAAGATTTCCGGATGAAACCTTTGGCTAAGTTCTCTCTGATGTATTCGGATATAGCCGCGGTTTCCGTAGGAGACAAAGGATAAGTTCTTCCTCTGGAAGGCGTGGTTCCTGGAATAAGCTCGATGGGGCAATCATATGCCCGATGTGGAGGAAGAGACTCCGCCTCTTTTTTGTCAATGACATCAGAAAAAGAATGATATGCTGAGGGAAGACCGGGAAGATCTATTGAAGCACGAGAAGGAGTAGAAGGGGTAACTGGCAGGAGACAATGTTCATGACAGGAATGACCCCAGCGAAGAACCTCCCCGGAACGCCAATCAAGAACTGGCTCGTGAGTCCTGAGCCAGGGCAAACCAAGGAGCAAGGCGTGAGACAAGTTGGGCAAAACATAAAAAGCAATCTTTTCCCGATGAAGGGCTCCTACTTGCATCTCTAATTCGAGGGTAACTGAAGTAACGGAAACTGGTAACGGTTTGCCATCCACAGCAGTAATAACACGCGGATTTTCAAGAAACTCCACTGGTATTCGGAACTTGTGCACCTCCTCTTGACGAATGAAATTGCCAGCCGCACCCGAGTCCACATACGCCTCCAAGGACTTACGCTCCTGACCTAAAGAGATAACAACTGAAAAAGTAAGGGGCAGAGAGGAATTAACGTCACCTAGGAAAGCCTCCCTTACCTGGCCTAGGCGGAGGAGTTTCCCTACTCTCTCGGGACAGGAACGCAAGAAATAATTAGCTCCTCCACAGTAGAGGCACAACCCCTGCGCAAGTCTATCCCTGCGACGTTGCTCCGAAAGCTTTATACGGTCAACTTGCATGGGTTCAGGAACCAAACCACTGGAAGGACTGGTAGAACTAGGAACTGATAAACGATTAAACCTAGGAGATCTCTTATCCCTACCCACTTCTCGAGAGCGTTCCTGGAAGTATAAATCAATTCGCGTGGCCAGAGATATTAGGTCCTCCAGAACAGTAGGAGTATCCCGCCCAGCAAGCTCGTCCTTAATTTTACCCGAAAATCCCCTCCAGAAAGCCCCGACCAGAGCCTCATTATTCCACCCCAGCTCCGAAGATAAAGTTCGGAAGCGGATGGCATATTGCCCGACCGAGAGGGTTCCCTGTTGGAGACTGAAAAGGGACTCGGTGGTGGAGGCCAAGCGCCCGGGTTCATCAAAAACCCTGCGAAAGGTGTCCAAAAAGTTTTGGATGTTAGTAACTACCGGATCATCCCTCTCCCACAAAGGATTCACCCAGGCCAAAGCTTCCCCCTCGAGGTGAGATACAATAAATGCCACCTTGGCTCTATCCGAAGGGTATTGCTGAGGCAAGAGCTCGAAATGTAGGCGGCACTGGTTAAGGAAGCCTCGACACAGTTTGGGATCTCCTGCAAATCTGGGGGGTTTACCCAAATGAGGCGGTGGATGAGGCACAGGATCACGCAGAGGAGCAGAAACAGCTGCGGCCAGAGAGGTCTGCAACGCAAGTAAACGGTCATCAAAGGACACCATGTAACCGAGAATGTGGGACTGAGTATCCTGTTGCTGCGCAAGCTCCTGCTGGAGTCCGGCCAAGAGAGATGCATTACTGGGATCAGATGATTGCAAAGCAGACAGCCGGGTATCCATTGATTTCATAACGGACATGATCCGGGTCTGATTCTCTCGTAGGAAAAGTAATTCCTTTTGAGTCACGGCTGAGAACCCAGCAGGGTCCATGGCCTGATTATACTGTGACGTCGGGAAGACGTGAACAAGAGTGGACCCTCTGGTCACGGCACTGAGGATCAAACGGGCGAGCGAGCCTGGGAACAACCCCTATACAGGGACTGTGAGGAGCAGGCCCGAGGGAGTCAGATGCCGCAACAGCTGGAAGCAAGACGGACGGCTCAAGAGAGAAAAAGCACAGGACAGAGTAACAGCGATGCTAGAGTCAGAGGGGAACAGGAATACAGAACAAAGCCAAATAACCTGGATGGAACAAGGAACGGGCCAAAAGCACGTATGGAATACACACGATAATCAGGCGCCGCCATAATGGCGGAACTGCCTGATATATCCTGTGCTGAAGGCTGATTGGGAGGCTGGGACTACAGGGAAGGAACTGAAGGGGTTAACTGCAGGGAAGAGCGCGCGCCCGCGACCTAAGGGGTTTGCAAGGAGCTGACACAGGTCGGGAGAAAGGATGAGAACGTGCAGCATGCTGAGGACCCCTAGTGGCTGCAAGGGAGGATGGAGGAAGCTCGCGACGCTGGAAGGAAGGAGACGGAGCAGAACCCCCGAGAACAGCAGCGTTAGAGATGGCGGCGAGGCGTCCAGAGCGGTGAGAAGGAAGCGAGAGAGCGGACCCCGGAGCAGGAGTAATGACAGTAAGTAGCGGCAGAAGCAGGAGGAGCAGCGGCCATGACAACATTGTTAATGTGGTAAATGACTATTCTAGCTGCAAACGTTTCTAATGCAATATCTTTATAGGTGTATAGAGGCCCATTTCCAACAACCATCGCTTCACTGTTCTTATGGTACTTTGTGTTTGATAACTGTGTTAGAAGGCTAATAGATGGTTGGAATACCCTTGAAAACACTTGTGCAAGTATGTTAGCACAGCTGAAAACAGTTTGGCTGATTAGAGAAGCTATAAACCTGACCTTCCTTTGAGCTAGTTGAGAATCTGGAGCATTACATTTGTTGGTCCATTAAACTCTCAAATTGGCCGAAAAAATAACTTTCATGTGAAACTCAGTCTATTCTTGTTCTTAGAAATGAAGGCTGTTCAATGCGAGAAATTGCCAAGAAACTGAAGATTTCCTACAACGGTGTGTACTACTCAGAGGAGAGCACAAACAGGCTCTATCCAAAGTAGAAAGAGAAGTGAGAGGCCCCGCCGCACAATTGAGCAACAAGACAAGTCCATTAGAGTCTGTAGTTTGAGAAATGGATGCCTCACAGGTCCTCAACTAGCAGCTTCATTAAATAGTACACGCAAAATGCCAGTGTCAACATCTACAGTGAAGAGATGACTCCGGGATGTTGGCCTTCAGGGCAGAGTGGCAAAGAAAAAGCCATATCTGAGACTGGCTAATAAAAGGAAAAGATTAATATGGGCAAAAGAACACAGACATTGGACAGAGGAAGATTGGAAAAAAGTGTTATGGACAGATGAATCCAAGTTTGAGGTGTTTGGATCACACAATAGAACATTTGTGAGAAGCAGAACAACTGAAAAGATGCTGGAAGAGTGCCTGATGCCATCTGTCAAGCATGGTGGAGTTAATGTGATGGTCTGGGGTTGCTTTGGTGCTTGTGAAGTGGGAGATTTGTACAAGACAACAGGGATTTCGAATAAGGAAGGCTATCACTTAATTTTGCAATGCCATGCCATACCCTGTGGACAGCACTTTATTGGAGCTAATTTCATCCTACAACAGGACAATGACCCAAAGCACACCTTCTAATTATGCAAGAACTATTTAGGGAAGTAGCAGGCAGCTGGTATTCTATCTGTAATGGAGTGGCCAGCACAGTCACCAAATCTCAACCCCATTGAGCTGCTGTGGGAGCAGCTTGACCATATGGTACACAAAAAGTGCCCATCAAGCCAAACCAACTTGTGGGAGGGGATTCTGGAAGCATGGGGTGAAATTTCTCCAGATTACCTCAGCATATTAACTGCTAGAATGCCAAAGGTCTGCAATGCTGTAATTGTGGCAAAGGGAGCATTCTTTGACGAAAGCAAAGTTTGAAGGAGAAAATTATTATTTCAAATAATAATCTTTTTTTGATCCTTGTCAATGTCTGGACTAGATTTTAAATTAATTTGGCAACTCATTTGATTAATAAAAGTATGAGTTTTCATGGAAAACACAAAACTGTCTGGGTCACCTTTAACGTTTGAATGGTCGTGTATACAGTTGTGGCCAAAGTATTGACACGCCTGCAATTCTGTCAGATAATACTCAGTTTCTTCCTGAAAATGATTGCAATCACAAATTCTTTGGTATTATTATCTTCATTTAATTTGTCTTAAATGAAAAAACACAAAAGAGAATGAAGCAAAAAGCAAAACATTGATCATTTCACACAAAACTCCAAAAATGGGCCAAGACAAAAGTATTGGCACCCTCAGCCTAATACTTGGTTGCACAACCTTTAGCCAAAATAACTGCGACCAACAGCTTCCGGTAACCATCAATGAGTTTCTTACAATGCTCTGCTGGAATTTTAGACCATTCTTCTTTGGCAAACTGCTCCAGGTCCCTGATATTTGAAGGGTGCCTTCTCCAAACTGCCATTTTTAGATCTCTTCACAGGTGTTCTATGGGATTCAGCTCTGGACTCATTGATGGCCACCTTAGAAGTCTCCAGTGCTTTCTCTCAAACCATTTTCTAGTGCTTTTTGAAGTGTGTTTTGGGTCATTGTCCTGCTGGAAGACCCATGACCTCTGAGGGAGACCCAGCTTTCTCACATTGGGCCCTACAGTATGCTGCAAAATTTGGTAGTCTTCAGACTTCATAATGCCATGCACACGGTCAAGCAGTCCAGTGCCAGAGGCAGCAAAGCAACCCCAAAACACCAGGGAACCTCCACCATGTTTGATTGTAGGGACCGTGTTTTTTTCTTTGAATTCCTCTTTTTTTCTCCTGTAAACTCTATGTTGATGCCTTTGCCCAAAAAGCTCTACTTTTGTCTCATCTGACCAGATAACATTCTTCCAAAACGTTTTAGGCTTTATCAGGTAATTTTTGGCAAACTCCAGCCTGGCTTTTTTATGTCTCGGGGTAAGAAGTGGGGTCTTCCTGGGTCTCCTACCATACAGTCCCTTTTCATTTGGACACCGACGGATAGTACGGGTTGACACTGTTGTACCCTTGGACTGCAGGGCAGCTTGAACTTGTTTGGATGTTAGTCAAGGTTCTTTATCCAACATCTGCACAATCTTGCGTTGAAATCTCTTGTCAATTTTTCTTTTCCGTCCACATTTAGGGAGGTTAGCCACAGTGCCATGGGCTTTAAACTTATTGATGACACTGCACACGGTAGACACAGGAACATTCAGGTCTTTGGAGATGGACTTGTAGCCTTGAGATTGCTCATGCTTCCTCACAATTTGGTTTCTCAAGTCCTCAGACAGTTCTTTGGTCTTCTTTCTTTTCTCCATGCTTAATGTGGTACACACAAGGACACAGGACAGAGGTTGAGTCAACTTTACTCCATGTCAACTGGCTGCAAGTGTGATTTAGTTATTGCCAACACCTGTTAGGTGCCACAGGTAAGTTACCGGTGCTGTTAATTACACAAATTAGAGAAGCATCACATGATTTTTCGAACAATGTCAATACTATTGTCTACCCCCTTTTTTATGTTTGGTGTGGAATTATATCCAATTTGGCTTTAGGACAATTCTTTTTGTGTTTTTTTCATTTAAGACAAATTAAAAGAAGATAATAATAACAAAGAATTTGTGTTTGTAATCATTTTCAGGAAGAAACTGAGTATTTTCTGACAGAATTGCAGGGGTGTCAATACTTTTGGCCACAACGGTACTCAAATATAAGCTGACCTGACTATAAGCTGAGGCACCTAATTTTTCCACAGAAAACTGAGTAAGCTTATTGACTCGAGTATAAGCTGGGTATGTGAGTCGCCCGCCTGGGAAGTGGGGTACTCGGTACTGGGTCCGGTCGCACTTAAAGGAGATGTCACGGTGGCTGCGACCCGGTCCGTGGCCCTGGGTGCTCAATTAAATGGGAATGGTCTTATAAAGGGAGTAGTGAAGTTTGTGTTAGTGACCCCACCAGTGGTTCTCGGTCAGAAGGGTCTGACGCTGCTTAAAGGGGTCCTCTGGGGTGATGTTGCAGCAAGATGGTGATGCTTCCCACAGGTGAAGCGGGGTCTCCAGGGCTCCCAAGGTGTATGGGCAAGGATGGTGTATGCCAGCAAATAAGTGGAGGACACAAAGTTGTAAAGTCTTTACCTGGTTTACTGACAGTAGCAGTCCACAATCCAGGGTACCAGGAACAAGTGATGGTATGGCCCAGCCAGCCTAGAGGTAATAGTGAATCCCTCCCACAGGTGAGGTCCATAAGCCTTCCTACTCGCTCTAGTGTGCGAGGTCCCTGCTGCCTTTATCTGCTGGCAAAGTCCTCTCTCTTCTGTTCTGGGACAGTTACCTGTATGGTGGGCAACTTGAGCCGTTTTATAGGGTCTCTATCATGACCAGGGCTCTTCAGGTGCTGCTTCACCTTCAGGTGTGCTGTGGGCAAATCACATACAGTTCTATGCCCTCTGGTTCTGCCGTGTGACCTGGAGTACACCACAGCCTCGGGCTCCCGGTGTCCGGTTCCTGCGCTTCGGCTCTGAGGGTGCCCGGTCACAGTTGCCCGCTGAGCCCCTTTCCTTCTCCACTGTGCTCCTTTCCTTAGTAGCTCCACCACTTTCAACCCCTCAGGTTCACTTCCTTTCCCAGGAGCTGCAGCTCAGTCCTGGCTGCACGGCTCCACTGTCTGCTCTCAGTTCCAGACTGCCTTCTCTCTCCTCAAAAAGCAAAAAAGGCTGACAGCACTCACTGTTTCTGGGGCGCTCGTTCCACATCCAGGGAACCGTCCTGGATATCATCAGACCAAATAGTGTATAATGAACAGCGCTCCATCCAGGTGTAAAAGTCTTCAAGATAAACTTTATTAAGCCATGGTTAAATAGCGACGTTTCGACCACAACATGGTCTTTGTCAAGCATATAATAAAACACAAAGGGCTGTCTTAAGTAGTGTGGATGCCACACAGTGCACCAATCACCACTCAGTACCGCCCATTCAATACAATTGACAAATATCATATAAAAAACAAACATCAGTGGTATACATACATGAATAGTCACAAAAAATACCCATATAGTGTACAGAGCTTCCCATTTCTCACCAAACTTATAGGTTAATCTTCACATATTTGTTCATGATCAGCCAGCTGTCACTTTCTGTTTACACCATCACCATGGGGACGAACCACCCCTCGACAGTAGTATGGTGCATTGCGCCGTCCAATCCCGGTACATAGCGCCAAAAGGAACAGCAACCAATCCCTGTGTCCGATATAACCAACCCCCTATATAGTGTAGTAAAGCACGGCACTCTGGGTATCTGGGAGGTGCTCAAGTTAGGTATCCAACCCGTGGTACATAAGCAATAATATACTTGGCACTCAGGAGAACTTTGTGGTGAAGTAAAACATGATTTATTCAGTGCATCCAGTTCAACATGAACGTTTTCGGTCCCAACATAGGACCTTCATCAGACAGGATTTTTGAATACTGCAGTATATATATACAAAAAAATACAAAAAGATTTTTTAGAGACAAAATGCAAAATACATGATGCACATTAAGGTTACAATGCATTCTCTTTAGAAATATATAGCACAAAAACCAAACATCACTGGTAGAATTACCAAAGAAACAACAATGGTGACGGACTTTAGTGAATCCTGATTTGGTGAAACGTGAGTGGTGAGTTTCATAACGGAGATACAGCGGGCTGTGAATGTGTTGATGAGAGGATTACGAAAAAGGTAACCATGCTTAGGCCTGGGTGATGGCTTGCCAGAGTGGGGAGTTACTGGTGAAATTGCCCCAGGATCATGCGGGGTAAGCTGCCTAAAATACAAGAACACAGATGCATAACGTATGTGACAACATAAGAAAACACGTGAAAGTATGTACAGATATCAAGATGCCAAAATTAAGAGTAAGTGCTAGAGTATATAGCGTAAGGCCACCCTGATAAATGGTGACCCTGAAGTGTGACCACCTAAGCTGCCTCAGGGTTATAGTAGGTAGTGTGGCTATCAAACCCCTGGTGGCATGATGAGGGTAGGTGTGAACTGTCCCCCCACACACATAGTGTGGTATATGTACCTGGAATACACAGCGTGTCTGAATGGGCCCACGAGTGGCTCCAATATCAGACAGAGTCCAGGAGGTGTAGTACCGCCTACAAAAGGGAGATAACGTATGGCCGGTAAGGATAAATACCAGGAGGTACTAATGAGGACCCATAGTGAATACTGAATAGAAGGACACATTACCTTGAGCAGAAAATGAGGAAGCGCTGCAGACAGGCGAGATACTCGCTGATGTGAGGAGCGCTGCAAGGAATAAAGGTGGTGCCAAATAAATGTGTAGTCCTGGATGTGCAAATAGAAGATAGGGGGACAACTAAATAGCTTGGCGCCGCTGTACCTGGTGCTGCTGCGATGAGAAGGCGCCGTACTGCAGGGAGCCCTCCCTGGCTTACCAGCGGTACTTCCGGGTTTAAATGCTCGCCGGCAGGGGGTCAGCTGACCCGCTGCGTCATCGGCGTCACGTGACAGGTGCCGGGCGCGCATGCGCAGGACAGATGGCTGCCACTACTGCACCAAGTTTGAACACATCCTGAACAAATGTTCAGCAGATCTGATGACTCTAACTCTTTCTTACCTCCAAAAGAACCTGGAAACAGTGAACAATCAAATAAGTGCCATAGAAAACCAACTGATCAGTACCATGCCCCAGGAAGAGTTCCAAGAACTCAAACTGAAGAATCAAGATCTCTTAAAGTTGCACAGAATGGAAGTAGAAAAGAGGAAAAGATCAAAATTTTTACGAGACACCGAGGACTACCTACAGAACCGAGTCTACCAGTGGCGAGATACTCGCCATTCTTCCAGACGACACAGCTCTTTAAGCTCATCCGGCTCTATCGACAGCAGACCTGGCACCTCAAACTCTTCCACTTTCCACTCTTCTTCTTTTTTAGGGCACAATCGTGGCCGTCAAAGGGGAAAACGAGGCGGGGGGGCCAATGCCGCCGCGGAAACCAGAAACCAGATGACGACACGCTCGCAGGTAAGGACCTCCCGCTTGTAGTCAACATTTCCTCAAAAATCCTGGACACACATCAATTGGCTGTACTCCAGAAAGGCTTATCCTTCTGCCCAATGTACAAGTTCAACTCGTTTGAACTTAATATGGACCTACAGAGGTTTTTTCGGAACCTCAGATTGCGTGTCCATTTTTCGGTACTGCCTCCTGCATTGAACCCTTCAAGGCAGGACAAGACTCTACTTGAACTTCATGATCTGGGGCTACGAACCCACAGTGAGTACATGCCTCCACGATCCAACCCACCAGTGGAAACTTTCGTTTCCCTCGTTGAAAGAGACATTCACAAACTGACTCGCGATATGGACCGGGGGAAGTTCCGGTTCCAGACTAATCTCTCAATCTCAGAGAAACTCTCGTTGGAGCAACTAGCGTCAGATAAGTCTCTCATAATCAAACCAGCTGATAAGGGTGGGGCAACGGTGGTCATGGACAGGACTGACTACCTTGAGGAGGTCACTAGACAATTAAATGACACCACGGTTTATAAGGTAATACCCCACAATCCCCTAAACCGACTGGTCCAACAAATTGCACCAATTATAGACTTTCATTTTCAAACAGTTACGATCGACAGCAAAATGAGGGAATTCCTTATCAAAAAAGATCCCATCACCCCTCTTTTCTACATCTTGCCTAAAATTCATAAAAGATTAAACAAACCACCGGGCAGGCCCATTGTGTCCTTGATCGACTCTGTCTTGTCACCTCTATCTATGGTGCTTGAAAAGATTTTGACACCACTAATCAAAACCACACGTTCCTTTGTGTTGGACACCAATGACTTCATACAGGTCATTAGGTCCTTGGGCCCCATATCCCCGTCCTCCCTACTGATCACCTGGGATGTCAACAGTCTGTACACGTCAATAGTACATGAGAAAGGTCTGGCAGCCACGGACAGACTCTTGAGTGACAATAAGGTAGACATTAAAATAAGTCATCTCTGTGCTGACCTCTTAGGTTTAGTACTTAAAGAAAATTATTTCATGTGGCAGGACACCTTTTATGCCCAACAACAAGGCACTGCAATGGGCGCGAACGTAGCGCCCCCTTATGCCGTGGCCTATATGGCAGCTTTTGAGAACGACTACGTGTACGACCACCCCCTTTTTAAAGACCACTGTAGGGTATGGCGGAGATATATCGACGACATATTCTGTGTCTGGGATGGCCCTATTGAGTCACTCCTTTCCTTTGACCAACACATCAATAACATCTGGCCCGAACTTAAATTCTCTAGACATCATGACACACATAGAATTAGCTTTCTGGACACTCTGGTATATAAGGAAAGGGACGGTACCCTAGCAATTGACTTATTCACCAAACCAACTGACCGCAATGGCCTCCTTCACTTCACCAGCTGCCACCCACCCTCGGTTAAGAACTCAATTCCGAAATCACAATTTCATAGGATAGAGAGAATTGTCTCTGACAGGGAAATCAAAAAAATCAGACTCACCGAAATGGAACAAAAGTTCATTAAGAGGGGGTACCCCCGGGGAATTCTGACAGAAGCCAAAAGAAACCTTTCCAACACTAGACCAATAGACAATCAAAAAAGGATTCCATTCGTCTCCACTTTCCATCCGTTTTCTGGTTTAGTGCAATCTACCATCAGAAGGCATTGGAACATCCTAAAAAGTAGTTACCCCAATATCCCGGAATTCAGTAAGCCCTTTCTCTCATGTTTTAAGCGGGCTAGAAATCTAAAAGACAGGCTTGTAAAGGCAGATATTGGTTCAAGCACAGTGGTCCCTAGGCAGACTTTCCTTCAAACTCAAAGACAGGGCACGTTCCCCTGTTTGAATTGTCTCCAATGCAGTAACATACAGAAGGGCCCCTGTGTCTTTCACCCACAAACTGGAAAGGCAATTCCCATAAAAGGATTTTACACCTGTGAATCCACGTTTGTGGTATACCTCATAAAATGCCCATGTGGTTTGGCCTATGTGGGGGAGACCACTCAAATGGTGAGGGATAGAGTGGCCCAACACAAGTCCACGATCCGATGCAAAAAGACTTACCTTCCCCTCCCATATCATTTTTCCGAAAAAAATCACAGCATTGCTCAACTCCGTTTCCAGGTTCTGGAACAAATTGCTATCCCTAGAAGGGGCCAGAACCGCATTAAAATGCTCCAGAAAAGAGAAGCTTTCTGGATTTATACGTTGCAGACTTTAGAACCCAAGGGATTGAATAGGGACTACGACGTCTCAGCTTTTTTGTAAAATTACTGTGAAGATTGTACTGTAATTTCGGCTATGTTTTTCATGCTGTATTGATTTTATTTCCCTTTTTATATCCTCACAGAATCGCTAGCTGCACCTCTATGCACCGAGCACTGTCTTTCCTTCACATGGTACAGTATGTCTAAGTCATGCCATAGTAATATAGAGTATTAATATTGTCTCTATATTATAGTTATGTGACCACCAATAGGGTCCTCCTAGAGTTCTACGGATTAAAATTCCTTAAGTCCACATAGAGTTCCAACATGCAGTCAACCTGCGGTTTCCATTCCTCACTTTTACACAAAACCTTCCCGTATGGCGTTTTTATTAACGTTCCAGCTCTGCTATGTTGTGACACACCACAGTCACAACATATAGATAAACTCGGGTCTTTATTCGCGCCCGGTGCGCCCCCCTGTGGCAGCCATCTGTCCTGGGCATGCGCGCCCGGCACCTGTCACGTGACGCCGATGACGCAGCGGGTCAGCTGACCCCCTGCCGGCGAGCATTTAAACCCGGAAGTACCGCTGGTAAGCCAGCTTCTCCAGGAGGGCTCCCTGCAGTACGGCGCCTTCTCATCGCAGCAGCACCAGGTACAGCGGCGCCAAGCTATTTAGTTGTCCCCCTATCTTCTATTCGCACATCCAGGACTACACATTTATTTGGCACCACCTTTATTCCTTGCAGCGCTCCTCACATCAGCGAGTATCTCGCCTGTCTGCAGCGCTTCCTCATCTTCTGCTCAAGGTAATGTGTCCTTCTATTCAGTATTCACTATGGGTCCTCATTAGTACCTCCTGGTATTTATCCTTACCGGCCATACGTTATCTCCCTTTTGTAGGCGGTACTACACCTCCTGGACTCTGTCTGATATTGGAGCCACTCGTGGGCCCATTCAGACACGCTGTGTATTCCAGGTACATATACCACACTATGTGTGTGGGGGGACAGTTCACACCTACCCTCATCATGCCACCAGGGGTTTGATAGCCACACTACCTACTATAACCCTGAGGCAGCTTAGGTGGTCACACTTCAGGGTCACCATTTATCAGGGTGGCCTTACGCTATATACTCTAGCACTTACTCTTAATTTTGGCATCTTGATATCTGTACATACTTTCACGTGTTTTCTTATGTTGTCACATACGTTATGCATCTGTGTTCTTGTATTTTAGGCAGCTTACCCCGCATGATCCTGGGGCAATTTCACCAGTAACTCCCCACTCTGGCAGGCCATCACCCAGGCCTAAGCATGGTTACCTTTTTCGTAATCCTCTCATCAACACATTCACAGCCCGCTGTATCTCCATTATGAAACTCACCACTCACGTTTCACCAAATCAGGATTCACTAAAGTCCGTCACCATTGTTGTTTCTTTGGTAATTCTACCAGTGATGTTTGGTTTTTGTGCTATATATTTCTAAAGAGAATGCATTGTAACCTTAATGTGCATCATGTATTTTGCATTTTGTCTCTAAAAAATCTTTTTGTATTTTTTTGTATATACATACTGCAGTATTCAAAAATCCTGTCTGATGAAGGTCCTATGTTGGGACCGAAAACGTTCATGTTGAACTGGATGCACTGAATAAATCATGTTTTACTTCACCACAAAGTTCTCCTGAGTGCCAAGTATATTATAACCAACCCCCTAGTCAGTGCTAATCAAAGGGACTTTAATCCAAATGAAAAACCCCCAATACCTGCGCTCCACTACCGGGTCACGGGGAATCACCACACAACGTCACCAGGAAGCGCCGGCGCAGGAGGAAGTCAGCGAGCCCACATCACCTGACCGCAGTTGCCGCCCGCTCCCATAACACTGAGCGCAAGCGCCAACCATCGGCCACCCATCGGCAGGGCGCCGGATGAGAGCGCACGCGCACAGCGCACAGGACGAGCCGCACCACATGACCGCAATGCTGGCCCACCCTCAACCACCGCGCAGGCGCCATCACACAGTTCGTCGTCCATAGGAAGCCCTCATTACCAGTATGAAGGGAGCTACCGCTCTGAAGTGTAAGCGCATCAAGCCCCAGAGATAACCCAGGTGTAATCTGAGCCAACCCCGAAAGCCAGATCACGCAAACACACAACTCTTCTCTCTCCTCTCCCTCCAACCGACTGCTTTCCTTTGTCTCCCTGGACCAACTGCCCAACTCCTTCTCCAGACCAGAACACTTAAAGCTGGGGAAGCTCCCCTGAATCCGGGTTCAGAGCTCCCCCTTCTGGCCTGGATTCAGAATGTGTTGAATGTAGGTGGGTTACCTGGTAAAGAGAATCCTCCTTGCCTCCAAGCATGATATCGCCCTCCCCGAAAGGAAGGCAACATCACTTTAACAACCAGTCACCTGGGGTGTTACATATGCATTGTCCCCTCATCCCTATACTGCTATGTGTGGCTCCCCTGGTCTCCTAGTTATATTCATGGCTCGGTGTCCTCCCTGTCACGCTCACGCCCTGACTGGTGGGCGTGAGCGAGGTGGTTTGTGGACCCACTGTATCACATACCAGACTACCCTGAAAGGGGCATTACTAGGACAGCTGCCTTGGTTTTCACTGGAGCCTCTGATGGTGAGGTCAGACTTGTACAGCAGACAGCTGCCTGGTGCCACTCCAGGGCGGTGTCTGGCTGTGGCTGCTGATCCCGCTTGGGAGACAGTAACACTAGGATAGGTGGGGGCGACTGGCAGGACTGGCAGATGAGCACTGCTGAAACTTTGACCAGAGGGCTGGCAGGCACGGCAGAGACACAAGGCTGGCAGGCACGGCAGAGACACAGGGCTGGCAGGCACGGCAGAGACACGGGGCTGGCAGGAATGGCAGAGACGCAAGGCTGGCAGGAAAGGCAGAGACACAGGCCTGGCAGGAACGGCAGAGATGCAGGGCTGGCAGGAATGGCAGAGACACAGGGCTGAAGTGGTGTATGAATAAGGCAAGATCCTGTACACACAGCAGGTGCAGGTACTGGTTCTAATAGGAAGGAATAGTGTATGGAGGTACAGGTAGGATCCTGTTCAAACAGCGGGTGCAGGTTCTGGTACTGATAAAAAGGAATGGTAAATGGAGAAACAGGTAGAGACCTGATCACACAGGAGAACTGCAAGGCTGCAGAGAAGAGCTGTATAGCAGCAAGAGGTTCTCTGCAGAAGAAGAAACAAAAAAGAGCTGAACCGCAAGGTATACAGAGAAGAGCTGCAGCAAGAGGTTCTGCAGCAGCAGGGCCTAAGCAGAACAGAACCGCAAGGTAAGTGGAGAGGAACTGCAGCAAGCGGTTCTGCAGTAGCAGGAACAAAGCAGAGCTGAACTGCAAGGTATGCGGAGAAGAGCTGCAGCAAGAGGTTCTGCAGCAGGAGGAGCAAAGCAGAGCTGAAAGAGAATAGAACCGCAGGAGTGCGGAGCAGAGGTAAAGCTGCAAGAGAGCGGAGCCCAGGCAAAGTCACAAGGGTACAGAGCAGACAGAGCGGCAAGAGTGAGGAGCATAATCAAACAGAGAGGACACCAAGAAAGACACAGCAGGGAAAGAAGCCACAGACATGGAGACAGGGAGACAGAGATAGGACTAAGTTCAGACAAGGCAATTGAAGGAGACAAGGCACAAGAACAAAGAGACAGGGACCAGGATAGGATATTCTGCCTCCTGGAGGCCAGACAGAGCAAAACAAAGCAATGTAAGGACACAGACACTGAGACAAGGATATACAGCCTCCTGGAGGGCAGACCAACAAGAACAAGTCAAAGCTACGAATAGAGCCTCCAGAGAAGGAGGAACACAGTGCAAGGCCGGGCAGCACAGAAGCTAGACACTAACTGAGTTTAGACATTGTACAGGCCCAGTCCACAGGGTGGAGCTGCGCTAAATGCTGGATGCCTCTTGGTATTTGGTCAAGAGATGATTAGACAGGTGCACCCTGATTCCATAAGAACCAGAGAGTTCTGGCACCGCCCCCTATGCACACAGCCAGGAAGCATGCAGAGAGCAGAGGCACAGAATATGGAGCCGGCAACAGACAGAATACAACATGACATGGAGCAGTGAGTAAGATGGTGTGTGAGGGATGGAAGGCCATGTAGTGATGCCTGCAGAGTTGTTACACTCCCCCTTGTATGCATGGCTCGGCATCCTCCCCGTCCTTCCCCTTTGAATGCATGGCTTGGTGTCCTCCTCCTTCCTTCCCCGTCCTCCCCTTTTTTGCATGGCTCGGTACCCTCCCTCATCCTCCCTGTCTTACTCATCCTCCTCATGAGGTCAGGGTGAGTAGGCCAGAGGTTGTATTATGGTTCCTGGAAGAAGGAGAGAAAAAATATAAGTGCAAAAATGAAAAAAAAACCTTTCCTTAATGAGTGAATAATTTACCTTTCATCAGTGTTCACCAATGTTCTGCCTGTACCAAATATCATTCAGCTTGGTAGAAATCAAGATTGGGCACCCAATATGAGTTACATAACATATATTGAAGTTTAGCTGTGGATAAGCAAATTAAATCTTGAAAATTTCACTGGGCCAGATGATATTCCTCCATACATATTGAGACACGACTTTATCCTATCTAATTGTTGAAACACTGGTGTGTTTGTACTTTGTTTCCCTGGCATTACTCTGCATGTCTGTGCTCTCACCCTTTGTTCCTTTCCCTCTAACCAGCTGGGATACTGTTGACTGTTACCTGTATGGATTCTGCTCAGTCCCCTGCTCTGCTGTGTAGCCGTACATGTGCTGTAAAGTCTTTGCTCTGCTGCACAACCATCCACGTGTGCGGTCCCTGGCTGCAGCTGTGGAAGCTATCCACAGGTTGCGAGGTCCTCTGCAGCTGGTGCATGACTTTTCACGTGTGTCCAGGCTTGCTGCCACTACCAGGTGCCTTAGTCCTCAGTTCCTGTGCTGGCTATGCTGTACTGGTTTCTGTCTGTGCTTAGGGTGTGTGTGGCCACAACTTCCCTGCTTTTATTAGGGGCAGTGTGTGCGCTTGAATTGCTTTCCCCAGACTATTGCTGAGGGGCAGCTCATATTTAAAGTTCCTTTTCCCTGTTGGGCATGGCCAGAGCTTCTCATTACTTTGCAGAACCTAGCCATGTGTGTAAGGTCCAGCATGCTGCTCTTGGTCTGCCTTGTCTTCAGCTCCTGTTCTGCTTGTGGAGTGCCCGCTAGGGCCGTGGGGTACTCGGGCTGGATCCGATGGTTTATAAAGGGGTGGTCATGGCAGCAGTGACCCGGTCCATGGCCCTGGGCGTCCAATAAAATTAATAAAATGAAGGAGAAATAGTCTATAGGGAGTTAGTTAGTAACATTACCTGTGGTGTTCGGCAATGGATGGCCGAAACTGCTTAAGGGGACTGCTGGGGCCGATGGTGATGCAGCTGGGATGGTTCTGCTGCCCACAGGTGGAGCAGACCCCAGGTCTACCAGCATAGTAGACCTGGTAGACGATAGGGTGCAGGACTGAGGGTGCAGAAAAATAACTGGAGGAAACAAGGACTGCAGTTTCCTTTACCTTTACTTGGTATTTGCAGATGCAGTTAGTCCATGACACAGTTCACAGGTGAAGATGGGCTCCCGACAGCCTGGAAGCAAATTGGGCTCCACCTAGACAGGTGGGTTTGGAGGCCTTCCTTCTGCGCTATTCTTTTAGGTCCTTGCTGCTTTAAGCTCTGTTCAAGTTCCAGTCCTGCGTGTTGCTTCTAATCTGTATGGCAGGCAGCGTGAGCCCCGGCTCTTGGTCTGCTGCGGTGCCTTCAGGCGTTTAGTGTGGCTAGGAAGCTTGCAGTTCCCTGCCCTCCAGATTCAGCTGTCGGGGCGTACAGCACCCACATAGCCAAGGACTCTGGCATCCTATGTGTCAGCGCTCTGTTCTGGGGTGATCCTGGCTACAGCTCCACTCCCCAGGTTCTTCTCAACTTCTCTCTTCTCCTCTCAGTCACTCAGACTCTGACTGACTAAATCCCCAGAAACCAGGTGTTAGAGCACCCCCTTCTGGTCTGAAGTAGGAAAAGTGTTGGATGCTGGAGTTACCTGGTAAGGGGACCCCTCCTTGCTTCCAGGCATGACGTCACCCCCTGTGAGGGAAACAATGCCACTGTGGCTACTAGAATCCTGGGGTTATACATAACAAAATCCAACCTATGAGGCAACACCCCCACACCTATGATCACTGAACAACACCCCCCATCATCAATGAAGGGAAAATTAGAGGCAACAGCCAAAAATACAAGTATAATATAAAATGTATTAGTTTATTACATATACAAAAATTAAAATTAACAAGGGAATATCACAAAAAATCCGAGGATAGTACAAAAATTATGTGCACTGAGGGCAAAAGTACACACATAATGTAATTGAGCAATGCTGAAATGCCCAGTTAACCTAATATATAAATGCCTATAAACAAGGAATGGAAACCGCTTAATAGCAGGATCCTATTTTTAAAGTGGCCGTGCAGAAAAATATAGGGCAGAACAGGGCTATGTGTGTATGTGCCAAATAACTCTAAATGGAAACCGCTCTATGTCAGGATCCTAGTTATAAAGTGGCCGTGCTTAGTGCAAAAATACCAACATACAACAGCCTAGATCAGGTTAGCAATGTTACAGCATGCTACTTACATGTGACCTTTAGACCTCGTGTGTACTCCCATGGACACCCCGACAGCGCCGTTTCGCCATGTAGCTTCCTCAACAAGGGGCATATGTGTTAATGGTGCAGCTACGGTCTAAATATACTAGCGAACACAGCTGCCTGCAATGTCCATATCACTGGCACAACACTGCGCATGCGCTGGTCCATGCGCCTCCTCACGAGTGGAAAACAAGGACTTCCTGCTCATCGCATCTGGAACGCAGGCGTGGAACGCACTGCGTAACCATGGTGAGCGAAGCAGGAAGTCACGAGGAGGCAACTGACCTGCGCATGCGCCAACCGGGCATGGAGAAATGCATAGGAGCTGCATAAAGGTAATGGAATCCAGCACTAAGTGCTGAGTGTTAAAAACGGGAACAACAGAAAAAATCAACAAAGGACTAAGAGGACTACAACTGGTGAAGTATACAATGGTATAATATACCCATGCAAATAAGTATAAGTGACAAAAGTGAATATGACATAATAGAAAGTGCCTAGATAAAAAATCATTATATATACATGAATCATATGATTTCACACCAATTTATAATATACAATACATAACATATATATTAAATACAACTACAGTATATAATTGTGATAAATAGCAAAATATTGCTAAAAGAATAAGTACTAAAATGACCCTCTAATATAATAAATATAACCCCATATAATCTGAATAATATAGTGACCAATAGTGTTGAGCATTCCGATACTGCAAGTATCGGGTATCGGCCGATACTTGCTGTATCGGAATTCCGATACCGAGATCCGATATTTTTGTGATATCGGGTATCGGTATCGAAACAACATTAATGTAAAAATGTGTAAAAGAGAGCATTAAAATAAAAAATATTGCTATACTCACCTCTCCGACGCAGCCTGCACCTTACCGAGGGAAGCGGCAGCGTTCTTTGTTTAAAATTCGCGCTTTTCTTTCCTTTACGTGAGTCCCGGCTTGTGATTGGTTGCGTGCCGCCCATGTGACCGGGACGCAACCAATCACAGCAAGCCGTGACGTAATTTCAGGTCCTTCAGGATTTTAAAATTACGTTCCGGCGTTGTGATTGGTTGCGTCGCAGTCACATGGGCGACGCAACCAATCACAGCAAGCCGTGACGTAATTTCAGGTTCTTAAGGATTTTAAAATTACGTCCCGGCTTTGTGATTGGTTGCGTCGCAGTCACATGGGAGACGCAACCAATCACAAGCCGTGACGTCACGGGAGGCTGGACACGCGCGCATTTTAAAATGGGCGCGTGTCCAGCCTCCCGTGACGTCCCGGCTTGTGATTGGTTGCGCCGCGATCAACCAATCACAAGCCGGGAGGCTGGACACGCGCGCATTTTAAAATTTTAAAATGCGCGCGTGTCCAGCCTCCCGGCTTGTGATTGGTTGACCGCGGCGCAACCAATCACAAGCCGGGACGTCACGGGAGGCTGGACACGCGCCCATTTTAAAAAGCGCGCGTGTCCAGCCTCCCGTGACGTCACGGCTTGTGATTGGTTAATGGCGGCCATGTTGCCGGGACGCGGACCAATCACAGCAAGCCGTGACGTAATTTCGTCACGGCTTGCTGTGATTGGTCCGCGTCCCGGCAACATGGCCGCCCTGACCAATCACAAGCCGGGACTTCACGTAACCAAGTAAAAGCGCGAATTTTAAACAAACAACGCTGCCGGTTCCCTCGCTGAGGTCCAGGCTGCGTCGGACAGGTGAGTATAGCGATATTTTTTATTTTAATTCTTTCTTTTACACATTTATATGGATCCCAGGGCCTGAAGGAGAGTTTCCTCTCCTTCAGACCCTGGGAACCATCAGGAATACCGTCCGATACTTGAGTCCCATTGACTTGTATTGGTATCGGGTATCGGTATCGGATTGGATCCGATACTTTGCCGGTATCGGCCGATACTTTCCGATACCGATACTTTCAAGTATCGGACGGTATCGCTCAACACTAGTGACCAATAATTTAATACATAATACATTTTAAACATATAGTCCCTCAGAACACCAGCACAATAGACAATAATAACCATAACAAACTGAATTGAACAACACTAGAGAAGCCAACCCCTCCCACAAAAATACATGAATTATACATGATGATAAATGAATTCATGACGATGATCTCTGTATGATGGGACCTGTTCATGTCCATAGAATGACAATGAGGGGTAAGACTTAGATTCCACTCTAGTGAAAAATCAAAATAAAAAGTTAAAACCACAAACACACACAATTAAAATACAGAATAATACCCACATGGAGATTACGTGTTAATTATAAAAATGCAGAAAAGCCAGGGGTCTCATTAAGGCCTTGTGGAACCAAGGTCTTCAATAAGTAGATCCATCTACTTTCTTTCTGAGCCAAAGCCTTGCCAAGATTACCCCCCCTAAAACCCAGGTCAATTTGATCAATGGCCTGGATCTTAAGCTCCTTGGGGTTACAATTATGATAAAGTCTAAAATGTCTTGGCAAGGTCTTTAGCCCACTAATGTCTTCAACAGTCAGAGCCTTTTCAATATCTCTTATGTGTTCCCTGGTCCTAATCCTGAGTTCCCTAGTGGTCATCCCTATATATATTTTTTTACAAGGGCATTGAGCATGATAGACCACCCCTTTCGACACACAAGTAAGTCTTTTACGTATGTCGTATATTCTAGATCCGTCATGATTTCCAAAGGTTTTACTCTTAAAATGATTCTGACAAGCTTTGCAAGCATTGCATGGAAAAAACCCATGTAATTCAATGTCAGACTGTCTTTTGGGAATAGCTGTATAGTGACTATGGACTATCAGATCTTTCAAATTTTTCGAACGCCTTGGTGTCACCAGTGGTTTATCCGGCAAAATTTTCCTGAGAGTAGGGTCAGATTGCAACACCCCCCAATGTTTTTGCATGATTCCAACCAATTCTGACCATTGCTTGTTAAAGCCCGTAATGAATCTGACATGATTAGCTTTTTGGAGTGTCTTCTGTTTCCTCCTATCACCATATAAAAGTTCATTCCTGCTGGAAATGACCTGGGTTTTAGGGGGGGAAATCTTGGCAAGGCTTTGGCTCAGAAAGAAAGTAGATGGATCTACTTATTGAAGACCTTGGTTCCACAAGGCCTTAATGAGACCCCTGGCTTTTCTGCATTTTTATAATTAACACGTAATCTCCATGTGGGTATTATTCTGTATTTTAATTGTGTGTGTTTGTGGTTTTAACTTTTTATTTTGATTTTTCACTAGAGTGGAATCTAAGTCTTACCCCTCATTGTCATTCTATGGACATGAACAGGTCCCATCATGCAGAGATCATCGTCATGAATTTATTTATCATCATGTATAATTCATGTATTTTTGTGGGAGGGGTTGGCTTCTCTAGTGTTGTTCAATTCAGTTTGTTATGGTTATTATTGTCTATTGTGCTGGTGTTCTGAGGGACTATATGTTTAAAATGTATTATGTATTAAATTATTGGTCACTATATTATTCAGATTATATGGGGTTATATTTATTATATTAGAGGGTCATTTTGGTACTTATTCTTTTAGCAATATTTTGCTATTTATCACAATTATATACTGTAGTTGTATTTAATATATATGTTATGTATTGTATATTATAAATTGGTGTGAAATCATATGATTCATGTATATATAATGAATTTTTATCTAGGCACTTTCTATTATGTCATATTCACTTTTGTCACTTATACTTATTTGTATGGGTATATTATACCATTGTATACTTCACCAGTTGTCGTCCTCTTAGTCCTTTGTTGATTTTTTCTGTTGTTCCCGTTTTTAACACTCAGCACTTAGTGCTGGCTTCCATTACCTTTATGCAGCTCCTATGCATTTCTCCGTGCCCGGTTGGCGCATGCGCAGGTCAGTTGCCTCCTCGTGACTTCCTGCTTCGCTCACCATGGTTACGCAGTGCGTTCCACGCCTGCGTTCCAGATGCGATGAGCAGGAAGTCCTTGTTTTCCACTCGTGAGGAGGCGCATGGACCAGCGCATGCGCAGTGTTGTGCCGGTGATACGGACATTGTAGGCAGCTGTGTTCGCTAGTATATTTAGACCATAGCTGCACCATTAACACATATGCCCCTTGTTGAGGAAGCTACATGGTGAAACGGCGCTGTCGGGGTGTCCGTGGGAGTACACACGAGGTCTAAAGGTCACATGTAAGTAGCATGCTGTAACATTGCTAACCTGATCTAGGCTGTTGTATGTTCGTATTTTTGCACTAAGCACGGCCACTTTATAACTAGGATCCTGACATAGAGCGGTTTCCATTTAGAGTTATTTGGCACATACACACATAGCCCTGTTCTGCCCTATATTTTTCTGCACGGCCACTTTACAAATAGGATCCTGCTATTAAGCGGTTTCCATTCCTTGTTTATAGGCATTTATATATTAGGTTAACTGGGCATTTCAGCATTGCTCAATTACATTATGTGTGTACTTTTGCCCTCAGTGCACATAATTTTTGTACTATCCTTGGATTTTTTGTGATATTCCCTTGTTAATTTTAATTTTTGTATATGTAATAAACTAATAAATTTTATATTATACTTGTATTTTTGGCTGTTGCCTCTAATTTTCCCTTCATTGATGATGGGGGGTGTTGTTCAGTGATCATAGGTGTGGGGGTGTTGCCTCATAGGTTGGATTTTGTTATGTATAAGATTACTGCTCTGTTTCTTAACAGATTATCCGTGCCATTCAGGATGGACCTTAAAGCCAGGGAAACCACTTGGCGGTCCAAAGCTTCTGATCTATTTAAACAAGGGATTTCACCAGGATTACAGAATTTTACTGTGGAGAATAAAGAATTATCTTTACAATATAAAAATGCAGTTCATAGAAAAACGAAATTATGGTGGAACAAGGTTACGTTGGAGAACTATGTGACACAGAATATTGTTCCAAGGGGCCTTAGGGTCCAGGTTTACCCCTCATTTGAGTTGGAGGACTCCAAATTGATTTTGAGGTGGAAAAAAGCAGCCCTTGCGTGTTCTTTTGAATTTATAAGAATTATTATTGATAAAAATACAGCAAGTATGAATGCACTAGAGGAGGAAATTAACGAATTACATAAGGTCTTGAAGAAACAACTAGCTGCAGACAAAATGGAAGGTTTCATTAGTCTGTTGGAGAAAGACATTGATAAGTGGGAGAAGGATATCAGTGAACTCAAACTTAAGAAATTTTTGAGGGATTCAGCAGATTTTGAGTCGGATAAAATTTTCAGATGGCAACTCCCTAAGAAAAAATCTAGTAATATCAATGATAAGTCTAACAGGTCAGGAGCCCCTGTATACAGAGAACAGCACCTCATGTAGTGAAGCTGAGAGTACCAGTGACTACCATATGCAAACAAGAACTCAGAGTCGTGAGAATAAGAGGTTCCCTGACATTTTTAATCAGAGACGAACCAATAGGCGCCATCATGAGAAATCTAAGTTAATTAATTTGTCTGACCATATTCTAAGTAATGCACAAACTAAAATTTTGGAAAAGGGTTTGACTTTTTCCCCTTCTGCACATCTAGACAAATTCCAAGTAGTGAAAGATCTTCACTTATTTGCACGCAAAATAATTTTGCAAAAGCTACATTATAGAAGTGATTTGGATCAGATGTTTCCTACAGAGATTGAAAAAGAAGCTCTGAAAAATTTGGAAGATCTTATGGAGGAAAATACTATGAGTGAGGAGGGTAAGTTCCCAAACCATGTATTAGGTAAAAGCAATAAATTTCCCAGTCTGAACACGTGTTCAGCGGTGGAAATTTTTGTTAAAATGGTCACTGAGGAGGTAGAAAGGTTACCGGTGGTTCCTGGGTGGGTATCAAATCTAACTATGGTAGAAAACAGGGCATTGAAAGAGCTACAGGAGTTAAAAAATGTGGTAATAAAACAGGCCGATAAAGGTGGCAATACGGTTATCTGGCCAAATGCCTTATATGAGAAACAGGCTAAGAAAATCTTGGGTAACAGTAATTGCTATAAGAAGCTTCAATATAATCCTCTAACGGAATTCCAGGATGAACTAATTAGCATCTTGGAGACTGCATATGAGGATGGTATTGTTCCTAAAAAAATGGTGGAAGTGATTAGTAAATTACAACCAAAACTGGCCACCTTCTACTTATTACCTAAGGTACACAAAAACCTGTTAGACCCGCCTGGGAGGCCCATCGTGTCAGGGATGGGCAGCCTCTGTGAAATCACGTGTAGGCTTATTGACCATTATTTACAGCCTCTAGTACAAGGTCTACCGTCATATATCAAAGACACGACTATGATGTTGCAAAGGTTGGATTCTATACATCTAGAGAATAATGCAGTTTTGGTTACAGCGGACGTGGAAGCCCTGTATTCCTCCATTAAACACCAAGATGGTTTGAATGCTTCAGCACATTACCTGTATGAAAGCAATCTTGATCCGCCTGTCATTGAACTGATTCTCATTTTACTCAAATTTGTATTAGAACATAACGTGTTTGTCTTTAATAACGACATTTACCTGCAACAACAGGGCACTGCGATGGGGGCCACTTGTGCCCCCTCGTATGCCAATTTGTTTTTTGGGTTACTGGGAGAGGATGATCTTCCAGGAGAATGAGATTGTGGGAATCAGTTCAATACATGGATGGAGTCGATATATCGACGACATCCTGTTCATCTGGGAGGGTCCCATTGTAGACCTACAAGTGTTGATGAGAGAGTTGAATCGTAATGATCTGAACATAAAATTAACCTTTAACTTCGGAAGAAAAGTTGAATTTTTAGATCTCAGTATTGAGGTGCTCAGGGATGGTGGGCTCATTACAGATGTGCTTAGGAAGCAAACTGCAACCAACACATTATTGCATGCCTCCTCAGCCCACCATAAATCAACTATTAAAGGTATCCCTGTTGGGCAATTTTTGAGGGTGAAACGTATCTGCACGTTAGATACAGATTTCCATAACCAGGCATCAGATTTAGCCCATCGATTTCTTGATAGAGGTTATAGCAAAAGGCAAATCAAGAATGGGTTTAGGTCGGCTCAGCGCTCCAGCAGGAATGAACTTTTATATGGTGATAGGAGGAAACAGAAGACACTCCAAAAAGCTAATCATGTCAGATTCATTACGGGCTTTAACAAGCAATGGTCAGAATTGGTTGGAATCATGCAAAAACATTGGGGGGTGTTGCAATCTGACCCTACTCTCAGGAAAATTTTGCCGGATAAACCACTGGTGACACCAAGGCGTTCGAAAAATTTGAAAGATCTGATAGTCCATAGTCACTATACAGCTATTCCCAAAAGACAGTCTGACATTGAATTACATGGGTTTTTTCCATGCAATGCTTGCAAAGCTTGTCAGAATCATTTTAAGAGTAAAACCTTTGGAAATCATGACAGATCTAGAATATACGACATACGTAAAAGACTTACTTGTGTGTCGAAAGGGGTGGTCTATCATGCTCAATGCCCTTGTAAAAAAATATATATAGGGATGACCACTAGGGAACTCAGGATTAGGACCAGGGAACACATAAGAGATATTGAAAAGGCTCTGACTGTTGAAGACATTAGTGGGCTAAAGACCTTGCCAAGACATTTTAGACTTTATCATAATTGTAACCCCAAGGAGCTTAAGATCCAGGCCATTGATCAAATTGACCTGGGTTTTAGGGGGGGTAATCTTGGCAAGGCTTTGGCTCAGAAAGAAAGTAGATGGATCTACTTATTGAAGACCTTGGTTCCACAAGGCCTTAATGAGACCCCTGGCTTTTCTGCATTTTTATAATTAACACGTAATCTCCATGTGGGTATTATTCTGTATTTTAATTGTGTGTGTTTGTGGTTTTAACTTTTTATTTTGATTTTTCACTAGAGTGGAATCTAAGTCTTACCCCTCATTGTCATTCTATGGACATGAACAGGTCCCATCATACAGAGATCATCGTCATGAATTCATTTATCATCATGTATAATTCATGTATTTTTGTGGGAGGGGTTGGCTTCTCTAGTGTTGTTCAATTCAGTTTGTTATGGTTATTATTGTCTATTGTGCTGGTGTTCTGAGGGACTATATGTTTAAAATGTATTATGTATTAAATTATTGGTCACTATATTATTCAGATTATATGGGGTTATATTTATTATATTAGAGGGTCATTTTAGTACTTATTCTTTTAGCAATATTTTGCTATTTATCACAATTATATACTGTAGTTGTATTTAATATATATGTTATGTATTGTATATTATAAATTGGTGTGAAATCATATGATTCATGTATATATAATGAATTTTTATCTAGGCACTTTCTATTATGTCATATTCACTTTTGTCACTTATACTTATTTGTATGGGTATATTATACCATTGTATACTTCACCAGTTGTAGTCCTCTTAGTCCTTTGTTGATTTTTTCTGTTGTTCCCATTTTTAACACTCAGCACTTAGTGCTGGCTTCCATTACCTTTATGCAGCTCCTATGCATTTCTCCGTGCCCGGTTGGCGCATGCGCAGGTCAGTTGCCTCCTCGTGACTTCCTGCTTCGCTCACCATGGTTACGCAGTGCGTCCCACGCCTGCGTTCCAGATGCGATGAGCAGGAAGTCCTTGTTTTCCACTCGTGAGGAGGCGCATGGACCAGCGCATGTGCAGTGTTGTGCCGGTGATACGGACATTGCAGGCAACTGTGTTCGCTAGTATATTTAGACGGTAGCTGCACCATTAACACATATGCCCCTTGTTGAGGAAGCTACATGGCGAAACGGCACTGTCGGGGTGTCCGTGGGAGTACACACGAGGTCTAAAGGTCACATGTAAGTAGCATGCTGTAACATTGCTAACCTGATCTAGGCTGTTGTATGTTGGTATTTTTGCACTAAGCACGGCCACTTTATAACTAGGATCCTGACATAGAGCGGTTTCCATTTAGAGTTATTTGGCACATACACACATAGCCCTGTTCTGCCCTATATTTTTCTGCACGGCCACTTTACAAATAGGATCCTGCTATTAAGCGGTTTCCATTCCTTGTTTATAGTCATTTATATATTAGGTTAACTGGGCATTTCAGCATTGCTCAATTACATTATGTGTGTACTTTTGCCCTCAGTGCACATAATTTTTGTACTATCCTCGGATTTTTTGTGATATTCCCTTGTTAATTTTAATTTTTGTATATGTAATAAACTAATAAATTTTATATTATACTTGTATTTTTGGCTGTTGCCTCTAATTTTCCCTTCATTGATGATAGAATCCTGGGGTGCCTCACCAGCTACCAGTTCTGAAAAAGCTGATGTCTTTATCCCAGGAACCATCATGTCTATGTGTTGGTACCAAAGTCCTTGCCCTTGAATGGGAATTCCTGCTGTGTGATGTTCCTGAACTCCTTCTGTGACTTGAACCATGTACCCAGTGACGGAGTTTCCTGTAACCTGTGTCTTGAAAATAAACCTGTGCTCATCTTCTGAAGATGGAGTCCGATGTTCCTGCTGAGCAGCTACTATGCTGTGCTCAGCCTGCTATGTAGTTCTAGCTCCATCCAGCTCCGGTCCAATTCTGCGGTGCTTGCACCTTACCCCTTGAGTTCCTTTCTAAGTCATGTCCATTCTCCGGAGACTGATGACCTCTGCCTGGTGCCTGGAGCCTGACTAACACTGCCTGGTGCCTTAAGCATGACTGCCTCTGCCTGGTGCGTGGAGTCTGACTACCTCTGCCTGTTACATGGAGCCAGGCTACCTCTACTTGGTGCCTGGAGCCTGACTGTCACTTCCTGGTGCCTGGAGCCTGACTACCTCTGCCTGGTGCCTGGAGCCTGATGACCATCGTCTGGTGCCTAAAGTCTGACAACCACTACCCAATGTTCTGTCTGTGTCCCTGATGTCCTGCCATTCTCTGTCTGGAGTCATATCTATTGTCCGGACTCCAAATATCCTATCTTCATCCTAGTTGTTCAGCCTATGTAAAGATATCCAGTCCATGGTTCTGGGGGTCCAGCCTGTGTACCAGATGACCCTGGACTGCATCAACCCATGATGACCTCTTGCCATCGTCTGACATCTGTTGTCCTGTGATGTTTACCCTTGCTTGACGTGCGGAATTGGGAGCCTAGCATTGTAATGTCTTGTTTCAGTATGGTGACTTTGTTTAGTAAACTTTATGTTTCTTCATACCTGAAGTTTTGTGGTGTCATCTAGTCCTGCATGTTACCACCTTTCCCACATGCTCAGCTGCGACAGACCTTTGTCACTCCCCTTCCCTAGACCAGGTAGGCCCGGGTCCCCCCTGTGGTCCAGTAGGTCCACATTCTATTACCACCTGGGACGCACACCCCAGGTCATCGTGGCATGGCGACAGAGGTGTATTTAGGGTTTCTGACACCCGGGGCAAGAGTTCATTTTGGTGCCCCCCAGCACACATGCGATTTGCACACTTTGCCATGTACCCACGAGCTCCTCTCCCTAATGTTCTCAATGTTCATTACATTCCCCCATCTCCACTCCAAATCTTCCCACACACATTAAATCCCCCATCCAATTCTCCCCACACAATAAATCCCCCCATTCCCCACACAGCTCCTCATCACCCCCATCTCCACATCCCCCCACAGCCCCTCATCAACCCCATCGCCCCCTCATCCCCCAATCCCTACATAGCCGCTTATCATCCCCCCATTCCCCACACAGCCCCTCATCACCACCCATTCCCCACACAGCCCCTCATCATCCCCCCATTCCCCACACAGCCCCTCATCACTCCCCCATTCCCCACACAAACCCCCATCATTTCCCCCATTCCCGATACAACCCCCATTCCCCACAGCCTCTCATCATCCCTCATAGAGCCCCTCATCATCCCCCCATTCCCCACACAGCCTCTCATCATCCCCCCATTCCGCACACAGCCCCTCATCACTCCCCCATTCCCCACACAGGTCCCCATGATCCCCCCAATTTTAGGCCACGCCTCTGACCACACCCATTTCACAACTAGTCACGCCCCAATCACACCCATTTAGCACTGCTGATCACAATGTTTCATAAACAATAGTTATCAACAAAACAAAATATGGCCACACAGTGCTCCATACTGTATAATGGCCACACATGATGCTCGATACTCTATAATGGCCCCACATGATGCTCCATACTGTATAATGGCCACACATGATGCTCCATACTGTATAATGGCCACACATGATGCTTAATACTGTATAATGGCCACACATAGTGCTCCATACTGTATAATGGCCCCAAATGATGCTGCGTACAGTGCACTGGCCCCACGTGATGCTCCATACAGTATAATGGGCCCACATGATGCTCCATACTGTATAATGGCCACACATGATGTTCCATACTTTATAAAGGCCACACATGATGCTGCTTACAGTATACTGGCCCCACATGATGGTCCATACAGTAAAATGGCCACACATGATGCTCCATAATGTATAATGGCCCCACATGATGCTGGGTGCAGTATAATGGCCACACATGGCTACCCCAACCCCATCATTGCCTTTCCCATCACTGCACACACGCACCTTTCACCACGCTCCCTCGCAGCAGCCGGCAGCTTCCACTCCCGTGGTGCTGAATGATGTCATCCAGCTGCGCCGCTGATTGCTCACGTCGCTGCAGCTGTGATACGCCACTGATAAAGACCTCTCCGTGTCTCCTGTGTTGTGAATTTACCTTTTGGCTCCCTCTAGTGGCTACTAGTGATTTTACTCTGGGTATGTCTATCATCCCTTGTATGCTCACCTGGGTCGTTAGGTCAGGGGTGTTGCTATATAAGCTCCCTGGACCTTCAGTTCAATGCCTGGCAACGTTGATATCAGAGCTAATCTGTAGTGCTCTTGTCTACTGATCCTGGTTCCTGCGTGATTAAGCTAAGTCCGCTTTCTTGCTTTTTGCTATTTGTTTTTGTTTGCATTTTTGTCCAGCTTGTTCATTATCTGTATCCTTTCCTTGCTGGAAGCTCTAGGGAGGCTGGAGTTCTCCCCCCGGGCCGTTAGACGGTTCGGGGGTTCTTGAATCTCCAGTGTGGAATTTTGTTAGGGTTTTTGTTGACCATATAAGTTATCTTACTACATTCTGCTATTAGTAAGCGGGCCTCTCTTTGCTAAACCTAGTTCATCTCTGTGTTTGTCATTTCCTCTTACCTCACCGTTATTATTTGTGGGGGGCTTGTATCCTACTTTTGGGGTCTATTCTCTGGAGGCAAGAGAGGTCTTTGTTTTCCTCTTCTAGGGGTAGTTAGTCCTCCGGCTGGCGCGAGACATCTAGCGACCAACGTAGGCATGTTCCCCGGCTACTTCTAGTGTTGGCGTTAGGAGTAGATATATGGTCAACCCAGTTACCACTGCCCTATGAGCTGGATTTTTGTACTTCGCAGACTTGCTGATATCTCTGAGACCCTCGCCATTGGGGTCATAACAGTTTGCCAGGCCAGTATTAAATGTTAAATGCATTGCAGAAGCGGGATTATAAGAAAGAAAGTTCTGAGTTTTTTTTTCTCTCTCTCGTTTTTTTTTCTTTTCCCCTTTAACTCTGAGTGGCTTGTGTTTGCTGCAGACATGAATGTCCAGACCTTGATTACAAGTGTGGACCAGCTTGCTGCTCGTGTGCAGGGCATACAAGATTATGTTATCAGAAATCCTATGTCAGAACCTAAGATACCGATTCCTGAACCATTTTCCGGAGACCGATTTAAATTTAGAAATTTCAGGAATAATTGTAAATTGTTTTTGTCCCTGAGACCCTGTTCATCTGGAGACTCCGCTCAGCAAGTAAAAATTGTTATTTCTTTTTTACGGGGCGACCCTCAGGATTGGGCCTTCTCGCTGGCGCCAGGAGATCCGGCATTGGCTGACATTGATGCGTTTTTTCTGGCGCTCGGTTTGCTTTATGAGGAACCCAATCTTGAGATTCAGGCAGAAAAAGCCTTGCTGGCGATGTCTCAGGGCCAGGACGAGGCCGAAGTGTATTGCCAAAAATTTCGGAAATGGTCCGTGCTGACCCAGTGGAACGAGTGTGCATTGGCTGCAAATTTTAGAAATGGCCTTTCTGAAGCCATTAAGAATGTGATGGTGGGTTTTCCCATTCCCACAGGTCTGAATGATTCTATGGCCCTGGCTATTCAAATCGACCGGCGGTTGCGGGAGCGCAAAACCGCAAATCCTCTCATGGTGTTGTCTGAACAGGCACCTGATTTAATGCAATGTGATAGAATCCTGACTAGAAATGAGCGGAAAATTCATAGACGCCAGAATGGCTTGTGTTACTACTGTGGTGATTCTACACATGTTATCTCAGCATGCTCTAAACGTCTTACTAAGGTTGTTAGTCCGGTCGCCATTGGTAATTTGCAACCTAAATTTATTCTATCTGTAACTTTGATTTGCTCACTGTCATCGTATCCTGTCATGGCGTTTGTGGACTCAGGTGCTGCCCTGAGCCTTATGGATCTGTCATTTGCCAAGCGCTGCGGATTTGTGCTTGAGCCATTGGAAAATCCTATCCCTCTTAGGGGTATTGACTAGTGTTGAGCATTCCGATACCGCAAGTATCGGGTATCGGCCGATACTTGCGGTATCGGAATTCCGATACCGGGATTCCGATACTTGCCGCGTATCGGATACCGGAATCGGAAGTTCTAAGATTCAAAAAGCAGAAATTCAGCCAATGAGATTGATTCCAAGTGTGGGCACATCCTGTTTAGCATGGAGGGCATGAAACTACTGGCAAGGCTGTGATTGGCTGGTGTAATGATGTCATGATGCAGTTTAAAAGTCGCTGGCGCCATTTTGCGATCACTCTGCTGTGAATTCAGTTAGTGACAGGACGCTGTTTGCTGACTGAGGGACAGTTTAGAGATAGCGATTTGCTTCTTTGTGCTTTCCAAAGGCTAATTTAGCAACCGCTGTGTTCACCTACTATTCACCTTGCTTTTGCCTTGTAGCGCTGTTTTCACAGCGATCTGCAGGGTCTGTGTGTGTGTGTGTGTGAGTGCAGCCCAGTCTCCAGTCTGAGTGCAGCCACATAGGCCATCCATAGTTGGTTGTATTCAGTTCAGGGAGGGTGGTTCATTGCCTCATACTGTTCCTTTTTTTTTTTTTTTCCCAAGTAGTGTAGTCTGCTGCTAATTTATTCAAAAAAATCCTATTAGTGTCTTTCCACCCGTCTCCAGCTAATTTGTGGAAAAACACTACATAGGATAAAGTAGAGGAGGGTTTTTGGGCCTTGCAGCGCCGTTTACGGCTGTCTGCACGGTCTCCGTGTGACTGCAGCTCGCCCTGTAATCTGTGAGCAGCTATAGCCTGGTTGTCTCCAGCTCAGGGTTTTTCACTGCGTCATACCGCCAAATCAATTTTCTTTTTTTTCAAAGTAGTGTAGTCTGCTGCTAATTTATTCAAAAAAATCCTATTAGTGTCTTTCCACCCGTCTCCAGCTAATTTGTGGAAAAACACTACATAGGATAAAGTAGAGGAGGGTTTTTGGGCCTTGTAGCGCCGTTTACGTCTGTCTGCACGGTCTCCGTGTGACTGCAGCTCTATCTGTTGTCAGTTCAGCCCCCAAAAAATAAATAAATAATAAAGTTCACCAAACACACCAGTTACACCACTTTACATTTCTGTAGGCCACATTAGCTCATATTAAAGTCTAGTCCACACTTTAGATAATTAGTGCTTCTTATACCTGTTAGGAGGAGTTGCTCAGGAATAAGCACACAAATCCGTTAGTACTTTTCTGCTTATCTTTATCAGTCAACCAAGATGAAGAAGGCAGTGAGTAAGGCACGTGGGCGTGGGCGTGGGCGCGGAGCAGGGAGGGGACGTGGGGATTCTGTGCCTGCTGCGGGCACCGGTGACTCATCAGCACCCACTTTCACCAGGCAACAGTCGTTCATGCGAAGCTTTGTGTCCGAGCGCCGTACACCGCTGCTGCGTGAAGAACAAATTGAAGCTGTTGTCGGATGGATGGCAGCTAATGCATCAACTTCCATTAGTGCCACATCCTCTCAGACACAGAGCACTGGAGAGCAGCCATCTGTCTCTTCACCACCTGCCAAATTGCCCAGGCAGACAGAGAGCCCAGGACAGGAGCCGTCTCTACTTCTGTTCTCTGAATCTCTTGGCTTGGAAACAGGGGGCCAGCCAAGCAGCATTGGAGAAATGGAAGAAGAGGCAGGGTGCAGTGATGCCCAACAGCTTTTACTGTCTTCCTCTGAAGAGGCGGGTGGGCCAGTGGCTCCGGTCACCACATCGCAGGCCGCATCAGCTGATGATGACACTCAGGTGCCACTTACTGGTGCGTGCTCTGCTGCTGAGACTACCCAGGAGGAGCAGTTGGGGGCAGAGGGTAGTGTAGATGATGAGGTCCTCGACCCATCTTGGCGTGAGGGACAGGAAGGTGGTGGGAGCAGCTCTGAGGAAGAGATTCCCCGTACGGCCCAAAGAGGGAGAGGGAGGGGGAAGACTGCGGATCCTGCAGCCTCCGCTTTGGCACCCGTTAGGAGCATGTCTCTTCCAAAAGCCAAAAAGGGCGCTCCCAAGACTTGCAGTGCCTGGTCCTTTTTTGACACAGTTGCAGATGACATTTGCTATGTCAGATGCAACGTGTGTCATCAAAAAGTCAAAAGAGGGAAAAATGTCAGCAACCTCAATACCTCCAACATGTGGAAACATGTGCGCAACAGGCACCCGGCGGAGTTAGAAAAACACACTGAAGAGGTAGGCCAACCAACAGCGGCAGCTACCACCTCTTCAGCTCGTGTTGCCTCTTCCTCTACCTCACACGCAGCTGGTTCGGCGTCCTCCCAGGATCGCCGTGGAAGAACCTCTGCCCCTGTTGTCCAGAGACCCGCTGTAATTCCACCCGCAGCGCCACTTTCCCAGTCATCCACACACTCCCAGCCCAGTCTACAGCCATCGGTAGTACAGGCATGGGAGAAAAGGCGGCCTTTCTCGTCAAACCACCCACGAGCACAGGCTCTGACTGCAGGCATTGCCAAACTTCTGTCACTGGAAATGCTGTCATTCAGGCTGGTGGAGACTGACAGCTTCCGTGACTTGATGTCATTGGCAGTCCCACAGTACAATGTGCCCAGCCGCTTTTACTTCAGCAGGCAAGCCGTCCCTGCCCTGCAGAAGCATGTGGAGGGACACATAAAACACGCGCTACTGAACGCCGTCAGTAGCAAGGTCCACCTCACCACCGATGCGTGGACCAGTCAACATGGACAGGGGCGATACCTTTCCCTCACTGCCCATTGGGTTAATGTCGTTGAGCCGGGTACAGACCGTGCGAGTGGCGCAGGACGTGTCCTGCCCACTCCAAGGATTGCCGGAATCCATTCTGTACGCATTGACTCCTCCTCTTACACCAGTTCCTCAGAATCATCGCTGCAGGAGCCGTCACAGTCCACCTCCACATGGACCCGTGATGAACGTGTACCTGTTACGACCGACATGAGCACAGCCGTGGCCAAACGTCAACAGGCCGTCTTGAAATTAATTTTCTTGGGGAATCGTAGCCACACAGCGCAGGAGCTCTGGAATGCCATCAAGCAGGAGAGCGATGTGTGGTTTGTGCCAGCGAATCTCCAGCCAGGCATGGTAGTGTGTGATAATGGCCGAAATCTGGTGGCAGCTCTGGGCCTCGGCAACCTCACTCACATCCCATGTCTGGCACATGTGCTCAATTTGGTCGTGCAGAGCTTTTTGAGGGACTATCCGGATCTTGATGCACTGCTGCACAAGGTCCGCCTAGAGTGTGCTCACTTGCGGCGTTCCAGCACGGCAAAAGCGCGCATTGCGGCTCTGCAGCGCCGACACCGCCTGCCGGAACATCGCATCATATGTGACCTACCTACCAGGTGGAATTCCACGTTACATATGTTGGAGCGGTTGTGTGAGCAGCAGCAAGCTGTAATGGAGTACCAGCTGCTTCAGGCGCAAAAAAGTCGCAGTCAGCGCCGTACAGACTTCACAACCACAGAGTGGGCCACTATGAATGACGTCTGCCAGGTTTTGCGTCCCTTTGATTATTCCACGCGGATGGCGAGTGCAGATGATGCACTAGTCAGCATGACTGTCCCCCTTATCTGCCTGCTTGAAAAATCACTGCAAGCGCTAAGGGATGATGTTGTGGAAGAGGTGGAGGATGAGGATTCACCATTTCCATCATCTTCTGGACAGTCAGCGCCACGTGGTTCCTCACAAACGCGTAGGCAGGGGACCGTTTGTGAGGAGGATGAGGAGGAGTCAATGGAGGAGGAAGACATCCGTCCAGAGGAGGGAGTTACACAATTGTCCAGTAGTCAGTGTGTACAGCGAGGGTGGGGTGATGACGAGCGGGCAGAGATCACGCCTCCAGCAGGGGACAGCGTTTCTTGGGCAGTTGGCAGTCTGCAGCACATGGTGGATTACATGCTGCAGTGCCTGAGAAACGACCGCCGCATCGCCCACATTCTCAACATGTCTGATTATTGGGTGTTCACCCTCCTCGATCCTCGCTACCGGGACAACGTAGAAAGCCTCATCACACCGTTGAACCGGGAGCGAAAAATGCGGGAGTACCAAGACACACTGGTCAATTCCATCATCTTCTCCATTCCAACTGAGAGAAGTGCTGCTAGTGCATTCCAAAGCAGCTCAGTGCGTCCAGGCCGTGGTGGAGGCTCTGCACAAAGAGGGAGCAGAAGCAGTGCCTCTGCCCAAGGCAAGACCAGTATGGCCGAACTGTGGCACAGTTTTCTGTGCCCGCCACAAAAGTCTACACCATCACAGACGGCTCCAGTCAGCAGGAGGCAACGGTTCCGTCAGATGGTGACAGACTACATGTCTTGCCCTCTTGCTGTACTCCCAGACGGCTCTTCCCCTTTCAAGTTTTGGGTCTCAAAGCTGGATACATGGCCAGAGCTAAGCCAGTATGCATTGGAGGTGCTGTCTTGCCCTGCGGCCAGTGTATTATCGGAACGTGTCTTTAGTGCTGCAGGTGGTGTACTAACTGACCGTCGCATGCGACTATCCTCCGATAACGTTGACCGGCTTACTTTCCTGAAAATGAACAAGGCCTGGATCTCGCCGGAATTTGCCACTCCTCCTCCTGATTGAATAATTAGGTCACTGTATACGTTATCCAGGTCTCCTGTTGTGTTCATCTTTCTACCACCTGAACTTAAATTCCTGGGCTCCAACACCGCCAGTTGAGGCTCAGACGTGCCGTCTGCACAGTCAAAACATACGACCCAGTGTTATTGGGTTTCAGTAACGTCAGCTGATCCCCAGCTGTGTAGCCGGCAATGTGTCATGCGACCGCCACGCTGACACAACAACTGAAATGTAAGGGAATCTGTCCCCCCCCCCCCCAAGGCGTTTGTTACTGAAAGAGCCACCTTGTGCAGCAGTAATGCTGCCCAAGGAAAAGGTAGCTATTTTTGTTTAGCTCCTTGCACACGCAGAACTTAACACTTATAAAATGTGTCCACTGATACCGTAAAACCGTCCCGGAGGTGGGACTTTCCTTCGTAATGTGACGCAGCCCAGCCGTCATTCCTACCCCCCCGGCGCCGCGCACCGGCTCCTCAGCGTTGTTTTATTCCGTCCAGGAGCCTGCGCTGTTATGTTATCCCGTGGCCAGGCACACTTAGCGCTGCCCGTCTTCTGGCATCATTTGGTGTCTGGATGGCTGCGCCTGTGCGGCCGCGCTGGCAGAGAGCCCGCCTCGCAGTGTCTTCTGATTTAATCCCACTGGGGGCCTGGGATCCATGGACATGCGCAGTGCATATCTGAACCTCCACCTCTCACTCATTTCCCTATGGCTTCTTCAGACTGTTCGGTGTCAGCTGGTCCCTAACAGCATGCCACGGCCGTGACACCGCACAGTCTGAAGAAGCCATAGGGAGATGAGTGAGAGGTGGAGGTTCAGATATGCACTGCGCATGTCCATGGATCCCAGGCCCCCAGTGGGATTAAATCAGAAGACACTGCGAGGCGGGCTCTCTGCCAGCGCGGCCGCACAGGCGCAGCCATCCAGACACCAAATGATGCCAGAAGACGGGCAGCGCTAAGTGTGCCTGGCCACGGGATAACATAACAGCGCAGGCTCCTGGACGGAATAAAACAACGCTGAGGAGCCGGTGCGCGGCGCCGGGGGGGTAGGAATGACGGCTGGGCTGCGTCACATTACGAAGGAAAGTCCCACCTCCGGGACGGTTTTACGGTTGCAGGGGACACATTTTATAAGTGTTTAGTTCTGTGTTTGCAAGGAGCATGATGAAAAGAGCCACCTTTTCCTTTTGCATCTTTTGTGCTGCACAAGCTGGCTCTTTCAGCTACAAACGCCTTGGGGGGGGGTTAAAGGTTCCCTTTCGACTTTCTCAGGCTTCGGCCTACATTGTGTTCCTCTGCTTTTCCACCTGTCCCTGGGCTCCAACACCGCTAGTTGTTGCCTGGTAGTGCTGTACGCACAGTCCCAACAGTCGCTCCTCTGTTATTGGGGTTCAGTAACGTCAGCTGTTCCCCTGCTGTGTGTGTGGCAATCCCTCCTACCTCCTCCAACCTCCTCCTCCTCCACCTGTCCCTGGGCTCCAACACCGCCAGTTGCCGTCCAGAAGTGCTGTACGCACAGTCAACAGTCCCTCCTCTGTTATTGGGGTTCAGTAACGTCAGCTGTTCCCCTGCTGTGTGTGTGGCAATCCCTCCTACCTCCTCCAACCTCCTCCTCCTCCACCTGTCCCTGGGCTCCAACACCGCCAGTTGCCGTCCAGAAGTGCTGTACGCACAGTCAACAGTCGCTCCTCTGTTATTGGGGTTCAGTAACGTCAGCTGTTCCCCTGCTGTGTGTGTGGCAATCCCTCCTACCTCCTCCAACCTCCTCCTCCTCCACCTGTCCCTGGGCTCCAACACCGCCAGTTGCCGTCCAGAAGTGCTGTACGCACAGTCAACAGTCCCTCCTCTGTTATTGGGGTTCAGTAATGTCAGCTGTTCCCCTGCTGTGTGTGTGGCAATCCCTCCTACCTCCTCCTACCTCCTCCAACCTCCTCCTCCTCCACCTGTCCCTGGGCTCCAACACCGCCAGTTGCCGTCCAGAAGTGCTGTACGCACAGTCAACAGTCACTCCTCTGTTATTGGGGTTCAGTAACGTCAGCTGTTCCCCTGCTGTGTGTGTGGCAATCCCTCCTACCTCCTCCAACCTCCTCCTCCTCCACGTGTCCCTGGGCTCCAACACCGCCAGTTGCCGTCCAGAAGTGCTGTACGCACAGTCAACAGTCCCTCCTCTGTTATTGGGGTTCAGTAACGTCAGCTGTTCCCCTGCTGTGTGTGTGGCAATCCCTCCTACCTCCTCCAACCTCCTCCTCCTCCACCTGTCCCTGGGCTCCAACACCGCCAGTTGCCGTCCAGAAGTGCTGTACGCACAGTCAACAGTCGCTCCTCTGTTATTGGGGTTCAGTAACGTCAGCTGTTCCCCTGCTGTGTGTGTGGCAATCCCTCCTACCTCCTCCAACCTCCTCCTCCTCCACCTGTCCCTGGGCTCCAACACCGCCAGTTGCCGTCCAGAAGTGCTGTACGCACAGTCAACAGTCCCTCCTCTGTTATTGGGGTTCAGTAATGTCAGCTGTTCCCCTGCTGTGTGTGTGGCAATCCCTCCTACCTCCTCCTACCTCCTCCAACCTCCTCCTCCTCCACCTGTCCCTGGGCTCCAACACCGCCAGTTGCCGTCCAGAAGTGCTGTACGCACAGTCAACAGTCGCTCCTCTGTTATTGGGGTTCAGTAACGTCAGCTGTTCCCCTGCTGTGTGTGTGGCAATCCCTCCTACCTCCTCCAACCTCCTCCTCCTCCACGTGTCCCTGGGCTCCAACACCGCCAGTTGCCGTCCAGAAGTGCTGTACGCACAGTCAACAGTCCCTCCTCTGTTATTGGGGTTCAGTAACGTCAGCTGTTCCCCTGCTGTGTGTGTGGCAATCCCTCCTACCTCCTCCTACCTCCTCCAACCTCCTCCTCCTCCACCTGTCCCTGGGCTCCAACACCGCCAGTTGCCGTCCAGAAGTGCTGTACGCACAGTCAACAGTCGCTCCTCTGTTATTGGGGTTCAGTAACGTCAGCTGTTCCCCTGCTGTGTGTGTGGCAATCCCTCCTACCTCCTCCAACCTCCTCCTCCTCCACCTGTCCCTGGGCTCCAACACCGCCAGTTGCCGTCCAGAAGTGCTGTACGCACAGTCAACAGTCCCTCCTCTGTTATTGGGGTTCAGTAACGTCAGCTGTTCCCCTGCTGTGTGTGTGGCAATCCCTCCTACCTCCTCCTACCTCCTCCAACCTCCTCCTCCTCCACGTGTCCCTGGGCTCCAACACCGCCAGTTGCCGTCCAGAAGTGCTGTACGCACAGTCAACAGTCCCTCCTCTGTTATTGGGGTTCAGTAACGTCAGCTGTTCCCCTGCTGTGTGTGTGGCAATCCCTCCTACCTCCTCCAACCTCCTCCTCCTCCACCTGTCCCTGGGCTCCAACACCGCCAGTTGCCGTCCAGAAGTGCTGTACGCACAGTCAACAGTCCCTCCTCTGTTATTGGGGTTCAGTAACGTCAGCTGTTCCCCTGCTGTGTGTGTGGCAATCCCTCCTACCTCCTCCAACCTCCTCCTCCTCCACCTGTCCCTGGGCTCCAACACCGCCAGTTGCCGTCCAGAAGTGCTGTACGCACAGTCAACAGTCCCTCCTCTGTTATTGGGGTTCAGTAACGTCAGCTGTTCCCCTGCTGTGTGTGTGGCAATCCCTCCTACCTCCTCCTACCTCCTCCAACCTCCTCCTCCTCCACCTGTCCCTGGGCTCCAACACCGCTAGTTGCCGTCCAGAAGTGCTGTACGCACAGAGCCAAACACCTCGCCAATGTGTTAGTGGGGTTCAGCACCGCCAGCTGTTCCCCTGCTGTGTATACGGCAACGTGTACTGCGACCGCCACGCAGACACAACAAGTTAAATGTAAGGGAACCTGACCCCCCCCCCCCCCCAGGCGTTTGTTACTGAAGGAGCCACCTTGTGCAGCAGTAATGATGATGCAAAGGGAAAAAGTGCCTCTTTTCGTGATGCTCCTTGCACATGCTGAACCAAACACTTATGAAATGTGTCCCCACACAGCGTTACACCGTCCGGTAGGTGGAACTTTCCTTTGTCGTGTGACGCAGCACAGCCATCATTTTTACCCCCTTGGCGCCGTGCGCCCCCTCCTCAGCGTTGTTTGAATCTGTCCCGGAGCCTGCGCTGTTAGGTTAGCCCTTGGCCATGCACACATGTTGCGCTGCCCGTCTTCTGACCTCATTTGGTGTCAGGCTGGCTGCGCCTGTGCGGGTGCGCTGGCCGAGATCCCGCCTCGCAGTGTCGTCTAATGTAATCCCACCGCGGGCCTGTGATCCGTGCCCGTGCGCAGTGCATATCCTCTCCTCTCACTCCCCTCCCTACGGCTTCTTCAGACTGTGCGATGTCAGCTGGTCCCTAATAGCATGCCACGGCCGTGACACCGCACAGTCTGAAAAAGCCGTAGGGAGGGGAGTGAGAGGAGAGGATATGCACTGCGCACGGGCACGGATCACAGGCCCGCGGTGGGATTACATGAGACGACACTGCGAGGCGGGATCTCGGCCAACGCACCCGCACAGGCGCAGCCAGCCTGACACCAAATGAGGTCAGAAGACGGGCAGCGCAACATGTGTGCATAGCCATGGGCTAACCTAACAGCGCAGGCTCCGGGACAGATTCAAACAACGCTGAGGAGGGGGCGAACGGCGACAAGGGGGTAAAAATGATGGCTGTGCTGCGTCACACGACAAAGGAAAGTTCCACCTACCGGACGGTTTAACGCTGTGTGGGGACACATTTCATAAATGTTAGGTTCCGCATGTACAAGGACCATAATTAAAAGAGCTAAGTTTACCTTTTCCAGCATTAGTGCTGTACACAATGGCTCTTTCAGCTACAAACGCCTGGGGGGGGGGGGGGGGGTTAAAGGTTTCCTTTCAACTTGCTCGAGTGCAGGCTTCGGCCTACACTCCGCTCCCCCTGCTCCTCCTGCTGACCCTGGGCTCTAACACCGCCAGTTTTTGCCCAGATGTGCTAGCTGCACAGAGAAAAACACCAGCCAATGTGTCAGTGGGGTCCAGCACCGCCAGCTGTTCCCCTGCTGTGTAGCCGGCAACGTGTCCTGCGACCGCCACGCAGACACAAGAACTGAAATTGAAGGGAACCTGTCCCCCCTCCCCCAGGTGTTTCTATGTTTTACAGCTACCTTGAACAGCAGTAATGCTGCATGTGTTCAAGGTGGCTCAGAAACTTATTCTCCTTGCCCATGTTGAAGTGAACACGTCTAAAATGTGTCCTCTGTGACCATTAAAACGTCCCTCAGGTGTGATTTGACTTTGTATTGACACACGCAACAAGCTCCTTGGTAACGCTGCCCGTCTTCTGGCATCATTGTTTGGCTGGCTGCGCTTCTGCGGCCGCCCTGACCCACACAACGCCCCTCGGTGTCTTATTTATTGGGACTGCGAGGGTGTGATTGATGGGCAGGATCAGTGCATCAGTTCGCCTGTCCCTCCTCTCCTTCCGCCTTCTTCGGACTGTGCGGCTTCATGGCCGTGGCATGCGATAAGGGATCAGATGACGCCGCACAGTCTGAAGCGGGTGTAAGGACCCGAGTGTGAGAGGCGAACATATGTGCTGCGCCAGGCCCTGAATCCCAGCCCCGCAGTGTTTTAACAATGTTAAGACACTGCGGGGCTGGGATTCATGGTCATCGCGAACCGCACCGGCCGACATTACATGATGCCAGAAGATGGGCAGCGCTAACGGCGCTAGGCCAGGGGATAACACGACAGCGCAGACTCCTGTACAGCAAATAACAACGCTCGGGAGGCTGCACCCAGCACCAAGGTGGGATTCTTGACACCTGTGCTGCGTCTCATTACAAAGGGAACTCGCGCCTCCATTACACAGTTTGACTGTATAAAGGGCTAAATGTTATACGTGTTTCATTCAGCGTGTGCAAGGAGAAAAATTAAAAGAGCAACCTTTGACTTGTGCAGCACTACTGCTGCATAAGCTGTGGCTCTTCTACTTTCTAACCCCTGAGGGGGGGTTAAAGGTGACCTTTGAAATCGGTTCAAGTAGGCTTCGGCCTACACTCTGCTCCACCTGCAGAGCCCGGGCTCCAACAACGCTAGTTGCTGTCCGGAAGTGCTGGCTGCACAGAGCCAAACACCTCGCCAATGTGTCAGTGGGGTCCAGCACCGCCAGCTGTTCCCCTGCTGTGTAGCCGGCAACGTGTCCTGCAAAAGCCACGCAGACACAACACACCCAAAGCTGCCGCCAGTGCAGGCTTCGGCCTACACTCCCCTCCCCCTGCTCCTCCTCCTCCTGCTCCTCCTCCTGCTGTCCCTGGGCTCTAACACACCGCCAGTTGGGGCCCAGATGTGCTAGCTGCACAGAGAAAAACACCAGCCAATGTGTCAGTGGGGTCCAGCACCGCCAGCTGTTCCCCTGCTGTGCAGCCGGCAACGTGTCCTGCAAAAGCCACGCAGACACAAGAACTGAAATTGAAGGGAACCTGTCCCCCCTCCCCCAGGCGTTTTTACGTTATCCAGCCACCTTGTACAGCGGTAATGCTGCATGTGTGCAAGGTGGCTCAGAAACGTATTCTCCTCGCACATGTGGAACTGAAAACACGTCTGCAATGTGTCCTCTGTGTGACCATTTAACCGTCCCGGTGGTGTGACTTTCCTTTGTAATGACACGCTGCAACCCCCTTGGTAGCGCTGCCCGTCTTCTGGCATCATTGTTTGGCTGCCTGCGCCTCTGCGGCCGCCCTGACCCACACAACGCCCCTCGTTGTCTTATTTATTGGGACTGCGAGGGTGTGATTGATGGGCAGGATCAGTGCATCAGTTCGCCTGTCCCTCCTCTCCTTCCGCCTTCTTCGGACTGTGCGGCTTCATGGCCGTGGCATGCGATAAGGGATCAGATGACGCCGCACAGTCTGAAGCGGGTGTAAGGACCCGAGTGTGAGAGGCGAACATATGTGCTGCGCCAGGCCCTGAATCCCAGCCCCGCAGTGTTTTAACAATGTTAAGACACTGCGGGGCTGGGATTCATGGTCATCGCGAACCGCACCGGCCGACATTACATGATGCCAGAAGATGGGCAGCGCTAACGGCGCTAGGCCAGGGGATAACACGACAGCGCAGACTCCTGTACAGCAAATAACAACGCTCGGGAGGCTGCACCCAGCACCAAGGTGGGATTCTTGACACCTGTGCTGCGTCTCATTACAAAGGGAACTCGCGCCTCCATTACACAGTTTGACTGTATAAAGGGCTAAATGTTATACGTGTTTCATTCAGCGTGTGCAAGGAGAAAAATTAAAAGAGCAACCTTTGACTTGTGCAGCACTACTGCTGCATAAGCTGTGGCTCTTCTACTTTCTAACCCCTGAGGGGGGGTTAAAGGTGACCTTTGAAATCGGTTCAAGTAGGCTTCGGCCTACACTCTGCTCCACCTGCAGAGCCCGGGCTCCAACAACGCTAGTTGCTGTCCGGAAGTGCTGGCTGCACAGAGCCAAACACCTCGCCAATGTGTCAGTGGGGTCCAGCACCGCCAGCTGTTCCCCTGCTGTGTAGCCGGCAACGTGTCCTGCAAAAGCCACGCAGACACAACACACCCAAAGCTGCCGCCAGTGCAGGCTTCGGCCTACACTCCCCTCCCCCTGCTCCTCCTCCTCCTGCTCCTCCTCCTGCTGTCCCTGGGCTCTAACACACCGCCAGTTGGGGCCCAGATGTGCTAGCTGCACAGAGAAAAACACCAGCCAATGTGTCAGTGGGGTCCAGCACCGCCAGCTGTTCCCCTGCTGTGCAGCCGGCAACGTGTCCTGCAAAAGCCACGCAGACACAAGAACTGAAATTGAAGGGAACCTGTCCCCCCTCCCCCAGGCGTTTTTACGTTATCCAGCCACCTTGTACAGCGGTAATGCTGCATGTGTGCAAGGTGGCTCAGAAACGTATTCTCCTCGCACATGTGGAACTGAAAACACGTCTGCAATGTGTCCTCTGTGTGACCATTTAACCGTCCCGGTGGTGTGACTTTCCTTTGTAATGACACGCTGCAACCCCCTTGGTAGCGCTGCCCGTCTTCTGGCATCATTGTTTGGCTGCCTGCGCCTCTGCGGCCGCCCTGACCCACACAACGCCCCTCGTTGTCTTATTTATTGGGACTGCGAGGGTGTGATTGATGGGCAGGATCAGTGCATCAGTTCGCCTGTCCCTCCTCTCCTTCCGCCTTCTTCGGACTGTGCGGCTTCATGGCCGTGGCATGCGATAAGGGATCAGATGACGCCGCACAGTCTGAAGCGGGTGTAAGGACCCGAGTGTGAGAGGCGAACATATGTGCTGCGCCAGGCCCTGAATCCCAGCCCCGCAGTGTTTTAACAATGTTAAGACACTGCGGGGCTGGGATTCATGGTCATCGCGAACCGCACCGGCCGACATTACATGATGCCAGAAGATGGGCAGCGCTAACGGCGCTAGGCCAGGGGATAACACGACAGCGCAGACTCCTGTACAGCAAATAACAACGCTCGGGAGGCTGCACCCAGCACCAAGGTGGGATTCTTGACACCTGTGCTGCGTCTCATTACAAAGGGAACTCGCGCCTCCATTACACAGTTTGACTGTATAAAGGGCTAAATGTTATACGTGTTTCATTCAGCGTGTGCAAGGAGAAAAATTAAAAGAGCAACCTTTGACTTGTGCAGCACTACTGCTGCATAAGCTGTGGCTCTTCTACTTTCTAACCCCTGAGGGGGGGTTAAAGGTGACCTTTGAAATCGGTTCAAGTAGGCTTCGGCCTACACTCTGCTCCACCTGCAGAGCCCGGGCTCCAACAACGCTAGTTGCTGTCCGGAAGTGCTGGCTGCACAGAGCCAAACACCTCGCCAATGTGTCAGTGGGGTCCAGCACCGCCAGCTGTTCCCCTGCTGTGTAGCCGGCAACGTGTCCTGCAAAAGCCACGCAGACACAACACACCCAAAGCTGCCGCCAGTGCAGGCTTCGGCCTACACTCCCCTCCCCCTGCTCCTCCTCCTCCTGCTCCTCCTCCTGCTGTCCCTGGGCTCTAACACACCGCCAGTTGGGGCCCAGATGTGCTAGCTGCACAGAGAAAAACACCAGCCAATGTGTCAGTGGGGTCCAGCACCGCCAGCTGTTCCCCTGCTGTGCAGCCGGCAACGTGTCCTGCAAAAGCCACGCAGACACAAGAACTGAAATTGAAGGGAACCTGTCCCCCCTCCCCCAGGCGTTTTTACGTTATCCAGCCACCTTGTACAGCGGTAATGCTGCATGTGTGCAAGGTGGCTCAGAAACGTATTCTCCTCGCACATGTGGAACTGAAAACACGTCTGCAATGTGTCCTCTGTGTGACCATTTAACCGTCCCGGTGGTGTGACTTTCCTTTGTAATGACACGCTGCAACCCCCTTGGTAGCGCTGCCCGTCTTCTGGCATCATTGTTTGGCTGCCTGCGCCTCTGCGGCCGCCCTGACCCACACAACGCCCCTCGTTGTCTTATTTATTGGGACTGCGAGGGTGTGATTGATGGGCAGGATCAGTGCATCAGTTCGCCTGTCCCTCCTCTCCTTCCGCCTTCTTCGGACTGTGCGGCTTCATGGCCGTGGCATGCGATAAGGGATCAGATGACGCCGCACAGTCTGAAGCGGGTGTAAGGACCCGAGTGTGAGAGGCCAACATATGTGCTGCGCCAGGCCCTGAATCCCAGCCCCGCAGTGTTTTAACAATGTTAAGACACTGCGGGGCTGGGATTCATGGTCATCGCGAACCGCACCGGCCGACATTACATGATGCCAGAAGATGGGCAGCGCTAACGGCGCTAGGCCAGGGGATAACACGACAGCGCAGACTCCTGTACAGCAAATAACAACGCTCGGGAGGCTGCACCCAGCACCAAGGTGGGATTCTTGACACCTGTGCTGCGTCTCATTACAAAGGGAACTCGCGCCTCCATTACACAGTTTGACTGTATAAAGGGCTAAATGTTATACGTGTTTCATTCAGCGTGTGCAAGGAGAAAAATTAAAAGAGCAACCTTTGACTTGTGCAGCACTACTGCTGCATAAGCTGTGGCTCTTCTACTTTCTAACCCCTGAGGGGGGGTTAAAGGTGACCTTTGAAATCGGTTCAAGTAGGCTTCGGCCTACACTCTGCTCCACCTGCAGAGCCCGGGCTCCAACAACGCTAGTTGCTGTCCGGAAGTGCTGGCTGCACAGAGCCAAACACCTCGCCAATGTGTCAGTGGGGTCCAGCACCGCCAGCTGTTCCCCTGCTGTGTAGCCGGCAACGTGTCCTGCAAAAGCCACGCAGACACAACACACCCAAAGCTGCCGCCAGTGCAGGCTTCGGCCTACACTCCCCTCCCCCTGCTCCTCCTCCTCCTGCTCCTCCTCCTGCTGTCCCTGGGCTCTAACACACCGCCAGTTGGGGCCCAGATGTGCTAGCTGCACAGAGAAAAACACCAGCCAATGTGTCAGTGGGGTCCAGCACCGCCAGCTGTTCCCCTGCTGTGCAGCCGGCAACGTGTCCTGCAAAAGCCACGCAGACACAAGAACTGAAATTGAAGGGAACCTGTCCCCCCTCCCCCAGGCGTTTTTACGTTATCCAGCCACCTTGTACAGCGGTAATGCTGCATGTGTGCAAGGTGGCTCAGAAACGTATTCTCCTCGCACATGTGGAACTGAAAACACGTCTGCAATGTGTCCTCTGTGTGACCATTTAACCGTCCCGGTGGTGTGACTTTCCTTTGTAATGACACGCTGCAACCCCCTTGGTAGCGCTGCCCGTCTTCTGGCATCATTGTTTGGCTGCCTGCGCCTCTGCGGCCGCCCTGACCCACACAATGCCCCTCGTTGTCTTATTTATTGGGACTGCGAGGGTGTGATTGATGGGCAGGATCAGTGCATCAGTTCGCCTGTCCCTCCTCTCCTTCCGCCTTCTTCGGACTGTGCGGCTTCATGGCCGTGGCATGCGATAAGGGATCAGATGACGCCGCACAGTCTGAAGCGGGTGTAAGGACCCGAGTGTGAGAGGCCAACATATGTGCTGCGCCAGGCCCTGAATCCCAGCCCCGCAGTGTTTTAACAATGTTAAGACACTGCGGGGCTGGGATTCATGGTCATCGCGAACCGCACCGGCCGACATTACATGATGCCAGAAGATGGGCAGCGCTAACGGCGCTAGGCCAGGGGATAACACGACAGCGCAGACTCCTGTACAGCAAATAACAACGCTCGGGAGGCTGCACCCAGCACCAAGGTGGGATTCTTGACACCTGTGCTGCGTCTCATTACAAAGGGAACTCGCGCCTCCATTACACAGTTTGACTGTATAAAGGGCTAAATGTTATACGTGTTTCATTCAGCGTGTGCAAGGAGAAAAATTAAAAGAGCAACCTTTGACTTGTGCAGCACTACTGCTGCATAAGCTGTGGCTCTTCTACTTTCTAACCCCTGAGGGGGGGTTAAAGGTGACCTTTGAAATCGGTTCAAGTAGGCTTCGGCCTACACTCTGCTCCACCTGCAGAGCCCGGGCTCCAACAACGCTAGTTGCTGTCCGGAAGTGCTGGCTGCACAGAGCCAAACACCTCGCCAATGTGTCAGTGGGGTCCAGCACCGCCAGCTGTTCCCCTGCTGTGTAGCCGGCAACGTGTCCTGCAAAAGCCACGCAGACACAACACACCCAAAGCTGCCGCCAGTGCAGGCTTCGGCCTACACTCCCCTCCCCCTGCTCCTCCTCCTCCTGCTCCTCCTCCTGCTGTCCCTGGGCTCTAACACACCGCCAGTTGGGGCCCAGATGTGCTAGCTGCACAGAGAAAAACACCAGCCAATGTGTCAGTGGGGTCCAGCACCGCCAGCTGTTCCCCTGCTGTGCAGCCGGCAACGTGTCCTGCAAAAGCCACGCAGACACAAGAACTGAAATTGAAGGGAACCTGTCCCCCCTCCCCCAGGCGTTTTTACGTTATCCAGCCACCTTGTACAGCGGTAATGCTGCATGTGTGCAAGGTGGCTCAGAAACGTATTCTCCTCGCACATGTGGAACTGAAAACACGTCTGCAATGTGTCCTCTGTGTGACCATTTAACCGTCCCGGTGGTGTGACTTTCCTTTGTAATGACACGCTGCAACCCCCTTGGTAGCGCTGCCCGTCTTCTGGCATCATTGTTTGGCTGCCTGCGCCTCTGCGGCCGCCCTGACCCACACAACGCCCCTCGTTGTCTTATTTATTGGGACTGCGAGGGTGTGATTGATGGGCAGGATCAGTGCATCAGTTCGCCTGTCCCTCCTCTCCTTCCGCCTTCTTCGGACTGTGCGGCTTCATGGCCGTGGCATGCGATAAGGGATCAGATGACGCCGCACAGTCTGAAGCGGGTGTAAGGACCCGAGTGTGAGAGGCCAACATATGTGCTGCGCCAGGCCCTGAATCCCAGCCCCGCAGTGTTTTAACAATGTTAAGACACTGCGGGGCTGGGATTCATGGTCATCGCGAACCGCACCGGCCGACATTACATGATGCCAGAAGATGGGCAGCGCTAACGGCGCTAGGCCAGGGGATAACACGACAGCGCAGACTCCTGTACAGCAAATAACAACGCTCGGGAGGCTGCACCCAGCACCAAGGTGGGATTCTTGACACCTGTGCTGCGTCTCATTACAAAGGGAACTCGCGCCTCCATTACACAGTTTGACTGTATAAAGGGCTAAATGTTATACGTGTTTCATTCAGCGTGTGCAAGGAGAAAAATTAAAAGAGCAACCTTTGACTTGTGCAGCACTACTGCTGCATAAGCTGTGGCTCTTCTACTTTCTAACCCCTGAGGGGGGGTTAAAGGTGACCTTTGAAATCGGTTCAAGTAGGCTTCGGCCTACACTCTGCTCCACCTGCAGAGCCCGGGCTCCAACAACGCTAGTTGCTGTCCGGAAGTGCTGGCTGCACAGAGCCAAACACCTCGCCAATGTGTCAGTGGGGTCCAGCACCGCCAGCTGTTCCCCTGCTGTGTAGCCGGCAACGTGTCCTGCAAAAGCCACGCAGACACAACACACCCAAAGCTGCCGCCAGTGCAGGCTTCGGCCTACACTCCCCTCCCCCTGCTCCTCCTCCTCCTGCTCCTCCTCCTGCTGTCCCTGGGCTCTAACACACCGCCAGTTGGGGCCCAGATGTGCTAGCTGCACAGAGAAAAACACCAGCCAATGTGTCAGTGGGGTCCAGCACCGCCAGCTGTTCCCCTGCTGTGCAGCCGGCAACGTGTCCTGCAAAAGCCACGCAGACACAAGAACTGAAATTGAAGGGAACCTGTCCCCCCTCCCCCAGGCGTTTTTACGTTATCCAGCCACCTTGTACAGCGGTAATGCTGCATGTGTGCAAGGTGGCTCAGAAACGTATTCTCCTCGCACATGTGGAACTGAAAACACGTCTGCAATGTGTCCTCTGTGTGACCATTTAACCGTCCCGGTGGTGTGACTTTCCTTTGTAATGACACGCTGCAACCCCCTTGGTAGCGCTGCCCGTCTTCTGGCATCATTGTTTGGCTGCCTGCGCCTCTGCGGCCGCCCTGACCCACACAACGCCCCTCGTTGTCTTATTTATTGGGACTGCGAGGGTGTGATTGATGGGCAGGATCAGTGCATCAGTTCGCCTGTCCCTCCTCTCCTTCCGCCTTCTTCGGACTGTGCGGCTTCATGGCCGTGGCATGCGATAAGGGATCAGATGACGCCGCACAGTCTGAAGCGGGTGTAAGGACCCGAGTGTGAGAGGCCAACATATGTGCTGCGCCAGGCCCTGAATCCCAGCCCCGCAGTGTTTTAACAATGTTAAGACACTGCGGGGCTGGGATTCATGGTCATCGCGAACCGCACCGGCCGACATTACATGATGCCAGAAGATGGGCAGCGCTAACGGCGCTAGGCCAGGGGATAACACGACAGCGCAGACTCCTGTACAGCAAATAACAACGCTCGGGAGGCTGCACCCAGCACCAAGGTGGGATTCTTGACACCTGTGCTGCGTCTCATTACAAAGGGAACTCGCGCCTCCATTACACAGTTTGACTGTATAAAGGGCTAAATGTTATACGTGTTTCATTCAGCGTGTGCAAGGAGAAAAATTAAAAGAGCAACCTTTGACTTGTGCAGCACTACTGCTGCATAAGCTGTGGCTCTTCTACTTTCTAACCCCTGAGGGGGGGTTAAAGGTGACCTTTGAAATCGGTTCAAGTAGGCTTCGGCCTACACTCTGCTCCACCTGCAGAGCCCGGGCTCCAACAACGCTAGTTGCTGTCCGGAAGTGCTGGCTGCACAGAGCCAAACACCTCGCCAATGTGTCAGTGGGGTCCAGCACCGCCAGCTGTTCCCCTGCTGTGTAGCCGGCAATGTGTCCTGCAAAAGCCACGCAGACACAACACACCCAAAGCTGCCGCCAGTGCAGGCTTCGGCCTACACTCCCCTCCCCCTGCTCCTCCTCCTCCTGCTCCTCCTCCTGCTGTCCCTGGGCTCTAACACACCGCCAGTTGGGGCCCAGATGTGCTAGCTGCACAGAGAAAAACACCAGCCAATGTGTCAGTGGGGTCCAGCACCGCCAGCTGTTCCCCTGCTGTGCAGCCGGCAACGTGTCCTGCAAAAGCCACGCAGACACAAGAACTGAAATTGAAGGGAACCTGTCCCCCCTCCCCCAGGCGTTTTTACGTTATCCAGCCACCTTGTACAGCGGTAATGCTGCATGTGTGCAAGGTGGCTCAGAAACGTATTCTCCTCGCACATGTGGAACTGAAAACACGTCTGCAATGTGTCCTCTGTGTGACCATTTAACCGTCCCGGTGGTGTGACTTTCCTTTGTAATGACACGCTGCAACCCCCTTGGTAGCGCTGCCCGTCTTCTGGCATCATTGTTTGGCTGCCTGCGCCTCTGCGGCCGCCCTGACCCACACAACGCCCCTCGTTGTCTTATTTATTGGGACTGCGAGGGTGTGATTGATGGGCAGGATCAGTGCATCAGTTCGCCTGTCCCTCCTCTCCTTCCGCCTTCTTCGGACTGTGCGGCTTCATGGCCGTGGCATGCGATAAGGGATCAGATGACGCCGCACAGTCTGAAGCGGGTGTAAGGACCCGAGTGTGAGAGGCCAACATATGTGCTGCGCCAGGCCCTGAATCCCAGCCCCGCAGTGTTTTAACAATGTTAAGACACTGCGGGGCTGGGATTCATGGTCATCGCGAACCGCACCGGCCGACATTACATGATGCCAGAAGATGGGCAGCGCTAACGGCGCTAGGCCAGGGGATAACACGACAGCGCAGACTCCTGTACAGCAAATAACAACGCTCGGGAGGCTGCACCCAGCACCAAGGTGGGATTCTTGACACCTGTGCTGCGTCTCATTACAAAGGGAACTCGCGCCTCCATTACACAGTTTGACTGTATAAAGGGCTAAATGTTATACGTGTTTCATTCAGCGTGTGCAAGGAGAAAAATTAAAAGAGCAACCTTTGACTTGTGCAGCACTACTGCTGCATAAGCTGTGGCTCTTCTACTTTCTAACCCCTGAGGGGGGGTTAAAGGTGACCTTTGAAATCGGTTCAAGTAGGCTTCGGCCTACACTCTGCTCCACCTGCAGAGCCCGGGCTCCAACAACGCTAGTTGCTGTCCGGAAGTGCTGGCTGCACAGAGCCAAACACCTCGCCAATGTGTCAGTGGGGTCCAGCACCGCCAGCTGTTCCCCTGCTGTGTAGCCGGCAACGTGTCCTGCAAAAGCCACGCAGACACAACACACCCAAAGCTGCCGCCAGTGCAGGCTTCGGCCTACACTCCCCTCCCCCTGCTCCTCCTCCTCCTGCTCCTCCTCCTGCTGTCCCTGGGCTCTAACACACCGCCAGTTGGGGCCCAGATGTGCTAGCTGCACAGAGAAAAACACCAGCCAATGTGTCAGTGGGGTCCAGCACCACCAGCTGTTCCCCTGCTGTGCAGCCGGCATCGTGTCCTGCAAAAGCCACGCAGACACTTGCTCTTGTACCTTCTGCTCCCCATCCTGGTTCCAGTACCGTCAGCTGGTTCCGGGCAGAGCCTTTGGCTTAGGTGCCTCCCTCTGGGTATCCGAGTTCCACCAACGTCAGGTGGTCCTTGGTAGTGCTTTCAGGCACGGGTACCTCCTGCTTAGTAACCGGGTTCCAGTAACGTCAGCTGGTCCTCGGTAGTTCCATTGGCTCTTGGACCTTCGGCTACCCATCCGGGTTCCAGCACCGTCAGCTGGTTCTCGGCAGTGTCTTTTGCTCTTGTACCTTCTGCTCCCCATCCTGGTTCCAGTACCGTCAGCTGGTTCCGGGCAGAGCCTTTGGCTTAGGTGCCTCCCTCTGGGTATCCGAGTTCCACCAACGTCAGGTGGTCCTTGGTAGTGCTTTCAGGCACGGGTACCTCCTGCTTAGTAACCGGGTTCCAGTAACGTCAGCTGGTCCTCGGTAGTTCCATTGGCTCTTGGACCTTCGGGTAGCCATCCGAGTTCCAGTTCCATCAGCTGGTTCTCGGCATTTTCTCAGCCTTCTTGTACCTTCTGCTACATTTCCAAGTTCAAGAGACTAAACACGATGACCCGGAAGAACACCCCTAAGATGACGACGACACCAGAGACGACAACCACCGTGATGACGACGACCCTGGAGACGATGACCCTGAAGACCACCCCGATGACGACGACCCCGGAGACCACCCCGATGACGACGACCCCGGAGACGACGACCCTGGAGACGACGACGACCTGGAAGACCGAGAAGCAGAAGAACAAGAGGCTGCAGAACAAAGAGCAGAAGGACATTAAGCATAACACAAAATATCAGAGCAAAAAAATATTATGTAAATTATAAGCAGAAGAAGACTAAGCAGTGTATGGGGGTGAGTCCGTTCCTCCTCGTGGTGCCCCTGGATAAAGCCTGATGCTGCAGGCCAAACTGAACGCGGACAAATGTAACTGGTTTGTGACAGGCAGAACGGAAGGTGTAATCTTCAAACTTTTATAGATAACAACTACGGGAATGCCTGTCACAAATAAGAATATGATGAAGAAGTTGAATATGATGAAGATAATAGTAAAATAAAAAGAATATGAACAATGTAACCCAAAAAATAATAGGTAGAAGATGAAGAAGAAGATGAATAAGGTGAAGAAGTTGATGTCAAAGAAGCTGATGATGAGGATAATTAAGAAGAAAGCGTGGGAGAAGTAAAAAAGAAGGTGAAGGGCGTGGAAGTAGTGAAACATCAATATCTGACATAAAAAAAAAAAAAAATAACATAGTCAAATTCTTTCTAACGCCGAACTTCATAAAAAAAAATTAAAAATCCTGCTATTCTATTACATTGGGCTAAACCTCTGTCCCTTTAATATCTCCGCCACGTCCCCCAATACATCCTACATTATTCTTAGTTGTTTTCCTTCATGTAGAATGAACCTACAAGTTTATAAAGGGTTTATTTTAATTCCGATATTTTCGTCCCATTGACTTGCATTGGGATCGGGTATCGGTATCGGATTGGATCCGATATTTTGACGGTATCGGCCGATACTTTCCGATACCGATACTTTCCGATATCGGAAAGTATCGCTCAACACTAGTATTGACTCTACGCCATTGGCAAAAAATAAACCGCAGTTTTGGACACAGGTTACCATGTGCATGACTCCCGAACATCGGGAGGTAATACGTTTTCTTGTTCTGCATAAAATGCATGATTTGGTTGTTTTGGGTTTGCCATGGTTACAGACCCATAATCCAGTCTTGGACTGGAAGGCTATGTCAGTATCAAGCTGGGGCTGCCATGGAATTCACGGAGATTCCCTGCCCTTGTCTATTGCATCTTCTACGCCTTCGGAAGTTCCGGCGTATTTGTCTGATTATCAGGATGTCTTCAGCGAGTCTAAGTCCAGTGCACTGCCTCCTCATAGGGAATGTGACTGTGCAATAGATTTGATTCCTGGCAGTAAGTTTCCTAAGGGGAGACTGTTTAATCTGTCGGTACCTGAACATACCGCGATGCGTTCATATATCAAGGAGTCTCTTGAGAAGGGGCATATCCGTTCTTCTTCTTCCCCTCTTGGTGCGGGATTCTTTTTTGTGGCCAAAAAGGACGGATCTTTGAGGCCTTGTATTGACTATCGGCTTTTAAATAAGATCACTGTCAAATTTCAGTATCCTTTGCCGCTGTTGTCAGATTTGTTTGCCCGGATTAAAGGTGCCAAGTGGTTCACCAAGATAGACCTTCGTGGTGCGTACAACCTTGTGCGCATTAGGCAGGGCGATGAATGGAAAACCGCATTCAATACGCCCGAAGGTCATTTTGAGTACTTGGTGATGCCATTTGGGCTCTCTAATGCACCTTCAGTTTTTCAGTCCTTCATGCATGACATTTTCCGGAAGTATCTGGATAAATTTTTGATTGTTTATCTGGATGATATTCTGGTTTTTTCTGATGATTGGGACTCGCATGTGGAGCAGGTCAGGATGGTTTTTGAGATTCTGCGTGAAAATTCTTTGTTTGTAAAGGGCTCAAAGTGTCTCTTTGGTGTACAGAAGGTTCCCTTTTTGGGGTTCATTTTTTCCCCTTCTGCTGTGGAGATGGATCCAGTCAAGGTCCGAGCTATTCATGATTGGACTCAACCCTCGTCAGTTAAGAGTCTTCAGAAGTTCTTGGGTTTTGCTAACTTCTACCGTCGTTTTATCGCAAATTTCTCTAGCGTTGTTAAACCGCTGACGGATATGACCAAGAAAGGCTCTGATGTAGCTAACTGGGCTCCTGCTGCCGTGGAGGCTTTCCAGGAGTTGAAACGCCGGTTTACTTCGGCGCCTGTTTTGTGCCAGCCTGACGTCTCACTTCCCTTTCAGGTTGAGGTGGATGCTTCGGAGATTGGGGCAGGGGCCGTTTTGTCGCAGAGAGGCCCTGGTTGCTCTACTATGAGACCTTGTAACTTTTTCTCTAGGAAGTTTTCGCCGGCAGAGCGAAATTATGATGTGGGCAATCGGGAGTTGTTGGCCATGAAGTGGGCATTTGAGGAGTGGCGTCATTGGCTCGAGGGTGCTAAGCATCGTGTGGTGGTCTTGACTGATCACAAAAATTTGATGTATCTCGAGTCTGCTAAACGCCTGAATCCTAGACAGGCCCGCTGGTCATTGTTTTTCTCCCGTTTTGACTTTGTGGTCTCGTATTTACCAGGTTCTAAGAATGTGAAGGCCGATGCTCTGTCTAGGAGCTTTGTGCCTGATGCTCCTGGAGTCGCTGAACCTGAGGGTATTCTTAAGGAAGGAGTTATCTTGTCAGCTATTTCTCCAGATCTGCGACATGTGTTGCAGAGATTTCAGGCTGGTAGGCCTGACTCTTGTCCACCTGACAGATTGTTTGTGCCTGCTAAATGGACCAGCAGAGTCATTTCCGAGGTTCATTCCTCAGTGTTGGCAGGGCACCCGGGAATTTTTGGCACCAGAGATCTGGTGGCCAGGTCCTTTTGGTGGCCTTCCTTGTCAAGGGATGTGCGGTCATTTGTTCAGTCCTGTGGTACTTGTGCTCGAGCTAAGCCTTGCTGTTCTCGTGCCAGCGGGTTGCTCTTGCCCTTGCCTGTCCCGAAGAGACCTTGGACACACATCTCTATGGATTTCATTTCGGATCTTCCGGTGTCTAAGGGCATGTCTGTCATCTGGGTGATATGTGATCGTTTCTCCAAGATGGTCCATCTGGTTCCTTTGCCTAAACTGCCTTCCTCTTCTGATCTGGTTCCTGTGTTCTTCCAGAACGTGGTTCGTTTGCACGGCATTCCTGAGAATATTGTGTCGGACAGAGGATCCCAGTTTGTTTCCAGGTTCTGGCGATCCTTTTGTGGTAGGATGGGCATTGATTTGTCGTTTTCCTCCGCTTTTCATCCACAGACTAACGGACAAACGGAACGAACTAATCAGACTCTGGAGGCGTATTTGAGGTGTTTTGTCTCTTCTGATCAGGATGATTGGGTGACCTTCTTGCCGTTGGCTGAATTTGCCCTTAATAATCGGGCTAGTTCTGCCACCTTGGTTTCGCCATTTTTCTGCAACTCCGGTTTCCATCCTCGTTTTTCCTCAGGACATGTGGAGCCTTCTGACTGTCCTGGAGTGGATTCTGTGGTGGATAGGTTGCAGCGAATCTGGAATCATGTGGTGGACAACTTGAAGTTGTCACAGGAGAAGGCTCAGCGTTTTGCCAACCGCCGCCGCGGTGTGGGTCCCCGACTTCGTGTTGGGGATTTGGTATGGCTGTCTTCTCGATTTGTTCCTATGAAGGTCTCCTCTCCCAAATTTAAGCCTCGATTCATTGGTCCTTACAGGATATTGGAGATCCTTAATCCTGTGTCCTTTCGCCTGGATCTTCCGGTGTCGTTTGCCATTCACAACGTATTTCATAGGTCCTTGTTGCGGCGGTACGTTGTGCCTGTGGTTCCTTCTGCTGAGCCTCCTGCTCCGGTGTTGGTTGAGGGCGAGTTGGAGTACGTGGTGGAGAAGATCTTGGATTCTCGTCTCTCCAGGCGGAGGCTTCAGTACCTGGTCAAGTGGAAGGGCTATGGTCAGGAGGATAATTCCTGGGTGGTCGCCTCTGATGTGCATGCGGCCAATTTAGTTCGTGCCTTTCACGCCGCTCATCCTGATCGCCCTGGTGGTCTTGGTGAGGGTTCGGTGACCCCTCACTAAGGGGGGGGTACTGTTGTGAATTTACCTTTTGGCTCCCTCTAGTGGCTACTAGTGATTTTACTCTGGGTATGTCTATCATCCCTTGTATGCTCACCTGGGTCGTTAGGTCAGGGGTGTTGCTATATAAGCTCCCTGGACCTTCAGTTCAATGCCTGGCAACGTTGATATCAGAGCTAATCTGTAGTGCTCTTGTCTACTGATCCTGGTTCCTGCGTGATTAAGCTAAGTCCGCTTTCTTGCTTTTTGCTATTTGTTTTTGTTTGCATTTTTGTCCAGCTTGTTCATTATCTGTATCCTTTCCTTGCTGGAAGCTCTAGGGAGGCTGGAGTTCTCCCCCCGGGCCGTTAGACGGTTCGGGGGTTCTTGAATCTCCAGTGTGGAATTTTGTTAGGGTTTTTGTTGACCATATAAGTTATCTTACTACATTCTGCTATTAGTAAGCGGGCCTCTCTTTGCTAAACCTAGTTCATCTCTGTGTTTGTCATTTCCTCTTACCTCACTGTTATTATTTGTGGGGGGCTTGTATCCTACTTTTGGGGTCTATTCTCTGGAGGCAAGAGAGGTCTTTGTTTTCCTCTTCTAGGGGTAGTTAGTCCTCCGGCTGGCGCGAGACATCTAGCGACCAACGTAGGCATGTTCCCCGGCTACTTCTAGTGTTGGCGTTAGGAGTAGATATATGGTCAACCCAGTTACCACTGCCCTATGAGCTGGATTTTTGTACTTCGCAGACTTGCTGATATCTCTGAGATCCTCGCCATTGGGGTCATAACACTCCTGTGCCAGTCAGTGTCAGAGCGAGGAACAATATTTGCTCCAATCCGACACAGCTCCGTACACCTATTACACACACGAATCTGTTCCATACCCCTCGTACACACACGGCTCTTCTCCATACTCCTCATACACACACGGCTCCTCTCCATACACATCGCACACACACATGACTCCACTCCATACACCTCATACACACACGGCTCCTCTCCATACACCTCGTACACACACACGACTCCACTCCGTACACCTTGTACACACACTCTTCTCCATACACATTGCACTCTCTGCTCTGCTCCATATACCTTGTACACACACGGCTCCACTCTGTACACACGTGGCTCTGCTCCGTTCACCTCGTACACACGCAGCTCCGCTCCGTACACCTTGTACTTGCACGGCTCCGCTTCATACACCTTTCACACACTGCTCAGATCCGTACACCTCTTACACACGTGGCTGTGCTCTGTACACCTCATACACACGGCTCCGTACACCACTTACACACATGACTCCGCTCCACACACCTTTCACACGCTGCTCCGATCCATACACCTCGTACACACACGGCTCTGCTACATCCACACTGTAAACACCTCCTGACATCACACATACGCTTACCCTCGTCCAGCACCATGACAACCAGCAGACAGTGTCAGGCTTAGCTTAATGTCAGACATTGCAAGGCTGCAGCACCCAATGAGGCTCAATTGCATGTGAATTATTGGTGAGGCTGCCAGTGGGGAAAAATAACAAGCCACATTAATTAGCCCTCTCCCAGGGAGCTGCAGCTGCTGCTGCTCCTCCTCCTCCAGCATTCACTGGACTGTGACATCGACTAGTGATGATAGTCCCTCTGCAATTACAGCACTGAGCAGCCGCCCAAGGCCAGTTACAGAGGAGGAAGCCTGTGACAAGTCTCCATCCCACCCTGCTCTGCCCCACTCATTTCACACAGGATTAGCCAGGCATTAGCTCCACTGCTGCTTACACTGGCACCCGTTCGGCAGGTAAGCTGTTACTAACTAAAGTGACATACCTCAAATGCCCCCTCTCTCCCTCTCTGTCTCTGAGCTATACTGCACTGCATACGGAGGGGGCATGGCTTAACACAAGGGGGCGTGTTGGCTGCTTCTCCTGCTGTCTGCTGGAAGCAGAGCGTCCTGTGTGGGAGGGCGGGCAAAGGCTCAAAACCGGGACTGTCCCGCAGAATGAGGGACAGTTGGGAGCTATGCAATTGAATACTGGGAGCTGGCGAGCTGCAGCTTCTCTGTGCCGGCTGTCAGCTTGACAGTCAGCACAGAGAACAACTGACTCCCAGACTGGGGGCGGTAGAATGCAGCTGCTGGGGGGACACTGCGGACCGCCGTATTAGGTGGCCTGACTGCGTCCCCCTGCCAACTGCGCCCGGGGCACATGCCTCAGCTGCCCCCCCCAGATACGCCACTGCATGGCGACATGGGAGTGTAAGCTAAGCTACGTCCGTCTTGACACTTGTTCTTTCTTGTAAGAATGTCATTGCTATAAGATTGGAGGATGACTAATGTAGTACCAAATTTCAAGAAGGGTAAGAAGGTGGATCTGTACAACAGCCATCAGGTAAGTTTGAGATTACTGGTGTTCAACATTTTTTAAAGCATTATAAGAGATCGCTACAAAAAGTGTAATGCATAGAACAATATAATAACTGACAGCAGGCATGGTTTCATGAAAAATATGTTATATCTAACCAGCATTCTACAATTCTATCAAATCGTAAGTGCAAATCTGGATGCTGACCAAGCAACTGATGTGATTTGTCTTGACTTTGCAAAGGCATTTGATACTGTAGCACAACACAGCCTGGTACTAAGGCTTCAGAAGCAGGGAGCAGGGGACTCTATATGCACACGAGTATTAACTGGTTAAGTGACAGGAAACAAAAAGTTGTAATTACAATCTGTTGTAGCAGAGATGTGTGAACTGCACCAGTATTCACAGAGAAGAGTTTGTTATGCCATTGCACCCCATTGTTTCTTTGTGATAACAGGGGTAGTGCACACTCCCCAGAATTTGAAAGCAATATTTAAATGCCTAAACTACAGCACTAGGAGTGTACTACAGTAGAGGTAGATACAGGCAGATGCTGGCTATGTAAACATAGCCAGAATTTATTGCAACTACTTCATACTTTAATGAATTGTGATGAAAATGCACATCATAGTTTGTTGACCAGTTAAGAGATTACCTAATTTAGAGGTTTTGCATTGAGGACTGCAGTCCTTTGCAAACTTTGCAGTAAGTTGTAGGTTGTTTAGCAACTAAGAACAAGAAAGCATATTTCAAAACATCAGAAAAAGTGATTGCATTTGTGAGTGATTTGTGTAAAGTGTATGATTTAAGATTCAGTTACTGTTGTGCCCCTGTCTCATCTTTACAGGACCCAATCACCTGTGCTGTGCTGCACATTGGGTTTTACAAGTGGCTTGACATGCCTCAATGACAGCATTTCCATATAAATTTTAAGGCAAATTTTTACAAATACCTGTGTCTGAACATACTAGTACTATGTTTCTGTTATTTGTTCAGACTTCTGCAAACTCTGCATCCTACCAGCAGGTAATCTCACCTCTTGCTGAATGCTGTTTGAACTATTATTGAAGTTTGACATATCTTCATCTGCTGCTGTTAAATTCACTACTTGCTGTGAATATCCTGAATTGTTGTTGGTCTATTAGTATTACCTACACCTGAGTAACTGCTTGAAACCTGTTGTCTTCATACACATGGTTAAAATTGTTGGCACCCCTCGTTTAATGACAGAAAAACATACAATGGTCACATAAATAACTTGAATCTGCCAAAAATAATAATAAATAAAAAATCTATGAAAATCAACAAATGAAAGTCAGACATTGCTTTTCAACCATGCTTCCATAGAATTAAAAAAATCAAAAAATAAAACTCATGAAATAGGCCTGGACAGAAATGATGGTACCCTTAACTTAATATTTTGTTGCACAACTGTTTGAGGCAATCACTGCAATTAAACAATCCCTGCAACTGTGAGACTTCTGCATCATTTGACAGGTATTTTGGCCTAGTCCTTAACAACAGTTCTTCTTTGTTTGATGGCTTGTGACTATCCATCATCCTTTTGATTACATTTCAGAGGTTTCCAATGGGGTTCAGGTCAGAGATTGGGCTGCCCATGACAGGGTTTCGATGTGGTGGACTCTTAACTTTTGCCAGAGCTGTATATATATATACAGTACAGACCAAAAGTTTGGACACACCTTCTCATTTAAAGATTTTTCTGTATTTTCATGACTGAAAATTGTACATTCACAATAAAGGCATCAAAACTATGAATTAACACATGTGGAATTATATACTTAACAAAAAAGTGTGAAACAACTGAAATTATGTCTTATATTCCAGGTTTTTCAAAGTAGCCACTTTTTGTTTTGAAGACTGCTTTGCACACTCTTGGCATTCTCTTGGTGAGCTTCAAGAGGTAGTCACCAGGAATGGTCTTCCAACAATCTTGAGGAGTTCCCAGAGATGCTTAGCACTTGTTGGCCCTTTTGCCTTCACTCTGCGGTCCAGCTCACCCCAAACCATCTCAATTGGGTTTAGGTCTGGTGACTGTGGAGGCCAGGTCATCTGGCGTAGCACCCCATCACTCTCCTTCTTGGTCAAATAGCCCTTACACAGCCTGCAGGTGTGTTAGGGGTCATTGTCCTGTTGAAAAATAAATGATGGTTCAACAAAACGCAAACCGGATGGAGTAGCATGCCGCTGCAAGATGCTGTGGTAGCCATGCTGGTTCAGTATGCCTTCAGTTTTAAATAAATCCCCAACAGTGTCACCACCAAAGCACCCCCACCCCATCACACCTCCTCCTCCATGCTTCACGGTGAGAACCAGGCATGTAGAGTCCATCCGTTCACCTTTTCTGCATCACACAAAGACACGGTGGTTGGAACCAAAGATCTCAAATTTGGACTCATCATACCAAAGCACAGATTTCCACTGGTCTAATGTCCATTCCTTGTGTTCTTTAGCCCAAACAAGTCTCTTCTGCTTGTTGCCTGTCCTTAGCAGTGGTTTCCTAGCAGCTATTTTACCATGAAGGCCTGCTGCACAAAGTCTCCTCTTAACAGTTGTTGTAGAGATGTGTCTGCTGCTAGAACTCTGTGTGGCATTGACCTGTTCTCTAATCTGAGCTGCTGTTAACCTGTGATTTCTGAGGCTGGTGACTCTTATAAACTTATCCTCAGAAGCAAAGGTGACTCTTGGTCTTAATTTCCTGGGGCGGTCCTCATGTGTGCCAGTTTCTTTGTAGCGCTTGATGGTTTTTGCCACTGCACTTGGGGACACTTTCAAAGTTAACCCAATTTTTCGGACTGACTGACCTTCATTTCTTAAAGTAATGATGGCCACTCGTTTTTATTTACTTAGCTGCTTTTTTCCTGCCATAATACAAATTATAACCGTCTATTCAGTAGGACTATCAGCTGTGTATCCACCAGACTTCTGCACTACACAACTGATGGTCCCAACCCCTTTATAACGCAAGAAATCCCACTTACTAAACCTGAGAGGGCACACCTGTGAATTGAAAACCATTCCCGGTGACTACCTCTTGAAGCTCATCAAGAGAATGCCAAGAGCATGCAAAGCAGTCATCAAAGCAAAAGGTGGCTACTTTGAAGAACCTAGAATATAAGGCATAATTTCAATTGTTTCACACTTTTTTGTTAAGTATATAATTCAACATGTGTTAATTCATAGTTTTGATGCCTTCAGTGTGAATGTACAATTTTCATAGTCATGAAAATACAGAAAAATCTTTAAATGAGAAGGCGTGTCCAAACTTTTGGTCTGTACTGTATATACACTCACCGGCCACTTTATTAGGTACACCTGTCCAACTTCTTGTTAACACTTAATTTCTAATCAGCCAATCACATGGCGGCAACTCAGTGCATTTAGGCATGTAGACATGGTCAAGACAATCTCCTGCAGTTGAAACCGAGCATCAGTATGGGGAAGAAAGGTGATTTGAGTGCCTTTGAACGTGGCATGGTTGTTGGTGCCAGAAGGGCTGGTCTGAGTATTTCAGAAACTGCTGATCTACTGGGATTTTCACGCACAACCATCTCTAAGGTTTACAGAGAATGGTCCGAAAAAGAAAAAAAATCCAGTGAGCGGCAGTTCTGTGGGCGGAAATGCCTTGTTGATGCCAGAGGTCAGAGGAGAATGGGCAGACTGGTTCGAGCTGATAGAAAGGCAACAGTGACTCAAATCGCCACCCGTTACAACCAAGGTAGGCCTAAGAGCATCTCTGAACGCACAGTGCGTCGAACTTTGAGGCAGATGGGCTACAGCAGCAGAAGACCACACCGGGTACCTCTCCTTTCAGCTAAGAACAGGAAACTGAGGCTACAATTTGTACAAGCTCATCGAAATTGGACAGTAGAAGATTAGAAAAACGTTGCTTGGTCTGATGAGTCTCGATTTCTGCTGCGACATTCGGATGGTAGGGTCAGAATTTGGCGTAAACAACATGAAAGCATGGATCCATCCTGCCTTGTATGGAGCATCTTTGGGATGTGCAGCCGACAAATCTGCGGCAACTGTGTGATGCCATCATGTCAATATGGACCAAAATCTCTGAGGAATGCTTCCAGCACCTTGTTGAATCTATGCCACGAAGAATTGAGGCAGTTCTGAAGGCAAAAGGGGGTCCAACCCGTTACTAGCATGGTGTACCTAATAAAGTGGCCGGTGAGTGTATATATCCTACTATATAATTGTCTAAGGGTCACTTCCTTCTGTCTGTCACAGATATTCATTGGTTGGGGCCTTTGTCTGTCATGGAAACCAAGTCGCTGATTGGTCGTGGCAAAACGCCCACGACCATTGCCACGACCAATCAGCGACGGACATAGTTTGGCAGCAAAATGGCCGCTGCTTTACTGCCCTGCAGTAAGCGCTGAGCGCTCACACAGGGTTAATGCCAGCGTTCACAGACCGTGGTGTAACACACTCTGTTATCGCAGCTATTAACCCTGTGTGACCAACTTTTTACTATTGATGCTGCATATGCAGCATCAATAGTAAAAAGATCTAATGTTACAAATAATAATAATAAAAAAAGCATTATTCTCACCCTCCGACGTGGTGCGCTGTCCTCGGCAGTGCAAGCGGCAGGTTCCGGTGCCAAGGATGCTATGCGAGAAGGACCTGCCATGACGACACGGTCATGTGACCGCAACGTCATCACAGGTCCTGCGCTCATACCAACCCTGGGACCGGAAGCTGCCATGGGCATCGTACACAGGTGCCAGGACTTCAAGGGGCCTTCGGAAGGTGAGTATATGTTTATCTTTTATTTTAAGTCTTTTTTAACCACGCATATAGTGCCCACATTGCTATATCCTACGTGGGCCTACGTAGCTGTGCAATACACTACATGACTGTGTTATATACTACGTGGCTGTGCAATATACTACGTGGCTCTGTGCTATATACTCCATGGCTTGTGCTATATACTACGTGGGCTGTGCAATATACTCCATGGGCTGTGCAATATACTCCGTGGGCTGTGCAATATACTACGTGGCCTGTGCTATATACTTCATGGCTGTGCTGTATACTCCGTGGGCTGTGCAATTTACTCCGTAGGCTGTGCAACATACTCCGTGGCCTGTGCTATATACTACGTGGGCTGTGCAATATACTCCATGGGCTGTGCAATATGCTCGGTGGGCTGTGAAATATACTCCGTGGCTGTGCAATATACTCTGTGGGCTGTGCAATATGCTACGTGGCTGGGCTATATACTGCATGGGCTGTGCAATATACTACGTGGGCTGTGCAATATACTACGTGGCTGGGCTATATACTGCATGGGCTGTGCAATATACTACATGGCTGTGCTATATACTATGTGGCTGGGCAATATACTACATGGCTGGGCAATATACTATGGGGCTGGGCAATATACTCCGTGGCTGTGCAATATACTACGTGGGCTGTGCAATATACTACGTGGCTGGGCTATTTACTGCATGGGCTGTGCAATATACTACGTGGCTGTGCTATATACTATGTGGCTGGGCAATATACTATGTGGCTGGGCAATATACTACATGACTGGGCAATATAATACGTGGACATGCATATTCTAGAATACCCGATGCATTAGAATCGGGCCACTATCTAATATATATATATATATATATATATATATATATATATATATATATATATATATGTTACTGCCCAATAAAATAAGGGGAATACTAAAATGCCACATCCTAGATATCACTAAACAAAATATTCCAGTTGTAAATATTTATTCCTTACATAGTGGACTATGTTAAGAACAATGAAACCTAAAAATTATCCATGTAAATCGCAACAAATATCCCACGGAGGTCTGGAGTTGGAATGATGCTCAAAATCAAAGTGGAAAATTAAGTTACAGGTCGATCCAACTTCAGTGGAAATGCCTCAAGACAAGGAAATGATGCTCAGTAGTGTGTGTGGCCTCCACATGCCTGTATGACCTCTCTATAATGCCTGGGCATACTAATGATGAGACAGCGGATGGTCTCCTGAGGGATCTCCTTCCAGACCTGGACTAAAGCATCCGCAAACTCCTGGACAGTCTGTGGTGCAATATGACGTTGGTGGATGGTGCGAGACATGATGTCCCAGATGTGTTCAGTCAGATACAGGTCTGGGGAAGGAGCGGGCCAGTCCATAGCTTCAATGCCTTCATCTTGCAGGAACTGCTGACACACTCCAGCCACATGAGGTCTGGCATTGTCCTGCATTAGGAGGAACCCAGGGCCAACTGCACCAGCATATGGTCTCACAAGGGGTTTGAGGATCTCATCTCGGTTCCTAATGGCAGTCAGGCTACCTCTGGCAAGCGTATGGAGGGCTGTGCGGCCCTCCAAAGAAATGTTTACCCCACACCATTACTGGCCCACTGCCAAACTGGTCATGCTGAAGGATGTTGCAGGCAGCAGATCGCTCTCCACGGCGTCTCCAGACTCTGTCACGTCTGTCACATGTGATCAGTGTGAACCTGCTTTCATCTGTGAAGAGCACAGGGTGCTAGTGGTGAATTTGCCAATCCTGGTGTTCTGTGGCAAATGCCAAGCGTCCTGCATGGTGTTGAGCTGTGAGCAGAACCCCCATCTGTGTACATCGGGCACTCAGACAATCCTCATGGAGTCTGTTTCTAACCATTTGTGCAGACACATGCACATTTGTGGCCTGCTAGAGGTCATTGTCATGAATCCCCAATGGCTAGGGATAGCACAGGACAAGCAAAGTATAACAAATATCGGACGAGCTCTAGGGTGATGGAACCTGGGCTGACCGCTGCCCTACGCCTGACAAACGCAACTAGAGATAGCCAGGGAGCGTTCCTACGTTGGTTCTAGACGCCACGCACCAGCCTAAGAGCTAACTAGTACTGCAGAGAAAACAAGACCTCACTTGCCTCCAGAGGAATTAACCCCAAAGGTACAGTTGCCCCCCACATGTATTGACGGTGAAATGAGAGGAAGGCACACACATAGAGATGATGTATATAGCTTTAGCAAATAGAGGCCCGCTGAAAACTAGAAAGCAGAATGATACAAAAGGGGACTGAGCGGTCAGCAAAAAACCATAGTCAAAAAAACCATCCTGAGATTACAAGAACCCATGTGCCAACTCATGGCACATGGGGAGAACCTCAGTCCACTAGAGCAACCAGCTAGCATAGAGACATTCTAAGCAAGCTGGACCAAAAACCAAACAACTGAAAATCAGCACTTAGCTTATCCTGAAAGATCTGGGAGCAGGTAGGCAGGAACCAAACAGAGCACATCTGAACACATTGATAGCCGGCAAGGGAAATGACAGAAAGGCCAGGTAAAATAGGAAACACCCAGCCTCTGATGGACAGGTGGAAACCAAAGGCCGCAACCCACCAAAGTCACCCAGTACCAGCAGTAACCACCAGAGGGAGCCCACCAACAGAATCCACAACAGGTCATTTTGCAGGGCTCTGGCAGTGCTCTTCCTGTTCCTCCTTGCACAAAGGCTGAAGGTAGTGGTCCTGCTGCTGGGTTGCTGTCCTCCTACGGCCCCCTCCATGTCTCCTGGTGTACTGGCCTGTCTCCTGGTAGCGCTTCCAGCCTCTGGACACTACGCTGACAGTCAGCAAACCTTCTTGCCATAGCTCACATTGATGTGCCATCCTGGATGAGCTGCACTACCTGAGCCACTTGTGTGGGTAGTAGTGTCCATCTAATGCTACCACGAGTGTGAAAGCACAACCAACATTCAAAAGTGACCAAAACATCAGCCAGAAAGCATTGGTATTGAGATGTGGTCTGTGGTCCCCACCTGCAGTACCACTCCTTTATTGAGTGTGTCTTGATAATTGCCAATAATTTCCACCTGTTGTCTATTCCATTTGCAAAACAGCATGTGAAATTGATTGTCAATCAATGTTGCTTCCTAAGTGGACAGTTTGATTTCACAGAAGTTTGATTTACCTGGAGTTATATTCTGTTGTTTAAGTGTTCTCTTTATTTTTTTGAGCAGATATATATATATATATATATATATATATATATATATATATATATATATATACACACACAAGTAGGCAAAATGTGATTTATATAGAATAAGACATCGGATCGCAGATAACAAGAACATATGACCTGCATACCCATTGATGCGGGTTGATCCTGCTGACACATTCCCCAAAAAGAGAATCTGGAGAGGGGATCCTTTTAATATTCTTCATCTCCACCTGGTGCAGCCTTCATCTCTTCATCTTTGTTAAAAAGAAAGATGGGTCTGTGAGACCATGCACAAACTGTTTGGGTCTGAATAAAATCACTCTGAAAGATTGTCATGTGCGTGACAGCGCAAGAATCACTGCCAGCACTATGGTAAGATTATTACCGCCAGTCAGAGATCTGAGGTTCCTATGTTGTCAGGTGACAGCATGAGCAAGCAGCTGTGACGGCGGTAAAATGGTTACCTCCAATCACACGCATTTGCTGATGAGATCATACTACTTCCATTAGCCTACACCTGCCTGTTGCTCATAACAGTGATAGCAGGTGCCACTGATGGGAGTATTAATTAGCCTGCATCTGTGAGCTATAAAAAAAGTTGTTACCCAGCTGTTCCATAAGTGAAGTCATTAGGGTTCAGCTATGATCTCCAGTGATCTTTATCATAGGAGCTCAGCGCTTAACACTGACCTGAGCGACTAAGCTCCTGCCAGTGTATTCTGGCTGGCGAGGATAGCCGTTACATCATCTGGATCATCGTGGGACAGTATGGGTTATTTTCGCATTGGACAGGTGAGCAATATGATTGTTTATTATTTTTCTTCTTTTTCACAGAACATGGGCATCGGTGGATTAAGCGTAAGGTGAGTATTATGATTGTTTATTATTTTCTATTTTTTACAGGTGACAGGGGTTTCAATGGATTTGACCTAAGATGAGTATTACTGTGCTTTTTTATTTTTCTTTCAAATAAAGGATTTTATACTGTGTATTTTTTACAATTTGTGTGGGTTAGTAATGGGAGTGTCTTATAGACACCGCTTCATACTAACCCCTGGGTTTGATGTCATCTGACAATACAAAGCTGACATTGACCCCACAAATATTATCCAACTTTCCACCACAGCAGGGCAAGTGGGAAAAGTGAGGCTAAGCACCATATTTGGTGCATCTTATTGATGCACCATTTCTGGGGTGGCTCAGAGCTGTTGTTTTTAGTCTTGAAGTTGGCCAATATTCATGTCTCTTTGCTATGCTATTAAAATCAGCCTGCAACTGTCTGCATAGCCTTCAGTATAGGAGAGGCCCCATCCAATATATGACTTGAGATTCCCCTATAATCAATAATCAGTAAAGGCTAAACAGACAGCTGTGAGCTGCTATTAATAACCTAGGAAGGGGCCATAGTTATTGGCCCCCTCCCAGACTTTAAACATCAGCTCTCAGCCATCTCAGAAATTGCAAATCCATTAGATGCGACAATTTTGACACTTAACCTTGCTCGTCCCACTTTCTTTGATATGGCAGCAAGCTGGGTAATATTTGTGGGGTTTATGTCAGATTTGTAATGTCAGCTGACATCAAGCCTACAGGTTAAGAATGGAGAGACATCTGTAAGACATCCACAGTACTAACCCCATGGTCTTATTTTACTAAAGACAGCAAGAATAATGTCCTTTATTTGAAATAAAACTCACCTCTCTCTTTTACCCATTTATTTAACCAAAATAAAAAACATCATATTCCTCACCTGTCTGCCGAGAAGAAAATCCATATCTGTCCCTTCAAGATGTCACTGCTCGCTGAGTGATAAATTTTCTCACAATGCAAGTGGTGAGTAAGTGAGGTGACCAGAGTTCATTAGCTATGAACAATGGTTACCTTTTTCATTTCAGCAACACACACTGCAGGAGTGTAATTACGCTTCTCTCTGTGTATTCCAGCTGGCATGGAAAGCAGTCGCATGACTGATGTGACTGTGTTACAAATCATCCAGATCATCGTGGGACAGATATGGATTATCTTTTTGTCAGACAGGTGCAGAATTTGGTGTTTTATTATTTTTCGTCTTTTACAGGGGACATGGGCATCAGTGGATTATTTTGTCGAACAGGTGAGTATAACTAAGTATGCTTTTTCTTTTTTAATTTTTTTAAATAAATGGGTAAAAGAGGGTGGGGAGTTATACTTTATTCTTGCTGTGTCTTTATTATAATCATACTATGGGGTTAGTAATGGGGCGTCTTATTTACGTCTCTCCTTTACTAACCTGTAGGCTTGATGTCAGCGACCATAAAACTGCTGACATCAACATCAACCTCATAACTATTACCCCATTTGCCACTGCACGGGGCAAGTGAGAAGAGCTGGGAAAAGCCCCCGAATTGGGGCATCTAATAGATGTGCCTTTCCTGGGGCAGCAGCGGGCTGATATTTCTAGACTGCAGGGAGTCAATACCTATGGCCCTTTCCCAGTCTGAGATTACCAGCCCATTTAGCTTGGCTGGTTCTCAAAAATTAGGTGGACCCCACATTGTTTTTTTTTTAATATTATTTATATAATTAAAAATACGCTTGGGACCTCTCTATTTTTGATAACCAGCCAATATAAAGCTTAGAGCTGGAGTTGCAGCCCACTGCTGTTAGCTTTACCTGCATTGATTAATAAAATAGAGGGGAAACAATCCATTTTTATTTATTTAATTATTTGTTGTACTGGCGCCTGCTGATGAATTCTCTTATTGCCCTCATGTCCCAAGTGTACATCCTCTACATCTAGAGAATTTTTTTTTTTAATCATTATCAACAAGATGTTTTAATGGTTGAGTTAACAAAATAATTCAAGGACAGCCTGGATGGTTTTTTTATGTCAAGTAAAATATTTCCAGCTATGGGTACTAGATTCTGTGAGGGGACATTGAATCAGGAAACCAGTTTGATTTCTGGATGTGTAGTCAAGAAGAAATGTGGACTCAAGAAAATTAACAACTGCATTTTTCCCATCCTCTGGATTAACAAGTTTTGTCATAGGATGAAATTGATGGACTTGTGTCTTATTTCATCTTTAATTCTATTAAACTATGAACAGCAGCAGTATTAGCAAAAATGATTTTTTATGCCAACCTAGGATAAATGGTTAATTGCAGGTCTGATCTAGAAAGTAAATATAGATAGCTGATAAACAAGCAGAAGTTTGCTGAAGAGATGCTTATGGCCCCGTCACACTTAGCGACGCTAAAGCGATCCCGACAACGATACGACCTGTCAGGGATCGTTGCTGCGTCGCTATGTGGTCGCTGGTGAGATGTCAAACAGTGAGATCTTCCCAACGATCGCTGCTGCGATCTCACTGTTTGACATCTCACCAGCGACCTGTAGCGACCTGTACAACGATGTCACATGAGAGCTATTATGACGATTCAGTGTCTGAGTCGTCAACGAGGTCGTTGGTAAGGTGTCAAACACAGCGATGTGTGCTACCCAGCGGGACCTCAACCATCAAAAAAAGGTCCAGGCCATTCCGACACGACCAGCGATCTCACAGCAGGGGCCTGGTCGCTGCTACGTGTCACACATAGCGAGATCGCTACTGAGGTCACTGTTGCGTCACAAAACTTGTGACTCAGCAGCGATCTCACTAGCGATCTCGCTTAGTGAGACGGGGGCTTTAGCAAGCTGAGTGAAGTGCTCAGTGAAGTGAGGGAAATTCCTAATTTGCATATAGTAAATGCATATTATGCTTAATGAATATGCTTACTTCTTAAAAGGCCTTTAATGATGATGTCAAAGTTCATTGACAGGTCAAAGCAATACCTCAGCGTGGACTTGCATTAAAGGAAATGACCCAAGGGGAAAGACCCTTGAGTTGGCATCTAAGCCAGAACAGGTGAGCAACAATAATATTATAGAACAAGCAAAAAATTGGAAGATGTTGATAAATTAAAACTAATACACACAGGCCACAGTAATCACCTTGTTGCATGTATGTTAAATGGAAATGAAATAGGGATTACAGGACAGGAGAATGAATTAGTTAAGAAAGGAAGTTCAGCAGCAGTACTCAGAGTCAAACAGCAGCTGCAAAAGCAAATATGATTAGATTTTGTATAAAAAGAAGACAGAATATCTTGTTTTCAGTCTAATATTATTCTGCAAAGTAAATAACTGTAAAGGAATTAAAGTGCGTTCCTATAACCCTTAAAAAACTAAAAAATAATAATAAGTTTTAAAAAACACCTTGAAAATGCTATAGTGCCACAACAATAGAACATACCGGTCTGAATAACCAGACCAAAAAGCTGGAAATTGGGATTCTTTCATACCATACTAGTAATAATAATAATAATAATAATAATAATAATAATCTTTATTTATATAGCACCAACATATTCCGCAGCGCTTTACAGTTTAACAGTAAGACAAAATAAGACGACCCTGCCCGTGAGAGCTTACAATCTACAATGAGGTGGGGGAGATACAAAGTACAGGTGTGTATTTACAATGATGTGTTTACAATGATGGTCCAGCCATACTAGTCAATGGATTTATCAACCAACACTTATTCTGTCTCCCCTTACTTATATGAGGTTAGTAAAATATCAGGAAATAACAGACACTTATTCAGAGGAAGAGATGTGTTAAATTCAGATGTGGAATACTAAATGATCCCAGGCTACACCACTTGTGGTCTATGAATCCATGAATGAGATATCCATACTCCTACCCTGCCTGGCAGAGGAGGTTGGCACTCTAAATAGCGAGGTGTTGGCACCACTGCTCCAAGGTGGCTGTACCTAATCTCCCTGAATGTCCCTGATAAAACAGGTACTTCTAAGGTAACCTATATTAGACATAAAAAAATGGATGTAGCATATATCACTTATCATTTTGATGCTTGTTAATGGAAATAGTTTCCATGCCTCTACCTTGATGTGTTTCTCATCAAATAGGTTCATCAGGAGGCCAGAATTCATGTTTGAATGAGGTACAGATTCCGTGACAGTCATAAGCCCATTGAGGTATAACTGGGAAGAGCATGCTGTGCTTTTAAGTATGGTTCCACAGCCAGGGTACAACCCACAATGGAATCTTATTGGTTAATGCCAAAGTCTCTTATAACTACACTTATAAGTTAGTCATTTTGGCAGAAATCATAATTGGATAATCCCTTTGTACCCTCCCCATGCCATTTTTACATGTCAAAATCTTTGCTATCCTGTACCTCTCCTTCTGTGTTCTATAGTGGGATGCCCCTGCTCCGGCGCTACAAGAAGACTGGAATCGTAAGTGTCAGAACCAGAAGTACCTGCGCTCCACGCAACTAGGCTATCTGTGCGTGCATGACATAGATACATATATCAGTAGAGCGCTGACACATGGAGCACATATGCGTGTGGTAAAAGTTTCAGAGACCTACCATAGCCCTGGGATTTTATCCCCAGGGTAGGTCCGCCACATTAGCCAGACATTTTATAGCCACAATAGATAGTGTCCCACATGGGGTAAGTAATAGACACAGACAGTGGCAGATGTTAACCCGTAAGTATTGAGACAGAACACACTATGTCATATAGCAATTTAAGTTAATTTAGGAGACAACAGTTAAGGATATCAGAAAAGTATCTTGTGATCATTGCACATCTGAGTGCAATTGGAAAATATAGATAAAATAAATTCAGAATAAAAAAAAACACACACAGTGATGCATGTCAGCTACCTATAGGACCAAATAAATAGTTTAGAAGTGGAGGGCTCAGTAGAGGCACAAATTATAGAAAACAAGTATATAGGATCTGTTCATTGAGACCCTTAGGGCTCAATGATTGAATCATGAAGATCCATTCAGACTCCTTTTTGAAAGATTCTATTGTCCAGGTCTCCCCCTCTAACCCTTGGGCTAATGAGTTCAACCATGGAGAATGTTATATCATTCGAACAGCCATCATGTACACTGTTAATATGTCTCTGCAACTCTTATATGGTCTTTCCAATATAGTCGAGGGGGTAAGTACAGGTGGCTTTATATACTACACCTGATGTCTTATGGTTCCCAATATTTTATATAAAAGATTTCTCCTCTTACGATAAGTGACCTTTGGTGTTACTGGAGTGAGCCTCTTGAGATTTAAGTCTGCTAACAGGATGTTCCAGTACTTTTTCAGCACATTATAGACTTTATAAGATTGGCTGTCAAACGTGCCAGTGACGTGCTAGTGCCCTCTCGTACACCTTTATAATTTGAAAGCAGGGCGTCTGTTTCTAGTCAGGTAATGGGAAGAGGACTGTTTAATAATGGGTCATGGGTACACCCTCCCTAAGAATCCCCTAAGGAGATCCATCACCGGTGTCCTTAACTCACCAACGTGGGTACAGGTCCTCCTAATACGGAGGAACTGTCCTTTGGGTATACCTCTTTTCAGGGCTGAGGGTTGGTGTCTTTTAAAAAGTACCAATAATGATGATCAGGTTTTAGCAAAAAAGTGCTCACCAAAAACTAATACCTTTTAAAATATACATTATATCTTTTTACCAATAAACACAGACACAGCAAACAAACTAACTATAGTACTCCTTACCAGGCTAGAAAAAAGGGTAAAAAATAAATACAATGGTTTGCTGTGGAAAACATGATAAAACCTAGTTAACCCTGATAATTCCTTATACACCCCTACCTAACAGCGGAGTTGTCACACTCGTGCCCAGGTTGGTTGGCGCGGGAGTGTGAGGGGAGTGGCCCCACTGGACCACACACCAGACTACCCTGGAAGGGGCGTGACTAGGACAGCTGCCTTGGTCTTCTCTGGAGCCTCTGATGGTGAGGTCAGGCTTGTGCGACAGGCAGCTGCCAGGTGCTACTCCAGGGTGGTATCTGGCTGTGGCTGCTGATACCACCGGAGGAAAGGAACATGGCAGAGTCACTTGTGGGCAAACGGGTATGGCTGAGACACTGGCAGACAGGCGGGCATGGCTGGAACACTGGCAGGCAGGCACGGCTGATGCTCTGACAGGACAAGACACTGGCAGGACCAGTATACAGGCAGGTATGTAAAACAGGTAAGAACCTGTTCAGACAGGAGGGTTTATGGGAACAGGTAGAGAAAGACTGCAAGGAGCAGAGCAAAGCAGAAGCACGGGAGGTGGAGCCAAGAGCAGGAGGTGGAGACAAGTACAGAAATGCAGGAGGCGGAGCCAAGAGCAGGAGGTGGAGCCAAGTACAGAAATGCAGGAGGTGGGGCCAAATACAGCAACACAGGAGGTGGAGCCAAGAGCAGGAGGTGGAGCCAAGTGCAGAAATGCAGGAGGCGGAGCCAAGAGAAGGAGACATAGAAACAGAGCAAGGTATAACCGCAAGGAGAGGAGCCACTGAGAAAAGCCACAGAGTGCAGAGCCAAGAGCAGAGCAAAGCAAGACACAGAGTGCAGAGCCGAGAGCAGAGCAAAGCAAGACACAGAGTGCAGAGCCAAGAGCAGAGCAAAGCAAGACACTGAGTGCAGAGCCAAGAGCAAACAAGACATAGAGTACGCATAGCAGAGAAAGCACACCAAGACAGGGATATAAATGGACACAGGAACAGGACTAGACTAAGACAGAGTCAGGAACGGGACAAGGCACAGAGACACGGACACAGGCCAGGGTATGACGCCCCACTGGGTGGCGGACCCAGGACACAGGCCAGGGTACGAAGCCCCACTGGGTGGCTACACAAGGACACAGGCCAGGGTACGAAGCCCCACTGGGTGGCAAACACAAGAGTCACAGAGACAGGGCCTGGCACCTCAGCAGCTAAGAACTGATTGAGAGAGTAAGTTGCACAGGTCCCCACCAATGGGTGGGGAAGTCTTAAATACAGGAAGCCTCATGGCAATTGGCTGGGGACACCTTAGAAAGGTGCACACAGTCTCAGTAAGACACAGGAACTGCCGGCGCTGCCCCCTATGCACACAGTGAGCATGCACTGAGCAAGCAGCAGACATGAGGCACACAGCATAGAGCTGGCAGCAGTGCGAACTCACAATATGGCCCAGAGAAGTGAGTTTGTGTGTAGTGCAGGTGGGGGATGGATGGCCATACAGCAATGCCAGCAGGGTTGTTACAGTGCCCCCCCTATACGGCCCCTCTTCGTATGACAGGCAGCTTAAACACACCAAAGCTCCCAGAAAGCAGAGAAACAGTCATTAACTTTGAAGGAGAGGAAGTACTCTCGCCAGGGGAAGCCTCTCCTACTGACCCAGGGTTTTGGAGTACAGGCTTCACAGGGCTTAGACCACCTGAATGTTCTTTACAACCACAAGGATACTGTATTTCAATCTCAGCACCAGAATCAGGCTGCAGATTTGCCAGCCCCCTCTTATTAGACCTCTTGGATCTTGCTCGGGTGGCTGTTTTCCACAGATTGGGGAACAGGTGAGTCTTCGACGGAAGTGATGGTTTACCCACAGGTTTCTATCATCTGGACCATCTCTGTGAGCTTGCAGGGGAAGACTTTTCAGGAGATGCAGTACTAGGCTTATCAAAGGCCTTACAGAAGGCCACCAGGAAGGCTGGCAGATTTGAGGTGATGGGGTTCCCTGTTTCCCAGTTGAGCCACATCAAGGCATCTCCTGTTAGGTAGGTCATTAAGAAACCTACTTTATCCCAGTCTGTGGCTAAATAGGGAGCATGCCACTTGAAATAGCGCAAGCACCTCTCCAAGAACACACAACATTGCTTTGGATCACAAGTACACAGGCCAGGGTACGAAGCCCCACTGGGTGGCAAACACAAGAGTCCAAGGGCCTGGCACCTCAGCAGCTAAGAACTGACAGAGGGAGTAAGTTGCACTGGCCCCCACCAATGGGTGGGGAAGTCTTAAATACAGGAAACCTCATGGCAATTGAACGGTGACACCTTAGCAAGGTGCACACAGTCTCAATAAGACACAGGAACCGCCGGCGCCGCCCCGCTATGCACACAGTGAGAATGCACTGAGCAAGCAGCAGGCATGAGCCACACAGCATGGAGCTGGCAGCAGTGAGAACTCACAACATGGCCCAGAGAAGTGAGTTTGTGTGTAAAGCAGGTGGGGGATGGGAGGCCATGTAGCGATGCCAGCAGGGTTGTTACAGGAGGTTGTTACCCTACCTTGAATGAAAATTTGTGATAGGGGCACAAAGAAAGGAGGGGGGTGGGGGATAGTTTAAAGGTAATAGTTTTTGGTTGGTGACTATTACACTTTAATAGATTGTTGGTGCCAGTTAGCTTCTGATACAAACGTGTGCTCAAATGTCCATCATCCTCCTTCCGTATATTAAGATTCAAGAAAGCAATCACTCTTGTGCTGCCCTCACAGATAACTCTTAGACCAAGAGTGTTGACATTGAGAAGGTCAACAAAGAGAGGAACTCTGCCTCTGAGCCCGACCAAAGGATGAAGATATCCTGGCAGCATGGTGGCTAAGTGGTTAGCAGTGCAGCCTTGCAGCGCTGGAGTCCTGGGTTCAAATCCCACCAAGGACAACATCTGCAAGGAGTTTGAATGTTCTTCTCGTGTTTGCGTGGGTTTCTTCCAAGTACTCCAGATTCCTCCCTCATTCCAAATACATACTGATAAGGAATTTAGATTGTGAGCCCCATCAAGGACAGCGATGACAATGTGTGCAAAACTGGAAAGCGCTGCAGAATATGTTAGCGCTGTATAAAAATAAAGATTATTTATTACACTGGTCTACAAAAAAAAATTTCTGGCATGGACTTTAAGAACAGTTTTAGACTAATTTGAGGGTGCTGAATTTAAATCTGATCTTATAATTTCTCTATCACATCACGTTTTTTGCGCTATAGGTAAATAGCCCATTTTCATGAATTCCATGATAAATATAATTAGTGTATGAAAAGTGCCGGTTTATACGGTTCACTAAGGTAAATTTAGTTTTCATTTAGTCTCCCAATAAATGTGAGAATATCTTTGTTTTCTTTGAACATGCATAATTCCCATTTGTTATGATAAAACCCTTGTTGTCTGTGCTACTGAGACAGTAGAGCTACAGCAGAGCATTGGGTGAAAACTGAATGGCCTCAGCAACAGAGTTTGGCATCTGGCGATAAGAATGTCATACATGATCCTCTAGTGGATAGGAAGGACATTGTTTTTCCTCACTTACACATAAAACTTGGAATGATGAAGCAGTTCGCCAAAGCTCTCAATCACAGTGGAGAATGCTTTAACTATATATGTTCAACTTTTCCTGGAGAAGAAAAAGGCTGGAATATTTGATGGACCTCAAATAAGAACACTTATGAGAGACTCAAATTTTATCACATCAATGAATGAGACAGAAGAAAGAGCTTGGAATGCATTTTGTTATGTGGTGCAGAATTTTCTAGGGAATAAGAAAGCAGACAACTATGAAGAGATTGTGGAAGAGCTACTAATGAGTCTGCGAAATCTTGGATGTAGAATGCGTATCAAGATTCACTATTTACACAGCCATTTTGACTTTTTTCCAGAGAACCTTTGGGATGTGAGCGAGGAACAAGGGGAGCGTTTTCATCAGGACATTAAAACAATGGAAGAACGGTATCAAGGCCGTTGGGATTCACATATGATGGCTGACTATTGCTGGAGCTTGATGAGAGACAACCCAGAAGCTGTACATCACAGATCAGGCAAGAAAAGAAAGTTCAAATAACTGCCATTTGTCATTCATCTGTGTGCCATATGTATGTGTTTTTATATTTTGTAGTTTAATTCTGTAAGTATATTTGATTTACTGTACATAGACTTTGTAATCTTTGTTATTCCTTGATTAAAAATATAAAAATTTTGTGCCAAAAATCATGTGTTTTTATCATAAAACATTAGGAGTAATTTTCATCAAAAATTGAAAATATCTCGAAGTCCTGATGTGATAGCCAAAAATGGAGCTCATATTCGTAATCAGCAGCCAAAAATGACTTAAAATATGTTTTAAAACCTTTTGCCAGAAAAATTGTGTTGACCAGTGTTATTTATAGCCTCAATGTATCTGGCCCAGAGGCCAATATAGGGGTGCCGCCATCTGTCTTGGTCCTAAAAGTCTAAAATTTCCTCCTACCAGCCAAGGAACAAATTTACATAGATGGGAGCAGAGGGGCTCCTCATCGCAGTGCCAGTTCCTTGTTATGTGTGATGCTGCTGTAGAGTGCCTCTACATCTATGGAAGCCAAGATGACATGACTCTCCACAGCAACATCCTCCGACTGGGTTAGAAGATGTAATGTGTCCCGAACATATGATTGGAGGGGGTGACAAAGGGGTGCAGCATTTTGGCAATGTATACCCCACATTCTGTGTGATGAATAATATTTTTTATATATTCGGTGCATCTTCAGTGGCTTCAAGCCTTTATGTATTTTGGTCAAGGCATACAATGTGGGGTTGATGAGCACCTCTGGAACAAGAAATTTAAATTAATTCTCAGAGGTAAGGGATTTCCAACAGCCTCAAAGTTAACCATGAGAACATTGGTGAATGTTTGAGTAGGATTTCACAATAGTACCTCATAAGTACTGCGGTCATTTAAAATTGGAAAACATGACATATAGCCACCCATTGTCCCTTGTCCCCAAAAGAGATAGACTGCAGCTTATGGAGGCACTGCTCATACTATGCATATCCCACCTGCAGTGTGGACTATCAGCCTGGAGAGGGGCCAAAGTCATGTCCTGTGACTATAAACGGAGTACTGGTGTCAGGACTGTTAGACTTAGGGAGTTTGGTGACCCTGGTAAGGGCCACACTCCCCCACCATTTGGTCCCAGGGAAACACATGGTCATCTGCTGTATCCATGAGGATGCCAAGGACTATACCATTGCCAGAGTGCTTATGAAAACTAACTGTGGGATTGAGTCGAATGAGGACAGAGTGGCTAAGGACTTGCTACACTCGGTGATAATAGGGCGGGACTTTTGCCTGTTCTGGGGCTTGTGGGGGAAGTCGGGGATACCAAGTGTTCCAGACAGAAGCCAGTCCAACCCTGAGACAACACCATCGCAGCTGGAGGTTGATGAATTCCCCTTGTATGTCCTGGCTGGTGACAAGGACGAGACGGTGAACCATGAGGTTGGGATTCCTGAACTGGGGGGAGGGTGTCTGGTGGAAAGTTGGGGACTGCTCAAATGCGGGATCTTACCCTAAGGCTGGTTTCACACTTGCGTTTTGATCTGCAGTGTTTTTTAAAAAAACGCATGTGGTGAAAAAATGCATGTAAACACATGCAAACGCTGCGTTATTTAGACACATGCGTTTTTGCGCCCCCCCAAAAAAATGCGGGAAAATGTGGCGTTTTCCCACGTTTACATGTGTTTTTCCCGCGTTTGCGTTTTTGAAATGCATGCTGAGAAGTGTGTGACAGCTGCCAATCATCAAAATCAACCGGAAAACACACTATTAATAGAATTAGCTAGGGTTAGGGTTAGGGTTAGGGATAGGGTTAGGATCCCTAGGGTTAGGGGTAGCTTTTTATTAGAATGTCCTGGTCACCAGGTCACTGATAAGCCACCCCCCACCATCAAGGTGATAAAGGGATCCAAACCCTAACCCTACCCCTAACCCTACCCCTAACCCTAACCCTAAGGATCCAAACCCTAACCCTAACCCTACCCCTAACCGTAACCCTAGGGATCCAAACCCTAACCCTAACCCTACCCCTAACCCTAACCCTAACCCTAGGGATCCAAACCCTAACCCTAACCCTAACCCTACCCCTACTCCTAACCCTAACCCTAGGGATCCAAACCCTACCCCTAACCCTACCCCTAAACCTAACCATAACCCTAACCCTAACCATAACCCTTGGGATCCTAACCCTAACCCTAACCCTAAGGGTTAGGATCCTAACCCTAACCCTAAGGGTTAGGGTTAGGATCCCTAGGGTTAGGGTTAGGGTTAGGATCCCTAGGGTTACTAGGGATCCTAACCTTAGGGTTAGGGTTAGGTTTAGGGTTAGGATCCCTAGTGACCCTAGGGTTAGGGTTAGGGTTTTCTTGTTTTTTCTTGTGTTTAGGGTTAGGGTTAGGGTTTTCTTGTTTTTTCTTGTGTTTAGGGTTAGGGTTTTCTTGATTTTTCTTGTGTTTTCTTGTGTTTTTCGGTAAAAACGCATGCGTTTTTAACGCAAGCAAACACATGTCCTTAAAAACGCATGCGTTTACATAGACAGCAATGCATTTTTTTGCCGCGAATAAACGCATGTGTTTTTTGCGGCAAAAAAACACCGCTAGAAATTACTACATGTTGCATTTCTGCAAATGAACGCACGCGTCAAAAAACACATGCATTGCCGAAAATGCGTCAAAACGCACTCTAAAAAATGCATGCGTTTTTTAATGTTAAGTATAGGAAAAAAAACGCATGCGTTTTTTAGCGCTAAAACGCTGCAGATCAAAACGCAAGTGTGAAACCAGCCTAAAAGAGGCATTGAAAAATGTGACCATGATAAATGGGGTTATCCAAGAGCCAGGGGCTGACACCAGGTTTCCACATTTTGCATTAAATGAAGAGCTGCTGTATCGAGTCACTAAGCTGAGAGACGAAGTGGTAGAGCAGTTGTTAGTACTGGGTCCCTATAGGCATAGGGTGTTAGACCTTGCCCATTCCCATATCTTACGTGGGCATCTGGGAGTAGACAAAACACAAGAGTGAGTCCTTAGGAGATTCTACTGTCCTGGATGTCACAGAGATATTTTTAACTACTGCCGGTCCTGTCCTACTTGTTAGCTTACAGCACCCCATCTCCCATTTCCGAAGTCCCCGAGTGCCATTACCCATTATAGAGGTCCTATTTTACAGGATTGCCATGGACTTTGTGGGGACCCTGATTAAGTCCACCAGAGGACACCAATACATTCTAGTGGTGATTGACTATGCAACATGGTACCCGGAGGTGGTACCCCTTAGAAATTCCTCAGCTAGGAGCAAAGCCCGAGAGTTAGTCCATATATTTTCTCAGATGGGCCTGCCAAACAAGATCCTGTCAGACAAAGGCACACCGTTTCTGTCCAATGTGATTAGGGAGTTGCATAAGCCTGTCATGATTCATTTTTGAATTCGTGACAGCTCTGGCTCTGCTTTAATTTAAATGTTTTTTGCTTTCGGGCCAACAAAGGTTAATGTCAGTTTCCAAGTTGGCAGCTGCTGCATTGCTGGTCAGCTGATGTGGGTGGTGACCACTCCCACCATCCATTAAATAGCGACATGATGCATCAGCTGACTGTTGGTAATGGAATTTTCTATGTAGACCAGCCTTGCAGTTGCAGCTCTCTGGTGTCAGCGCTGAATCTGCTACTTCTGTGGAGTTCGGGGTCCTGTTTCTGTATCCTCTGCAGTATGGAGCTTGGCAGCGGAGCCTGGAGCTAAGTTGCTTGTTTATTTACCTTGTCTGTCTTGCATTTGTCACTATCCCCTGTGTTTGTACCATCTGCAGTGCTGAGGCTAGCGTGTTTGCTGGCCAGTGCACTAGACAGAGTTTAGTGAGGCTGTGTTAGGAGGTGCCCCATTGCCCGTTCCCTACAATTAGGGCCTTCCTCCGCATTTTCCCATCCCATTGTTGGTGTTTTGCCGTCTGCTGGACCGACTCTTGTGGGTCATGACAATATCCCCAATTGTACCATTCTTCCAGAGAACCTATAGCGCAAGCGGAGGCTCTTGCTCGCCTGATACAGACTCTCAAGGATGAGTTAACAGAGCTCCGGTATCAGGTGGTAAAGCAGCTTCAGCAGGTGTCTGGGTTCATGGTCTCGGCACTCAACTTAAGTGATCAAGCGGTAATTTAATGTTGTCCACTGTAGTAACAAAATGTTTTGGTCTTACATCAGACCTTCTTCAGTTACTACAAAAGGATTTTGGGGGGATAGAATAGTTTACCCTCATCCAATTCGGAACTGAGATCTTGGAAAGAATTTTATATAAAGCCTATGAAGGTCTCAAAAGCTTGAGAGCCTTGTGGTGGTCTGTAGAGGCTTTTTGGTCGTAGACCCATACACAGGTTTTTTTTTACCTGCAATACCTCCTTTGCTATATATGTCATTAAATGCCCCTGTGGATTACTGTATTTGGGGGAGACAACACGAGCCGTTAAGGTTTGTATCTTCAAACTTATAAGCACTATTCATTGTAAAAATACACTACTCCCGTCCCCATCACTCACCATTTCATTACCATGGGACACAGGATAGCATATCTGAAGTTTTAGATTCTCTAACAAGTACCATACTCCAGGAGGGGAGGGGACCGCATCAAACAGTTAAAACGACGGGAGGCATTATTTCCCCTAAAGGCCTTAATAGAGTGTATGACCTTCTATCATTCATATAAAACTCCCCCTATATTAAATTTGAAAAATGGGCTTGATATTTATAATATACATCTAATGTTTATGGATTTTATTTATACTATGTTTCAATGTATCAACATGTTATTTCAATATTGATGTTTTTGCCTTAATTTACAACTATAATGGCATTAGAACAGTTCCTATTATAACATGTTTTCTCTCTTCTTTCCTCTTAAAGCCGTCTTTATTAGAGATTATTCTCCTCCACATTTCGGTCTGCACCTATTCTCACTTGCACATTAGCAACAGCACTGCAGAATCTATATTCTTCATTCTACATCCCCCTCCTGTCACTAGGAACGCAGTGGAATGAATTTAGAATGGATGGAACGCAAAATCCTCCTGTGGAACGCACATCCATTAACATCCGGTGACGTCACGTCCGGTTTACAGCACCATGATGCTGTTTAGCTGTAATCAGCTACCGGAGCCTGCCCCTTCCTTTAATTAAATACACCTCCAGAGCGCTTACTGATAGGACCAGCGGTGGATGCTGCATCCACAAATGCCACTGAGGCACGCTGCACTTGACCCCATTGAAGTACTGGTTAGTCACCGGTCTGGCATCTCTCTTCCCCAACACCAAATTCCAGGCAGTCTATGTCAGGATATTTAACTTTGTGCATCCCTTCACAAACTGTAACATCTCCACTACTAAACTTTATGACGGAAAGTCAGATTGGTATGTGTTATTATAAACCATATGTCACACTGCGTATCCACTTGCCCCACCTTGAACTAGGCAATTTTCCATTCTAGATCAAGTATTCTTCCACTGAACCTATTGGTCCACCTGGTACAATAGACACACTGTAATCTGATGTGTGAATACACATTTTTATCACCATTTACTCTTTAGCATCACTCCTTAGACTCTTACTATGCTCACATTGCTTCTGATGTCATATTTCTTTGTACTCGAGATCATGATGTTGGTCAAAGTTTCTATGGTATCAACGTTTGCCACCATTTGCTACTGCTTACCGAACTGACCATCCTTATAACTTATTGACTGTATATACTTTATTTTGTTTATTTTATTATTTGTTCTTTTGATTCTATAATTCTTTTGTAGTAACTGAAGAAGGTCTGATGTAAGACCGAAACATTTATTACTACAGTGGACAACATTAAATTACCGCTTGATCACTTAAGTTGAGTGCTGAGTTTTTTAATGTATATATATTAACATTATATATATTATATTACATATATTGTGGGAACCTACTTTGGCACCCTTTCTAGTTGTGCGCACGGTTATCTATTCTATGGGTTCATGGTCTCGGCTCATTTCTTGTCATGTCATGTCGGTCATGCTGAACCGAAAACCAAGATTTCTCTGCCTGACAGGTTCTCTGGAGGGAGAGATATATTATATTTCAGGCTTCGCCCTTATTCTTCAGGGAGTGAGGAACAGCGTGTGAGTATTATAGTCTCCCATCTCAAGGGTCATCCCCAATCCTGGGCCTTCTCCCTTCTGACCAATTCACCATCTTTGCTGTCTGTGGATGAGTTTTTTGCTGCATTGGTGCTGGTGTATGGGTATCCTCATGGCATCTCCCTGGCTGAATCCCAACTCTGAAAGATCAAGCATGGGGGCTGGCTGGCTGAGGAGTACTTCTCACAGTTTTGGAGATGGGCCACTGACACTCAGTGGAATTACCCTGCTCTTAGGAGCCATTTCTTTCATGGTCTATCAGCTAGGCTTCAGGATACTCTGGTGCAATATGCTACTCCTGGGTCATTGAAAGCTGCCATGACCCTTGCTATCCGGGTGGACAGACACCCCAGGGAGAGACATACATCAAATCTATCCCTAGGTGTTCATTCTAGGTGAAGAGGGCACACTGGTACAGACAGACAAAACTATGCAGGTGGGATAAGTCTCTTCTCAGACTGAGTTGCCTGCAGTTCACTGTGGGACGGAGGCATGTTTCTACTGTCATCTTACGGATCATTACATTAATGTCTGCCCAACTCGTGCCAAAGTTGGTACTTCATCACCAAAGCCGATTTACCCTAGTCGTATAAAGTGAGGCAACCGGGGTGTGTACATTTCCTCCACCTTTATGTCTCAGTTTTCCATTTCTGCTGAAGTGGTGGTTGGTGGGGATACGGAGATGGTATCAGTTCTTGTGGACAGTGGAGCTGGAGTCAATTGGTGGAGTCTCGTTTTGTTCAGACCCATGGTCTGATCGGTAGGATGCTGGCGAGACCCATTTCTATTCATGCAATTGACTCTGTTCCTCTCAGCCAGAGGAGTTTGACCCAAGTCGTAGACAATATTAACTTGCGCATATGGACTCTTCATGAAGAGTCCCTGTCATGCTACATCTTGATGGGTACACCAATCCCAATCGTCTTAGGCCTTCCCTGACAATCTGGTCATAGATTGGTGGTCCGGGAAGTGAGTTGGGACCAGTCTTGTAAAGACTGTTGCCAGGGAGCTACTGTCTCTGCTGTCCTTCTCAAACCTACCCCTTCTTCTCCGGTGGAGGCAGATAAGGTGCTACCATGGAATAGGGGCAGGATTCAACCCTCACCACAGGTAAACCCTGAGTCTCCGGGTCCTCTCAGGAGGAGGGATCAGGGGAGGGTCATGGTTCCCCCTGAATGCAGTGAGGATATGAGTTTGGGGACATGGGGAATATCTCTGTTGTCTTTTCCTCAGGGAAATTACTGTCTGTTGGCAAATGTATGCGTGGAAATAAATGTTCAGGTCCAGACCTGTGTATGAATGAAAAAACTAAAAAGAACAGCACTACAAGAACCAAATAATAATAACAGAATCTTTATTAAATAACCAGTAAAAACACATCATGCGTATATTATAGGGATGACAAAAGATGACAAAGATCACCAAACAAAAGGCAGTATAGAATCCAACCGGTAGATAGTGTTACAACAGTGTGTACCAAGTTATAGCCATATATTCACTTCAGAAAGTGCAAGTGCATTGTGCTAATAGTATAATAATTACATTGGCCCATTATAATGCATAGGGATATATATAATCAAAGAGCATAAGTGCAGTTTGTTACCCAAAAGTGCATATCATAGCCAAGATCATTAGGTGGGTGAATAATAAGTGATGGCCCCCCGAGAAAGCCCACGTGAAACGCGTGTTGAGGCTGTCATCCATTGTTAGGCGTGACCACACACAGGCTACTATGGGTGAGATTATCTCCTGTGAATTTATATGTATGTTTTATGCAATTGACTTTTGTTGCACAACAGATTTGTGAGACAGTAACCTTTCAGATAGAGCCCTCACATCTACACAAATACAAGTTTTAGAAAAGGGTTTAACATTTGTGCCAGTAACCCCCTTTAATTCTTTCACCATGGTGAAAGATTTGGAGTTATTCGCTAGAAAGCTCAATTACAAAAAATACTTTGCCAATCAGGCAAAAAATATGTCCTCAGTTGATATTGAAGCTAGGACATTGATGGATTTGGAAGATCTATTAGTCGAACAGAAGACACATGTGCAAATGGGTGTTCCGACATTTCTGCATGGTAAGTCACAACATTTCCCCCCCAGTGGGCTGTTCCCAAATGTTGACATTTTTGTCAAATTGGTTAAAAGAGATATGGCCAAAATCTATAAGAAACCTATACATTTTAATCTATCAGCGGCACAAAACAAAGCGATTAAGGAACTAAAAGGTATGAAAGATGTTGTAATCAAACCCGCTGACAAGGGGGGAAATGTTGTGGTCTGGCCAGCAGAGATGTACGAACATGAAGCATTCAGACAGCTGAATGTTTCACAATGTTACAAGCGCTTAGACAGCAATCCGCTGGGGCACTTTAAAGGCGAATTGGATGTATTACTTACATCAGCGAGGGACAGAGGGGTCATCTCAACTAAAATGTTGGAGGGTTTTACAGTTGAATTTCCTGTAATCCCCACATTTTATTTGACACCAAAAATTCACAAAAATGCCACCAATCCACCAGGTCGGCCAATCGTGTCAGGGATAGGAAGTCTAACAGAAGGTGTATGTAGATTCATTGACTTTTATCTCCAACAATGTGTTGAGACATTACCTTCATTTATCCGTGATACGACTGATATCCTCAATCGTTTGAATGGAGTACAGCTTGAAGAAAATATGTATATGGTGACGTGATGTAGAGTCACTCTACACGTCTATTCAGCATGACCATGGGATCACGGCGTCTGGTTTCTTTTTGAATATGGCCAATTTAGATGATACATTGAGTTTGTTTATTTTGGAGTTATTACGATTTTCTTTAACACACTACTTTTTCGTTTTTAACCCCTTCACCCCCAAGGGTGGTTTGCACGTTAATGACCGGGCCAATTTTTACAATTCTGACCACTGTCCCTTTATGAGGCTATAACTCTGGAACGCTTTGACGGATCTTGGCGATTCTGACATTGTTTTCTCGTGACATATTGTACTTCATGTTAAAGGTAAAATTTATTCGATATAACTTGCGTTTATTTGTGAAAAAAATGGAAATTTGGCGAAAATTTTGAAAATTTTGCAATTTTCCAACTTTGAATTTTTGTGCCCTTAAATCACAGACATATGTCACGCAAAATACTTAATAAGTAACATTTCCCACATGTCTACTTTACATCAGTACAATTTTGGAACCAAAATTTTTTTTTGTGACGGAGTTATAAGGGTTAAAAGTTGACCAGCAATTTCTCATTTTTACAACACCATTTTTTTTTAGGGACCACATCTCATTTGAAGTCATTTTGAGGGGTCTATATGATAGAAAATACTCAAGTGTGACACCATTCTAAAAACTGCACCCCTCAAGGTGCTCAAAACCACATTCAAGAAGTTTATTAACCCTTCAGGTGTTTCACAGGAATTTTTGGAATGTTTAAATAAAAATGAACATTTAACTTTTTTTCACACAAAATTTATTTCAGCTCCAATTTGTTTTATTTTACCAAGGGTAACAGGAGAAAATGGACCCCCAAAGTTGTTGTACAATTTGTCCTGAGTACGATGATACCCCATATGTGGGTGTAAACCATTGTTTAGGCGCATGGCAGAGCTTGGAAGGGAAGGAGCGCCATTTGACTTTTCAATGCAAAATTGACTGGAATTGAGATGGGACGCCATGTTGCGTTTGGAGAGCCCCTGATGTGCCTAAACATTGAAACTCCCTACAAGTGACACCATTTTGGAAAGTAGACCCCCTAAGGAACTTATCTAGATGTGTGGTGAGCACTTTGACCCACCAAGTGCTTCACAGAAGTTTATAATGCAGAGCCGTAAAAATAAAAAATCATATTTTTTCACAAAAATGATCTTTTCGCCCCCAATTTTTTATTTTCCCAAGGGTAAGAGAAGAAATTGGACCCCAAAAAATGTTGTGCAATTTGTCCTGAGTACGCTGATACCCCATATGTGGGTGTAAACCATTGTTTGGGCGCATGGCAGAGCTTGGAAGGGAAGGAGCGCCATTTGACTTTTCAATGCAAAATTGACTGGAATTGAGATGGGACGCCATGTTGCGTTTGGAGAGCCCCTGATGTGCCTAAACATTGAAACTCCCTACAAGTGACACCATTTTGGAAAGTAGACCCCCTAAGGAACTTATCTAGATGTGTTTTGAGAGCTTTGAACCCCCAAGTGTTTCACTACAGATTATAACGCAGAGCCGTGAAAATAATTTTTTTTTTTTCTCAAAAATGATTTTTTAGCCCCCAGCTTTGTATTTTTACAAGGGTAACAGAATAAATTGGACCCCAAAATTTGTTTTCCAATTTGTCCTGAGTACGCTGATACCCCATATGTGGGGGGGAACCACTGTTTGGGCGCATGACAGAGCTCGGAAGGGAAGGAGCGCCATTTGGAATGCAGACTTAAATGGATTGGTCAGCAGCCGTCACGTTGCATTTGCAGAGCCCCTGATGTACCCAAACAGTACAAACCCCCCACAAGTGACCCCATATTGGAAACTAGACCTCCCAAGGAACTTATCTAGATGTGTTTTGAGAACTTTGAACCCCCAAGTGTTTCACTAAAGTTTATAGCGCAAAGCCGTGAAAATAAAAATTCTTTTTTTTTTTTCACAAAAATGATTTTTTAGCCCCCAGTTTTGTATTTTCACAAGGGTAACAGGATAAATTAGACCCCAAAAGTTGTTGTCCAATTTGTCCTGAGTACGCTGATACCCCATATGTCGGGGGGAACCACTGTTTGGGCGCATGACAGAGCTCGGAAGGGAAGGAGCGCCATTTGGAATGCAGCCTTAAATGGATTGGTCTGCAGGCGTCACGTTGCATTTGCAGAGCCCCTGATGTACCCAAACAGTACAAACCCCCCACAAGTGACCCCATATTGGAAACTAGACCTCCCAAGGAACTTATCTAGATGTGTTGTGAGAACTTTGAACCCCCAAGTGTTTCACTACAGTTTATAATGCAGAGCCGTGAAAATAAAACATCTTTTTTTTCCCACAAAAATGATTTTTAGCCCCCCAAATTTTTATTTTCCTAAGGATAACAAGAGAACTTGGACCCCAGAAGTTGTTGTTCAATTTGTCCCGAGTACGCTGATAACACATATGTTGGGGTAAACCCCTTTTTGGGCGCACGGGAGAGCTCGGAAGGGAAGGAGCACTGTTTTACTTTTTCAACGCAGAATTGGCTGGAATTGAGATTGGACGCCATGTCGCGCTTGGAGAGCCCCTGATGTGCCTGGACAGTGGAAACCCCCCAATTCTACCTGAAACCCTAACCCAAACACACCCCTAACCCTAATCCCAACGGTAACCCTAACCACACCCCTAGCCCTGACACACCCATAATTCTAATCCCAACCCTAATCCAAACGTAAATGTAATCCAAACCCTAACCCTAACTTTAGCCCCAACCCTAACTTTAGCCCCAACCCTAACTTTACCTCCAACCCTAGCCCTAACCCTAACCCTACCCCTAACCCTAACCCTAAACGTGACTGAAATACGTGGCACTGAAATACGTGGCACTGAAATACGTGGCACTGAAATACGTGGCACTGAAATACGTGATATGTGGCACTTAAATACGTGGCACTGAAACACGTGGCACTGAAATACGTGGCACTGAAATACGTGGCACTGAAATACGTGGCACTGAAATACGTGGCACTTAAATAAGTGGCACTGAAATATGTGATATGTGGCACTTAAATACGTGGCACTGAAATACGTGGCACTGAAATACGTGGCACTGAAATACGTGGCACTGAAATACGTGGCACTGAAATACGTGATACGTGGCACTTAAATACGTGGCACTGAAACATGTGGCACTGAAATACGTGGCACTGAAATACGTGGCACTGAAATACGTGGCACTGAAATACGTGGCACTTAAATAAGTGGCACTGAAATATGTGATATGTGGCACTTAAATACGTGGCACTGAAATACGTGGCACTGAAATACGTGGCACTGAAATACGTGGCACTGAAATACGTGCAACTGAAATACGTGGTACTAAAATATGTGGCACTGAAATACGTGATACGTGGCACTGAAATACGTGGCACTGAAACACGTGCCACTGAAATACGTGATACGTGGCACTGAAATACATGGCACTGAAATACGTGGCACTGAAATACGTGGCACTGAAATACGTGGCACTGAAATACGTGGCACTATGACTGTCAGAAAATGTTCATTAAACGGTTAGGGGTGAGGTTAGGGGTAGAGTTAGGGTTAGGGTTTGGATCCCTTTATCACCTTGATGGTGGTGGGTGGCTTTTCAGTGTGTTTTCTGTTTTTTTCGATAAAAATGCATGCGTTTTTAACGCAAACAAACGCATGTGCTTAAAAACGCAAGAAAATACTGCAGGTTGTATTTCTGAAAATGAACGCATGCAGAAAAAAACCGCATGCGTTTGAAAACGCGACCAAACGCGTACAAAAAAACCGCATGCGTTTTCAATGTTAAATATAGGGAAAAAACGCATGCGTTTTTTTGTGCAAAAAACGCTGCAGACAAAAACGGAAGTGTGAAACCAGCGACGCTTTTTATAGCAAAAAAGTTTTTGCGTCTCCACATTTTGAGACCTATAATTTTTCCACATTTGCTCCACAGAGTCATGTGAGGTCTTGTTTTTTGCGGGACGAGTTGACGTTTTTATTGGTAACATTTTCGGACACGTGACCGTTTTTGATCGCTTTTTATTCCGATTTTTGTGAGGCAGAATGACCAAAAACCTGCTATTCATGAATTTCTTTTGGGAGAGGCGTTTATACCGTTCCGGGTTTGGTAAAATTGATAAAGCAGTTTTATTCGTCGGGTCAGTACGATTACAGCGATATCTCATTTATATCATTTTTTTTATGTTTTGGCGCTTTTATACGATAAAAACTATTTTATAGAAAAAATAATTATTTTGGTATCGCTTTATTCTCAGGACTATAACTTTTTTATTTTTTTGCTGATGATGCTGTATGGCGGCTTGTTTTTTGCGGGACAAGATGACGTTTTCAGCGGTACCATGATTATTTATATCAGTCTTTTTGATCGCGTGTTATTCCACTTTTTGTTCGGCGGTATGGTAATAAAGCGTTGTTTTTTGCCTCGTTTTTTTTTTTTTTTTCTTACGGTGTTTACTGAAGGGGTTAACTAGTGTGGCAGTTTTATAGGTTGGGTCGTTACGGACGTGGCGATACTAAATATGTGTACTTTTATTGTTTTTTTTTTTATTTAGATAAAGAAATGTATTTATGGGAATAATATTTTTTTTTTTTTTTCATTATTTTGGAATATTTTTTTTTATTTTTTTTTACACATTTGGAAATTTTTTTTTTTACTTTTTTACTTTTCCCCAGGGGGGGACAATACAGATCGGTGATCTGTCAGTTTGCATAGCACTCTGACAGATCACCGATCTGATTGAAGTGCAGGCTGCTTCACAGTGCCTGCTCTGAGCAGGTGTCTGTGAAGCCACCTCCCTCCCTGCAGGACCCGGATCCGCGGCCATCTTGGATCCGGGTCTGGAGCAGGCAGGGAGGGAGGTAAGACCCTCGCAGCAACGCGATCACATCGCGTTGCTGCGGGGGGCTCAGGGAAGCCCGCAGGGAGCCCTCTCCCTGCGCGATGCTTCCCTGCATCGCCGGCACATCGCGATCATGTTTGATCGCGGTGTGCCGGGGGTTAATGTGCCGGGGGCGGTCCGTGACCGCTCCTGGCACATAGTGCCGGATGTCAGCTGCGATATGCAGCCGACACCCGGCCGCGATCGGCCGCGCTCCCCCCGTGAGCGCGGCCGATCGCGTATGACGTACTATCCCGTCGGCGGTCATACGGGCCCACCCCACCTCGACGGGATAGTACGTCAAATGTCGGGAAGGGGTTAAGGACCGTTATTTCCTGCAGCTCCAGGGAACAGCGATGGGGGCGACTTGTGCGCCCTCATATGCTAACCTTTTCCTGGGGCTGTGGGAGAGAGAGGTCGTTCAAAATACCACAGGTATTGATGCCGTGGTCTCATGGTCCCGCTATATAGACGATGTCCTGTTTTTCTGGCAGGGTTCTGAGATTTCCCTTGTTTCTTTCCTCACTAGGTTGAATGATAACCAACTTAATATTAACCTAACATGGAAATATAGTAAAGAAAAGGTGGATTTTTTGGATGTGAGTCTAGAAAGAGATAACAGAGGATTCATTACCACCAATGTTTTCCGTAAGTCTACTGCGACTAATACATTGTTACATGCTACGTCTTCACATCACCCCCAAACGTTTAGATCAGTGCCCATTAGCCAATTTCTGCGTATCAAGCGCATTTGTTCAGATGACAATGCGTTTGAACATCAGGCCAAAATATTAAAAAGTAACCTCCAACAAAGAGGGTACAATCATAGAGCCATACGTGCTGGGTATAGGAGGGCCAAATTTACATCGAGAGAAATGCTTCTGGCCCAGTCTGGACGGGACACGTCAAAAAGATGCCCTGAAAATCAACCAGTACGGTTCATAACCACCTTTAACACCGAGTGGAGAGGGATATCAGGTATCCTAAACAAATATTGGCCAGTACTTTTGGCAGATGAAGATGTGGAACCACACATTTCCCATCATTTGTCAATAACATGGCGAAGGTCAAAAAACCTGAAAGACCTACTAACAAGAAGCCACTATGTGGCTCCCCAGAGGTCATTTTTCTCTGAAAAGGCAGGCCCTAAATGGGGTTCTTTTAAATGTGGAGACTGCTCTGCGTGTAAATTTATGGAAAGGACCTTTACATTTGAAAACAGTGAGTCTAGTAAAGTTTTCTCCATCACCCAACACATCAATTGCAAAACTGAGAATGTGGTATATTATGCAAAATGTGCATGTAACCTTATCTACATCGGGATGACCACACGCGAATTACGCGTGCGTGTTCTTGAACATGTGCGGGATATTAAAAATGGTGCCCTGGTAGTAGATATAGGTATTTTAAAAACAATACCAAAACATTTCAGATTGTATCACAACAGCAGTCCAAAATACTTCAAAGTGAGGGGGATTGATCGTGTTCAATTGGGGATTAGAGGAGGAAACTATAAAAAAGAGTTACTCAAAAGAGAGACCAGATGGATGGTAGATCTGGACACAGTTGCCCCCAAAGGCTTAAACGAGTCTATTAGCTTCAAATCCTTTCTAGGGTAGCGCGTATTTTAATGTGTTGCCGTTTTATATATCTTTTTCTTTTTTGCTTATTTGTTTCCCTTCTTTTCTCCTCTCCCTCCCCTTTTCCCCCCTTTTATCCTTATTTCCCTTGTTCCAAAAAGGTTGCCCCCCCCCCTTTTTTTTTGGGGGGGGGGGGTCTGAGACTATTCAATCACTATTTAGTAGTTATTAGGTTCTGTTTCGAACTTGCTATATATTAATTGTGTTATTTTTCATTATTATAATAGTATGACAATAGGTAATGGTCATCTCAGAAATGCTTGAGGAACGGGTTGTATTTGTATTGAGAGCTACCCTGAAAATCTGGAAGAAGATCTCCGCATTGTCGGTGTACTTGCAATTCCTCAAAGAATAATGAAGTTATTGTCATCTCCAGATGTATGCGTATGGATGACACTTCATTTGGGTCATATATTGCTGCTTTTGGACTGTGTAGCCTTGAAGATACTATCTATCTTACCTGATGAGATGTCATTACCTTTTTATTGTGTTGTGATTTATATGTAGGTCTAGGGTAAGGATATGGGTATTTTAAGGGTTAATGTGTGAAGTATTATTATTATTCTGTTAATTCTGTCCTGTATCTGTAATTCGCTAGAGGGGCGGTAGGTATGCCACATTTGTTGTGATTAGTCACATATAATTAGATTAGGCGATATCTATGATTCTTAAGAGCAGATACTTACATCTTGTTCGGCTGTGTTGGCGCACGACACGCATGCGCTGTGGCGCTGCTGTGGGGAAGTGCTCTTGTGTTGCGACGCGTCGTCCTGGTTACCTGCCTGGTCACATGACCGGGGCATGTGACCGGATGACGCGCGTATTGAGCGCGGCCCCCTCAGTGACATCACATCATGGCGTCAGTGCGCGACTACACACACATGCCGGCAATAGAGCATTTACAGATAGCTATAAAATGATCATGGCAACAATAGCACTCCACCTCCTGACGAAGCTATTGTTATAGCGAAACGCGCGTCGAGGTGCGCTTTGGCTGAGTGATCTTCCCCTGTTGACTCTGGGAACATGACCGCAGGTAAATAACTATTGTGTATTGTTTTTTGTGACGCCCTTGCCGGCCTTATGTCCAACGTTAGCTAGACTGCCTTTTCACATACGGCACGGCTGCCTCTTTGTTATGCATTTGCATTGTATCCTGGAAATTGGCCTTATTATCGGTGAGGTCCATGTAGATATGAGGGTCATGTAGTTACACATTTGTGTTCCACGCATAACAATTTAGCGGGGAGACACTCTAGTCTCCGGCTCTGTTCAGATTTCGTACTTGCACTGTATCTCACCATATTATTGTGTGTTGCATGTTGGTTTTTAAATATTTTCTATAATAAATATATTGTCTTTAATGGAAACATTTGATATAGTCTCTTCATGTTTCTCTGTTGGTGCCCAGATTTGTGAGACAGTGTCTGAACAATAATGTCTTGCTTACCTGTATGACTAATTGATTGGGCGTAATAACTCTTTTTATATTATATGTACATCTTAACTAGTGAATCTTTATACAAGGAGGCACATTTTTTAATGTGATACTGATACTGATGTTGGCAAGATTCTTTGATCTATCCTGTGCCTGTTATCTATATGTGTGGAATCGCACACTGTGCACCACCTGTCTTATGCCTTTTTGTGACTTAATGTCTATTATTGTTACCTTAATTTGGTGTAATAAAAATTTGATATTTTTTATATTGGGACTTTTGTACTCTATGGCTCTTGTAGGTTGAAGGTTTAACAGAGTGTCTGTTTATTTGGTCCTATTACCATCAGTATGACTTTTGGTGTCATATATGTTTTTTCTGTTTGGTTGATATTGATTATAACCAGTCATATTACCTGAGGAAACCACGCTGCCTCGAGCCCCAGCGCGCATTTCAGCGCGGTGCTTTCTTCCAGGGGTGTGGAATAATGAAAAAGTGTGGACTATTTAAGAATGATGTGAACCAATCAGAATGTACCTAATGGAATGCCCCATCACTGCGTGTAGCCCGCGTATGCGCAAGTGAGTCATACCACAGCACGGCAAAGCAGGAGAGACCAATCAGGTCCCCTCTACTATCAAACTGCAAAACAGCGGCGCATGCGCAATCGGTCTGCCAATCAGCCCAGCAACAGCGAGGACGTCACAGGAGGAGGACGCCAGGAACATCCAGGTCACGCCCACCGGTAAGGCGCGAGCCGGATATAAATCCCCGCATCCAAACCAAAATACGACGCCATCACCGTTGCCCGGCAATGGGGAACCAACGCGCATGCGTTCAAAGCAGAAAGAGAGGTATAATGGGGAAGCTACGTAGTGGAGGAGAATAAAGTGAGGAATTGAATGTGCAGCGAAGAACATAAAAAATGTGTGACTAAAAAACTGAATGGAACTACTGGTGTACTCAAGTGAAAGTGAGAAGATGTCATGTTGAACACACAGTAATACATATCTAATACATTTATAAGGCCATATATTAAAAGTGACATTCAGGTACATATAGGTACATATTTAAAACACAGTTATACTTATCTAATACATTTATAAGGCCATGTTTTCAGAGTGACATTCAGGTACATATAAGTGAAAAAATAATAATACTATATATACAAAAATATAAACCAGACATATGTATCCCCGCAGGGCCGGACTGGGGCTAAAAATGCAGCCCTGGCATTTGAAGGTACACAGGCCCACTTGTCACATGGTGAATATGTAATATCTTTGTGTACCTGTAGGTCACAAGAAGTGAGGGGAGTGTAACACGACTATATAACATAGAGCTGTGCCCAGTATTACAGCTCAGTCCTTTTTATTGCTCTTAGGTGCAGGATCTGGCAAAGCTGCTATTTTACACACAGAGCTGGGTCTCATAGATAATGAAGATGATGCTGCGCTCTATATAGTGCTGCTGCAGCATCTTCATATAGCTGATGGACAGTGATGCAAAGAGTGATATACCCACTGAGCTAATATTTATTCATTTATTTTACTCACTGATATAGCGCCATTAATTCCACAGCACTTTACAGATGTTATCTTTACTGTCCCCATTGGGGCTCACAATCTACATTCCCTATGAGTCATTGGAGTGTGTGAGAAAACCAGAGTACCCGGAAGATACCCACGCAAACACAGGGAGAACATACAAACTCCTTGCAGATGTTGTCCATGGTGGGATTTTAACTCAGGACCCCAGTGCTGCAAAGCAACAGTGCTAACCACTAAGCCACCAAAAATCTCTACAGAGGCCAAGATCTGTGTTACCGCCATATCGTGACCATATACTGGTAGATATCAGCTCTGCAGAACATATAAGAGATCACAGTACAGTTATATACACTGCTCAAAAAAATAAAGGAACACTTAAACAACAGAATATAACTCCAAGTAAATCAAACATCTGTGGAATTAAACTGTCCACTTAGGAAGCAACACTGATTGATAATCAATTTCACATGCTGTTGTGCAAATAGAATAGACAACAGATGGAAATTATTGGCAATTATCAAGGCACACTCAATAAAGGAGTGGTTCTGCAGGTGGGGACCACAGACCACATATCAGTACCAATGCTTTCTGGCTGATGTTTTCGTCACTTTTGAATGTTGGTTGTGCTTTCACACATGTGGTAGCATGAGACGGACTCTACAACCCACACAAGTGGCTCAGGTAGTACAGCTCATCCAGGATGGCACATCAATGCGAGCTGTGGCAAGAAGGTTTGCTGTGTCTGCCAGCGTAGTGTCCAGAGGCTGGAGGAGCTACCAGGAGACAGGCCAGTACACCAGGAGACATGGAGGATGCCGTAGGAGGGCAACAACCCAGCAGCAGGACTGCTACCTCAGCCTTTGTGCAAGGAGGAACAGGAGGAGCACTGCCAGAGCCCTGCAAAATGGCCTCCAGCAGGCCACAAATGTGCATGTGTCTGCACAAATGGTTAGAAACTGACTCTATGAGGATAGTCTGAGTGCCCGACGTCCACAGATGGGGGTTGTGCTCACAGTCCAACACCGTGCAGGACGCTTGGCATTTGCCACAGAACACCAGGATTGACAAATTTGCCACTGGCGCCCTGTGCTCTTCACAGATGAAAGCAGGTTCACACTGAGCACATGTGACAGACATGACAGAGTCTGGAGATGCCGTGGAGAGTAATCTGCTACCTGCATCATTCTTCAGCATGACCGGTTTTGCAGTGCGTCAGTACTGGTGTGGGGTGGCATTTCTTTGGAGGGCCGCACAGCCCTCCATGTGCTCGCCAGAGGTAGCCTGACTGCCATTAGGTACCGAGATGAGATCCTCAGACCTCTTGTGAGACCATATGCTGGTGCAGTTGGCCCTGGGTGTTAGGACTAGTGGAACGTACCGAGTATAGGAAGGAAACAACAAGGTGCGTTCGCAGCCCGGGGTCCACCGTGCAGAGATATCTGCTGCAAAGTAATTGGCGGCACTATATGGTGGTATAAGCGAACTCTGTTAACTTCACAGAATCGCAAAGATATGAAAATGCTGTGCCCTGTTAACCTCACAGAGGATCACAGCTACCTAACTGAGCAAAGCAAAGAGTGGTGATGCAGACAGCATAGCACACAAACAACTCCTCACCGGAGGTGCCGGTATTCTAGGGGCATATTTCAGCCGGGCCCTGAATCCAAGCATACAAAACTCCTCACTGGGGGTGCCAGTATTCTAGGGGCATATGTCAGCCAACCCTGACCACATGCAGACATGACCACCAAGTAGCAAAGCTCATAACATAGGTTGATACTAGCGCATGGCCATGCTTAGGTTCACATAACCTTATATAGCTGCAGCAGACAAGGACCTAAGTTCCTAGTGGTCCAATTGGAGCTCCTACAGGACCTGAGCATGTGACCCCCAACCTCCAATGAGAGGTCCTCCCGTGGGCATGCTCAGTGTGTGCAAAGCAGGACTTAGTCCCAGAAAAGCCTGCTCGCCGCTAACCAGTGCTGGCTACAAAAGCAGAGCCTGGAATGGCAGCAGTAACCCTTTGCACAGTATCAGACTGAGCGAGACACTGGGACCGGCGTCTCTGCTGAGCAGGCTCCACTGTGGCTGATGCAGAATGGGAGACCGCAGCAGACATGGCTTGAGATTCCCCCTGTGCAGCGGCGGGAACTCGACCCCTAACACTGGGTTCCTCCTAATGATGGACAATGTCAGACCTCATGTGGATGGCGAATGGAGTGCGGGACAGTGGGTGGAGAGAGGGAAGGCCAGTGCAGAGAGGGATGGCGAGTGGAGAGCGAGACGGCGAGTGGAGTGGGGCTGTGGATGGAGAGCACCGGACGGCCATTGAAGAGCGGGGCTGCGGAGGGAGACAGCGGGACGGCCAGTGGAGAGCGGGGCTGCTGAGGGGGAGAGCAGAGCTGTGGAGGGAGAATGCGGGATGGTTATTGTAGAGTGGGGCTGCAGAAGGAGAGAGCGTGGCAGGGCTGCGGAGGGAGACAGTGGGGCTGTGGAGCTGCTGAGGGAGAAAGCGGAATGGTGGGTGGAGAGCTGGGCTTTGGAAGGACAAAGCAGAATGGCGAGTGAAGAGCGGGGCTGCAGAGGGAGAGCGCGGGACAGCAGTTACTTACTATGCCTGGGCAACGCTGGGCTCTTCAGCTAGTGTTATATATTAGACTATGTATATAGACATCAGGTCTTATATCATTCATCACAGATTATCCTGTACATAAGATCAGATGTCTGTGCACACAGTATAGGATATGTCAGTGACATATTCTCCTACACAGTGTATACTAAGATATATGCACTTACTGATCGCTACAGGACATACATGACATAATATGGTGGCTATATATATATATATATATATATATATATATACAGTGTATGATGCCAGGCTCAGGAGTGATCAGCCTATGATCCTGTATACAGCTGTCTGCTGTGAGTTATTGCTGCAGCTTGTTCTTACACACAGATCAGGCCACACTGGAGCTGATGACTCCCACTGACAGCGCGACCAGATCTGTGTCAAGCTTCAAGCTGCACAATAAATCTCACCCTGCCTCAGCTCAACTGCAGATACCACAAGGCAAGATCCGACCCTGCCAGTGACCTCCAGCCCCGGCCCCCTGCTCTGCTTGCTGACCTCATCACAGAAGATCATCTCATCCCGGCGGCTTGCAGGTGATGTCCACCCTCCCATCATGTGTGTCTGCAATCCTGGGATGGCCGGCCGGCACTTGTACAACTCTATGGTACAGTACAGTGCCGGGAGGCCTAAAACTTCTGCACAGGGACCTGCACAGCACCCCCTGCTTGTGTACATGATCATGCAGCAGAATTGAAATCAGCAGGGCCAAGGGAGGGGGCGGCACAGAACAGCACAGAGCCTCCCCCACTGGTCCTGCTGGTTTCATCAGTGCAGCATGATTCTGTGTGCACGGCAAGCTAATGCTGCCTGACGTGCACGCTGAAGAGGGAGGTGACTGAGCGGCCCATTAGAGGGACCGGCCCTTCTGGCATTTGCCAGAAGTGCCCAATGGCCAGTCTGGCCCTGTATCCCCATTAGGGGAGAAAAAAAACTCCAACTACTGCAGTAAATAAATCCCTGAAGCGGATTGTTGTATGAGATATTCCCACCGCTAGATCAATCCAGACAAGCAGAGAGATAAAGCATCCAAGAGTAACTATAAGAATGATAAACATCAAAATATTAAAAACAAATTAAAAACAAAGAAGCCAATTAAAAAGACATGAGACACATGATTCAAAGAAATGAGGAAAAATTAAGGGTCTCATTCAGACCCTGGGGTTGCAAAGTCTGGAGTCTCCAGATCCAACGTGCCTCCCTCTGTGCTAGATGGTGGCTAAGATTGCGGCCACATTGTGTGGAAATGAGATGATCTATACCTATAATCCTAAAACCTGAGGGATCACACCCATGATGGAGTTTGAAATGGCGAGGAATCGTTTTCAGACATTCAATGTTTTTTTCTTTTTCGGCTGCTAAGATGTCACGAACATGTTCGCGTGCTCGTATCTTAAGGGCACGTGTTGTAAGTCCAATATAAATTTTGTTACATGGACATGTTCCATGGTAAACCACCATGGTGGTACAACAATTGATCGCATGTGTAATTGCAAATTCACGACCATCAGACGATACAAAATGGGTGGTACTGTTGATATTTGGACATGCCACACATTTACCACATGGTCGGCAGCGCCATCCTGGAGGCTGATAGCCAGATCCTGTGGAAAAAATGGGGGAGGGAGCACTGGGTGAAAAATAGCTCCGCACGAGATGGTCCCCCAAATTCTTTGACCTACGAGCAGCAACTGAAGGGTAAGAAGGCAAATATTGTTTGAGGATGGGATCCGCTAGGAGTATAGGCCAATGTTTAGCCAAGATATGCGACATCTCCTTCCACCAAGAGTGGTATTGGGTGACCATCCTTACCTGTTTATTCAATTTGACTTGTGGATTAGAAAAGATAAGTTGATGTCGGTTGGTGTTCCTGGCCCTGTTGTAAGCTTTTTTTACACTCCTCTTGCTGTATCCACGATCGAAAAACTGTTGTTTCAAATGCTCAGCTTGTATTTCAAAAGTTTCAGCAGATCTACAAATTATTTTAAGACGAAGGAACTGCCCAACAGGAACCGCATTAATCACATGGGGCGGATGAGAGGATGAAGCTTGAAGTACGGAGTTCACTGCTGTGTCCTTACGGAAAACACTGGTACCTAGTAGACCATCCGCCTCTCTCTCCACTAGGACATCCAAAAAGTCTATCTGACAAAAATCAAATTTATAAGTGAGATGTATATTTAAATCATTATCATTTAACTCCTGAAAAAACAGCTGTAACTCAAGAGGAGTACCCCGCCAATTACAATGTCCATTAACCAGGGGAAAGGAACCCATGCCAAGTGTACCACATCAACCTGCCCAAACCGTGGTGAGACAGGGAGCGGGGGGAGGTTGCGTGCTTTGGAGCCAGTCCTGAAGTCAGGTTCGAGAATGTCACAGTGGCACAGACACTGTCACCGGCCCAGAAATAATAGTGCCGTGAGCTGCTTCCCACAGAACTAGGACCTGTTTACAGAACTACCAGGTTGTACGCAGGTCATGGAGCACCAAATCATGACTGAACCAAATGTGAGGGTGAATCAGAAGCTGTATCGGATTCCAAAAGCCAGCCGTGAGGTGATCTCCAGGGAGGTGAGTAGAATGTTGGGCCTGAGCATTATCAAAGAGTCAAATATATAGATACAGATTTTAGTCTGAAGTGGATGCACATTAGGTTCCCAGAGGGATGCAGACTGTCTAAGAGAGGATTGGCATTATGTCCTGGCAATGAGAAATGCCTTTCCGCGGCTTACAGGTACACCTGAATTGGCCAAGTTATGGGCTAAGCTTTCTAAATTTTTCATATTTCTAGGGCAGTAATGCACTTTAATTTTCATATTTCATGTTTGCATGTTATAGCGCTACAGAGTGGTGCCTTATTTGTTTGATTACACGATGGAGGAGTCACATGGTCTTGAGTTTAAGTTGCTGAAAGCAAGAGTTTTCAGTGTTCAGAGTGTGCCCAGAGAGGGAGCACTCCAGGAAAGTGTGTGCTAAATCTGAACCATGGACATTGCTACCTCTGAGCGGGCTGACTCACGCTAGGAAAATGACTGTTTTTTTTTGTTTCTTTGCTTTGCTGTTTTGAGGGCCGTCATTATTTTCCCAAGCTTGCTTTATACTGTCCACAAGAAACCAAGCATTTTCTTAAGAGACAATGTTCTGTGTCCACTTGAGTGACCGCTCTACCACAGTACCACAGTACATACTATATGAGAGGGAATAAGCGAGGTTGTGGTGGAAGGGGGAATAGGCTTGGTATTCTACATGTGGTGGTAAAGTTACTGAAAGCTCAACTGAACAGACACTGTTTTGTCCTACCCAAAGACAATTGCCATCTGTTACTGGAAGTTCTACTCGACTCCCATTTATTGGCAGCAGCACAGTGGTACGCCTTGTAGATGTAGATGAGGGTCAGAAAGTGCATGTGCTCCAGTGGATGGCAAGTGCAGCATCAAGTGGCCTCTCCTCCTTTTCCTCCACCTTAACATCACACAGAGTTCAATCCTCAGAGATGACAACTTAATCACCCATGTTTCTCCCACATCACAAATTTCCAACCCCCTAACTGACTGTGGGGAACCACAGATGGGCCAGCCGGCAGAGCTGTTCACACATTCTATCCCATGGGCATCAGAGGTCTGCTCCAATAATTCACAAAATCCAAAGAAGGAAAGCATCTGCAATGGTGCCCAAAATTGTTTACTGTTGGATCCGGGTCCAGATAAATTAGGGCTCCTGCAGAATCAAGACCGTCATAACCAGACATTAACACCAGAAGGTGTAGGTAATACTGATGAGATTCAGATACCAAAGGCACATGCAGACTATACCATGCTTTCAGGACAGGAAGAGAAGGAGTGTGACTCTCATGGCGAGGAGTGGGAGAACAGAGATGATGGCGATGAGGTTGTAGATCCCAATAGGTGTGAACCAAAAGGCACACAGTTGAGAATTCCAGAGGAGGTGGAGGATGAGGAAAATGAGAAGGTTACGTTATTGCTTGAAGCACAGACATGAAGTGATGAAACCACAACAAGCACTGCATCCTCAGTCTCAACCATGGCTGTGGTCAGCACCGGTCGCGAGTTTGCAGTGGGTGCAAGGATTTCCTTTTTAGAGACCTCAATAGATGATCCAATTCATTTTATCTGCAAACTTTGCAAAAAACTGCCAATCAGTAGTGTTGAGCGATACCTTCCGATATCGGGACATATCGGATCGAATTGGATCAGACCGATACCCCAAAAATATTGGGTATCGCCGATTCTGATACTGGAAACCAATGCAAGTCAATGGGACACAAATATTGAAATGACAATAAACTCTTTCCTTTCTGCACATCCAGTCTGGGAGGTGGTAAGAGTGTGGGTGGTGCGTGGGTGGAGACTGTGCATGTCTGTGTGTGTGGGCGGGGTCTGTACGGGCCTCTTGGGGTCTGTGCAGGCCTGCTGGGGCCTGTACGGGCCTCTTGGGGGTCTGTGCGGGCCTGCCAGGGCCTCTACGGGCCTCTCGGGGGTCTGTGCGTGCCTGCCAAGGCCTGTTCGGGCCTCTGGGGGGTCTGTGCGGGCCTACCGGGGGTCTGAACGGGCCTCTTGGGGGTCTGTGCGAGCCTGCCGGGGGTCTGTACGGGCCTCTCGGGGGTCTGTGTGGGCCTCTCGGGGGTCTTTGTGTCTGTGTGCAGGCATCGTCCCATGGGACTTCAAGTCCCATCGGGCTACTCCTGCTGCAATGACAGTGATTGACACATTAGCCAATGATGGATGGGACAATAGTAGTCCCATCATCCGGCTAATGTGTTGAATGTAAAAAACCCACAAACATACATACTATAAACAGCATACTACATACATACATACAACATACTATATACTACATGCATACTACATACATACATACAACATACATACAACATACTACATACATACTACATACATACATACATACATACATACAACATACTACATACATACATACATACAACATGCATACAACATACATACTACATACATACAACATACATGCATACTACATACATACTACATACATGCAACATAATATATACTACATACAAACTACATACATACATATAACATACTACATACATACATACATATAACATACATACTACATACATACTACATACAACATACTACATGCATACTACATGCATGCTACATACATACATACTACATACATACAACATACTACATGCATACTACATGCATGCTACATACATACGTACTACATACATACTACATACATACAACATACTACATACATACTGCATACATGCTACATACATACTACACACATACATACAACATACTACATACATACTACATACATAAAACATACTACATACAACATACATTCAACATACATACTACATATATACTACATACAATACATTCATACATTACATATAATACATACATATAGACATACAGTACATATAACATAGAGTACATACTCACCATCACTTGTCAATTTGTTCCCCAAAGCCAGTGTCATCTGTAAAAAATATTAAAATAACAAACAAACAATATACTCCCTGATCCGCAGAAATCCACGAGTGTCCCTCGACAATCTCCCGTGGAGAACAGCAGTATCAGCTGATGCGACCGTTCTCTATGGGCTCCAGGAATACAATGATGGGAGGAATGTATCCTTCCGCACTGTATTCCTCTGCCACTGTAAAAAAAATAGTCCCTAGTCTCACTTTTGGCATTGCTGTGTGAGAAAGTTCCCACACAGCTTTTGCCATAAAGTGAGACCAGTGAACTATAGTAACCTCTCAGTGATGCACTGCAGGCACCATTGTCTCCTGTCAGTGTGTCACTGAGGGTCCTATAGAGCAGTGACACCACCTGATGTCACTGTTCTATAGGGGAGATCGTCGTGGGACACTTGTTATTAATTGGACTATGGCGGACAGTGTTATGGACTGGTGATTTAGGAACGACATGCGACTAGCTCTGAGCAGGTGGTAACTATACGGACCGCAGTTCCTGATCTTAACACAACACTAGCAGTAGCCGTGGGATGTTCCTGTCTTTCGTCGATTGTGGCTCTACCATCAAGTTTATTGACCCTCGCCTGATGACTCAATGTAAGATAGGGACAGTTAGGCTTGAGACTCCGGTTAAAATTGTGGCCATTGATTCCTCTCCTCTCACCAAAAAGGGATCCTCTATGTCTCTGAGGTCTTCTTACTCAAGGTGGGCACTGCTCATGTTGAAAACATAAGTTGTTTTGTGCTGGACAATTTGCGTGTGGGGTTGGTTTTGGGAATGCCTTGGTTACAGCATCATAACCCTGTTATTAACTGGGTTACTGGGGAAATTGTTCAATGGGGGTCTATCTGTTAACCACTGTTGTAAGTCTTTATCTAAGTCCTTGAAGTCTGCATCTGTGTCATCTGTCGGTCTGGAAGGTATTCCGGAGTACCTGAAGAACTTCAAAGATGTGTTCTCTGAAAGCGAGGCTGAGGTTTTACCACCACATTGATCTTTTGATTTTAAGATGACTGAAAGATGGCATTTCTCACATCAGAAGGTCTTTTTGAGAATCTGGTTATGCCCTTCGGGCTAACAAACACTGTGGCCTTTTTTCAAAATTTTATTAATGTTGTGTTTGCTGATCTGATCGGTCGCTTTGTGTTACCTTGAAGACATCTTGGTTTACTCCCTTGACAGTCAAACCCTTTTACAACATTTACATATTGTCCTTCAGCAACTCAGGGAAAACCAAGTTTTTGCAAAATTGGAAAAATGTTCATTTTTTGTACAGGAGTTATCATTTTTGGGTTTGATTGTTTCCAATGAGGGGTTTCGCATGAATCCCAAGAAGGTGCAGGCTATTAGTGATTGGGTTCAGCCTCGTGACTTGAAGGGTTTGAAATGCTTCTTATGGTTTGCAAACTACTATTGAAAGTTCATCAAGGGTTTTTCTCAGGTAGTTAAGCCTCTTACTGATCTCACATTAAAGGTGTATTTTTTGGCATTGAAAAAGTGTTTTATGACCACCCCGGTATTGGATCAACCCTAATATGTCTGAACCCTTTGTGGTGGAGGTTGACGCTTCCGAGGTGGGGGTGGGGGCAGTGTTTTCTCAGGGACTCGCCACAGTAACTAACCTCAAACCGTGTGCCTTCTTTTCCAAAAAGTTATCTTCAGCAGAGAGAAATGATGATGTGGGCAACATAGAATTTCTTGCGGTAAAGTTGGCTTTTGAAGAATGGAGGCATTTTTTGGAGGGGGTGGTTCATCCTATTTCTGTGGTCACTGATCATAAAAACCTAGCTTACATCGAGTCTGCCAAAAGATTGACACCCAGGCAGGCTCGGTGGTCACTTTTTTTTTCTTGGTTTCGTTTCAATTTTACATTACTTTTCACTCGGGATCAAAAAATGCTAAGGCTGATGCATTATCCCGTATCTTTGATCCAGTGTCCCCTCACAAACCTCCATCCTCCATTCAAACTGGGGTGGTTGTGGCCAATATCTCATCTGAGTTGGAGAGAGAGATTTTTGAGTCTCAGTCTCTTGCTCCCAGTTCCAAGCCGGTTGGGAGATTGTTTGTCTGTAACGAATGGAAACAGAGGCACAGATGTAGAAGTTCACATTTGTATTTATTAAGGTTTGATGTGGAACCACTAGACCATGTTCCGGGGGGCTCCAAAGGGGGCGTTGCTGCATGAGCCCCAGACACCCGTAGTAAGTCCCCTCGAACAGGGACAGAATGGAATGCCTGGAGGACACGTGTGCTACCTTCAGTTAGACCCCGAACTCATGGCGGCTGTCCCAGCGGAACAGACAGACCAGCAAGGTTAACGGACGTTGCAGAGCTGACTGGAGGATACCAGGTGTAGGAGTGGAAGCTGGCTCCGGGAGTACTGGCGTGGTCCGGAAGTGAGGCTGGCGGACTGGCAGGACTAGACGGGTCCAGTGTAGATACTGCGGAAGCAGTCCAGAATGACCGGGTAACTGGTAGCAGAAGATCTGTGGAGACAGACAGAATGAGTGGAGTTCCTTGCAGATAATACAGAAACAGCAGCGCAAGATAACAGGAACCGGAAGTTAGCAACAGTAGGAACTTGTTGCTCCGGCGTCCTCCCTATGGTGGAAGGGCTAGAAATAGTAGAAAAACACACACCATTGGTTAGAGGCAACATTTGAAAATGCACACTGTCTCTTTAAGAGACCGGGAGCGAGCGCGCGTGTGACCTAGTAACCCTGTCAGGAAACCTGCTGGCCGCATGCCAGGAAGCAGGAGAGGAAGGAGGGGTGGGGGCTGTGTTCAGACAGCATGAAGCCGGCACAGAGCGAGAGTCCCAATGGAGATCTCGTGGAGGTACAGTAAGCAGACCGGGTGTAACATTGTCTTTGAGCAATTTCATCTTAGGCTCCTACGGTATGTCCCCCTTCCTTGTTAACTCTGGGTTTAATCTGCATTATGGAGAGTTTTCACGCTTGGACTCTGGCTGCCCTGGGTGCTGAGGGTATTGTGCAGCATTTGAAGGTCCTGTGGGCTGAGGTTTGTTGTAACATCTCCAAGGCTCAGGGATGGTACAAGTTTTTTGCTGACAAAAAAGGGTGTCAGGTCCTATGTTCCAGGTTGGAGAAAAGGTGTGGTTGTCCACTCGTAATATAAGACTCAAAGTTCCCTGTGCCAAGTTGGGTCCAAAATTCATTGGTCCGTATGAAGTTGTGGAGATTATTAACCCAGTGGCCTGTAGTTTGTGTCTCCCAGCTTCGTTAAAAATTTCCAACATTTTCCACAAGTCCCTGTTGAAACCCTTGGGAACTGTTGAGGTGGGATGCATCATAGATTCCGGTGGGTGTGCCATACTTTTCAGTATTTGGTACACTGGAGGGGGTATGGTCCGGAGGATCGGTCAGGGGTCTTGGCCCATTCTGTACATGCTGCCCGTCTTATCTGGTGTTTCATGCCAGGCATCCTGAGATGCCTGGGGGTCCAGTGGCCCCCATTGAGAGGGGGGGTACTGTCATGGTTTTTTCGGGATTACTTTGGCAGTACTTCTAGGGTTATTTATGTGGCCTCTCTTTGGGTTGGGAAGGGCTATATTTACCCACCCCTGTGCTCTGCCTATTTTCAGTTATACATCCAATCTAGGCTGAGCAGCAGACCCCATGAATACCTGTGTCCTGGTCTGTAACCCATTTTCGCATTTGTCTCACGATTCGGTACTTCTCATCATACTCCTGGTTTTGATCTCTGCTTTGTCCCCTGACTTCCTGCTCGTTAGTCCTTCTGGTACCTTGTGTCTCTCTCTGGCTTTTGACTCCTGCTTGTCTCTTACCACACTAGCAGTCTCTCCCCTTGGCTACCGCACTGTCCTCTGGTCTGACTTTGGCATGCCTGGCACTTCTCTCGGCTTCTCCGGCTCCTGTCATCATCTCTGGGAGTTCAGGACCTAACCCCACCTCCAACCACTCCCACGGTGGTCGCGTGCTGCAGGTTCTGTTCATCTGCAAGCGTGCTCACAACAGCATCTCATGTCACAGCAGGAGTTCCCGGCTTTCCCAGCATGTCCCCGGACACTTGTACAGACCTAGGGGGTAAGTCTGTTACGGTGTCCGTTACATTTTCTTTGATTGGTCCTGGCTAATTTTAAAAGAGACTAATGATATTCTTGCTATACTATGATTAAGGGCATCCTGGATGTCAGAAACTTGACGGTTTCTTCACCCTGTCTTTTTTATGGCTTGCTAAATCAAATCCTTGTTTTATTCAACCGCTGGAAGTGTTGCTCTCTCTCTTTTTCCTTTTTACTAGGCTGACTTCAATGGTGAGCTTTCAAGTGTCCATTTTGCACCCGATTTTTCATCTTGATAGTAACATAGTTAACAAGGCTGAAGAAAGATATTTGTCCATCCAGTTCAGCCTACATTCTGTCAAAATAAATCCCCAGATCTACATCCTAAAGAAATAACTAATAACTGTAAGATACAATAATGTTATGCTCCAGGAGGACATCCAGACTCATCCAGAAAGTTTTTCTCCAGTTTGCCTCAAAAATTCAAAACAAAGGCAGCAACAGGGCTTTTACTTGAGGGAGATGCTTAACACCAATGCGAAAACTTCTTCAACCGTAAAATGCTATCCAAGCAAAATCCACCAACGTCCCTGGATAAACTCAAACTACCAACCTTTCAGTTAACAGCCAAACGCACTAACCGATTGCGCCACAGAGACACAGACTTTCCCTTTAATTTATTAGATGAACCATCAGTTCCTTTATTTGGTTGTTGAAGCTTTTGTTCAATGAGATGAGAATAGATTCTCCAAGTGCCATTAGGGGTTTTCACCTAATTGTGGTTTGTAGATGAAGCAATGACAATAATATTATATGAGAAATTTCACAGATATGAAGTTCCAAAAATGACGCTTGAAGTTGATTGAATTCTAGTCATCACTTAATGTATAGTATATTTTGTTTAAGAGGGTAAGTGCAAAGGGTATAGTGGTCTGTCTATGAAATGAAAAAGGCAAAAATTAATCATAAAAATCATGAAATATTTCTGTACTTTAGTATACTAAAATGAGCAAATAAACTGTGAGCTGTAAAATGATGATAATTTATCACTTTAAAGGGCCACTGTCACCCCCTCCAGCCGTTATAAACTAAAAGAGCCACCTTGTGCAGCAGTAATGCTGCAGTCTAACAAGGTGGCTCTTTTAGTTTTTGATTCCGTTATTCCCTCAATAAAGCGTTTTAAAATTTGCCCTAACTACCTGTCTGCAGACCTGGAGGCGGTCCGAAGCCTCCTCTGTGAATCTCCCAACGGCCGTCACTCTTCTCTTCTGGGGATGTGGTCGCCGCCCCCTTCGCGCTGTTGCTTCTTAAATCCGGCGCCTGCGCTGTGCGTGCCTGCCTGTGACAGGCGCAGTCTTCATTGTCCGTCATAGGTCAGATGCAGGGTGCCTGACTGCACCTGTGCGGGCAGTGCGGCCACCCTGTTGCTGAATCCCCGCCCCGCACTGTGTTATTCATTATGCACAGTGCGGGGCTGGGGTTCCTGGGCATGCGCACTGCGCTGTTCAGACGCTCCCCCAGCTCCGACGCTCCCCCAGCTCCCCTGCCTTCCAGCGTTGTTATTTGCGGCTGCTTCATTCCAAACGCTGGCAAGGAAACCTGTATATTACGGCAACGCTGGAAGGCGGGGGACCGGGGGAGCGTCTGAACAGCGCAGTGTGCATGCCCAGGAACCCCAGCCCCGCACTGTGCATAATGAATAACACAGTGCGGGGCGGGGATTCAGCAACAGGGTGGCCGCACTGCCCGCACAGGCGCAGTCAGGCACCCTGCACCTGACCTATGACGGACAATGAAGACTGCGCCTGTCACAGGCAGGCACGCACAGCGCAGGTGCCGGATTTAAGAAGCAACAGCGCGAAGGGGGCGGCGACCACATCCCCAGAAGAGAAGAGTGACGGCTGTTGGGAGATTCACAGAGGAGGCTTCGGACCGCCTCCAGGTCTGCAGACAGGTCGTTAGGGCAAATTTTAAAACGCTTTATTGAGGGAATAACGGAATCAAAAACTAAAAGAGCCACCTTGTTAGACTGCAGCATTACTGCTGCACAAGGTGGCTCTATTAGTTTATAACGGCTGGAGGGGGTGACAGTGGCCCTTTAAGTACCTATGACTAAATTAATATTACCTTTCCGAGGAAATATAAGGAAAGTAAAACTTGCATCAAGCACAGTATTTCGAAATATTTGTTTTTCTCTATTCCCACTTACCATCTAAATAAACCAATTCCAAAAGTGTAACTGCTTGGGACTGAGATTTTGGGGTTAAAGGGAATCTGTCACCCCATTTTAGGCCTATAATCTGCTGCCACTGCTAACAGGAACTTATCTACAGCATTCTGTAATGCTGTAGATAAGCTCCCGATGTAACCTGTAAGATAAGAAAAACAAGTTAGATTATACTCACCCAGGGGTGGTCCGCTGAGGTCCGGTCCGATGGGCTTCGTGGTCCGGGTCTGGCACAACCCTTCTTCATATGATGACGTCCTCTTCTTTGCTTCCTGTCGTGGCTCCTGGGCAATATAAAATAAAACCTGGCACTCAACTTTATCAACTGGAAATATATTTATTATCAGCAACAAAAAACGTTTCGGTCCCGAACTGGACCTTCATCAGTTACGTGCTATGAAGGATATGTGCGAGAAACATGCCCGTATGAGCAGATGATAATTAATATTCCATAAGGAAGTAGATAGTTAACCTATGTAGGGCTTTGTGGACAAAACACCGTATTGGAACAGCGTGGCTGACGCGGTGTCCACCGAAACGTTTTTTGTTGCTGATAATAAATATATTTCCAGTTGATAAAGTTGAGTGCCAGGTTTTATTTTATATTGTCATGGTGTTGGAACCTACCTGAGCACCATAAGAATAAAGGCAGTGCACACGTTTTTCATTTAAGTGGCTCCTGGGCAGGCGTACTTTGTCTGCCCTGTTGAGGGCAAAGTACTGCAGTGTGCAGGCGCCGGGCCTCTCTGACATTTCCCGGCGCCTGCACACTGCGGTACTTTGCTCTTCCCTCAACAGGGCAGACAAAGTATGCCTGCGCAGGAGCCGTGACAGGAAGCAAAGAAGAGGACATTATCGTATGAAGATGGCGCCGGACTCGGACCAGGACTCCCATCAGACCGGACTGGACCGGAGTATAATCTAACTTGTTTTTCTTATCTTACAGGTTACATTGGGGCTTATCTATAGCATTACGTAATGCTGTAGATAAGCCCCTGGTGGCAGTGGCCGCAGCTTATAGGCCTAAAATTGGGTGACAGATTCCCTTTAAGTGACAGTTCATTTAACTTCTTAGGTTATTTATTCTATATATAGGTATAAAGTTGTGTTAGATACTATTAAGCATTTTTTTATTCTGAACTATAAAACAAGTAGAATTTATGTTAATGTAAGATTTTATGAAGCCTTCATTTTTGACAGAAGAAAATGAAAAATGAAGTGCTCTGTTTTTACCTTGACTAGCCAATCAGACGATCTGAGCACATAGCCTCATTTGCTGCAAGAGGTAAAAAGATTATAATATTTACTTTTACTATACTTATTAATTGGAAGAGAGTATAAGAAAATAAATCTTATATTTGTTGTCCTTTTAGATGTATACTATGATGTGTGCACAAAGTCAGGCTTGTCATTTCGTCCTTACTCTACTTACTCATCTCCACAACATTATTTTCACACTCCAGCGGGCATACAGAAATTCTCCAGTGCATCAAAACCTATATGAGCCATCCTGAATTAATTACCTCTTTCAATCTCAGTTCGGTAATAAGTCTCTGTGGGAATTGATAGAATTAAAAAAGTTCCTGGCAGACTAAGTTGAAACAGCGTTGAGCATTCTGTTGAAGAGTAGCAGTTTATTCCATACAGATAACTTACACAGTTGAGAAATGCACAAATGTTGTGCTGTGTTAGAAGAAGTACATTGTGATACATTGATATATCTCTTTTACACTATATTAACTGTGGTGTGGCTTCTATAATACTGATGTCTTCAAATGTGGAAAGGGTGCCACCATAAGCATCATTGCTTGGGTGTGACTGCTAATTCTGCAGCTCCTATAACTACAAATCAAATATTCAATGCTTGCACATATAACACCCACATGGTACTGCTGCATTTTTGAGTTTGCTTGTTGATGCAGATTTGCACCCATGTATTGAATTCACAATGTAAGGAGGCGCTGACAGTTTTTTTTGCAGATTATATCCTGTCATAAAGTTTCATCAGTTTTTCTTTTTTGATTACGTACCCCATTTTAGGTAAGATAAAATGTTTTGTCTACAAAGGCTTATGATAATTTTATCTTCTCTTCCTTTCCTTTCCAAAGCTTAAGGCATACTATTTACAATTGTCTCTGAGCTTCCATACAGAGACATGAGAGGTTTCTCATGCACATTTTTCCTGCACATATTCAGAAGCAGCAGCATGAAGGACATTATATTGCAGGATTGAGTAGTATAGCTGTGAATCCATCTCTTGGATGAGATAAACACTTACTAGAAAGCAACTGTGTCATCTGTGTGCATTTCTCCATCACTCTGAAACTTTTCCCACCTACCCACTCCCCACCCTATAGACTATTTTATCAACTATGCATAGCTTTCTTGATTATACCTAATCATTAGTGTTGAGCGATACCTTACGATACTTGAAAGTATCGGTATCGGATATTATCGGCCGATACCCGAAAAATATCGGATTTCGCCGATACCGATACCCGATACCAATACAAGTCAATGGGACACAAGTATCGGAAGCTATCCTGGATGGTTCCCAGGGTCTGAAGGAGAGGAAACTCTCCTTCAGGCCCTGGGATCCATATTCATGTAAAAAATAAAGAATTAAAATAAAAAATATGGATATACTCACCCGTCCGGCGGCCCCTGGACCTTACCGATGTAATCGGCAGCCTCCATTCCTAAGAATGAGGAGTTTAGGACCTTCGATGATGTGGCGGCTTGTGATTGGTCGCGTGACCGCTCATGTGACCGCTCACGCGACCAATCACAAGCCGCGATGTCATCGCAGGTCCTAAACTCCTCATTCTTAGGAACGGAGGCTGACGGTTACATCGGTAAGGTCCAGGGGCCTCCGGAGGGGTGAGTATATCCATATTTTTTATTTTAATTCTTTATTTTTTACATGAATATGGATCCCAGGGCCTGAAGGAGAGTCTCCTCTCCTCCAGACCCTGGGAACCATACACTGGGAACTTCCGATTCCGATTTCCGATATCACAAAAATATCGGAACTCGGTATCGGAATTCCGATACCGCAAGTATCGGCCGATACCCGATACTTGCGGTATCGGAATGCTCAACACTACTAATCATTACTAACTCCCTAAAGGAAAAAGTTCATATGGGTAAAGTCTGGTAACCTTTGTGGCCATTCAACCAGGCCTTCTGTAGACCTATACACTTATTGTAATAAACAATAATATGAATAGTCATTGCATATCTACAAATGCACCACCCCGTGATATGTTAAATTGTCCCTTTTTCACAAATGTAAAAATAAGCACCTTTCTAAGTAGTATTTATTATTTTCTAACATTGTGTTGCTTTTGATTTACAATAAAAGCTTCACATAACTGTTTTTTTTTTTGTTTTCATCATATGTAGCATCAGGGTAGGGGATATTGTACATCAGATTGTAGAAAGCAAGGGAAGTAACCAAGTTTTTAGAGAATACTAATACTATTCACACAAAAAAGACATCCACTGTAACTATTCCCTGGAATCGTACATGTTAAAAATATTGTGCAAATGAGCTGTTCTTTTAAAATCAATTTCTTACCAAGGATGATACAACCCATGCCCTGTTTTCTCCTGGGGATTCAAAATGAACAAGTTTACTAGCTACAGATAATCTATTAACAGACAAAAGATCAATTTGCTGTGCATGAGCATAAGTGCTGTATACAAAATAGAACTACATTTGAATTAACTGAATGGCAAAGATGAAAAAATAGAGATATAAAATACGTGATACAACACTGCACACAAGACACCTATGAGATCATGTCTAATGAACAGTCTTAATATGAAACATTTCTAGATATTTCACTTTTATCTGGCTACATGAATAAAATTGTTAAGGCACAAGCTATGTTTGCAAAGGTGCTGCTCTCTTATATGCGTATTTATGTCCAGATGAGCAGTGGTCAGCTTTCTCTTAAAAATGCATTCACATAATATAGACTAATTCATTGTTGTCGGAAATTTAGAAAATTTTGCGTGTAGTGTATTCATCTGTTCTTTTCTGAAATATAATGATAAATGTAAACAAAATGGGATATGAACAAGCCATTAAAAAGGACAAGTCATCCCACAATAAGACATTTCTGTCTTTGTGAGCTTTTTTATATTACTAAAACATTTAATTATAAATTAAACATTTGGTATTGTGCCATTCTACTGTACAAAAAAAAAAAAAAAAAAAAAAAGTTTCGTTTGAACCACCCTATTTTCCGCTGTCTGTCATTCCGGTATATGTTTTGACACTTTTAGCTTTCACTAAACTTTGTCTAAATTTATCCCAATAAGAAAGAGAATGGTTGTTAGTTTAGAGAAAAGCACAACACAGGAATTAGCAAGGGTTTTAGGGGAAAAAAAAATCACAAATTTGTTACAAAGATGCTTGAGTTTTTGCTATTTTTAAGTAATTGTCACTTTTAAAAAGTGAATGCTACCTGGGAGTTGTTAACTATGCAAACTCTTTTTAATAGAGGTGCAAAAAAAGTCACAAATGTGACTAGTGTGACACGTGTGCTTGAGTACAAACTGTAAAGTAACAGTAAGTAACCGTAACTGTAAAATAGACTTTTAGACAAACGTTATATGTAAAGGTGCCCAAAACATATAAAAACACGACATTTTGATGAATGCCATAAATACTGGCAAAAAAGCCACAAAGGAAGTGTGTCATGATCCAGACCAGGTTTTGACTCCTGCTTTCCCTTTTTTCCGAAAACACAAAAAAGCACAGTAAAACCAAAAACACTCAAAGTGCAAAAAAATCACAGTGAACAGCAAGTGCTAGTAAAAAGATGGAAAAAACAGGGCATTTGGTTGATACGTTTTTTGCAAAAAATGTATACTAAGCTTCTCTACCAAAAGTCAAGGTATACCCATATAGAGCAGTCTTAACTGATGTATGCAATCCCTATCTGATGTATTTAAAAACCTGGTCATCTGTACAATACCTGTATGAGCAGGGTTCAGAAAGGAAATGTCCAATGTGGACACACTGGATAGAACAGCTCTTGTGCGCACGGCTCAAAAAAAGAGGGATGGAGGCCTCCCCAGTTTTGTGGACACAAGAGAACAATTATATAAGGCCAGTCTCACATGTCCAGATAATTTCGGTACCGGAGAAAACAGTATCGGAGTTATCTGTGTCCGTGTGCTCACGTGGCACATCAGTGTGGCACACGTGCAGCAGCCATGTGCCGCCCGTGTGCCGCCTGAGGACCACACGGACCGTGCAGGAGAGACAGCACTACAGTAAGCACTGTCCCCAGCGTATGGTGCTGAAGGCGGCATTCATCTCTTGTCCCCTGCAGCGCTCGCAGGAGAGAAGAGATGAAAAATCTATTTTTTATTTTTTTTTGTTAAAAATAAAGTTTGGGGTCACCTCCCGCCTTCCACCCCTCACCACCCCCTGTGCGCCCACCCGCTTGCAGAGAAATACTCACCCAGCTCCCGCGATGCCTCCTCTCAGCGCCAGCAGCCTGTCCTGTGCGAGCGTTCACGTAGTACCGCTCATTACAGTGATGAATATGCAGCTCCACCTCTCATAGGAGGACGTGCACTTGGAGGAGAGTGCACACTGTTCTCCGTGTGCATGTGTGCTGGACACTTTGTGGACCGTGCTGCCGGAGAAACATGGACATGTCTCCGTGTTTTGCACATGAAAACACGCAGGCATGTGCATAGACCCATTTATTTGAATGGGTCTACGTGTGTCAGTGTCTCCGGTATGTGTGAAAACTGTCACTACACGTACCGGAGCCACTGACGTGTGAAACCGGCCTAAAACAGGAAAACATGAGCCGTGCGCACAGTGAACAAGCCTGTAGAGACATGTCCACATCGCCAAGATACTTGAAAACACAAAGAAGCACAGTAAAACCCAAAACACTTTGTTAAAACAGTGTTTTTGGTTTTACTGTGCTTTTTTGTGTTTTCAAGTCTCTTGGTGGTGTGAACATGTCTCTACAGGCTTGTTCACTGCGTGCACAGCTTGGTATAGCGGCTTAGTATACATTTTTTGCAAAAAATGTATCAACCAAATACCCTGTTTTTTCCATCTTTTTACTAGCATTTGCTGTTCACTGTGATTTTTTTGCAACAGAGTGTTTTTGGTTTTACTGTGCTCTTTTGAGTTTTCAAGTCTCTTGGTGGTGTGAACATGTCTCTACAAATATGATATATGATATGTTTAAAATACACATTTTTTTAACAAATGATTGGAGATGGGTGGACCCCTGGATGTTAGGGTCTGGTAAGTTTAGCCAAACAGTTAATCAAAGTTCAGATCTGAGTACCAGAACAGTGCATGGACCCAAACCCGAACCCAGACCCCATTCACTTGAGTGAAGGGCCTGAACATCCAGTATTTGCCATGCAGTCATGTACATGACAGAGTGGCAAACACTGCTTCTGATCAGCACTAAAATTATTGCCGCTGGTTACACAGCCGTGATTGCCTCGCTGTCAAATGACAGCATGAGCCCGCAGCTGTGATCTAAGGTAGAAAAGTTAACCTTCGTTCACTGACGTTGGCTGATGGGAATACTATTCTCATCAGCCTATGCCTGCTGCCACTAATGACAGCGATAGCAGGCAGCGGCTGATGAGATTATTCATCAGCCGGTGCCTGCGCTCTAAATAAATAATTATAAAAATGAAATTAGCATGGTTTCCCCTGTTTTTTTGATAACCAGCCAAGCAAACCTGACAGCTTGGGGTTGCAACACTCATGTGTTAAAGTTAGCAAGGTTGGTTACCAAGAAGAGAACAGTCCCCAAGCCATTTTTAAAAAAAATATTTCTGGTGTTTTGCTCAGCTATTCTCACTTGCCCTGTGGTGGTGGCAAGTGGGGTTCACATATGTGGGGTTATTGTCACCTTTGTATTGTCCAGTGACATCAAGCCTATGACTGATTAATGGATAGGCCCTAGGGTTATTAATTCTCTTGAACAAAGTTTGAAGAATTATTAGCAAATGTAACAGAGGGATGCAGGATTCTTGAAATTGCTAAGATATTTGAACGTGATCATAGAACCCCCAATAATTCTGTTGCAAATAGTCTACACAGTTGCAAAAGCATATTAAGAAAAAAGACGCACATTAACTACCAAAGATTTGAGAAGTATCAAATGTGAAGTGAACAGGAAGATATTATTCTCCAATGTATTCATATTTCAGAGCTGCAACCTCCTTGGAAGGCCAAAAAGTACAAGGTGTTCAGTGCTCATAGACATTGCCTAAGTAAGGGAGGCTGAAATTTGACCACCAGTAAACATGAATGAGTTGTAACATCAAAAATGGATAAATAAATTGCTAGCTAAGAAGTGGAGTGCAATGGAGCATTGTCCTGCATAAAAAGTATGGTTTTCTGGAAAGATGCAAAGTTTTTCCTCTATCACTGTTTGAAGAAAGCGTGATCTAAAAACTAGCAGTAACTTTAAGACTGAAGTTTTGAGTCCATCTTCAAAACAAAAAAGGTCCAACAAGCCCATCTTTTTGTAAAACCAGCCCATAGCAGTACCCCTCCTCCATCTTGCAGGTGTCTGAGTTAAAGTTGATATCTATTCCCGTTTCTGAACCAGCCACTGGACCAATGTACTGGTCCATCAAGAGTCACTCTCCTCTTATCACTCTATAAAACCTTTGACATGTAATGTGCCTAGGACGGTAGTTGTGGGAAAGCTGCTGCTCCATAAGACCCTGGCACAGTACAAACAAATCATGTCCTAGTCCATAAGTGTTTTGCTGTGTACATTGCATTCTACTCACTTGCAGGTTGGAGGCCTTCACTGTCTCCATGTATTTGGATCCCAGACCTGCCACACATAAATCAGGGGACACCCTTTTTCATTTTAACAAGTTCAACTTTACTGGACAGGTCACGTACATCAGTCTTTAGTACATGGTGTAGGGTACAGCACTTTCCGATTCTTGTTTTATCAACACAGTACGTTACAAGCCTTTGCTTATGTTCAGCTCAGGCTATCCCTACTTTAACAGCTTCTCTTAGCCCAGAGATTTTGCCATCCTGCACCAAAGCATTCCCGAGATCCGCTACATATATGTCTCGCGTTTCCTTGTCCAGCTTCCTATATATGGAAGGGATTAAGGCACACTCCTCACCACCTAGTTCAGGTCATAGGTCCCGGACATCGCGGGAAGGTCCGATGGAAATGTGGTACAACCTCATCCTGCCAAAACAATATGCGCTCCATGTGCCTCCTACCCACTACACCTTGCACTTGTTATTTAAACGTACCTCACACTACATTTAACTATTACTAACTGAATAAACCAGGGAGTAGTTCCCTATTTTACATGCCCTAGACCCTCCCACTGTGAGCTGGACCAAACACTTTACTGTCCTTTTACTCTTTTTCAGAAGTCTTTCATCTACTTAACTACAGTCACTATCTATCTCTATCCTAAGTACAAAACTATATTCTATATTTCCCTATGCCTGATCTGAGAGTACCAAAGTTGCATTAGGCATTACCTTGCAGTGCCCACATAGCAACATCCGTACTCATCACACTTTGCACTAGTTAGAACACTTTCTATATATTTTACATGTCATAAAGCGCAATAAAACTGCATATCAATATTCACACTACACATTTTGTTTTCTTTGTTTTCTTCAAGGGCAAGTACATGGCAGTCTCTTTCACATCCCTACAGAGACACTTGTTCAGTGGTGGTCTGGTATCAGCCTTTCTTACCTTGGTCACATCTTTAAGCACTGAACAACTTGTACTTCCAAGTATGCCATGGAGGTTGCAGTTCTGATCTAAGCCAGAATAGAAATAAAATGGGTTCCTTGTCGATTCACATTTGATTTTTCTCAATTCTTAGCAGTTAATTTGCAACCTTTTTCTTAACATATTTTTTGTGACAATGTACAGTAATTACAAAAAATGATTTTTTTCTGATCATACTCTAATCTTTTAGCAATTTCATGAGTGCTTCATACCTCTGAAAACACAAAAATTGTTACAAGTCTTAAATAGGGTTGAGCGAAACGGATCGGTCAATTTCATAAATCGCCGACTTTCGGCAAAGTCGGGTTTCGTGAAACCCGAGCCGATCCCAGTGTGGGATCGGCCATGCGGTCGGCGATCTTCGCGCCAAAGTCGTGTATTATATGATGCATTCAGCGCCATTTCTCAGCCAATGAAGGTGGACGCAGAGTGTGGACAGCGTGATGACATAGGTCTCGGTCCCCACCATCTTAAAGAAGGGCATTACAGTGATTGGCTTGCTTTCAGCGGCATCACAGGGGCTATAAAGGGGCGTGCACGCCGACCGCCATCTTACTACTGCCGATCGTAGCATAGGGAGAGGTTGCTGCAGCTTCGTCAGAAGCAGGGATATTGTTAGGGAGGAAATATAAACCCCCAAACCGCTTGTGCTGTAGCGATTTCCACTGTCCAACACCACCTTTTCTTTGCAGGGACAGTGGAGGCTAGTTTTCTGTGCATCAGCTCTGTAGCTTATAAGGCTCCCTGATAGCTGCATTGCTGTTTGTATGCCGCTGTGCAAACCAACTGCTTTTTTCAAAGCAAAAATCCTGTTGCTTCTTTCTGCACAGTTCTCTTGTTTCTTTGTTTGTCCACACTTTTGTGTGCAGCAGTCCTTTTTACTGCTGGCTGCCATACTTGTCCTGAGATCATTGTAGGGAGATTGTTATTGTAGCACAGTCCCCTTTTTTTATATATCTGCTAGCCACTGTCTGCCACTGAAGCTGTGTAGTGTAATACAGTGGGCCTGATTTTCCCAGCAGTCTCCCACACCTATAAAGGGAAATTTCTATTGCCACTAAGTGCATCTGCATCAGTCCTGTTTGTGGCATATCTGTCAGCCACTTTCTGACACTGAAACTGTGTAGTGTAATACAGTGGGCCTGATTTTCCCAGCAGTCTCCCACACTGTCATGAATCCCCAATGGCTAGGGATAGCACAGGACAAGCAAAGTATAACAAATATCGGACGAGCTCTAGGGTGATGGAACCTGGGCTGACCGCTGCCCTACGCCTGACAAACGCAACTAGAGATAGCCAGGGAGCGTTCCTACGTTGGTTCTAGACGCCACGCACCAGCCTAAGAGCTAACTAGTACTGCAGAGAAAACAAGACCTCACTTGCCTCCAGAGGAATTAACCCCAAAGGTATAGTTGCCCCCCACATGTATTGACGGTGAAATGAGAGGAAGGCACACACATAGAGATGATGTATATAGCTTTAGCAAATAGAGGCCCGCTGAAAACTAGAAAGCAGAATGATACAAAAGGGGACTAAGCCGTCAGCAAAAAACCCTAATCAAAAAAAACCATCCTGAGATTACAAGAACCCATGTGCCAACTCATGGCACATGGGGAGAACCTCAGTCCACTAGAGCAACCAGCTAGCATAGAGACATTCTAAGCAAGCTGGACCAAAAACCAAACAACTGAAAATCAGCACTTAGCTTATCCTGAAAGATCTGGGAGCAGGTAGGCAGGAACCAAACAGAGCACATCTGAACACATTGATAGCCGGCAAGGGAAATGACAGAAAGGCCAGGTAAAATAGGAAACACCCAGCCTCTGATGGACAGGTGGAAACCAAAGGCCGCAACCCACCAAAGTCACCCAGTACCAGCAGTAACCACCAGAGGGAGCCCACCAACAGAATCCACAACAGTACCCCCCCCCTTGAGGAGGGGTCACCGAACCCTCACGAGAACCCCCAGGGCGATCAGGGTGAGCTCTATGGAAGGCGCGGACCAAATCAGTCGCGTGAACATCGGAGGCGACCACCCAGGAATTATCCTCCTGACCATAACCCTTCCACTTAACCAAATACTGGAGTTTGCGTCTGGAAACACGAGAATCCAAGATCTTTTCAACAACATACTCCAATTCTCCCTCCACCAGCACCGGAGCAGGAGGCTCGACCGAAGGAACAACGGGCACCTCATACCTCCGCAACAACGACCGATGGAACACATTATGAATAGCAAACGATGCTGGGAGATCCAAACGAAAAGATACAGGGTTAAGAATCTCCGAGATCCTATAAGGACCGATGAACCGAGGCTTGAACTTAGGAGAAGAGACCTTCATAGGGACAAAACGAGAAGACAACCACACCAAGTCCCCAACAAGAAGTCGGGGACCCACGCGGCGACGGCGATTAGCAAACTGCTGAGTCTTCTCCTGAGATAACTTCAAATTGTCCACCACCTGATTCCAAATCTGATGTAGCCTGTCCACCACCACGTCCACTCCAGGACAATCCGAAGATTCCCCCTGACCAGAGGAAAAACGAGGATGAAACCCCGAATTACAAAAAAAAGGAGAGACCAACGTGGCAGAACTAGCCCGATTATTAAGAGCAAATTCGGCCAGTGGCAAAAAAGCAACCCAGTCATCCTGATCAGCAGAAACAAAACACCTCAAATAAGTTTCCAAGGTCTGATTAGTTCGCTCCATCTGGCCATTCGTCTGAGGATGGAATGCAGACGAGAAAGACAAATCAATGCCCATCTTGGCACAAAACGTCCGCCAAAATCTAGACACAAACTGGGATCCCCTGTCAGAAACGATATTCTCCGGAATCCCATGCAAACGAACCACGTTCTGAAAAAACAAAGGAACCAACTCAGAGGAGGAGGGTAACTTAGGCAAGGGCACCAAATGAACCATCTTAGAAAAGCGGTCACACACAACCCAGGTAACGGACATTTTCTGTGAAACCGGGAGATCAGAAATAAAATCCATGGAAATGTGCGTCCAAGGCCTCTTCGGGATGGGCAAAGATAACAACAACCCACTAGCCCGTGAACAGCAAGGCTTAGCTCGAGCACACACTTCACAAGACTGCACAAAGGTACGCACATCCCTAGACAAGGAAGGCCACCAAAAAGACCTGGCCACCAAATCTCTTGTACCAAATATTCCAGGATGACCAGCCAACACAGAAGAATGGACCTCGGAGATGACTCTACTGGTCCAATCATCCGGAACAAACAGTCTTTCTGGTGGACATCGATCCGGTTTATCCACCTGAAACTCCTGCAATGCGCGTCGCAAGTCTGGGGATACGGCGGACAATATTACCCCATCCCTAAGGATACCAGCAGGCCCAGTGTCTCCAGGAGAATCAGGCACAAAACTCCTGGAAAGAGCATCTGCCTTCACATTCTTTGAACCTGGCAGGTATGAAACCACGAAATTGAAACGAGAAAAAAATAATGACCAACGAGCCTGTCTAGGATTCAAACGCCTGGCAGACTCAAGGTAAATGAGATTCTTGTGATCAGTCAAGACCACCACGCGATGTTTAGCACCCTCAAGCCAATGACGCCACTCCTCAAATGCCCACTTCATGGCCAAAAGCTCCCGATTACCCACATCATAATTGCGCTCGGCGGGCGAGAATTTTCTAGAGAAGAAAGCACATGGCTTCGTCACCGAGCCATTAGAACTTCTCTGTGACAAAACCGCCCCCGCTCCAATCTCGGAAGCATCAACCTCCACCTGAAAAGGAAGTGAAACATCTGGTTGACACAACACAGGAGCAGAAGAAAACCGGCGCTTAAGTTCCCGAAAGGCCTCCACGGCCGCAGGAGACCAATCAGCAACATCAGCACCCTTTTTAGTCAAATCAGTCAAAGGTTTAACAATACTGGAAAAATTAGCAATGAACCGACGATAAAAATTAGCAAACCCCAAGAACTTCTGAAGGCTCTTAACAGATGTAGGTTGTGTCCAGTCACAAATAGCCTGAACCTTAACGGGATCCATCTCAATAGTAGAAGGAGAAAAAATGTACCCCAAAAAAGAAATCTTCTGGACTCCGAAGAGACACTTTGAGCCCTTCACAAACAGAGAATTGGCCCGCAAAACCTGAAACACCTTCCTGACCTGTAGAACATGAGACTCCCAGTCATCAGAAAACACCAAAATATCATCCAAATACACAATCATAAACTTATCCAGATATTCACGGAAAATATTGTGCATAAAGGACTGAAAGACTGACGGAGCATTGGAGAGTCCAAAAGGCATTACCAAATACTCAAAATGGCCCTCAGGCGTATTAAATGCGGTTTTCCACTCATCACCCTGTTTTATCCGCACCAGATTATACGCACCACGAAGATCTATTTTAGTGAACCACCTAGCCCCCTTAATGCGAGCAAACAAATCAGTAAATAATGGCAATGGATACTGGTATTTGACTGTAATCTTATTCAGAAGGCGATAATCTATACAAGGCCTCAGGGAACCATCTTTTTTTGCCACGAAAAAAAAACCTGCTCCCAGAGGGGACGAAGATGGACGAATATGTCCCTTTTCCAAGGACTCCTTAATATAATTCCGCATAGCAGTATGCTCTGGCAGTGACAGATTAAATAAACGACCCTTAGGGAACTTACTGCCAGGAATCAATTCTATAGCACAGTCACACTCTCTATGAGGAGGGAGCGAATTGAGCTTAGGCTCCTCAAAAACATCCTTATAATCTGACAAAAACGCAGGGATCTCCGAAGGAGTCGATGAAGCGATAGAAATCGGAGGTGCATCATCATGAACCCCCTGACATCCCCAGCTTAGCACAGACATTGTTTTCCAGTCCAGGACAGGATTATGAGTTTGTAACCATGGCAGACCAAGCACTAGTACATCATGTAAATTATACAGTACAAGGAAGCGAATCACCTCCTGATGAACGGGAGTCATGCGCATGGTCACTTGTGTCCAATACTGCGGTTTATTCATAGCCAATGGTGTAGAATCAATTCCCTTCAGAGGAATAGGAACTTCCAGAGGCTCTAGACTAAAACCGCAGCGTTTAGCAAATGACCAATCCATAAGACTCAGGGCAGCGCCTGAATCCACATAGGCATCGACGGAAATGGAAGACAGTGAAAAAATCAGAGTCACAGACAAAATGAACTTAGACTGCAGAGTATCAATGGCAAAAAAATTAATCAACCCTTTTTGTGCGTTTAGAGCATGCTGATATAACATGAGCTGAATCACCACAATAAAAACACAAACCATTTTTCCGCCTATAATTTTGCCGTTCACTTCTGGACTGAATTCTATCACATTGCATAGTCTCAGGTGCCTGTTCAGAAGACACCGCCAACTGGTGCACGGGTTTGCGCTCCCGTAAACGCCGATCAATCTGAATGGCCATAGCCATAGACTCATTCAGACCTGTAGGCGCAGGGAACCCCACCATAACATCCTTAATGGCCTCAGAAAGACCATTTCTGAAGTTTGCAGCCAGGGCGCACTCATTCCACTGAGTAAGCACCGACCATTTCCGAAATTTCTGACAATATATTTCCGCTTCATCATGCCCCTGAGAGAGGGCTAATAAAGCCTTTTCAGCCTGAATCTCTAGGTTAGGTTCCTCATAGAGCAATCCCAATGCCAGAAAAAACGCATCCACACTGAGCAACGCAGGATCCCCTGGTGCCAATGCAAATGCCCAATTCTGAGGGTCGCCCCGTAGGAACGATATAACAATCTTGACCTGTTGAGCAGGGTCTCCAGAGGAGCGAGATTTCAAAGAGAGAAACAATTTACAATTGTTCCTGAAATTCAGGAAGGTAGATCTATCTCCAGAAAAAAACTCTGGAATAGGAATTCTAGGTTCAGACATGGGAGTGTGAACAACGAAATCCTGTATGTTTTGAACCTTTGCCGCGAGATTACTCAGGCTGGAAGCCAAACTCTGGACATCCATGATAAACAGCTAAGATCAGAGCCATTCAAGGGTTAAGAGGAGGTAAGAAGCAGCTAGACAGCAATTAAGGGCTAGGCAGCAAAACTCTGAAGGAAAAAAAAAAAAAAATTTCCTTGAACACTTCTTTTCCTCCTGCTTCAGCCCAAACAATTAACACTTTGTGGGCCGGCTATACTGTCATGTATCCCCAATGGCTAGGGATAGCACAGGACAAGCAAAGTATAACAAATATCGGACGAGCTCTAGGGTGATGGAACCTGGGCTGACCGCTGCCCTACGCCTGACAAACGCAACTAGAGATAGCCAGGGAGCGTTCCTACGTTGGTTCTAGACGCCACGCACCAGCCTAATAGCTAACTAGTACTGCAGAGAAAACAAGACCTCACTTGCCTCCAGAGGAATTAACCCCAAAGGTATAGTTGCCCCCCACATGTATTGACGGTGAAATGAGAGGAAGGCACACACATAGAGATGATGTATATAGCTTTAGCAAATAGAGGCCCGCTGAAAACTAGAAAGCAGAATGATACAAAAGGGGACTAAGCGGTCAGCAAAAAACCCTAATCAAAAAAAACCATCCTGAGATTACAAGAACCCATGTGCCAACTCATGGCACATGGGGAGAACCTCAGTCCACTAGAGCAACCAGCTAGCATAGAGACATTCTAAGCAAGCTGGACCAAAAACCAAACAACTGAAAATCAGCACTTAGCTTATCCTGAAAGATCTGGGAGCAGGTAGGCAGGAACCAAACAGAGCACATCTGAACACATTGATAGCCGGCAAGGGAAATGACAGAAAGGCCAGGTAAAATAGGAAACACCCAGCCTCTGATGGACAGGTGGAAACCAAAGGCCGCAACCCACCAAAGTCACCCAGTACCAGCAGTAACCACCAGAGGGAGCCCACCAACAGAATCCACAACACCACACCTATAAAGGGAAATTTCTATTGCCACTAAGTGCATCTGCGTCAGTCCTGTTTGTGGCATATCTGTCAGCCACTTTCTGACACAAACTGTGTAGTGTAATACAGTGGGCCTGATTTCCCCAGCAGTCTCCCACACCTATAAAGGGAAATTTATATTGCCACTAAGGGCATCTGCGTCAGTCCTGTTTGTGGCATATCTGTCAGCCACTTTCTGACAATGAAACTGTAGTGTAATACAGTGGGCCTGATTTTCCCAGCAGTCTCCCACACCTATAAAGGGAAATTTATATTGCCACTCAGGGCATCTGCATCAGTCCTGTTTCTGGCATATCTTTCAGCCACTTTCTGACACTGAAACTGTGTAGTGTAATACAGTGGGCCTGATTTTCCCAGCAGTCTCCCACACCTATAAAGGGGAATTTCTATTGCCACTTAGGGCATCTGCGCCAGTCCTGTTTGTGGCATATCTGTCAGCCACTTTCTGACACTGAAACTGTGTAGTGTAATACAGTGGGCCAGATTTTTCAAACAGTCTCCGACACCTATAAAGGGAGATTTAAATTCACAACAAGTTTACGTACACCTTCTACCTGGTTTTACAGTACCATATAACGGTTGTTAGTTTGGTTACATTTTTCCAAGAATGAGGAAGTCTGGTGGAAGACGTTGTGGCCATGGGCGGTCATTGCCAGCTGGTAATGATGGTAGTGGTGGTGGAGCATCAGTTGGTCGTGGGAAAAGCAAAATAGCACCTAAAAGTCTCGAGTTGTTGAGCCAGCATCATCGTCTGGCTACACAAGGCCTCAAACGCTCCCTTTCCTGGGAGTAGGAAAACCGCTTTTAAAGCCGGAGCAGCATGAAAAAGTTTTGGCTTTCCTTGCTGACTCTGCCTCTAGCTCTTTTGCCTCCTCTTCGGAAAGTGCAAAATTTTAAAGCAGCGCGTCATCAGTGGATGCTCCCGGTCAGGAACAAGTCGCTTCCTTGTGTCCTTCACCCAGAACAACAGTGAAGGATGCATCAGGCGACACAACAGGTTACTCCATGGAGCTCTTTACACATACCGTGCCTGGGTTAGAAAGGGAAATTGTTAACAGGCCATGCCCATTACAAGATGAATCGGACATGGAGTGCACAGATGCACAGCCACAGCTAGATTATTATGCTGTTCCATTGACTCAGATCACAACATTGCCCTAGCAGTGTACTGAGCCACAATCTGACCCTGATGAGACTATGGTGCCCCGTCCCGAATGCTATAGCACCGGCTTACATGGTGACACAGAGGAAGGTGCACAGGACATAGAAGAGGAGGTGATAGATGACCCAGTTGTTGACCCCGATTGGCAGCCATTGGGGGAACAGGGTGCCGCTGGCAGTAGCTCTGAAGCGGAGGAGGAGGAGCCGCAGCAGGCATCAACATCGCAACAGATTTCATCTGCCAGGCCCATATCTGGCCAAAAACGTGTGTCAAAACCAAAAACAGTTGCAGGACAGCGTGGCCATCCGGTTAAAGTAGTACAGTGTGCAATGCCTGAAAAGGTATTCGATAGTAGGAAGAGTGCAGTCTGGCAATTTTTTAACCAAGATCCGAATGATCAGTGCAAAGTAATCTGTAAGAAATGCTCAATGACTTTTAGCAGAGGTCAGAATGTCAAAAATGTAAATACAACTTGCATGCGTAGACATTTAACCACCATGCATTTGCAAGCCTGGACTAACTACCAAATGTCCCATAAAGTTGTAGCACCCGCTCACAATGAAGCTAGTCAGCAACGCTACATTCCTTCCCTCACTGTAAGCCCACCATTTACGACACCACCTGCAGCAAATGTGGAGGTATTGTCGCAAGGCCAAAGCAGTCAGGGAATCACCAGGTTCTTGGTAGGAAACACTGTATGTAGGCCAACATCAAGAATACCATCACGAACCCTCTCTAAGTCTGCCATGTCCACCACCACCCCTGCTAGTTCCACCATATGCAGCTCTCCAGTTAAGCTCACCCTACAAGAGACTCTCATTAGGAAAAGGAAGTACTCATCCTCTCATCCGTGTACACAGGGTTTGAACGCCCACATTGCTAGAATAATCTCGTTAGAGATGATGCCCTACCGGTTGGTTGAAAGCGAAGCTTTCAAAGCCTTGATGGCCTACGCAGTACCACGCTATGACCTACCCAGACAACACTTCCTTGCGAGAAAAGCCATCCCAGCCCTCCACCAGCATGTCAAAGACCGCATTGTCCATGCACTCAGGCAATCTGTCAGTAGAAAGGTGCACCTCACAACAGATGCATGGACCAGTAGGCATGGCCAGGGATGTTACGTGTCCATGACGGCACAGTGGGTTAATGTGGTGGATGCAGGGTCCACAGGGGACAGCCATATTGGGACAGTTCTGCCTAGCCCACGGTCTAGGAAACAGTTGGCTGTAGGCATTCGCCACCCCTCCTCCTCCTCATCCTCCAGCAGAAGCAAGAGCTCGTCCACAGACCGCAGTCGCACGACCACTCCATCCGCAGCTGCCAGTGTTGCACACGAGGTGTCCCATTATGGAACAGCTAGTGGTAAGCGTCAGCAGGCTGTGTTGGAAATGAAGTGTTTGGGTGACAACAGACACACCGCGGAAGTTCTGTCTGAGTTCTTGTAGCAAGAAACTCAGTCATGGCTGGGCAGTGTACATCTTGAGGCAGGCAAGGTAGTCAGTGATAACGGAAGGAATTTTATGGCTGCCATAGCCCTTTCACAACTGAAACACATTCCTTGCCTGGCTCACACCTTGAACGTGGTGTTGCAGTGCTTCCTGAAAAGTTATCCAGGGTTACCCGCCCTGCTCCTGAAGGTGCGAAGAGTTTGCTCGCACATCCGCCGTTCACCCGTACACTCCAGCCGTATACAGAACCATCAGCGATCTTTGCAGGTTCCCCAGCACCGCCTAATAATCAACGTTGCAACAAGGTGGAACTCCACACTGCACATCCTTCAGAGGCTGTGCGAACAGAGGCGTGCTGTTATGTATTTGTGGGAGGATACACATACATGGGCAGGCAGTTGGATGGCAGACATGGAGTTGTCAGGTGTGCAGTGGTCGAAGCTACAAGACCTGTGTCAAGTCCTTCAGTGTTTTTAGGAATGCACACTCCTGGTTAGTGCAGACGACGCCATCATAAGCATGAGCATCCCCCTAATGCGTCTGCTGATGCAAAGTTTGACGCACATAAATGAGCAGGCGTCTGCAGCCGAGGACGAGGGAAGTCTTGATGACAGTCAGCCATTGTCTGCTCAGGGAAGTCTCCTGGACGAGGTGGTGGACGAAGAGGAGGAGGATGAGGAGGATGACGGGGATGAATATTTATGGGAGGAGGAAGCTTCTCAGGGGGCAATAGAAACTGGTGGCATTGCAAGGTCAGGTACAGGGTTTTTGAGGGAGACAAGTGATGTTGATTTGCCAGAAAGTGCTCCTCAACCCAGCACAAGCAGTGAATTGACACATGGAACATTGGCCCACATGGCGGATTATGCCTTGCTTATCCTAAAAAGGGACCCCTGCATTATCAAAATGATGACCGATGATGATTACTGGTTGGCCTGCCTCCTGGATCCACACTATAAAGGGAAATTGCAAAATATCATGCTACATGAGAACCTTGAGCAAATATTGGCTACCAGACAAGCAACTCTTGTAGACCGTTTGGTTCAGGCATTCCCAGCACACAGCGGCAGTGATGGTTCTCACACGAGCTGCAGGGGGCAACATGGCAGAGGTGTTAGAGGTGCACAAATCAGAAGTGGTGTTGGACAGAGGGGTTTTATGAACAGGTTGTGGAGTGATTTCACAATTACCGCAGACACGACAGGTACTGCAGCATCAATTCAAAGTGACAGGAGACAACATTTGTCCACTATGGTTACTAACTATATTTCCTCCCTTATCGATGTTCTCCCTCACACATCATTCCCATTTGATTACTGGGCATCCAAAATAGACACCTGGCCTGAATTGACAGAATATGCATTACAGGAGCTTGCTTGCCCAGCTGCTAGTGTGCTATCAGAAAGAGTATTCAGTGCTGCTGGTTCAATACTGACCGAAAAAAGGACTCGTCTGGCTACCCAAAATGTTGATGATCTAACCTTCATTAAAATGAACCAATCATGGATTTCTAATTATTTTGCCCCACCTTTCCCTGCTGACACCTAGCTTTCCTGTAAAAAGGTCTTGCTTTTGGACTCGCCTTACTGACTGCTCCAATTTCTCCATTTGCAGCTGCTGTATGTCCACTATAGGCCATTTTTACACCTCCCTAAATGGGCTGACTCCCCCCACGGGGCCGTGGTCACCACTTGGCGCAAGCACCCGTGCGAGTGCCGTTTGGCTGAACAGGTGGGTGTGCCCACTTTTGGGCGACGGCACTGGCACAGGGTCCCTCATAGTACAATGAAGTGTCTCTGGCAGTGGTGGTGCACACCCAACGTCAGACACACCGTCGTAACATGAGGGGCCCTGGGCCAGTACCGCCGCCCACGAGAGAGTGTTCCCCCCAGCTCAAACAGTGCTCTACCACTTGTAAAATTACCTCTCACTGCTCCACCACTGTTTAGTCTGTGCTGTTAAATCCTTCAATGGCACTGCCAATACCAATTTGTTGACATGATTGATGCTAGTAAAAATATTCAGGGGCCCTGTCCTACATTTACACCAGTTAATACTTTGCACCAACTACCACTGTCTGCAAGTCAGCAGAGGAGCCCACCCCTGTACCTAGGTATGCCACCTGTTTATTTGTGAAATTTTTTTTGCCAGACATTAACCTCACTTTATTATTTTGGCCTACTAACTGTGTCAGACACTCCTTACGGTTGTCCTCCACTGAACAAAGCTAGGCCGCCTGCGTACTCCTGTAACCTATTTTTAATTGCATTTTGCCTATTACTTTTTTGGCCCTACTAACTGTGTCTGCCCCTCGTTGCAATCGTCCTCCACTGAACACACCAATGCTGCCTGTGTACCCATGTAACCTATTTTAAACTGCATAGAGCCAACTTTTTTATTTTAGGCCTAGTAAGTCTGTCTGCGGTCCCTCCTTGCAATCGTCCTCCGCTGACCAAACCAATGCTGCCTGTGTACCCCTGTAACCTATTTTAAACTGCATAGAGCCTACTTTTTTATTTTAGGCCTAGTAAGTCTGTCTGCGATCCCTCCTTGCAATCGTCCTCCGCTGACCAAACCAATGCTGCCTGTGCACCCCTGTAACCTATTTTAAACTGCATAGAGCCTACTTTTTTATTTTAGGCCTAGTAAGTCTGCGCCACTCCTTCCAATTGTCCTCTGCTGACCACACCAATGCTGCCTGTGTACCCTTGTAACCTTTTTTAAACTGCATTGAGCCAACTTTTTTGGTTAAGGCCTACTACCTGTGTCTGTCTGCGCCACTCAATACAGCTGTCCTCCTCTGAAAAAAGCTGAGCTTCAATTGTCAACTTATGGTGTCTGCCGCTCCTTGGTGTTCTCCTATTTTTTTTTTCCTGAGCTTCAATCTTCAGGCTTTCGGCCTATATTTTTACTATGAAACTGCATTTGGCCTTCTTGTTTGGTTGTGCCTACTAACGGTGTCTGCTGCTGCTTGGTGTTGTCCTCCACGGAAAAAAATCTGATCTTCAATCTTCAGGCTTTCGGCCTATATATTTAATATGAAACTGCATTTGGCCTACTAGTTTGGTTGGGCCCTAATAACGGTGTCTGTCGCTGCTTGCTTTTCTCCTCCACTGAACAAAGCTGAGCTTCAATTTTCAGGCTTTCAGCCTATATCAGATATTAAACTGCATTTGGCCGACTAGTTTGGTTGGGCCCTACTAACGTTGTCTGCCGCTCTTTGGTGTTCTCCTCCACTGAACAAAGCAGTGCCGCCTGTTTACTCCTGTTACCAATTTTGAACTTTATTTGGCCCACTTTATTATTTGGGCCTACTAACTGTGTCTGCCTCTTATTACAGTTGTCCTCCACTGAACAAAGCATTGCCGCCTTGTTAGTCCTTTTACCAATTTTGAACTGCATTTAGCCCACTTTATTATTTGGGCCTATATCTGTGTTTCCTCCTCATCCTGCCCATTGCCCAGCCAGTGCTACATGAGTCTGCTGGTACATTGACCAAGACCACTACATTCCCCTTGCATTCTACACAGCCAGAATCTGACCCTGCTGAAAGTCAGGTTCCCCTTCCCGCATACTATACCACTTTACACGGGGACAAAGAGGAAGGCGCAGATGAAAGTGCAGGTTCCTTCATCAGGTGGGGAGTGCATACTCATTGGCGACGTCACTGTCACAGGGCCCCTCATAGTACGCAAAAGTGTCTCTGCCGGTGGGAGGCGCCCCCGCCGTCAAACACAACGCCGTACTTTGAGGGGCCCTGTGCCAGTGCCAATGCGAACGAGTGGGCCCCCCCTTCTTGCCCAGGATCACAGCACTTGCAAAGTTGAAATACTGACCTCTCCCTGCTCCACCGCCGTGACATAGTTCGCGTTTCCTGGGCCCACGAAAAACTTGAGCAGCCCTACCCCCCCACAACTTTAGCCAAATGACCCCCAATTTTCAATGCTTAACTATTATTATAAGGTAAATTAAGATTCACAAGCTTAAGTTACACAAATTGATGTTTTTGACATTAAAATGGGCACTGTAGGTGTTTTCCTGTCCTCCACTCACTGCCGACTTTGCTTCCCCATTGACTTACATTGGGTTTTGGTCGATCCCCGACTTTGCGCGATAATCGGCCGATTTCACTCAACTCGACTTTTGATAAAGTCGGGTTTCGCGAAACCCGACTCAATCCTAAAAAAGTAAAAGTCGCTCAACCCTAGTCTTAAAGAGTCAGTTTTTTTGGCCCATTTTGCCTGAAATAAACAAATTGCCTAATAATTCAGCACAGCTTGCTAAAGGGAATTGATATATTTTTACCTTACCCTACCACACTGCACAAATACACAACACCTGATCTACTTCATCCAATAAGTATACAAGTTTATACAGCTCAGAGCTGCAAAATGTGCATACAATATGTTGATGTGGCTAAATTATTAACTTGCCTAATAATCCTGCACACAGTATATATATCCAAAGTGATAAAGATTATTTTTACTATGCAACAAACAAAAACATTTCTTATCTAAATAGCAAAAGAAAAATTCACATAAATTCTTTTGTTGAGGGCAAAAATCCTGAATAAAATAATACTAAGAATGCTGAAATTCTGATCTAAGAAGCTAATCAGAATCTACTTAAATGTAGCATTTAACATTAGTCAAGCTGGAATCCTGGATATTAAAAGTTAATTCTACTGTTCTAAATAATTAATTCTCATTTTCACAGAAATTGTGCTATACAGCTCTGGCAAAAATTAGGAGACCACTGCAAAATGTTCAGTTTGTCTGATTTTTCTCTTTATAGGTATATTTTTGAGTAAAACATAAAATTTTTCATTTATTCCATAACTACTGACAACATGTCTTTGAATTTCCAAGCAATGAATTTTGTATTTTTTTTCTGAAAAGGAGAAATGGTCAAAATGACAAAAAACAGTGCTTTCAGACCTCAAATAATCCAAAGAAAACACGTTCATAATCATTTGAAAACCACAATACTAATGTTATAACTCAGGAAGAGTTCAGAAATCAATATTCAGTGGAATAACCATGATTTTTAATCACAGCTTTCATGCGTCTTGGCATGCTTTCCACCAGTCTTAAACACTGCTTCTGGCACAAAAATGTTAGCAGTTCTTCTTTGCTTGATGGCTTGGGACTATCCTTTTGATTACATTCCAGAGGTTTTCAATGGGGTTCAGGTCTGGAGATTGGGCTGTCATTGACAGGGTTTTGGTCTCTTAATTTTTGCCAGAGTTGTATAAGTAAAGTGTATTTAGTGTTCAATGTATTGTTTTGATAAAAATTGCAACTAAAAACTAATATTTTGTTTCTCTTAAAGCTTTTCTAAGTTTACAGACATTTTCAAGCTATTTACTTTAGAAAATAATGTTAACACAACCAGGAAACATTAGTCAATCTTAACTCTTTTTGTCAGTGTTAAATTTAATAAAAAACAGATATCATCCTTTAACTTAATACACCTAATTTGAAATTTTATGTGTACTCTTTTTAATATCTCTATTTATTGGTTTTACTTGAATGTGTATACAAAAAGGCATGACCCTGGCAAGCACCACTTTGAAGTGTATCAGCATCAGCATGACTCAATACATTTTCATACTGTAGTAAAGCAGGGCTCTCTACCCTACCACCCTCTGTCTTGTAGGCCTGTGACCTACAAAACATAGGCGTACAATCTGTGCAATGACATTACTGTATTGCGCTGCTTGGGCCAACTCGCTCTTAAGTGAAGGACACAAAAGAGCTTGATGTTAAAAAACAGATTAATGGAGTATAAATGTAATATTTTATGGAGGGTGTAGCACACAAGGGGTATAACTTATGAAGTGGGACTCTGGCAGGTATTAGTAAAGAAAGGGGACACTGGGCACATTATTACTGAAGAAGAGATTTGGAGGACACTAATACTGAAAGGGGCATAATTACTGGAGAAACACTCTGGCAGCATTAATGCTTGAATGAGACAATGTGAATTTGAGTAGTTGGGAATCTATTGAGATATGCTGTAAATGTGAGAAGTTAAATGCATCTTTATCACACACACTGCACATACAGTGACATTTAAAAGTCTGGGCACTTCTGGTCAAAATTATTGTTATTTTGAACAGTTAAGCAACTTGAAGATGAAATGATCTTTAAAAGGCCATCCTCTTGTCAACTTCAGATTTTTATAGATGGTGTTATGTTTGCGTTAAGAATGTGTTGAAATTTCATTGTATCAATTCTTCCCTCTTCCGTTCCCTTCCCCCTCTCCCCCACCTAGTGCTTCATATATTTTCAAGTTTTCATGAATGTATTACTCTATTCCATGTGTATGCACCTTTTATTTTTCCACTTTTTAATTAATAAATTATACCCTTTACAAAGTGCACTTTTCCCTCACTTTTTTTTAACTTTCCCCTCTCCCCCCACCCAGTGCTCCATATATTTTCAAGTTTTCATGAATTTATCACATTACTGTATTCCATGTGTATGTACTTTTTATTTTTCCACTTTTTAATTAATAAATTATCCCCTTTACTTAGTTCACTTTTCCCTCACTTTTTTTCACTTCCCCCTCTCCCCCCACCCAGTGCTTCAGATATATTCAAGTTTTTATGAATGTATTACATTACTTTATTCCATATGGATGTACTTTTTAGTACTATTCTATTTCTTTATAAATAATCTCCATTTATACAGTGCACTTTTCCCTCACTTTTTTCATTGGGGTTTTACTTATGCTCTTTCCAACCTAATTTTTGCAGTATGGTTGACACTAAGATTTCTAATACAATTAATATTTTCATTATAGTGTTTTATTATAATCAGATTTATTGATATTTATGGAGATTTCATCATGGTGTGAACACTAATTTATTGAATTATTCTATATTTACTTTACATTAACATATATTTAGCATTTTTAGTCCACCAATTACCTTACCATATTATTTACTCACTCCTATATTTTGTCACCTCTGCAAAACCCTCCATCCATTGGTAGAGTAATATATTTATTTGCACCATCATGATATCTTATTATTTATTACTATTACTCTTTATACCAATCTTATATGCATTCATTTTATGAATAATTTTATTCGTATTGAGTAGGGTTGAGCGACTTTTACTTTTTTGGGGTCGAGTCGGGTTTTGAGAAACCCGACTTTGTCAAAAGTCGAGTCGAGTGAAATCGGCCGATTATCGCGAAAAGTCGGGGATTGACCGAAACATGAAACCCAATGCAAGTCAATGGGGAAGCATAGTCGGCAGTGAGTGGAGGCCAGGAGAACACCTACAGTGCCCATTTTAATGGCAAAAACATCCATTCTTGTTACTGAAGCTTCTCAATATTAATTTACTTTATAATAATAGTTAGGCATTGGAATTTGGGGGTCATTTGGCTAAAGTTGTGGGGGGTAGGGCTGGTTAACGTTTTTAGTGGGCCCAGGAAATGTGGACTACGTCATGGCGGTGGAGCAGGGAGAGGTAAGTATTTCAACGTTGCAAGTGCTGTGATCCTGAGCAAGCAGGGGGGCCTACTCGTTCGCATTGGCACTGGCACAGGGCCCCTCACAATACGGCGGTGTGTTTGAACGGCGGGGGCGCCTCCCACCGGCAGAGACACTTTTGCGTACTATGAGGGGCCCTGTGCCAGTGACGTCGCAAACGAGTATGCCCCCCCACCTGATGTAGGAACCTGCACTTTCACCTGCACCTTCCTCTTTGTCCCCGTGTAAGGAGGTATAGTATGTGGGAAGAGGAACCTGACTTTCAGCAGGGTCAGATTCTGGCTGTGTAGAGTGCAAGGGGAATGTAGTGGTCTGGGTCAATGTACCTGCGGACTCATCTAGCACTGGCTGGGCAATGGGCAGGATGAGGAGGAAACACAGATCTAGGCCCAAATAATAAAGTGGGCTAAATGCAGTTCAAAATTGGTAACAGGACTAACCAGGCGGCATTGCTTTGTGCAGTGGAGGAGAACTGTAATGAGAGGCTGACACAGTGAGTAGGCCCAAATAAGTAACTAGGCTAAATGCAGTTCTTAATTGGTAACAGTAGGAAACAGGCGGCACTGCTTTGTTCAGTGGAGGAGAACACCAAGCAGCGACAGACACCGTTACTAGGCCCCAACCAAACTAATAGGCCAACTGCAGTGTTACATTAACAACTACCTAATGAGAGCCTGAAGGTTGAAGCTCAAGAAAACCAAACAGGAGGAAACCCAGGAGCGGCAGACACCGTTAGAAGGTCCCAGCCAAACTAGTAGGCCTGATGCAGTGTTATCTAAACAACTACTTAATGATAGCCAGAAGGTTGAAGCTCAGACAAGGAAACCTGGAGGAGAACACCAAGGAGCGGCAGACACCGTTACTAGGCCCCAACCAAAGTAGTAGGGCAACTGCTGTGTTACATTAAAAACTACTTAATGAGAGCCTGAAGGTTGAAGCTCAGACAAGGATACCTGGAGGAGAACACCAAGGAGGAGGAGAACACCAAGGAACGGCAGACACCTGTTGTGATTCGGTTCGTGGGCTCCTCCGGTGGTCTCTTGTGGTACTGGTGTCCTGCAAGCTTTGCCTTCTCAGTTCACCTGTTCCTATCAGGATGTGGGAGTATTCTATTTAACCTTGCTCCTCAGTCATTCTAATGCTGGCCATCAATGTATCCAGAGTGATTCTGTTGCATGTTCCTGCTCCCAGTTTTCTGCTCAGCTAAGTTGGACACTTTAGTCCTTAAGTCTATTTTTGTATGTTTTGTCCAGTTTGCACTTATGTGAATCTCTGCAGCTGGAAGCTCTTGTTGGGCTGAAATTACCACTCCAGTGGCATGAGTTGTCACATGAGTTAAGGTAATTTCAGGATGGTGTTTTGAAGGGTTTTGCAGCTGACCGCGAAGTCCTCTGTTGTATCTTTCTGCTATTTAGTTAGCGGGCCTCTCTGTGCTAAATCTGCTTTCATACTACGTGTGTCTTTTCATCTGCTCTCACCGTTATTATATGTGGGGGGCTGCTATCTCCTGTGGGGACATTCTCTGGAGGCAAGCCAGGACTGTGTTTTCTTCTACCAGGGGTAGTTAGTTCTCCGGCTGGCGCGCGGCATCTAGAGACAACGCAGGAATGCCCCCTGGCTACTTCTAGTGTGGTGTGTAGGTTTAGCATCGCGGTCAGCTCTAGTTTCCATCACCCGAGAGCTTGTCCGTTTATTCTATGCTTCTGATGTTTCCTTGCCATTGGAAACCATAACAGTATGGCCAGCCCAAATGTTTAATCTATAGGCTGAAGCAGGAGAGAAAAGGAACTGTGTGAAACCTTTTTTTTTTTTTTTCCTTCCTCTGAAGTTGCACTCCAGCTCTAATTGCAGTCTCCTGTTTTCCTCTCCTCTTAACCCCTGAATGGCTCAGACTTTATCTGTTGAAATATGGATCCCCAGAGTCTGGCTACCAATTTGTATAATCTTGCCTCTAAAGTTCAGAATATACAAGATTTTTTGTTACATGCTCCTCGGTCTGAACCTAAAATTCCTATACCGGAGTTTTTTTCTGGAGATCGATCTTGTTTTCTAAATTTTAAATACAATTGTAAATTGTTTCTTTCGCTGAGATCTCATTCTGCTGGAGATCCTGCCCAGCAAGTAAAAATTGTTATTTCTTTACTGCGGGGTGACCCCCAAAATTGGGCATTTTCATTGGCACCAGGGGATCCTGCGTTGCTCAATGTGGATGCGTTTTTTCTGGCTTTGGGGTTGCTTTATGAGGAACCAAATTTGGAGATTCAGGCTGAGAAATCCCTAATAGCCCTCTCTCAGGGGCAAGATGAAGCCGAAATATATTGCCAAAAATTTCGAAAATGGTCTGTGCTTACTCAGTGGAATGAGTGCGCTCTGGCGGCAATTTTCAGAGAAGGTCTCTCTGATGCTGTAAAAGACGTCATGGTGGGGTTTCCTGCGCCTACTGGTCTGAATGAGTCCATGACAATGGCAATTCAGATTGATCGGCGTTTACGGGAACGCAAACCTGTGCACCAGTTGGCGGTGTCTTCTGAAGAGGCACCACAGAGTATGCAATGTGATAGCTTTCTGTCCAGAAGCGAACGACAGATTTATAGGTGCAAAAATCATTTGTGCTTCTATTGTGGAAATTCTACTCATGTTATATCAGCATGCTCTAAACGAACAAAGAAAGTTGATAAATCCTCTGCTATTGGCACTTTGCAGTCCAAGTTTATTTTGTCTGTAACTCTAATTTGTTCGTTATCTTCTATTGTTGCGGATGCGTATGTGGATTCTGGCGCCGCTTTGAGTCTTATGGATTGGTCCTTTGCCAGGCGCTGTGGGTTTGATCTAGAGCCTCTGGAAGTTCCTATACCTTTAAAGGGTATTGATTCTACACCATTGGCTAGTAATAAACCACAATACTGGACACAAGTGACTATGCGTATGACTCCAGACCATCAAGAGGTGATTCGCTTCCTTGTACTGTATAATCTACATGATGTGTTGGTGCTGGGATTGCCATGGTTGCAAACTCATAACCCAGTCCTTGACTGGAAAACAATGTCTGTACTAAGCTGGGGATGTCAGGGAAATCATGGGGACACATCTTTGGTCTCCATTGCTTCATCTATTCCCTCTGAAATTCCTGAGTTTTTGTCTGATTATCGTGAGGTTTTTGAGGAATCTACTCTTAATTCTCTTCCTCCTCACAGAGATTGCGATTGCGCCATAGATTTGATCCCAGGCAGTAAATTTCCTAAGGGTCGTCTATTCAATCTGTCTGTACCTGAACATGCTGCCATGCGAGAGTATATTAGGGAGTCCTTGGAAAAGGGACATATTCGTCCTTCTTCGTCTCCTCTTGGAGCGGGGTTCTTTTTCATAGCTAAAAGCGATGGTTCTTTGAGACCTTGTATTGATTATAGACTCTTGAATAAGATCACAGTCAAGTATCAGTATCCTTTGCCATTGCTGACAGATTTATTTGCTCGCATTGAGGGGGCGAAGTGGTTCTCTAAGATTGATCTTCGTGGGGCGTATAATTTGGTGCGAATTAAGCAGGGGGATGAGTGGAAAACCGCATTTAATACGCCCGAGGGCCATTTTGAGTATTTGGTGATGCCTTTTGGTCTGTCAAATGCCCCTTCGGTCTTTCAGTCTTTTATGCACAATATTTTCCGTGAATATCTGGATAAATTTATGATTGTGTATTTGGACGATATCTTGATTTTTTCGGATGACTGGGAATCTCATGTTCAACAAGTTAGGAGGGTTTTTCAGGTTTTGCGGACCAATTCTCTGTTTGTTAAAGGTTCAAAGTGTGTTTTTGGGGTTCAGAAGATTTCTTTTTTGGGGTACATTTTTTCCCCCTCTTCTATTGAGATGGATCCTGTGAAGGTTCGGGCTATTTGTGACTGGACGCAACCGACTTCTCTTAAGGGCCTTCAGAAATTTTTGGGCTTTGCTAACTTTTATCGTCGATTCATAACTGGTTTTTCTAGCGTTGTCAGGCCTTTGACTGATTTGACTAAAAAGGGTGCTGATGTTGCAGATTGGTCTCCTGCTGCTGTGGAGGCCTTTCGGGAGCTTAAGCGCCGTTTTTCTTCTGCTCCGGTGTTGTGCCAGCCTGATGTTTCTCTTCCTTTTCAGGTGGAAGTTGATGCTTCTGAGATCGGAGCGGGGGCGGTTTTGTCGCAGAAAAGTTCAGATTGTTCAGTGATGAGACCTTGTGCGTTCTTTTCTCGAAAATTTTCGCCCACCGAGCAAAATTATGACGTCGGTAATCGGGAGCTTTTGGCGATGAAGTGGGCATTCGAGGAGTGGCGTCATTGGCTTGAGGGTGCTAAACATCAGGTGGTGGTCTTGACTGATCACAAAAATTTGATTTATCTTGAGTCGGCCAGACGTCTGAATCCTAGACAGGCGCGCTGGTCGTTGTTTTTCTCCCGGTTTAATTTTGTGGTTTCGTATCTGCCAGGTACTAAGAATGTGAAGGCGGATGCCCTTTCTAGGAGTTTTGAACCTGATTCCCCTGGTGATTCTAAACCTACGGGTATACTTAAGGATGGGGTGATATTGTCTGCTGTCTTCCCAGACCTGCGACGTGCTTTACAAGAGTTTCAGGCGGATCGGCCTGATCGTTGTCCGCCTGGTAGATTGTTTGTGCCGTATGAGTGGACCAATAGAGTCATCTCGGAGGTTCATTCTTCTGCGTTGGCAGGTCATCCGGGAATTTTTGGTACCAGAGATTTGGTGGCTAGGTCCTTCTGGTGGCCTTCCCTGTCTCGGGACGTGCGTACTTTTGTGCAGTCTTGCGATGTTTGTGCTCGGGCCAAGCCTTGTTGTTCTCGGGCTAGTGAGTTGTTGTTGCCCTTGCCTGTTCCTAAGAGGCCTTGGACACACATCTCTATGGATTTTAATTCTGATCTCCCTGTTTCTCAGAAGATGTCCGTCATTTGGGTGTTGTGTGACCGCTTTTCTAAGATGGTTCATTTGGTGCCCTTGCCCAAGCTGCCTTCCTCATCTGAGTTGGTGCCCCTGTTTTTTCAGAATGTGGTTCGGCTGCATGGTATTCCGGAGAATATCGTTTCCGACAGGGGATCCCAGTTTGTGTCCAGATTTTGGCGGGCGTTTTGTGCCAGCATGGGCATTGATTTGTCTTTTTCGTCTGCATTTCATCCCCAGACAAATGGCCAGACGGAACGTACTAATCAGACCTTGGAGACTTATTTGAGGTGTTTCGTGTCTGCTGATCAGGATGACTGGGTCTCCTTTTTGCCGTTGGCTGAGTTTGCCCTTAATAATCGGGCCAGTTCTGCCACTTTGGTCTCCCCTTTCTTTTGCAATTCAGGGTTCCATCCTCGTTTTTCATCTGGTCAGGTGGAGTCTTCGGATTGTCCTGGAGTGGATACCATGGTGGATAGGTTGCATCGTATTTGGGGGCAGGTGTTGGACAATTTGGAGTTGTCCCAGGAGAGGACTCAACGTTTTGCAAATCGCCATCGTCGTGTTGGTCCTCGTCTTCGTGTTGGGGACTTGGTGTGGTTGTCCTCCCGTTTTGTCCCTATGAGGGTCTCTTCTCCTAAGTTTAAGCCTCGGTTCATCGGTCCTTATAAGATTTTGGAAATTCTTAACCCTGTGTCTTTTCGTTTGGACCTCCCAGCATCCTTTGCTATCCATAATGTCTTCCATCGGTCATTATTGCGGAGGTATGAGGTACCACTTGTGCCTTCTGTTGAGCCTCCTGCTCCTGTGCTGGTTGAGGGTGAATTGGAGTACGTGGTGGAGAAAATCTTGGACTCCCATGTTTCCAGACGGAGACTTCAATATCTGGTGAAATGGAAGGGCTACGGTCAAGAGGATAATTCTTGGGTTACAGCTTCTGATGTTCATGCTTCTGTCCGTGCCTTTCATAGGGCTCATCCAGATCGCCTGGTGGTTCTTGTGAGGGTTCGGTGCCCCCTCCTTAAGGGGGGGGTACTGTTGTGATTCGGTTCGTGGGCTCCTCCGGTGGTCTCTTGTGGTACTGGTGTCCTGCAAGCTTTGCCTTCTCAGTTCACCTGTTCCTATCAGGATGTGGGAGTATTCTATTTAACCTTGCTCCTCAGTCATTCTAATGCTGGCCATCAATGTATCCAGAGTGATTCTGTTGCATGTTCCTGCTCCCAGTTTTCTGCTCAGCTAAGTTGGACACTTTAGTCCTTAAGTCTATTTTTGTATGTTTTGTCCAGTTTGCACTTATGTGAATCTCTGCAGCTGGAAGCTCTTGTTGGGCTGAAATTACCACTCCAGTGGCATGAGTTGTCACATGAGTTAAGGTAATTTCAGGATGGTGTTTTGAAGGGTTTTGCAGCTGACCGCGAAGTCCTCTGTTGTATCTTTCTGCTATTTAGTTAGCGGGCCTCTCTGTGCTAAATCTGCTTTCATACTACGTGTGTCTTTTCATCTGCTCTCACCGTTATTATATGTGGGGGGCTGCTATCTCCTGTGGGGACATTCTCTGGAGGCAAGCCAGGACTGTGTTTTCTTCTACCAGGGGTAGTTAGTTCTCCGGCTGGCGCGCAGCATCTAGAGACAACGCAGGAATGCCCCCTGGCTACTTCTAGTGTGGTGTGTAGGTTTAGCATCGCGGTCAGCTCTAGTTTCCATCACCCGAGAGCTTGTCCGTTTATTCTATGCTTCTGATGTTTCCTTGCCATTGGAAACCATAACAGACACCGTTACTAGGCCCCAACCAAAGTAGTAGGGCAACTGCTGTCTTATATAAACAACTACTTAATGAGAGCCTGAAGGTTGAAGCTCAGACAAGGAAACCTGGAGAACACCAAGGAGCGGCAGACACCGTTACTAGGCCCCAACCAAAGTAGTAGGGCAACTGCAGTGTTACATTAACAACTACTTATGAGAGCCTGAAGGTTGAAGCTCAGACAAGGAAACCTGGAGGAGAACACCAAGGAGGAGGAGAACATCAAGACGCGGCAGACACCGTTACTAGGCCCCAACCAAAGTAGTAGGGCAACTGCAGTGTTACATTAACAACTACTTATTGATAGCCTGAAGGTTGAAGCTCAGACATGGAAACCTGGAGGAGAACACCAAGGAGGAGGAGAACACCAAGGAGTGGCAGACACCGTTACTAGGACCACACCAAAGTAGTAGGGCAACAGCTGTCTTATATAAACAACTACTTAATGAGAGCCTGAAGGTTGAAGCTCAGACAAGGAAACCTGGAGGAGAACACCAAGGAGCGGCAAACACCGTTACTAGGCCCCAACCAAAGTAGTACGGCAACTGCAGTGATACATTAACAACTACTTAATGAGAACCTGAAGGTTGAAGCTCAGACATGGAAACCTGGAGGAGAACACCAAGGAGGAGGAGATCACCAAGGAGCGGCAGACACCGTTACTAGGCCCCAACCAAAGTAGTAGGGCAACTGCAGTGTTACATTAACAACTACTTAATGAGAGCCTGAAGGTTGAAGCTCAGACAAGGAAACCTGGAGGAGAACACCAAGGAGGAGGAGAACACCAAGGAGCGGCATACACCGTTACTAGGCCCCAACCAAAGTAATAGGGCAACTGTTGTCTTATATAAACAACTACTTAATGAGAGCCTGAAGGTTGCAGCTCAGACAAGGAAACCTGGAGGAGAACACCAAGGAGCGGCTGACACCGATACTAGGCCCCAACCAATGTAGTAGGGCAACTGCAGTGTTACATTAACAACTACTTAATGAGATCCTGAAGGTTGAAGCTCAGACAAGGAAGCCTGGAGAACACCAAGGAGGAGGAGAACACCAAGGAGCGGCAGACACCGTTACTAGGCCCCAACCAAAGTAGTAGGGCAACTGCTGTCTTATATAAACAACTACTTAATGAGAGCCTGAAGGTTGAAGCTCAGACAAGGAAACCTGGAGGAGAACACCAAGGAGCGGCTGACACCGTTACTAGGCCCCAACCAAAGTAGTAGGGCAACTGCGGTGTTACATTAACAACTACTTAATGAGATTCTGAAGGTTGAAGCTCAGACAAGGAAACCTGGAGGAGAACACCAAGGAGGAGGAGAACACCAAGGAGTGGCAGACACCATTACTAGGCCCCAACCAAAGTAGTAGGGCAACTGCTGTCTTATGTAGACAACTACTTAATGAGAGCCTGAAGGTTGAAGCTCAGACAAGGAAACCTGGAGGAGAACACCAAGGAGCGGCAGACACCATTACTAGGCCCCAACCAAAGTTATAGGGCAACTGCAGTGTTACATAAACAACTACTTAATGAGAGCCTGAAGGTTGAAGCTCAGACAAGGAAACCTGGAGAACACCAAGGAGGAGGAGAACACCAAGGAGAGGCAGACACGTTACTAGGCCCCAACCAAAGTAGTAGGGCAATTGCAGTGTTACTTTAACAACTACTTAATGAGAACCTGAAGGTTGAAGCTCAGACAAGGAAACCTGGAGAAGAACACCAAGGAGGAGGAGAACACCAAGGAGCGGCAGACACCATTACTAGGCCCCAACCAAAGTAGTAGGGCAACTGCTGTCTTATAAAAACAACTACTTAATGAGAGCCTGAAGGTTGAAGCTCAGACAAGGAAACCTGGAGGAGAACACCAAGGAGCGGCAGACACCGTTACTAGGCCCCAACCAAAGTAGTAGGGCAACTGCTGTCTTATAAAAACAACTACTTAATGAGAGCCTAAAGGTTGAAGCTCAGACAAGGAAACCTGGAGGAGAACACCAAGGAGGAGGAGAACACCAAGGAGCGGCAGACACTGTTACTAGGCCCCAACCAAAGTATTAGGGCAACTGCAGTGTTACATTAACAACTACTTAATGAGAGCCTGTAGGTTGAAGCTCAGACAAGGAAACCTGTAAGAGAACACCAAGGAGGAGGAGAACACCAAGGAGCGGCACACACCGTCACTAGGCCCCAACCAAAGTAGTAGGGCAACAGCTGTCTTATATAAAAAACTACTTAATGAGAACCTGAAGGTTGAAGCTCAGACAAGGAAACCTGGAGGAGAACACCAAGGAGTGGCAGACACCGTTACAAGGCCCCAACCAAAGTAGTAGGGTAACTGCAGTGTTACATTAACAACTACTTAATGAGAGCCTGAAGGTTGAAGCTCAGACAAGGAAACCTGGAGGAGAACACCAAGGAGGAGGAGAACACCGAGCGGCAGACACCGTTACTAGGCCCCAACCAAAGTAGTAGGGCAACTGCAGTGTTACATTAACAACTACTTAATGAGAGCCTGAAGGTTGAAGCTCAGACAAGGAAACCTGGAGGAGAACACCAAGGAGCGGCAGACACCGTTGCTAGGCCCCAATCAAAGTAGTAGTGCAACTGCTGTCTTATATAAACAACTACTTAATGAGAGCCTGCAGGTTGAAGCTCAGACAAGGAAACCTGGAGGAGAACACCAAGGAGTGGCAGACACCGTTACTAGGCCCCAACCAAAGTAGTAGGGCAACTGCAGTGTTACATTAACAACTAGTTAATGAGAGCCTGAAGGTTGAAGCTTAGACAAGGAAACCTGGAGGAGAACACCAAGGAGGAGGAGAACACCAAGGAGCGGCAGACACCGTTACTAGGCCCCAACCAAAGTAGTAGGGCAACTGCTGTCTTATATAAACAACTACTTAATGAGAGCCTGAATGTTGAAGCTCAGACAAGGAAACCTGGAGGAGAACACCAAGGAGGAGGAGAACACCAAGGAGCGGCAAACACCGTTACTAGGCCCCAAACAAAGTAGTAGGGCAACTGCTGGCTTATATAAACAACTACTTAATGAGAGCCTGAAGGTTGAAGCTCAGACAAGGAAACCTAGAGGAGAACACCAAGGAGGAGGAGAACACCAAGGAGCGGCAGACACCGTTACTAGGCTGTTGTGACTTAGACTTTTTTGGCTCCCTCTTGTGGTCACTAGTGATATGACTCTGGGATTGTCTTTCCTCAGTTTGGCACCCACCTGGGTCGTTAGTCCAGGGGTGTTGCTATATAAACTTCCTGGTTTCTCAGTCCAGTGCCTGGCATCGTTGTAATCAGTTCCTTTCTGTTTGCTCCTGTCTGCTGGTCTTGGATCTTGCAAAATTAAGCTAAGTCCTGCTTCCTTGTTTTTTGGTTATTTGCTTTGCTCTTATTTTTTGTCCAGTTTGTACTAAATGTGATTCCTGATTTTGCTGGAAGCTCTAGGGGGCTGGTGTTCTCCCCCCGGGCCGTTAGACAGTTCGGGGGTTCTTGAATATCCAGCGTGGAAATTTTGATAGGGTTTTTGCTGACCATATAAGTCATCTTACTATATTCTGCTATTAGTCAGTGGGCCTCTCTTTGCTAAATATCTAGTTCATTCTTACGTTTGTCTTTTCTCCGTACCTCACCGTTATTATTTGTTGGGGGCTTGTATCCAACTTTTGGGGTCTTTTCTCTGGAGGCAAGAAAGGTCTATCTTTTCCCTTCTAGGGTTAGTTAGTTCTCCGGCTGGCGCGAGACGTCTAGAACCAACGTAGGCACGTTCCCCGGCTGCTGCTATTTGTGGTGCTAGGATTAGATATATGGTCAGCCCAGTTACCACTGCCCTATGAGCTGGTTTTTTGTGTTTGCAGACTTGGTATGTACTTTTGAGACCCTCTGCCATTGGGGTCATAACAGTATGCCAGGCCAAGGTTGAATGTTTAATGCATTGCAGAAGTGGGATTACAAGAAAGGAAAGTCAGAGTTTGTTTTTTTTTTTTTTTTTCCTTTCCTCTCTTTTTTCCTCCCCTTTACCTCTGAGTGGCTTGTGCTTGCTGCAGACATGAATGTCCAGACTTTGATTACAAGTGTGGATCAGCTTGCTGCTCGTGTGCAGGGCATACAAGATTTTGTTACCAGTAGTCCAATGTCTGAACCTAAAATACCTATTCCTGAACTGTTCTCTGGAGACCGATTTAAGTTTAGGAATTTCAGGAATAATTGTAAATTGTTTCTATCTCTGAGACCCCGTTCATCTGGAGACTCAGCTCAGCAAGTAAAAATTGTTATCTCTTTCTTACGGGGCGACCCTCAGGATTGGGCCTTCTCGCTAGCGCCAGGAGATCCGGCATTGGCAAATATTGATGCGTTTTTTCTGGCGCTCGGACTGCTTTACGAGGAACCCAATCTTGAAATTCAGGCAAAAAAAGCCTTGCTGGCTATTTCTCAGGGTCAGGATGAAGCTGAAGTGTATTGCCAAAAATTTCGGAAATGGTCCGTGCTTACTCAGTGGAATGAGTATGCTCTGGCTGCAAATTTCAGAAATGGCCTTTCTGAAGCCATTAAGAATGTGATGGTGGGTTTCTCCATTCCTACAGGTCTGAATGATTCCATGGCGCTGGCTATTCAAATTGACCGGCGTTTGCGGGAGCGCAAAGCCGCGAATCCTCTGGTGGTGTTGTCTGAACAAACACCTGATTTAATGCAATGTGGTAGAATTCAGACTAGAAATGAACGGAAAAATCATAGACGTCAGAATGGGTTGTGTTTTTTCTGTGGTGATTCTACACATGTTATATCAGCATGCTCTAAACGCCTAACTAGGGTTGTTAGTCCTGTCGCCATTGGTAATTTGCAACCTAAATTTATTTTGTCTGTGACTTTAATTTGCTCATTGTCCTCCTACCCTGTTATGGCGTTTGTGGACTCAGGTGCTGCCCTGAGTCTTATGGATCTGTCGTTTGCCAAGCGCTGTGGTTTTGTTCTTGAGCCGTTGGTAAATCCTATCCCTCTTAGAGGTATTGATGCTACGCCATTGGCGGAAAATAAACCGCAGTTTTGGACACAGGTAACCATGTGCATGACTCCTGAACATCGGGAGGTGATTTGTTTTCTTGTTCTGCATAAAATGCATGATTTGGTCGTTTTGGGTCTGCCATGGTTACAGACCCATAATCCAGTCTTGGATTGGAAGGCAATGTCTGTGTCAATTTGGGGCTGTCAGGGAATTCATGGTGATTCCCCGCCGGTGTCTATTGCTTCCTCTACTCCTTCGGAAGTTCCTGAGTATTTGTCTGATTACCAGGATGTATTCAGCGAGTCCAGGTCCAGTGCTCTTCCTCCTCATAGGGACTGTGACTGCGCTATAGATTTGATTCCAGGTAGTAAATTTCCTAAGGGAAGATAATTTAATCTGTCTGTACCTGAGCATACCGCAATGCATTCGTATATCAAGGAATCTCTGGAGAAGGGGCATATCCGTCCATCCTCTTCCCCTCTTGGTGCGGGATTCTTTTTTGTGGCCAAGAAGGACGGATCTTTGAGACCTTGTATTGACTATCGGCTTCTGAATAAAATCACTGTTAAATTTCAGTATCCTTTGCCTCTGTTGTCGGACTTGTTTGCCCGGATTAAAGGTGCCAAGTGGTTCACCAAGATAGATCTTCGTGGTGCGTACAACCTTGTGCGCATTAAGCAAGGAGATGAATGGAAAACTGCATTTAATACACCCGAAGGTCATTTTGAGTACTTGGTGATGCCTTTCGGGCTCTCTAATGCTCCTTCAGTGTTTCAGTCCTTTATGCATGATATTTTCCGGAAGTATCTGGATAAATTTATGATTGTTTATCTGGATGATATTCTGTTTTTTTCTGATGATTGGGACTCGCATGTAGAGCAGGTCAGGATGGTGTTTCAGGTTTTGCGTGAGAATGCTTTGTTTGTTAAGGGCTCAAAGTGTCTCTTTGGAGTACAGAAGGTTCCCTTTTTGGGTTTTATTTTTTCCCCTTCTGCGGTGGAGATGGACCCAGTCAAGGTCCGAGCTATTCATGATTGGACTCAACCCACGTCAGTTAAGAGTCTTCAGAAGTTCTTGGGTTTTGCTAACTTCTACCGTCGTTTTATCGCTAATTTTTCTAGCGTTGTTAAACCTTTGACGGATATGACCAAGAAAGGTTCTGATGTTGCTAACTGGGCTCCTGCAGCCGTGGAAGCCTTTCAAGAGTTGAAGCACCGGTTTACTTCGGCGCCTGTTTTGTGCCAGCCTGATGTCTCACTTCCCTTTCAGGTTGTAGTGGATGCTTCTGAGATTGGGGCAGGGACTGTTTTGTCGCAGAGAGGCCCTGGTTGCTCTGTAATGAGACCATGTGCTTTTTTCTCTAGGAAGTTTTCGCCTGCTGAGCGGGATTATGATGTTGGCAATCGGGAATTGTTAGCCATGAAGTGGGCATTTGAGGAGTGGCGTCATTGGCTCGAGGGTGCTAAGCATCGTGTGGTGGTCTTGACTGATCACAAAAATCTGATGTATCTCGAGTCTGCTAAACACCTGAATCCTAGACAGGCCCGCTGGTCATTGTTTTTCTCCCGTTTTGACTTTGTGGTCTCGTATTTACCAGGTTCAAAGAATGTGAAGGCTGATGCTCTTTCAAGGAGCTTTGTGCCTGACTCTCCTGGAGTCGCAGAACCAGTTGGTATTCTCAAAGAGGGAGTTATCCTGTCAGCCATTTCTCCGGATTTGCGACGTGTGTTGCAGAGATTTCAGGCTGGTAGACCTGACTCTTGTCCACCTGACAGACTGTTTGTTCCTGATAAGTGGACCAGCAGAGTCATTTCCGAGGTTCATTCCTCGGTGTTGGCAGGGCATCCGGGAATTTTTGGCACCAGAGATCTGGTGGCTAGGTCCTTTTGGTGGCCTTCCTTGTCACGGGATGTGCGGTCATTTGTGCAGTCCTGTGGGACTTGTGCTCGAGCTAAGCCTTGCTGTTCTCGTGCCAGCGGGTTGCTCTTGTCCTTGCCTGTCCCGAAGAGGCCTTGGACACACATTTCCATGGATTTCATTTCAGATCTTCCGGTGTCTCAGGGCATGTCTGTCATCTGGGTGGTATGTGATCGCTTTTCCAAGATGGTCCATTTGGTATCTTTGCCTAAGCTGCCTTCCTCTTCCCATCTGGTTCCTTTGTTCTTTCAGAATGTGGTTCGTTTACACGGCATTCCTGAGAATATTGTGTCTGACAGAGGATCCCAGTTTGTTTCCAGGTTCTGGCGATCCTTTTGTGCTAAGATGGGCATTGATTTGTCGTTTTCGTCTGCCTTTCATCCTCAGACTAATGGACAAACGGAGCAAACTAATCAGACTCTGGAGGCTTATTTGAGGTGTTTTGTTTCTGCAGATCAGGATGATTGGGTGACCTTCTTGCCGTTGGCTGAGTTTGCCCTTAATAATCGGGCTACTTTGGTTTCGCCATTTTTTTGCAACTCTGGTTTCCATCCTCATTTTTCCTCGGGACATGTGGAGCCTTCTGACTGTCCTGGGGTAGATTCCGTGGTGGATAGGTTGCAGCGGATCTGGAATCATGTGGTGGACAACTTGAAGTTGTCACAGGGGAAGGCTCAGCGTTTTGCCAACCGCCGCCGCGGTGTGGGTCCCCGACTTCGTGTTGGGGATTTGGTATGGCTGTCTTCTCGATTTGTTCCTATGAAGGTCTCCTCTCCTAAATTTAAGCCTCGCTTCATCGGTCCTTACAAGATATTGGAAATCCTTAATCCTGTGTCCTTTCGCTTTGATCTTCCGGTGTCGTTTGCCATTCACAACGTGTTCCATAGGTCTTTGTTGCGGCGGTACGTTGTACCTGTGGTTCCTTCTGTTGAGCCTACTGCTCCGGTGTTGCTTGAGGGCGAGTTGGAGTACGTGGTGGAGAAGATCTTGGATTCTCATCTCTCCAGGCGGAGGCTTCAGTATCTGGTCAAGTGGAAGGGCTATGGTCAGGAGGATAATTCCTGGGTGGTTGCCTCTGATGTGCATGCGGCCGATTTAGTTCGTGCCTTTCACGCTGCTCATCCTGATCGCCCTGGTGGTCTTGGTGAGGGTTCGGTGACCCCTCCTTAAAGGGGGGGTACTGTTGTGAATTAGACTTTTTTGGCTCCCTCTTGTGGTCACTAGTGATATGACTCTGGGATTGTCTTTCCTCAGTTTAGCACCCACCTGGCTCGTTAGTCCAGGGGTGTTGCTATATAAACTTCCTGGTTTCTCAGTCCAGTGCCTGGCATCGTTGTAATCAGTTCCTTTCTGTTTGCAACCTGTCTGCTGGTCTTGGATCTTGTAAAATTAAGCTAAGTCCTGCTTCCTTGTTTTTTGGTTATTTGCTTTGCTCTTATTTTTTGTCCAGCTTGTACTAAATGTGATTCCTGATTTTGCTGGAAGCTCTAGGGGGCTGGTGTTCTCCCCCGGGCCGTTAGACGGTTCGGGGGTTCTTGAATATCCAGCGTGGAAATTTTGATAGGGTTTTTGCTGACCATATAAGTCATCTTACTATATTCTGCTATTAGTCAGTGGGCCTCTCTTTGCTAAATATCTAGTTCATTCTTACGTTTGTCTTTTCTCCTTTCATCACCGTTATTATTTGTTGGGGGCTTGTATATCCAACTTTTGGGGTCTTTTCTCTGGAGGCAAGAAAGGTCTATCTTTTCCCTTCTAGGGTTAGTTAGTTCTCCGGCTGGCGCGAGACGTCTAGAACCAACGTAGGCACGTTCCCCGGCTGCTGCTATTTGTGGTGCTAGGATTAGATATATGGTCAGCCCAGTTACCACTGCCCTATGAGCTGGTTTTTTGTGTTTGCAGACTTGGTATGTACTTTTGAGACCCTCTGCCATTGGGGTCATAACACTAGGCCCCAACCAAAGTAGTAGGGCAACTGCAGTGTTTCATTAACAACTACTTAATGAGAGCCTGAAGGTTGAAGCTCAGACAAGGAAACCTGGAGGAGAACACCAAGGAGTGGCAGACACCGTTACTAGGCCCCAACCAAAGTAGTAGGGCAACTGCAGTGTTACATTAACAACTACTTAATGAGAGCCTGAAGGTTGAAGCTCAGATAAGGAAACCTGGAGGAGAACACCAAGGAGGAGGAGAACACCAAGGAGCGGCAGACACCGTTACTAGGCCCCAACCAAAGTAGTAGGGCAACTGCTGTCTTATATAAACAACTACTTAATGAGAGCCTGAAGGTTGAAGCTCAGACAAGGAAACCTGGAGGAGAACACCAAGGAGGAGGAGAACACCAAGGAGCGGCAGACAACGTTACGAGGCCCCAACCAAAGTAGTAGGGCAACTGCTGTCTTATATAAACAACTTCTTAATGAGAGCCTGAAGGTTGAAGCTCAGACAAGGAAACCTGGAGGAGAACACCAAGGAGGAGAAGAACACCAAGGAGCGGCAGACACCGTTACTAGGCCACAAACAAAGTAGTAGGGCAACTGCTGGCTTATATAAACAACTACTTAATGAGAGCCTGAAGGTTGAAGCTCAGACAAGGAAACCTAGAGGAGAACATCAAGGAGGAGGAGAACACCAAGGAGCGGCAGACACCGTTACTAGGCCCCAACCAATGTAGTAGGGCAACTGCAGTGTTACATTAACAACTACTTAATGAGAGCCTGAAGGTTGAAGCTCAGACAAGGAAACCTGGAGGAGAACACCAAGGAGGAGGAGAACACCAAGGAGCGGCAGACACCGTTACTAGGCTCCAACCAAAGTAGTAGGGCAACTGCAGTGTCACATTAAAAACTACTTAATGAGAGCCTGAAGGTTGACGCTCATACAAGGAAACCTGGAGGAGAACACCAAGGAGGAGGAGAACACCAAGAAGCGGCAGACACCGTTACTAGGCCCCAACCAAAGTAGTAGGGCAACTGCTGTCTTATATAAACAACTACTTAATGAGAGCCTGAAGGTTGAAGCTCAGACAAGGAAACCTGGAGGAGAACACCAAGGAGGAGGAGAACACTAAGGAGCGGCAGACACCATTACTAGGCCCCAACCAAAGTAGTAGGGCAACTGCAGTGTTACATTAACAACTACTTAATGAGAGCCTGAAGGTTGAAGCTCAGACAAGGAAACCTGGAGGAGAACACCAAGGAGGAGGAGAACACCAAGGAACGGCAGACACGTTACTAGGCCCCAAACCAAAGTAGTAGGGCAACTGCAGTGTTACATTAACAACTACTTAATGAGAGCCTGAAGGTTGAAGCTCAGACAAGGAAACCTGTAGAAGAACACCAAGGAGGAGGAGAACACCAAGAAGCGGCAGACACCGGTACTAGGCCCCAACCAAAGTAGTAGGGCAACTGCTGTCTTATATAAACAACTACTTAATGAGAGCCTGAAGGTTGAAGCTCAGACAAGGAAACCTGGAGGAGAACACCAAGGAGGAGAACACCAAGATGCGGCAGACACCATTACTAGGCCCCAACCAAAGTAGTAAGGCAACTGCAGTGTTACATTAACAACTACTTAATGAGAGCCTGAAGGTTGAAGCTCAGACAAGGAAACCTGGAGGAGAACACAAAGGAGGAGGAGAACACCAAGGAGCGGCAGACAACGTTACGAGGCCCCAACCAAAGTAGTAGGGCAACTGCTGTCTTATATAAACAACTTCTTAATGAGAGCCTGAAGGTTGAAGCTCAGACAAGGAAACCTGGAGGAGAACACCAAGGAGGAGAAGAACACCAAGGAGCGGCAGACACCGTTACTAGGCCACAAACAAAGTAGTAGGGCAACTGCTGGCTTATATAAACAACTACTTAATGAGAGCCTGAAGGTTGAAGCTCAGACAAGGAAACCTAGAGGAGAACATCAAGGAGGAGGAGAACACCAAGGAGCGGCAGACACCGTTACTAGGCCCCAACCAATGTAGTAGGGCAACTGCAGTGTTACATTAACAACTACTTAATGAGAGCCTGAAGGTTGAAGCTCAGACAAGGAAACCTGGAGGAGAACACCAAGGAGGAGGATAACACCAAGGAACGGCAGACACGTTACTAGGCCCCAAACCAAAGTAGTAGGGCAACTGCAGTGTTACATTAACAACTACTTAATGAGAGCCTGAAGGTTGAAGCTCAGACAAGGAAACCTGTAGAAGAACACCAAGGAGGAGGAGAACACCAAGAAGCGGCAGACACCGGTACTAGGCCCCAACCAAAGTAGTAGGGCAACTGCTGTCTTATATAAACAACTACTTAATGAGAGCCTGAAGGTTGAAGCTCAGACAAGGAAACCTGGAGGAGAACACCAAGGAGGAGAACACCAAGATGCGGCAGACACCATTACTAGGCCCCAACCAAAGTAGTAAGGCAACTGCAGTGTTACATTAACAACTACTTAATGAGAGCCTGAAGGTTGAAGCTCAGACAAGGAAACCTCGAGGAGAACACAAAGGAGGAGGAGAACACCAAGGAGCGGCAGACAACGTTACGAGGCCCCAACCAAAGTAGTAGGGCAACTGCTGTCTTATATAAACAACTTCTTAATGAGAGCCTGAAGGTTGAAGCTCAGACAAGGAAACCTGGAGGAGAACACCAAGGAGGAGAAGAACACCAAGGAGCGGCAGACACCGTTACTAGGCCACAAACAAAGTAGTAGGGCAACTGCTGGCTTATATAAACAACTACTTAATGAGAGCCTGAAGGTTGAAGCTCAGACAAGGAAACCTAGAGGAGAACATCAAGGAGGAGGAGAACACCAAGGAGCGGCAGACACCGTTACTAGGCCCCAACCAATGTAGTAGGGCAACTGCAGTGTTACATTAACAACTACTTAATGAGAGCCTGAAGGTTGAAGCTCAGACAAGGAAACCTGGAGGAGAACACCAAGGAGGAGGAGAACACCAAGGAGCGGCAGACACCGTTACTAGGCTCCAACCAAAGTAGTAGGGCAACTGCAGTGTTACATTAAAAACTACTTAATGAGAGCCTGAAGGTTGACGCTCAGACAAGGAAACCTGGAGGAGAACACCAAGGAGGAGGAGAACACCAAGAAGCGGCAGACACCGTTAGTAGGCCCCAACCAAAGTAGTAGGGCAACTGCTGTCTTATATAAACAACTACTTAATGAGAGCCTGAAGGTTGAAGCTCAGACAAGGAAACCTGGAGGAGAACACCAAGGAGGAGGAGAACACTAAGGAGCGGCAGACACCATTACTAGGCCCCAACCAAAGTAGTAGGGCAACTGCAGTGTTACATTAACAACTACTTAATGAGAGCCTGAAGGTTGAAGCTCAGACAAGGAAACCTGGAGGAGAACACCAAGGAGGAGGAGAACACCAAGGAACGGCAGACACGTTACTAGGCCCCAAACCAAAGTAGTAGGGCAACTGCAGTGTTACATTAACAACTACTTAATGAGAGCCTGAAGGTTGAAGCTCAGACAAGGAAACCTGTAGAAGAACACCAAGGAGGAGGAGAACACCAAGAAGCGGCAGACACCGGTACTAGGCCCCAACCAAAGTAGTAGGGCAACTGCTGTCTTATATAAACAACTACTTAATGAGAGCCTGAAGGTTGAAGCTCAGACAAGGAAACCTGGAGGAGAACACCAAGGAGGAGAACACCAAGATGCGGCAGACACCATTACTAGGCCCCAACCAAAGTAGTAAGGCAACTGCAGTGTTACATTAACAACTACTTAATGAGAGCCTGAAGGTTGAAGCTCAGACAAGGAAACCTGGAGGAGAACACAAAGGAGGAGGAGAACACCAAGGAGCGGCAGACACCGTTACTAGGCCCCAAGTAAATGTAGTAGGGCAACTGCAGTGTTACATTAACAACTACTTAATGAGAGCCTGAAGGTTGAAGCTCAGACAAGGAAACCTGGAGGAGAACACCAAGGAGGAGGAGAACACCAAGGAGCGGCAGACACCATTACTAGGCCCCAACCAAAGTAGTAGGGCAACTGCAGTGTTACTTTAACAACTACTTAATAAGAGCCTGAAGGTTGAAGCTCAGACAAGGAAACCTGGAGGATAACACCAAGGAGGAGGAGAACACCAAGGAGTGGCAGACACCGTTACTAGGCCCCAACCAAATGTAGTAGGGCAACTGCAGTGTTACATTAACAACTACTTAATGAGAGCCTGAAGGTTGAAGCTCAGACAAGGAAACCTGTAGAAGAACACCAAGGAGGAGGAGAACACCAAGGAGCGGCAGACACCGTTATTAGGCCCCACCCAACCAACTACTTAATGAGAGCCTGCAGGTTGAAGCTCAGACAAGGAAACCTGGAGGAGAACACCAAGGAGCGGCAGACACCGTTACTAGGCCCCAACCAAAGTAGAAGGGCAACTGCAGTGTTACATTAACAACTACTTAATGAGAGCCTAAAGGTTGAAGCTCAGACAAGGAAACCTGGAGAAGAACACCAAGGAGGTGGAGAACACCAAGAAGCGGCAGACACCGTTACTAGGCCCCAACCAAAGTAGTAGGGCAACTGCAGTGTTACATTAACAACTACTTAATGAGAGCCTGAAGGTTGAAGCTCAGACAAGGAAACCTGGAGGAGAACACCAAGGAGGAGGAGAACACCAAGGAGCGGCACACACCGTTACTAGGCCCCAACCAAAGTAGTAGGGCAACTGCTGTCTTATATAAACAACTACTTAATGAGAGCCTGAAGGTTGCAGCTCAGACATGGAAACCTGGAGGAGAACACCAAGGAGTGGCAGACACCGTTACTAGGCCCCAACCAAAGTAGTAGGGCAACTGCAGTGTTACATTAACAACTACTTAATGAGAGCCTGAAGGTTGAAGCTCAGACAAGGAAACCTCGAAGAGAACACCAAGGAGGAGGAGAACACCAAGGAGCGGCAGACACCGTTACTAGGCCCCAACCAAAGTAGTAGGGCAACTGCAGTGTTACATTAAAAACTACTCAATGAGAGCCTGAAGGTTGACGCTCATACAAGGAAACCTGGAGGTGAACACCAAGGAGGAGGAGAACACCAAGGAGTGGCAGACACCGTTACTAGACCCCAACCAAAGTAGTAGGGCAACTGCTGTCTTATATAAGCAACTACTTAATGAGAGCCTGAAGGTTGAAGCTCAGACAAGGAAACCTGGAGGAGAACACCAAGGAGGAGGAGAACACCAAGGAGCGGCAGACACCGTAACTAGGCCAAATCCAAAGTAGTAGGGCAACTGCTGTCTTATATAAACAACTACTTAATGAGAGCATGAAGTTTGAAGCTCAGACAAGGAAACCTGGAGGAGAACACCAAGGAGGAGGAGAACACCAAGGAGCGGCAGACAACGTTACTAGGCCCCAACAAAAGTAGTAGGGCAACTGCAGTGTTACATTAACAACTACTTAATGAGAGCCTGAAGGTTGAAGCTCAGACAAGGAAACCTGGAGGAGAACACCAAGGAGGAGGAGAACACAAAGGAGCGGAAGACACCGTTACTAGGCCCCAAACAAAGTAGTAGGGCAACTGCTGGCTTATATAAACAACTACTTAATGAGAGCCTGGAGGTTGAAGCTCAGACAAGGAAACCTAGAGGAGCACACCAAGGAGGAGGAGAACACCAAGGAGCGGCAGACACCGTTACTAGGCCCCAACCAAAGTAGTAGGGCAACTGCAGTGTTACATTAACAACTACTTAATGAGAGCCTGAAGGTTGAAGCTCAGACAAGAAAACCTGGAAGAGAACACCAAGGAGGAGGAGAACACCAAGGAGCGGCAGACACCGTTACTAGGCCCCACCCAACCAACTACTTAATGAGAGCCTGCAGGTTGAAGCTCAGACAAGGAAACCTGGAGGAGAACACCAAGGAGCGGCAGACACCGTTACTAGGCCCCAACCAAAGTAGTAGGGCAACTGCAGTGTTACTTTAACAACTACTTAATGAGAGCCTGAAGGTTGAAGCTCAGACAAGGAAACCTGGAGGAGAACACCAAGGAGGAGGAGAACACCAAGTAGTGGCAGACAACGTTACGAGGCCCCAACCAAAGTAGTAGGGCAACTGCTGTCTTATATAAACAACTACTTAATGAGAGCCTGAAGGTTGAAGCTCAGACAAGGAAACCTGGAGGAGAACATCAAGGAGGAGGAGAACACCAAGGAGCGGCACACACCGTTACTAGGCCCCAAACAAAGTAGTAGGGCAACTGCTGGCTTATATAAACAACTACTTAATGAGAGCCTGAAGGTTGAAGCTCAGAAAAGGAAACCTGGAAGAGAACACCAAGGAGCGGCATACACCGTTACTAGGCCCCAACCAAATGTAGTAGGGCAACTGCAGTGTTACATTAACAACTACTTAATGAGAGCCTGAAGGTTGAAGCTCAGACAAGGAAACCTGGAGGAGAACACCAAGGAGGAGGAGAACACCAAGGAGCGGCAGACACCGTTACTAGGCTCCAACCAAAGTAGTAGGGCAACTGCAGTGTTACATTAAAAACTACTTAATGAGAGCCTGAAGGTTGACGCTCAGACAAGGAAACCTGGAGGAGAACACCAAGGAGGAGGAGAACACCAAGAAGCGGCAGACACCGTTAGTAGGCCCCAACCAAAGTAGTAGGGCAACTGCTGTCTTATATAAACAACTACTTAATGAGAGCCTGAAGGTTGAAGCTCAGACAAGGAAACCTGGAGGAGAACACCAAGGAGGAGGAGAACACTAAGGAGCGGCAGACACCATTACTAGGCCCCAACCAAAGTAGTAGGGCAACTGCAGTGTTACATTAACAACTACTTAATGAGAGCCTGAAGGTTGAAGCTCAGACAAGGAAACCTGGAGGAGAACACCAAGGAGGAGGAGAACACCAAGGAACGGCAGACACGTTACTAGGCCCCAAACCAAAGTAGTAGGGCAACTGCAGTGTTACATTAACAACTACTTAATGAGAGCCTGAAGGTTGAAGCTCAGACAAGGAAACCTGTAGAAGAACACCAAGGAGGAGGAGAACACCAAGAAGCGGCAGACACCGGTACTAGGCCCCAACCAAAGTAGTAGGGCAACTGCTGTCTTATATAAACAACTACTTAATGAGAGCCTGAAGGTTGAAGCTCAGACAAGGAAACCTGGAGGAGAACACCAAGGAGGAGAACACCAAGATGCGGCAGACACCATTACTAGGCCCCAACCAAAGTAGTAAGGCAACTGCAGTGTTACATTAACAACTACTTAATGAGAGCCTGAAGGTTGAAGCTCAGACAAGGAAACCTGGAGGAGAACACAAAGGAGGAGGAGAACACCAAGGAGCGGCAGACACCGTTACTAGGCCCCAAGTAAATGTAGTAGGGCAACTGCAGTGTTACATTAACAACTACTTAATGAGAGCCTGAAGGTTGAAGCTCAGACAAGGAAACCTGGAGGAGAACACCAAGGAGGAGGAGAACACCAAGGAGCGGCAGACACCATTACTAGGCCCCAACCAAAGTAGTAGGGCAACTGCAGTGTTACTTTAACAACTACTTAATAAGAGCCTGAAGGTTGAAGCTCAGACAAGGAAACCTGGAGGATAACACCAAGGAGGAGGAGAACACCAAGGAGTGGCAGACACCGTTACTAGGCCCCAACCAAATGTAGTAGGGCAACTGCAGTGTTACATTAACAACTACTTAATGAGAGCCTGAAGGTTGAAGCTCAGACAAGGAAACCTGTAGAAGAACACCAAGGAGGAGGAGAACACCAAGGAGCGGCAGACACCGTTATTAGGCCCCACCCAACCAACTACTTAATGAGAGCCTGCAGGTTGAAGCTCAGACAAGGAAACCTGGAGGAGAACACCAAGGAGCGGCAGACACCGTTACTAGGCCCCAACCAAAGTAGAAGGGCAACTGCAGTGTTACATTAACAACTACTTAATGAGAGCCTAAAGGTTGAAGCTCAGACAAGGAAACCTGGAGAAGAACACCAAGGAGGTGGAGAACACCAAGAAGCGGCAGACACCGTTACTAGGCCCCAACCAAAGTAGTAGGGCAACTGCAGTGTTACATTAACAACTACTTAATGAGAGCCTGAAGGTTGAAGCTCAGACAAGGAAACCTGGAGGAGAACACCAAGGAGGAGGAGAACACTAAGGAGCGGCACACACCGTTACTAGGCCCCAACCAAAGTAGTAGGGCAACTGCTGTCTTATATAAACAACTACTTAATGAGAGCCTGAAGGTTGAAGCTCAGACATGGAAACCTGGAGGAGAACACCAAGGAGTGGCAGACACCGTTACTAGGCCCCAACCAAAGTAGTAGGGCAACTGCAGTGTTACATTAACAACTACTTAATGAGAGCCTGAAGGTTGAAGCTCAGACAAGGAAACCTCGAAGAGAACACCAAGGAGGAGGAGAACACCAAGGAGCGGCAGACACCGTTACTAGGCCCCAACCAAAGTAGTAGGGCAACTGCAGTGTTACATTAAAAACTACTCAATGAGAGCCTGAAGGTTGACGCTCATACAAGGAAACCTGGAGGTGAACACCAAGGAGGAGGAGAACACCAAGGAGTGGCAGACACCGTTACTAGACCCCAACCAAAGTAGTAGGGCAACTGCTGTCTTATATAAGCAACTACTTAATGAGAGCCTGAAGGTTGAAGCTCAGACAAGGAAACCTGGAGGAGAACACCAAGGAGGAGGAGAACACCAAGGAGCGGCAGACACCGTAACTAGGCCAAATCCAAAGTAGTAGGGCAACTGCTGTCTTATATAAACAACTACTTAATGAGAGCATGAAGTTTGAAGCTCAGACAAGGAAACCTGGAGGAGAACACCAAGGAGGAGGAGAACACCAAGGAGCGGCAGACAACGTTACTAGGCCCCAACAAAAGTAGTAGGGCAACTGCAGTGTTACATTAACAACTACTTAATGAGAGCCTGAAGGTTGAAGCTCAGACAAGGAAACCTGGAGTAGAACACCAAGGAGGAGGAGAACACCAAGGAGCGGCAGACACCGTTACTAGGCCCCAACCAAAGTAGTAGGGCAACTGCTGTCTTATATAAACAACTACTTAATGAGAGCCTGAAGGTTGAAGCTCAGACAAGGAAACCTGGAGGAGAACACCAAGGAGGAGGGGAACACAAAGGAGCGGAAGACACCGTTACTAGGCCCCAAACAAAGTAGTAGGGCAACTGCTGGCTTATATAAACAACTACTTAATGAGAGCCTGGAGGTTGAAGCTCAGACAAGGAAACCTAGAGGAGCACACCAAGGAGGAGGAGAACACCAAGGAGCGGCAGACACCGTTACTAGGCCCCAACCAAAGTAGTAGGGCAACTGCAGTGTTACATTAACAACTACTTAATGAGAGCCTGAAGGTTGAAGCTCAGACAAGAAAACCTGGAAGAGAACACCAAGGAGGAGGAGAACACCAAGGAGCGGCAGACACCGTTACTAGGCCCCACCCAACCAACTACTTAATGAGAGCCTGCAGGTTGAAGCTCAGACAAGGAAACCTGGAGGAGAACACCAAGGAGCGGCAGACACCGTTACTAGGCCCCAACCAAAGTAGTAGGGCAACTGCAGTGTTACTTTAACAACTACTTAATGAGAGCCTGAAGGTTGAAGCTCAGACAAGGAAACCTGGAGGAGAACACCAAGGAGGAGGAGAACACCAAGTAGTGGCAGACAACGTTACGAGGCCCCAACCAAAGTAGTAGGGCAACTGCTGTCTTATATAAACAACTACTTAATGAGAGCCTGAAGGTTGAAGCTCAGACAAGGAAACCTGGAGGAGAACATCAAGGAGGAGGAGAACACCAAGGAGCGGCACACACCGTTACTAGGCCCCAAACAAAGTAGTAGGGCAACTGCTGGCTTATATAAACAACTACTTAATGAGAGCCTGAAGGTTGAAGCTCAGAAAAGGAAACCTGGAAGAGAACACCAAGGAGCGGCATACACCGTTACTAGGCCCCAACCAAATGTAGTAGGGCAACTGCAGTGTTACATTAAAAACTACTTAATGAGAGCCTGAAGGTTGAAGCTCAGACAAGGAAACCTGTAGAAGAACACCAAGGAGGAGGAGAACACCAAGGAGCGGCAGACACCATTACTAGGCCCCAACCAAAGTAGTAGGGCAACTGCAGTGTTACATTAACAACTACTTAATGAGAGCCTGAAGGTTGAAGCTCAGATAAGGAAACCTGGAGGAGAACACCAAGGAGGAGGAGAACACCAAGGAGCAGCAGACACCGTTACTAGGCCCCAACCAAAGTAGTAGGGCAACTGCAGTGTTACATTAAAAACTACTTAATGAGAGCCTGAAGGTTGACGCTCATACAAGGAAACCTGGAGGAGAACACCAAGGAGGAGGAGAACACCAAGGAGCGGCAGACACCGTTACTAGGCCCCAACCAAAGTAGTAGGGCAACTGCTGTCTTATATAAACAACTACTTAATGAGAGCCTGAAGGTTGAAGCTCAGACAAGGAAACCTGGAGGAGAACACCAAGGAGGAGGAGAACACCAAGGAGCGGCAGACACCGTTACTAGGCCCCATCCAAAGTAGTAGGGCAACTGCTGTCTTATATAAACAACTACTTAATGACAGCCTGAAGGTTGAAGCTCAGACAAGGAAACCTGGAGGAGAACACCAAGGAGGAGGAGAACACCAAGGAGCGGCAGACAACGTTACGAGGCCCCAACCAAAGTAGTAGGGCAACTGCTGTCTTAAATAAACAACTACTTAATGAGAGCCTGAAGGTTGAAGCTCAGACAAGGAAACCTGGAGGAGAACACCAAGGAGGAGGAGAACACCAAGGAGCGGAAGACACCGTTACTAGGCCCCAAACAAAGTAGTAGGGCAACTGCTGGCTTATATAAACAACTACTTAATGAGAGCCTGAAGGTTGAAGCTCAGACAAGGAAACCTGGACGAGAAAACCAAGGAGTGGCAGACACCGTTACTAGGCCCCAACCAAATGTAGTAGGGCAACTGCAGTGTTACATTAACAACTACTTAATGAGAGCCTGAAGGTTGAAGCTCAGACAAGGAAACCTGTAGAAGAACACCAAGGAGGAGGAGAACACCAAGGAGCGGCAGACACCGTTACTAGGCCCCAACCAAAGTAGTAGGGCAACTGCTGTCTTATAAAACAACTACTTAATGAGAGCCTGAAGGTTGAAGCTCAGACAAGGAATCCTGGAGGAGAACACCAAGGAGCGGCAGACACCGTTACTAGGCCCCAACCAATGTAGTAGGGCAACTGCAGTGTTACATTAACAACTACTTAATGAGAGCCTGAAGGTTGAAGCTCAGACAAGGAAACCTGGAGAAGAACACGAAGGAGGTGGAGAACACCAAGAAGCGGCAGACACCGTTACTAGGCCCCAACCAAAGTAGTAGGGCAACTGCAGTGTTACATTAACAACTACTTAATGAGAGCCTGAAGGTTGAAGCTCAGACAAAGAAACCTGGAGGAGAACATCAAGGAGGAGGAGAACACCAAGGAGCGGCAAACACCGGTACTAGGCCCCAACCAAAGTAGTAGGGCAACTGCAATGTTACATTAACAACTACTTAATGAGAGCCTGTAGGTTATAGCTCAGACAAGGAAACCTGGAAGAGAACACCAAAGAGGAGGAGAACACCAAGGAGCGGCACACACCTTTACTAGGCCCCAACCAAAGTAGTAGGGCAACTGCTGTCTTATATAAACAACTACTTAATGAGAGCCTGAAGGTTGAAGCTCAGACATGGAAACCTGGAGGAGAACACCAAGGAGTGGCAGACACCGTTACTAGGCCCCAACCAAAGTAGTAGGGCAACTGCAGTGTTACATTAACAACTACTTAATGAGAGCCTGAAGGTTGAAGCTCAGACAAGGAAACCTGGAAGGGAACACCAAGGAGGAGGAGAACACCAAGGAGCGGCAGACACCGTTACTAGGCCCCAACCAAAGTAGTAGGGCAACTGCAGTGTTACATTAAAAACTACTTAATGAGAGCCTGAAGGTTGACGCTTATACAAGGAAACCTGGAGGAGAACACCAAGGAGGAGGAGAACACCAAGGAGCGGCAGACACCGTTACTAGACCCCAACCAAAGTAGTAGGGCAACTGCTGTCTTATATAAACAACTACTTAATGAGAGCCTGAAGGTTGAAGCTCAGACAAGGAAACCTGGAGGAGAACACCAAGGAGGAGGAGAACACCAAGGAGCGGCAGACACCGTAACTAGGCCAAATCCAAAGTAGTAGGGCAACTGCTGTCTTATATAAACAACTACTTAATGAGAGCCTGAAGGTTGAAGCTCAGACAAGGAAACCTGGAAGAGAACACCAAGGAGGAGGAGAACACCAAGGAGCGGCAGACACCGTTACTAGGCCCCAACCAAAGTAGTAGGGCAACTGCAGTGTTACATTAAAAACTACTTAATGAGAGCCTGAAGGTTGACGCTTATACAAGGAAACCTGGAGGAGAACACCAAGGAGGAGGAGAACACCAAGGAGCGGCACACACCTTTACTAGGCCCCAACCAAAGTAGTAGGGCAACTGCTGTCTTATATAAACAACTACTTAATGAGAGCCTGAAGGTTGAAGCTCAGACATGGAAACCTGGAGGAGAACACCAAGGAGTGGCAGACACCGTTACTAGGCCCCAACCAAAGTAGTAGGGCAACTGCAGTGTTACATTAACAACTACTTAATGAGAGCCTGAAGGTTGAAGCTCAGACAAGGAAACCTGGAAGAGAACACCAAGGAGGAGGAGAACACCAAGCAGCGGCAGACACCGTTACTAGGCCCCAACCAAAGTAGTAGGGCAACTGCAGTGTTACATTAAAAACTACTTAATGAGAGCCTGAAGGTTGACGCTTATACAAGGAAACCTGGAGGAGAACACCAAGGAGGAGGAGAACACCAAGGAGCGGCAGACAACGTTACTAGGCCCCAACCAAAGTAGTAGGGCAACTGCAGTGTTACATTAACAACTACTTAATGAGAGCCTGAAGGTTGAAGCTCAGACAAGGAAACCTGGAGGAGAACACCAAGGAGGAGGAGAACACAAAGGAGCGGAAGACACCGTTACTAGGCCCCAAACAAAGTAGTAGGGCAACTGCTGTCTTATATAAACAACTACTTAATGAGAGCCTGAAGGTTGAAGCTCAGACAAGGAAACCTGGAGGAGAACACCAAGGAGGAGGAGAACACCAAGGAGCGGCAGACACCGTTACTAGGCCCCATCCAAAGTAGTAGGGCAACTGCTGTCTTATATAAACAACTACTTAATGACAGCCTGAAGGTTGAAGCTCAGACAAGGAAACCTGGAGGAGAACACCAAGGAGGAGGAGAACACCAAGGAGCGGCAGACAACGTTACGAGGCCCCAACCAAAGTAGTAGGGCAACTGCTGTCTTAAATAAACAACTACTTAATGAGAGCCTGAAGGTTGAAGCTCAGACAAGGAAACCTGGAGGAGAACACCAAGGAGGAGGAGAACACCAAGGAGCGGAAGACACCGTTACTAGGCCCCAAACAAAGTAGTAGGGCAACTGCTGGCTTATATAAACAACTACTTAATGAGAGCCTGAAGGTTGAAGCTCAGACAAGGAAACCTGGACGAGAAAACCAAGGAGTGGCAGACACCGTTACTAGGCCCCAACCAAATGTAGTAGGGCAACTGCAGTGTTACATTAACAACTACTTAATGAGAGCCTGAAGGTTGAAGCTCAGACAAGGAAACCTGTAGAAGAACACCAAGGAGGAGGAGAACACCAAGGAGCGGCAGACACCGTTACTAGGCCCCAACCAAAGTAGTAGGGCAACTGCTGTCTTATAAAACAACTACTTAATGAGAGCCTGAAGGTTGAAGCTCAGACAAGGAATCCTGGAGGAGAACACCAAGGAGCGGCAGACACCGTTACTAGGCCCCAACCAATGTAGTAGGGCAACTGCAGTGTTACATTAACAACTACTTAATGAGAGCCTGAAGGTTGAAGCTCAGACAAGGAAACCTGGAGAAGAACACGAAGGAGGTGGAGAACACCAAGAAGCGGCAGACACCGTTACTAGGCCCCAACCAAAGTAGTAGGGCAACTGCAGTGTTACATTAACAACTACTTAATGAGAGCCTGAAGGTTGAAGCTCAGACAAAGAAACCTGGAGGAGAACATCAAGGAGGAGGAGAACACCAAGGAGCGGCAAACACCGGTACTAGGCCCCAACCAAAGTAGTAGGGCAACTGCAATGTTACATTAACAACTACTTAATGAGAGCCTGTAGGTTATAGCTCAGACAAGGAAACCTGGATGAGAACACCAAGGAGGAGGAGAACACCAAGGAGCGGCACACACCTTTACTAGGCCCCAACCAAAGTAGTAGGGCAACTGCTGTCTTATATAAACAACTACTTAATGAGAGCCTGAAGGTTGAAGCTCAGACATGGAAACCTGGAGGAGAACACCAAGGAGTGGCAGACACCGTTACTAGGCCCCAACCAAAGTAGTAGGGCAACTGCAGTGTTACATTAACAACTACTTAATGAGAGCCTGAAGGTTGAAGCTCAGACAAGGAAACCTGGAAGAGAACACCAAGGAGGAGGAGAACACCAAGGAGCGGCAGACACCGTTACTAGGCCCCAACCAAAGTAGTAGGGCAACTGCAGTGTTACATTAAAAACTACTTAATGAGAGCCTGAAGGTTGACGCTTATACAAGGAAACCTGGAGGAGAACACCAAGGAGGAGGAGAACACCAAGGAGCGGCAGACACCGTTACTAGACCCCAACCAAAGTAGTAGGGCAACTGCTGTCTTATATAAACAACTACTTAATGAGAGCCTGAAGGTTGAAGCTCAGACAAGGAAACCTGGAGGAGAACACCAAGGAGGAGGAGAACACCAAGGAGCGGCAGACACCGTAACTAGGCCAAATCCAAAGTAGTAGGGCAACTGCTGTCTTATATAAACAACTACTTAATGAGAGCCTGAAGGTTGAAGCTCAGACAAGGAAACCTGGAAGAGAACACCAAGGAGGAGGAGAACACCAAGGAGCGGCAGACACCGTTACTAGGCCCCAACCAAAGTAGTAGGGCAACTGCAGTGTTACATTAAAAACTACTTAATGAGAGCCTGAAGGTTGACGCTTATACAAGGAAACCTGGAGGAGAACACCAAGGAGGAGGAGAACACCAAGGAGCGGCACACACCTTTACTAGGCCCCAACCAAAGTAGTAGGGCAACTGCTGTCTTATATAAACAACTACTTAATGAGAGCCTGAAGGTTGAAGCTCAGACATGGAAACCTGGAGGAGAACACCAAGGAGTGGCAGACACCGTTACTAGGCCCCAACCAAAGTAGTAGGGCAACTGCAGTGTTACATTAACAACTACTTAATGAGAGCCTGAAGGTTGAAGCTCAGACAAGGAAACCTGGAAGAGAACACCAAGGAGGAGGAGAACACCAAGCAGCGGCAGACACCGTTACTAGGCCCCAACCAAAGTAGTAGGGCAACTGCAGTGTTACATTAAAAACTACTTAATGAGAGCCTGAAGGTTGACGCTTATACAAGGAAACCTGGAGGAGAACACCAAGGAGGAGGAGAACACCAAGGAGCGGCAGACAACGTTACTAGGCCCCAACCAAAGTAGTAGGGCAACTGCAGTGTTACATTAACAACTACTTAATGAGAGCCTGAAGGTTGAAGCTCAGACAAGGAAACCTGGAGGAGAACACCAAGGAGGAGGAGAACACAAAGGAGCGGAAGACACCGTTACTAGGCCCCAAACAAAGTAGTAGGGCAACTGCTGGCTTATATAAACAACTACTTAATGAGAGCCTGGAGGTTGAAGCTCAGACAAGGAAACCTAGAGGAGAACACCAAGGAGGAGGAGAACACCAAGGAGCGGCACACACCGTTACTAGGCCCCAACCAAAGTAGTAGGGCAACTGCAGTGTTACATTAACAACTACTTAATGAGAGCCTGAAGGTTGAAGCTCAGACAAGAAAACCTGGAAGAGAACACCAAGGAGGAGGAGAACACCAAGGAGCGGCAGACACCGTTACTAGGCCCCACCCAACCAACTACTTAATGAGAGCCTGCAGGTTGAAGCTCAGACAAGGAAACCTGGAGGAGAACACCAAGGAGCGGCAGACACCGTTACTAGGCCCCACCAAAGTAGTAGGGCAACTGCAGTGTTACTTTAACAACTACTTAATGAGAGCCTGAAGGTTGAAGCTCAGACAAGGAAACCTGGAGGAGAACACCAAGGAGGAGGAGAACACCAAGGAGTGGCAGACACCGTTACTAGGCCCCAACCAATGTAGTAGGGCAACTGCTGTCTTATATAAACAACTACTTAATGAGAACCTGAAGGTTGAAGCTCAGACAAGGAAGCCTGGAGGAGAACATCAAGGAGGAGGAGAACACCAAGGAGCGGCAGACACCGTTACTAGGCCCCAACCAAAGTAGTAGGGCAACTGCAGTGTTACATTAACAACTACTTAATGAGAGCCTGTAGGTTGAAGCTCAGACAAGGAAACCCGGATGAGAACACCAAGGAGGAGGAGAACACCAAGGAGCGGCACACACCGTTACTAGGCCCCAACCAAAGTAGTAGGGCAACTGCTGTCTTATATAAACAACTACTTAATGAGAGCCTGAAGGTTGAAGCTCAAACAAGGAAACCTGGAGGAGAACACCAAGGAGGAGGAGAACACCAAGGAGCGGCAGACAACGTTACGAGGCCCCAACCAAAGTAGTAGGGCAACTGCTGTCTTATATAAACAACTACTTAATGAGAGCCTGAAGGTTGAAGCTCAGACAAGGAAACCTGGAGGAGAACACCAAGGAGGAGGAGAACACCAAGGAGCGGCACACACCGTTACTAGGCCCCAAACAAAGTAGTAGGGCAACTGCTGGCTTATATAAACAACTACTTAATGAGAGCCTGAAGGTTGAAGCTCAGAAAAGGAAACCTGGAAGAGAACACCAAGGAGCGGCATACACCGTTACTAGGCCCCAACCAAATGTAGTAGGGCAACTGCAGTGTTACATTAAAAACTACTTAATGAGAGCCTGAAGGTTGAAGCTCAGACAAGGAAACCTGTAGAAGAACACCAAGGAGGAGGAGAACACCAAGGAGCGGCAGACACCATTACTAGGCCCCAACCAAAGTAGTAGGGCAACTGCAGTGTTACATTAACAACTACTTAATGAGAGCCTGAAGGTTGAAGCTCAGATAAGGAAACCTGGAGGAGAACACCAAGGAGGAGGAGAACACCAAGGAGCAGCAGACACCGTTACTAGGCCCCAACCAAAGTAGTAGGGCAACTGCAGTGTTACATTAAAAACTACTTAATGAGAGCCTGAAGGTTGACGCTCATACAAGGAAACCTGGAGGAGAACACCAAGGAGGAGGAGAACACCAAGGAGCGGCAGACACCGTTACTAGGCCCCAACCAAAGTAGTAGGGCAACTGCTGTCTTATATAAACAACTACTTAATGAGAGCCTGAAGGTTGAAGCTCAGACAAGGAAACCTGGAGGAGAACACCAAGGAGGAGGAGAACACCAAGGAGCGGCAGACACCGTTACTAGGCCCCATCCAAAGTAGTAGGGCAACTGCTGTCTTATATAAACAACTACTTAATGACAGCCTGAAGGTTGAAGCTCAGACAAGGAAACCTGGAGGAGAACACCAAGGAGGAGGAGAACACCAAGGAGCGGCAGACAACGTTACGAGGCCCCAACCAAAGTAGTAGGGCAACTGCTGTCTTAAATAAACAACTACTTAATGAGAGCCTGAAGGTTGAAGCTCAGACAAGGAAACCTGGAGGAGAACACCAAGGAGGAGGAGAACACCAAGGAGCGGAAGACACCGTGACTAGGCCCCAAACAAAGTAGTAGGGCAACTGCTGGCTTATATAAACAACTACTTAATGAGAGCCTGAAGGTTGAAGCTCAGACAAGGAAACCTGGACGAGAAAACCAAGGAGCGGCAGACACCGTTACTAGGCCCCAACCAAATGTAGTAGGGCAACTGCAGTGTTACATTAACAACTACTTAATGAGAGCCTGAAGGTTGAAGCTCAGACAAGGAAACCTGTAGAAGAACACCAAGGAGGAGGAGAACACCAAGGAGCGGCAGACACCGTTACTAGGCCCCAACCAAAGTAGTAGGGCAACTGCTGTCTTATAAAACAACTACTTAATGAGAGCCTGAAGGTTGAAGCTCAGACAAGGATTCCTGGAGGAGAACACCAAGGAGCGGCAGACACCGTTACTAGGCCCCAACCAAAGTAGTAGGGCAACTGCAGTGTTACATTAACAACTACTTAATGAGAGCCTGAAGGTTGAAGCTCAGACAAGGAAACCTGGAGGAGAACATCAAGGAGGAGGAGAACACCAAGGAGCGGCAAACACCGGTACTAGGCCCCAACCAAAGTAGTAGGGCAACTGCAATGTTACATTAACAACTACTTAATGAGAGCCTGTAGGTTATAGCTCAGACAAGGAAACCTGGATGAGAACACCAAGGAGGAGGAGAACACCAAGGAGCGGCACACACCGTTACTAGGCCCCAACCAAAGTAGTAGGGCAACTGCTGTCTTATATAAACAACTACTTAATGAGAGCCTGAAGGTTGAAGCTCAGACATGGAAACCTGGAGGAGAACACCAAGGAGTGGCAGACACCGTTACTAGACCCCAACCAAAGTAGTAGGGCAACTGCAGTGTTACATTAACAACTACTTAATGAGAGCCTGAAGGTTGAAGCTCAGACAAGGAAACCTGGAAGAGAACACCAAGGAGGAGGAGAACACCAAGGAGCGGCAGACACCGTTACTAGGCCCCAACCAAAGTAGTAGGGCAACTGCAGTGTTACATTAAAAACTACTTAATGAGAGCCTGAAGGTTGACGCTTATACAAGGAAACCTGGAGGAGAACACCAAGGAGGAGGAGAACACCAAGGAGCGGCAGACACCGTTACTAGACCCCAACCAAAGTAGTAGGGCAACTGCTGTCTTATATAAACAACTACTTAATGAGAGCCTGAAGGTTGAAGCTCAGACAAGGAAAGCTGGAGGAGAACACCAAGGAGGAGGAGAACACCAAGGAGCGGCAGACACCGTAACTAGGCCAAATCCAAAGTAGTAGGGCAACTGCTGTCTTATATAAACAACTACTTAATGAGAGCATGAAGTTTGAAGCTCAGACAAGGAAACCTGGAGGAGAACACCAAGGAGGAGGAGAACACCAAGGAGCGGCAGACAACGTTACTAGGCCCCAACAAAAGTAGTAGGGCAACTGCAGTGTTACATTAACAACTACTTAATGAGAGCCTGAAGGTTGAAGCTCAGACAAGGAAACCTGGAGGAGAACACCAAGGAGGAGGAGAACACAAAGGAGCTGAAGACACCGTTACTAGGCCCCAAACAAAGTAGTAGGGCAACTGCTGGCTTATATAAACAACTACTTAATGAGAGCCTGGAGGTTGAAGCTCAGACAAGGAAACCTAGAGGAGAACACCAAGGAGGAGGACAACACCAAGGAGCGGCAGACACCGTTACTAGGCCCCAACCAAAGTAGTAGGGCAACTGCAGTGTTACATTAACAACTACTTAATGAGAGCCTGAAGGTTGAAGCTCAGACAAGGAAACCTGGAGGAGAACACCAAGGAGGAGGAGAACACCAAGGAGCGGCAGACACCGTTACTAGGCCCCACCCAACCAACTACTTAATGAGAGCCTGCAGGTTGAAGCTCAGACAAGGAAACCTGGAGGAGAACACCAAGGAGCGGCAGACACCGTTACTAGGCCCCAACCAAAGTAGTAGGGCAACTGCAGTGTTACTTTAACAACTACTTAATGAGAGCCTGAAGGTTGAAGCTCAGACAAGGAAACCTGGAGGAGAACACCAAGGAGGAGGAGAACACCAAGGAGCGGCAGACACCGTTACTAGGCCCCAACCAATGTAGTAGGGCAACTGCTGTCTTATATAAACAACTACTTAATGAGAACCTGAAGGTTGAAGCTCAGACAAGGAAACCAGGATGAGAACACCAAGGAGGAGGAGAACACCAAGGAGCGGCACACACCGTTACTAGGCCCCAACCAAAGTAGTAGGGCAACTGTTGTCTTATATAAACAACTACTTAATGAGAGCCTGAAGGTTGAAGCTCAGACAAGGAAACCTGTAGAAGAACACCAAGGAGGAGGAGAACACCAAGGAGCGGCAGACACCGTTACTAGGCCCCAACCAAAGTAGTAGGGCAACTGCTGTCTTAAATAAACAACTACTTAATGAGAGCCTGAAAGTTGAAGCTCAGACAAGGAAACCTGGAGGAGAACACCAAGGAGCGGCAGACACCGTTACTAGGCCCCAACCAAAGTAGTAGGGCAACTGCAGTGATACATTAACAACTACTTAATGAGAGCCTGTAGGTTGAAGCTCAGACAAGGAAACCTGGATGAGAACACCAAGAAGGAGGAGAACACCAAGGAGCGGCACACACCGTTACTAGGCCCCAACCAAAGTAGTAGGGCAACTGTTGTCTTATATAAACAACTACTTAATGAGAGCCTGAAAGTTGAAGCTCAGACAAGGAAACCTGTAGAAAAACACCAAGGAGGAGGAGAACACCAAGGAGCGGCAGACACCGTTACTAGGCCCCAGCCAAAGTAGTAGGGCAACTGCTGTCTTAAATAAACAACTACTTAATGAGAGCCTGAAGGTTGAAGCTCAGACAAGGAAACCTGGAGGAGAACACCAAGGAGGAGGAGAACACCAAGGAGCGGAAGACACCGTTACTAGGCCCCAAACAAAGTAGTAGGGCAACTGCTGGCTTATATAAACAACTACTTAATGAGAGCCTGAAGGTTGAAGCTCAGACAAGGAAACCTGGAGGAGAACACCAAGGAGCGGCAGACACCGTTACTAGGCCCCAACCAAATGTAGTAGGGCAACTGCAGTGTTACATTAACAACTACTTAATGAGAGCCTGAAGGTTGAAGCTCAGACAAGGAAACCTGTAGAAGAACACCAAGGAGGAGGAGAACACCAAGGAGCGGCAGACACCGTTACTAGGCCCCAACCAAAGTAGTAGGGCAACTGCTGTCTTATAAAACAACTACTTAATGAGAGCCTGAAGGTTGAAGCTCAGACAAGGAATCCTGGAGGAGAACACCAAGGAGTGGCAGACACCGTTACTAGGCCCCAACCAAAGTAGTAGGGCAACTGCAGTGTTACATTAACAACTACTTAATGAGAGCCTAAAGGTTGAAGCTCAGACAAGGAAACCTGGAGAAGAACATCAAGGAGGTGGAGAACACCAAGAAGCGGCAGACACCGTTACTAGGCCCCAACCAAAGTAGTAGGGCAACTGCAGTGTTACATTAACAACTACTTAATGAGAGCCTGAAGGTTGAAGCTCAGACAAGGAAACCTGGAGGAGAACATCAAGGAGGAGGAGAACACCAAGGAGCGGCAAACACCGGTACTAGGCCCCAACCAAAGTAGTAGGGCAACTGCAATGTTACATTAACAACTACTTAATGAGAGCCTGTAGGTTATAGCTCAGACAAGGAAACCTGGATGAGAACACCAAGGAGGAGGAGAACACCAAGGAGCGGCACACACCGTTACTTTGCCCCAACCAAAGTAGTAGGGCAACTGCTGTCTTATATAAACAACTACTTAATGAGAGCCTGAAGGTTGAAGCTCAGACATGGAAACCTGGAAGAGAACACCAAGGAGTGGCAGACACCGTTACTAGGCCCCAACCAAAGTAGTAGGGCAACTGCAGTGTTACATTAACAACTACTTAATGAGAGCCTGAAGGTTGAAGCTCAGACAAGGAAACCTGGAAGAGAACATCAAGGAGGAGGAGAACACCAAGGAGCGGCAGACACCGTTACTAGGCCCCAACCAAAGTAGTAGGGCAACTGCAGTGTTACATTAAAAACTACTTAATGAGAGCCTGAAGGTTGACGCTTATACAAGGAAACCTGGAGGAGAATACCAAGGAGGAGGAGAACACCAAGGAGCGGCAGACACCGTTACTAGACCCCAACCAAAGTAGTAGGGCAACTGCTGTCTTATATAAACAACTACTTAATGAGAGCCTGAAGGTTGAAGCTCAGACAAGGAAACCTGGAGGAGAACACCAAGGAGGAGGAGAACACCAAGGAGCGGCAGACACCGTAACTAGGCCAAATCCAAAGTAGTAGGGCAACTGCTGTCTTATATAAACAACTACTTAATGAGAGCATGAAGTTTGAAGCTCAGACAAGGAAACCTGGAGGAGAACACCAAGGAGGAGGAGAACACCAAGGAGCGGCAGACAACGTTACTAGGCCCCAACAAAAGTAGTAGGGCAACTGCAGTGTTACATTAACAACTACTTAATGAGAGCCTGAAGGTTGAAGCTCAGACAAGGAAACCTGGAGGAGAACACCAAGGAGGAGGAGAACACAAAGGAGCGGAAGACACCGTTACTAGGCCCCAAACAAAGTAGTAGGGCAACTGCTGGCTTATATAAACAACTACTTAATGAGAGCCTGGAGGTTGAAGCTCAGACAAGGAAACCTAGAGGAGAACACCAAGGAGGAGGAGAACACCAAGGAGCGGCAGACACCGTTACTAGGCCCCAACCAAAGTAGTAGGGCAACTGCAGTGTTACATTAACAACTACTTAATGAGAGCCTGAAGGTTGAAGCTCAGACAAGGAAACCTGGAGGAGAACACCAAGGAGGAGGAGAACACCAAGGAGCGGCAGACACCGTTACTAGGCCCCACCCAACCAACTACTTAATGAGAGCCTGCAGGTTGAAGCTCAGACAAGGAAACCTGGAGGAGAACACCAAGGAGCGGCAGACACCGTTACTAGGCCCCAACCAAAGTAGTAAGGCAACTGCAGTGTTACTTTAACAACTACTTAATGAGAGCCTGAAGGTTGAAGCTCAGACAAGGAAACCTGGAGGAGAACACCAAGGAGGAGGAGAACACCAAGGAGCGGCAGACACCGTTACTAGGCCCCAACCAATGTAGTAGGGCAACTGCTGTCTTATATAAACAACTACTTAATGAGAACCTGAAGGTTGAAGCTCAGACAAGGAAGCCTGGAGGAGAACATCAAGGAGGAGGAGAACACCAAGGAGCGGCAGACACCGTTACTAGGCCCCAACCAAAGTAGTAGGGCAACTGCAGTGTTACATTAACAACTACCTAATGAGAGCCTGTAGGTTGAAGCTCAGACAAGGAAACCTGGATGAGAACACCAAGGAGGAGGAGAACACCAAGGAGCGGCACACACCGTTACTAGGCCCCAACCAAAGTAGTAGGGCAACTGTTGTCTTATATAAACAACTACTTAATGAGAGCCTGAAGGTTGAAGCTCAGACAAGGAAACCTGGAGGAGAACACAAAGGAGTGGCAGACACCGTTACTAGGCCCCAACCAAAGTAGTGGGGCAACTGCAGTGTTACATTAACAACTACTTAATGAGAGCCTGAAGGTTGAAGCTCAGATAAGGAAACCTGGAGGAGAACACCAAGGAGGAGGAGAACACCAAGGAGCAGCAGACACCGTTACTAGGCCCCAACCAAAGTAGTAGGGCAACTGCAGTGTTACATTAAAAACTACTTAATGAGAGCCTGAAGGTTGACGCTCATACAAGGAAACCTGGAGGAGAACACCAAGGAGGAGGAGAACACCAAGGAGGAGGAGAACACCAAGGAGCGGCAGACACCGTTACTAGGCCCCAACCAAAGTAGTAGGGCAACTGCTGTCTTATATAAACAACTACTTAATGAGAGCCTGAAGGTTGAAGCTCAGACAAGGAAACCTGGAGGAGAACACCAAGGAGGAGGAGAACACCAAGGAGCGGCAGACACCGTTACTAGGCCCCATCCAAAGTAGTAGGGCAACTGCTGTCTTATATAAACAACTACTTAATGAGAGCCTGAAGGTTGAAGCTCAGACAAGGAAACCTGGAGGAGAACACCAAGGACGAGGAGAACACCAAGGAGCGGCAGACAACATTACGAGGCCCCAACCAAAGTAGTAGGGCAACTGCTGTCTTATATAAACAACTACTTAATGAGAGCCTGAAGGTTGAAGCTCAGACAAGGAAACCTGGAGGAGAACACCAAGGAGGAGGAGAACACCAAGGAGCGGCAGACACCGTTACTAGGCCCCAAACAAAGTAGTAGGGCAACTGCTGGCTTATATAAACAACTACTTAATGAGAGCTCGAAGGTTGAAGCTCAGACAAGGAAACCTAGAGGAGAACACCAAGGAGGAGGAGAACACCAAGGAGCGGCAGACACCGTTACTAGGCCCCACCCAATGTAGTAGGGCAACTGCAGTGTTACATTAACAACTACTTAATGAGAGCCTGAAGGTTGAAGCTCAGACAAGGAAACCTGGAAGAGAACACCAAGGAGGAGGAGAACACCAAGGAGCGGCAGACACCATTACTAGGCCCCAATCAAAGTAGTAGCACAACTGCTGTCTTATATAAACAACTACTTAATGAGAGCCTGCAGGTTGAAGCTCAGACAAGGAAACCTGGAGGAGAACACCAAGGAGCGGCAGACACCGTTACTAGGCCCCAACCAAAGTAGTAGGGCAACTGCAGTGTTACATTAACAACTACTTAATGAGAGCCTGAAGGTTGAAGCTCAGACAAGGAAACCTGGATTAGAACACCAAGGAGGAGGAGAACACCAAGGAGCGGCAGACACCGTTACTAGGCCCAAACCAATGTAGTAGGGCAACTGTTGTCTTATATAAACAACTACTTAATGAGAGCCTGAAGGTTGAAGCTCAGACAAGGAAGCCTGGAGAGGAACACCAAGGAGGAGGAGAACACAAAGGAGCAGCAGACACTGTTACTAGGCCCCAACCAAAGTAGTAGGGCAACTGCTGTATTATATAAACAACTACTTAATGAGAGCCAGAAGGTTGAAGTTTAGACAAGGAAACCTGGATGAGAACAACAAGGAGCGGCAGACACCGTTACTAGGCCCCAACCAAAGTAGTAGGGCAACTGCAGTGTTACATTAACAACTACTTAATGAGAGCCTGAAGGTTGAAGCTCAGCTTTTTCAGTGGAGGACAGCGTGATTGAGTGGCGCAGACAGACAAAGGTAGTATGTGTTAACTAAAAAAGTTGGCTCTATGCAGTTTCAAATTGGTTACAGGGGTACACAGGCAACATTGGTGTGGTCAGCGGAGGACAATTCGATGGAGGGACCGCAGACAGACTTCCTAGGCCTAAAATAATAAAATAGGCTATATGCAGCTTCCATTATGTGGCAGGGGTACACAGGCAGCATTGGTGTGGTCAGCGGAGGACAATTCGATGGAGGGACCGCAGACAGACTTCCTAGGCCTAAAATAATAAAATAGGCTATATGCAGCTTCCATTATCTGGCAGGGGTACACAGGCAGCATTGGTGTGGTCAGCGGAGGACAATTGGAAGGAGGGACCGCAGACAGACTTCCTAGGCCTAAAATAATAAAATAGGCTATATGCAGCTTCCATTATGTGGCAGGGGTACACAGGCAGCATTGGTGTGGTCAGCGGAGGACAATTGGAAGGAGGGACCGCAGACAGACTTCCTAGGCCTAAAATAATAAAATAGGCTCTATGCAGCTTCCATTATGTGGCAGGGGTACACAGGCAACATTGGTGTGGTCAGCGGAGGACAATTGGAAGGAGGAACCGCAGACAGACTTCCTAGGCCTAAAATAATAAAATAGGCTATATGCAGCTTCCATTATGTGGCAGGGGTGCACAGGCAGCATTGGTGTGGTTAGCGGAGGACAATTGGAAGGAGGGACCGCAGACAGACTTCCTAGGCCTAAAATAATAAAATAGGCTATATGCAGCTTCCATTATGTGGCAGGGGTATACAGGCAGCATTGGTGTGGTCAGCGGAGGACAATTGGAAGGAGGGACCGCAGACAGACTTCCTAGGCCTAAAATAATAAAATAGGCTATATGCAGCTTCCATTATGTGGCAGGGGTACACAGGCAGCATTGGTGTGGTCAGCGGAGGACAATTGGAAGGAGGGACCGCAGACAGACTTCCTAGGCCTAAAATAATAAAACAGGCTATATGCAGCTTCCATTATGTGGCAGGGGTACACAGGCAGCATTGGTGTGGTCAGCGGAGGACAATTGGAAGGAGGGACCGCAGACAGACTTCCTAGGCCTAAAATAATAAAATAGGCTATATGCAGCTTCCATTATGTGGCAGGGGTACACAGGCAGCATTGGTGTGGTCAGCGGAGGACAATTGGAAGGAGGGACCGCAGACAGACTTCCTAGGCCTAAAATAATAAAATAGGCTATATGCAGCTTCCATTATGTGGCAGGGGTACACAGGCAGCATTGGTGTGGTCAGCGGAGGACAATTGGAAGGAGGGACCGCAGACAGACTTCCTAGGCCTAAAATAATAAAATAGGCTCTATGCAGCTTCCATTATGTGGCAGGGGTACACAGGCAGCATTGGTTTGGTCAGCGAAGGTCAATTGGAAGGAGTGTCTGACACAGTAAGCACTCCCAAAAACTAAATAGATGTTAATGTCTCCCCAAAAAAAACAAAACAAAACAAAAAAAAGGGTGGCATACTTAGGTACAGGGGTGTGCTCCTACGCTGACTTTCAGACATTGTAATTTGGCGCAAAGTATTTACTGGTGTAAATGTAGGACAGGGCCCCTTACTATTTTAACTAGCATCATACATGTCAACAAATTGTTATTGTCTGTGCCAGGCATTGAAGGATTTCAGCACATAGACTAAACAGTGGTGGAGCAGCGAGAGATAATTTTGCAAGTGGTAGAGCACTGTTTGACCTGGGGGGGACACTCTCTCCTGGCCGGCGGTACAAGCCCAGGGCCCCTCATGTTACAACGGTGTGTCTGACGTTGGGTGCGCGCCACCACCGCCAGAGACACTTCATTGTACTATGAGGGACCCAGTGCCAGTGCCGTCGACCACAAGTGGGCACACCCACCTCTTCAGACATATACAACAACAGTCGCACTCAAGAAAGAGGTTTTCAGATTTTTAGTTTAGCTGAAAAACATGATTTTTTTTATTGCAAACACCATAATAACTGCGGTGATACCTTTATTATGGTGTTTGCAATAAAGAAAATCACGTTTTTCAGCTAAACTAAAAATCTGAAAACCTCTTTCTTGAGTGCGACTGTTGTTGTATATGACTATATTCTGGAGTGTCCCTCCATGTTCAGTCTGCACCACCAGTAGCGAGAGTGCACGTCTTGTTCTTTAACATCAACACCTCTTCAGACAAACGGCACTCTGACGGGTGCTTGCGCCAAGTGGCGAGACCACGGCCCCGTGGGGGGAGTTAGGCCATTTAGGGAGGTGTAAACATGTCATATGCTGGACAAACAGCAGCTGCAAATTAAGAGATTGGAACAGTCAGTAACACCAGTCCCAAAGCAAGACCTTTTTAAAGGAAAGCTAGGTGTCAGTCGGGAAAGGCGGGGCAAAATAATTTGAAATCCATGAGTGGTTTATTTTAATGAAGGATAGATCATCAACATTTTGGGTAGCCAGACGAGTCCTTTTTTCGGTCAGTATTGAACCAGCAGCACTGAATACTCTTTCTGATAGCACACTAGCTGCTGGGCAAGCAAGCTCCTGCAATGCATATTCGGCCAATTCAGGCCAGGTGTCTATTTTGGATGCCCAGTAATCAAAGGGGAATTACGGTGGAGGGAGAACATTGGTAATGGAGGAAAAATAGTTAGTAACCATACTGGACAAATGTTGTCTCCTGTCACTTTGAATTGATGCTGCAGTACCTGTCGTGTCTGTGGTCATTGCGAAATCACTCCACAACCTGGTCAGAAAACCCCTGTCCTATGCCACTTCTGATTTGTGCACCTCTAACACCTCTGCCCTGTTGCCCCCTGCAGCTCGTGTGAGAACCATCACCGGCGCTGTGTGCTGGGAATGCCTGAATCAAACGGTCTACAAGAGTAGCTTGTTTGGTTGCCAATATTTGTTCGAGGTTCTCATGTGGCATGATATTTTGCAATTTGCCTTTATAGCGAGGATCAAGGAGGCAGGCCAACCAGTAATCGTCATCGGTCATAATTTTTATAATGCGTGGGTCCCTTTTGAGGATACGCAAGGCATAATCCGCCATGTGGGCCAATGTTCCAGTTGTGAAGTCAGTGCATATGCTGAGTTGAGGAGCACTTTCGGGCAAATCAACGTCACTTGTCTCCCTCAAAAACCCTGAACCCGGCCTTGCACCGCCAGCAGTTTCTATTGCCCCTGAGAAGCTTCCTCATCCAAAAAATACTCATCCCCATCATCCTCCTCATCCTCCTTCTCTTCGCCCACCACCTCGTCCTGTAGACTTCCCTGAGCAGACAATGGTTGACTGTCATCAAGGCTTCCCTCGTCCTCGGCTGCAGACACCTGCTCCTTTATGTGCGTCAAACTTTGCATCAGCAGACGCATTAGGGGGATGCTCATGCTTATTACGGCGTTGTCTGCACTAACCAGCCGTGTGCATTCCTCAAAACACTGAAGGACTTGACACAGGTCTTGGAGCTTCGACCACTGCACAGCTGACAACTCCATGTCTGCCATCCAACTGCCTGCCCGTGTATGTGTATCCTCCCACAAATACATAACAGCACGCCTCTGTTCGCACAGTCTATGAAGCATGTGCAGTGTGGAGTTCCCCCTTGTTGCAACATCGATGATTAGGCGATGCTGGGGAAGGTTCAAAGACCGCTGATGGTTCTGCATATGGCTGGAGTGTACGGGCGAACGGCGGATGTGAGAGCAAAGTCTGCGCACTTTCAGCAGCAGGTCTGGTAACCCGGGATAACTTTTCAGGAAGCACTGCACCACCAGGTTTAAGGTGTGAGCCAGGCAAGGAATGTGTTTCAGTTGTGAAAGGGCTATGGCAGCCATAAAATTCCTTCCGTTATCACTCACTACCTTGCCTGCCTCAAGATGTACAGTGCCCAGCCATGACTGAGTTTCTTGCTGCAAGAACTCGGACAGAACTTCTGCCGTGTGTCTGTTGTCGCCCAAACATTTCATTGCCAATACAGCCTGCTGACGCTTGCCACTAGCTGTTCCATAATTGGACACCTCGTGTGCAACAGTGGCAGCTGTGGATGGAGTGGTCGTGCGACTGCAGTCTGTGGACGAGCTCTCGCTTCTGCTGGAGGATGAGGAGGAGGAAGTGGGAAAGAACGCCTACAGCCAACTGTTTCCTAGACCGTGGGCTAGGCAGAACTGTCCCAATATTGCTGTCCCCTGTGAACCCTGCATCCACCACATTAACCCAGTGTGCCATGATGGAGACGGAACGCCCCTGGCCATGCCTACTGGTCCATGCATCTGTTGTCAGGTGCACCTTTCTACTCACAGATTGCCTGAGTGCATGGACAATGCGGTCTTTTACACGCTGGTGGAGGGCTGGGATGGATTTTCTCGAAAAGAAGTGTGGACTAGGTAGCTCGTAGCGTGGTACAGCGTAGTACATCAGGGCTTTGAAAGCTTTGCTTTCAACTAACTGGTAGGGCATCATCTCTAACGAGTTTAGTCTAGCAATGTGGGCGTTCAAACCCTGTGTACGCGGATGCGAGGATGAGTACTTCCTTTTCCTAACGAGAGTCTCATGTAGGGTGAGCTGGACTGGAGAGCTGCATAGGGTGGAACTAGCCGGGGTGCCGGTGGACATGGGTGACTGAGAGAGGGTTGGTGATGGTATTCTTGATGTTGCCCTACATACAGTTTTTCCGACCACGAACCTGGTGATTCCTTGACTGCTTTGGCCTTGCGACGAAACAGCCACATTACCTGCAGGTGGTGTGGTAAATGGTGGGCTTACAGTGAGGGAAGGGATGTCGCGTTGCTGACTAGCTTCTTTGTGAGAGGGTGCTACAACGTTAAGAGACGTTTGGTAGTTTGTCCAGGCTTGCAAGTGCATGGTGGTTAAATGTCTATGCATGCAACTTGTATTTACATTTTTAACATTCTGACCTCTGCTGAAGGTCCTTGAGCATTTCTTACAGATGACTTTGCACTGATCATTGGGATCTTGGTTAAAAAAATTCCAGACTGCACTCTTCCTACTATCGGATACCTTTTCAGGCATTGCACACTGAGCTACTGTAACCGGATGGCCACGCTGTCCTACAACTGGTTTTGGTTTTGCCACACAGTTTTGGCCAGATACGGGCCTGCCAGATGGAACCTGTTGCGATGTTGATGCCTGCTGTGGCTCCTCCTCCTCCGCTTCAGAGCTACTGCTGCCTGCACCCTGTTCCCCCAATGGCTGCCAATCGGGGTCAACAACTGGGTCATCTATGACCTCCTCTTCTATGTCCTGTGCACCTTCTTCTGGGTCACCGTGTAAGGCTACGTTCAGATTTGCGTTGTGCGCCGCAGCGTCGGCGCCGCAACGCACAACGCAAACAAAAACGCAGCAAAACGCATGCACAACGCTGCGTTTTGCGCCGCATGCTTTCAACGCATGCGGTGCAAAACGCTGCGTTTTTGGGAAACGCAGTTGCGTTTTCAACAAAAAACGCAGCGTTTTGCGCCGCATGCGTTTTTTTGTGCAGTGAGTCATTCTTCATCCCACCCACAAAAAAAAGTGTCTACACAGTAGATAAGGACCACCAATGGCTAGAAGAGGGTTGGTGTTTATGTAATTGTGTATATATACCCTGGCAGACATGAATTCCTCCCATTTTGCTGGTATTCATGATGGAGCGTCCCATGGACAGTATCTACATGGATATGGAGATGGAATTTGCCTTTGCTCATGCCTATGCTGTCGCCTGTTCTCATCAAAGGGAAAGGGAAAAACGGAGATGGAGTCGTCGCCGCTTTTGGATACACCCTATCTTGGAAGTCCGGGAGAGCCGTGGAGCATACCATAGCTTGTTTGGCGAACTGAATGACAACCTGGAGAAATATTTCCAGTACACCAGGATGTCTCAGGAGAGCTTCCGGTATCTTCTGCGTCGGGTGGAAGGATCCATTAGCAGGCAGGACACGCAGCTCCGGAGAGCTATTTCCGCAGAGGAACGGCTGCTGGTGACTCTACGGTACGTAGCTGTTTGAATGACTGAGATATGTTCTTCCCTTTTTTTTTTTTTTTTTTTTTCTTAATTTTTTTTGGGGGTGGTATGGTCAATGTACTTTTATAAATTGCAATGTACTTTAATGTAATTTCTTTATCTTCTTGGCAGTTTCCTGGCTACCGGAGAGACCTTGAGATCCCTTCAATTTCAGTTCCGGATTGGAGTCTCCACTCTCTCCGGAATTATTGCTGAGACATGCCGTGCTTTGTGGGATAATCTCCGGGAGGAATTTTTACCCGTCCCTACAAGCGATATCTGGTTGGCCAACGCACAGAAATTTGACCAAGTGTGTTCGTTTCCAAACTGTATTGGCGCGGTGGATGGCAAGCACATTCGGATTACCAAGCCAGGGAGAAGTGGATCCCTTTTCTATAACTATAAAAAATATTTTTCCACTGTGCTGATGGCAATTGCCGGTGCGGACTGCCGTTTTCTCGCAGTGGACATTGGTGCGTTTGGCCGTTCAAATGACTCGCGCACATTTAAAGAGTCAGATATGGGCCAAAAATTATATGGGAACAATTTTAATTTCCCACAGCCACGACCTCTTCCCCACACCGAAGGCCCTGCGATGCCATTTGTTGTGGTTGGGGATGAGGCATTCCAAATGTCTGCCAACCTATTGAAACCCTACACCAGTCGGGGCTTGGACCACACCAAAAGGGTGTTCAATTACAGACTGTCCAGGGCCAGAAGGACTGTGGAGTGCGCCTTTGGCATCCTTGTCTCCAAATGGCGGATATTAGGATCCGCCATTAATCTGAAAACTGAGACAGTGGATGAGGTGGTGAAGGCGTGTGTGGTCCTCCACAATTATATTCTGTCCAAAGAGAGACTGAACGTGGATCTCGATGAAACCATAGCCAACCCATTGCCCGATTTCCATGATCATCCTCTGAGGACAAGTGTGGAAATTGCGCAGATGAGGGATCGTTTTGCGGCCTATTTTGTGTCAGATGTTGGCCGTGTGTCATGGCAAGATACAATGGTGTTGTAAACTGTTGGACTGTATTCTGGTGTGACTATGCTAAAAATAGTTCACCAATGTAATGTGCCTTATCTCAAAAACTTGGAACCCTTTGTTTTTAAAATGTTGTGTTTTAATAAAAAAATTTTCTTCAGTTTTCTACCCTGCTTCAAAGACAAAATTTATACCATACCATATAACATATTTATTTGTTTGTCAGATCGCCGTGTATCGTTGTGTTTTGACAGCAAAAACAACGATACCAGCGATGTTTTACAATGGTAATCAGGGTAAATATCGGCTTACTAAGCGTAGGGCGGCGCTTAGTAACCTGATATTTACCCTGTTTACCAGTGTGAAAGTTTTAAAAAAAAAACAGGACATATACTCATCTTCGCGTCCCCCGGCGTATGCTTCCTGCACTGACTGAGCGCCGGCCGGAAAGTGAATGCACAGCACAGCGGTGATGTGACCGCTCTGCTGTTAGGGCCGTCACTCAGTCAGGGCAGGGAAGCGGACGCTGGGGGACGCAATTCTGAGTGTATGTACTGTTGTTTTATTTACATTTAACACTGGTAACCAGGGTAATCATCGGAAGCGCGGCGGCCTGCGCTTAGCAACCTGATGTTTACCCTGGTTACCCGGGGACCTCGGCATCGTTGGTCGCTGGAGAGCTGTCACACAGACAGCTCTCCAGCGACCAAATAGCGATGCTGCAGTGATCTGCATCATTGTATGTTTCGCTGCAGCATTGTTAAGTGTGAAGGTACCTTTGCGGTATGTGTCCACGTTCAGGATTGCATCAGGATTTTGTCACGATTTTTCATCAGTATTTGTAATCCAAAACCAGGAGTGGAACAATTAGAGGAAAAGTAGAATAGAAACATCTGATCCACTTTTGTATTTATCACCCACTCCTGGTTTTGGGTTACAAATACCGATGAAAAATCGTGACCAAATCCTGATGCAATCCTGAGCGTGGACACATACCCTTAGTGATTGAAAACACCTCATACACTTTATTGTTTGTAAACACCTCATACAGCAATGAGAGACACACCAAAAAAGGCAAAATAAAAATGGTAAAAATAGTGTCTGACATTGCATATATGAGGTGTTTGAAGCACAAAATATGTGTAGACGGCGCACGGTGTGACTTGCTGAGAAGTATACAGGAAAATAAGAGCAAATATTGTATTAAAACCAACATTTTTTATTGGGGGGAAACAGAAAAAAAAAAGGGGAAATAAACTTAGGGGGTATCAACCTGTGCCACCATGGGGGAATGGTAGGTTTCTTTTTCGGAATGGGGAGCGGAAAATGAGGATGATGACGACGACGACGAGGAGGAGGATGTTGACCTATTATAGTCCAGGAGGCTGGATGGCAGGTCTAAACCCTCCGCAGGGTATAATGGGGAGGAAACCGCCACCTCTGTAGGGGAGGGAGGAGGCAACACGAGCCTTTGTGAGGTTCTTGGTTGGCTCTGGCTGCTCCTGCTGCGGCTAGAGCCCTGACGTCTACTTGTTGTTTGTACTGGAGCAGCCAGAGCCTCAGTGCGTGTCCTCTTGCTTTTGTGTTTTCTTTTCCTTTTCTTTCCACGATCTCCCCTACAATGATGGCTGCAGGAGGATGAGGGCCTGGCAGGAGCAGGAGTCGGCGGCACACTGCTATGGTGCCTGTGGTGGCGTCGCTCGGCACTTGGACCAGGGTGGGGTGGCTGGAGTGGCTCTGCAGCAGTAGTCGGAGTCATGCTAGCCAGCGACGGCACTACGGGCAGTGTCGCTGACTGCATGACCCAAGCCTGCTGCAGAGCCCTCACGTAGGAAGTGTTGCAGTCCTGCATCACCGAAATCTGGAGTTCCGGCGTAAGGTGTTCCACCATGCCCTTACCAATAGTGCTTAAAAAATGTTTGGCCGGATTTGAGAGCTCGGCTTCCATATTTTCAAGGCGCCGTTCGATACTGGACAGACGAGTGTCCATTTTATCGCTCAGCGCCTTGAAACAGTTCTGGAAAACCGTGCTCATATGCAAAAATTCGGGCATGGCTGGCCTGTCCGAGGCCCGCTGGCGCTGTCGGGAATTCCCAAACGAAGGTGCGCCAGAGGCCTCGTGCAGGGGAACACCTGATGGACCGGCTGCCGGTTCTCCAGATGGTGGTGCAAGCCTGCTGTCGCTGTGGGAGGGCTGTGACGGGTCAGATGGCGATTCATGAAGGTCCGCTCCTGCGGGGCGAGCTCGTTTGAGGGTGCTGCTGTGTGTCCTGTGAAAAGATAAGGAAAGAATTAGCCTTCAATTAATTAACTATCACATACGCCAACTCCTGTAATAAAATTAACATTACATGACACATCAATACATTATCCCCTGTCTCTCAGTCTGTGTGGCCTATAATAAATTGCTGATTGTTATCGCCAGCTGACCATTAGGGCTGACGATAACAATCATGGACATACCTACGGCAGAAAATTACTGGTCATTCCCGCTGCCAAAGCCAATGCATACCTCTGTCATCGTTTTCAAAAATTTTTTGAAAAAAAAATCTTTCTTGATGCTGCCTATGCGGCCAAATTAGTAAAAAATTTAAAGTCAAGAAAAACATTTAAAAAAAAAAAAAAAAAGTCACTTTGCTGATCTGATCGCAGGAACGGCCATGACGTTAGGATCATGTGATCCAGACGTCATCATTATTCCTGCGATCAGAACTACCCTGATTCAGAACGTAACCTGTCATGGACTACAATGACTCACGCCTAACCCAAAAAATTACTAATGGGCTATATACCATTCCACTAGGGTAAAAGGATGGCCAAAATGCTACGATGACTACATGGATGGCCAATACACTATGTTCCTTTGGAAATATACTATGTGTATATGTAGATAGAAGGTGTACTATGTGGCTGCGATATAGTGGCCTGGCAATATACTATGTGGATGCACAATGTACGTGGCTGGGCAATGTACTATGTGGCTGTGCAATATGGTATGTGTCCAAAATACTTACTGTCGGCGGGTAAGGACCGGTCTTAGGAACTGGAGTGCCCTGTTATATTTATAGGGCACCGACTTGGACGCAACAGCACCACTCCAAGCTTGCTCCTCCGCAGCACGGATCCCCTTATTGAAACGGTCCTTCATGGATCGCCATCTGGTCCTCAACTTTTTCACTGTGAATGTAAAGACAAAAAAATGGTTACATATTTAGCATTTTAAAAGGATAAAACAACCGTGTGCGATGCAAAGTTTAGGCGTTGATCGCATCACACACGGTTGTGTTTATCCTGGCAAGATGGGTCATAGCAGCGTATCTGCAATACTCACTAAAGTTGCCTTTGGCCTTCGCTGAGGCACTGTCAAAGCCATCCCACAGCGACTTTGCCACCTCTGCCCACAAACGCCTCAACACCACCTGGTCCATGTGCCGAGGGTCACGGCTGTCCCACAACGGGCCACGCTCCTGGATGCTGGAGATCAGGAGGTCCACATCAATACTGTCTCCTTGGGCCCGTTGTGAAACCTAGAAAAATTAGAAAACAAATAGGTTACAAATATGCAAATAATAACAACCACCAGTACCTGGCATGATAGGTACCTTTGCCCTATCCTTTGCCATTTGATGTATGTATATTGATGTTTTCTACACCTGTGTTTTGGAATGTTTGTGTGCAGGGAGTTCAACTTTATTTTACCTTCCCCCAATACTTGCTGCCCTGAAAATCTATAATGTAATTAAAGGCCCCGTCTCACATAGCGATTTACCAACGATCACGACCAGCGATACTACCTGGCCGTGATCGTTGGTAAGTCGTTGTGTGGTTGCTGGGGAGCTGTCACACAGACAGCTCTCTCCAGCGACCAACGATCAGGGGAACGACTTCGGCGTCGTTGAAACTGTCTTCAACGATGCCGAAGTCCCCCTGCAGCACCCGGGTAACCAGGGTAAACATCGGGTTACTAAGTGCAGGGCCGCGCTTAGTAACCCGATGTTTACCCTGGTTACCATCGTAAATGTAAAAAAAAACAAACAGTACATACTCACCATCTGATGTCCGTCAGGTCCCTTGCAGTCTGCTTCCTGCTCTGACAGTGCCGCCGTACAGTGAGAGCAGATCACAGCGGTGACGTCACTGCTGTGCTGTGCTCTCACTGTACGGCCGGCGCTCACAGTCAGAGCAGGAAGCAGACGGCAAGGGACCTGACGGACATCAGATGGTGAGTATGTACTGTTTGGTTTTTTTTACATTTACGCTGGTAACCAGGGTAAACATCGGGTTACTAAGCGCGGCCCTGCGCTTAGTAACCCAATGTTTACCCTGGTTACCAGTGAAGACATCGCTGGATCGGTGTCACACACACCGATTCAGCGATGTCACCGGGACCTCACCGACCAAAAAACGGCCCAGGCCATTCCGACACGACCAGCGATCTCACAGCAGGGGCCTGATCGCTGGTACGTGTCACACATAGCGAGATCGCTACTGAGGTCGCTGTTGCGTCACAAAACTTGTGACTCAGCAGCGATCTCGCTAGCGATCTCGCTATGTGTGACGGGGGCCTAAGCTTAGTAAACATCCCTAGTGAAAGCAGGATGCTCCTCAAATGTAATGTTCCTCACAGCAGGATGCTACTGAAAAAAAAAGATAAAAAAAAAAAAAAATTACTCACTCGCCGGCCTGACGCCACATCTTGGCCCCGATCTCTCTGCTCCCGCTGACTGCCTTCCCCCTCACTTGAAGAAGCCTGGAAAAATTGTATACAAAAATTATTGTCAATGCTACAAATGGCAGCGAATAGTAAGCAACTGGACATAATTACTCACCGCACTCCCCCGCGCCGATTGGCTATGGTCAGAAGAACTTGGCATTCTTGCAAGTTTGTTCTGCAATGAAAAAATGAGCAAAAAATCACATCCAATGCCACATACAATAAAATAGGCCCAAAACATTAAAACAACCACAATTGACTGTTGACTGATAGGACAATGCAAACTCAAAAAGCGACACCACAACGCCATATATTGCAAGAGAATACAATCGAAGAAACAATACAAGAATAGACCCAAACAAAATTAAGCAAAAATAGACACCTATGTCAAAATTTTTAAAGATAAAAACTTAAAAAAAAAACATTAGAGGAAAAAAAAAGGCACAATGAAATAGCAAACTAATGAACGCCATAATTTACAATTACAACAAGACATGATCCCAAACAACACCATCTGGTGACATCCACCGAAGTACATCAGAAAAAGGCGATAAATACCATTCTAGCTAATAAGCAATAAACATTACGGGACAACCGCTGTTACAATATACAGCAACCAAAAGAAAAACCATAGTCAAATAGAAAAGAAAACACAATAAATTTAAAAAAAAGGTCCCCAACTAAAAAAAAAAAAAAAAAAAAAGGACATACTACACACTTGGCAATGGAAACATTCAAGAAAGGAGATACATACGGAAGCCATACGGAAAACGACGTAAAACCATCATAGATAAAAAAAAAAAAAAAAAAAGGGAAAATACAATTGAAAAGAGAATTGCATAGCAGCACGGAACAATACAATACAAATGAAACATCATAAATGTAGCCCCCCCCACCAGCAAGAAAAGACACTCAAGGAAAGAAAAAAAAATGGCAACAGCATAATAAAACACAGCAAGACATGAGCCAAGAAAACGCCATACGGTTACCCCCAACAATAGAAACCATAAAAAGACATGCACCAGAAATTTACCAAGAAAAAATGAGCCAAAAAAAATACATTGAACAACCGCATGACACCAGAACAACCCAAAATCCATAAAACCAATCCAAAACCAAGCAAGGCCGGTGACAAGAAACGCCATCATATAACGGCAGAAGTACATCAAAACCAGATTAAAAAACACAATTTTTCACTAACAACCCACAGTGCCATAACCGTACAATAGCACAGACCAAACATTGCACAAATTAAATCAAAATCAAAAAATAAAACACAGAATAAAAAATATTCAAAGAGAAATATATACTTACAGGTTTGTCAAGCAGATTCTCCTCTCTGTGTCTTTTCTCCTCACAGTCTGGTCAGCACTGAATAGCCTTGTGAAAGACAATGACAACCCCCCTTTTTTATATATATATAGTGTTTTTTTAGTGTCTAGACAAAGTCTAGACAATGTTTTGCATTTTTTATTGGAAAACGCATGCGTCGTACAACGCACCACGACGCAAGTACTTACGTCGTCTGCGTTGTCAATACAAGTCAATGGGGAAAAAGACGCATCGACGACGCAAACACAACGCAAACACGACGCATGCATTTTTTACAAAGTCTGCGCCGCCCAAAAAATGCAACATGTTGCATTTGCCGCGCCCTGACAGGTGCGCCCTAACGCCGCATGCGGCGTACAACGCAACAAAACGCATGACAACGCATGTACATGCGGCGCCATGCGGCCCCAATGTTAAAGATAGGGCCGCACGCCGCATGCGTTTTGTTGCGGCGACGACGCTGCGGCGCACACCGCAAATGTGAACGTAGCCTTAGCCGGTGCTATAGCGTTCGTGACAGGGCTCCATAGTCTCATCGGGGTCAGATTCTGGATCAGTACACTGCGAGGGCAATGTTCTGATCTGAGTCAAAGGAACAGCATAATAATCTGGCTGTGGCTGTGCATCTGTGCACTCCATGTCCGATTCATCTTGTAATGGGCATGGCCTGTTAACAATTTCCCTTTCTAACCCAGGCACGGTATGTGTAAAGAGCTCCATGGAGTAACCTGTTGTGTCGCCTGACGCATCCTTCACTGTTGTTCTGGGTGAAGGACACATGGAAGCGACTTGTTCCTGACCAGGAGCATCCACTGACGATGCACTGCTCTGACATTTGGCACTTTCCGAGGAGGAGGCGAAAGGGCTAGAGGCAGAGTCAGCAATGAAAGCCAATACTTGTTCCTGCTGCTCCGGCTTCAAAGCGGTTTTCCTACTCCCAGAAAAGGGAGCCTTCGAGGCCTTGTGTAGCCAGACGATGACGCTGGCTCAACAACTCGAGACTTAGCTGCTACATTGCTTTTCCCACGACCACCTGATGCTCCATGACCACCACCACTACCATCATTACCAGCTGGCAATGACCGCCCACGGACTCTTCCACCAGACTTCCTCATTCTTGGAAAAATGTAACCAAACTAACAACCGTTATGTGGTCCTGTAAAACCAGGTAGAAGGTGTACGTGAACTTGTTGTGAATTTAAATCTCCCTTTTTATGTGTGGGAGAATGCAGGGAAAAATCAGGCCCACTGTATTACACTACACTGCTTGATTGGCAGAAAGAGGCTGGCAGATATGACAGTAACAGGACTGACGCAGATGCACACACTGGCAATAGAAATGTCCCTCTTTATGTGTGGGAGAATGCAGGGAAAAATCAGGTCCACTGTATTACACTACACTGTTTGATTGGCAGAAAGAGGCTGGCAGATATGACACTAACAGGACTGACGCAGATGCACACACTGGCAATAGAAATGTCCCTCTTTTTTATATGGGAGACAAGGGATTTAATCAGGCCCACTATATCACAGTATAGTTCCTGTGGCACAAAATGACTGACAGATACCACAGACAGCACTGGCACAGATGCACAGATTTGGCAAGATTATTCTCCCTTTATTTTTATTTTTTTTATATGGGAGACAAGTGATTTAATCAGGCCCACTTTTATACAGTAGGTTTTCTGTGGCAGAAAAAGAAAGACAGATGCCACACACAGGACTGGCACTGATGCAGATTTGCCAATCTTAATCTCCCAATTGTTTTTTTTTTCTGGGAGAATTGTGAAGGAATCAGGCCCACTGTTATACTGTAGGTTTTCTGTGGCAGAAAATGAAAGACAGATGCCACAGACAGGACTGGCACTGATGCAGATTTGCCAATTTTAATCTCCCACTTGTTTTATTTTTTCTGGGAGAATTGTGAAGAAATCAGGCCCACTGTTATACAGTAGGTTTTCTGTGGCAGAAAAAGAAAGACAGATGCCACACACAGGACTGGCACTGATGCAGATTTGCCAATTTTAATCTGCCCCTTTTTTTAGGGAGACTAGTGAATAAATCAGGCCCACTCTTATACTGTAGGTTTTCTGTGGCAGAAAATGAAAGACAGATGCCACACACAGGACTGGCACTGATGCAGATTTGCCAATTTTAATCTCCCACTTGTTTTATTTTTTCTGGGAGAATTGTGAAGAAATCAGGCCCACTGTTATACAGTAGGTTTTCTGTGGCAGAAAAAGAAAGACAGATGCCACACACAGGACTGACACTGATGCAGATTTGCCAATTTTAATCTGCCCCTTTTTTTTTTTCAGGGAGACTAGTGAATAAATCTGGGCCACTGTATTAGAGTATATTTTCTGTGGCAGAAAGTGGCTTGAAGAGATATAACAAAAAAAAAAAAAAAAAAGGGACTGTACTACAATTACTATCTCCCTACAGTAATCTCAGAAAAGTATGACATCCTGCAGTAAAAAGGACTGCTGCACACAAAAGTCAAAAGTGTGGACAAACAAACAAGATAGCTGTGCAGAAAGGAAGGAGCAACAGGATTTGTGCTTTGAAAAAAGCAGTTGGTTTGTACAGCGTCGTACACACAGCAACGCACCTATCAGGGAGCCTTATAAGCTACAGAGCTGTTGCACAGAAATCTAGCCTCCACTGTCCCTGCAAAGAAAAGGTGGTGTTGGACAGTGGAAATTGCTACAGCACAAGCGGTTTTGGGGTTAATTTACCCTGCCTAACGCTATCCCTGCTTCTGACGAAGCGGCAGCATCCTCTCCCTATGCTCAGATCAGCAGCAGTAAGATGGCGGTCGGCGGGAACGCCCCTTTATAGCCCCTGTGACGCCGCAGAAAGCAAGCCAATCACTGCCATGCCCTTCTATAAGATGGTGGGGACCAGGACCTATGTCATCACGCTGCCTACACTCTGCGTGCTCCTTCATTGGCTGAGAAATGGCGCTTTAAGCATCATATGAAACGCGACTTTTCCCGCATGGCCGATCCCACGCTGGGATCGGATCGGGTTTCATGAAACCCGACTTTGCCAAAAGTCGGCGACTTTTGAAAATGACCGATCCGTTTTGCTCAACCCTAGTATTGAGTTAATCAATAAACCAACCTCCTCCCCAGCCCCTGTTGATTCCCCTTCCCTCCCCCTTTTGGCTGTCAGTCATCATTATATATCGTCTTTATTTTCATTTTCACTTATTTCACTCTCTCCGATATCATCCTGCTTGTGTTCCATGGTCTGCGCATGCGCTGGGTCCGTATTCCCCTCTGACTTCCGGAAGTGCTCCATACGTGTGATCGCAGTGTGTTCCACTGCGTTCTACGGAGCATATTACGGAAGGCCCATTACTTACAGGGGGACGGCATCCTGGACGCATGCGCTACTGGTACGTGGAGACAACATTTCACCAATGAACACTCCATATTTAAATGCTTTGGCACACCCCACTGTATACGCCCCCGGAAGAAGAGAGCAGCAGAATGGCATCTGTCGGGTGGCAGGTGAGAGCACAGCCTTACTAATAACACATGTGGTTAGCATTTCAGGGGCACTATCTGTCCTTCACTAAGGTAATAATACGTTTTACTGGGTATTCTTAACCCTTACTTTGGCTAGCTAGCAGATAGAGTGTGCATTTGTATACTACGGTATATTTACTCCAGCTGACTGATATATCCCCTTCATGACCGTGGGATTTTCCGTTTTTCTGTATTCATTTTTCACTCCCCTCCTTCCCAGAGCCATAACTTTTAAATTTTTCTGTCAATTTGGCCATGTGAGGGCTTATTTTTTGTGGGACGAGTTGTACTTTTGAACGACATCATTGGTTTTACCATGTCGTGTACTAGAAAACGGGAAAAAAATTCCAAGTGCGGTGAAATTGCAAAAAAAGTGCAATCCCACACTTGCTTTTTGCTTGGCTTTTTTGCTAGGTTCACTAAATGCTAAAACTGACCTGCCATTATGATTCTCCAGGTCATTAAGAGTTCATAGACACCTAACATGACTAGGTTATTTTTTACCTAAGTGGTGAAAAAAAAATCCATACTTTGCTAAAAAAAATAAAATAAAAAATTGCGCCATTTTCTGATACTCGTAGCGTCTCCATTTTTCATGATCTGGGGTTGGTTGAGGGCTTATTTTTTGCGTGCCGAGATGGTGATTTTAATGATTCCATTTTGGTGCAGATACGTTCTTTTGTTCGCCCGTTGTTGCATTTTAATGCAATGTCACGGCGACCAAAAAAACGTAATTCTGGCGTTTCGGATTTTTTTCTCATTACGCCGTTTAGCGATCAGGTTATTGCTTTTTTTTTTTATAGATCGGGTGATTCTGAACGTGGCGATACCAAATATGTGTAAGTTTGATTTTTTTTTAATTAATTTATTTTGATTGGGGCGAAAGGGGGGTGATTTAAACTTTTATGTTTTTTTTATTTTTTTCACATTTTTTTAACTTTTTTTTTTACTTTTGCCATACTTCAATAGACTCCATGGGAGGCTAGAAGCAGGCACAACTCGATCGCCTCTGCTACATAACAGCGATCATCAGATCGCTGCTATGCAGCAGAAAATAAGGTGTACTATGAGCGCCGACCACAGGGTGGCGCTCACAGCTACCGGTCATCAGTAACCATAGAGGTCTCAAGGACCTCTATGGTTACAATACTGAAGCATCGCCGACCCCCGATCATGTGACGGGGGTCGGCGATGACGTCATTTCCGGCCGCCTGGCCGGATGCGGTAGTTAAATGCCGCTGTCTGCGTTTGACAGCGGCATTTAACTAGTTAATAGCGGCGGGTGAATCGCGATTTCACCCGCCGCTATTGCAGGCACATGTCAGCTGTTCAAAACAGCTGACATGTCCCGGCTTTGATGCGGGCTCACCACGGAGCCCTGCATCAAAGCAGGGGACCTGGCGTCGGACGTACTATCCCGTCCGACGTCAGGAAGGGGATATTAATCCATTTTCGGTCTGAGTATATTTGATTATTATTTTGTGCTCTAAGTGTCTTTCTATTGTAACACACGTATTCTTCCTTGAAATTAACCTATTACTGACATCTTATTATTGTCATGCTACCACAATGCCCATAGTGTCAAGATATTGTGCTGTGTCTCCCCCTCCAGATGGAGGTTTCAGCCCTGTCTATTTTATACATTCACTTACTTTAAATTGATTATTAATAAACTTTGTATTTTTAATTCAATTCTGGTTAGAATCTCTTCTTGTCTTATGGCAATAATACCATAACAGACTTCGTGTTGATGCAAACTGATTGAAGTGTCTAACAATTAATAACTTAAGAACACATAGGTATTTAACATTTTAATTAGCATAAGTGCACCAACCAGACACTGTTTGTAGGTTACTCAGCACAATCCTGCTGATAGATTCACGTTAAGTGTTACTTGAGATTCAGTGAATTCAGAAAGGAGTAGCTTGACTTGTAATAATTCACTATTTTTATTTACTTATTTAAATTTCAGATTCGTGCCATCCCCTTTATTAAAATTTTATTCATTTTTATCAATGCCATCTAGTGTACAAATTGATGAATGTGCAATCCTTAAACTCATCCTTAAAAAATGTTTGAGGGTGCATACTTCTTAGGAATATTTCGGAAGCTCAGATACAGAGCTCAATGGGGAGGATAGTAGCATGCAAGTTCAGAGCAATGAAGCAACTAACTGGGTGAGAGCTAGAAGGTGGGGTAGAGCAAAGCATGTCAGGGAGGCTAGTCCTGACCTTGCACATCCTAGCAAGTTTGCAAAGATGTCAGATGAAGGGAGTGTCAGTATAGGGGTAACATTGCAGCAGCAAAACATGGTTTCTGAAATTTAGGGGTAATATCTGCTCCAGTAAGGGGGAAATAGAAGAGTAGTAAAAGGTCAGACAGATGGTGGTAGAGAGGGATTCAATTATTAGGGTAACAAACAGGGCAATCTGTCACAAAGACCAGTATAGTCAAGTGGCGTATTTCCTTCCTGGTGTTCAATCTCAATGCATCTTGGAAAGTATTCCCAAAATCTTGGTAGGGGCTTGTGAGATTCCAATGGTTATGATGTACTTTGGCACCGATAGCAAAGTTTAAGGTAGGTGGACAGTCCTTTAAAATGACTTAAGGGAATTAAGTTTGTAAGACTAAGGCCAAAACCTCAAAGTTAGTATTCTCTGAAATATTTCCTGTATCACGTGTGTCCAAGAGAGGCCACGAGAGATTAGGTAGGCAAATAAGAGTCTGAAGAATTGGCGTATCTAGGAGGGTTTCAGGTTCCTGGAGAACTAGGTTGGTTTCTCTGTTAGAAACAGGTTCCACTTTAGGAATGGACTGCTCATCTATAGAAGTTTGGTGGAGTGTTTAAACAATGGACCTGAGGGAAAGGCAAGTACTGTACAGTAGGGGAAGATAGTGCAGACAGATTAGATTAGATTAGAACAGCTAATACAGAGAAGCAAAATGAAAAGTACATACAGTGAATGCATACTAATATTAAAACCTCACAAAGAGATTGATGAATCTACTATATAATTGTCTAAGGGTCACTTACATCTGTCTGTCTGTCTGTCCTTCTGTCTGTCCGTCACGGATATTCATTGGTCGCAGCCTCTGTCTGCCATGGAATCCAAGTCGCTGATTGGTCTCTCCAGCTGCCTGTCATGGCTGCCGCGACCAATCAGCGATGGCCACAGTCCGATTAGTCTCTCCCTACTCCCCTGCAGTCAATGCCCACTCCATACTCCCCACAGTCACCGCTCACACAGGGTTAATGCCAGCAGTAATGGACCGTGTTATGCCGCTGGTAACTCACTCTGTTACCGCCGCTATTAACCCTGTGTGACCAAGTTTTTACTATTGATGCTCCCTATGCAGCGTCAATAGTAAAAAAAATTAATGTTAAAAATAATTAAAAAAATAAAAAATCATTATATACTCACCTTCCGCCGGCAGGTTTCGGTGGCAAGGATGGTTTGCGCGAAGGACCTGCCATGATGTTACGGTTATGTGACCGCGATGTTATCACGGGCCCTGCGCGCCTGCGTGAGAAGGACCTGCCATGACATCACGGTCATGTGACCGCGACGTCATCACAGGCCCTGCGCGAGAAGGACCTGCCATGATGTCACGTGTTGTGAATTAGACTTTTTTGGCTCCCTCTTGTGGTCACTGGTGATATGACTCTGGGATTGTCTTTCCTCAGTTTGGCACCCACCTGGGTCGTTAGTCCAGGGGTGTTGCTATATAAGCTTCCTGGATTCTCAGTCCAGTGCCTGGCATCGTTGTAATCAGATCCTTTCTGTTTGCTCCTGTCTGCTGGTCCTGGTTCTTGCAAAAATTAAGCTAAGTCCTGCTTCCTTGTTTTTTGGTTTTTTTGTATTGCTCTTATTTTCTGTCCAGCTTGTACTAAATGTGATTCCTGATTTTGCTGGAAGCTCTAGGGGGCTGGTATTCTCCCCCCGGGCCGTTAGACGGTTCGGGGGTTCTTGAATATCCAGCGTGGAAATTTTGATAGGGTTTTTGCTGACCATATAAGTCATCTTACTATATTCTGCTATTAGTCAGTGGGCCTCTCTTTGCTAAATATCTAGTTCATTCTTACGTTTGTCTTTTCTCCTAACCTCACCGTTATTATTTGTGGGGGGCTTGTATCCAACTTTTGGGGTCTTTTCTCTGGAGGCAAGAAAGGTCTATCTTTTCCCTTCTAGGGTTAGTTAGTTCTCCGGCTGGCGCGAGACGTCTAGAACCAACGTAGGCTTGTTCCCCGGCTGCTGCTATTTGTGGTGCTAGGATTAGATATATGGTTAGCCCAGTTACCACTGCCCTATGAGCTGGTTTTTTATGTTTGCAGACTTGGTATGTACTTTTGAGACCCTCTGCCATTGGGGTCATAACAGTATGCCAGGCCGAGGTTGAATGTTTAATGCATTGCAGAAGTGGGATAATAAGAAAGGAAATTCTGAGGTTTTTTTTTTGTTTTTTTTTTCCCTCTCTTTGTTCCTCCCCTTTACCTCTGAGTGGCTTGTGCTTGCTGCAGACAAGAATGTCCAGACCTTGATTACAAGTGTGGATCAGCTTGCTGCTCGTGTGCAGGACATACAAGATTTTGTTACCAGTAGTCCAATGTCTGAACCTAAAATACCTATTCCTGAACTGTTCTCTGGAGACCGATTCAAGTTTAGGAATTTCAGGAATAATTGCAAATTGTTTCTATCTCTGAGACCCCGTTCTTCTGGAGACTCAGCTCAGCAAGTTAAAATTGTTATCTCTTTCTTACGGGGCGACCCTCAGGATTGGGCCTTCTCGCTAGCGCCAGGAGATCCAGCATTGGCAAATATTGATGCGTTTTTTCTGGCGCTCGGATTGCTTTACGAGGAACCCAATCTTGAAATTCAGGCAGAAAAAGCCTTGCTGGCTATTTCTCAGGGCCAGGATGAAGCTGAAGTGTATTGCCAAAAATTTCGGAAATGGTCCGTGCTTACTCAGTGGAATGAGTGTGCTCTGGCCGCAAATTTCAGAAATGGCCTTTCTGAAGCCATTAAGAATGTGATGGTGGGTTTCTCCATTCCTACAAGTCTGAATGATTCCATGGCGCTGGCTATTCAAATTGACCGGCGTTTGCGGGAGCGCAAAACTGCTAATCCTCTGGTGGTGTTGTCTGAACAAACACCTGATTTAATGCAATGTGATAGAATTCAGACTAGAAATGAACGGAAAAATCATAGACGTCAGAATGGGTTGTGTTTTTACTGTGGTGATTCTACACATGTTATATCAGCATGCTCTAAACGCCTAACAAGGGTTGTTAGCCCTGTCGCCATTGGTAATTTGCAACCTAAATTTATTTTGTCTGTGACTTTAATTTGCTCATTGTCTTCCTACCCTGTTATGGCGTTTGTGGATTCAGGTGCTGCCCTGAGTCTTATGGATCTGTCATTTGCCAAGCGCTGTGGTTTTGTTCTTGAGCCTTTGGTAAATCCTATCCCTCTTAGAGGTATTGATGCTACGCCATTGGTGGAAAATAAACCGCAGTTTTGGACACAGGTAACCATGTGCATGACTCCTGAACATCGGGAGGTGATTCGTTTTCTTGTTCTGCATAAAATGCATGATTTGGTCGTTTTGGGTCTGCCATGGTTACAGACCCATAATCCAGTCTTGGATTGGAAGGCAATGTCTGTGTCAAGTTGGGGCTGTCAGGGAATTCATGCTGATTCCCCACCGGTGTCTATTGCTTCCTCTACTCCTTCGGAAGTTCCTGAGTATTTGTCTGATTATCAGGATGTATTCAGCGAGTCCAGGTCCAGTGCTCTGCCTCCTCATAGGGACTGTGACTGCGCCATAGATTTGATTCCAGGTAGTAAATTTCCTAAGGGAAGACTATTTAATTTGTCTGTACCTGAGCATACCGCAATGCGTTCGTATATCAAGGAGTCTCTGGAGAAGGGGCATATCCGTCCATCCTCTTCCCCTCTTGGTGCGGGATTCTTTTTTGTGGCCAAGAAGGACGGATCTTTGAGACCTTGTATTGACTATCGGCTTCTGAATAAAATCACTGTTATATTTCAGTATCCTTTGCCTCTGTTGTCGGACTTGTTTGCCCGGATTAAAGGTGCCAAGTGGTTCACCAAGATAGATCTTCGTGGTGCGTACAACCTTGTGCGCATTAAGCAGGGAGATGAATGGAAAACTGCATTTAATACGCCCGAAGGTCATTTTGAGTACTTGGTGATGCCTTTTAGGCTCTCTAATGCTCCTTCAGTGTTTCAGTCCTTTATGCATGATATTTTCCGGAAGTATCTGGATAAATTTATGATTGTTTATCTGGATGATATTCTGTTTTTTTCTGATGATTGGGACATGTAGAGCAGGTCAGGATGGTGTTTCAGGTTTTGCGTGAGCATGCTTTGTTTGTTAAGGGCTCAAAGTGTCTCTTTGGAGTACAGAAGGTTCCCTTTTTGGGGTTTATTTTTCCCCTTCTGCGGTGGAGATGGACCCAGTCAAGGTCGGAGCTATTCATGATTGGACTCAGCCCACGTCAGTTAAAAGTCTTCAGAAGTTCTTGGGTTTTGCTAACTTCTACCGTCGTTTTATCGCTAATTTTTCTAGCGTTGTTAAACCTTTGACGGATATGACCAAGAAAGGTTCTGATGTTGCTAACTGGGCTCCTGCAGCCGTGGAAGCTTTCCAAGAGTTGAAGCGCCGGTTTACTTCGGCGCCTGTTTTGTGCCAGCCTGATGTCTCACTGCCCTTTCAGGTTGAAGTGGATGCTTCTGAGATTGGGGCAGGGGCCGTTTTGTCGCAGAGAGGCCCTGGTTGCTCTGTAATGAGACCATGTGCCTTTTTCTCTAGGAAGTTTTCGCCTGCTGAGCGGAATTATGATGTTGGCAATCGGGAGTTGTTGGCCATGAAGTGGGCATTTGAGGAGTGGCGTCATTGGCTCGAGGGTGCTAAGCATCGTGTGGTGGTCTTGATTGATCACAAAAATCTGATGTATCTCGAGTCTGCTAAACGCCTGAATCCTAGACAAGCCCGCTGGTCATTGTTTTTCTCCCGTTTTGACTTTGTGGTCTCGTATTTACCAGGTTCAAAGAATGTGAAGGCTGATGCTCTTTCAAGGAGCTTTGTGCCTGACTCTCCTGGAGTCATAGAACCAGTTGGTATTCTTAAAGAGGGAGTTATCTTGTCAGCCATTTCTTTGGATTTGCGACGTGTGTTGCAGAGATTTCAGGCTGGTAGACCTGACTCTTGTCCACCTGACAGACTGTTTGTTCCTGATAAGTGGACCAGCAGAGTCATTTCCGAGGTTCATTCCTCGGTGTTGGCAGGGCATCCGGGAATTTTTGGCACCAGAGATCTGGTGGCTAGGTCCTTTTGGTGGCCTTCCTTGTCACGGGATGTGCGGTCATTTGTGCAGTCCTGTGGGACTTGTGCTCGAGCTAAGCCTTGCTGTTCTCGTGCCAGCGGGTTGCTCTTGCCCTTGCCTGTCCTGAAGAGGCCTTGGACACACATTTCCATGGATTTCATTTCAGATCTTCCGGTGTCTCAGGGCATGTCTGTCATCTGGGTGGTATGTGATCGCTTTTCCAAGATGGTCCATTTGGTATCTTTGCCTAAGCTGCCTTCCTCTTCCCATCTGGTTCCTTTGTTCTTTCAGAATGTGGTTCGTTTACACGGCATTCCTGAGAATATTGTGTCTGACAGAGGATCCCAGTTTGTTTCCAGGTTCTGGCGATCCTTTTGTGCTAAGATGGGCATTGATTTGTCGTTTTCGTCTGCCTTTCATCCTCAGACTAATGGACAAACGGAGCAAACTAATCAGACTCTGGAGGCTTATTTGAGGTGTTTTGTTTCTGCAGATCAGGATGATTGGGTGACCTTCTTGCCATTGGCTGAGTTTGCCCTTAATAATCGGGCTAGTTCCGCTACTTTGGTTTCGCCTTTTTTTTGCAACTCTGGTTTCCATCCCCATTTTTCCTCGGGACATGTGGAGTCTTCTGACTGTCCTGGGGTAGATTCCGTGGTGGATAGTTTGCAGCAGATCTGGAATCATGTGGTGGACAACTTGAAGTTGTCACAGGAGAAGGCTCAGCGTTTTGCCAACCGCCGCCGCGGTGTGGGTCCCCGACTTCGTGTTGGGGATTTGGTATGGCTGTCTTCTCGATTTGTTCCTATGAAGGTCTCCTCTCCTAAATTTAAGCCTCGCTTCATCGGTCCTTACAAGATATTGGAAATCCTTAATCCTGTGTCCTTTTGCTTGGATCTTCCGGTGTCGTTTGCCATTCACAACGTGTTCCATAGGTCTTTGTTGCGGCGGTACGTTGTACCTGTGGTTCCTTCTGCTGAGCCTCCTGCTCCGGTGTTGGTTGAGGGCGAGTTGGAGTACGTGGTGGAGAAGATCTTGGATTCTCGTCTCTCCAGGTGGAGGCTTCAGTATCTGGTCAAGTGGAAGGGCTATGGTCAGGAGGATAATTCCTGGGTGGTTGCCTCTGATGTGCATGCGGCCGACTTAGTTCGTGCCTTTCACGCTGCTCATCCTGATCGCCCTGGTGGTCTTGGTGAGGGTTCGGTGACCCCTCCTTAAAGGGGGGGTACTGTTGTGAATTAGACTTTTTTGGCTCCCTCTTGTGGTCACTGGTGATATGACTCTGGGATTGTCTTTCCTCAGTTTGGCACCCACCTGGGTCGTTAGTCCAGGGGTTTTGCTATATAAGCTTCCTGGATTCTCAGTCCAGTGCCTGGCATCGTTGTAATCAGATCCTTTCTGTTTGCTCCTGTCTGCTGGTCCTGGTTCTTGCAAAAATTAAGCTAAGTCCTGCTTCCTTGTTTTTTGGTTTTTTTGTATTGCTCTTATTTTCTGTCCAGCTTGTACTAAATGTGATTCCTGATTTTGCTGGAAGCTCTAGGGGGCTGGTATTCTCCCCCCGGGCCGTTAGACGGTTCGGGGGTTCTTGAATATCCAGCGTGGAAATTTTGATAGGGTTTTTGCTGACCGTATAAGTCATCTTACTATATTCTGCTATTAGTCAGTGGGCCTCTCTTTGCTAAATATCTAGTTCATTCTTACGTTTGTCTTTTCTCCTTACCTCACCGTTATTATTTGTGGGGGGCTTGTATCCAACTTTTGGGGTCTTTTCTCTGGAGGCAAGAAAGGTCTATCTTTTCCCTTCTAGGGTTAGTTAGTTCTCCGGCTGGCGCGAGACGTCTAGAACCAACGTAGGCACGTTCCCCGGCTGCTGCTATTTGTGGTGCTAGGATTAGATATACGGTTAGCCCAGTTACCACTGCCCTATGAGCTGGTTTTTTATGTTTGCAGACTTGGTATGTACTTTTGAGACCCTCTGCCATTGGGGTCATAACAGTCACGGTCATGTGACCGTTACGTCATGGCAGGTCCTGCTCATGCAGTCGCGAAAAAGCTGTGGTACCATGGGACAGGCAGGGACAGCGTCAGGAGCACCAGGAGCAGGTGAGTATTTCATATTCACCAGTCCACGTTCCATCCACTGAGCGCCACTCCGTCTTCCCGTCCTCTTGCAGTGACTGTGCAGGTCAGAGGGTGCGATGATGTATTAGTGTGCACGCCGCCCTCTGCCTGAACAGTCAGTGCGGAGAGACGGGACGCTGAGGAGCAGCGACGACAGGTGAGTATGTGATTTTTTTTTTATTGCAGCAGCATTACATGTGGCATAATGCTGTATGGAGCGTATATGGGGCCATAAAGAGCTGCATGGAGTATTATATGGGGAATCTATGGGGCCATAATGAACTGCATGGAGCATTATATGGGACATCTATTGGGCCATAACTGCATGGAGCATTATATGGAGCATCTATGGGGCCATAACTGCATGGAGCATTATATGGGACATCTATGGGGCCATAACTGCATGGAGCATTATATGGGGCATCTATGGGGCCATAACTGCATGGAGCATTATATGGGGCATCTATGGGGCCATAACTGCATGGAGCATTATATGGAGCATCTATGGGGCCATAAGTGCATGGAGCATTATATGGGACATCTATGGGCCAAAACTTCATGGAGCATTATATGGAGCATCTATGGGGCCATAGGTGCATGGAGCATTATATGGGACATCTATGGGGCCATAACTGCATGGAGCATTATATGGAGCATCTATGGGGCCATAATTGCATGGAGCATTATATGGGGCATCTATAGGGCCATAACTGCATGGAACATTATACTACGTGACTTGGCAATATACTACGTGGACATGCATATTCTAGAATACCCGATGCGTTAGAATCGGGCCACCATCTAGTTAGAAATAATATTGTTAGAAGAGAATTATGATGTTGTGGAAATAATGAAGTCATTGCTGAGTGAAATCTTAGACTACTCTGTTCTGCACATGGAAAATCATTGTTATCCTCCTGCCCTGCCACTGCTGAAGACTAGAAGAAGCTGTACAGAGAATCAGATTTTTTTTCACCCATTTTAGTAGTATCGAGATTTGTTTTATAAAATTCAAGGCAAATTTAATTTGCCTCAAATTAATTCATTCATCTCTAAACCTCTTCCTAATGGTTCTCTGATTCCAGCAAAAATGCCTCCTTAGTACTATTTTCTATACACCCTTAGTGTCATCAACATTGTCAACCAAAGTACAGGCCACAACACTTTGCATTGCCATTAACAAAGGCAGTCTACCCACAATGCCTTGTTCTGTGACATCAACAATCTATCTTAGCTCCATTCACAATACTGCTTTAGTTTCAATACCCTCTTAATTGCTACTCAAAATGACTCTATAAGACTAAGTTTGCATTTGCGTTAGGGGGCTTTGAGGAGGGCTGTGTACTTCCTCTGTCTACTTCTGCATACTTCTGCATGCATCCAGCATACTTATCTTTAACATTGGGTATGCAGGACATGCGGATGTATGCGGATGCGTTGCATTGACGCACCCGCCAACCGCACAGGAATGCAACAATTTGCGTCATGTGTGGATGGCGGGCACGTCAAAACAACACATCCACATACATCGGCATGTCCTGCGTACCCAATGTTAAAGATAGGTATGCAGGATACATACAGAAGTATGCGGAAGTAGGCGGAGCCCTCTCAGTGCCATATATAATGTTCCCTTAGTGCTATTTGCAGTATCATCAGTTCCAGAAATAACATTGCACACTTGCCATCTAGAGCAACCCTATTGCCAGCTACAATGCACTCTGTTTGAAGATCAAATCATGCCATAGTACCAGTACTCAAAATGACAATTATTTTTGGAGTTCACATTTAGTGTCATGTACAATGCTTACCATGGTTAAATCTACTTTGTCTCTTTGTTATTTCCCATAATGACCCATACAATGCATCATAGCATGTTCACATCAGTGACACACTTAGTGAACACCAATCACAGTAAATATTATCCAATTCATTTTTTTAGTTGGCCCCCAGAAACAAACTCATACATTTTCTTCTACTTTAATGAGGAAGAGGTAGCAATTGCTACTAGAAAGTTTAATGATATCTACATAGAGTTTGTCATATCTGCATAATTTCTGCAATCATTTTTCAGAGACTAGTCAATGGAGGCATTTTTTCCATATTTTAGTTTATAATTTTTTTCCAGCTTAAATACTGAGAGAGAAAAAGAGCCAGGTGCATTTGACATATTTTTATTTCCTGGACATTTAGATTGATTTATATATTCAAAGTTCATGTAAAGGTTTCAGAACCACTTTACATTTAAAATCTGAACATTTTTAATACCTAATTTAACTTTTAATTAAGCAATTTCAACTCAACATGCCTCTTACATCTCCGTGTAAGGATCAGACTATAAGAGATTTTATTGTCCATGATTTAATTTAATTTCCGAACATGTAAGTATCAGAGAGTTGCATTAGAACATATGTTTATACAAGATTGTGGTACTAAAGCAAAATATTGGTCTACTGATCTTTGTAAGCCAATCTGTACGGTATCTAATTGTCAAGACTTCACTTACAACATGCTAAAGATGTAGATTAAACTGGCAATTCATATATTTGTTCTCAAATATGAAAATGGATTCATTATTGATTCTGCCTTTTTGACTTCTTCCATTTCCATAGCTGTTATTATTATGATTTTTTTTGTGGCAACAAACAATCAAGTACTTAATTTTGGGAAGATCACTAAATGGACTATCTTTCTTTTTCATGCACAGCTCAGCAAAGATAAGTTCAGTACTTGTGAAAAAATAAGATTTTAATCAATATCTCAATGAATGCAATAACAATTTCCAAAAATTTGGTAAGAATGAGTTTCATAGAACATTTTTTAAACCCATGACATGAATTAAGGTTAATATTAAAACCTTCAATAAAAAATCTTCCATTTTGCTCAAACTAGTTCATAGAAAAATGAATACATTCCAGATCAAAAATGTTGTATTTTGTATGACTTCCATGATTTTTAAGAATAGCACAAAGTTTTTAATCATTAAAAGAAGAAGCTGGCGATATTTTGCAATGTCTGTCTTTTTCCATTCTTCAAGATTGACCCCTTTAAATCCTGGATGCTTGATGTAGACAGATGATAAACTTGTCTCTTTTAGAATTGCCCATAGATGTTTCTGTTTGGTTCGCATCAGTAGACATACTTGGCCACTGAATTATTCTTACCCTGTTATTCTTCAAAAATGCAACAGATATGTGTTTTGGACCATTGTAATTAGGGATGAGCGGACCGGGGATGTTTGGGTTCATTGAGTTCTGTCAAACTTTAGTCCAAAGTTCGGTTCGGGTACCAGAACTTGACATGAACTTGAGGCCCGAACCAATAAAAGCCAATAGGGATCCAATTTTTTTTGCTATTAAATGGCTGCAAAATGCTCTTAGTAAGGTCTAGAGGGCTTAAAAGGGAAGCAAAATGGGGTAAGAGCAGGTAAGAGCCCTGCAAAAAAATAAGGATGTAAAAATGACTGAAAATAACAAAGAATAAAATATATAAAAAATAGTAATCTTAAAGCAGGAGCCAAATCTCTAAGTGCAAGTGGAGGTAAAAGTTGAGGTGGATGTGGCAGATTAGGTGGAAGAGGTGGAGGAGGTAACCAACACTGTTTTGTGTTTTTTTTTTTGAGGGGGAGTTTGTTCTTTTTTTGGGGAAATTACTTAAAATAACATAGAATGAAAAAAATAACAATCTTACACCAGAAGGCACAGATCAAAGGAGAGGAAACGGTGGAGGTGGCCGTGGCAGAGCAGGTAGACAAACTATTTTTGTGTTATTTTCTTATAAAAATTACTTAAAATATTATAGATTGAAAAATAACAATCTGGAACCAGGAAGCAAAGGTTGAGTAAAAGGTTGAGGTGGAAGTGGTGGTGTAGGTGGAAGAAGTCAAGGAAAAGGTAATCAACACTGTTTTTGTGGGATTTTTTTAGGGAAATAAACTAAAAAGATAGAATAAAAAAATAATGATCATGAACCAGAAGGCTGAGGTCCAAGTGGAGATGGAGGCTGAGGAGTTGGCATTGTTGGTGGAAAAAGCAGAAGAGAAGGTAGCCAACGCTGTTTTTGTTTTTTATTTTTTTGTTTTTGTTTTCATTTTGTTTTTGTTTGTTTTTTAGCTCCTTAGTGACCTTAGTGACCAAGCCAATTTTGACCTTAATAGCCAGGACAAATTTTAAAAATCTCACCTGTGTCCATTTAAGTGGTAAGAACTCTGGAACGCTGCAACGGATTCCTCTGATTCTGAGTTTTTTCATGACATATTGTAGTTCATAATAGTGACAACATTTTTTGATATGACCTGCAATTATTTGTAAAAATATTGGAAATTAGGGTAAAATTTCAAAAATATAGCAGTTTTCAAACTTTCAAATCTTATGCCCTTAAATCAGAAAGTTACCGTATTTTTTTCACTTTATGAGACGCACCTGATTAAAAGACGCACCTAGATTTTACAGAGGAAAATAAGAAAAAATATTTTGAGCCAAATAGTGTGCAAAAAGCTTTAATAAAATACAAAAATATTATCTGTGAATGACGCTCTGTTATGGGGATCTGTGAATTACAGTACAGTGCCTGCAATACTGTATATTGTGACTACCACCCACCTCATCCTCATGAGGATACATGGATGTATTCTGAAAGATGATGGAGGTGGTAGTCACATTTGCAATAAACACTTTGGCCTCTACATTACAGTGTATATTTACACTAAATATGGCTAGAACCCCCATCATCCTTCAGAATATACCCATTGATACAGTATATTCTGAAGGATGATGGAGGTTGTTTACTCACCTTTGCTAAAAGGATCTCGGACTGCAACATTAAATAGTGTGCAGGGACAGATATGTGATTGGTGGAGGCAGCTCAGCAACAGTTCCCTCCACCAATCTCTATCCATCCCTGCAGAGGAGGAGAATCGCTCTTCTTTCCCTCCTCAGCTTTAGGGCTCCATCTGCAGCGGAGCATTGCCTGGACCCTGCCGCCGGATGCAGAGTATGCGCAGTCAGCCGAGTGCTTCATCTGTGCCTGTGCTGCATCCATGGCCATTTTCCTACATACATTGCATAGAAGCAGGCGTGGATGGACATCTCGGCTTTTCTCCATCTGCACCTGCACTGAGTGAGAAGCTGGAAGAAGAACGGCACTTTCATATGTCGCCGCCGCAGGGTTATCGCTCGCCACCACACCACCACTGCAGGACCACCACCGCACACTGCAGGACCACCACTGCACACTGCAAGAACGCCGCACCACCACAGCAACACCCGCAGCTCTGGGCCCGCAGCATTAACCCCGCCGTAAGAACAGTGTTCGGGTTATAAGATGCACCCCCATTTTCCCCTTAATTTTGGGGATCATAAAAGAGTGTCTCATAACCCAAAAAATACAGTATGTTACACAAAATTGTTAATAAATAACATTTCCCACATGTTCACTTTACATCTTCATCATTTCTTAGCCATATCTTTTTATCATTAGGAAGTTAGAAGTGTTAATAGTTGATCAACAATTTATCTTTTTTAAAAAAAAATTACAAAACGATTTGAAGTGACTTTTAAGGGCCTATATGACAGAAAATACCTCAAAAAGACACCAGCATAACAACTGCACATCTCAAAGTACTCAAACCCACATTCAAGTAGTTTATTATCCCTTTAAGTGCTTCACATGAACTAAAGCAGTGTGGAAGGAAACATGAACATTTACTTTAGCCCTAAACTTGTTATTTTAACAGGATAAAATTTACCCTAAAATTTGTTGTGCAATTTCTCCTGAGTACGCCGATACTGCATATGTGGGGGAAAAAAATCACTGTTCTAGCACATGGCAGGTCACGGAAGGGAAGGAGCACCGTTTGACTTTTTGAATGCAAAAATGGCTGGAATAGGGAGTGGACGCCATGTCACATTTCGAGAGACCTTCCTGTGCCGAAACAGTATAAACCCCAAACAAGCAATCCCATTTTGGTAGCTAGACACCTCAAGGAATGTATCTAGATGTGTGGTGAGCACTTTAAACTCTCAGGTGCTTCACAGAAGTTTATAACGTAGAGCTCCAAAAATAAAAAAAATCATATTTCACCCCAAAAAATGTAATTTTAGCCCCAAATTGTTAATTTTCATAAGGGTAACAGAAAAAAATGGATCATACAATTTGTTGTACAATTTTTCCTGCCAATACCCCATATGTGGGGCAGTAATACTATTTGGGTGCATGGCAGGTCTTGAAAGGAAAGCAGTACCATATGACCTTTGAGAGCGGATGCCATGTCACATTTGGAAAACCCCTACTATTGTGACTAACAGTGGAAACCCCCCATGAGTGATCCCATTTTGGAAACAAAAGCCCTCAAGGAATGAATCTTGATGTGTGGTAAGCACCTTGAAACCCCAGGTACTTCACCGAAGTTTATAATGTTGAGCTTTGAAAATAAAAAAAAATCACATTTTACCCACAAAACTGTAATTTTAGCTTATTGTTTTTAAAAAATTCACAAAGGTAATAGGAGAAATTGGATCACAAAGTTGGTTGCACAATTTCTCCTTGGTATGGCGATACTCCATATATGTAGGAAGACCATTGTTTGGGCACACAGCAGGGTACGGAAAGGATGCAGAGTCGTTTTGTAAAGCAGACTTTGTTGGAATTGTCTGCGGGTGTCATGTTGTGTTTGGAGAGCCCCTAATGTGCCTAAGCAGTGAAAAAAAAATACAAGTTGCCCTATTTTGGAAACTACACCCATCAAGGATTTTATCCAGTGCAATAGTCAGCATTTTATACCCACTGGTACTTTACAAAATTTGATAACATTTAGGTCTTCATATTGAACAGTTTAATTTTTTCACAAAAATGTTTTTAGCTCCATAGTTCTAATTTTCACAATTGATAATAGGAGAAAAAGAAACCCATAATTTGTTGTGCAATTTTTCTTGAATGCGACAATACCCCATATGTGGTCAAAAACTTCCACTTGGTCACATGGAAGAGCTAGGAAAGGAAAGTGCGCTATTTGCCTGGGATAGATTGTGAATGCCATGTCGCATTTGAAAAGCCCCTGACATCCAAAAATAGTAGAAATTCCCCACAAGTGACCTCATTTTTGAAACTAGTTCCCTCAGGGAATTCATCTATGGGTGAATTGAGTATTTTGAAACCATAGGTGCCTCACAGAATTAAATCACTTTGAAACATGGAAATATGGAATATTAGTTGTAAAAGTGTTATTTTTGTATTTTCTGTGAATTTGTCAAGTACACAAGGGTTAATAGATGAAAATAGACCCCACAATTTATTGCACAATTTTTCCTGAATGCGGTGATGCCCTATACATTGTCAGAAATTACACTTAGACCACATGTCAGGGCTAAGAGGAAAGGAGCGCTATTTGGCTTTTGGAGCACAGATTTTTCTAGAATAGTTTGTGATCGATATTTGCAAAGGTACCAGAAGAGCAGAAAAACCCAAAAAGTGACCCCATTGTAGAAATTGCCCTTCTCAATTAATTAATCTATGGCTGCAGTGACTATTTTGTAACATCCATGACAGTTTTTTTTTTCAGGAGAATTACAAATCTGCCAGTTTGGTACCCGTACATTGTGCCCCCATACAGTGTAGAACTTGTATACATTGCAGTGCCCCATACATTGTTCCTAGCTTGTGCTTCTGGTGACACACACACACCCTGTAAATTTAATGTGCTCTCTCCCGGTGGTCATTAACCATTAGGGTTACATTTGGGGAGGTCCCAAAAAATTGGCAAATTCAAATACAACCAACAAACTGCAGTGGAGTATGTGTCAAGGAGAGCCCAGGGAGTTAAGGCTGGTTACCCGGGACCCTGTGATATCCCTCAGACTAGGGGAAAACCTGTCTGTCCCTCTCCCAGAATTTACACTAATGGTGTGCTTGTCTGGGCCACCAGGCCTGGCCCTGACTCCTGTTTCAACCCTAAGCTGAAACCACCACCCGCCACCCAGTGAATGATATCACACTAACCCCCACAGAAAGCACAGACAGGGTAAACTAAAAACGCACCATGCCGCAGGCACACAGGAAAACACAATAATGTGCTCAGGGCAAAGCAAATACAAATATAGGAAGGAGAAATATAACAAAGGTTAATACACCACCAGATACGATATATCTCCTACAAGACCACCACTCCAGACCGGAATCACTAGGCACGAGGCGCAAGCTATAATCGGCGACGCCCAAAGTCCAGCACGACTATTTAAAGGCCGTGGGCGTGACCCAGTTTCCAACCCGAGTACCAGCTAGATTAACCCCGGACAACCTGAATAAAGTCTTGCCGGCGCCACTGAACATATAGTGGACGTATGTGGAATTACCGCTGCCTGTCGGATGCCCTTGTGTGAATAGCGTCTGACATGACAGTATGACAATGGCTGGGTGTGGCTAGCATACTTCTCTAGTCAGCTAAAGGTACAGACAATTTCTGTGAGATACACACCTGGTTCATTTTAATGAATGTTAACTAGCCCACGTGTATTTTGGACAAGCACCTGTAAACACACCCCTTGCCATGCTAAACACGTGTTCTGACCGTACACTCTCCTGAAGGCAGCCCCCCAGCACCAGCCCAGTGTTCACTCCTTCTGCTCTTTGTTCCGCAACCTGCAGCTCTGCTCATTGCTCTGCAACCTGCGGCTCTGCTCTTTGCTCCACAACCTGCGGCTATGCCCTTCACTCCGCAACCTGTGGCTCTGCTCTTTGCTCCACAAACTGTGACTCTGCTCTTCACTCTGCAACCTGCAGCTCTGCTCTTTGCTCCGCAACCTGCAGCTCTGCCCTTTGCTCTGCATCCTGCGGTTCTGCTCTGTTTGCCACTACCAGTGGCTCTGCTCTACGTATCCTGCAGCTTTGCTCCTGCTTCATACCCTGTGTGTCCTTGTCCCTCCAGTCTAGTTCTTACCTGTTCCTTTATGCCTCTAGTCTGAACTGGTCCCTACCTGTTCCCTTATCCCACACGTACCTGTCTATGTTGCTGTCCTACCGAACCAGTTCCAGTCCCCGCTAGCCATGCCCACCTGCCTAGAATGCCAGCCGTGCCCACCTGCCTGCCAGAGTGCCACCCGTGCCAGCCTGCCTGCCAGAGTGCCAGCTATTCCAACCTGCCTGCCAGAGTGCCAGCCATGCCTGCCTTCCTGCCAGCTGTGTCAACCTGCCTGCCAGAGTGCCAGCCATGCCTACCTGCATGCCAGAGTGCCAGCTGTGTTCGCCTGCCTGCCAGAGTTCCAGCCGTGCCCGCCTGCCTGCCAGAGTGTGTGCCGTGCCCACCAGAGTACCAGTCATGCTCGTCCATACCTACTCCCACCAGTTAATAGTGTTCAGTCCCTCAATGGGATCAGCTGCCACAGCCAGACACCACCCTGGAGTTGTACCTGGCAGCTACTTGCCACATAAGTCTGACCTCACCATCAGAGGCTCCAGCGAACACCAAGTTAGCTGCTTAGTCACGACCATTCCAGGGTAGTCTAGTTTGTGGCACACTGGGGCCACAATCCCCTCGCTCATGCCACCCAGTCAGGGCGTAAGCGTAGCACTCAGTACGTGGTGATGGACAGACATGTACTTTTCCATCATGTTGTTGAAACACTGCGGTCATGATTCCACCCCTAAGTGTGTTTGGGATGCAGTTACTGATGGCTCAGAAGTTCAATCTGGGTATGTTGAAACTGTCAGTAGTATGATTGACAGCTCACTGTTCATTCTGGTGCAGGAGCACGCTTAGCTATTGGTGTTTTGATTGACTCAGCCATCCAATCTGAGACTTATAGGTGCTAGCTGTCTCCAGGTAGTCACTCTCTCAGGTGATTTCCCTGCTGCTTAGCTGGTCTGTTAGTCCCAGACCTCTGCCAGATGTAGCTTCAGCTAAGTGTGTCTGGTTTAACCCCTTTGTTCTGACCCACTGTCTTCCTGGTATTTTAGCCTCAGATCATTATTTGACTATGCCTTTTGCTTCTTCCCTGTGTTTATGATGTGCACTGCTGGCTTTTGAGTTTGGACTCCTTGATTATCCCTACTCATGGCTTGTTCATGAGAAGTAACTCATTCACATTATGTATGGCATATGTTTTTTGCCAGTATCGATCCTATTTACATGCTAAATGACCAGGTAGGTAGCAAATTTAACACAGATGACTCAGGATCTGCATAAGGAATTCCCGAGTTGGGAGTCATCAAAATATCAATTGCAGGGACAGATAATTAATCTTATGAATACTTTCAATAGATCTTCACTGCCGGCAGTAAAAGTGTTGTCAGTACCCTCTGATTTGCGGTTGGTTTTTCCAAACCTGTAATAGCCCGCCCTGATAAATTTTCAGGAAAGACCAGTTTACAGTGCTCAGGGAGAATTATAGGATATTTTTTACCCTGCGTTACTGGTCATCAGGGAATGAGTTCCAGTGGGTACGAATAATCATATCCCTACTGCAAAACAAGGGGGTCTTTTGACTTGAGCATTTTCCTTGCCCTCATAAGCCACAGAACAGTGTTCTGGTGATGCCTTTTTTGACACTTTAGGTCTGATCTATGATGAACCAGAAATGATCCAGGTTGCTGAGGCCAAGATCATGAACCTGGCAAAGGGGTGCAGCACAGCTAAGATCTACTGAACTGAGTTACGGGAGTGGTCCGCTGAAGTTTTGCGGAATGATGCAGCTCTCAAGTGACAGTTCCACAAAGGCTTTTCCAAAACACTTAAGGACCCACTGGTCCTTCATGACACCCTTGTTCTCTGACGATGACCATGACCTAGGCAGCAGAATTCGTGAGAGATGAGGTGAACAGCAGGCTGTCCATTATTTTTCCCCATTGCAGGTCCATTTACAGGAGGTGGAGCCATTGGAGATTAGAGTTACCAGTTTTCGTGTTGTTGAGAAAAATTGCAGGCAAGATCATTGACTCTGCCAGTACTGTGGTCTCTCTGGACATGTTTTCAAGAATTGTCCAACTTGATCAAAAGCAGGCAAATCGTCGTGAGAACGTATGAGTCTGCATAACTGCCAAAGAGGTTACGCAGACTCCAAGATACCTTTCTTTTCCTGTTGTAAAGTACTCATAAATGTGTTATCCTTCCAGTACCAGGTGTTGTCAGCATTGGCATTAATTGACTGTGGGTCTGCTGTTAACTTTATTGATTCTGGACTGGTCATGAAGTTAGGATTAGGGACAGTTAGTTTAGAAAAGCATATTCAAAATTTTGCCCTTGACAGACATAATTAACCACTCTGAATCCATCTCCTGTTTTGTTTTGGATAATTTACTTGATGTGTCGGTACTGGGGCTGCCATGGTTGCACATTCACAATCCTGTTATTGACTGGTGTCAGAAGGAGATTGTTAAATGAGCCCAAATTGTTACAAGAAATGTCTAAAATCTGTACAAATGTGTTCTGAAAGTCTGAAGAATCTGCTGGGGTACCTGAAGAACTTTGAAGATGTGCTCTTGAAAAAATTAGGTGGCGATACTACCTCCCCATCGTCCTTATGATTGTGATATTAAACTTCTCCCTAATGATAAATTACCTAAAGTTCACCTTTACAATTTGTCTGAATGGACCACCATGAAAGAATATGTTAACAAAAGTTTACAGAAGAGTTATATTCGTCCGTGCTCTTCCCCTGTGGCTAATGTAGAGAGAAATTGGCGCGCACGCAGTATTCTACAGGAGCGAGGTGCAGGTGTAATGGACTGAAAAGACCTAAATAGTCAAAGGGAATAGAATACAGAGCACACTCTATGTGTATACAATGCAAAATAGTGAAAATGTATTTATGGGCACAAACATAGGATTCCATACGTTGAAAGCGACCAGAAGTAAATGACGTTTCGGCTCTGCCAGAGCCTTAATCATATAATCGCTTGGCTTAAATAGAGTTGAAGGTGAAGAAAATCACTTGAAGATTGTAGAGCAGACTTATGCTGTAGCGTAATGGTATTTTAGCTTGTGCCGTGTGAGGTCCCTGGTGTGGGTTCTGACAAATATGCTGGAAGAGCGGCGCTCCCGTGCCCTTCCCATGTGGCTGACAGATTTTTCTTTGTAAAAATGAATGTTGGAAGTCTCCGTCCTTCCCTTGATTTTCTGATAGCTAAACAAAATCATGGTTAAAAATACTTACCCTCTTCTACTCATCCCCAACCTATGTAATCAGTTTCTGGAGCCAGGTGGTTTTCAAAAATGAATCTTAGAGTGGCTCATTATTTGATAAGGATCCGAAAGGGTGATGAGTGGAAAACAACATTTTTATCCTCTGAGGGTCTATTTGAGAATCTTGTCATCTATTTGGGCTATCAAATGAACCTGCTGTATTTCAAAATTTTATGAATGATATTTTCTCTGATTGCATTGGTAGATATGTTTTGATTTACCTGGATGATATTCTAATTTTTTCACCTGATTTGAACTCTCAACTAAAACATGTCCAAATTAGAGAAATGTGTTTTTTTCTGAAATTTCATTCCCTAGAGTTTAAGATGGACCCTGGGAAGGTGTAGGCCATAATTGATTGGGGTTCAACCTCGTGATCTTAAAGGTTTGCAATATTTTCTGGGATTTGACAACTATCATGGGAAATTTATAATGGGCTTTTCTCAGATTGCTAAACCTTTTACTGACCTTACTCATAAGGAGACAAAACTCAATGTTTGGCCACTGGGTGTTATCAGGATTTTGGAAAAATTAAAAAAGTATTGCATGTCTGCTCCCATCTAACCCGATGTCCAAGAACCATTCATTGTAGTGGTGAATGCTTTGGAGGTCGGAGTAGGGGCAGTCTTATCACAGGTGCCCAAAGCTCTGACCAACTAGCATACATGTGCTTATTTTTTCTGAAAAAAATAACATCTTTGGAAATAAATTATTATGTTTGGAATCATGAGTTACTTGTTGTTAAATTGACCTTTGAGGAATGGAGGCAATTTATTGAGTTACTGTGGTCACTGATCACAAGAATATAGCTTACATTGAATCAGCTAAATCGCTAACTCCTAGACAGGCCAGATAGTCCTTGCTTTTTTCTAGGTTTAATGTTTCAATTACATTCAGTCAGGGGTCAAAGTATGTGAAAGCTGACACACTATTTCATAGTCTCCATTCAGTTTCTAATCTATAACATCCATCCCAGATTAATCATCCGGGTATTATGGTTTCTATGGTAACTTCTTAGATGGAAAACCAGATCTATAAAATAAAGTCCAGTCGTTGACTCCTTCCGCCACTCCAGGGTCCAAATTATTATTATTATTGTGCCTGTTTACCTAAGATTGCATCTGTTACAGGAGTTTCATGATTCTGTCTTGATTGGTCATTCTAGGGTTACTGCTACATGGAAAGCAACTACTAGAATTTTTTGGTGGCCGCCCATGCTTAACCCCTTTCTGTCCTCGGACGGTATAGTATGTCCGAGGTCAGAAGCCCCGCTTTGATGCGGGCTCCGGAAGTGAGCCCGCATCAAAGCCGGGACATAGCTGTTTTGAACAGCTGACATGTGCCCGTAATAGGCGCGGGTAGAATCGCAATCTGCCTGCTCCTATTAACTAGTTAAATGCCGCTGTCAAACGCAGACAGTGGCATTTAACCGGCACTTCCGGCCGGGCGGCCGGAAATGAGCGCATCGCCGACCCCCATCACATGATCGGAGGTCGACAATGCTTCTACATTGTAACCATAGAAGTCCTTGGGACCTCTATGGTTACTGATCCACGGTAGCTGTGAGCGCCACCCTGTGATCTGCTATGTAGCAGAGCCGATCACGTTGTGCCAGTTTCTAGCCTCCCATGGAGGCTATTGAAGCATGGCAAAAGTAAAAAAAAAGTAAAAAAAATGTGAAAAAATAAAAAAATATAAAAGTTTGAATAACCCCCTTTCGCCCCAATCAAAATAAATCAATAAAAAAAATCAAACCTACAAATATTTAGTATCGCCGCATTCAGAATCGCCCGATCTATCAATAAAAAAAGCATTAACCTGATCACTAAACGGCATAGCGAGAAAAAAATTTGAAACGCCAGAATTACGTTTTTTTGGTCGCTGCGACATTGCATTAAAATGCAATAACGGGCGATCAAAAGAATGTATCTGCACCAAAATTGTATCGTTAAAAACGCCAGCTCGGCATGCAAAAAATAAGCCCTCAACTGACCCCAGATCATGAAAAATGGAGATGCTATGAGTATCAGAAAATGGCGCAATTTTTTTTTTTGTTAGCAAAGTTTGGATTTTTTTTTCACCACTTAGATAAAAAATAACCTAGTCATGCTAGGTGTCTATGAACTCATACTGACCTGGAGAATCATAATGGCAGGTCAGTTTTAGCATTTAGTGAACCTAGCAAAAAAGCCAAACAAAAAACAAGTGTGAGACTGCACTTTTTTTGCAATTTCACAGCACTTGGAATTTTTTTCCTGTTTTCTAGTACACGTCATGGTAAAACCAATGATGTCGTTCAAAAGTACAACTCGTCCTGCAAAAAATAAGCCCTCACATGGCCAAATTGACGAAAAAATTAAAAAGTTATGGCTCTGGGAAGGAGGGGAGTGAAAAACGAACACGGAAAAACGGAAAATCCCAAGGTCATGAAGGGGTTAATGGTATAAAAATGTATTCTCTTGTGAAGTCTGTGAAAACACGCTAAAGTCTGTTATAGCCAGCCTCCCGGGGAATTGGTTCCTTTACCAATTCCAGAAAGACCATGGACTCCTTTATCTGTGGATTGCATCACGGATTTGCCTTTGTCTTGTAGGAAAACTGCTATCTGGGTGGTAGTTGACCGATTCAGCAAACAAGCTAATTTTGTTCCTTTGTCAGGATTACATAGAAAAACCTTTAAAACTAACAATTGTATTTGATATATTAAAAGAAATAACAAAACAACAACAAATATCAACAACTATCACCCTAGAGATGACCTCTATAACCTCTATATCTGTGTCTACCTAGCAGTGGAGGTTGGCACCTTACAATGTAAATGACAATTGGAGCACCCACTCTACGGCGGCTTAATCTTATGGATTGTCAGGGTCACATAGGGACAGCCACCATGGAGTAGGGCCTCCATCTCTCGTTTACATTGTACGGTGCCAACCTCAACTGCTACGTGGACACAGATATAGGGGTTATATGGTTATATGGGGCATCTCTAGTGTGATAATTGTTGATATTTGTTGTTTTGTTATTTCTTTTAATATGCCAAATATAATTGTTAGTTTTAAATGTTTTTCTATGTTGAGACTTTGTCAGGGTTGTCAAAAGCAGAGACACTCTCCAGGTTGTTTACTTATCATATTGTAAGGTTTCATGGTGTCTGATAGGGGAATGCAATTTGTGTCAAAATTCTAGAGAGCTTTTTGTAGTAAAGTAATGACTGACTTGTCATTGTCATCTGCTTACCATCCTGAAATCAACAGTCATACTGAGAGGACAAATCAAACTTTGGAATACATTTTCAGATGCTTCGTGGCAGTTCAGCAGGAGGATTGGTCTTTAGTTTTACCTCTTGCTGAGTTTTCCTTTAACCCCTTAACAACCAGTGGTATTTTTGGTTGCGCATTTTCATTTCATTTTTTGCTTCCCTTCTTCCTAGAGCACATATTGTGTACTGGAAACGGGAAAAAAATTCCAAGTGCGGTGAAATTGCAGAAAGTGCAATCTCACAGTTGTTGTTTGAGGATTTTTTTTTACTATGATCACTAAATGCTAAAACTAACATTATCACTCTCCAGGTCATCACAAATTCATAGACACCAAACATCTATAGATTCTTTTTTATTTAAGTGGTGAAAAAAAATTCCAAAGTTTGTTAAAAAAATTGCGCAGTCTTCCGATACCCTTAGTGTCTCTATTTTTCATGATCTCGGATTGAGTGAGGGCTTATTTTTTGCGTGCCAAGCTGACGTTTTTAATTATACCTTTTTTTGTGCAGATATGCTCTTTTGATTGCCCGTTATAGCATTTAATGCAATGTTGCCGCGACGAAAAAAAATTAATTCTGGCGATTTTACTTTTTTTCTCATTACGCTGTTTAGTCATAGGGTTAATACTTTTTTTACATTGATAGATCTGCTGATTCTTAATGAGGTGATACCAAATATGTGTATGTTTGATTATTTTTATTGTTTTATTTTAAATGGGGTGAAAGGGCGGTTATTTTAACTTTTATATATATATATATATATATATATATATATATATATATATATGTATATATATTTTTAATATTTTAAAAAACATTTATTTTTACTTTTAGCAAGCTTTAATAGTCTCTATGGGATGCTAGAAGTGCCATAATCTGATCTGCTCATAGCTATCGGAAGTGACAACAATAGGGGTCTGCTGGAGACCTCTGGTTGTCATGCCAACCAATCGGTGACCTGCAATCACGTGATGAGGTCACCAATGGGCAGGATTTCTGGCACATTTTCCAGAGGCGTCTGTTAAATGGCACTGCCAGAGATTGATAGTGGCATTTAACTAGTGTGGTGCAGTGACCAAGCTTACAGCCAGGGGGCGCTGCATGTGCACTTCAAGATGCATAGTTGTGATGAGATGGGAGGATCATACTAGCCTCACACACCCACACTCCCACCCAGGGGAGTGGTTACAGGCATGTAATGTGACCAAGGTGTGGGTCACATGGTTCCTGTGCTTGGATCTGAATGATCCAAGTGCAAGGCCCTGGAAGCCTGTATGGAAATCCTGGGAATTCCTGAATTGCACATGATTGGGCTTTGGCACTGAGTGGCCTGTGTGCTGTAGGACCTGGATGGTCAGTGTTGGATGCTCCTGGGAGTGGAGTCGTCCTGGAAGCACTATGAGACCACCGACCTGGACAGTCCGTGTTGAGGACCTGGGACTGACGCGGAGTCTACCTGTGGAGCAGGAGCTCCTGAGAGGTAACCCCTGGTATGGGGAAAAGAACTGTGTGCGCTAACATAGGACAGTTGCTGAACTGTGCAGTCACCCGGTGCCTGGAGAGATACAGGCCTGAATAATGAATGATTTGTAAAGACAGATATGATGAAGTAAAGGACTACGTGAGGCCTGTGATACGTAACATGGCCTACAGTGGTTTATGCTGAGAGTATAATAAACCACCTGGACTGTTAATGTGAAAAACCATGCCTGTCTATGATTATTCTGCTGCCAAGCGAGTGTCCCCAAGGCACATAGTGGGTGAAATGCTCCAAATGGTGCTAGACTGCGGGCAACGATCCAAGGAGCACATGTTGCAGTGCTGGCTGGTCTGAGCCAGAGGAGTAAACGGTCTGACAACCGTGTGTAATACTGACCGGGGTCAGTGAGAACTGCTGTTTGTGGGATACCTCTGAGGAGAAGAGGTTCCAGGAACCTGTGTGGCTGACACCAACAGGTAACGGACAGGAGTCCGTGTGATACTGACTGGGGTCAGTGAGAAACTATGTTTGGGCTGTAAAGCCGAGTGTGTAACAGACAGGAGTCTGTGCTGTGCTGACTGGGGTCAGTGAGTGTGTGTTGTTTTTTTCTAAAATCAACTTGCTGTGGATCGGCGGGTCCACGAAGGTGACAAGCGGCTTGCTGTGGATCGGCGGGTCCACGAAGGTGACAAGCGGCTTGCTGTGGATCGGCGGGTCCACGAAGTCTGCGGTGGAGCCATGCAGCGTGGTTGCAGCAAGAGGTTCCGCAGCAGCAGTGGCGGCAGCAGTTGCTTGTGATCAGCACCCAGAGGTACCAGTGATTTGTGACTGCAGCAGAAGCTGTAGCAGTGCCAGCAGTAGCCGGTGAAGTGTTGAAAAAAAAATTGTGCTCCAGGCTGTGCAGACTCTTAAAGGGCCAGTGCAAGCCCAGGGACATTCTGGTGCATGGTGCGAACTGGTGCCTGAAAGTACTGTGGGGAATCCATGGGATGTACCCCAGGGAAGGGTTGGTGTCCCTAATAGGGTGGTGTCCCCAAAAAAGGGGGCGCTAACCCAAACAGGTATGGTTGTAAAAAAGGGGCGTAGTCCCAAAAGGGTTGTATTTGCCCAAAAAGGGGTGGAGTCCTGCGGAATGGTGGTTTCCCAAAAGGGGGTGGAGCATCCCAAAAGCGTGACGCAGTCGGGCTGTTGTCCGGGGCAAATGTACTATGTGTGTCCAATCTGCTCTATGAACTACCCACCCGGTAAGAGGTTACGTGGGTGTGTGGTAGAAATGAACGCAGACGTAGAAGAGGCATTTGGTCTAGTTGATTCGGGGAGCTCAGTGACCTTGGTAAAGTCTGCAGAAGATCAGTTTGTAAGGTCTCAAAAGATCGAGGTCACCTGCATCCATGGGGACACTAAGGTTTATTCAGTGACCCGGGTGTACCTTGAGACGGTCAGGGGCTATACAAATCTTGAGGCCGCTATAGCCCAAATCTACCCTGTCCAGTGATAGTAGGCCGGGACTGTAAGTTATTCCCAGACTTGTGGAAGGAGGGTGTTCCTCTACAGCAGGAGGATGAAAGTATCTCTGTTGCTGCAGGGGCATACGTTAAGTCAATAATGGATCCCAAAATTGATGGGTCAGACATCGGGGTGACCAGTGTGAAGGGTTCGTCTGCCCAACTTACCGACATGATGTCACCTGACGTGTACCCCAAAATGACTGACAGTGATCTGATAAATAAAACCTGTGAAGCTGACACCCTGTTAGAAAGGAACTTGAGGGTTCACCGTACTGTGGGGTGTGACACAAACTCCGGGGGTGACTGTGACGTGTCATTGTCATTAGCAACCGCTAGGACTGAGTACAATGGTGTGCTGACAGAAACACTGACACAGGGGCACAACAGTGCTCCACAAGGTGAAGTCAAGATGGCGGGGGCAGCCATACCAGAAAATATTACCTGTGTAAGTGGCGGGTGGTGGTGATTCCCATTCAGACGAGGATGCCAGCGGGAAAGACAGCAGTATAGCTGACACTACTACAAGTGGCAAGTCTTCCTCCCGTCGCCGGAGACGTAAAAGAGGAAAAGGGGCTGAACAAATTGCACCTGGTGAGAAGGTTGATAAAGAGGAGGTCCAGGATCTCGCTAATGAGTTGTCTCATGAGAAGCAAAAGGTAACAGATTTACAGGCCGAGTTAAGGCATCTGAGATAAGCAGCTGAGACCAGGGTATATGAGCTGGAGAAGGAAGTCTCTGAGCTCAAACATCACCTGTCCACATGGCAAAAGTGTGAATAAGGCCTTAAGAGAAGATGTGGATGTGCTCAGGGAAGTATTAAATGGTCTTCTGCAAGAGAAGGAGATGCTGGTCACAGACTCACAGCGGCGGTACCAGAGTGGTAACGAAGTGAAGCTGCCAGTGCCCATCCTGGCCAGGGATCTGGAAGAGTGTAAAGCGGAGGAAGAATTGGTGCTAAAAACAGAATAAGACAGTCATCTGGTTGTGGCAGACATCTTGTTGGAAAGGTCTGAGACAAAAATGGAGCCGTCCGTCTATGAACAGAGTGAGACCCTGCTCTCCAAGACCGTGATTGATGTACCCGAAGAGGTGCAAGAAGCCTGTACCGGTGAAGGTGTGCATGAGGCCTTTAGAAAAACAGTGGAAGCATGTAGTGTGAACTGGGCCCCAGAGACAAAACAGTTGATGATACTGTCCACTAAGGAAGTCACAGTAAAGCGGGTAGCTATCCTGAAGGATTTGCACCTACAATGTCTTCGCACGAAACAAATGATCCTGTTGAGGAACAAGGAAGCAGCTCGAAGTTTGGAGCATGACAGGAAAGCGCAAAGTCGGCTGGGCTTTGTGGAAGACATCGTTCGAGTACCCAGAAATCTGGTAGGGAAAGTCATTGGTAGATTTGGAAAAGTGATGCAGGACCTGGTGAAAAGATCCGGTGTGGCAAGAGTCTGGATTACAGATGTTGGCGAAATCCAGGTAACTGGTGAAGATGAGATGGTTCCATTTGTTGTAATTGGCTCAGTAGATAGCCTTAAGAACATTCGAGTTCTTCTTGAATACTGGGTGACGTATCTAAAGAAGATAGAGCAGCTAAGACTGGAATGTCTGAAGATTAATAAACAGCTGCAGAATATAAGATGGCGACTACTTCCAACCCAGGGTATGGAGGTATGAAAAGGTACCCTAAAGAATAAAAGAGTTCAAATTAGTGACTCCTCTGTTAGCTAGAGGCTGAGTGACCCATGTGGGAGACCTGGTAGCAGACGTAGTAGTGAGGGGTCAGTCTCAGACCAGACAGTCAGCTCGACTGTAAGTGGGTGGACCAAAAAGGGTCTGCTGACACAGACAGGTGGTGACTCAAGGGTTGAAGCCCAACGCCGACAAACTGACCGCTGGGGGCAGGGGAGGCCTATCAAAGGTGACGTGGGTTCCCGGTTTCGGAACCCCAGGTTTATGTCATGTGTCCACCCCAAGAGGGTTAAACAAAGGGGGAGGTATGTGGTGCAGTGACCAATCTTACAGCCAGGGGGCACTGCGTGTGCACTTCAAGATGCACTTGAAGGCATAGTTGTGATGAGATGGGAGGATCATACTAGCCTCACACACCCACACTCCCACCCAGGGGAGTGGTTACAGGTATGTAATGTGACCAAGGTGGGGGTCACATGGTTCCTGTGTTTGGATCTGAATGGTCCAAGTGCAAGGCCCTGGAAGCCTGTATGGAAATCCTGTGAATTCCTGAATTGCACATGGTTGGGCTTTGGCACTGAGTGGCCTGTGTGCTGTAGGACCTGGACGGTCAGTGTTGGAGGCTCCTGGGAGCGGAGTCATCCTGGAAGCACTGTGAGACCACCGAACTGGACAGTCCGTGTTGAGGACCTGGGACTGACGCGGAGTCTACCTGTGGAGCAGGAGCTCCTGAGAGGTAACCCCTGGTATGGGGAAAAGAACTGTGTGTGTGTGCTAGTTCGCTAACATAGGACAGTTGCTGAACTGTGCAGTCACCCGGTGCCTGGAGAGATACAGGCCTGACTAATGAATGATTTGTAAAGACAGATATGATGAAGTAAAGGACTATGTGAGGCCTGTGATACGTAACATGGCCTACAGTGGTTTATGCTGAGAGTATAATAAAACCACCTGGACTGTTAATATGAAAAACCGTGCCTGTATATGATTATTCTGCTGCCAAGCGAGTGTCCCCAAGGCACATAGTGGGTGAAATGCTACACTAGTTAACAGCCGCAGTTGGATCACAATTACACCCGTGGCTGTTTAAAACAGCTGACATGTGCCGGAAAAGAGGTGTGCTCAGTGCCATAGCCCACATCAAAGAGAAGGAGTCAGACATTGGGCCAATGTCAGAAAGGGGTTGACAGTCGAGTTAATAAGTCCACTAGAATCTTACCGTTTTTCTGTAATTATGGTTTTGATCCTCATTTTGGTGAATATTCTAGGATTAGTTCTAACTTTCTTGGGGTGGAAGTCGATATACAGAGACTTGGGGATGTTTGGAGTGATGTTAAAAATAATATTGGAACCACTGAGATTTACCAGAAATGGAAGGCTAATAAAAAACATTCGACGAGTGCTGAATATAAGATTGGACGTAAGATTTGCTTATCAACTAGAGATATTTAGCTTAATGTGCCATCAACGAAGTTGGATCTAATGTTTTTTGGCTCATATTAGATCTTGGAGGGGCACTGATAAGGCACTTTTCACCAGACTGTTAGGGCACTTTGCATGAGACTGTTAGGACAATGTGCACCAGGCTGTCAGGGTAATGACTACTTGGCTGTTAGGGCAACCTAAACCTTGCTGTTAGGGCACTGTGCACCAAGCTGTTAGGAGGACAGTTTTCAGGCTGTTAGGGAAATGTGCAACAGGATGTTAGAGCAATATTCACCAAGCTATTTGGGCACTCTGCACCAGGATGTTTGGGCACTTGGCACCAGGCTGTTATGGCAATGTGCACCAGGCTGTTAGTGCACTGTGACTCAAACTGATGGGAAACTTTTCACCAGACTGTTAGGGCACTCTGCATGAGACTGTTAGGACATTGTGCACAAGGCTGTCAGGACAATAGCTAATAGACTAGGCTGTTAGGGTACTGTCACACATTGGCACTTTGATCACTATGACGGTACAATCCGTGACGTTCCAGCGATATCCATACGATATCGCTGTGTCTGACACGCAGCAGTGATCAGGGACCCTGCTGAGAATCGTACTTTCTTTCGTCGCTGGATCTCCCGCTGTCATCGTTGGATCGTTGTGTGTGACAGCGATCCAGCGATGCGTTCGCTTGTAACCAGGGTAAACATCGGGTTACTAAGCGCAGGGCCGCGCTTAGTAACCCGATGTTTACTGTGGTTACCAGCGTAAACGTAAAAAAAACCAAACAGTACATACTCACATTCCGGTGTCTGTCCCCCGGCGTTCTGCTTCTCTGCACTGTGAGCGCCGGCCGGCCGGAAAGCGAGCACAGCGGTGACATCACCGCTGTGCTTTTCCGGCTGGCAGACACAGTGCAGAGAAACAGAACGCCGGGGGACAGACACCGGAATGTAAGTATGTACTGTTTGGTTTTTTTTACGTTTACGCTGGTAACCACGGTAAACATCGGGTTACTAAGCGCGGCCCTGCGCTTAGTAACCCGAAGTTTACCCTGGTTACCCAGGGACTTCGGCATCGTTGGTTGCTGGAGAGCTGACTGTGTGACAGCTCCCCAGCGACCACACAACCACTTACCAACGATCACAGCCAGGTCGTATCGCTGGTCGTGATCGTTGGTAAATCGTTTAGTGTGATAGTACCCTTAGGGAAACATAAACCTTGCTGTTAGGGCACTGTGCACCATGCTGTTAGGACAGTTTTCACTGTGCTGTTAGGGCAATGTGCACCAGGCTGTTAGTGCACTGTGACCCAAACTGATAGGGAACTTTTCACCAGACTGTTAGGGCACTCTACATCAGGCTGTTAGGGAAATGTCCACCAAGATGTTAGGGCAATATTCAAGAAGCTATTTGTGCACTCTGCACCAGGATGTTTGGGCACTTTGCACCAGGCTGTTAGGGCAGTGTGCACCAAGCTGTTAGTGCACTGTGACCCATACTGATAAGGTACTTTTCACCAGACTGTTAGGGCACTCTGCATGAGACTGTTAGGACAATGTGCACAAGGCTGTCAGGACAATGGCTACTAGACTAGGCTGATAGGGAAACCTAAACCTTGCTGTTAGGGCACTGTGCACCAAGCTGTTAGGGCAGTTTTCACTGTGCTGTTAGGGCAATGTGCACCAGGCTGTTAGTGCACTGTGACCCAAACTGATGGGAAACTTTTCACCAGACTGTTAGGGCACTCTGCATCAGGCTGTTAGGGAAATGTCTACCAGGATGTTAGGGCAGTATTCAAGAAGCTATTTGTGCACTCTGCGCCAGGATGTTTGGGCACTTTGCACCAGGCTGTTAGGGCACTGTGCACCAAGCTGTTAGGACAGTTTTCACTGTGCTTTTAGGGCAATGTTCACCAGGCTGGTAGGGTACACAAAACCAAATTGTTAGGGCATTGTGCACCAGGCTGTCAGGGAACTTTACAATAGGATGTTAGGGCACTCTGAATCAGGCTATTAGGGAAATGTGCACCAGGATGTTAGGACAATATTCAAGAAGTTATTTGGGCACTCTGCAACAGACTATTTGTGCACTCTGCACCAGGATGTTTGGGCACTTTGCACCAGGCTGTTAAGGCAGTGTGCACCAAGCTGTTAGTGCACTGTGACCCAAACTGATAAGGCACTTTTCACCAGACTGTTAGGGCACTCTGCATGAGACTGTTAGGACAATGTGCACAAGGTTGTGAGTGCAATGGCTACTAGGCTGTTAGGGCAACCTAAACCTTGCTATTAGGGCACTGTACACCAAGCTGTTAGGACCATTTTCACTGTGCTGTTAGGGAAATGTTCACCAGGCTGGTAGGGTACACTAAACCAAATTGTTAGGGCATTGTGCACCAGGCTGTCAGGGCACTTTTCACTATGCTGTTAGGACATTGTTCACCAGGCTGTTAGGGAACTTTACAATAGGATGTTAGGGCACTCTGCATCAGGCTGTTAGGGAAATGTTCACCAGAATATTAGGGTAATATTCACCAGGCAGTCTTGGCACTCTGCACTAGGCTGTTTGGGCACTTTGCACCTGACTGTTAGGTCAATCTGTACCAGGCTGTTATGGCACTCTGCACCAGGTTGTTAGGGAAGTCTGCACGAGGCTGTTAAGGCAATATGCACCAGGCTGTTAGGGCAATGTGCACCAGACTGTTAGTGCACTGTGACCAAGACTGATAGGACACTTTTCACCAGACTGATAGGGCACTCTGCTCGAGACTGATAGGGCAATGTGCACCAGGCTGTCAGGGAAATGGCCACCAGGCTGTTAGAGCACTGTGCACCAAGCTTTTAGGGCACATTTCACTATGCTGTTAGGGCATTCTTCACCTGGCTGTTAGGGAACTTTATAATAGGATGTTGGGACACTCTGCATCAGGCTGTTTTGGAAATGTGCACTATAATTTTAGGGCAATATTCACCAGGCTGTTATGGACACTCTGCAAAAGACTGTAAGGGCACTTTGCCCCAGGTTGTTAGGGCACCCTGCACCTGGCTGTTAGTGCGCTCTTTACCAGGCTGTTGCAGCACTCTGTACCAGGCTGTTACAGCACTCTGTACCAGGCTGTTAAGGCAATATGCACCAGGCTGTTATGGCAGTCTGCATCAGGCTGGTAAAACACTCTGCACCAGCTGTTATGGCACTCTGCAAGAGACTGTTAGGACAATGTGCGCCAGGCTGTTAGGGAACCCTACACCAGGCTTTTAGGGCACTCTGCACAAGACTGTTAGAGCAATGTGCCCCAAGCTATTAGGGCACTCTGTACCACTCTGTTAGGGAATTTTACAACATGCTCTGAGGGCACTACAATAGCTTGTGAATAGAATGTCGGCATAATACCCAATATTCAGCAGTTATACAGTTAGGGTCACGTAGTACATTGGCCAATCACAGCCATGTCCATACTTGAGATGGCTGTAATGGCTTTGGAAGTTCCCACAGCCTAAAAGCTTGTTGAGTGGTTGCATTACAGCATTTCAACAAACATTATTAAGCATCTGAACCCGAAGAGTACAATGGACTTCCGAGAGAAGTCCACCTTCGGAATTGAGCACACTAGATTTCTGGTATGAACTCTGAACTTTAGAGTTCGGGCTCGCTTATCTGTAATTGTAATGTTAGAAAATTGTATATCTACCAGGGACACAGGGATATTAGTATCTTCTTTTTAATATAGAGCAGTACATCTGTGAATTCATGATACTATTAAAGAAAGGGCACTTCCTGATATCAGTAGCACTCATGCATCTCCAAATAAATACGCTGCCAGCACCAAGTTTAACTGTAGGCACCATGCATTTGGAAAAATCAATTTAGAAAAATACATGGTACCTACAGGAAACATGGTGGCAGCACTGTCCTTTTGTGGGGCTCTATGAGTGCCATGTAGTGTCATGGAGCTACATTTTATTAATGGAATGATTTATTTACAGATGTCCTGCTCTGTATTTCAAGAGATGTTACCATCTGTGCCTTGGTAGACATGCATTTTTTTAATTGCACAGTGTTTTCATTGAAACATGGTGGTGGCAGTGACCTTATGTGGGGCTGCATGAGTGCTTCTGGTGTGAGGAAGCGACATTTCTTTGATATGTAATGAATTCACAGATTTACTGTTCAACATTGAAAGAGAAGATGTTTCCACCTCTCTGGGCACTTAATAGATGTGCACTTTTCCAATATGACACTGATCCAAAACATACATCTGTTATACTTCTGTAAAATAACAGAGTGAGACTAATTGAGTGGCTAAGTATATCTCCTGATCTGAAAACATCTGAACACCTACTGAGAATTCCGAAGAGACACGTTAAGCATCACTCTCCATCCAGCATCCAGGCTCTAAAAGAAGTCTCTCTTGAAGAATGGATAAAGAGAGATGTTGTAATTTGTTTTCAACTTGTTCATTCTGTGCCTAGAAAACTTGTTTCTGTTTTTAAAAATGAGGGAGTTCATACAAAATACTAGATGTATTAGTTTTTGATGTGGGTTGTATTCATTTTTACATTAACTAATTTCAGTAATATTGATTTTATAATACTATAATAAGAACGTTTAATCATTATTAGTGTTGAGCATTCCGATACCGCAAGTACCGAGTATCGGCCGATACTTGCGGTATCGGAATTCCGATACCGAGATCCGATACTTTTGTTGTATCGGGAATCGGTATCGGATCCATACTAATGTGTAAAATAAAGAATTAAAATAAAAAATATTGATATACTCACCTCTCCGGAGGCCCCTGGACATCACCGCTGGTAACCGGCAGCCTACTTTGCTTAAAATAAGCGCGTTTAGGGCCTTCCATGACATCACGGATTCTGATTGGTCGCGTGCCGCTCATGTGACCGCCACGCGACCAATCAGAAGCCGTGACGTCATCCCTCAGGTCCTAAATTCCCTTCTAGGAATTTAGGACCTGAGGGATGACGTCACGGCTTCTGATTGGTCGCGTGGCGGTCACATGAGCGGCACGCGACCAATCAGAATCCGTGACATCATGGAAGGCCCTAAACGCACTCATTTTAAGCAAAGCAGGCTGCCGGTTAACAGCGGTAAGGTGCAGGGGCCTCTGGACGGGTGAGTATATCACTATTTTTTATTTTAATTCTTTATTTTACACATTAATATGGATCCCAGGGCCTGAAGGAGAGTTTCCTCTCCTTCAGACCCTGGGAACCATCAGGGATACCTTCCAATACTTGAGTCCCATTGACTTGTATTGGTATTGGGTATCGGTATCGGATCAGATCCGATACTTTGCCGGTATCGGCCGATACTTTCCGATACCGATACTTTCAAGTATCGGACGGTATCGCTCAACACTAATCATTATGCTAACTTTCTTTTTATGGGTTCTATGAAACTCAGCATTACTTTTCAAAGGAGGTGTAGTCATTTATATAGAGCACTGTACAATTATACATACTCCTCAACATTTGAGTTGCAAAACTAAGAATGATAAATCATGGATTTATATAATATTTTTCAAAAATAAACATGTATATGTAAATTATGAAAAAATGGAGACAAATTTTTCAAAACATCTTGATTAACTCAGTTCATTATCATGTATGAGCACCACATGCAAAAATATACACACTTACATGCCTTGACATGTTATCAATTAAGTTTTTATGGTTGTCCGAGGAGCAATTTATCAAAAACCCAGCCAGAGATGTTCCATTGATCTTACTTCACTGCAGTCAGAGGCTATCATTGTGCAGAGCAAGACAGCAATGGAGTTTGGAATGGAGGTTTTTCCTATTGAGGGAGTTCTTTTATCTTAACTGCAATGATAGCCAGAGACCGGAGATCTCGTGGGCAAAGACAAGAGAATGTGAACGTGGTCCAGGAGCTGTTTTTAAATAACATGAGGGTATATGTTGTTTTTGCTACTATGAGCAGCCTGAGTCTGCAGAATCTGATAACTTGTCTCCCACCGTTCACATCATGTCATTGGTCGGAAATTGCAAACGGAGCTGCCAGCATTACATCTTAATGATTTGTGTGTTCAAGTGCATTCAGCATGGCAGAACATTCCTCAGACAACCATTAATAACCTCTTAATAACCTCATTGACAGCAGCCAATATGTGTAAATGTGTATTTTTATGTATGAGGCCCTCATGCTTGATACTGACAAATGTTTGAAGAATGATGTTTCCATTTTTTCATCATTTGCATATTATTAACATGTCTAATGATCCTGTGATTATCATAATTCCATGACTTTACCTTCTTTGTACTGCAATTTAAATGTTGAGATGTGCATACATAATTTAATTTTTTAAATCCAACGTCATCAAGGGACTGTAATCTATATTTTGCACACATCACTTTCTCTCATGCTCCTGGTGGGAGGAGTGTTTGTGTTTATTCTATATTAGTGGCTCCTCACAGTATTCACTATTTATCCTCCCTATTTCTCTCTATTATTCCTAGTTCTCCTCTGCTGTAATTTACATTTACCTGTGACTGACATCTAAGGAGATGTTAGCCAAACATTGATTTATAGAAATGGTGTTTTTGTGGCAATGTATTTAACGATGGATATTTGCTGTAAAAAGCACCTTTATATATTTTTTTAAAATATAGGTATTTGGCTGTCGAATCCCAGGTTGCGGCTCTCCAACTTTGAAAGGATTTAATATCTTGTATAAATAAATAAACTATCAACTAACCCCAATTGCTATGTTTTCTAAGTAATATAACCAGTACTTGGACTAGAAAACAATTGCGTTCATCTCTAAAACCTTGATGTTAATTTGTTTCTATTATCAATTTTTCAAAACAAACATGAATATCACAAAAGAAGTTAAATGTAATCATAACTTGAAGTGTCAATTGTCCATATAGATTTTATCCAAATATTATCAGATTAGCATGGAGACATATTGAACAGTAGATCAAGTATCAGATCATGCCAAAATTGTTAAAAGAAATAATGGGCAAGAAACACTGGTATCGAATGCATTAGTTTTTTTAATTCTGTTGGATATAAAGGGTAAAGAAGAATCCTCTTTTGAGCACAATTAAGTGATAGTGATGAGTGACCCCGAACTGTAAAGTCCGAGGTTCATACTGATCTCCGAACACGTACTTCTCTCGGAAGTCTGTTTTACAAGTGAATAGTGTTGAGCATTCCGATACTGCAAATATCGGGTATCGGCCGATATTCGCTGTATCGGAATTCCGATACCGAGTTCCGATATTTTTGTGATATCGGAAATCGGAATCGGAAGTTCCCAGTGTATGGTTCCCAGGGTCTGGAGGAGAGGAAACTCTCTTTCAGGCCCTGGGATCCATATTCATGTAAAAAATAAAGAATACAAATAAAAAATATGGATATACTCACCCCTCCGACGGACCCTGGACCTTAGCGGTGTAACCGGCAGCCTCCGTTCCTAAGAATGCAGTGAGTGTACAGGACCTGCGATGACGTCGCAGTCTTGTGATTGGTCGCGAGACTGTTCATGTGACTGCTCACGTGACCGTGACGTCGTCGAAGGTCTTTCACTCACTGCATTCTTAGGAATGGAGGCTGCCAAGTACACCGCTAAGGTCCAGGGTCCGCCGGAGGGGTGAGTATATACATATTTTTTATTTTTATTCTTTATTTTTTACATAAATATGGATGCCAGGGCCTAAAGGAGAGTTTCCTTTCCTTCAGACCCTGGGAACCATCCAGGATACCTTCCGATATTTGTGTCCCATTGACTTGTATTGGTATTGGGTATCGGTATCGGTGATATCCAATATTTTTTGGATATCGGCCGATCCAATCCGATACCGATACTTTCAAATATTGGATGGTATCGCTCAACACTACAAGTGAATAGCCTGGGGAAGAGAGAAAGATATTTTCCAGCTTCAAAGTTTGGGTCCTCATTGATTTCAATCCGGTTCAGACTAATGCCAGGTCGAATGCCAGAACGTGAACTTCCATTGGTCTGCTCATCTCTATATAACAAGTCAAGGGCTGAAGCTAAAAAGCCCTGGCAATTTTTATTGAATTTCCAAAAGTTGCCTACAATGTCACATAAACAATCATCTGTAGAAATACAAGGAATGGTTGCTGTATATTTAAAATGCTATTATATTTAGATTTTGTTGCTAAAAAGTTCTTTACTGTGGCCAAAAAGTTTCAATATAAAAACACATCAGTATTATTTATTTGGACATGCGCTGTTTGTGTGTGTGTTCAATGTTACTTTTCTGTAGAAGTGTTTAGTGCTTTGATGCTGTCGAGCATTCTAAAGACCTTCTTGTAATTGATTTCCATGCTGAAAATGTGCCAAGGGCATTTCAAAGTTATTAATAAAGCCAAGCAAGCTGTTCACATTTATCTGACTTATTATTCATATCAGGTGGTATCATGGCAATCAAATTCATCTGACTTTAAGTAAATGCATCTAAGACATACTGCTCATTTAGTAGGGAAGTTCCTCTTCCCACAGCTCCTGCTGAGCCCTTGGCAGAGCACTGTGGCTAGTATTGCATGAGGCATTTGATGCTGACACTGTTGTGGGGGTGGATTTGGGACTGGCAGAAGTGTATGGGCACTATGGCTTACACTGATTGTAAGGAGCAATGTAGCTCAAAAAATTCAGCTGTTTTGACCAGAAAAAGAGGTTCCATCCCAACTGATGTATTGTAAGGGAAAATAGGGGACATTTATTATTTCTGAAGCATCAATATAGTATAATAATAATCTTTATTTATAGCGCCAACATATTCCACAGCGCTTTACAGTCAAACAGTTTTAAACACAACAGTCATAAGTAGCAGCATTAACAATAATATAATGATTAAAGCAGAATAAAACAACCCTGCTTGTGAGAGCTTACAATCTACAATGAGGTGAAGGATATACAAAGTGCAAGTGCATATTTACAAAGCTGTATTTATAGTGAAGGTCCAGCCATCTTCAGGGGGTGGGGGATAGGTGGAGATAGTGAATGGGCTACATACGCACGCTTACACATAAAATTACTTTGATTAGGGAACGTGATATGCCGCTCTAAACAAATGTGTTTTGAGAGCGCGTCTAAAACTATGCAATTTGTGGTTGGTCCTAATTTCTTGGAGTAGAGCATTCCAGAGGATTGGCACAACATGGGAGAAGTCTTGGAGTCGGGAGTGGGGGGTACAGATTAGTGAAGAGGTTAGTCGAAAGTCATTTACAGAGCACAGCGATCGGCTAGGCCGATAGACAGAAATGAGGGAAGAGATGTAAGGGGTGCCGCACTATGGAGAGTTTTGTGGGTGAGAACAAGTATTTTGAATTGGATCCTATAATGAATGGCAGCCAGTGTAATGACTGGCAAAGCGCGGACATGTCCGAGTAATGATTGGCCAGGAGGATGACCCTGGCTGCTGCATTAAGGATGGATTGGAGAGTGGAAATTCAAGTAATGGGCAGACCAATTAATAGACCGTTACAGTAATCCAGGCGGGAGTGAATCAGGGCGACAGTGAGGGGTTTTGTTGTTCCATGGTGAAAAAAGGGCAGATTCTAGAGATGTTCTTCAGGTGTAAGTGGCAAGAGCAGGCATGAGATTGTATATGGGAGGTGAAGGAGAGATTGGTGTCAAACATAACACCCAGACAGCGTGCCTGCAGCTGGGGCGTTATTATAGTGCCACCCACAGAGATGGAAGTGCCAGGTTAAGGGAAGTTAGTAGATGTCTGGAGTAGAAGAAGTTCAGTTTTGGAAAGGTTGAGTTTCAGATAGAGAGCGGACATGATGTTGGAGACTGCGGACTGTCACTGACATTCTGTAAGACAGCGAGGGTAAGGTCAGGGGATGACATGTATAGTTGTGTGTCATCAGCATAAAGATGGTACTGAAAGTCAAATCTGCTGATGGTCTGTCCAATTGGGTCCATGTAGAGGGAGAAGAGAAGGGGGCCATGGACTGAACCCTGAGGTACACCAACAGTGAGAGGAAGAGGAGATGAAGTGAAGTCAGCAAAAAACACTGAAGTTGTCAGAAAGATAGGAAGAGAACCAGGAGAGAGCAGTGTCCTTAATGCCTAGTGACTGGTGCCTAGAAAGTAGGAGAGGGTGGTCAACAGTGTCAAAAGCTGCAGAAAGGTAAAAAGAAATGAGCAGAGAGTGGTCACCATTACATTTTGCTGTCAGAAAGTCGTTGGTCACTTTGCGGAGTGCAGTTTCTGTCAAACGTAGGGGGCAGAAACCGGACAGTGAAGCGTCTAGGAAGGAAAGGCGGGAGTAGACCAGACGCTCCAAGAGTTTAGAGATGTAGGGGAGATTGGAGACTGGTCTGTAGTTATTTGTGCAGGATGGGTCAAGGATGGGTTTCTTTAATAATGGAGTAATGATAGTGTTTAAAGGAAGAGGGGAAAAGGCCAGGGGAGAGGGAGAGATTAAAGATTGTAGTTAGGTGAGCTGTGATGACTGGAGAGAAAGACTGGAGGAGATGTGAGGGAATGGGGTCAGTAGAGCATGTAGTTGGACGAGAAGAAGAGAGGAGCTTGGAGGCTTCTTCTGTGATGGGATCTAATGGGGAAAGTGAGTCAGGGGAAATGCAGGGAGGGATGGGAGTCACTGCAGTTGGTGGCTGGGAGCAGATTTTCTGACGGATATTATCTATTGTCTCTATAAAGTGGGAGACCAGGTCATCAGCACAAATGTCTGTGATAGGGGCTTGTGCTTTTCGCCTGAGGAGGAGGTGAAAGGTGTAAAAAAGTTTTTTGGGGTAGCTGGATAGTGAGATCAGGGTGGTGAAGTAGGTCTGTTTGGCAGGGTGAAGGACAGAATTATAGATTCTTAGCATAAATTTGAAGTGGATGAAGTCTTCTGGTGTGTGAGTTTTCTTCCATAAGCGTTCAGCACACCTAGAGCATTGCTGGAGAAATCGGGTTTGCAATGTGAGCCAAGGCTGTTTTGGTCTGTGTTTGGAGGTTCTGAGGGTGAGGGGAGCTATTTGGTTAAGGGTGCTTGTAAGAGTGTCGTTGTAGTGATGTACAGCCATATCAGGAAAGGAAAAAGAGGAGATTGGGGACAGTGATGAGTGTAGGCAGTCTGAAATTGTATGAGGGTTAATGGCTTGTACATTTCTGAATGTGTGGTGGGTAGGAGTGTGCTGATTTGGGCGAGGATTTGTGAGCGTGAAGGAGAGAATGTTGTGGTCAGAGAGGGGAAGCGGTTGTCTAGGTATGAGATTGAACAGAGCTGGACAAAGACCAGATCAAGGGTGTCACCGTTTTTGTGTGTTTAGAGTTTGAGAGCTGTAAAAGGCCTAAAGGAGTGGTTAGTGATAGAAGCTGTGATACAGATGTGGAAGTGGGGCTGTTCATGGGGATATTGAAGTCTCCCAGGATAAGGGTTGGTAGTTCTGAGGACATGAAATGCGGCAACCAGGAAGAGAAATAGTCCATGAAGTGGGTGGGTGAGCCTGGTGGCCGATATAAAGTATGACCGCTACTCTGAGGGAGAGGGGAAGGAATAGCCTGATAGTGTGGACCTCAAAAGAAGGGAATGAGAGTGATGGAACTGGGGGGGATGACCTGGAAAGTGAATTGTGGGAACAGGAGTATGCCGACTCCACCACCAAGTCTGTTTGTGGGTCACAGTTAATATGAGAATTGTAAGCCACAATGGGAAATGGCAGCAGGTGAGACAGTGTCAGAATTCTGGATCCAGGTTTCCGTGAGGGCCAATCTCTCCCCTACCATGGTGTGGTAGCTCAGACTTCACACAAAAAAATCATCAACACAGACAGAAACATTAACGCTGGGGTTTCATTTCATTGTATTTATGATACAAACATGGCATTACTTGACATACTGTATACAAAATCTCTGCCCTGTGACCTATTGGATTCTTTTGGTCACAAAAATCATTTATGATTCCAATAGTAATATAATTTACAGCATTGAGCAATATAACATTTATAATACTTAAGGCATTGTTACAACACGGTCTTCAGAGTATACCAAACAAAATAAACTTTTTTCATCCCCAATACCGAAACCCTTTTATTTATAGGCAGCTGTGCTTTGTTTTCCAAAAAAGACTATTACATTTCCCTTCTGAAAAAAAAATAATGGCTTTTCACAACTTTATTTTCCTAGTTTTAACATCATTTCCATTGATTAAGATAATTATTTATGGTCATCATTGAAATGACTGTGTTTATTTGTCAAGAAATTTTATAGCAGAGAATTTCATGAAAGCCATAAAATGGTAAGCAAATTATGCATCCCCATCAAACTCGAGCTATTAAAAAGAGAGCTGCACTTCTAAATAGTGCCAGCATCATGTCCATATGTTGGCAAACATAATGCACAATAAAACAGGGTAACATAAACAGCAATTCAAAGTAAATATCTTGAATTAATTACTCTCCATGAAGTTCTCACATCAGGCGTTGAGAATACATATGGATGAGGAAGAATTCAAAGTTTACTCTGGCTTTAATTTCAAAGGTTTGTGTGCTGCTTTTAAAATTTGTGCTGTTACATATCCATGTACTAACTTTAAAAGAAGGAGTAGATCTTATTGTATCTGGTGAAGCAAACATACTTTTACAAATAGGTTTGCTAAATATAAAATACCATTTTGTGAAAAAATATATCTGTGTTTATTTAAAATTCAGATATTATAGCATCTTGCAATTTTATTAGTATTATTGGAAAGGGTTGCCTGGGAATAGGAAATTAATCTCTATTTTTCGCAGCTTGCAAAAAGTCAGTGACCAGCAACAGGAATCAGATGAAAGTGTTTTTCTCTTTACTGCATCCAATATACCGAGCTCTTCTCCATGTGTCATTGTGAACATTAATACAACACGCTTTGGACTACTAACCAGAATCTGAAAAAATGTGTCTTAATTTTTTCTCACTTATATTGCCCCAATAATTTCCATAGTACTTTACAGTCATCATCATAGTTCCCATTGGGGCGCACAATTTAGATTCCCTATAAATATGTCTTTGGAGTGTGTCTATCAACCATATACAGTTGTGCTCAAAAGTTTTCATACACAGGCAGAATTTTTGCTTTCTTGGCCTTTTTTCAGAGAATATGAATGAAAACACCAAAACTTTTTCTCCACTCATGGTTAGTGGTTGGGTGAAGCCATTTATTGTCAAACTTCTGTGTTTTCTCTTTTTAAACCATAATGACTAGGATTGAGCGAAATGGATCGGCCAAATTCAAAAATCGCTGACTTTTGGCAAAGTCAGGTTTCATGAAACCCGACCCTAGTGTGGGATCGGCCATGAGGTCGCCGATCAGCGCGCAAAGGTCACGTTTCATATGACGCTTTCATTGCCATTTTTCAGCCAATGAAGGAGGACGCAGAGTGTGGGCAGCGTGATGACATAGGTCTCGGTCCCCACCATCTTAGGGAAGGGCATGACAGTGATTGCTTGCTTTCTGCGGCATCACAGGGGCTATAAAGGGGCGTGCACGCCGACCGCCATCTTACTTCTGCCGATCTTAGCATAGGGAGAGGTTGATGCAGCTTCATCAGAAGAAGTGATAGTTAGGGAGGGAAGATTAACCCCCAAACTGCTTGTGCTGTAGCGATTTCCACTGTCCAACACCACCTTTTTTTGCAGGGACAGTGGAGGCTATATTTTTGTGCATCAGCTCTGTAGCTTATTAGGCTGCCTTATAAGGCTCCCTGATAGCTGCATTGCTGTTTGCACGCTGCTGTGCAAACCAACTGCTTTTTTAAAAGCAAAAATCCTGTTTCTCCTTTCTGCACAGTTATCTTGTTTATTTGTCCACACTTTTGTGTGCAGCAGTCCTTTTTATTGCTGCCATACTTGTCCCTTGTCCTGAGATCATTGTAGGGAGATTGAAATTGTACTACAGTCCTTGTATTTTTTCATATATCTTCCAGCCACTTTCTGCCACTTACATTGTGTTGTTTTATGCACAGGGCCTGAGTTATGGTTCAGTCTCCCAAAAAAAAGGGAGATTTAAATTCTCAACAAGTGTATATACACCTTCTACCTTGTTTTACAGTATCATATAACGGTTGTTATTTTGGTTAGATTTTCCAAAAAATGAGGAAGTCTGGTGGAAGAGCCCGTGGGCGGTGGTTGCCAGCTGGTACTGAAGGTGGTGATGCATCTGGTGGTAGTGGCAAAAGCACAATAGCACCTAAGGCTGGAGGTGTTGAGCCAGCGTCATCATCTGGCTACACATACAGAAAAAAGTTTTTTAAGAAGTGGGCACCATCCACAAATAATACTATTATATATTCTGGGTTCACTACCAAGCATGTAATATATATGTTATTTATGAAGTAAGAAAAAAGATACATGCAAAAAATGTTTGGAACTCCACAAATAAATTCTTTCAAAATTTATCAAATTTTATTTATGCACACAAGAAATACAACACACAGTTAAAAACATCTAAAAGGTTACTCTAAAAAATAGAGAACTCCAATCTTCCATACTATAATATGTATAATCTGGCCGTAGATTATTATTTGCACCAAGTAGTGGAATACAAATGCTGCACATACATTTAACGAAGAAAATTTCACAAATAAATAGAACCCTTTATGGAGGCTCTGTTTGGATCTGAAAGTGAACCGCTCTATATATATATATGTATATATAAGGTAAAGAAAGCCTGAAAAAATAGAAATAAAAAGAGAGCCTTCTTCATGTACTAGCACCCTTTCAATAATGAATGTAATCAGGATACATGGTAATCTAGATACAATAATCAGATTAACCTCCTAGTTTACCCAGAGGGATGCTCACACATAGATCAAATGACATGATAGACCAAGCATGTAGTTGACAAAAAGAGGCAATCAGCAACGGCTGAGTACTTTACCCTGACCGGTCCACTACAGTCACCCCCTGGTCCTTTAAAGCAGCGGTGCAGCCAGTGTATGGAAGAGCGCGAGACCATACACTGGCTGCACCGCTGCTTTAAAGGACCAGGGGGTGACTGTAGTGGACCGGTCAGGGTAAAGTACTCAGCCGTTGCTGATTGCCTCTTTTTGTCAACTACATGCTTGGTCTATCATGTCATTTGATCTATGTGTGAGCATCCCTCTGGGTAAACTAGGAGGTTAATCTGATTATTGTATCTAGATTACCATGTATCCTGATTACATTCATTATTGAAAGGGTGCTAGTACATGAAGAAGGCTCTCTTTTTATTTCTATTTTTTCAGGCTTTCTTTACCTTATATATACATATATATATATAGAGCGGTTCACTTTCAGATCCAAACAGAGCCTCCATAAAGGGTTCTATTTATTTGTGAAATTTTCTTCGTTAAATGTATGTGCAGCATTTGTATTCCACTACTTGGTGCAAATAATAATCTACGGCCAGATTATACATATTATAGTATGGAAGATTGGAGTTCTCTATTTTTTAGAGTAACCTTTTAGATGTTTTTAACTGTGTGTTGTATTTCTTGTGTGCATAAATAAAATTTGATAAATTTTGAAAGAATTTATTTGTGGAGTTCCAAACATTTTTTGCATGTATCTTTTTTCTTACTTCATAAATATCATCTGGCTACACAAGACCTTGAAGGCTCCCTTATCTGGGAGTAGGAAAACAGCTTTTAAAGCCGGAGCAGCAGGAAAAAGTTTTGGCTTTCCTTGCTGACTCAGCCTCTTGCTCTTTCGCCTCCTCTTCAGAAAGTTCAAAATATAAAAGCAGCGAGTCGTCAGTGGATGCTCCCGGTCAGGAAAAAGATGTTTCCTTGTGTCCTTCACCCAAACCAAAAGTGAAGGATGTGTCAGGTGACACTACAGGTTACTCCATGGAGCTCTTTACACCTACCGTGCCAGGGTTAGAAAGGGAAATTGTTAACTGCCCATTACAAAATGAATCGGACATGGAGTGCACTGAGGCACAGCCACAGCATTATGCTGTTCCATTGACTCAGATCACTACATAGCCCTCGCAGTGTACTGAGCCAGAATCTGACCCTGATGAGACTATTGTGCCCCGTCCTGAACACTATAGCACCTTACACGGTGACACAGAGGAAGATGCACATGACATTGAAGAGGAGGTGATAGATGACCCAGTTGTTGACCGCCATTGGGGGAAGAGGGTGCCGCTGCCAGTAGCTCAGAAGCGGAGGAGGATGATCCGCAGCAACCATCTACATCGCAACAGCTTTCATCTGGCAGGCCCGTATCAGGCCAAAAACGTTTGTCAAAAACAAAAACAGTTTTAGGACAGTGTGGCCATCCGGTGAAAAGTAGCACAGCGTGCAATGCCTGAAAAGGTATATAGTAGGAAGAGTGTAGTGTGGCAATTTTTTAAAAAAGATCCGAATGATCAGTCAAAAGTTATCTGTAAGAAGTGCTCAAAGACCTTTTGAAGAGGGAAGAATCTTAAAAATGTAAATACAACGTGCATGCTTAGACAATTAACCAGCATGCACTTGCAAGCCTGGACTAACTACCAAACGTCCCGTACCATTGGTGCACCTGCTCAGAATGAAGGTAGTCAGCAACGCTACATTGCTTCCCTCACTGTAAGCCCACCGGTTAGGACACCACCAGCAGCAAATGTGGAGGTATCGTCGCAAGGCCAAAGCAGTCAGGGAATCACAAGGTTATTGGTAGGAAACACTGTATGTAGGCCAACATCAAGAATATCATCACCAACCCTCTCTCAATCCCCCATGTCCACCACCACCACCGCTAGTTCCACCATATGCAGCTCTCCAGTCCAGCTCACCCTACAAGAGACTCTTGTTAGGAAAAGAAAGTACTCATCCTCTCATCCGCATACACAGGGTTTGAACACCCACATTGCTATACTAATCTCGTTAGAGATGATGCCCTACCGGTTGGTTGAAAGCGAAGCTTTCAAAGACCTGATGGCCTATGCAGTACCATGCTATGACCTACCCAGTCGGCACTTCTTTGTGAGAAAAGCCATCCCAGCCCTCCACCAGCATGTCAAAGACCGTATTGTCCATGCACTGAGGCAATCAGTCAATGGAAAGGTGCACCTCACAACAGATGCATGGACCAGTAGGCATGGCCAGGGATGTTACGTGTCCATCACGGCAAACTGGGTTAATGTGGTGGATGCAGGGTCCAAAAGGGAAAGCCATAGTGGGACAGTTCTGCCTAGCCCATGGTCTAGGAAACAGTTGGTTGTAGGCGTTCGCCACCCCTCCTCCTCCAGAAGTGAACGCTCGTCCACAGAGTGCAGTCACCCTACCACTCCATCCGCAGCTGCCAGTGTTGCACACGAGGTGTCCCATTATCGAACAGCTAGTGGTAAGCATCAGCAGGCTGTGTTACAAATGAAGTGTTTGGGTGACAATAGACACAACGCGGAAGTACTGGCCGAGTACTTGCAGCAACAAACTCAGTCATGGCTGGGCAGTGTACATCTTGAGGCAGGCAAGGTAGTCAGTGATAACGGAAGGAATTTTATGGCTGCCAAAGCCCTTTCAGAACTGAAACACATACCTTGCCTGGCTCACACCTTGAACCTGGTGGTGCAGTGCTTCCTGAAAAATTATCGAGAGTTACCAGCCCTGCTCCTGAAGGTGCGAAGACTTTGCTCGCACATCCGCCGGTCGCCCGTACACTCCAGCCGTATGCTGAACCACCAGCGATCGCGGAATCTTCCCCAGCACCGTCTAATAATCAACGTTGCAACAAGGTGGAACTCCACACTGCACATGGTTCAGAGGCTGTGTGAACAGAGGCGTGCTGTAATTAATTTGAGGGAGGATACACATACACGGGCAGGCACTAGGATGGCAGACATGGAGTTGTCTGGTGTGCAGTGGTCAAAGCTACAAGACCTCTGTCAAGTCCTTCAGTGTTTTGAGGAATGCACATGGCTGGTAAGTGCAGACAACGCCATCATAAGCATGAGCATCCCACTAATGTGTCTGCTGATGCAAAGTTTGATGCACATTAAGGAGCAGGCATCTGCAGCCGAGGAGGAGGGAAGCCTTGATGACAGTCAGCCATTGTCTGCTCAGGGAACTCTCCTGGATGAGGTGGTGGATGAAGAGGAGGAGAGGAGGATGATGGGGATGAATATTTAGGGGAGGAGGAAGCTTTTCAGGGGGCAATAGAAACTGGTGGCGTTGCAAGTTCAGGTACAGGGTTTTTGCGGGATGCAAGTGATGTTGATTTGCAAGAAAGTGCTCCTCAACCCAGCACAAGCAGTGAATTGACACCTGGAACATTGGCCCACATGGGTGGGTATGCCTTGCGCTTCCTAAAAAGGGACCCCCACATTATCAAAATGATGACCGATGACGATTACTGGTTGGCCTGCCTCCTGGATCCACGATATAAAGGAAAATTACAAAATATCATGCCACATGAGAACCTTGAGCAAATATTGGCTACCAAACAAGCAACTCTTGTAGATCGTTTGGTTCAGGCATTCCCAGCACACAGCGGCGGTGGTGGTTCTCACACGAGTTGTAGGGGGCAACATGGCAGAGATGTTAGAGGTGCACAAATCCGAAGTGGCGTTGGACAGAGGGGTTTTATGACCAGGTTGTGGAGTGATTTCGCAATGACCGCTGACATGACAGGTACTGCTGCATCGATTCAAGGTGACAGGAGACAGCATTTGTCCAGTATGGTTATGAACTACTTTTCCTCCCTTATCAATGTTCTCCCTCACAGGTCATTTCCCTTTGATTACTGGGCATTTAAAATAGACACCTGGCCTGAATTGGCAGAATATGCATTACAGGAGCTCGCTTGCCCTGCTGCTAGTGTGCTATCAGAAAGAGTCTTCAGTGCTGCTGGTTCAATACTGACCGAAAAAAGGACACGTCTGGCTACCCAAAATGTTGATGATCTAACCTTCATTAAAATGAACCACTCATGGATTTCAAATTATTTTGCCCCACCTTCCCATGCTGACACGTAGCTTGCCTGAAAAATGTCTTGCTTTTGGCCTCCTCTTACTGACTTCTTCAATTCCTCCATTTGCAGCTGCTGAATGTCCACCATAGGCCATTTTTATACCTCCCTAAATGTGCTGACTCCCCCCACAGGGCCGTGTTCACCACCTGGCGCAAGCACTCGTGCGAGTGCCATTTGCCTGGACAGGTGGGTGGGCCCACTCTTGGGCGACGGCACTGGCACAGGGTCCCTCATAGTACAATGAAGTGTCTCTGATGGTGGTGCACAACGAATGTCAGACACACTGTCGTAATATGAGGGGCCCTGTGTCGGTGCCGCCGCCCACGAGAGAGTGTTCCCCCCAGCTCGAACAGTGCTCTACCACTTGCAATACTTACCTCTCCCTGCTCCACCACTGTGTAGTCTGTGCTGTTAAATCCTTCAATGGCACTGCCAATACAAATTTGTTGAAATGATAGATGATAGTTAAAATATGCAGGGGCCATAGCCTCCATTTACATAGTTACATAGTTATTAAGGTTGAAGGAAGACTTTAAGTCCATCTAGTTCAACCCATAGCCTAACCTAACATGCCCTAACATGTTGATCCAGAGGAAGGCAAAAAAAACCCATGTGGCAAAGAGTAAGCTCCACCTTGGGGAAAAACATTCCTTCCCGACTCAACATACGGCAATCAGACTAGTTCCCTGGATCAATGCCCTATCAAGGAATCTACTGTATATACCCTGTAACATTATACTTTTCCAGAAAGGTATCCAGTCCCCTCTTAAATCTAAGTAATGAATCACTCATTACAACATCACACGGCAGAGTTCCATAGTCTCACTGCTCTTACAGTAAAGAATCTGCGTCTGTTATTTTGCTTAAACCTTTTTTCCTCCAGAAGTAGAGGATGGCCCCTTGTCCCTGTCTCAGGTCTATGATTAAAAAGATCATCAGAAAGGTCTTTGTACTGTCCCCTCATATATTTATACATTAAAATAAGATCACCCCTTAGTCTTCATTTTTCCAAACTAAATAGCCCCAAGTGTAGTAACCTATCTTGGTATTGCTGACCCCCCAGTCCTCTAATAACCTTGGTCGCTCTTCTCTGCACCCGTTCCAGTTCAGCTATGTCTTTCTTATACACCGGAGACCAGAACTGTGCACAGTATTCTAAGTGTGGTCGAACTAGTGCCTTGTATAGAGGTAAAATTATGTTCTCCTCATGAGCATCTATGCCTCTTTTAATGCATCCCATTATTTTATTTGCCTTTGTAGCAGCTGCCTGACACTGGCCACTGAATATGAGTTTGTCATCCACCCATACACCCAGGTCTTTTTCATTGACGGTTTTGCCCAGAGTTTTAGAATTAAGCACATAGTTATACATCTTATTACTTCTACCCAAGTGCATGACCTTACATTTATCCCCATTAAAGCTCATTTGCCATTTATCAGCCCAAGCTTCTAGCTTACATAAATTATCCTGTAATATAAAATTGTCCTCCCCTGTATTGATTACCCTGCAAAGTTTAGTGTAATCTGCAAATATTAAAATTCTACTCTGAATGCCCCCTACAAGGTCATTAATAAATATGTTAAAAAGAAGAGGGCCCAATACTGACCCCTGTGGTACCCCACTGCTAACCGCGACCCAGTCCAAGTGTGCTCCATTAATAACCACCCTTTGTTTCCTATCCCTGAGCCAGCTATCAATCCAGTTACACATATTTTCCCCTATCCCCATTATTCTCATTTTATGTAACAACCTTTTGTGTGGCACGATATCCAAAGCTTTTGAAAAGTCCATATACACTACATCCACTGGGTTCCCTTGGTCCAGTCCGGAACTTACCTCTTCATAGAAGCTGATCAAATTAGTCTGACATGAACGGTCCCTAGTAAATCCGTGCTGATACTGGGTCATGAGATTATTCCTCTTCAGATACTCCAGTATAGCATCCCTTAGAATGCCCTCCAGGATTTTACCCACAGTAGAGGTTAAGCTTACTGGCCTATAATTACCGAGTTCAGTGTTTGTCCCCTTTTTGAATATTGGCACCACATTTGCTATACGCCAGTCCTGTGGTACAGACCCTGTTATTATGGAGTCTTTAAAGATTAAAAATAATGGTCTATCAATGACTGTACTTAATTCCTGCAGTACTCGAGGGTGTATCCCATCCGGGCTGGAGATTTGTCAATTTTAGTGATTTTTAGACACCACCATACTTCCTGCTGGGTTAAGCAGGTGACATTTAATTGGGAATTTTTATCACTAGTCATTTTGTCTGCCATGGGATTTTCTTTTGTAAATACTGATGAAAAAAAGTCATTTAGAAGACTGGGTTTTTCCTCATCCTCATCCACCATTTCACCCAGACTATTTTTAAGGGGGCCAACACTATCATTTTTTAGTTTCTTACTATTTATGTAGTTAAATAATATTTTGGGATTATTTTTACTCTCTCTGGCAATGAGTCTCTCTGTCTCAATCTTTGCTGCCTTGATTTGCTTTTTACAGAATTTATTTAATTTTTTGTATTTATTTAATGCCTCCTCACTTCCTACTTCCTTTAATTCTCTAAATGCTTTCTTTTTGTCACTTATTGCGCCCCTTACAGCTCTATTTTAGCCATATTGGTTTCCTCCTATTTCTAGTATGTTTATTCCCATACGGTATATACTGTGCACAGGTCCTATCCAGGATGCTAATAAACGTCTCCCACTTTCTTTGTGTATTTTTGTGTCTCAGGATATCGTCCCAGTTAATTGCACCAAGATCCTCTCTCATCCGTTGGAAATTTGCCCTCCTGAAGTTTAGTGTCCTTGTAACCCCTCTATTACACATCTTATTAAAGGATACATGAAAACTTATTATTTTATTCCCCAAGTGACCCCCAACCCTTATATTTGATATGCGGTCTGGCCTGTTGGTTAATATTAGGTCTAGCAGTGCCCCCCTCCTTGTTGGGTCCTGAACCAGTTGTGAAAGGTAATTGTCTCTCTTAGTTGTCAAAAACCGATTACCTTTGCTGGAACTGCAGGTTTCTGTTCCCCAATCTATTTCAGGGTAGTTGAAGTCCCCCGTAATTATGACTTCTCCTTGAGTCGCAGCTTCATCTATTTGCTTTACGAGGATATTCTCCATTGCTTCCATTATTTTTGGAGATTTATAACAAACCCCTATCAGTAATTTATTATTTTTTCCCCTCCCCTTATCTCCACCTACAGGGACTCTACATTTTCATTAAATTCACCTATATTATCACGCCGGATGGGTTTTAAGGACGATTTTACATACAGACACACCCCTCCCCCTCGCTTATCTCTACGGTCATTTCTGAAAAGGCTATAACCCTGCAAGTTAACAGCCCAGTCATGGCTCTCATCCAGCCATGTTTCAGATATCCCCACCATGTCATAATTATGCTCCAACAACATTAGTTCTAATTCATCCATTTTGTTGGCGAGGCTAATGGCATTAGTATACATGCACTTGATGTTCCTCTCTGTACCTCTATTCTTTCTTAAATTATTAACTGTTCTAACCCCACCCCCCATGCCACCGCCACCCCCAACTTATTTGTGCCCAGGTCTCTATCTTCCCCTCCTATAAAATGAATACTCTCCCCCCAATCCCTAGTTTAAACACTCCTCCAACCTTCTTGCCAATTTCTCCCCAAACACAGCTGCACCCTCCCCATTGAGGTGCAGCCCATCCCTAGCGTAGAGCCTGTAGCCAACTGAGAAGTCGGCCCAGTTCTGCAGGAACCCAAACCCCTCCTTCCTACACCAATTCTTGAGCCACTTATTGACCTCCCTAATTTCCCATTGCTTCTCTGGCGTGGCACGTGGTACAGGCAGTATTTCGGAAAATACCACGTTGGAGGTCCTTGCTTTCAGCTTGCAGCCTAATTCCATGAAACCATCTTTAAGGAACTTCCACCTACCTCTAACTTTGTCATTTGTGCCAATGTGCACCATGACCGCTGGGTCCTCACCAGCCCCTCCCAGTAATCTGTCCACCCGATCAGCGATGTGCCGGACTCGAGCGCCAGGTAGGCAGCACATCGTTCGACGATCCCTGTCTTTGTGACAGATTGCTCTATTTTTCCCCTAATAATTGAGTCCCCCACTACCAGCACCTGTCTGGCCTGCCCTGCTCTCCTATTTCCCTCCTTACTGGAGCAGTCACTCCTCCAGCTTTCAGAGGACATGCCTGGCTGCAGCAGTGCTACCCCTGTACGGGCACCCCCTCATCTGCCAACTTAGCAAACTTATTGGGGTGTGCCAGATCAGGACTAGCCTCCCTGGCACTCTTCCCTCTACCCGGCCTTCTAACTGTCACCCAGCTTGCTGCTTCACTGTCCTGCAGCTCCCTCCTACCATCCCCCCTCATTTATCCCATTGAGCGTCTGCTCAGTGAGCAGAAGACTCCTCTCCATATTGTCTATGGATCTCATTGTTGCCAACTGCACATTTAGATTCAGAATCTGGGTTTCCAAATGCACAACGTGCTCACATCTTGCACAGCAGTATGCACCCTCGACCGGCTGATCAAGGATTGCATACATGTGGCAAGATGTGCACTGGATGGCATTAACAATAGTGGAGCACATTTCCTAATGGGGATTGCACCACACAGAAACGTTAAATAAAAAATAAATACAAAGTATTAATAAAAAACAGACAGCAATTCCTCCCTTGGAAACTCCCTGATTCCAAAGTCACTGAATCACAAGTCACACTTACCGCCGTTCACATTTACACTCAGGTCACACTCAGCTCGCTCGCTGAAGATTTATAGATTTTTTTTTCTCTATTTCGCCTCAACAGCAAGCCACCTTGCTGTTCAAATGCACTTCCAAAAAGGACTTGAGCTCCAAACAGCTGCCCCTTATAAACCCTTAATTATGAGTGACCACCCCTTGTGAATATAGCTACTCCCAATTCAGCAACTCACACCAATTCACACAGGTATTTGTTAAAGGCTTTCCAAATACCTCTTCACTGAATCACAAGTCACACTTACCGCCGTTCACACTTACGCTCAGGTCACATTCAGCTCGTTCACACTCGCTAAGCTGAAGATTTATATTTTTTTTTCTCTATTTCCCCTCAACAGCAATCCACCTTGCTGTTCAAATGCACTTCCAAAAAAAGGAACCAGTTTAGACCAGTTAATACTTTGTGCCTACTACCACAGTCTGCTACTCAGCAGAAGAGCCCACCCCTGTACCTAGCTATGCCACCTGTTTATTTATGAACAATTTTTTGGCAGACATTTAGTCCACTTTATTATTTGGGCCTACTAACTGTCTGTCACTCATTACAGTTTTCCTCCACTGAACAAAGCAATGCCGCCTGTGTAGTCCTGTTACCACATTTGAACTGCATTTAGCCTACTTTATTATTTGGGCCAACTAACTGTGTCTGCCACTCATTACAGTTTTCCTCCACTGAACAAAGCAATGCCACCTGTGTAGTCCTGTTACCACATTTGAACTGCATTTAGCCTACTTTATTATTTGGGCCTACTAACTGTGTCTACCACTCATTACAGTTTTCCTCCACTGAACAAAGCAATGCCGCCTGTTTAGTCCTGTTACCACATTCGAACTACATTTAGCCTACTTTATTATTTGGGCCTACTAACTGTGTCTGCCACTCATTACAGTTTTCCTCCACTGAACAAAGCAATGCCGCCTGTTTAGTCCTGTTACTGCATTTAGCCTACTTTATTATTTGGGCCTATATCTGTGTTTCCTCCTCATCCTGCCCATTGCCCAGCCACTGCTAGATGAGTCTGCTGGTACATTGACCCAGACCACTACATTCCCCTTGCACTCTACACAGCCAGAATCTGACCTGTCACGATTCCCCAATGGCATGGGAACATCAGAAACACAAAAATAACAGACTAGCTCTCGGGTGATGGAAACTCAAGCTGACCGTGACCTAAATCTACCACACAACTAACAGTAGCCAGGAAGCATTCCTACGGCTGCCTAGATGCCATGCGCCAGCCGGAGAACTAACTACGCCTGGAAGAGGAAGGAACAGACCTGGCTTACCTCTAGAGAAATTCCCCAAAGATGATAGTAGCCCCCACGTATATTAACGGTGAGTTCAGAGGAAAAGACATACACAGTATGAAGGTAGATTTAGCAAAGCGAGGTCCACTTACTAGATAGAGGAAGGATACAAAAGAGGACTTCACGGTCAGCTGAAAAACCCTTTCAAAAAACCCATCCTGAAATTACTTTAAGACTCCTGTGTCAACTCATGACACAGGAGTGGCAATTTCAGTCCACAAGAGCTTCCAGTAACAGGAAATGACAAAACTGTAAACTGGACAAGAAAAACAAAACAATAAGGACAAGAGTCCACTTAGCTGATCAGCAGACTAGTAGCAGGAACATGCAACTGAATGACTCAGGTTACAATGATGACCGGCAAGGAAGTGACTGGAGAGCAAGGCTAAATAGTGAACTCCCAAAACTGATGGAAGCAGGTGAGCAGAGGCAGAAAAGCACACACAAGTCTCCAGTACCACCAGCCACCACCAGGGGAGCCAAAAAACGGATCACAACAGTACCCCCCCTTAAGGAGGGGGCACCGAACCCTCACAAGAACCGCCAGGGTGACCTGGATGAGCCCTATGAAAGGCACGAACCAAATCCAAGGCATGAACATCAGAGGCAGTTACCCAAGAATTATCTTCCTGACCATAGCCCTTCCATTTAACCAGGTACTGGAGTCTCCGCCTGGAAATACGGGAGTCCAAGATCTTCTCTATAATGTACTCCAATTCACCCTCAACCAGCACAGGAGCAGGAGGCCCAGCAGAAGGAACCACCGGCACCTCGTATCTCCGCAACAACGACCGATGGAACACATTATGGATAGCGAAAGATGCCGGAAGGTCCAAACGAAAGGAAACAGGGTTAATAATCTCCAAAATCCTGTAGGGACCGATGAACCGAGGCTTAAATTTAGGAGAAGAAACCCTCATTGGGACAAAACGGGAAGACAACCACACCAAGTCCCCAACACGAAGGCGAGGACCAACCCGACGCTGGCGGTTAGCAAACCGCTGAGTCCTCTCCTGGGACAAATTCAAATTGTCCACCACTTGTTCCCAAATCCGATACAACCGATCCACCACAGCATCTACTCCAGGACAATCCGAAGACTCCACCTGACCAGAAGAAAAACGGGGATGAAACCTGTCATGATCTCCATGGCCAGAGAACTAGCATAAGCCTCTATAGGAACAAGCTCTTGGAAGATGTAACTATACTGACCATGAACTAAACCTACCGCATCATCTAGAAGTAGCCAGGTAGCATGTCCTACTTTTTATCCCTATATGCCCAGCGCCGGCCGGAGAACTAAATAATGCTAGCAGAGGGAAATATAAGACCTGACTCACCTCTAGAGAAATGCCCAAAAAAAGGAGACAGAGGCCCCCCACATATATTGGCGGTGATTTTAGAAGAAATAACAAACGCAGCAGGAAAATAGTTTTAGCAAATTTGAGGTCCGATTTCTAGATAGCAGAAGACAGAAAGCATACTTTCATGGTCAGTAGAAAACCCTAACAAAACACATCCAGAAATTACTTTAGGACTCTGGCATTAACTCATAATACCAGAGTGGCAATTCCTGATCAACAAGAGCTTTCCAGACACAGTAACGAAACTGCAGCTGTGAACTGGAACCAAAATACAAAAACAAAACATGGACGAATGTCCAACTTATCTAGTAGATGTCTGGGAGCAGGAACAAGCACAGAGAGGCTTCTGATAACATTGTTGACCGGCAAGCATCTAACAGAGAAGCCAGGTTATATAGCGACACCCAGATCTAATCAGAACAGGTGAACAGGGAAGATGATGTCACAAGTTCAATTCCACCAGTAGCCACCGGGGGAGCCCAGAATCCAAATTCACAACAGTACCCCCCCCTCAAGGAGGGGGCACCGAACCCTCACCAGAACCACCAGGGCGATCAGGATGGGCCCTATGAAAGGCACGAACCAGATCAGAGGCATGAACATCAGATGCAGTGACCCAAGAATTATCCTCCTGGCCATATCCCTTCCACTTGACCAGATACTGGAGTCTCCGTCTGGAAACACGGGAGTCTAGGATTTTTTCCACAACGTACTCCAACTCACCCTCAACCAACACCGGAGCAGGAGGCTCAACGGAAGGCACAACCGGTGCCTCATACCTGCGCAATAACGACCGATGAAAAACGTTATGAATAGAAAAGGATGCAGGGAGGTCCAAACGGAAGGAAACAGGGTTAAGAATCTCCAATATTTTATACGGACCGATGAACCGAGGCTTAAACTTAGGAGATGAGACCCTCATAGGGACAAAACGAGAAGACAACCACACCAAATCTCCAACACAAAGCCGAGGACCAACACGACGGTGACGGTTGGCAAAAAGCTGAGTCTTCTCCTGGGACAACTTTAAATTGTCCATCACCTGCCCCCAGATATGATGCAATCTCTCCACCACCGCATCCACTCCAGGACAATCCGAGGATTCCATCTGACCGGAGGAAAATCGAGGATGGAACCCCGAATTACAGAAAAACGGGGAAACCAAGGTGGCAGAGCTGGCCCGATTATTGAGGGCGAACTCCGCCAATGGCAAAAAAGCAACCCAATCATCCTGGTCAGCAGACACAAAACACCTCAGATATGTCTCCAGGGTCTGATTAGTCCGCTCGGTCTGGCCATTAGTCTGAGGGTGAAAAGCAGACGAAAAAGACAAATCTATGCCCATCCTAGCACAAAATGCCCGCCAAAATCTAGACACAAATTGGGTTCCTCTGTCAGAAACGATATTCTCAGGAATACCATGCAAACGAACAACATTTTGAAAAAACAGGGGCACCAACTCGGAAGAAGAAGGCAATTTGGGCAGGGGAACCAAATGAACCATCTTAGAAAAACGGTCACACACCACCCAGATGACAGACATCTTCTGAGAAACAGGCAGATCTGAAATAAAATCCATCGAGATGTGTGTCCAAGGCCTCTTAGGAATAGGCAAGGGCAACAATAATCCACTAGCCCGAGAACAACAAGGCTTGGCCCGAGCACAAACGTCACAAGACTGCACAAAGCCTCGCACATCTCGTGACAGGGAAGGCCACCAGAAGGATCTTGCCACCAAATCCCTGGTACCAAAAATTCCAGGATGACCTGCCAACGCAGAAGAATGCACCTCAGAGATGACTTTACTGGTCCAATCATCAGGAACAAACAGCCTATCAGGCGGACAACGATCCGGTCTATCCGCCTGAAACTCCTGCAAGGCCCGCCGCAGGTCTGGAGAAACGGCTGACAAGATAACTCCCTCCTTAAGAATACCTGTGGGGTCAGAGTTGCCAGGTGAATCAGGCTCAAAACTCCTAGAAAGGGCATCCGCCTTAACATTCTTAGAACCTGGTAGGTACGATACCACAAAATTAAACCGAGAAAAAAATAATGACCAGCGCGCCTGTCTAGGATTCAGGCGCCTGGCGGTCTCAAGATAAATCAAATTTTTGTGGTCAGTCAATACCACCACCTGATGTCTGGCCCCCTCGAGCCAATGGCGCCACTCCTCAAACGCCCACTTCATGGCCAAAAGCTCCCGATTCCCAACATCATAATTCCGCTCAGCGGGCGAAAATTTACGGGAAAAGAAGGCACAAGGCCTCATCACGGCGCAGTCAGAACTTTTCTGCGACAACACTGCCCCAGCTCCGATCTCAGAAGCGTCGACCTCAACCTGAAAAGGAAGAGTCACATCAGGCTGACGCAACACAGGGGCAGAAGAAAAACAGCGCTTAAGCTCCTGAAAGGCCTCCACAGCATCAGGGGACCAATTAGCAACATCAGCACCCTGTCTAGTCAAATCGGTCAATGGCTTAACGACATCCGAAAAACCAGAAATAAATCGACGATAAAAGTTGGCAAAGCCCAAAAATTTCTGAAGACTTTTAAGAGAAGAGGGCTGCGTCCAATCACAAATAGCTTGAACCTTGACAGGATCCATCTCAATGGAAGAGGGAGAAAAAATATATCCCAAAAAGGAAATTCTCTGAACCCCAAAAACGCACTTAGAACCCTTGACACACAGAGAATTAGACCGCAAAACCTGAAAAACCCTCTTAACTTGCCGGACATGAGAGTCCCAGTCATCCGAAAAAATCAGAATATCATCCAGATACACTATCATAAATTTATCCAAAAAATCGCGGAAAATATCATGCATAAAGGACTGGAAGACTGAAGGGGCATTAGAAAGACCAAAAGGCATCACCAAATACTCAAAGTGGCCCTCGGGCGTATTAAATGCGGTTTTCCACTCATCCCCCTGCCTGATCCGCACCAAATTATACGCCCCACGGAGATCAATCTTAGAGAACCACTTGGCCCCCTTTATGCGAGCAAACAAATCAGTCAGCAACGGCAATGGGTATTGATATTTAACCGTGATTTTATTCAAAAGCCGATAATCAATACATGGTCTCAAAGAGCCGTCTTTTTTTGACACAAAGAAAAAACCGGCTCCTAAGGGAGATGACGATGGACGAATATGTCCCTTTTCCAAGGACTCCTTTATATATTCTCGCATAGCAGTATGTTCAGGCACAGACAGATTAAATAAACGACCCTTTGGGTATTTACTACCCGGAATTAAATCTATAGCACAATCGCACTCACGGTGCGGAGGTAGTGAACCCAGCTTGGGTTCTTCAAAGACGTCACGATAATCAGACAGGAACTCAGGGATTTCAGAGGGAATAGATGATGAAATGGACACCAAAGGTACGTCCCCATGAGTCCCCTTACATCCCCAGCTCAACACAGACATAGCTCTCCAGTCAAGGACTGGGTTGTGAGACTGCAGCCATGGCAATCCCAGCACCAAATCATCATGTAGATTATACAGCACCAGAAAACGAATAGTCTCCTGGTGATCCGGATTAATACACATAGTCACTTGTGTCCAGTATTGTGGTTTATTATTAGCCAATGGGGTGGAGTCAATCCCCTTCAGAGGAATAAGAGTTTCCAAAGGCTCTAAATCATACCCACAACGATTGGCAAAGGACCAATCCATAAGACTCAAAGCGGCGCCAGAGTCGATATAGGCGTCAGTAGTAATAGATGACAAAGAGCAAATCAGGGTCACAGACAAAATAAATTTAGACTGTAAAGTGCCAATGGAAACGGATTTATCAAGCTTTTTAGTACGCTTAGAGCATGCTGATATAACATGAGTAGAATCCCCACAATAGAAACACAACCCATTTTTCCGTCTAAAATTCTGCCGCTCGCTTCTGGACAGAATTCTATCACACTGCATGCTTTCTGGCGTCTTCTCAGTGGACACCGCCAGATGGTGCACTGGTTTGCGCTCCCGCAGACGCCTATCGATCTGAATGGCCATTGTCATGGACTCATTCAGACCCGCAGGCACAGGGAACCCCACCATAACATCCTTAATGGCATCAGAGAGACCCTCTCTGAAAGTCGCCGCCAGGGCACACTCATTCCACTGAGTAAGCACAGACCATTTACGGAATCTTTGGCAGTAAATTTCAGCTTCATCTTGCCCCTGCGATAGGGACATCAAAGTTTTTTCTGCCTGAAGTTCCAAATGAGGTTCCTCATACAGCAAGCCCAAGGCCAAAAAAAACGCATCCACATTGCGCAACGCAGGATCCCCTGGTGCCAATGCAAAAGCCCAGTCTTGAGGGTCGCCGCGGAGCAAGGAAATCACAATCCCAACCTGCTGTGCAGGGTCTCCAGCAGAACGAGATTTCAGGGACAAAAATAGCTTACAATTATTTCTAAAATTCTGAAAGCTAGATCTATTCCCTGAGAAGAATTCCGGCAAAGGAATTCTCGGCTCAGATACCGGAGCATGAATAATAAAATCTTGCAAATTTTGTACTTTCGTGGTGAGATTATTCAAACCTGCAGTTACACTCTGAAGATCCATTATTAACAGGTGAACATAAAGCCATTCAAAGATTATAAGGAGAGAGAAAAAAAAGAAAGACTGCAGCATAGACAGACTGGCAAGTGATCCAATTAAGAGCACAGAGAAAAAAAAAAAAAAAAACTCTCAGCAGACTTCTTATTTCTCTCCTTTCTCAGCCAAGGATTTTAACCCTTTTAGTGGGCCGGTCAAACTGTCATGATCTCCATGGCCAGAGAACTAGCATAAGCCTCTATAGGAACAAGCTCTTGGAAGATGTAACTATACTGACCATGAACTAAACCTACCGCATCATCTAGAAGTAGCCAGGTAGCATGTCCTACTTTTTATCCCTATATGCCCAGCGCCGGCCGGAGAACTAAATAATGCTAGCAGAGGGAAATATAAGACCTGACTCACCTCTAGAGAAATGCCCAAAAAAAGGAGACAGAGGCCCCCCACATATATTGGCGGTGATTTTAGAAGAAATAACAAACGCAGCAGGAAAATAGTTTTAGCAAATTTGAGGTCCGATTTCTAGATAGCAGAAGACAGAAAGCATACTTTCATGGTCAGTAGAAAACCCTAACAAAACACATCCAGAAATTACTTTAGGACTCTGGCATTAACTCATAATACCAGAGTGGCAATTCCTGATCAACAAGAGCTTTCCAGACACAGTAACGAAACTGCAGCTGTGAACTGGAACCAAAATACAAAAACAAAACATGGACGAATGTCCAACTTATCTAGTAGATGTCTGGGAGCAGGAACAAGCACAGAGAGGCTTCTGATAACATTGTTGACCGGCAAGCATCTAACAGAGAAGCCAGGTTATATAGCGACACCCAGATCTAATCAGAACAGGTGAACAGGGAAGATGATGTCACAAGTTCAATTCCACCAGTAGCCACCGGGGGAGCCCAGAATCCAAATTCACAACAGAAACCCCGAATTGCAAAAGAAAGGGGAAACCAAAGTGGCAGAACTGGCCCGATTATTAAGAGCAAACTCCACCAACGGCAAAAAGGCAACCCAATCATCCTGATCCGCAGACACAAAACACCTCAAATACGTCTCCAAAGTTTGATTAGTTCGCTCCGTCTGGCCATTAGTCTGAGGATGGAAGGCAGACGAAAAAGACAAATCAATGCCCAACCTGGCACAGAATGCCCGCCAAAATCTAGAAACGAACTGAGTACCCCTATCAGAAACGATATTTTCAGGAATACCATGCAAGCGAACCACATTTTGAAAAAACAAAGGAACCAACTCAGACGAGGAAGGCAACTTCGGCAATGGCACCAAATGAACCATCTTAGAAAAACGGTCACACACCACCCAGATAACAGACATCCTCTGAGAGACAGGAAGATCAGAAATAAAGTCCATCGAGATGTGCGTCCAAGGCCTCTTCGGAATAGGCAAGGGCAACAACAACCCGCTAGCCCTAGAACAACAAGGCTTGGCCCGAGCACACACATCACAAGACTGCACAAAAACACGCACATCACGAGACAGAGATGGCCACCAGAAGGATCTAGCCACCAAATCCCTGGTACCAAAAATTCCAGGATGACCCGCCAGCGTAGAAGAATGAACCTCCGAGATGACTCTACTGGTCCAATCATCAGGAACAAACAGTCTACCAGGTGGACAGCGATCAGGTCTATCCGCCTGAAACTCTTGCAAAGCACGTCGCAGATCTGGGGAAATAGCGGATAATATCACCCCATCCTTAAGGATACCTGTAGGTTCCGAATCACCAGGGGAATCAGGCTCAAAACTCCTAGAAAGGGCATCCGCCTTCACATTCTTAGAACCTGGTAGATATGAGACCACAAAATTAAACCGAGAGAAAAACAACGACCAGCGCGCCTGTCTAGGATTCAGGCGCCTGGCAGACTCAAGATAAATCAGATTCTTGTGATCAGTCAAAACCATACTGTTGTGATCCGCTTTTTGGCTCCCCTGGTGGTGGCCGGTCATACTGTCATGATTCCCCAATGGCATGGGAACATCAGAAACACAAAAATAACAGACTACCCCTGGGGTGGTGGAAACTCAAGCTGACCGTGACCTAAATCTACCACACAACTAACAGTAGCCAGGAAGCATTCCTACGGCTGCCTAGATGCCATGCGCCAGCCGGAGAACTAACTACGCCTGGAAGAGGAAGGAACAGACCTGGCTTACCTCTAGAGAAATTCCCCAAAGATGATAGTAGCCCCCACGTATATTAACGGTGAGTTCAGAGGAAAAGACATACACAGTATGAAGGTAGATTTAGCAAAGCGAGGTCCACTTACTAGATAGAGGAAGGATACAAAAGAGGACTTCACGGTCAGCTGAAAAACCCTTTCAAAAAACCCATCCTGAAATTACTTTAAGACTCCTGTGTCAACTCATGACACAGGAGTGGCAATTTCAGTCCACAAGAGCTTCCAGTAACAGGAAATGACAAAACTGTAAACTGGACAAGAAAAACAAAACAATAAGGACAAGAGTCCACTTAGCTGATCAGCAGACTAGTAGCAGGAACATGCAACTGAATGACTCAGGTTACAATGATGACCGGCAAGGAAGTGACTGGAGAGCAAGGCTAAATAGTGAACTCCCAAAACTGATGGAAGCAGGTGAGCAGAGGCAGAAAAGCACACACAAGTCTCCAGTACCACCAGCCACCACCAGGGGAGCCAAAAAGCGGATCACAACACTGACCCTGCTGAAAGTCAGGTTCCCCTTCCTGCATACTATACCACCTTACACGGGGACAAAAAGGAAGGTGCAGATGAAAGTGCAGGTTCCTTCATCAGGTGGGGGGGCATACTCATTGGCAACGTCACTGGCACAGGGCCCCTCATAGTATGCAAAAGTGTCAGCTGTCAGCGCCACCCGCCGTCAAACACACCGCTGTACTATGAGGGGCCCTGTGCCAGTGCCAACGAGTGGGCCCCCCCTGCTTGCTCAGGATCACAGCACTTGCAAAGTTGAAATACTTACCTCTCCCTGCTCCACCGCCGTGACGTATTCCACGTTTCCTGGGCCCACGAAAATCTTGAGCCAGCCCTACCCCCCACAACTTTAGCCAAATGACCCCCAGTTTTCAATGCCTAACTATTATTATAAAGTAAATTAAGATTGACAAGCTTAAGTAATAAGAATTGATGTTTTGGCATTAAAATGGGCACTGTAGGTTTTTTCCTGTCCTCCACTCACTGCCGACTTTGATTCCCCATTGACTTGCATTGGGTTTCATGTTTCAGTCACAGTGTTTTCACAATAATCGGCCGATTTCACCCGACCCGACTTTTGACAAAGTTGGGTTTCGCGAAACCTGACTCTCTCCAAAAAAAGTAAAAGTCGCTCAACTCTAATAATGACAACCCAAAACATCCAAGTGACCGTTATCAAAAGGTGATTTTTGCCTGATAATATGCACAGAATTTGACACAAATGGGTTTGAATGGCTACTAAAGGTTACATCCCCACCTATGACCTGTTTGCTAGTAAACAGTGTGTGTGCATGAAAGCTGAATGAGTTTCTGGGATCCGGGCAGACTCTTGCATCTTTCAACTAGCCACTGATGTTTCTGGAATGTGAGTCATAGGGAAAGCAAAATAATTGTCAACGGATCTATGGGAAAAGGTAGTTGAACTGTATAAAACAGGAAACAGATGCAAAAAGATATCCAAGTAATTGAAAATGACAGTAAGCAGTGTTCAAACTGTGAAAATCAGGGGCTCTGAAAAAACAAAACCACGGTCAGGTAGACCAACAAAAGTGTCGCCCACAACTGCCAGGAAAATTTGTCGGGATGCAAAGAAAAACCCACAAATCAGCTGAAATACTGGACTCTCTGAAAACTAGCAATTTTGGTATTCAAGATGCACAATAAGGAGGCACTTGAAGAAATGGGCTGCATGGTCGCGGCGCCAGGAGAAAGCCATTACTACGCAAATGCCAAAAAGTATCTTGTCTACAATATGCAAAACAGCACAGAGACAAGCCTGAAAACTTTAGGAACAAGGTAATTTGGAGTGATGAGACCAAAATTGAACTTTTTTGCCACAAGCATAAACATTACATTTGGAGAGAGGTCAACAAGACCTATGATGAAAGGAACACCATTCCTACTTTAAGGCACAGATGTGGATCGCTAATGTTTTGGGGATGTGTGAGCTACAAAGGTGCAGGAAACTTGGTCAAAGTTGAAGGAAAGATGAATACAGCACGTTATCAGCAAATACTTGAGGCAAATTTGCACTTATCAGCCCAGAAGCTACACATGGGCCGTAATTGGACATTCCAACATGACAACGATCCAAATCACAAGGCCAAGTCGACCTGTTATTGGGTACTGCAGAACAAAATGAAGGTTTTGGAGTGGCCATCTCAGTCTCCTGACCTTAGTATCATAGAGCCACTCTGGGGAGAGCTCAAGCACACAGTTCATGCTAGACGGCCCAGGAATTTACAGGAACTTCAGGCTTTTTGCCTAGTAGAGTGGGCAGCTTTACCATCTGAGAAAATATAGAACCTCATCCACAACTATCACAAAAGATTTCAAGCTGTCATTGATGTTGGAGGAGTCAATACACGGTATTAAGAAATGTGGTATGTGAACTTTTGATAAGGGTCATTTGGATGTTTTGGGTTGTTATTGTGATTTAAAAAGAGAAAACACAGTAGTTTGACAATAAATGGCTTCACCCAACCACTAACCATGAGCGGAGAAAATTTTTGGTGTTATCATTCATATTCTCTGAAAAAGGGCTATGAAAGCAAAAATTCTGCTGGGGTATATAAACTTTTGAGCACAACTGTATAAGCATATAAACAGTGCTGTGGAAAGATTTGTACATGCCCCATTGTAGTTAATATCTTCCTGCAAACTATCACAATGTTTGGCAATTGTATACTACAGCTGACACTGTCATACAAAGTCAGAGATAAAAAGAAATAACTGAAATCTTAGATATTAACTGAGGCTTCCGAGTGATTGAAACAGGGAAGGGGTTCTCTCTCTAAACTTCATCAAGCACTGTACCCCATGCAGTGTGATTGATGGTTGATGATGAGTGATTAATGATTGATGGTTCATGAGTAGTGTTGAGCGATACTTTCCGATATCGGAAAGTATCGGTATCGGAAAGTATCGGCCGATACCGTCAAAATATCGGATCCAATCCGATACCGATACCCGATCCCAATGCAAGTCAATGGGACGAAAATATCGGAATTAAAAGAAACCCTTTATACACTTGTAGGTTCATTCTACATGAAGGAAAACAACTAAGAATAATGTAGGATGTATTGGGGGACGTGGCGGAGATATTAAAGGCACAGAGGTTTAGCCCAATGTAATAGAATAGCAGGATTTTGCGTTTTTTTTTATGACGTTCGGTGTTAGAAAGAATTTGACTATGTTAATTTTTTTTTTAATGTCAGATATTGATGTTTCACTGCTTCCACGCCCTTCACCTTTTTTTTTACTTCTCCCACGCTTTCTTCTTAATTACCCTCATCATCAGCTTCTTTGACATCAACTTCTTCACCTTATTCATCTTCTTCTTCATCTTCTACCTATTATTTTTTGGGTTACATTGTTCATATTGTTTTTAGTTTACTATTATCTTCATCATATTCTACTTCTTCATCATATTCTTATTTGTGACAGGCATTCCCGTAGTTGTTATCTATAAAAGTTTGAAGATTACACCTTCCGTTCTGCCTGTCACAAAACAGTTACATTTGTCCGCGTTCAGTTTGGCCTGCAGCATCAGGCTTTATCCAGGGGCACCACGAGGAGGAACGGACTCACCCCCATACACTGCTTAGTCTTCTTCTGCTTATAATTTACATAATATTTTTTACTCTGATATTTTGTGTTATGCTTAATGTCCTTCTGCTCTTTGTTCTGCAGCCTCTTGTTCTTCTGCTTCTCGGTCTTCCAGGTCGTCGTCGTCTCCAGGGTCGTCGTCTCCGGGGTCGTCGTCATCGGGGTGGTCTCCGGGGTCGTCGTCTCCGGGGTCGTCGTCATCGGGGTGGTCTCCGGGGTCGTCGTCATCGGGGTGGTCTTCAGGGTCATCGTCTCCAGGGTCGTCGTCATCACGGTGGTTGTCGTCTCTGGTGTCGTCGTCATCTTAGGGGTGGTCTTCCGGGTCATCGTTTTTAGTCTCTTGAACTTGGAAATGTAGCAGAAGGTACAAGAAGGCTGAGAAAATGCCGAGAACCAGCTGATGGAACTGGAACTCGGATGGCTACCCGAAGGTCCAAGAGCCAATGGAACGACCGAGGACCAGCTGACGTTACTGGAACCCGGTTACTAAGCAGGAGGTACCTGTGCTGAAAGCACTACCAAGGACCACCTGACGTTGGTGGAACTCAGATACCCAGAGGGAGGCACCTAAGCCAAAGGCTCTGCCCGGAACCAGCTGACGGTACTGGAACCAGGATGGGGAGCAGAAGGTACAAGAGCAAAAGACACTGCCGAGAACCAGCTGACGGTGCTGGAACCCGGATGGGTAGCCGAAGGTCCAAGAGCCAATGGAACTACCGAGGACCAGCTGACGTTACTGGAACCCGGTTACTAAGCAGGAGGTACCCGTGCCTGAAAGCACTACCAAGGACCACCTGACGTTGGTGGAACTCGGATACCAAAGGGAGGCACCTAAGCCAAAGGCTCTGCCCGGAACCAGCTGACGGTACTGGAACCAGGATGGGGAGCAGAAGGTCCAAGAGCAAGTGTCTGCGTGGCTTTTGCAGGACACGTTACCGGCTGCACAGCAGGGGAACAGCTGGCGGTGCTGGACCCCACTGACACATTGGCTGGTGTTTTTCTCTGTGCAGCTAGCACATCTGGGCCCCAACTGGCGGTTTGTTAGAGCCCAGGGTCAGCAGGAGGAGGAGGAGCAGGAGCAGGGGGAGGGGAGTGTAGGCCGAAGCCTGCACTGGCGGCAGCTTTGGGTCTGTTGTGTCTGCGTGGTGGTCGCAGGACACGTTGCCGGCTACACAGCAGGGGAACAGCTGGCGGTGCTGGACCCCACTGACACATTGGCGAGGTGTTTGGCTCTGTGCAGCCAGCACTTCCGGACAGCAACTAGCGGTGTTGGAGCCCGGGCTCTGCAGGGGGAGCAGAGTGTAGGCCGAAGCCTACTTGAACCAATTTCAAAGGTAACCTTTAACCCCCCCTCAGGGGTTAGAAAGTAGAAGAGCCACAGCTTATGCAGCAGTAGTGCTGCACAAGTCAAAGGTTGCTCTTTTAATTTCGCTCCTTGCACACGCTGAATGAAACACGTATAACATTTAGCCCTTTATACAGTCAAACTGTGTTGGAGGCGCGAGTTCCCTTTGTAATGAGACGCAGCACAGATGTCAAGAATCCCACCTTGGTGCTGGGTGCAGCCTCCTGAGCATTGTTATTTGCTGTACAGGAGTCTGCGCTGTCGTGTTATCCCCTGGCCTAGCGCTGTTAGCGCTGCCCATCTTCTGACATCATTTAATGTCGGCCGGTGCGGTTCGCGATGACCATGAATCCCAGCCCCGCAGTGTCTTAACATTGTAAAAACACTGCGGGGCTGGGATTCAGGGCCTGGCGCAGCACATATGTTGGCCTCTCACACTCGGGTCCTTACACCCGCTTCAGACTGTGCGGCGTCATCTGATCCCTTATCGCATGCCACGGCCATGAAGCCGCACAGTCCGAAGAAGGCGGAAGGAGAGGAGGGACAGGCGAACTGATGCACTGATCCTGCCCATCAATCACACCCTCGCAGTCCCAATAAATAAGACACCGAGGGGCGTTGTGTGGGTCAGGGCGGCCGCAGAGGCGCAGCCAGCCAAACAATGATGCCAGAAGACGGGCAGCGCTACCAAGGGGGTTGCAGCGTGTCATTACAAAGGAAAGTCACACCACCGGGACGGTTAAATGGTCACACAGAGGACACATTGCAGACGTGTTTTCAGTTCCACATGTGCGAGGAGAATACGTTTCTGAGCCATCTTGCACACATGCAGCATTACCGCTGTACAAGGTGGCTGGATAACGTAAAAACACCTGGGGGAGGGGGGACAGGTTCCCTTCAATTTCAGTTCTTGTGTCTGCGTGGCTTTTGCAGGACACGTTGCCGGCTGCACAGCAGGGGAACAGCTGGCGGTGCTGGACCCCACTGACACATTGGCTGGTGTTTTTCTCTGTGCAGCTAGCACATCTGGGCCCCAACTGGCGGTTTGTTAGAGCCCAGGGTCAGCAGGAGGAGGAGGAGCAGGAGCAGGGGGAGGGGAGTGTAGGCCGAAGCCTGCACTGGCGGCAGCTTTGGGTCTGTTGTGTCTGCGTGGCGGTCGCAGGACACGTTGCCGGCTACACAGCAGGGGAACAGCTGGCGGTGCTGGACCCCACTGACACATTGGCGAGGTGTTTGGCTCTGTGCAGCCAGCACTTCCGGACAGCAACTAGCGGTGTTGGAGCCCGGGCTCTGCAGGGGGAGCAGAGTGTAGGCCGAAGCCTACTTGAACCAATTTCAAAGGTAACCTTTAACCCCCCCTCAGGGGTTAGAAAGTAGAAGAGCCACAGCTTGTGCAGCAGTAGTGCTGCACAAGTCAAAGGTTGCTCTTTTAATTTCGCTCCTTGCACACGCTGAATGAAACACGTATAACATTTAGCCCTTTATACAGTCAAACTGTGTTGGAGGCGCGAGTTCCCTTTGTAATGAGACGCAGCACAGATGTCAAGAATCCCACCTTGGTGCTGGGTGCAGCCTCCTGAGCGTTGTTATTTGCTGTACAGGAGTCTGCGCTGTCGTGTTATCCCCTGGCCTAGCGCTGTTAGCGCTGCCCATCTTCTGACATCATTTAATGTCGGCCGGTGCGGTTCGCGATGACCATGAATCCCAGCCCCGCAGTGTCTTAACATTGTAAAAACACTGCGGGGCTGGGATTCAGGGCCTGGCGCAGCACATATGTTGGCCTCTCACACTCGGGTCCTTACACCCGCTTCAGACTGTGCGGCGTCATCTGATCCCTTATCGCATGCCACGGCCATGAAGCCGCACAGTCCGAAGAAGGCGGAAGGAGAGGAGGGACAGGCGAACTGATGCACTGATCCTGCCCATCAATCACACCCTCGCAGTCCCAATAAATAAGACACCGAGGGGCGTTGTGTGGGTCAGGGCGGCCGCAGAGGCGCAGCCAGCCAAACAATGATGCCAGAAGACGGGCAGCGCTACCAAGGGGGTTGCAGCGTGTCATTACAAAGGAAAGTCACACCACCGGGACGGTTAAATGGTCACACAGAGGACACATTGCAGACGTGTTTTCAGTTCCACATGTGCGAGGAGAATACGTTTCTGAGCCACCTTGCACACATGCAGCATTACCGCTGTACAAGGTGGCTGGATAACGTAAAAACGCCTGGGGGAGGGGGGACAGGTTCCCTTCAATTTCAGTTCTTGTGTCTGCGTGGCTTTTGCAGGACACGTTGCCGGCTGCACAGCAGGGGAACAGCTGGCGGTGCTGGACCCCACTGACACATTGGCTGTTGTTTTTCTCTGTGCAGCTTGCACATCTGGGCCCCAACTGGCGGTTTGTTAGAGCCCAGGGTCAGCAGGAGGAGGAGGAGCAGGAGCAGGGGGAGGGGAGTGTAGGCCGAAGCCTGCACTGGCGGCAGCTTTGGGTCAGTTGTGTCTGCGTGGCGGTCGCAGGACACGTTGCCGGCTACACAGCAGGGGAACAGCTGGCGGTGCTGGACCCCACTGACACATTGGCGAGGTGTTTGGCTCTGTGCAGCCAGCACTTCCGGACAGCAACTAGCGGTGTTGGAGCCCGGGCTCTGCAGGGGGAGCAGAGTGTAGGCCGAAGCCTACTTGAACCAATTTCAAAGGTAACCTTTAACCCCCCCTCAGGGGTTAGAAAGTAGAAGAGCCACAGCTTATGCAGCAGTAGTGCTGCACAAGTCAAAGGTTGCTCTTTTAATTTCGCTCCTTGCACACGCTGAATGAAACACGTATAACATTTAGCCCTTTATACAGTCAAACTGTGTTGGAGGCGCGAGTTCCCTTTGTAATGAGACGCAGCACAGATGTCAAGAATCCCACCTTGGTGCTGGGTGCAGCCTCCTGAGCGTTGTTATTTGCTGTACAGGAGTCTGCGCTGTCGTGTTATCCCCTGGCCTAGCGCTGTTAGCGCTGCCCATCTTCTGACATCATTTAATGTCGGCCGGTGCGGTTCGCGATGACCATGAATCCCAGCCCCGCAGTGTCTTAACATTGTAAAAACACTGCGGGGCTGGGATTCAGGGCCTGGCGCAGCACATGTTGGCCTCTCACACTCGGGTCCTTACACCCGCTTCAGACTGTGCGGCGTCATCTGATCCCTTATCGCATGCCACGGCCATGAAGCCGCACAGTCCGAAGAAGGCGGAAGGAGAGGAGGGACAGGCGAACTGATGCACTGATCCTGCCCATCAATCACACCCTCGCAGTCCCCATAAATAAGACACAGAGGGGCGTTGTGTGGGTCAGGGCGGCCGCAGAGGCGCAGCCAGCCAAACAATGATGCCAGAAGACGGGCAGCGCTACCAAGGGGGTTGCAGCGTGTCATTACAAAGGAAAGTCACACCACCGGGACGGTTAAATGGTCACACAGAGGACACATTGCAGACGTGTTTTCAGTTCCACATGTGCGAGGAGAATACGTTTCTGAGCCACCTTGCACACATGCAGCATTACCGCTGTACAAGGTGGCTGGATAACGTAAAAACGCCTGGGGGAGGGGGGACAGGTTCCCTTCAATTTCAGTTCTTGTGTCTGCGTGGCTTTTGCAGGACACGTTGCCGGCTGCACAGCAGGGGAACAGCTGGCGGTGCTGGACCCCACTGACACATTGGCTGGTGTTTTTCTCTGTGCAGCTAGCACATCTGGGCCCCAACTGGCGGTTTGTTAGAGCCCAGGGTCAGCAGGAGGAGGAGGAGCAGGAGCAGGGGGAGGGGAGTGTAGGCCGAAGCCTGCACTGGCGGCAGCTTTGGGTCTGTTGTGTCTGTGTGGCGGTCGCAGGACACGTTGCCGGCTACACAGCAGGGGAACAGCTGGCGGTGCTGGACCCCACTGACACATTGGCGAGGTGTTTGGCTCTGTGCAGCCAGCACTTCCGGACAGCAACTAGCGGTGTTGGAGCCCGGGCTCTGCAGGGGGAGCAGAGTGTAGGCCGAAGCCTACTTGAACCAATTTCAAAGGTAACCTTTAACCCCCCCTCAGGGGTTAGAAAGTAGAAGAGCCACAGCTTATGCAGCAGTAGTGCTGCACAAGTCAAAGGTTGCTCTTTTAATTTCGCTCCTTGCACACGCTGAATGAAACACGTATAACATTTAGCCCTTTATACAGTCAAACTGTGTTGGAGGCGCGAGTTCCCTTTGTAATGAGACGCAGCACAGATGTCAAGAATCCCACCTTGGTGCTGGGTGCAGCCTCCTGAGTGTTGTTATTTGCTGTACAGGAGTCTGCGCTGTCGTGTTATCCCCTGGCCTAGCGCTGTTAGCGCTGCCCATCTTCTGACATCATTTAATGTCGGCCGGTGCGGTTCGCGATGACCATGAATCCCAGCCCCGCAGTGTCTTAACATTGTAAAAACACTGCGGGGCTGGGATTCAGGGCCTGGCGCAGCACATATGTTGGCCTCTCACACTCGGGTCCTTACACCCGCTTCAGACTGTGCGGCGTCATCTGATCCCTTATCGCATGCCACGGCCATGAAGCCGCACAGTCCGAAGAAGGCGGAAGGAGAGGAGGGACAGGCGAACTGATGCACTGATCCTGCCCATCAATCACACCCTCGCAGTCCCAATAAATAAGACACCGAGGGGCGTTGTGTGGGTCAGGGCGGCCGCAGAGGCGCAGCCAGCCAAACAATGATGCCAGAAGACGGGCAGCGCTACCAAGGGGGTTGCAGCGTGTCATTACAAAGGAAAGTCACACCACCGGGACGGTTAAATGGTCACACAGAGGACACATTGCAGACGTGTTTTCAGTTCCACATGTGCGAGGAGAATACGTTTCTGAGCCACCTTGCACACATGCAGCATTACCGCTGTACAAGGTGGCTGGATAACGTAAAAACGCCTGGGGGAGGGGGGACAGGTTCCCTTCAATTTCAGTTCTTGTGTCTGCGTGGCTTTTGCAGGACACGTTGCCGGCTGCACAGCAGGGGAACAGCTGGCGGTGCTGGACCCCACTGACACATTGGCTGGTGTTTTTCTCTGTGCAGCTAGCACATCTGGGCCCCAACTGGCGGTTTGTTAGAGCCCAGGGTCAGCAGGAGGAGGAGGAGCAGGAGCAGGGGGAGGGGAGTGTAGGCCGAAGCCTGCACTGGCGGCAGCTTTGGGTCTGTTGTGTCTGCGTGGCGGTCGCAGGACACGTTGCCGGCTACACAGCAGGGGAACAGCTGGCGGTGCTGGACCCCACTGACACATTGGTGAGGTGTTTGGCTCTGTGCAGCCAGCACTTCCGGACAGCAACTAGCGGTGTTGGAGCCCGGGCTCTGCAGGGGGAGCAGAGTGTAGGCCGAAGCCTACTTGAACCAATTTCAAAGGTAACCTTTAACCCCCCCTCAGGGGTTAGAAAGTAGAAGAGCCACAGCTTATGCAGCAGTAGTGCTGCACAAGTCAAAGGTTGCTCTTTTAATTTCGCTCCTTGCACACGCTGAATGAAACACGTATAACATTTAGCCCTTTATACAGTCAAACTGTGTTGGAGGCGCGAGTTCCCTTTGTAATGAGACGCAGCACAGATGTCAAGAATCCCACCTTGGTGCTGGGTGCAGCCTCCTGAGCGTTGTTATTTGCTGTACAGGAGTCTGCGCTGTTGTGTTATCCCCTGGCCTAGCGCTGTTAGCGCTGCCCATCTTCTGACATCATTTAATGTCGGCCGGTGCGGTTCGCGATGACCATGAATCCCAGCCCCGCAGTGTCTTAACATTGTAAAAACACTGCGGGGCTGGGATTCAGGGCCTGGCGCAGCACATATGTTGGCCTCTCACACTCGGGTCCTTACACCCGCTTCAGACTGTGCGGCGTCATCTGATCCCTTATCGCATGCCACAGCCATGAAGCCGCACAGTCCGAAGAAGGCGGAAGGAGAGGAGGGACAGGCGAACTGATGCACTGATCCTGCCCATCAATCACACCCTCGCAGTCCCAATAAATAAGACACCGAGGGGCGTTGTGTGGGTCAGGGCGGCCGCAGAGGCGCAGCCAGCCAAACAATGATGCCAGAAGACGGGCAGCGCTACCAAGGGGGTTGCAGCGTGTCATTACAAAGGAAAGTCACACCACCGGGACGGTTAAATGGTCACACAGAGGACACATTGCAGACGTGTTTTCAGTTCCACATGTGCCAGGAGAATACGTTTCTGAGCCACCTTGCACACATGCAGCATTACCGCTGTACAAGGTGGCTGGATAACGTAAAAACGCCTGGGGGAGGGGGGACAGGTTCCCTTCAATTTCAGTTCTTGTGTCTGCGTGGCTTTTGCAGGACACGTTGCCGGCTGCACAGCAGGGGAACAGCTGGCGGTGCTGGACCCCACTGACACATTGGCTGGTGTTTTTCTCTGTGCAGCTAGCACATCTGGGCCCCAACTGGCGGTTTGTTAGAGCCCAGGGTCAGCAGGAGGAGGAGGAGCAGGAGCAGGGGGAGGGGAGTGTAGGCCGAAGCCTGCACTGGCGGCAGCTTTGGGTCTGTTGTGTCTGCGTGGCGGTCGCAGGACACGTTGCCGGCTACACAGCAGGGGAACAGCTGGCGGTGCTGGACCCCACTGACACATTGGCGAGGTGTTTGGCTCTGTGCAGCCAGCACTTCCGGACAGCAACTAGCGGTGTTGGAGCCCGGGCTCTGCAGGGGGAGCAGAGTGTAGGCCGAAGCCTACTTGAACCAATTTCAAAGGTAACCTTTAACCCCCCCTCAGGGGTTAGAAAGTAGAAGAGCCACAGCTTATGCAGCAGTAGTGCTGCACAAGTCAAAGGTTGCTCTTTTAATTTCGCTCCTTGCACACGCTGAATGAAACACGTATAACATTTAGCCCTTTATACAGTCAAACTGTGTTGGAGGCGCGAGTTCCCTTTGTAATGAGACGCAGCACAGATGTCAAGAATCCCACCTTGGTGCTGGGTGCAGCCTCCTGAGCGTTGTTATTTGCTGTACAGGAGTCTGCGCTGTCGTGTTATCCCCTGGCCTAGCGCTGTTAGCGCTGCCCATCTTCTGACATCATTTAATGTCGGCCGGTGCGGTTCGCGATGACCATGAATCCCAGCCCCGCAGTGTCTTAACATTGTAAAAACACTGCGGGGCTGGGATTCAGGGCCTGGCGCAGCACATATGTTGGCCTCTCACACTCGGGTCCTTACACCCGCTTCAGACTGTGCGGCGTCATCTGATCCCTTATCGCATGCCACGGCCATGAAGCCGCACAGTCCGAAGAAGGCGGAAGGAGAGGAGGGACAGGCGAACTGATGCACTGATCCTGCCCATCAATCACACCCTCGCAGTCCCAATAAATAAGACACCGAGGGGCGTTGTGTGGGTCAGGGCGGCCGCAGAGGCGCAGCCAGCCAAACAATGATGCCAGAAGACGGGCAGCGCTACCAAGGGGGTTGCAGCGTGTCATTACAAAGGAAAGTCACACCACCGGGACGGTTAAATGGTCACACAGAGGACACATTGCAGACGTGTTTTCAGTTCCACATGTGCCAGGAGAATACGTTTCTGAGCCACCTTGCACACATGCAGCATTACCGCTGTACAAGGTGGCTGGATAACGTAAAAACGCCTGGGGGAGGGGGGACAGGTTCCCTTCAATTTCAGTTCTTGTGTCTGCGTGGCTTTTGCAGGACACGTTGCCGGCTGCACAGCAGGGGAACAGCTGGCGGTGCTGGACCCCACTGACACATTGGCTGGTGTTTTTCTCTGTGCAGCTAGCACATCTGGGCCCCAACTGGCGGTTTGTTAGAGCCCAGGGTCAGCAGGAGGAGGAGGAGCAGGAGCAGGGGGAGGGGAGTGTAGGCCGAAGCCTGCACTGGCGGCAGCTTTGGGTCTGTTGTGTCTGCGTGGCGGTCGCAGGACACGTTGCCGGCTACACAGCAGGGGAACAGCTGGCGGTGCTGGACCCCACTGACACATTGGCGAGGTGTTTGGCTCTGTGCAGCCAGCACTTCCGGACAGCAACTAGCGGTGTTGGAGCCCGGGCTCTGCAGGGGGAGCAGAGTGTAGGCCGAAGCCTACTTGAACCAATTTCAAAGGTAACCTTTAACCCCCCCTCAGGGGTTAGAAAGTAGAAGAGCCACAGCTTATGCAGCAGTAGTGCTGCACAAGTCAAAGGTTGCTCTTTTAATTTCGCTCCTTGCACACGCTGAATGAAACACGTATAACATTTAGCCCTTTATACAGTCAAACTGTGTTGGAGGCGCGAGTTCCCTTTGTAATGAGACGCAGCACAGATGTCAAGAATCCCACCTTGGTGCTGGGTGCAGCCTCCTGAGCGTTGTTATTTGCTGTACAGGAGTCTGCGCTGTCGTGTTATCCCCTGGCCTAGCGCTGTTAGCGCTGCCCATCTTCTGACATCATTTAATGTCGGCCGGTGCGGTTCGCGATGACCATGAATCCCAGCCCCGCAGTGTCTTAACATTGTAAAAACACTGCGGGGCTGGGATTCAGGGCCTGGCGCAGCACATATGTTGGCCTCTCACACTCGGGTCCTTACACCCGCTTCAGACTGTGCGGCGTCATCTGATCCCTTATCGCATGCCACGGCCATGAAGCCGCACAGTCCGAAGAAGGCGGAAGGAGAGGAGGGACAGGCGAACTGATGCACTGATCCTGCCCATCAATCACACCCTCGCAGTCCCAATAAATAAGACACCGAGGGGCGTTGTGTGGGTCAGGGCGGCCGCAGAGGCGCAGCCAGCCAAACAATGATGCCAGAAGACGGGCAGCGCTACCAAGGGGGTTGCAGCGTGTCATTACAAAGGAAAGTCACACCACCGGGACGGTTAAATGGTCACACAGAGGACACATTGCAGACGTGTTTTCAGTTCCACATGTGCGAGGAGAATACGTTTCTGAGCCACCTTGCACACATGCAGCATTACCGCTGTACAAGGTGGCTGGATAACGTAAAAACGCCTGGGGGAGGGGGGACAGGTTCCCTTCAATTTCAGTTCTTGTGTCTGCGTGGCTTTTGCAGGACACGATGCCGGCTGCACAGCAGGGGAACAGCTGGCGGTGCTGAACCCCACTGACACATTGGCTGGTGTTTTTCTCTGTGCAGCTAGCAGTACCGGGCCCCAACTGGCGGTGTTAGAGCCCAGGGTCAGCAGGAGGAGCAGGGGGAGCGGAGTGTAGGCCGAAGCCTGCACTCGAGCAAGTTGAAAGGAAACCTTTAACCCCCCCCCCCCCCAGGCGTTTGTAGCTGAAAGAGCCATTGTGTACAGCACTAATGCTGGAAAAGGTAAACTTAGCTCTTTTAATTATGGTCCTTGCACATGCGGAACCTAACAGTTATGAAATGTGTCCCCTCACAGCGTAAAACCGTCCGGTAGGTGGAACTTTCCTTTGTCGTGTGACGCAGCACAGCCATCATTTGTACCCCCTTGGCGCCGTGCGCCGCCTCCTCAGCGTTGTTTGAATCTGTCCCGGAGCCTGCGCTGTTAGGTTAGCCCTTGGCCATGCACACATTTTGCGCTGCCCGTCTTCTGACATCATTTGGTGTCAGGCTGGCTGCGCCTGTGCGGGTGCGCTGGCCGAGATCCCGCCTCGCAGTGTCGTCTAATGTAATCCCACCGCGGGCCTGTGATCCGTGCCTGTGCGCAGTGCATATCCTCGCCTCTCACTCCCCTCCCTACGGCTTTTTCAGACTGTGCGGTGTCACGGCCGTGGCATGCTATTAGGGACCAGCTGACATTGCACAGTCTGAAGAAGCCGTAGGGAGGGGAGTGAGAGGCGAGGATATGCACTGCGCACGGGCACGGATCACAGGCCCGCGGTGGGATTACATTAGACGACACTGCGAGGCGGGATCTCGGCCAGCGCACCCGCACAGGCGCAGCCAGCCTGACACCAAATGATGTCAGAAGACGGGCAGCGCAAAATGTGTGCATGGCCAAGGGCTAACCTAACAGCGCAGGCTCCGGGACAGATTCAAACAACGCTGAGGAGGCGGCGCACGGCGCCAAGGGGGTAAAAATGATGGCTGTGCTGCGTCACATGACAAAGGAAAGTTCCACCTACCGGACGGTTTAACGCTGTGATGGGACACATTTCATAACTGTTAGGTTCCGCATGTGCAAGGAGCACCACGAAAAGAGGCACTTTTTCCCTTTGCATCATTACTGCTGCACAAGGTGGCTTCTTCAGTAACAAACGCCTGGGGGGGGGGGGGGACAGGTTCCCTTAAAGTAAACTTGTTGTGACTGCGTGGCGGTCGCAGTACACGTTGCCGTATACACAGCAGGGGAACAGCTGGCGGTGCTGAACCCCACTAACACATTGGCGAGGTGTTTGGCTCTGTGCGTACAGCACTTCTGGACGGCAACTGGCGGTGTTGGAGCCCAGGGACAGGTGGAGGAGGAGGAGGTTGGAGGAGGTAGGAGGGATTGCCACACACACAGCAGGGGAACAGCTGACGTTACTGAACCCCAATAACAGAGGAGGGACTGTTGACTGTGCGTACAGCACTTCTGGACGGCAACTGGCGGTGTTGGAGCCCAGGGACAGGTGGAGGAGGAGGAGGTTGGAGGAGGTAGGAGGGATTGCCACACACACAGCAGGGGAACAGCTGACGTTACTGAACCCCAATAACAGAGGAGGGACTGTTGACTGTGCGTACAGCACTTCTGGACGGCAACTGGCGGTGTTGGAGCCCAGGGACAGGTGGAGGAGGAGGAGGTTGGAGGAGGTAGGAGGGATTGCCACACACACAGCAGGGGAACAGCTGACGTTACTGAACCCCAATAACAGAGGAGGGACTGTTGACTGTGCGTACAGCACTTCTGGACGGCAACTGGCGGTGTTGGAGCCCAGGGACAGGTGGAGGAGGAGGAGGTAGGAGGAGGTAGGAGGGATTGCCACACACACAGCAGGGGAACAGCTGACGTTACTGAACCCCAATAACAGAGGAGGGACTGTTGACTGTGCGTACAGCACTTCTGGACGGCAACTGGCGGTGTTGGAGCCCAGGGACAGGTGGAGGAGGAGGAGGTTGGAGGAGGTTGGAGGAGGTAGGAGGGATTGCCACACACACAGCAGGGGAACAGCTGACGTTACTGAACCCCAATAACAGAGGAGGGACTGTTGACTGTGCGTACAGCACTTCTGGACGGCAACTGGCGGTGTTGGAGCCCAGGGACAGGTGGAGGAGGAGGAGGTTGGAGGAGGTTGGAGGAGGTAGGAGGGATTGCCACACACACAGCAGGGGAACAGCTGACGTTACTGAACCCCAATAACAGAGGAGGGACTGTTGACTGTGCGTACAGCACTTCTGGACGGCAACTGGCGGTGTTGGAGCCCAGGGACAGGTGGAGGAGGAGGAGGTTGGAGGAGGTAGGAGGGATTGCCACACACACAGCAGGGGAACAGCTGACGTTACTGAACCCCAATAACAGAGGAGGGACTGTTGACTGTGCGTACAGCACTTCTGGACGGCAACTGGCGGTGTTGGAGCCCAGGGACAGGTGGAGGAGGAGGAGGTTGGAGGAGGTAGGAGGGATTGCCACACACACAGCAGGGGAACAGCTGACGTTACTGAACCCCAATAACAGAGGAGGGACTGTTGACTGTGCGTACAGCACTTCTGGACGGCAACTGGCGGTGTTGGAGCCCAGGGACAGGTGGAGGAGGAGGAGGTTGGAGGAGGTTGGAGGAGGTAGGAGGGATTGCCACACACACAGCAGGGGAACAGCTGACGTTACTGAACCCCAATAACAGAGGAGGGACTGTTGACTGTGCGTACAGCACTTCTGGACGGCAACTGGCGGTGTTGGAGCCCAGGGACAGGTGGAGGAGGAGGAGGTTGGAGGAGGTAGGAGGGATTGCCACACACACAGCAGGGGAACAGCTGACGTTACTGAACCCCAATAACAGAGGAGGGACTGTTGACTGTGCGTACAGCACTTCTGGACGGCAACTGGCGGTGTTGGAGCCCAGGGACAGGTGGAGGAGGAGGAGGTTGGAGGAGGTAGGAGGGATTGCCACACACACAGCAGGGGAACAGCTGACGTTACTGAACCCCAATAACAGAGGAGGGACTGTTGACTGTGCGTACAGCACTTCTGGACGGCAACTGGCGGTGTTGGAGCCCAGGGACAGGTGGAGGAGGAGGAGGTTGGAGGAGGTTGGAGGAGGTAGGAGGGATTGCCACACACACAGCAGGGGAACAGCTGACGTTACTGAACCCCAATAACAGAGGAGGGACTGTTGACTGTGCGTACAGCACTTCTGGACGGCAACTGGCGGTGTTGGAGCCCAGGGACAGGTGGAGGAGGAGGAGGTTGGAGGAGGTAGGAGGGATTGCCACACACACAGCAGGGGAACAGCTGACGTTACTGAACCCCAATAACAGAGGAGGGACTGTTGACTGTGCGTACAGCACTTCTGGACGGCAACTGGCGGTGTTGGAGCCCAGGGACAGGTGGAGGAGGAGGAGGTTGGAGGAGGTAGGAGGGATTGCCACACACACAGCAGGGGAACAGCTGACGTTACTGAACCCCAATAACAGAGGAGGGACTGTTGACTGTGCGTACAGCACTTCTGGACGGCAACTGGCGGTGTTGGAGCCCAGGGACAGGTGGAAAAGCAGAGGAACACAATGTAGGCCGAAGCCTGAGAAAGTCGAAAGGGAACCTTTAACCCCCCCCCCAAGGCGTTCGTAGCTGAAAGAGCCAGCTTGTGCAGCACAAAAGATGCAAAAGGAAAAGGTGGCTCTTTTCATCATGCTCCTTGCAAACACAGAACTAAACACTTATAAAATGTGTCCCCTGCAACCGTAAAACCGTCCCGGAGGTGGGACTTTCCTTCGTAATGTGACGCAGCACAGCCGTCATTCCTACCCCCCCCGGCGCCGCGCACCGGCTCCTCAGCGTTGTTTTATTCCGTCCCGGAGCCTGCGCTGTTATGTTATCCCGTGGCCAGGCACACTTAGCGCTGCCCGTCTTCTGGCATCATTTGGTGTCAGGATGGCTGCGCCTGTGCGGCCGCGCTGGCAGAGAGCCCGCCTCGCAGTGTCTTCTGATTTAATCCCACTGGGGGCCTGGGATCCATGGACATGCGCAGTGCATATCCTCGCCTCTCACTCCCCTCCCTACGGCTTCTTAAGACTGTGCGGTGTCACGGCCGTGGCATGCTATTAGGGACCAGCTGACACCGAACAGTCTGAAGAAGCCATAGGGAAATGAGTGAGAGGTGGAGGTTCAGATATGCACTGCGCATGTCCATGGATCCCAGGCCCCCAGTGGGATTAAATCAGAAGACACTGCGAGGCGGGCTCTCTGCCAGCGCGGCCGCACAGGCGCAGCCATCCTGACACCAAATGATGCCAGAAGACGGGCAGCGCTAAGTGTGCCTGGCCACGGGATAACATAACAGCGCAGGCTCCGGGACGGAATAAAACAACGCTGAGGAGCCGGTGCGCGGCGCCGGGGGGGTAGGAATGACGGCTGTGCTGCGTCACATTACGAAGGAAAGTCCCACCTCCGGGACGGTTTTACGGTTGCAGGGGACACATTTTATAAGTGTTAAGTTCTGCGTGTGCAAGGAGCTAAACAAAAATAGCTACCTTTTCCTTGTGCAGCATTACTGCTGCACAAGGTGGCTCTTTCAGTAACAAACGCCTTGGGGGGGGGGACAGATTCCCTTACATTTCAGTTGTTGTGTCAGCGTGGCGGTCGCATGACACATTGCCGGCTACACAGCTGGGGATCAGCTGACGTTACTGAAACCCAATAACACTGGGTCGTATGTTTTGACTGTGCAGACGGCACTTCTGAGCCTCAACTGGCGGTGTTGGAGCACAGGAATTTAAGTTCAGGTGGTAGAAAGATGAACACAACAGGAGACCTGGATAACGTATACAGTGACCTAATTATTTAATCAGGAGGAGGAGTGGCAAATTCCTGCGAGATCCAGGCCTTGTTCATTTTCAGGAAAGTAAGCCGGTCAACGTTATCGGAGGATAGTCGCATGCGACGGTCAGTTAGTACACCACCTGCAGCACTAAAGACACGTTCCGATAATACACTGGCCGCAGGGCAATACAGCACCTCCAATGCATACTGGCTTAGCTCTGGCCATGTATCCAGCTTTGAGACCCAAAACTTGAAAGGGGAAGAGCCGTCTGGGAGTACAGCAAGAGGGCAAGACATGTAGTCTGTCACCATCTGACGGAACCGTTGCCTCCTGCTGACTGGAGCCGTCTGTGATGGTGTAGACTTTTGTGGGGGGCACAGAAAACTGTGCCACAGTTGGGCCATACTGGTCTTGCCTTGGGCAGAGGCACTGCTTCTGCTCCCTCTTTGTGCAGAGCCTCCACCACTGCCTGGACGCACTGAGCTGCTTTGGAATGCACTAGCAGCACTTCTCTCAGTTGGAATGGAGAAGATGATGGAATTGACCAGTGTGTCTTGGTACTCCCGCATTTTTCGCTCACGGTTCAACGGTGTGATGAGGCTTTCTACGTTGTCCCGGTAGCGAGGATCGAGGAGGGTGAACACCCAATAATCAGACATGTTGAGAATGTGGGCGATGCGGCGGTCGTTTCTCAGGCACTGCAGCATGTAATCCACCATGTGCTGCAGACTGCCAACTGCCCAAGAAACGCTGTCCCCTGCTGGAGGCGTGATCTCTGCCCGCTCGTCATCACCCCACCCTCGCTGTACACACTGAGTACTGGACAATTCGGTAACTCCCTCCTCTGGACGGATGTCTTCCTCCTCCATTGACTCCTCCTCATCCTCCTCACAAACTGTCCCCTGCCTAAGCGTTTGTGAGGAACCACGTGGCGCTGACTGTCCAGAAGATGATGGAAATGGTGAATCCTCATCCTCCACCTCTTCCACAACATCATCCCTTAGCGCTTGCAGTGATTTTTCAAGCAGGCAGATAAGGGGGACAGTCATGCTGACTAGTGCATCATCTGCACTCGCCATCCGCGTGGAATAATCAAAGGGACGCAAAACCTGGCAGACGTCATTCATAGTGGCCCACTCTGTGGTTGTGAAGTCTGTACGGCGCTGAGTGCGACTTCTTTGCGCCTGAAGCAGCTGGTACTCCATTACAGCTTGCTGCTGCTCACACAACCGCTCCAACATATGTAACGTGGAATTCCACCTGGTAGGTAGGTCACATATGATGCGATGTTCCGGCAGGCGGTGTCGGCGCTGCAGAGCCGCAATGCGCGCTTTTGCCGTGCTGGAACGCCGCAAGTGAGCACACTCTAGGCGGACCTTGTGCAGCAGTGCATCAAGATCCGGATAGTCCCTCAAAAAGCTCTGCACGACCAAATTGAGCACATGTGCCAGACATGGGATGTGAGTGAGGTTGCCGAGGCCCAGAGCTGCCACCAGATTTCGGCCATTATCACACACTACCATGCCTGGCTGGAGATTCGCTGGCACAAACCACACATCGCTCTCCTGCTTGATGGCATTCCAGAGCTCCTGCGCTGTGTGGCTACGATTCCCCAAAAAAATTAATTTCAAGACGGCCTGTTGACGTTTGGCCACGGCTGTGCTCATGTCGGTCGTAACAGGTACACGTTCATCACGGGTCCATGTGGAGGTGGACTGTGACGGCTCCTGCAGCGATGATTCTGAGGAACTGGTGTAAGAGGAGGAGTCAATGCGTACAGAATGGATTCCTGCAATCCTTGGAGTGGGCAGGACACGTCCTGCGCCACTCGCACGGTCTGTACCCGGCTCAACGACATTAACCCAATGGGCAGTGAGGGAAAGGTATCGCCCCTGTCCATGTTGACTGATCCACGCATCGGTGGTGAGGTGGACCTTGCTACTGACGGCGTTCAGTAGCGCGTGTTTTATGTGTCCCTCCACATGCTTGTGCAGGGCAGGGACGGCTTGCCTGCTGAAGTAAAAGCGGCTGGGCACATTGTACTGTGGGACTGCCAATGACATCAAGTCACGGAAGCTGTCAGTCTCCACCAGCCTGAATGACAGCATTTCCAGTGAAAGAAGTTTGGCAATGCCTGCAGTCAGAGCCTGTGCTCGTGGGTGGTTTGACGAGAAAGGCCGCCTTTTCTCCCATGCCTGTACTACCGATGGCTGTAGACTGGGCTGGGAGTGTGTGGATGACTGGGAAAGTGGTGCTGCGGGTGGAATTACAGCGGGTCTCTGGACAACAGGGCCAGAGGTTCCTCCACGGCGATCCTGGGAGGAAGCCGAACCAGCTGCGTGTGAGCTAGAGGAAGAGGCAACACGAGCTGAAGAGGTGGTAGCTGCCGCTGTTGGTTGGCCTACCTCTTCAGTGTGTTTTTCTAACAACGCCGGGTGCCTGGTGCGCACATGTTTCCACATGTTGGAGGTATTGAGGCTGCTGACATTTCGACCTCTTTTGACTTTGTGATGACACACGTTGCATCTGACATAGCAAATGTCATCTGCAACTGTGTCAAAAAAGGACCAGGCACTGCAAGTCTTGGGAGCGCCCTTTTTGGCTTTTGGAAGAGACATGCTCCTAACGGGTGCCAAAGCGGAGGCTGCAGGATCCGCAGTCTTCCCCCTCCCTCTCCCTCTTTGGGCCGTACGGGGAATCTCTTCCTCAGAGCTGCTCCCACCACCTTCCTGTCCCTCACGCCAAGATGGGTCGAGGACCTCATCATCTACACTACCCTCTGCCCCCAACTGCTCCTCCTGGGTAGTCTCAGCAGCAGAGCACGCACCAGTAAGTGGCACCTGAGTGTCATCATCAGCTGATGCGGCCTGCGATGTGGTGACCGGAGCCACTGGCCCACCCGCCTCTTCAGAGGAAGACAGAAAAAGCTGTTGGGCATCACTGCACCCTGCCTCTTCTTCCATTTCTCCAATGCTGCTTGGCTGGCCCCCTGTTTCCAAGCCAAGAGATTCAGAGAACAGAAGTAGAGACGGCTCCTGTCCTGGGCTCTCTGTCTGCCTGGGCAATTTGGCAGGTGGTGAAGAGACAGATGGCTGCTCTCCAGTGCTCTGTGTCTGAGAGGATGTGGCACTAATGGAAGTTGATGCATTAGCTGCCATCCATCCGACAACGGCTTCAATTTGGTCTTCACGCAGCAGCGGTGTACGGCGCTCTGACACAAAGCTGCGCATGAACGACTGTTGCCTGGTGAAAGTGGGTGCTGATGAGTCACCGGTGCCCGCAGCAGGCACAGAATCCCCACGTCCCCTCCCTGCTCTGCGCCCACGCCCACGTGCCTTACTCACTGCCTTCTTCATCTTGGTTGACTGATAAAGATAAGCAGAAAAGTACTAATGGATTTATGTGCTTATTCCTGAGCAACTCCTCCTAACAGGTATAAGAAACACTAATTTTCTAAAGTGTGGACTAGACTTTAATATGAGCTAATGTGGCCTACACAAATGTAAAGTGGTGTAACTGGTGTGTTTGGTGAACTTTATTATTTATTTCTTTTTTGGGGGCTGAACTGACAACAGATAGAGCTGCAGTCACACAGAGACCGTGCAGACAGACGTAAACGGCGCTGCAAGGCCCAAAAACCCTCCTCTACTTTATCCTATGTAGTGTTTTTCCACAAATTAGCTGGAGACGGGTGGAAAGACACTAATAGGATTTTTTTAAATTAATTAGCAGCAGACTACACTACTTGAAAAAAAATTAAAATTGATTTGGCGGTATGACGCAGTGAACAACCCTGAGCTGGAGACAACCAGGCTACGGCTGCTCACAGACTACAGGGCGAGCTGCAGTCACACGGAGACCGTGCAGACAGCCGTAAACGGCGCTGCAAGGCCCAAAAACCCTCCTCTACTTTATCCTATGTAGTGTTTTTCCACAAATTAGCTGGAGACGGGTGGAAAGACACTAATAGGATTTTTTTAAATTAATTAGCAGCAGACTACACTACTTGAAAAAAAATTAAAATTGATTTGGCGGTATGACGCAGTGAACAACCCTGAGCTGCAGACAACCAGGCTACGGCTGCTCACAGACTACAGGGCGAGCTGCAGTCACACGGAGACCGTGCAGACAGCCGTAAACGGCGCTGCAAGGCCCAAAAACCCTCCTCTACTTTATCCTATGTAGTGTTTTTCCACAAATTAGCTGGAGACGGGTGGAAAGACACTAATAGGATTTTTTTAAATTAATTAGCAGCAGACTACACTACTTGAAAAAAAATTAAAATTGATTTGGCGGTATGACGCAGTGAACAACCCTGAGCTGCAGACAACCAGGCTACGGCTGCTCACAGACTACAGGGCGAGCTGCAGTCACACGGAGACCGTGCAGACAGCCGTAAACGGCGCTGCAAGGCCCAAAAACCCTCCTCTACTTTATCCTATGTAGTGTTTTTCCACAAATTAGCTGGAGATGGTTGGAAAGACACTAATAGGATTTTTTTTAATAAATTAGCAGCAGACTACACTACTTGAAAAAAAAAAAAAAAAAAAAAAAAAAACAGTATGAGGCAATGAACCACCCTCCCTGAACTGAATACAACCAGCTATGGATGGCCTATGTGGCTGCACTCAGACTAGAGAGTGGGCTGCACTCACACACACACACACACAGACCTTGCAGATCGCTGTGAAAACAGCGCTACAAGGCAAAAGCAAGGTGACTAGTAGGTGAACACAGCGGTTGCTAAATTAGCCTTTGGAAAGCACAAAGAAGCAAATCGCTATCTCTAAACTGTCCCTCAGTCAGCAAACAGCGTCCTGTCACTAACTGAATTCACAGCAGAGTGATCGCAAAATGGCGCCAGCGACTTTTAAACTGCATCATGACATCATTTCAGCAGCCAATCACAGCCTTGCCAGTACTTTCATGCCCTCCATGCTAAACAGGATGTGCCCACACTTGGAATCATTCTCATTGGCTGAATTTCTGAATTTTGAATCTTGGAACTTCCGATTCCGGTATCCGATACGTGGCAAGTATCGGAATACCGGTATCGGAATTCCGATACCGCAAGTATCGGCCGATACCCGATACTTGCGGTATCGGAATGCTCAACACTATTCATGAGTGAATACTAAGGTAGCCGTAAGAATGACAGTAGTCTACAGGTGAGAAAGTTAGATGAAATGTTTAATAATTTCAAAAAAATCATTTTTTCTTCTATTAAAGACATGTTATGCTAAAAATTATAAATAACCAACACATTCACCCCATATATGAATGGTAGATGGGTGAGTGGTTGTTTCATCATTTTTTCCACGTTTGCTGACTCCCTTTTTGTCATGAGGGCCTGGATCATTCTGTAGTGCAATGGTATTGTGACCTGCTGTTGGTAAATACAGATGACTTTTCTTTGTGATGTTTTTTTTCATTTATGTTCTTTTCAATGAGTTACTTTTCATTTTAGAGTAGGACTTGCAAAACAAGGTTCATTTATGTTGCAAGCTTGCATATGTTGTTCAAAAACATTGATCAATACATCATGCTTGTTTTCCATCTTTTTGCCCCACATTTTTAAAATTTTTGTGCAGGAAACCATAAGACCCTCTAATGTTGGCTGGAGGAGCTTGGGTGTCTGTCCCTCTGGGGTACATTTACATAGTGCGTTGCACGAATACTATGGGCATCACTGATAGGCCAGTTAATGTGCACTACATGCATCTGTGTGACTGGTGCCCTATACAAGCCTTATAAAAGTGCACTTAGAAGTACTAGCTCTACTTGAACGGTATGTGTGGGGCTGTTTATTTCATCATGCCATTGCCTTTATCATAGATCATAGTTGAATGTCATATCCTGTAGTGCATTAGTGTTGTTATCTGGGGTTGGCTTGTGTTGGCCTTTTTTCTGTGACTTTTTTGAATTTGATGTCTTTTTTCCTTTTTGTTGTGACTACAGAAAAACATGCAAAAAAAAAAAAGCGTAAGTATTGCCTTTTAGAATTTTGCAACATAAAACAAATTTAGCATAAGTGTTTATGTGTATAAGTATTAAACTCTGAAAAGAAACAATAAAAATGTACATGAATATATAAACTATTGTAATTGCACTTACCCACACAATAATTTATACTCCACTGTGAAGATTATAAAAAAAAAACAATAGTGAAATTGATGTTTATTTTTCCATTCCCTCTTGAAGAAATGATTGTAATGCCCGGTTCTCTGCACAGCTCTTATTACAAACAAAATACCAGCTATACCCCAAATTAAAGTACTGCTTCTTATTATTCTCCTAGAGGAATGGTTATCTTTCATTTATATAAGCCCTGCATTGGGCCCAAAAAGCAATTTATGTCCACATACATTGCATTATTGTACATATTAAAAGCATAGTACCTTAACCAGTTAAGTTTCCCCCATTCATGAAGAGCTGTATTTTTTCAAGATATTCAATTCATTTTTTCACCATGATTCACGTGGACTAATTTTAATGTTATTGTCATACCTTTTATTTTATTTTTTTGCAATATCATGCAATATCAGCGGGAAAAAAGGCAATATATGTATGTTTTTCACATTTTTCCTTTTTGTAATTACAAAAGACCACTAAAATATATTTTTAAATTTGTTCTCCTCTCTGTAACAAATCTTTTTGCAAATTTTACAGTTTTTTTTTTTTTTAAGGGACTGTTAACTGTGCTGGTATATTAGCTTCTGTTACAGTGGAAATTCAGCCATTTGTCAGCATAGTAAAGATGATAGGTCTCCTATGACCCATCAGCTCCTGCGTCCTCCCTACTAGTGATGAGCGAGTGTGCTCGTTACTCGGGTTTTCCATGCTCGGGTTGTCTCCAAATATTTATGGAGATTAGGTTTGAGTCACCCCAGCTGCATGATTTGTGGCTGCTTGACAGCCTGAATACATGTTGGTATTCCCTAACAAACAGACAACCCCCACATGTATTCAGGCTGTCTAGCAGCCACAAATAATGCAGCTGCATCAACTCAAACATAATCTCCGAGCATGCCCAAAGACTCAGAGAACACATGAGCATGCTCGGAAAACTCAAGTAACGAGCACACTCACTCATCACTACTCCCTACACCAAAAAAATCTCATGACCATTGGGTTTGAAGGTTCTTCATATTACTGTATACATAGTGCTTGTATATTATTGTGTATATAGCTATTGAAAAGGCAGTGACTGTAGCAATCTGCAAAAGAAAATATAGTGTGAAGATCCGGCCTGGGATCATAAGCACAGAAACTAGTCTGGAATTTAATAGAAAATTATACCTGTCTGCTGTCAGGTAGTCAGGCTGTGATTCATACTGCTCATTGTTTAGGCATCATGATTGAGAAGACAGGTTCCAAGTAAATCTGTCAGCAGGTTTTTACTATGCAACCTGAGGACAACATGAGGCAGGGGTTAAAACACTGAATTCAATGGTGTGTCACTTATCAGGCCGTGTTCAGTTGTTTACTTACAATGAAGGCTTTATCACTAGGATATCACCACTGTCTGGTCTCATGTGCACGAAACTGCTATTCCGACTCTGCCCCCTCCTGACATAATCAGCTGACTGTTAATAGACTATGTGTATACAGAGCCTGGTGTGGGTTGGGATAGCTTTCTCAGATCTGTTGTATTCTACATTTAAGAACTCTGATTGTGTCAAAACTGCTGCACCCAATAAACTAAGTGACATATCATTGGAATCAGCTTTTCCTACATCATGCTGCTGTCAAATGAGTTAGCAAAAACCTGGCTACAGACTTCTTTTAAATGTTGTATAACTAATGTGTCACTAATTGACCACAAGATGCGTGTAACTTGTGTTCCACTGATAAATATACTGGACTCTTGAGTTTTCTCACCCTTTAGTTGGATTCATGAAGAGCTTATTTAAATATCATATGGCAAAAAATACAAAGTACAAAAAGAAATGTTTTTCCATTCTGTCATGTATTTTCAAAGTAAATACGCCAATCCTATTTTATGGCTCCAATGTACCTGAATTAGTATAAAATATTAAACAAACTAAAAAATGTAACTATGCTTGATTAGAAGTCGCCTATCAATCTCTGTATATCACTGCTAAGCAGACTGAAAAGTCTCCAGGATGATATACTTGAAAGATACTCTGTGTAGTCTTATCTTACAGTCATATGCAATCCATCTTTTCCCAAATTCTGAATGAAAAAATCTTGGCACATTAGACTCAGTATACCCCTGGGAGTTCTGAAAATGTAGCATAAGACAACACAAAGTCATATTGTCGCCTGTAACCAAGGAAACATGTTTGCATATAAGCTGTAAAAAGAAAAGGTAAGAAATTTGTAATCAGGACTATTTGGAAATGTGCTTTTTTTTCCGGTTTTGAATGTGGTACCTTAACAAAACGCTGGTTGTAAAAGTCAATGTAGCATTTACTCCACCACTACTTCTTTGTTAGCCGAGCACTTACATGTTGCAAACTATGATCGGTACCTGCCGGCAATGAGCAGTTTACAGTCAGTCTGCGGGGTGCTCAGACGTGATTGATAGTAAGTGATAGGCAAGACTTGAAGCATCTGGTATTCTGCACCTCTTGGCTTCTGAATGTAAATCTACTCCTACTACTTTTGCATACCAAGTAATCATAAATAGCATTGTACATTTCTAAAGAGGAAATGAATAAAAAACCAAGATGTGACATCATGTTAAAGGATCATCAAGCATCACGATCATAAAAATGTTTATTAATAAAGAGCCTAAAGGAAAAAAATGAAGCTTGTGCACTATTTATGGACACGTATTTCAGAATATCAAACTACGCAGATTGCCTGAATGATTGGTTCATCCAATAGCAGTCACTGCTAAACAGGAAATAATGAAGAGTCTCTCGTATATACACGATAGGGGTGAGGGATTGTAATGAGAGCTCTGTTATGATGGATGAATCACCAATGTGTTACTGCATTGTCAGGGCAGGCATATACTATTTGTGACACTCCATCTTTATGTGAAATACATGTCAATAGTAATCCAATGCACTCCACATACAATATAGATCATTCCATCAGTGGTGAGCGCTGTCTGTGCCTTTAGTTGGACTGTTCAGTTATCACTGTGCAAAATGCAGGTTATTGCTCCCTAGCTATTTGTGCTGAGGATGATAATCATATAAGATTACCTAAGCATCACTTACACTCTGTGTTATAATGATGCATTGTTTTAAGACTGTATTTACCAATTTTAACTATTCAGGAGTATTATGTTCTCTTTTCTTTACTCATGAATACCAACCCGGTATTAGTAGTTAATCCACAGGGAATTGGTACATAATAAAATATAATCAGATTAGTTTCTTGGATTATTCATTTGGATAACTGGATGTATTAATTATAGCTGTAGGACCAATTCTTAGGCAAAGCTCATTTTTGATCTGATAAGTTGCTTCCATAGGGATTTGCATTTTATGCTCATGCCCTTACACTGAAATTAGCCCTAGATCCCCAAACCTTTATTTTACAGATGTTTAATTGCTCCAAGTCTGAAAATCTTAAACCTTTCCTACTTTCATTAAGATATACACTGGAAAAAAATGTCTAAACCTCTTTTGCTAAAATGCCAGGGTTTTTCCATGTATAAATATTACAAAGAATAATTATTTCAGAACTTTTTCCAACTTTAAAGTGGTTGTCCTGGCTTGGGGTTCAAGTCTGCAGTCACTCTATATATGAGCCACGTCTGGACAAATCTTTATTGTTCTGCTTGTTAACAAATGAATCAACAATTTATACAAAGTTGAACAATTTTTATTTGTATTTTTTAATAAATAGTTTTAATTAAACACATGTAAAAGAAAAACAGATTAAAGGAACCTGTCACCAGGTTATCCCCATATGAAGTATGGTCATCACCAGTAAGGCCTATTTTATAGCATACTATAATGCTGTAAAAAGTCCCCAATACCTTCTGCATACTCCAAAAAACACTTTTTATCATGCTCAAAGATTGTGTGATCCAGTTTGATGGGCATCTATGGTCTTGATCCGACGTCTCCTATCTTCCTACAATTATTGTTCTCCTGCTTGCTTTGTGTGAATGATGCATATTACGTTATCCACACAGTGTGCCCCATTCATGCTCCTGTGCAATTATACTTCTCTCTGCCCTGCCAAAGACAGAGCAAAGTACTGTAATGCAGATGCTCCAACATTATTTCCAGGTCATTGGCACTCTTTGCCTTTTCCTAGTGCATACACGTTACAGTACTGTGATCTGCCCTCAGCAGATCAGTGAGAAGTGCGCCTGCACAGGAGCGCGGTTTTGAGACACTGTGTACATGACATAGGATGCGTCATCCTCATGAAGCATCGAAGATGTTTGGCTATTGAAGAAAGAGAATAGATAGATGGCTGATCAAGACCAGAGATTCCTATCGGACTGGACTTTGCCATCTGTGAGTACATTAAAAATGTACAGTTTTTTTGGGGATCTGCAGAGGGAATGTGGGACTTTTTTACAGCATTCTAGTATTCTGTTAAAGAGGACTTAAAGGGAATCTGTGAACACAGTTGACATATCTAAACTTTTAATATGGGCATACAGAATATAGAATGCAGATAAAAGTCCTACCTGTATGTTACAAGGTGGCAGCGGGTTGTAGTCGTGGGCGAGTTCACTAAGCAACAGTCAGTGAGCACCGCGACATCTTCTACATGAAACGATAAATAAAGTCCCTTGTGCTGCATGTTTAGCATGCACAACAGCACACTCTCAGGCTCTGTCAGATTCCCCTCAGCTGCGGCCATGTCGGCTCCGCATTCATGAGCTCTGCCAATCACTTCAGAGAGAAGGTATTTTTCCAGCAGCTTAACTTTACTAGACAGCAGCATATTCATCATATAGGCAGCACAGTTCAAAGTATGTATAAGCTGGTGACCACCTGCATGATTCTCAGCATGGGGGTCCCTTATTGCCATCTGCAGACTTATCCCCCACATCCTGTAATATTCTGCTGACACATCATGTTCTTGGGCTAGGTGCCCAGGCATCTGACAGAACCAGGAAGTGTCTGTCCTATATCCCCCTGCTCTGTGCTGCTCTGTGACTCCTCCCATCTGCTTAACCCCTATGCTGTCTGTATCTTACTAACACTTTTGTCTATCCTATTCTGTATCTCTATCATGCCCCCTCTGTTCTAATCTCTTTATAGTCCTGCACTACTTACTAATCTATCCCTAAGCTAAAACACAATACATCACATTAATGAACATTAGTGAACCGCACATTATATTAGCATTAATAAAATATCAGAGTGCCGCATGTGACACTTGTGCCTGGTAGGGTTGAGCGACTTTCATTTTTTTAAGATCGAGTAGGGTTTTGGGAAACCCGATTTTGTCCAGAGTCGAGTCGAGTGCAGTCGGCCGATTATCGCTAAAAGTCGGGGATCGACCGAAACACGAAACCCAATGCAAGTCAATGGGGAAGCATAGTCGGCAGTGAGTGGAGGCCAGGAAAACACCTACAGTGCCCATTTTAATGCCAAAAACATCCATTCTTGTTTCTGAAGCTTGCCAATCTTAATTAACTGTATAATAATAGTTGGGCATAGGGAATTGGGGGAAAGTTGTGGGGGGAGTAGGGCTGGCTCAAGTTTTTCGTGGGCCCAGGAAATGCGGACTACGTCACGGCGGTGTTGCAGGGAAAGGTAAGTATTTAAAAGTTGCAAGTGCTGTGATCCTGAGCAAGCAGGGGGGGCCCACTCGTTCGCATTGCCACTGGCACAGGGCCCCTCAAAGTACGGCGGTGTGTTTGCATGGCGGGGGCGCCTCCCACCAGCAGCGACACTTTTGCGTACTCTGAGGGGCCCTGTGCCAGTGACGTCGCCAACGAGTATGCCCCCCCACCTGATGAAGGAACCTGCACTTTCATCTGCACCTTCCTCTTTGTCCCTGTGTAAGGTGGTATAACATGCGGGAAGGGGAACCTTACTTTCAGCAGGGACAGATTCTGGCTGTGTAGAGTACAAGGGGAATGTAGTGGTCTAGGTCAATGTACCAGCAGACTCATTTAGCAGTGGCTGGGCAATGGGCAGGATGAGGAGGAAACAGATATAGGGCCAAAGAATAAAGTAGGCTACATGCAGTTCAAAATTGGTAACAGGACTAAACAGGCGGCATTGCTTTGTTCAGTGGAGTAGCAAACCCAAGAGCAGCAGACACTGTTTCAAGGGCCTAACCACACTAGTAGGCCAAATGCAGTTTAATATCTGATAGTATAGGGCGAAAGCCAGAATGTGGAAGCTCAGCTTTGTTCAGTTGAGGACAACACCAGGGAGGGGCAGACACCTTTAGTAGGCCGGAAAAGCCTATTGCATTTTTTAAAATGGTAATTTGGAGCAGAAGGTTGAAGCTCAGCTTTATTTAGTTGAGGGCAACACCAGGGAGGGGCAGAAGCCGTTAGTAGGCCCTAACCACCATTTTTTTTTTTTTTAAAACCACTTAATGAGAGCCGGAAGGTTGAAGCTCAGCTTTATTTAGTTGAGGACAACACCAGGGAGGGGCAGAAGCCGTTAGTAGGCCCTAACCACCATTTTTTTTTTAAAACCACTTAATGAGAGCCGGAAGGTTGAAGCTCAGCTTTATTTAGTTGAGGACAACACCAGGGAGGGGCAGAAGCCGTTAGTAGGCCCTAACCACCATTTTTTTTTTAAAACCACTTAATGAGAGCCGGAAGGTTGAAGCTCAGCTTTATTTAGTTGAGGACAACACCAGGGAGGGGCAGAAGCCGTTAGTAGGCCCTAACCACCATTTTTTTTTTTTAAACCACATAATGAGAGCCGGAAGGTTGAAGCTCAGCTTTATTTAGTTGAGGACAACACCAGGGAGGGGCAGAAGCCGTTAGTAGGCCCTAACCACCATTTTTTTTTTTAAAACCACATAATGAGAGCCGGAAGGTTGAAGCTCAGCTTTATTTAGTTGAGGGCAACACCAGGGAGGGGCAGAAGCCGTTAGTAGGCCCTAACCAAAGTTGAAGGCCAAATGCAGTTTAATTTCTGATACTATAGGCCGAAAGCCAGAAGGTGGAAGTTCCGATTTAGACAGTGGAGGACAATTTGAATTAGGGACTGCAGACAGACTTAGTAGGCTGTCCCCTGTGGACCATGCATCCACCACATTAACCCATTGCGCCGTAATGGACACGTAATCTTCCGTGGCCATGCCTACAGGTCCATGCGTCTGTTGTCAGGTGCACCTTTGTACTCACAGATTGCCAGAGTGCATGGACAATGCGGTCTTCTACATGCTGGTGGAGGGTTGGGATGGCTTTTCTCGCAAAAGAAGTGTCGACTGGTTAGCTTGTAGCGTGGTACAGCGTAGTCCATCATGGCCTTATTAATAGTAAATAAAATATATAACTAGGCTCTATGAACTTTTAAATAGGTTCCAGGGGTACACGGGCAGCATTGGTGTGGTCAGTGGAGGAGTATTGCAAGTAGGGGCTGCAGACAGGCTATCAAAGGCCTAAAATAACAAACAGTAGGCAGTCATGGCAGTTTTACATCGGTTACATGGATACACAGGCAGGCACTCCAGGCAGCATTGTGCTCAGTGGAGGAGTATTGCAAGTAGGGGCTGCAGACAGGCTATCAAAGGCCTAAAATAACAAACAGTAGGCAGTCATGGCAGTTTTACATCGGTTACATGGATACACAGGCAGGCACTCCAGGCAGCATTGTGCTCAGTGGAGGAGTATTGCAAGTAGGGGCCGCAGACAGGCTATCAAAGGCCTAAAATAACAAACAGTAGGCAGTCATGGCAGTTTTACATCGGTTACATGGATACACAGGCAGGCACTCCAGGCAGCATTGTGGTCAGTGGAGGAGTATTGCAAGTAGGGGCCGCAGACAGGCTATCAAAGGCCTAAAATAACAAACAGTAGGCAGTCATGGCAGTTTTACATCGGTTACATGGATACACAGGCAGCTAGGTGGTGAGTGGAGGAGTATTTAAAGTAAGGACCGCAGACAGGCTATCAAAGGCCTAACATAACAAACAATAGGCTCATGGCAGTTTTACAGCGGTTACATGGATACACGGGCAGGCAGCTTGGTGGTGAGTGGAGGAGTATTTAAAGTATGGACCGCAGACAGGCTTCGAAGGCCTAACACAATAAAATGGGCTGGCTGTAGGCACTTTAAAATTGGTTCCAGGGGTACACGGGCAGCAGTGGTCTGGTCAGTGGAGGCCTAGTGGAAGTATGGACCGCAGACAGGCTTCGAAGGCCTAACACAATAAAATGGGCTGGCTGTAGGCACTTTAAAATTGGTTCCAGGGGTACACGGGCAGCAGTGGTCTGGTCAGTGGAGGCCTAGTGGAAGTATGGACCGCAGACAGGCTTCGAAGGCCTAACACAATAAAATGGGCTGGCTGTAGGCACTTTAAAATTGGTTCCAGGGGTACACGGGCAGCAGTGGTCTGGTCAGTGGAGGACTAGTGGAAGTATGGACCGCAGACAGGCTTCGAAGGCCTAACACAATAAAATGGGCTGGCTGTAGGCACTTTAAAATTGGTTCCAGGGGTACACGGGCAGCAGTGGTCTGGTCAGTGGAGGCCTAGTGGAAGTATGGACCGCAGACAGGCTTCGAAGGCCTAACACAATAAAATGGGCTGACTGTAGGCACTTTAAAATTGGTTCCAGGGGTACACGGGCAGCAGTGGTCTGGTCAGTGGAGGACTAGTGGAAGTATGGACCGCAGACAGGCTTCGAAGGCCTAACACAATAAAATGGGCTGGCTGTAGGCACTTTAAAATTGGTTCCAGGGGTACACGGGCAGCAGTGGTCTGGTCAGTGGAGGACTAGTGGAAGGAGGGAGCGCAGAAAGGCTTCAAAGGCCTAACATAACAAACAATAGGCTCATGGCAGTTTTACAGCGGTTACATGGATACACGGGCAGGCAGCTTGGTGGTGGTGAGTGGAGGAGTATTTAAAGTAGGGACCGCAGACAGGCTATCAAAGGCCTAACATAAAAAAACAATAGGCTCATGGCAGTTTCACAGCGGTTACATGGATACACGGGCAGGCAGCTTGGTGGTGGTGAGTGGAGGAGTATTTAAAGTAGGGACCGCAGACAGGCTATCAAAGGCCTAACATAACAAACAATAGGCTCATGGCAGTTTTACAGCGGTTACATGGATACACGGGCAGGCAGCTTGGTGCTGAGTGGAGGAGTATTTAAAGTATGGACCGCAGACAGGCTTCGAAGGCCTAACACAATAAAATGGGCTGGCTGTAGGCACTTTAAAATTGGTTCCAGGGGTACACGGGCAGCAGTGGTCTGGTCAGTGGAGGCCTAGTGGAAGGAGGGACCGCAGACAGGCTTCGAAGGCCTAACACAATAAAATGGGCTGGCTGTAGGCACTTTAAAATTGGTTCCAGGGGTACACGGGCAGCAGTGGTCTGGTCAGTGGAGGCCTAGTGGAAGGAGGGACCGCAGACAGGCTTCGAAGGCCTAACACAATAAAATGGGCTGGCTGTAGGCACTTTAAAATTGGTTCCAGGGGTACACGGGCAGCAGTGGTCTGGTCAGTGGAGGCCTAGTGGAAGGAGGGACCGCAGACAGGCTTCGAAGGCCTAACACAATAAAATGGGCTGGCTGTAGGCACTTTAAAATTGGTTCCAGGGGTACACGGGCAGCAGTGGTCTGGTCAGTGGAGGCCTAGTGGAAGGAGGGACCGCAGACAGGCTTCGAAGGCCTAACACAATAAAATGGGCTGGCTGTAGGCACTTTAAAATTGGTTCCAGGGGTACACGGGCAGCAGTGGTCTGGTCAGTGGAGGACTAGTGGAAGGAGGGAGCGCAGAAAGGCTTCAAAGGCCTAAAATAACAAACAATAGGCTCATGGCAGTTTTACAGCGGTTACATGGATACACGGGCAGGCAGCTTGGTGGTCAGTGGAGGAGTAGGGACCGCAGACAGGCTATCAAAGGCCTAAAATAACAAACAATAGGCTCATGGCAGTTTTACAGCGGTTACATGGATACACGGGCAGGCAGCTTGGTGCTGAGTGGAGGAGTAGTGCAAGGAGTGTCTGTCCCAGTACTCCCAAAATATAAATAGATGTTAATGTCTCGCAAAACAACCAAAACAAAAAAAAAGATGGCATACTTAGGTACAGGGGTGGGCTCATCTGCTGTGTTTCTGACATAGTAATTTGGCAGTAACTATTTAATGGTGCCAATATAGGACACAGACACAGACTACTTTAAGTTGCATCATAGATGTCTACAAATTTGTATTGTCAGTGCCAGACATTGAATGATGTCAGCGAATAGACTAAAGATTGGTGGAGCTGTGCGACATAATTTTGCACGTAGTAGAGCCCAGTTTGAGCTGGGGTAGGGGGGAACTCTCTTGAGGCCGGCGGGACCGCCCCAGGGCCACTCATGTTACAACGGTGTGTCTGACGTTGGGTGCGCACCACCACCGCCAGAGACACTACATTGTACTATGAGGGACCCAGTAGCAATGCCGTCAACCAAAAGCGAGCACACCCACCTCTTCAGACAAACAGCAGTCTCACGGGTGCTTGCGCCAAGTCGCGATACCACGGCCCCGTGTGGGGAGTTTGGCCATTTAGGGAGGTGTAAACATGTCGTATGCTGTACAATCTGCAGCAGCAAATTAGACATTAGAAAAGTAATTCACAGGCAAGAGCTTTTCATAGGAAAGCTAGGTGTCGGCCGGGCAAGGTGGGGCAAAAGATTTTGAAATCCAGTTGTGGTTCATTTTAATGAATGTTAGATCGTCAACATTTTGGGTAGCCAGACGAGTCCTTTTTTCGGTTAATATTGACCCTGCAGCACTGAATACTCTTTCTGATAGGACACTTGCTGCCGGGCAAGCAAGCTCCTGCAATGCATATTCTGCCAATTCTGGCCAGGTGTCTAATTTGGAGGCCCAGTAATCAAATGGGAATGACGGTTGAGGGAGAACATCGATAAGGGATGAAAAATAGTTAGTAACCATACTGGACAAATGTTGTCTCCTGTCACTTTCAATTGATGCAGCAGTACCTGTCCTGTCTGCGGTCATAGCAAAATCACTCCACAACCTGGTCAGAAAACCCCTCTGTCCAACGCCACTTCTGATGTGTGCACCCCTAACACTCCTAGTCTGCTGCCCCCTGGAGCTCGTGTGAGAACGATCACGTGCGCTGTGTGCTGGGAATGCCTGAAGCAAACGGTCAACAAGAGTTGATTGTTTGGTTGCTAATATTAGTTCCAAGTTCTCATGTGGCATAATATTTTGCAATTTGCCTTTATAGCGTGGATCAAGGAGGCAGGCCAACCAGTAATCGTCATCGTTCATCATTTTCGTAATGCGTGTGTCCCTTTGTAGGATACGTAAGGCATAATCCGCCATGTGGGCCAAAGTTCCACTTGTCAAATCTCCGGTTGTGATTGGTTGAGGGGCAGTTGCAGGCAAATCTACGTCACTTGTGTCCCTCAAAAAACCAGAACCCGGCCGTGACACGCAACCAATTTCCTGTGCCCCCGTGAAAGTTTCCGCATTAAAAATATACTCATCCCCATCATCCTCCTCGTCCTCCACCTCCTCTTCGCCCGCTACCTCGTCCTGTACACTGCCCTGACCAGACAATGGCTGACTGTCATCAAGGCTTCCCTCTTCCTCTGGTGCAGACGCCTGCTCCTTTATGTGCGTCAAACTTTGCATCAGCAGACGCATTAGGGGGATGCTCATGCTTATTACGGCGTTGTCTGCACTAACCAGCCGTGTGCATTCCTCAAAACACTGAAGGACTTGACACATGTCTTGTATCTTCGACCACTGCACACCTGACAACTCCATGTCTGCCATCCTACTGCCTGCCCGTGTATCCTCCCACAAATAAATAACAGCACGCCTCTGTTCGCACAGTCTCTGAAGCATGTGCAGTGTTGAGTTCCACCTTGTTGCAACGTCTATGATTAGGCGATGCTGGGGAAGGTTCAAAGACCGCTGATAGGTCTGCATACGGCTGGCGTGTACAGGCGAACGTCGGATATGTGAGCAAAGTGCACGCACTTTGAGGAGCAGGTCGGAGAACCCAGGATAAGTTTTCAATAAGCACTGCACCACCAGGTTTAAGGTGTGAGCCAGGCAAGGAATGTGTTTCAGTTGGGAAAGGGAGATGGCAGCCATGAAATTCCTTCCGTTATCACTCACTACCTTGCCTGCCTCAAGATCTACTGTGCCCAGCCACGACTGCGTTTCTTGTTGCAAGAACTCGGACAGAACTTCCGCGGTGTGTCTGTTGTCGCCCAAACACTTCATAGCCAATACAGCCTGCTGACGCTTGGCAGTAGCTGGCCCATAATGGGACAACTGGTGTGCAACAGTGTCATCTGCCGATGGAGTGGTTGGCCGACTGCGTTCTGTGGAAGAGCTGTAGCTTCTGCAGGAGGACGAGGAGGAGGAGGAGGGGGTGCGAACGCCTACAGCCAACTGTTTCCTAGACCGTGGGCTAGGCACAACTGTCCCTAAATTGATGTCGCCTGTGGACCCTGCATCCACCACATTCACCCAGTGTGCCGTGATGGACACATAACGTCCCTGGCCATGCCTACTGGTCCATGCATCTGTAGTCAGGTGCACCTTTGTACTCACAGATTGCCTGAGTGCATGGACGATGCGCTGTTTAACATGCTGGTGCAGGGCTGGGATGGCTTTTCTGGAAAAAAAGTGTCGACTGGGTAGCTCGTATCGTGGTTCAGCGTACTCCATCAGGGCTTTGAAAGCTTCGCTTTCAACTAACCGGTAGGGCATCATCTCTAACGAGATTAGTCTAGCTATGTGGGCGTTAAAACCCTGTGTACGCGGATGCGAGGATAAGTACTTCCTTTTTCTAACCAGAGTCTCATGTAGGGTGAGCTGGACTGGAGAGCTGTAGATCGTGGAACTTTCGGGTGTGCCGGTGGACATGGCAGACTGAGAGACGGTTGGAGACGGTATTGTTTCCGCCGGTGCCCTACATGCAATATTTCCTCCTACAAAACTGGTGATTCCCTGACCCTGACTGCTTTTGGCTGGCAAAGAAACCTGCACAGATACTGCCGGTGGTGCGGAAAATGGTGGCCTTACAGTGACGGAAGGGATGTTGCGTTGCTGACTAGCTTCATTGGCCGAGGGTGCTACAACCTTGAGGGACGTTTGGTAGTTAGTCCAGGCTTGAGAATGCATGGTGGTTAAGTGTCTATGCATGCAACTAGTATTTAGACTTTTCAGATTCTGACCTCTGCTTAAGCTAGTTGAACATTTTTGACAGATGACTTTGCGCTGATCAGTTGGATGTTGTTTAAAAAAATGCCAGACTGCACTCTTCCTAGACTCTGATCCCTTTTCAGGGATTGCAGACTGAGCTTTAACCGGATGGCAACGCTGTGCTCCAACAGGTTTTGGCTTTGACACGCGTTTTGGTCCAGATACGGGCCCGGCAGATGGAACCTGTTGCGATGTTGATGCCTGCTGCGGCCCCTCCTCCACCTCCGCTTCTGAACTACTGCCGCCTGCACCCTGTTCCCCCAATGGCTGCCAATCGGGGTCAATAACTGGGTCATCTATTACCTCCTCTTCGAGCTCGTGTGCAACTTCGTCTGTGTCACTGTGTCGGTCGGTGGTATAGCGTTCGTGGCGGGGCAACATAGTCTCATCAGGGTCTGATTGTGGATCTGTACCCTGAGAGGGCAATGTGGTGGTCTGAGTCAAAGGAGCAGCATAGTACTCTGGCTGTGGCTGTGCATCAGTGCACTCCATGTCAGAATATACTTGTAATGGGCATGGCCTGTTAAATGTTTCACTTTCTAAGCCAGGGACGGTATGTGTAAAGAGCTCCATGGAGTGACCCGTTGTGTCGCCTGCTGCATCCTTCTCTCTTGTTGTAGTTTTTGCTGAGGAGGACAAGGAAGCGACTTGTCCCTGACCGTGAACATCCACAAGCGACGCGCTGCTTTTACATTTACCAGTTTCGGAAGAGGAGGCAAAAGAGCTAGAGGCTGAGTCTGCAATGTAAGCCAAAACTTGCTGTTGCTGCTCCGCCTTTAAAAGCGGTTTTCCTACTCCCAGAAAAGAGAGCGTTCGAGGCCTTGTGTAGCCTGACGACGAAACTGGCTCCACAGCTCCAGACTTAGGTGGAATATTTTTATCCCCACGACCACCTGATGCTCCACTACCACTACCATCATTACCAGCTGACAATGAACGCCCACGACGACCTCTTGCACCAGACTTCCTCATTGTTTTAAAATCTTAACCAAAGTAACTTTATTTGTTGCTATCAAACAACTTACACGGTGAGCTATAACTTCAGTATGATTTCAATATCCCTTAACAGGTTGGTGAGACCACAAGGAAAATCAGGCACAATGTTACACACTCTGTTTTCTGTGGCACAAAATCACAGAGATGACACACACGCAGGACTGTCACTCAAGCACTAATGTCAATATTAATCTCCCACCTAATTTATTTATTTTTTTTTCTCAGGGAGACTTTAGAAACCAAATAATATTAAAAAAAAAAAAAAAAAAGGCTTTCTATGGCCCACAATTAGAGAGAGAGAGGTGGCACAACCAGGAGTCAAGACTGGCGCACAAGCTGAAAGGGCAATATTACTCTCCCACTGTTTTTTATGTTTTTTTTGTTTTTTTCAGGGAGACTTTAGAAACCAAATAATATTAAAAAAACCAAAAAAAAAAAGGCTTTCTATGGCCCACTGAATGAGAGGGAGAGAGGTGGCACACCCAGGAGTCAAGACTGGCACACAAGCTGAAAGGGCAATATTACTCTCCCACTGTTTTTTTATGTATTTTTTGTTTTTTCAGGGAGACTTTAGAAACCCAATAATATTTAAAAAAAAAAAAAAGGCTTTCTATGGCCCACAATTAGAGAGAGAGAGGTGGCACAACCAGGAGTCAAGACTGGCGCACAAGCTGAAAGGGCAATATTACTCTCCCACTGTTTTTTATGTTTTTTTTGTTTTTTTCAGGGAGACTTTAGAAACCAAATAATATTAAAAAAACCAAAAAAAAAAAAGGCTTTCTATGGCCCACTGAATGAGAGGGAGAGAGGTGGCACACCCAGGAGTCAAGACTGGCACACAAGCTGAAAGGGCAATATTACTCTCCCACTGTTTTTTTATGTATTTTTTGTTTTTTTCAGGGAGACTTTAGAAACCCAATAATATTTAAAAAAAAAAATAAATAGGCTTTCTATGGCCCACTGAATGAAAGGGAGAGAGGTGGCACACCCAGGAGTCAAGACTGGCACACAAGCTGAAAGGGCAATATTACTCTCCCACTGTTTTTTTATGTATTTTTTGTTTTTTTCAGGGAGACTTTAGAAACCCAATAATATTTAAAAAAAAAAATAAATAGGCTTTCTATGGCCCACTGAATGAGAGGGAGAGAGGTGGCACACCCAGGAGTCAAGACTGGCACACAAGCTGAAAGGGCAATATTACTCTCCCACTGTTTTTTTAGGTTTTTTTTTTTTTTTCAGGGAGAATTAGAAACCAAATAATATTAAAAAAAAAAAAATAGGCTTTCTATGGCCCACTGAATGAAAGGGAGAGAGGTGGCACACCCAGGAGTCAAGACTGGCACACAAGCTGAAAGGGCAATATTACTCTCCCACTGTTTTTTTATGTATTTTTTGTTTTTTCAGGGAGACTTTAGAAACCCAATAATATTTAAAAAAAAAAATAAATAGGCTTTCTATGGCCCACTGAATGAGAGGGAGAGAGGTGGCACACCCAGGAGTCAAGACTGGCACACAAGCTGAAAGGGCAATATTACTCTCCCACTGTTTTTTTAGGTTTTTTTTTTTTTTCAGGGAGACTTTAGAAACCAAATAATATTAAAAAAAAAAAAAAAAAAAAAAAAATAGGCTTGCTATAGCCCACTGAATGAGAGATAGCACACACAGCAGTGGCACACAAGCCCTGACTGAGGCCAATATTTTTCTCCCACTGATTGATGTAGTGTTTTTGTGTTGAGGTAGAATTTAGAACACAAATCACGGAAAAAATAAATAGGCTTTCTATGGCCCACTGAATGAAAGGGAGAGAGGTGGCACACCCAGGAGTCAAGACTGGCACACAAGCTGAAAGGGCAATATTACTCTCCCACTGTTTTTTTATGTATTTTTTGTTTTTTCAGGGAGACTTTAGAAACCCAATAATATTTTAAAAAAAAAAAAAGGCTTTCTATGGCCCACAATTAGAGAGAGAGAGGTGGCACAACCAGGAGTCAAGACTGGCGCACAAGCTGAAAGGGCAATATTACTCTCCCACTGTTTTTTATGTTTTTTTTGTTTTTTTCAGGGAGACTTTAGAAACCAAATAATATTAAAAAAAGCAAAAAAAAAAAAGGCTTTCTATGGCCCACTGAATGAGAGGGAGAGAGGTGGCACACCCAGGAGTCAAGACTGGCACACAAGCTGAAAGGGCAATATTACTCTCCCACTGTTTTTTTATGTATTTTTTGTTTTTTTCAGGGAGACTTTAGAAACCCAATAATATTTAAAAAAAAAAATAAATAGGCTTTCTATGGCCCACTGAATGAGAGGGAGAGAGGTGGCACACCCAGGAGTCAAGACTGGCACACAAGCTGAAAGGGCAATATTACTCTCCCACTGTTTTTTTAGGTTTTTTTTTTTTTTCAGGGAGACTTTTGAAACCAAATAATATTAAAAAAAAAAAAAAAAAAAAAATATAGGCTTGCTATAGCCCACTGAATGAGAGATAGCGCACACACAGCAGTGGCACACAAGCCCTGACTGAGGCCAATATTTTTCTCCCACTGATTGATGTAGTGTTTCTGTGTTGAGGTAGATTTTAGAACACAAATCACGGAAAAAATAAATAGGCTTTCTATGGCCCACTCAGTGAGAGATGGCACACACAGGGATGGCACTGTAGCAGAAATGCCAATCTTAATCTCCCACAAAAAAAAAACAAAAAAAAAAAAAAAACTGTCCTACAATTACTATCTCCCTGCAGTAATGTAAGCCAGGTATGGCAGGCAGCAATAGGAGTGGACTGATGCACAAATTAAATAAAAAGTGTGGACAAACAAAAAAGATAGCTGTGCAGAAAGGAAGGAACAAGAGGATATGTGCTTTGAAAAAAGCAGTTGGTTTCCACAGTGGCGTACACACAGCAATACAGCTATCACGGAGCCTTCTAGGGCAGCCCAATGAGCTACAGCGCTGAGGGGAAAAAAAAAAAAAAATAGCTTCCACTGTTCCTGCACACCGAAGGTGGTGTTGGACAGTGGAAATCGCTGCAGCACAAGCGGTTTGGTGGTTAGTGGACCCTGCCTAACGCTCTCCCTGCTTCTGATGAAGCGGCAGCAACCTGTCCCTAAGCTCAGATCAGCAGCAGTAAGATGGCGGTCGGCGGGAACGCCCCTTTATAGCCCCTGTGACGCCGCAGACAGCAAGCCAATCACTGCAATGCCCTTCTCTAAGATGGTGGGGACCAGGATCTATGTCATCACGCTGCCCACACTCTGCGTTCACCTTCATTGGCTGAGAAATGGCGCTTTTCGCGTCATTGAAACGCGACTTTGGCGCGAAAGTCGCGTACCGCATGGCCGACAAGCACAGGGGTCGGATCGGGTTTCATGAGACGCCGACTTAGCCAAAAGTCGGCGACTTTTGAAAATGATCGACCCGTTTCGCTCAACCCTAGTGCCTGGTGTTCAGGAGAGAGGAAGCACATGAGGGTCCCTGCCACCTCCTTACATGTATGCCTCACATCAGATGCCCTGTTGCTGAGAAATAATTTTTTATCACTTTATATAAATGACCTATTCAAGGTTCTGTGGAGGATGGTAAGGGGAAGATAACTCTACCCCCAGAGCTTTAGAGCTTTTTTTTACATGAAAGGGAAGTTACCATTAAGACAAGTTACCAACACAGAACTGGAGAAATGAAATTTGTCTTCTGAAAACACATCTTTTGCTTTTGCTTCACTCTCAGCTCTGCTGTATTGCAACAATATTGCATCCCTATACATCAACAAGGTGTTTGTTGTGGTGCCATTGCCACCAGACCAGAAGTGATTCCAACCAGAATAGAGTTAGAAATACAGAGTTTATTAATAATCAATTTAAAGTATGTGGATATGTAAAAATAGACAGGGCTAAAACCTCCATGTAGAGGGGGAGACAAAGCACAGTGTCTTAGCACTATGGGCAATAATAAAGATGTCAATAAGTAAGATATTAATTTCAAAAGAGTACGTGTATCAAAATTAAGAAACAATGCAGGAAATAGATGAACCTATATGCTAGTACCTAAAATAGGTTTATCTAACAATTAGCTAAGGATAAACACACCGCAGTATATAATAAATGCACAATCTATATGCTGGATAGCCAAAGTAGGGATGGAAAAATATCCCCTATAGAACATTAATTACCTTAATAGGGCTGGTGAATAGGTTGTGCAGCTGGAAGTACTGATCACAAGTGTTAGTAGTGGGGCTCTCAACTCCCGTCCGATGGGTGCCATTTCACTGCTCACTTCTTTCAGGGGTGCATGGGGCTATTTTTCAACCCCTACTGGTGGTGGCTGTACTTTAGATGGGAAGAATCTGGACACAGGATCCCTTTAGGAGGCCTTAATATGTAAAGGCATGTTGAGCAGTATAACAAAAAGTGGAAAAAAAGGATGAGATCAAACCATCTGATGATAAACTTATACTGTAATCTATAATACTATACCATGATAAATTTAGTATTGCAATGATCACATACAGTATCTCATATCACAGAAGGAGATAAGAATCAAAATATAGAAAAACTTTGGACCTCCAAAGTTTGACAACCTTTTGTTCATCAGGGAATAATGGGCAAGGATCTGAATAATTTGAACAAGTGTCAGTTTAATGGCTAAATCTCTTGGTTAAAGCACCTCTAAAATGGCAGATCTTGTAGTGTATAAAAGCAACTGGATCTGCGCTACAGTGACAGTGAAACATGTAGGAATCTACACTGAGTAGGAAACAAAATGAATTCAGAGTACTCTGCTCAAATCATGCACAACGTACCAGTAAATATAGGTAGATACTGTACTCCCCAGCACAACACCGGACCACAGCAGGCCGCCCTCCACTGATACAGACCTGGACCTAAAGCCAGGGATGCAAATGTGTCTAGAGAGCCAATACCAGTAGATAAATTACGGACTCACCGTGATGACATTGTGGCTCGGTGTGGAGTGATTGTTGTGGTCCGGTTCAGATGGTGGGATCCGTCGGGTGGGCGTGCAGGCAGACAAATGGGCAAGCAGAGGAGAACAACCACAGAGCAGCGTGCAGTGCGGAAGCTGCGTAGAGCCAGGGACAGCTCCGGCCGGTAGCGTCCCTGGATACGAGCGGGAAAGGACAGAGGGAGGAGCTCGCTGGCACAGGGCTCAGCGTGTGACGTCACGGAGCTTGTGGACGGGGTAACACAGAGACCAAAAGACCGACGCTTTTCGAAGGAGTGGCGTCCTTCTTCATCAGGGTTACCGGTCACTGAAGGTGCCCCGATCTTTAACCTCCCAGGTTGTCACTCAAAATGTACGGCCCGCCCGTTTGGCTCGCTGCTGAGATGGATACACATGAGGATGCCAGACGTCCTGGCGATATAAGATACAGCCAGAGACGATTGAGAGGGTGCCCCATAAATTAAATAAAGTGATGTATATCATAAAAGTACAGGGAGCATACAAGCTGTATCAGGAAAACCTCTCTGTGCTTGGATTCTCAGTGTTCGGTCGGATTGGTGGGACAGAACTGACAAAGTAGAATTGAATACAATATGAATAAAATAGATAAAAACTAACCTTTAATAAATAATTGATTAAAATTAGTAGTTGATAGTTACGATGGGTAAACAACAAGTAAAAAACAGATAAAAAACAGATAAAAAACAGATAAAAAAAAAAAAAAAAGGGGGGAGGGACAAGTCACATCCATGCCCATCCTTAATAAAAAATAGGTAAAACCAATTGGAAACCAAGATGGTAAGACGGGGTAATAGTGGACTACCCAGGGAATAGAAAAAAAGGGGGGGGGGGAAGGGGGGGGGGGAGTTTAAAAGGCAAATATTTCGAGTCCATGATTGAGGCCTTTGGGTGCAAGACTGTTCAGGGAGAAAATCCACTGGGATTCGATCCTGGACATGGCTTTTATTAGGTTGTCCCCTCTCAAATTTGGTTTGACCTTTTGGATTCCCCAAAATACGATGCCCCTAGTAGATTTACCACGTCTTTCACTGAAATGCCGAGAAAGTGGGTGGCCCATGAAACCTTTTTGGATATTGATAAAATGTTCCTTGACCCGGACCATCAGGGGCCACTTGGTGCGGCCAACATAGAGTTTTTTACATGGGCACTCAATGGCGTATATAACCTTTGAGGTAGAGCACGTAATGTTGTCCCTGATGTTGTATTCATTCATGTCATCAGAGTCAGTAAAGGTAGAGCGGCATGTTTTCTGAAAGGATGTATGCCGGCACCCATAACACAATCCTCAAGGTGCGAATCCCGCCTTACTACTAGCAGGAATATCCGCCATTTGTTTGTACTTGGACACTTGTTTTGTGGTGGGAGCTAAAATGCTGCCCAGAGATTTTGCCTTCTTAAGTACAAATCTTGGTGCAGGTGGCAAAAGCTCCCCTATAATTTTGTCCCCTTGAAGCCCAGACCAGTGTTTATGGATAATAGACCTAAATTTGGTGTGCCCGGCATGGAATTGGGTAATGAATGGTAACTGGCGGATTTGGTCCTGAATATTCATTGGCTGATTAGTGGGTTTCACTCTGTGTAACAGAGCATCCCTGGGTATCTCCATGATGTCCTTCTTAGCTTGTTCCAATAGAGCACTGGGATAACCCTTGTCTAGAAATTGTTGAGTGAGAAAGGCAGTCCTTACTGTAGTCCTCCAAAGTGGTGCAGTTCCGTCTGATTCTTGTATACTGGCCCTTGGGAATGTTTATGAGCCAGACTGGTAAATGGCAACTGGTCATACCAATAAAACTATTGGAGTCCACCTCCTTACGATAACACTTAGTAAATATCTGTTCGCTCTCCACGTAAATGCTGAGATCCAGGAAATTAATGCTTGTTCGGCTGATTGTGGGTGTAAACTCCAGTCCAAAGGTATTGTTGTTTAGACCTGATATGAAAGAGTCCAGCTCGATCTTGGGGCCATTCCAGACAAAAAGCACGTCGTCAATGAAGCGACGCCAAAGGACCAGACCCGCACGAAGGTTGCCAGATGGAAAAATGTAGGACTCCTCCCACTTGGCCACAAATAGGTTGGCATAGGAGGGAGCAAACCGTGTGCCCATGGCAGTGCCACAGGTCTGCAGGAAAAAGTCACCTTCATACCAGAAATAATTATGCTGTAAAATAAATCGGACGCATTCTTCGATGAAGGTGACCTGGGTGTTCGGATATGTACCCAGGGTTTGAAGATACTGTCCTGCAATTTGGCAACCCATTTTTTGGTCGATCACTGTATATAGTGATTTTATGTCCAGGGTGCCTAGAAAATAGGTCAGTAATAGGTAAGTGGGGTCACTTCTCAGTTTTCTATAGGTGGTGGTGTCGCCTATGGAGAAAAAATCTGGGGGTCCAGCCACATTAGCCAGTGGAAGTATGTCCGGCAATCCATCCTTTGGACCTAACAGAAATACCATCCTCAGGAATGGACACAGACCCACCCTACCCAACAAAAATAAGGGTGCCAGTGTAACACGAAAACATCCAGCCAAGTCCAAGGTCCGCCCATTGGTGAACCAGGATTTTTTTCGGGTAAGGTCCACAAAACTAAGAGGGGCAGGAGGGGAAGGAAACTCTCCAAAACTAAAATAAATCCATTGATCAAGAACCCGCAGAAAATATTTAATCTAAGTTCACACAAGCTAACTAATAATGAGACATCCCTTTTACAAAAAGGGCTGAAATATGCACCCACCTCTATGGGGAAACCATTTTTTCTTTATATAAGTATGAAGAAATATTTGAGGAATTTAGCTTTAAAGAAATTTTTCCTCAAAAAGGAGAAATTACCCACAGGAAATAACAACCTCAATTCCGACTCTTATGTTCATACCACATTGTCTAATCCCTCTTCCTTTAACCCTATACATGAACAGTCGGAGGCATTTCTCACCTTTGACAAATTAGTCACGAACGATATCAGGAAACTAAAGAGAGTGAAGTCCAGATTCACTCCCTGCAATCTAACTAATGCTGAGAAAAAAGCAATCAAAGACATACAGAATAACAATAACATCGTCATTCGCCCTGCGGACAAGGGAGGGGGCATCATTATTATGGATCAGGTCACGTATCATGAAGAATCAGTTTGATTGCTCAGCGACACCACCACCTATAGAAAACTGAGCAGTGACCCCACACCTCAGTTTATCAATAAATTGAAATCTCTGTGCCTTAAAGGCCAATCCCTGGGCATATTGAATAAAAAGGAATTCGGTTTTGTATTCAATAAAGATCCAAGTCTAGCCATCTTCTACCATATCCCCAAGATCCATAAAAGTGCGACATGCCCCCCAGGTAGACCCATTATCTCGGGTATCAACAGCCTGACAGCAAATCTGTCCCGGTATGTGGACATGCACCTGCAGAAGTGCATGCAACTCATACCGGCCTACCTTAAGGATACGAGTCACATTCTTCGAATCCTGGAGGAAGTCAAATGGGAACCCAATTATTTTCTAGGCACCCTGGACATAAAATCACTATATACAGTGATTGACCAAAAAATGGGTTGCCAAATTGCAGGACAGTATCTTCAAACCCTGGGTACATATCCAAACACCCAGGTCACCTTCATCGAAGAATGCATCCGATTTATTTTACAGCATAATTATTTCTGGTATGAAGGTGACTTTTTCCTGCAGACCTGTGGCACTGCCATGGGCACACGGTTTGCTCCCACCTATGCCAACCTATTTGTGGCCAAGTGAAAGGAGTCCTACATTTTTCCATCTGGCAACCTTCGTGCGGGTCTGGTCCTTTGGCGTCGCTTCATTGACGACGTGTTTTTTGTCTGGAATGGCCCCAAGGTCGAGCTGGACTCTTTCATATCAGGTCTAAACAACAATACCTTTGGACTGGAGTTTACACCCACAATCAGCCGAACAAGCATTAATTTCCTGGATCTCAGCATTTACGTGGAGAGCGACCAGATATTTACTAAGTGTTATCGTAAGGAGGTGGACTCCAATAGTTTTATTGATATGACCAGTTGCCATTTACCAGTCTGGCTCATAAACATTCCCAAGGGCCAGTATACAAGAATCAGATGGAACTGCACCACTTTGGAGGACTACAGTAAGGACTCTGCCTTTCTCACTCAACAATTTCTAGACAAGGGTTATCCCAGTGCTCTATTGGAACAAGCTAAGAAGGACATCATGGAGATACCCAGGGATGCTCTGTTACACAGAGTGAAACCCACTAATCAGCCAATGAATATTCAGGACCAAATCCGCCAGTTACCATTCATTACCCAATTCCATGCCGGGCACACCAAATTTAGGTCTATTATCCATAAACACTGGTCTGGGCTTCAAGGGGACAAAATTATAGGGGAGCTTTTGCCACCTGCACCAAGATTTGTATTTAAGAAGGCAAAATCTCTGGGCAGCATTTTAGCTCCCACCACAAAACAAGTGTCCAAGTATAAACAAATGGCGGATATTCCTGCTAGTAGTAAGGCGGGATTTGCACCTTGCGGATTGTGTTATGGGTGCCGGCATACATCCTTTCAGAAAACATGCCGCTCTACCTTTACTGACTCTGATGACATGAATGAATACAACATCAGGGACAACATTACGTGCTCTACCTCAAAGGTTATATACGCCATTGAGTGCCCATGTAAAAAACTCTATGTTGGCCGCGCCAAGAGGCCCCTGATGGTCTGGGTCAAGGAACATTTTATCAATATCCAAAAAGGTTTCATGGGCCACCCACTTTCTCGGCATTTCAGTGAAAGACATGGTAAATATACTAGGGGCATCGTATTTTGGGGAATCCAAAAGGTCAAACCAAATTTGAGAGGGGGCAACCTAATAAAAGCCATGTCCAGGATCGAATCCCAATGGATTTTCTCCCTGAACAGTCTTGCACCCAAAGGCCTCAATCATGGGCTCGAAATATTTGCCTTTTAAACTTTCCCTCCCTCTCTTCCCCCTCCCCCCCCCCTTTTTTCTATTCCCTGGGTAGTCCACTATTACCCCGTCTCACCATCTTGGTTTCCAATTGGTTTTACCTATTTTTTATTAAGGATGGGCATGGATGTGACCTGTCCCTGCCCCTTTTTTTTTTTTTTTATCTGTTTTTTATCTGTTTTTTACTTGTTGTCTACCCATCGTAACTATCAACTACTAATTTTAATCAATTATTTATTAAAGGTTAGTTTTTATCTATTTTATTCATATTGTATTCACTTCTACTTTGTCAGTTCTGTCCCACCAATCCGACCGAACACTGAGAATCCAAACACAGAGAGGTTTTCCTGATACAGCTTGTATGCTCCCTGTCCTTTTATGATATACATCACTTTATTTAATTTATGGGGCACCCTCTCAATCGTCTCTGGCTGTATCTTATATCGCCAGGACGTCTGGCATCCTCATGTGTATCCATCTCAGCAGCGAGCCAAACGGGCGGGCCGTACATTTTGAGTGACAACCTGGGAGGTTAAATATCGGGGCACCTTCAGTGACTGGTAACCCTGATGAAGAAGGACGCCACTCCTTCGAAACGCGTCGGTCTTTTGGTCTCTGTGTTACCCCGTCCACAAGCTCCGTGACGTCACACGCTGAGCCCTGTGCCAGCGAGCTCCTCCCTCTGTCCTTTCCCGCTCGTATCCAGGGACGCTACCGGCCGGAGCTGTCCCTGGCTCTATGCAGCTTCCGCACTGCACGCTGCTCTGCGGTTGTTCTCCTCTGCTTGCCCGTTTGTCTGCCTGCACGCCCACCGGACGGATCCCACCATCTGAACCGGACCACAACCATCACTCCACACCGAGCCACAATGTCATCACGGTGAGTCCGTAATTTATCTACTGGTATTGGCTCTCTAGACACATTTGCATCCCTGGCTTTAGGTCCAGGTCTGTATCAGCGGAGGGCGGCCTGCTGTGGTCCGGTGTTGTGCTGGGGAGTACAGTATCTACCTATATTTACTGGTACGTTGTGCATGATTTGAGCAGAGTACTCTGATTTCATTTTGTTTCCTACTCAGTGTAGATTCCTACATGTTTCACTGTCACTGTAGCGCAGATCCAGTTGCTTTTATATTCATTGTTTCTTTTATTCGACAGTAGCAGCTCCTATCTGTCCTGGTTCCTGCGGCTCAGTGATTCTGGTGAGGTAGCGCTGGTGTATTCTTTTGTATTAGGTCTTGTAGGGTGTTCCCAGTATGCAAAGGTTAGCACATGGGCACCCAAGGTTTACTTGTGGGTAAAGCTACATTTGAATTGCCTGCCTTGTACAAATCTACAGAACAGTTGGTATAGCACAAATTGGTGACAATAATGGAAATTACTGAAATGAAGGTGGCCTGGCAAAGCGAATTACAATTGTTTTTACATTATGCAGATGGATGGATGCCTGCATATCTTTTACCAAGGGTAAAGATGGAATCAAGGTTAACTATATAATGATGCAACACAGATAAACCAGTTCAATGTTGGAAAACCTTGAGAACTAAAATTGTTTTGAATGTTATTATGTCAGTGTGACAGGGTCACTGGCACAGTGTAGGAGGGGAGATATGTGTCACTGCACATATTGCGTCAGTAATGTGAAACCATGATATTTTTCCTCCAGCACGCTCTGTGCTGAGAGAGTAAATTTAAAGTTGTATTGTTGTTCTGGTTTTATGTAGGCACCCATAGAGTGGGAGGGTGCGCACCATACCTCCTCCTGCAGAGCTGACACCGGCATGTGTACTAACAGGACCTGAGATAATGTCAAGGTCAGGTGATCATCACATGGTCTTGGTTAAAAAGCCTGTCTGGAGAGTCAATTGTTGTGACAAGGGAGAGGAAGAACTCCCACATGGCTCCAGGAGGAGCTGAGGACATTGTGTGGTTTCTGCGGGTGAAAGCCGCATAGATAGGACTCTCTTGCACTTTGTTTTGTTTTGTTTTCTGTTAAGCCAGGAAGGCTTTGCTTATTTTTCCTGAACGCTGCTTTGGTCTATGCTGAATATGATAAACCAGCAGTTAATCTACTACCAAAACATTCCTATGTTTACCATGAGTAGCAGCTCAGCGTGTCAGCCCTTCACAGTCACATACCTAAATATTGTTGCAGATCAAGTACAACCCTTTTTTGTGACAATATACACTAATCGCAATAGCATCCTTCAGTAAACTAGAATACTATGCACACCCATGCTTTGAAAATTGTTCAGGATTGTTTCGAAGAACGTAAAAAAAATTCTTAATCTTAACTTTGCCCCAAATTTCCCAGTACTACTCTACTGAGATTTCACATCACAATGTAATGTGAAAGGATTTAAACATAGATCTCGCTGCTATATAACACAGAACACCTCTAGAGGTCTTGTAAAGTTCATGTTTTGACAGGTCAAAGCTTTTTTCGCTGAAGTGGTTACTACTTAATATTAGACATGTGGTTGTAATGGTAGTGATGATCATTTTATGCACAGTACTCAACAGTGAAAGATAAAACAAAGTCTTCATGGTGTGAAAGTAAGGAACACATGCAAAATAAATGTGATGGCCCATTCTTTAAAAAAAATTGTCCTAGTTAGGCTCTTGCTGTTTTGCTTATTCCACTGTTGATCAAAGGGAAAAAAATGGAACTTCAAGCTAACGTAAGAAACTAAACTATTTGTAGAACTTTGTAACTGAAGAGAATAAAATATAGTAGTAAAACAGGTGCGATGACTGGTGAATAGTGTTGAGCATTCCAATACTGCAAATATCGGGTATCGGCCGATATTTGCTGTATCGGAATTCCGATATCGAGTTCCGATATTTTTGCGATATCGGGAATCGGAAGTGTGTGGTGCGTATGGTTCCCAGGGTCTGGAGGAGAGGAGACTCTCCTTCAGGCCCTGGGATCCATATTCATGTAAAAAATAAATAATAAAAATAAAAAATATTGATATACTCACCCCTCCGGCGGACCCTGGCTCTTAGCGGTGCCTCCATTCCTAAGATTGCAGGGAGTGAAGGACCTTCGATGACGTCGCGGCTTGTGATTGGTCGCGTGAGTGGTCACATGAGCGGTCACACAACCAATCACAAGCCGCAACATCATCAAAGGTCCTTTACGCTGCATTCTTAGGAACGGAGGCAGACGCTTGGACCGGTGAGAGCCGGGGCCATCTGAGGGGTGAGTATATCAATATTTTTTTTTTTATTCTTTATTTTATACATGAATATGGATCCCAGGGCCTGAAGGAGAGTTTCCTCTCCTTCAGACCCTGGGAACCATTCCGATATTTTGTGTCCCATTGATATGCATTGGTATCAGGCATCGGTATCGGCGATATCCGATATTTTTTGGATATCGGCCGATCCAATCCGATACCTTGGCATATCGGAAGGTATCGCTCAACACTACTGGTGAATTCTAGAACATTGGCTGTTTCTATGCCACATAGGCTCTTGTAGGTCATAACTTAGGTGCTTCCTAAGTATATTGAACTAATGTCAAAGAAATTGTAGAGTAAATTCACCGGGATCTTCTGCCTTTCCCAGTTTAAATTAAAGTATCACTCAAACTTCTACAAAACCATTGCTTAACAAGTTACTTTTAGAATTTGATACAGAATTCTTCCTTACCAATAAAGTTGAAATAAGATAAAATGAATGAAGCAAAAGCAAATAAGATTAGGTTGCATTCTGTAATAAGAGTAAACTAAATTCCAAAACTCAAATTAATCTTGAAATGTATGCTTTATAATATTACAGCAGGATTCTGAAGAAAATACATCATGTCCAAGCCTGTATGTACTGTAAAACAGAGCAAGCTAAACTGTTCCATATCTAGATTTTGTCAAATAAATGTCTACTCTAAAGTCCTTCTGATTTCAAATTACAGATGCAGAAAATTGAATGTCATACAAACAGTAAGATGATGTATTTTCTAAGTGTCGCAAAAAACTCTCAGCGGTAATGATCTTTACATGGGAAAAGACAAGCATCAATTATATAGTTTTATAATTTCTACTACCCCAATTAGACAACATAATTGCATTTCCATGAAAAATGCAAATGAGTCCATCCCTTCAAGGGTACTCAGAAATTATAATTGTATCATTTGTTGAAAGAAGTGTACAAAAATAAAATGCTATCTACTAGAATTCAAAAGTTTTAAATTCTAATATCAGATTTTACTGTCTCCATCATTGTATAAATTGTATTAAAATGGCTATTTGAAAAAATCCTAGGATTTCTTAGTGGTCAGTAACAAGCTGTATCTACTCAGTCTTTCAGTTCTTCATGATTGCTGAACTTAGCTTAAAAATAAGTATATAACAATTTTTTTCTTATCCAATTTTTCCTTTTCTTGTTTTCAGTCATTTTTTTCAGTTATGAAGAAAAATGCAATAAACATATGAATCCATTACTGAACCAAGCTGCTAATAAACCTCTTAATAAGACTTAATAAAACTCCACTTGTTCTTTCCCTTATTATTTTGCTATCTAGGGTGGGTAAGGTATTTACACAAAACTAATAGCAAAGCCAAAAAAGAGGACTAAAATCATCCAAAAATTCAAAAGAACTGCAGAAAAAAGGCAGCACCCTTTACCTGCCCAGGTCTTTGAACAAATGCACTACAGGATGCAGCCGGCCCATTTAGCAAGATTTTTGCAACACAGGTGCAAAATACTAAATAGACAGCCACTCCACATACCCATTAATGGAGGGGGTGACTGCTTAGTATACATTTGCGCAATAAAGGCCTGTATAGGACGCTGTTCACATAAAGGAAATGCATAGTGTCTGGTTCTCAGCCTATTAGTCACGCCTCTACTGTTCGATTAGGTGGGCTGGCCAGCACTCTCTCAATGCACCCCTGTATACAAGACCAAACATGCTGGGATTGGCTGCACCCTGAAAAATATAGTGCACAAAATACAGAGATATAGTGAGGTATTAGTTGATATTGTGGCCAAAATTCGCAAGCTTGTAACTCGCACCAAGGGTCCTCACACTTACGACAAAAAAGGACTAAAATCCTCCAAAAATTCTAAAAAACTGCAGAAAAAAGGCAGCGCTGCTGGCCTTCTCAAATCCACACCATGACTGCACAGAAAAAAAGTGTGACAAAACAAAATGCATTATGTGACAAAACTAAATTGGGCAATGGGAGGTGGCACACATGCTCACCAGTGATTGTGCAATTTAAAGGTCACTCTCAATGATTGCTGTTAAAAGCCCCCAGGGCTGCTCATACCACCTATGAAACCCTTCCATGACTTCATAAAAGAACACAATTTTAACTGTATACTGCAATATAGTAGTATTGTTCTACATAGAGCAACTGATCAAAATATATAAAAACAAAGTATCTCATAATAATTCACAATTCCTCCTACTTCGGGGGTGATGGTAGGCCCCTGCATCAGCCTGCATCTGCACTACAAATAAATATAGATGAACACAGTCTCAATTATCTGTGGTAACCTTCATGATATCACCACTAGTCACCGACTTTGCACTCAGAGCAGCTCACTCTCCTTTGATTTTCAGTCTGGACGGTCGCATTTTGGCAACGTCCAGGTTGAAAACCAATTATCGCAGATATACAGTAGATTATGGCATGGGACAGTATGTTGGACAGGTGAGGGATATTGTTGTTTTTTTTTTATAGGAGACAAGGGTTTCAATGGAATGGGTGTAATGTGAGTATAACTGTATTTTGCTATTTTTTAAATATATTTGTAAAACAATGTGCATTTTTATTTCAATTAAAATACTTTATTCTGGGTGTTTTTTACTGACCATAAAGCTATTGGTTTATTAATCGACAGGCATCTTATAGATACCTCTGCATTACTAACCTGTGGGTTTGATGTCACCTGAAAAAATAAAAGTGACATGAAGCCAAACAAATATGAACCCCACTTGCCACTTCCACAGATCAAGTGGGAAGAGCAGAGCAAAGCTCCAAAATTGGTGCATCTAATATATTGCCTTTTCTGGTGCTGCTGCTGGCTGCTATTTCTAGGCTGGAGGAGGGCACTATCCATGGTCCCTTACCAGCCTGAGAATACCAGCCACCAGCTGACTGCCTTAGCTTGGCTGGTTATCAAAATGAGGGGTGACCCCATGCCTTTTTTTAATTAGGTATTTAACCCCTTTCTGACATTAGACGTACTATCCCGTCGAGGTGGGGTGGGCCCGTATGACCACCGATGGGATAGTACATCACATGCGATTGGCTGATTGCGGCCTGGTGTCAGCTGACTATCGCAGCTGACATCCAGCACTTTGTGCCAGGAGCGGTCATGGACCGCCCCCGGCACATTAACCCCCGGCACACTGCGATCAAACATGATCGCAGTGTTCCAGCGGTATAGGGAAGCATCGCGCAGGGAGGGGCTCCCTGCATGCTTCCCTGAGACCCCCAGAGCAATGCAACGTGATCGCATTGCTCCGAGGGTCTCTTACCTCCTCCTCCCTGCAGCAGGCCCGGATCCAAAATGGCCGCTGCATCTGGGTCCTGCAGGGAGGTGGCTTCACAGTGCCTGCTCAGGGCAGGCGCCGGGAAGCCTGGAGCTTTGCATGTAAGATCGCCAATCTGACACAGTTCACAGCAAAGTGTCAGATCAGCGATCTTACACTATAACATGATGCCCCCTGGGGCAATGTTATAGTGCAAAAAAATAAATATTCACATGTGTAAAAAAAATAAAAAAAAAATTCCAACGAAAAAAAAATATATATATTGTTCCTATAAATACATTTCTTTATCTAAATAAAAAAACAATAAAAATACACACATTTAGTATCGCTGCATCCGTAACGACCCGACCTATAAAACTGTCCCACTAGTTAACCCCATACTGCCAAACAAAAAGTGGAATAACACGCGATCAAAAAGACGGATGTAAATAACCATGATACCGCTGAAAACGTCATCTTGCCTTGCAAAAAACGAGGTGCCATACAGCATCATCAAAGAAAAAATAAAAAAGTTATAGTCCTCAGAATAAAGCGATGCAAAAATAATTATTTTTTCTATAAAATAGTTTTTATCGTATAAAAGCGCCAAAACATAAAAAAAATATATAAATGAAGTATTGCTGTAATCGTACTGACCCGAAGAATAAAACTGCTTTATCCATTTTACCAAACGTGGAATGGTATAAATGCCTCCTCCAAAAGAAATTCATGAATAGCTGGTTTTTGGTCATTCTGCCTCAAAAAAATCGGAATAAAAAGCGATAAAAAAAGTCACATGCCCGAAAATGTTACCAATAAAAACATCAACTCGTCCCACAAAAAACAAGACCTCACATGACTCTGTGGACCAAAATATGGAATAATTATAGCTCTCAAAATGTGGTAACGCAAAAACTATTTTTTGCAATAAACAGCATCTTTCAGTGTGTGCTGCCAATCATAAAAATCCGCTAAAAAACCCACTATAAAAGTAAATTAAACCCCCCTTCATCACCCCCTTAATTAGGGAAAAATTTAAAAATTAAAAAAAAAATATTTATTTCCATTTTCCCATTAGGGTTAGGGTTAGGGCTAGGATTAGGGTTAGGAATAGGGTTAGGGCTAGGGTAAGGGTTAGGGTTAGGGCTAGGGTTAGGGTTAGGGCTAAGGTTAGGGATAGGGCTAGGGTTAGGGTTAGGGTTAAGGCTACAGTACGGGTTGGGGCTAAAGTTAGGGTTTGGATTACATTTACGGTTGGGAATAGGGTTGGAATTAGGGTTAGGGGTGTGTCAGGGTTAGGAGTGTGGTTAGGGTTACCATTGGGATTAGGGTTAGGGATATGTTTGGATTAGGGTTTCAGTTATAATTGGGGGGTTTCCACTGTTTAGGCACATCAGGGGCTCTCCAAACGCGACATGGCGTCCGATCTCAATTCCAGCCATTTCTGTGTTGAAAAAGTAAAACAGTGCTCCTTCCCTTCCGAGCTCTCCCGTGCGCCCAAACAGGGGTTTACCCCAACATATGGGGTATCAGTGTACTCAGGACACATTGGACAACAACTTTTGGGGTCCAATTTCTCCTGTTATTTCTCCTGTTACCCTTGGGAAAATACAAAACTGGGGGCTAAAAAATAATTTTTGTGGAAAAAAAAGATTTTTTATTTTCACGGCTCTGCGTTATAAACTGTAGTGAAACACTTGGGGGTTCAAAGTTCTCACATCACATCTAGATAAGTTCCTTAGGGGGTCTAGTTTCCAATATGGGGTCACTTGTGGGGGGTTTCTACTGTTTAGGTACTTTAGGCGCTCTGCAAACACAATGTGACGCCTGCAGACCAATCCATCTAAGTCTGCATTCCAAATGACGCTCCTTCCCTTCCAAGCTCTGCCATGCGCTCAAACGGTGGTTCCCCCCACATATGTGGTATCAGCATACTCAGGACAAATTGGACAACAACTTTTGGTGTCCAATTTCAACTGTTACCCTTGGAAAAATACAAAACTGGGGGCTAAAAAATAATTTTTGTGGAAAAAAAAGGATTTTTTATTTTCACGGCTCTGCGTTATAAGCTGTAGTGAAACACTTGGGGGTTCAAAGCTCTCACAACACATCTAGATGAGTTCCTTAGGGGGTCTACTTTCCAAAATGGTGTCATTTGTGGGGGGTTTCAATATTTGGGCACATCAGTTGGTCTCCAAACGCAACATGGCGTCCCATCTCAATTCCTGTCAATTTTGCATTGAAAAGTCAAATGGCGCTCCTTCCCTTCTGAGCTGTCCCATGTGCCCAAACAGTGGTTTCCCCCCACATATGGGGTATCAGCGTACTCAGGACAAATTGTACAATAACTTTTGTGGTCCAATTTATTTTCTTACCCTTGCAAAAATAAAAAATTGGGGGCAAAAATTCATTTTTGTGAAAAAATATGATTTTTTATTTTTACGGCTCTGCATTATAAACTTCTGTGTATCACTTAATGGGTCAAAGTGCTCACCACACATCTAGATAAGTTCCTTAGGGGGTCTACTTTCCAAAATGGTGTCATTTGTGGGGGGTTTCAATGTTTAGGCACCTCAGGGGCTCTCCAAACGCAACATGGCGTCCCATCTAAATTCCAGTCAATTTTGCATTGAAAAGTCAAATGGTGCTCCTTCACTTCCGAGCTCTGCCATGCACACAAACAATGGTTTACCTCCACATATGGGGTATCGGCATACTCAGGACAAATTGTACAACAACTTTTGCAGTCCATGTTCTCCTGTTACCCTTGGTAAAATAAAACAAATTGGAGCTGAATTAAATTTTTTGTAAAAAAAAATTAAATGTTCATTTTTTTTTTAAACATTCCAAAAATTCCTGTAAAACACCTGAAGGGTTATTAAACTTCTTGAATGTGGTTTTGAGCACCTTGAGGGGTGCAGTTTTCAGAATGGTGTCACACTTGAATATTTTCTATCAAATAGACCCCTGAAAATGACTTCAAATGAGATGTGGTCCCTAAAAAAATGGTGTTGTAAAAATGAGAAATTGCTGGTCAAATTTTAACCCTTATAACTCCCTAACAAAAAAAAGTTGGTTCCAAAATTGTGCTGATGTAAAGTAGACATGTGGGAAATGTTACGTATTAAGTATTTTGTGTGACATATCTCTGTGATTTAATTGCATAAAATTTCAAATTTGGAAAATTGCAAAATTTTCACCAAATTTACATTTTTTTCACAAATAAATGCAGGTAATATCAAAGAAATTTTACCACTATCATGAAGTACAATATGTCATGAGAAAACAATGTCAGAATCCCCGGGATCCGTTGAAGCGTTCCAGAGTTATAACCTCATAAAGGGACAGTGGTCAGAATTGTAAAAATTGGCCTGGTCATTAACGTGCAAACCACCCTTGAAGGTAAAGGGGTTAAATAATTAAAATAAACGCCTTGGGTACCACTCTATTCTAGATAACCAACCATGACAAGGTTGACAGCTGAGGGTAGCAGCCCACAGCTGTCAGTTTTACCTTGCTAGTTATCAATAATAATACAGACTTTACTTCATTTTTTTAAACTTATTTATAGCACAGGCACCAACTGATGAATACTCTTATCAGCGGCGCTGTTATCAGCGACAGCAGGTATTGGCTGATGGGAATAGTACTCACATCAGCTGATGCCTCTGAGATGGGCAGTAAACTTTTTACCGCCGGTCTCAGCTGTGGGCTCAGCTGACAGTGTGGTAAACGCAGCACTCGGACCATTGGTAATAATCTTACTGCCGATCAAAACCGCCTGTTTTTCTCATGCAAATGACAGTGGAGGAAACACCTGATGTTAGGGGTGCCAAACCCAAACAGTAACACCGACTTCCTGGAGAAGTCCGTGTTTGGGATCCAAGTCCAAACAGTAGGTGTTCGGTACAAACCCCGAACTTTATTGCTCAGGCTCACCCATCACTACATATGAAGCCTAACTGAGTTCTGATGCTGGGAAAGCTCAAGAGGACATACTTGGTGCTCAGAGGTGCAGGCGAGGGACTAGGGCATGAGACAAGTGATTGCAAGGTACTTTTTGCAGTCTAGCAAAATGCAAAAACATCAGATTAGAAGAATTAAATTTGTCTTTAACAGATTCAGTAATCTACAAAATATACAGAAATATTTCCTTGTTTTTGTCATACATCAGTATTAATGTATGTTAGATCTATAATCCTACATCCGTACATTCTGTGGCTTCTTTGATTACTAAATCAAATGGTAAAACTGGAGAGACAAAAAGTGCAAATAGGGTCTTATTTGAAAACCAAGTAGTATAAAATATTATAGATATGCTCACCTAATGGGGTTGTGACACTCACAACTCCTATAGATGCATTTAAAAGCTTCTGCAGGAACACCAATAAGATACAGTGGTTCAGAGTTTGCCCTGCCCAAGGTTCAAAGGTTTGATCATTGTGGCTTGGCCCTAATGAAGATGTTTGAAAACCTTGAAACGCGTTGACATAAACTGCATTCATGCTTTACCTTTGTGTGTGAGTGTACCTTTCAACCTTGGGCCATTTGGACCCTGAATCATCGTTTTCCTCATTCTTTGACAAGTACACATGGGGATAAAAACAAAACTCTACATTCTAACAGTTTAAATTTCTACTTTAGAGTTTCCATTCTCTTTTTAAAAATCAAAGGTTGGAAAATACTTATAAAATAAAATAAGAATTGCTGCTTTGCAATAAATCATAGGATTGCATACAGATTTTAATTTCCCATGTGAATATTCATTCAGTTTGAATTGTTAACCCTATAATGCATGACATCACAAATCTACACTTTTACGTAACGGTGGCCTTTTAGGCCGTGCAAATCATATGGAGAAACTCACATAAATAACTTTTACAAGTTTATTGAGTGTCTTCGGGGCAGAAAATGCTTGGAGGTTGGTCAACTCACTTTTTTTGACTATTTGGCATTTTGGAAATCTGAAACAGTTATGAAATGCTCAAAAGACTAAACATATGAACAGCAGCTTAATGTTACAGAAAAATGCAGATGTTCAAGTGGACCCGACTGAAAAAGATGCACAATCATAGAAACTGAGATCCATTCCAGGGTCCTAATCTAACAAAGCAGCATCATCCGCATGGAGCTTTTGTGTTACCTTTCCTACCGCAAATTTACTTGAATGTTTCTATTTTTTCATTTCCAGAAAAGGTTAAAAAACAAGCATAAAAAAACTTCCAAAAGGCCTAAAATAAGCTTGTCTTAAAGGGGTTATGCAGTCATTTCTTAAAGGTTGTCCGTTGTTTTAAAAGAGGTATTGGTTTAGTATGGAATAATGTAGTTATATATAGTCTCTGCTTTACCATTATTTTGAGCTGTATTGTACGGTCATTGTTTAATTTTGCAGCTTTTGCTTGAGTCTTAGTATATTTTACATATCTATGTACAATTGATGGTCCAATCATAGAAATCCACTTACTTTCACTCATATGTCTTTGATTAATGAAAGTTTTTCCGTTACTTGCTGTAACCTACATTTTGCTTAATGCCAGTGAATACAGCAATAAATCAATATGATGGTTCCATCACTCATGATAATATTTTATGCAGTTTGTCCTCAAGGAATATCTTGTGAAAAACCTTGTCTTCATCTCAAGGAGATCACTTGTGAAAGGTCCTCATATAAATTCATAATGCATTTGTGGATATTCACAAAATGTATTACAACCCACCATCTCAGCAAAATCAATGTGTAGGTTTCACTCCTTATATGCTTTATGAAATAAACAGATTCAATTGAACAAAATGTAATAAATTTAATAGTTAACCATTTATACATGCCTAGAGGTAATCGTAGAATTTAAGAGATAAATGGCACATGCTTGGATGTTTGATCTAATAGTATAAAGCACAAGATGCTGTGTCAATTGTATAATTTTCTAGAATACATACTGTACATGTGCATGATCAACTGACTTTTCATTAAAAATGCCCTAAAAGAAATTTTTTTTAATAGATACATTTTTGATTTAGCTTGTATTACACATTGGCCATTTAAAAGGGTTATTCAGAGCCACACGCCTTACTTCCAGGAGTTGAGAGGCATTACAGATGTTGAGCTGATGGCCCCCTACAAGGAATCAGCTGGCCTTGTGAACTTGTCCTACATAAATGTAGCACAAATGCATACTTGAAACCTGACAAGTGGCCATCAACAGCTCCAAATGTAGAAGTGAAAAGTACTAAATAACTCTTCGAGGACTAGCCTTTTAGTAACTTTCCTAATTTTGAAATACAGTGACATTTGAATGCTTCAAGATTTCATCAAACGTAACAAATTAATCAGGAGATAAAAATAAATCATGCTATTTCTTTATGATATGTGTATGATCATATATAGGAGCTTCTTGTTAGAGCCATTTAAAGTTTAAGTTTACTTATTAAAGTGACCTTTTTCCCTGGGACTGAAAAGTGACTACATATTTATCAAGCATTTTACCTGCTGCTCTCTGTTTGTCTCACTTTGACTTTTCTGCTCAGAATGGCATTCCTTTTCTCCTACTGCAGTGGAATACAGAATGCGGTGGTAAACCTAAACCAGTTATACTGCCTTTCTTAGTTTAAACTTACCACTTCACTCCCCATGTCACTATGGAGGTCATCTTAAATTCACGAAGAGCAAAATTCCAACATGTGCAGAAGAGGCAATTTGAGGCCAAAAGAGGAGATAAGTAAAGTGGCTATACATCTGTCCCTGCATTGAGGTTTACTTTAAAGAGAAACTGAGAGCTGCTTTTGCCCCTCTAAACCGCCAGCGTGTATGTATAGCAACTAGTGATGGGCGAATCCATGGATGGTTAGGTCATGTGGCTTCGGCCGATCATTTATAAAGAGTTTGGATCAGTTATAAGAACAGTACTCAAACTTGAACCCAAACCCAGACCCCATTCGAATAGGGGAGCCCAAAAATCCATGGTTTGCCACATTGTCATTTGAGTAACAGCGGTTCAAACACGGGCTCCGATTGGTGGTAAGATTGTTACTACAGGGCAGAGAGCCGTGGTTCCCACACTGTCAGCTGACAATATGTGAGCCAGCAGCTGTGACTGACAGTATGAGTGTACTACTCTCATCATCCTACACCAGCTGTCACTGATCGCAGAGAGCTGGTGAGGCTGATGAGAATATTCATTAGACATGTGCTATAAATAAATAAATTGAAAAAATGATGTAGGGTCTCTTGTATTTTTGATATCCAGTGCAGGCAACACCGACAGCTGTGGGCTGAAGCTACCAGCTGTCAGCTTTGTCATGGCTGGTTATCAAGAATAGATTGGCTGTTTTTTTTAATTATTTAAATAACTAATTTGAAAAAACAGCCTGGTGTTTCCCTGATCTTTGGCAACCATCCAGTCAAGCTAAAGTAGACAGCTGGGGCTGGTATTTTCAGACTGGGAAGGGGTCATGGATATTGGCCCTCTCCAGCCTAAAAATAGTAGACTGCAGCTATCTCAGAAAAGGGCCATCTATTAGATGCTTCAATTCTGGCACTATTCACAGCTTCTCCCACTTGCCCTGTGGCTGGAAAAATTGGGGTAATAGGTTTGGGGTTGATGTCACCTGTTTTATGGCCACTGTAATCAATCCCAGGGGTCAGTAAAGGAGAGGCATCTTTGAAAAAAATCCATGCCTGAATAACGTCCTTTAGTTGAAATAAATACATTGACACCTTTATTTGAAATGAAAATAAAAATGCTAAGTTATATACAAATTTTTACCTAATCAATTGATGCCCATGTCTCCTGTAAAAGATTAAAAATAATAAAGCAGCGTTTTCCTCACTTTGTCCAATGAGAAGATAATCCACTGAAGCCCATGTACCCTGAAAAAGGAAAAAAATCTAAAACATTGTATTCCTCACCTGTCCTATGATAATCCATCCATGATTTTGAAAGCGGTCACATCATTGATGCGACTACTATCCACTCCAGCTAGCTCACACTGAGATGCGAGCATGAGAACGCTCCTGCAGTGTGTAGCGATGACATGAGAAAGGTAGCCGGAGTATATAGCTGATGAAACCCAGTCACCTCACCTATAGCTCAGCTTGCTGCATAACAACTTTCATCTGACAGCGTGGGAACCGCAGCACTCTGACCGGCGCTAGCTGGCTTACCGATGATCAGAGCCGCCCGTGTTTATCATGCTGTCACACAGATGACAGCATGGGAAACATGCGATATTCAGGCTGCTGAACTCGAACAGTAACACAGACTTCCTCTATGCTCATCACTAATGGCAACTTTTCCTTGCGTTCTATCAAGTGATATTCCCTGGGAATGATCAGTGAAGCTGTGTGTACATATCCATAATTATCTGAGCTCTGTGCATGGCAAAAAAGTAAGCAGTAAGGCTAGCTTCACACTAGCATTCTGCAGGGCTGCAGAGGGCTGCGGACTTTCTCCATTAAGCCCCGCCCACTGCTGAGCCTTTTCCTTCAGCTCTGCCTACGTCAGCTGTTATGATCTGGTGACCTTGGAGCCGCATGAAACTTTCTCTGGAGTCAGTGGAACCTGTACTGACCGCAAATCCTGAACTAACACCGCAACTAGAAGTAGCCGTAGGGTGTGCCTAACAAGCCCTAGACACCTCGACACAGCCGGAGGACTAAATACCCCTATAGATGGAAATAGGAATGCTACCTTGCTTCAGAGCAGACCCCCAAAGGATAGACAGCCCCCCATGAATAATGACTGTGAGTAGGAGTAGGAGAAGAATAGACACACGCAGGTAGAAAACAGGATTTAGCAAAAGAGGCCACTCTAGCTAAATAGGAAAGGATAGGACAGATTACTAGGCGGTCAGTATTAAAACCCTTCCAAAAATATCCACAGCAGATAATACAAAAAGTTCCACAATCTAACTAAAGACATGGAATGTATATCTGCCACTCCAGAGAATCCAACAAGACTGAGAAAATACTGACACAATCTAAGCTGGACAAGAAAACACAAAGAATAACACTGAATTGTGAAGCACATAGCATGTGTGCCACAGGAAAAAAAAACAGACACTTATCTTTGCTGATTTGGCAGAAAGGCAGGAGGAACCAAGCAGAGGTCCAACACCTCCCAACAACAATTGACAACTGGCAAGGACTAATGAATCCTGCACACCTAAATACCCCAGTCAGAACTGCAATCAGCACATACACCTGACCAGGACTGCAACTCAGGGGCAACTGCATTACCACCTACAACCACCGGAGGGAGCCCAAAAGCAGAATTCATAACAGTACCCCCCCTTGAGGAGGGGTCACCGAACCCTCACCAGAGCCCCCAGGCCGATCAGGACGAGCCAGATGAAAAGCATGAACCAAATCAGCAGCATGGACATCAGAAGCAAAAACCCAAGAATTATCCTCCTGGCCATAACCCTTCCATTTGACAAGGTACTGAAGCCTCCGCCTCGAAAAACGAGAATCCAAAATCTTCTCAACCACATACTCCAACTCCCCATCAACCAAAACAGGGGCCGGAGGATCAACAGAGGGAACAACGGGCACCACGTATTTCCGCAATAAAGATCTATGGAAGACATTATGGATAGCAAAAGAGGCCAGAAGCGCCAATCGAAAAGACACCGGATTAATAATCTCAGAAATCCTATAAGGACCAATAAACCGAGGCTTAAACTTAGGGGAAGAGACCTTCATAGGAACATGACGGGAAGACAACCAAACCAAATCCCCAACCCGAAGCTGGGAACAACACACCGACGACGGTTAGCAAAACGTTGAGCCTCCTCCTGAGACAACACCAAATTGTCCACCACATGAGCCCAAATCTGCTGCAACCTGTCAACCACAGAATCCACACCAGGACAGTCAGAAGGCTCAACCTGCCCAGAAGAAAAACGAGGATGAAAACCAAAATTACAAAAAAAAGGCGAAACCAAAGTAGCCGAACTAGCCCGATTATTACGTGCAAACTCGGCCAATGGCAAAAAGGCCACCCAATCATCCTGATCGGCAGACACAAAGCATCTCAAATAAGTCTCCAAAGTCTGATTAGTTCGCTCGGTCTGGCCATTTGTCTGAGGATGAAATGCAGAAGAAAAAGTCAAATCTGTTGTGAAATTGGATTTTGGGCTCCCCCGGTGGCCACTGGTGGAATTGAACTTGTGTGCATCATCCCCTCTGTTCACCTGTTCCCATCAGGATGTGGGAGTCGCTATTTAACCTTGCTCCTCTGTCACTTCCATGCCGGTCAACATTGTAATCAGAAGCCTTTCTGTGCATGTTCCTGCTACCAGACAACTTCCAGCTAAGTCGGACTTTTGTCCTTGTTTGTTTTTTGCATTTTGTTCCAGTTCACAGCTGCAGTTTCGTTTCTGTGTCTGGAAAGCTCTTGTGATCTGAAATTGCCACTCTGATGTTATGAGTTAATACTAGAGTCTTAAAGTAATTTCAGGATGGTGTATTGATAGGGTTTTCAGCTGACCATGAAAGTACCCTTTCTGTCTTCCTGCTATCTAGTAAGCGGACCTCGATTTTGCTAAACCTATTTTCATACTACGTTTGTCATTTTCATCTTAAATCACCGCCAATATATGTGGGGGCCTCTGTCTGCCTTTCGGGGAAATTTCTCTAGAGGTGAGCCAGGACTATATTTTCCTCTGCCAGGATTAGTTAGTCCTCCGGCCGGCGCTGGGCGTCTAGGGATAAAACGCAGGCTACGCTACCCGGCTACTGTTAGTTGTGCGGCAGGTTTAGTTCATGGTCAGTTTAAGTTTCCATCCTTCCAAGAGCTAGTTCCTATGTATGCTGGGCTATGTTCTCTTGCCATTGAGAACCATAACACAAATCAATGCCCAGCCTAGCACAAAAGGCCCGCCAAAACCTAGAAACAAACTGGGAACCTCTGTCGGACACAATATTCTCCGGAATACCATGCAAACGAACCACAATCTGAAAAAACAACGGAACCAACTCTGAAGAGGAAGGCAATTTAGGCAAAGGCACCAAATAAACCATCTTAGAAAACCGGTCACAAACAACCCAGATAACCGACATCCTCTGGGAAACCGGAAGATCAGAAATAAAATCCATAGAAATATGCGTCCAGGGCCTCTCAGGGACCGGCAATGGCAAAAGTAACCCACTAGCACGGGAACAACAAGGCTTGGCCCGCGCACAAGTCCCACAGGACTGCACAAAAGAACGCACATCACGTGACAATGAAGGCCACCAAAAGGACCTACCAACCAAATCTCTGGTACCAAAAATACCAGGATGACCAGCCAACACAGAACAGTGAACCTCAGAAATCACTCTACTAGTCCATCTGTCAGGAACAAACAATTTCCCCACAGGACAGCGGTCAGGTCTATCAGCCTGAAATTCCTTAAGAACCCACCGTAAATCAGGGGAAATGGCAGAAAGGACCACCCCTTCTTTCAGAATGCCGACCGGTTCAAGGACCTCAGGAGAATCAGGCAAAAAACTCCTAGAAAGGGCATCAGCCTTAATATTCTTAGAACCCGGAAGATACGAAACCACAAAATCAAAACGGGAAAAAAACAAGGACCATCGAGCCTGTCTAGGACTCAGCCGTTTGGCAGACTTACATAGTTACATAGTTACATAGTTATTAAGGTTGAAGGAAGACTGTAAGTCCATCTAGTTCAACCCATAGCCTAACCTAACATGCCCTAACATGTTGATCCAGGGGAAGGCAAAAAAACCCCATGTGGCAAAGAGTAACTCCACCATGGGGAAAAAAATTCCTTCCCGACTCCACATACGGCAATCAGACTAGTTCCCTGGATCAACGCCTTATCAAGGAATCTAGTGTATATACCCTGTAACATTATACTTTTCCAGAAAGGTATCCAGTCCCCTCTTAAATTTAATTAATGAATCACTCATTACAACATCTTAAGGCAGAGAGTTCCATAGTCTCACTGCTCTTACAGTAAAGAATCCGTGTCTGTTATTATGCTTAAACCTTCTTTCCTCCAGACGTAGCGGATGCCCCCTTGTCCCTGTCACCGGTCTATGATTAAAAAGATCATCAGAAAGGTCTTTGTACTGTCCCCTTATATATTTATACATTAAAATAAGATCACCCCTTAGTCTTCGTTTTTCCAAACTAAATAGCCCCAAGTGTAATAACCTATCTTGGTATTGCAGACCCCCCAGTCCTCTAATAACTTTGGTCGCTCTTCTCTGCACCCGCTCCAGTTCAGCTATGTCTTTCTTATACACCGGAGACCAGAACTGTGCACAGTATTCTAAGTGTGGTCGAACTAATGACTTGTATAGAGGTAAAATTATGTTCTCCTCATGAGCATCTATGCCTCTTTTAATACATCCCATTATTTTATTTGCCTTTGTAGCAGCTGCCTGACACTGGCCACTGAATATGAGTTTGTCATCCACCCATACACCCAGGTCTTTTTCATTGACGGTTTTGCCCAGAGTTTTAGAATTAAGCACATAGTTATACATCTTATTACTTCTACCCAAGTGCATGACCTTACATTTATCACCATTAAAGCTCATTTGCCATTTATCAGCCCAAGCTTCTAGTTTACATAAATCATCCTGTAATATAAAATTGTCCTCCCCTGTATTGATTACCCTGCAGAGTTTAGTGTCATCTGCAAATATTGAAATTCTACTCTGAATGCCCCCTACAAGGTCATTAATAAATATGTTAAAAAGAAGAGGGCCCAATACTGACCCCTGTGGTACCCCACTGCTAACCGTGACCCAGTCCGAGTGTGCTCCATTAATAACCACCCTTTGTTTCCTATCCCTGAGCCAGCTCTCAACCCACTTACACATATTTTCCCCTATCCCCATTACTCTCATTTTATGTAACAACCTTTTGTGTGGCACCGTATCAAAAGCTTTGGAAAAGTCCATATATACTACGTCCACTGGGTTCCCTTGGTCCAGTCCTGAACTTACCTCTTCATAGAAGCTGATCAAATTAGTCTGACATGAATGGTCCCTAGTAAACCCGTGCTGATACTGGGTCATGAGGTTATTCCTCTTCAGATACTCCAGCATAGCATCCCTTAGAATGCCCTCCAGGATTTTACCCACAGTAGAGGTTAAACTTACTGGCCTATAATTACCGAGTTCAGTTTTTGCCCCTTTTTTGAATATTGGCACCACATTTGCTATACGCCAGTCCTGTGGTACAGACCCTGTTATTATGGAGTCTTTAAAGATTAAAAATAATGGTCTATCAATGACTGTACTTAGTTCCTGCAGTACTCGGGGGTGTATCCCATCCGGGCCCGGAGATTTGTCAATTTTAGTTATTTTTAGACGCCGCTGTACTTCCTGCTGGGTTAAGCAGGTGACATTTAATGGGGAATTTTTATCACTAGTCATTTTGTCTGCCATGGGATTTTCTTTTGTAAATACTGATGAAAAAAAGTCATTTAGCATATTGGCTTTTTCCTCATCCTCATCCACCATTTCACCCAGACTATTTTTAAGGGGGCCAACACTGTCATTTTTTAGTTTCTTACTATTTATATAGTTAAAGAATATTTTGGGATTATTTTTACTCTCTCTGGCAATGAGTCTCTCTGTCTCAATCTTTGCTGCCTTGATTTGCTTTTTACAGAATGTATTTAATTTTCTGTATTTATTTAATGCCTCCTCACTACCTACTTCCTTTAATTCTCTAAATGCTTTCTTTTTGTCCCTTATTGCGCCCCTTACAGCTCTATTTAGCCATATTGGTTTCCTCCTATTTCTAGTATGTTTATTCCCATACGGTATATACTGTGCACAGGCCCTATCCAGGATGCTAATAAATGTCTCCCATTTTCTTTGTGTATTTTTGTGTCTCAGGATATCGTCCCAGTTAATTGCACCAAGATCCTCTCTCATCCGTTGGAAATTTGCCCTCCTGAAGTTTAGTGTCCTTGTCACCCCCCTACTACCCATCTTATTAAAGGTTAAAGGAAAACTTATTATTTTGTGTTCACTATTCCCCAAGTGACCCCCAACCCTTATATTTGATATGCAGTCTGGCCTGTTGGTTAATATTAGGTCTAGCAGTGCCCCCCTCCTTGTTGGGTCCTGAACCAGTTGTGAAAGGTAATTGTCTCTCATAGTTGCCAAAAACCGATTACCTTTGCTGGAACTGCAGGTTTCTGTTCCCCAATCTATTTCAGGGTAGTTGAAGTCCCCCATAATAATGACTTCTCCTTGAGTCGCAGCTTCATCTATTTGCTTTATGAGGATATTCTCCATTGCTTCCATTATTTTTGGAGATTTATAACAAATCCCTATCAGTAATTTATTATTTTTTCCCCCTCCCCTTATCTCCACCCACAGGGACTCTACATTTTCATTAAATTCACCTATATTATCACGCAGGATGGGTTTTAAGGAAGATTTTACATATAGACACACCCCTCCCCCTCGCTTATCTGTACGGTCATTTCTGAACAGGCTATAGCCCTGCAAGTTAACAGCCCAGTCATGGCTCTCATCCAGCCACGTCTCAGATATCCCCACCATGTCATAATTATGTTCCAACAACATTAGTTCTAATTCATCCATTTTGTTGGCGAGGCTTCTGGCATTAGTATACATGCACTTGATGTTACTCTCTGTACCTCTATTCTTTCTTAAATTACTAACTGTTCTAACCCCACCCCCCATGCCACCGCCACCCCCAACTTCCTTATTTGTGCCCAGGTCTCTATCTGCACTATCTTCCCCTCCTATAAAATGAATACCCTCCCCCCCAATCCCTAGTTTAAACACTCCTCCAACCTTCTAACCATTTTCTCCCCCAGCACAGCTGCCCCTTCCCCATTGAGGTGCAGCCCGTCCCTAGCGTAGAGCTTGTAGCCAACTGAGAAGTCGGCCCAGTTCTGAAGGAACCCAAACCCCTCCTTCCTACACCAATTCTTGAGCCACTTATTAACCTCCCTGATCTCCCGTTGCCTCTCTGGCGTGGCACGTGGTACAGGCAGTATTTCGGAAAATACCACGTTGGAGGTCCTTGCTTTCAGCTTGCAGCCTAATTCCCTGAAATCATCTTTAAGGACCTTCCACCTACCTCTAACTTTGTCATTTGTGCCAATGTGCACCATGACCGCTGGGTCCTCACCAGCCCCTCCCAGTAATCTATCCACCCGATCAGCGATGTGTCAGACTCGAGCGCCAGGTAGGCAGCACACCGTCCGACGATCCCTGTCTTTGTGACAGATTGCCCTATCTGTTCCCCTAATAATTGAGTCCCCCACTACCAGCACCTGTCTGGCCTGCCCTGCTCTCCTATTTCCCTCCTTACTGGAGCAGTCACTCCTCCGGCTTTCAGAGGAAATCAAATTCTTATGATCGGTCAGGACCACAATACAGTGCTTAGCTCCCTCAAGCCAATGTCGCCACTCCTCAAACGCCCACTTCATAGCCAACAACTCCCGATTGCCGACATCATAATTGCATTCAGCAGGCGAAAACTTGCGGGAGAAGAAGGCACACGGTTTCATCAAAGAACCAACAGAATCCCTCTGAGACAAAACGGCCCCTGCCCCAATCTCAGAAGCATCAATCTCAACCTGAAACGGAAGAGAAACATCTGGTTGGCGCAACACCGGAGCAGAAGTAAATCGGCGTTTAAGCTCCTGAAAGGCAGAGACAGCCGCAGAGGACCAATTCGCCACATCAGCGCCTTTTTTCGTCAAATCAGTCAAGGGTTTAACCACGCTGGAGAAGTTAGCAATGAAACGGCGATAAAAATTTGCAAAACCCAAAAATTTCTGAAGGCTCTTCACGGATGTGGGTTGAATCCAATTATGAATGGCCTGAACCCTAACTGGATCCATCTCCATAGATGAGGGAGAAAAAATAAAGCCCAAAAAAGAAACCTTCTGCACCCCAAAGAGACACTTAGACCCCTTCACAAACAAAGCATTGTCACGAAGGATCTGAAATACCATCCTGACCTGTTCCACATGAGACTTCCAATCATCAGAAAAAATCAAAATATCGTCCAAATATACAATCAAGAATTTATCAATATAAGTCCGGAAGATATCATGCATGAAGGATTGAAAAACAGATGGAGCGTTAGTGAGCCCGAATGGCATCACAAGGTATTCAAAATGGCCTTCGGGCGTATTAAACGTAGTTTTCCATTCATCACCCTGCTTAATACGAACAAGATTATATGCCCCCCGAAGGTCAATCTTCGTAAACCAACTAGCCCCCTTAATCCTAGCAAACAAATCAGAAAGCAAAGGTAAAGGGTATTGAAACTTGACCGTGATCTTATTCAAGAGGCGATAATCAATACAAGGTCTCAAGGAACCATCCTTCTTAGCAACAAAAAAAACCTGCTCCCAACGGTGAAGAAGATGGTCGAATATGCCCTTTCTCCAATCACTCCTTAACATAACTCCGCATGGCGGTATGTTCAGGCACAGACAGGTTGAAAAGTCGGCCCTTAGGAAACTTACTGCCTGGAATCAAGTCAATCGCACAATCACAGTCCCTGTGCGGTGGAAGGGAACTGGACTTGGGCTCATCGAATACATCCTGAAAATCAGACAAAAACTCTGGAATTTCAGAAGAGGAAGAAGAGGAGATTGACATCAAAGGAACATCATTATTAACCCCCTGACAACCCCAACTAGTCACAGACATAGATTTCCAATCCAACACAGGATTATGTACCTGCAACCACGGGAAACCCAGCACGATAACATCATGCAAATTATGCAGCACCAGAAATCGACAATCTTCCTGATGGGCTGGTGCCATGTGCATGGTCACCTGTGTCAAAAACTGGGGCTTATTTTTAGCCAAAGGTGTAGCATCAATCCCCCTTAAAGGAATAGGGTTCTGCAAAGGCTGCAAGGGAAAACCACAACGCCTGGCAAACTCAAAATCCATTAAGTTCAAGGCGGCACCTGAATCCACAAACGCCATGACTGAAAATGATGACAATGAGCAGATCAAGGACACCAATAACAGAAATTTAGGTTGTACAGTACTGATAGTAAATGAACTAGCAATCCTTTTTGTCCGCTTAGGGCAGACTGAAATGACACGAGAAGCGTCGCCACAATGACTTTGCTCTAAGGACGACGCCACAGCGTGCACAGTTTGACGCTCCCGCAAGCGCTGATCAATCTGAATGGCCAGAGACATAGAATCACTCAGACCGGAAGGCGTGGGAAACCCCACCACAACATCTTTAACGGATTCAGAAAGACCCTTTCTAAAACTTGCCGCCAAAGCATCATCATTCCATTTAGTCAACACAGACCATTTTCTAAATTTCTGACAATACAATTCTGCCGCCTCTTGACCCTGAGACAGGGCCAACAAGGTTTTCTCCACTTGATCCACAGAATTCGGTTCATCATATAATAATCCTAAAGCCTGAAAAAAGGAATCTACATTAAGCAAGGCCGGATTCCCAGATTCCAGGGAAAATGCCCAATCCTGTGGATCGCCACGCAGCAGGGAGATGACAATTTTAACCTGCTGAATGGAATCACCGGAGGATCACGGTCTCAGAGCAAAAAACAGTTTACAATTGTTTTTAAAACCCCAAAATTTGGACCTATCACCAAAAAACAAATCAGGAGTAGGAATCTACGGCTCTGAAGCAGGAGTCTGAACAATATAATCAGAAATACCCTGTACCCTAGCAGCAAGCTGGTCTACACGAGAAGCTAATTCCTGAACATCCATGCTGGCACAAGACTCCTCAGCCACCCATAAATAAAGAGGGAAGAAAAGACAAAACAGACTACAGAAAAAAATGGCTCAACACCTTTCTTCCCTTCTTCTGAGATGCATTTAACTCATTAATGGCCAGTTGTACTGTTATGATCTGGTGACCTTGGAGCCGCATGAAACTTTCTGTGGAGTCGGTGGACCCTGTACTGACCGCAAATCCTGAACTAACACTGCAACTAGAAGTAGCCATGGGGTGTGCCTAACAAGCCCTAGACACCTTGACACAGCCGGACTAAATACCCCTATAGATGGAAATAGGAATGCTACCTTGCCTCAGAGCAGACCCCCAAAGGATAGGCAGCCCCCCACGAATAATGACTGTGAGTAGGAGAAGAATAGACACACGCAGGTAGAAAACAGGATTTAGCAAAAGAGGCCACTCTAGCTAAATAGGAAAGGATAGGACAGATAACTAGGCGGTCAGTATTAAAACCCTTCCAAAAATATCCACAGCAGATAATACAAAAAGTTCCACAATCTAACTAAAGACATGGAAGGTATATCTGCCACTCCAGAGAATCCAACAAGACTGAGAAAATACTGACACAATCTAAGCTGGACAAGAAAACACAAATAATAACACTGAATTGTGAAGCACATAGCATGTGTGCCACAGGAAAAAAAAACAGACACTTATCTTTGCTGATTTGGCAGAAAGGCAGGAGGAACCAAGCAGAGGTCCAACACCTCCCAACAACAATTGACAACTGGCAAGGACTAATAAATCCTGCACGCCTAAATACCCCAGTCAAAACTGCAATCAGCAGATACACCTGACCAGGACTGCAACTCAGGGGCAACTGCATTACCACCTACAACCACCGGAGGGAGCCCAAAAGCAGAATTCACAACAGCCAGAGTGCGTCCTGTTATGGTTCTCAATGGCAAGAGAACATAGCCCAGCAAACATAAGTACTAGCTCTTGGAAGGATGGAAACTAAACTGACCATGAACTAAACCTGCCGCACAACTAACAGTAGCCGGGTAGCGTTGCCTACGTTTTTATCCCTAGACGCCCAGCGCCGGCCGGAGGACTAACTAATCCTGGCAGAGGAAAATATAGTCCTGGCTCACCTCTAGAGAAATTTCCCCGATAGGCAGACAGAGGCCCCCACATATATTGGCGGTGATTTTAGATGAAATGACAAACGTAGTATGAAAATAGGTTTAGCAAAATTGAGGTCCGCTTACTAGATAGCAGGAAGACAGAAAGGGCACTTTCATGGTCAGCTGAAAACCCTATCAAAATACCATCCTGAAATTACTTTAAGACTCTAGTATTAACTCATAACATCAGAGTGGCAATTTCAGATCACAAGAGCTTTCCAGACACAGAAACGAAACTACACCTGTGAACTGGAACAAAATGCAAAAACAAACGAGGACTAAAGTCCAACTTAGCTGGGAGTTGTCTAGCAGCAGGAACATGCACAGAAAGGCTTCTGATTACAATGTTGACCGGCATGGAAGTGACAGAGGAGCAAGGTTAAATAGCGACTCCCACATCCTGATGGAAACAGGTGAACAGAGGGGATGATGCACACCAGTTCAATTCCACCAGTGGCCACCGGGGGAGCCCAAAATCCAATTTCACAACAGTACCCCCCCCTCAAGGAGGGGGCACCGAACCCTCACCAGAACCACCAGGGCGATCAGGATGAGCCCTATGAAAGGCACGGACCAGATCGGAGGCATGAACATCAGAGGCAGTCACCCAAGAATTATCCTCCTGACCGTATCCCTTCCATTTGACCAGATACTGGAGTTTCCGTCTGGAAACACGGGAGTCCAAGATTTTTTCCACAACGTACTCCAACTCGCCCTCAACCAACACCGGAGCAGGAGGCTCAACGGAAGGCACAACCGGTACCTCATACCTGCGCAACAATGACCGATGAAAAACATTATGAATAGAAAAAGATGCAGGGAGGTCCAAACGGAAAGACACAGGGTTAAGAATCTCCAATATCTTGTACGGGCCGATGAACCGAGGCTTAAACTTAGGAGAAGAAACCCTCATAGGGACAAAACGAGAAGACAACCACACCAAGTCCCCAACACAAAGCCGAGGACCAACCCGACGCCGGCGGTTGGCAAAAAGCTGAGTCTTCTCCTGGGACAACTTCAAATTGTCCACTACCTGCCCCCAAATCTGATGCAACCTCTCCACCACAACATCCACTCCAGGACAATCCGAAGATTCCACCTGACCAGAAGAAAATCGAGGATGAAACCCCGAATTACAGAAAAAAGGAGACACCAAGGTGGCAGAGCTGGCCCGATTATTGAGGGCAAACTCCGCTAAAGGCAAAAAAGCAACCCAATCATCCTGATCTGCAGACACAAAACACCTCAAATATGTCTCCAAGGTCTGATTCGTCCGCTCGGTCTGGCCATTTGTCTGAGGATGGAAAGCAGACGAGAAAGACAAATCTATGCCCATCCTAGCACAGAATGCTCGCCAAAATCTAGACACGAATTGGGTTCCTCTGTCAGAAACGATATTCTCCGGAACACCATGCAAACGGACCACATTTTGAAAAAACAGAGGAACCAACTCGGAAGAAGAAGGCAACTTAGGCAGGGGAACCAAATGGACCATCTTAGAGAAACGGTCACACACCACCCAGATGACAGACATCTTCTGAGAAACAGGAAGATCCGAAATAAAATCCATCGAGATGTGCGTCCAGGGCCTCTTCGGGATAGGCAAGGGCAACAACAATCCACTAGCCCGAGAACAACAAGGCTTGGCCCGAGCACAAACGTCACAAGACTGCACAAAGCCTCGCACATCTCGAGACAGGGAAGGCCACCAGAAGGACCTTGCCACCAAATCCCTGGTACCAAAGATTCCAGGATGACCTGTCAACGCAGAAGAATGAACCTCAGAAATGACTTTACTGGTCCAATCATCAGGAACAAACAGTCTACCAGGTGGGCAACGATCAGGTCTATCCGCCTGAAACTCCTGCAAGGCCCGCCGCAGGTCTGGAGAAACGGCAGACAATATCACTCCATCCTTAAGGATACCTGTAGGTTCAGAGTTACCAGGGGAGTCAGGCTCAAAACTCCTAGAAAGGGCATCCGCCTTAACATTCTTAGAACCCGGCAGGTAGGATACCACAAAATTAAACCGAGAGAAAAACAACGACCAGCGCGCCTGTCTAGGATTCAGGCGTCTGGCGGACTCAAGATAAATTAGATTTTTGTGGTCAGTCAATACCACCACCTGATGTCTAGCCCCCTCAAGCCAATGACGCCACTCCTCAAAAGCCCACTTCATGGCCAAAAGCTCCCGATTCCCAACATCATAATTCCGCTCGGCGGGCGAAAATTTACGCGAGAAAAAGGCACAAGGTCTCATCACGGAACAATCGGAACTTCTCTGCGACAAAACTGCCCCAGCTCCGATTTCAGAAGCGTCGACCTCAACCTGAAAAGGAAGAGCAACATCAGGCTGACGCAACACAGGGGCGGAAGAAAAGCGGCGCTTAAGCTCCCGAAAGGCCTCCACAGCAGCAGGGGACCAATCAGCAACATCAGCACCCTTCTTAGTCAAATCAGTCAATGGTTTAACAACATCAGAAAAACCAGCAATAAATCGACGATAAAAGTTAGCAAAGCCCAAAAATTTCTGAAGACTCTTAAGAGAAGAGGGTTGCGTCCAATCACAAATAGCCTGAACCTTGACAGGATCCATCTCGATGGAAGAGGGGGAAAAAATATATCCCAAAAAGGAAATCTTTTGAACCCCAAAAACGCACTTAGAACCCTTCACACACAAGGAATTAGACCGCAAAACCTGAAAAACCCTCCTGACCTGCTGGACATGAGAGTCCCAGTCATCCGAAAAAATCAAAATATCATCCAGATACACAATCATAAATTTATCCAAATAATCACGGAAAATGTCATGCATAAAGGACTGAAAGACTGAAGGGGCATTTGAAAGACCAAAAGGCATCACCAAATACTCAAAGTGGCCCTCGGGCGTATTAAATGCGGTCTTCCACTCATCCCCCTGCTTAATTCGCACCAAATTATACGCCCCACGGAGATCTATCTTAGAGAACCACTTGGCCCCCTTTATGCGAGCAAACAAATCAGTCAGCAGTGGCAATGGATTCTTAACCATGTGTCCTTCCGTTTGGACCTCCCTGCATCTTTTTCTATTCATAATGTTTTTCATCGGTCATTGTTGCGCAGGTATGAGGTACCGGTTGTGCCTTCCGTTGAGCCTCCTGCTCCGGTGTTGGTTGAGGGCGAGTTGGAGTACGTTGTGGAAAAAATCTTGGACTCCCGTGTTTCCAGACGGAAACTCCAGTATCTGGTCAAATGGAAGGGATACGGTCAGGAGGATAATTCTTGGGTGACTGCCTCTGATGTTCATGCCTCCGATCTGGTCCGTGCCTTTCATAGGTGTCATCCTGATCGCCCTGGTGGTTCTGGTGAGGGTTCGGTGCCCCCTCCTTGAGGGGGGGGTACTGTTGTGAAATTGGATTTTGGGCTCCCCCGGTGGCCACTGGTGGAATTGAACTTGTGTGCATCATCCCCTCTGTTCACCTGTTCCCATCAGGATGTGGGAGTCGCTATTTAACCTTGCTCCTCTGTCACTTCCATGCCGGTCAACATTGTAATCAGAAGCCTTTCTGTGCATGTTCCTGCTACCAGACAACTTCCAGCTAAGTCGGACTTTTGTCCTTGTTTGTTTTTTGCATTTTGTTCCAGTTCACAGCTGCAGTTTCGTTTCTGTGTCTGGAAAGCTCTTGTGATCTGAAATTGCCACTCTGATGTTATGAGTTAATACTAGAGTCTTAAAGTAATTTCAGGATGGTGTATTGATAGGGTTTTCAGCTGACCATGAAAGTACCCTTTCTGTCTTCCTGCTATCTAGTAAGCGGACCTCGATTTTGCTAAACCTATTTTCATACTACGTTTGTCATTTTCATCTTAAATCACCGCCAATATATGTGGGGGCCTCTGTCTGCCTTTCGGGGAAATTTCTCTAGAGGTGAGCCAGGACTATATTTTCCTCTGCCAGGATTAGTTAGTCCTCCGGCCGGCGCTGGGCGTCTAGGGATAAAACGCAGGCTACGCTACCCGGCTACTGTTAGTTGTGCGGCAGGTTTAGTTCATGGTCAGTTTAAGTTTCCATCCTTCCAAGAGCTAGTTCCTATGTATGCTGGGCTATGTTCTCTTGCCATTGAGAACCATAACACAAATCAATGCCCAGCCTAGCACAAAAGGCCCGCCAAAACCTAGAAACAAACTGGGAACCTCTGTCGGACACAATATTCTCCGGAATACCATGCAAACGAACCACAATCTGAAAAAACAACGGAACCAACTCTGAAGAGGAAGGCAATTTAGGCAAAGGCACCAAATAAACCATCTTAGAAAACCGGTCACAAACAACCCAGATAACCGACATCCTCTGGGAAACCGGAAGATCAGAAATAAAATCCATAGAAATATGCGTCCAGGGCCTCTCAGGGACCGGCAATGGCAAAAGTAACCCACTAGCACGGGAACAACAAGGCTTGGCCCGCGCACAAGTCCCACAGGACTGCACAAAAGAACGCACATCACGTGACAATGAAGGCCACCAAAAGGACCTACCAACCAAATCTCTGGTACCAAAAATACCAGGATGACCAGCCAACACAGAACAGTGAACCTCAGAAATCACTCTACTAGTCCATCTGTCAGGAACAAACAATTTCCCCACAGGACAGCGGTCAGGTCTATCAGCCTGAAATTCCTTAAGAACCCACCGTAAATCAGGGGAAATGGCAGAAAGGACCACCCCTTCTTTCAGAATGCCGACCGGTTCAAGGACCTCAGGAGAATCAGGCAAAAAACTCCTAGAAAGGGCATCAGCCTTAATATTCTTAGAACCCGGAAGATACGAAACCACAAAATCAAAACGGGAAAAAAACAAGGACCATCGAGCCTGTCTAGGACTCAGCCGTTTGGCAGACTTACATAGTTACATAGTTACATAGTTATTAAGGTTGAAGGAAGACTGTAAGTCCATCTAGTTCAACCCATAGCCTAACCTAACATGCCCTAACATGTTGATCCAGGGGAAGGCAAAAAAACCCCATGTGGCAAAGAGTAACTCCACCATGGGGAAAAAAATTCCTTCCCGACTCCACATACGGCAATCAGACTAGTTCCCTGGATCAACGCCTTATCAAGGAATCTAGTGTATATACCCTGTAACATTATACTTTTCCAGAAAGGTATCCAGTCCCCTCTTAAATTTAATTAATGAATCACTCATTACAACATCTTAAGGCAGAGAGTTCCATAGTCTCACTGCTCTTACAGTAAAGAATCCGTGTCTGTTATTATGCTTAAACCTTCTTTCCTCCAGACGTAGCGGATGCCCCCTTGTCCCTGTCACCGGTCTATGATTAAAAAGATCATCAGAAAGGTCTTTGTACTGTCCCCTTATATATTTATACATTAAAATAAGATCACCCCTTAGTCTTCGTTTTTCCAAACTAAATAGCCCCAAGTGTAATAACCTATCTTGGTATTGCAGACCCCCCAGTCCTCTAATAACTTTGGTCGCTCTTCTCTGCACCCGCTCCAGTTCAGCTATGTCTTTCTTATACACCGGAGACCAGAACTGTGCACAGTATTCTAAGTGTGGTCGAACTAATGACTTGTATAGAGGTAAAATTATGTTCTCCTCATGAGCATCTATGCCTCTTTTAATACATCCCATTATTTTATTTGCCTTTGTAGCAGCTGCCTGACACTGGCCACTGAATATGAGTTTGTCATCCACCCATACACCCAGGTCTTTTTCATTGACGGTTTTGCCCAGAGTTTTAGAATTAAGCACATAGTTATACATCTTATTACTTCTACCCAAGTGCATGACCTTACATTTATCACCATTAAAGCTCATTTGCCATTTATCAGCCCAAGCTTCTAGTTTACATAAATCATCCTGTAATATAAAATTGTCCTCCCCTGTATTGATTACCCTGCAGAGTTTAGTGTCATCTGCAAATATTGAAATTCTACTCTGAATGCCCCCTACAAGGTCATTAATAAATATGTTAAAAAGAAGAGGGCCCAATACTGACCCCTGTGGTACCCCACTGCTAACCGTGACCCAGTCCGAGTGTGCTCCATTAATAACCACCCTTTGTTTCCTATCCCTGAGCCAGCTCTCAACCCACTTACACATATTTTCCCCTATCCCCATTACTCTCATTTTATGTAACAACCTTTTGTGTGGCACCGTATCAAAAGCTTTGGAAAAGTCCATATATACTACGTCCACTGGGTTCCCTTGGTCCAGTCCTGAACTTACCTCTTCATAGAAGCTGATCAAATTAGTCTGACATGAATGGTCCCTAGTAAACCCGTGCTGATACTGGGTCATGAGGTTATTCCTCTTCAGATACTCCAGCATAGCATCCCTTAGAATGCCCTCCAGGATTTTACCCACAGTAGAGGTTAAACTTACTGGCCTATAATTACCGAGTTCAGTTTTTGCCCCTTTTTTGAATATTGGCACCACATTTGCTATACGCCAGTCCTGTGGTACAGACCCTGTTATTATGGAGTCTTTAAAGATTAAAAATAATGGTCTATCAATGACTGTACTTAGTTCCTGCAGTACTCGGGGGTGTATCCCATCCGGGCCCGGAGATTTGTCAATTTTAGTTATTTTTAGACGCCGCTGTACTTCCTGCTGGGTTAAGCAGGTGACATTTAATGGGGAATTTTTATCACTAGTCATTTTGTCTGCCATGGGATTTTCTTTTGTAAATACTGATGAAAAAAAGTCATTTAGCATATTGGCTTTTTCCTCATCCTCATCCACCATTTCACCCAGACTATTTTTAAGGGGGCCAACACTGTCATTTTTTAGTTTCTTACTATTTATATAGTTAAAGAATATTTTGGGATTATTTTTACTCTCTCTGGCAATGAGTCTCTCTGTCTCAATCTTTGCTGCCTTGATTTGCTTTTTACAGAATGTATTTAATTTTCTGTATTTATTTAATGCCTCCTCACTACCTACTTCCTTTAATTCTCTAAATGCTTTCTTTTTGTCCCTTATTGCGCCCCTTACAGCTCTATTTAGCCATATTGGTTTCCTCCTATTTCTAGTATGTTTATTCCCATACGGTATATACTGTGCACAGGCCCTATCCAGGATGCTAATAAATGTCTCCCATTTTCTTTGTGTATTTTTGTGTCTCAGGATATCGTCCCAGTTAATTGCACCAAGATCCTCTCTCATCCGTTGGAAATTTGCCCTCCTGAAGTTTAGTGTCCTTGTCACCCCCCTACTACCCATCTTATTAAAGGTTAAAGGAAAACTTATTATTTTGTGTTCACTATTCCCCAAGTGACCCCCAACCCTTATATTTGATATGCAGTCTGGCCTGTTGGTTAATATTAGGTCTAGCAGTGCCCCCCTCCTTGTTGGGTCCTGAACCAGTTGTGAAAGGTAATTGTCTCTCATAGTTGCCAAAAACCGATTACCTTTGCTGGAACTGCAGGTTTCTGTTCCCCAATCTATTTCAGGGTAGTTGAAGTCCCCCATAATAATGACTTCTCCTTGAGTCGCAGCTTCATCTATTTGCTTTATGAGGATATTCTCCATTGCTTCCATTATTTTTGGAGATTTATAACAAATCCCTATCAGTAATTTATTATTTTTTCCCCCTCCCCTTATCTCCACCCACAGGGACTCTACATTTTCATTAAATTCACCTATATTATCACGCAGGATGGGTTTTAAGGAAGATTTTACATATAGACACACCCCTCCCCCTCGCTTATCTGTACGGTCATTTCTGAACAGGCTATAGCCCTGCAAGTTAACAGCCCAGTCATGGCTCTCATCCAGCCACGTCTCAGATATCCCCACCATGTCATAATTATGTTCCAACAACATTAGTTCTAATTCATCCATTTTGTTGGCGAGGCTTCTGGCATTAGTATACATGCACTTGATGTTACTCTCTGTACCTCTATTCTTTCTTAAATTACTAACTGTTCTAACCCCACCCCCCATGCCACCGCCACCCCCAACTTCCTTATTTGTGCCCAGGTCTCTATCTGCACTATCTTCCCCTCCTATAAAATGAATACCCTCCCCCCCAATCCCTAGTTTAAACACTCCTCCAACCTTCTAACCATTTTCTCCCCCAGCACAGCTGCCCCTTCCCCATTGAGGTGCAGCCCGTCCCTAGCGTAGAGCTTGTAGCCAACTGAGAAGTCGGCCCAGTTCTGAAGGAACCCAAACCCCTCCTTCCTACACCAATTCTTGAGCCACTTATTAACCTCCCTGATCTCCCGTTGCCTCTCTGGCGTGGCACGTGGTACAGGCAGTATTTCGGAAAATACCACGTTGGAGGTCCTTGCTTTCAGCTTGCAGCCTAATTCCCTGAAATCATCTTTAAGGACCTTCCACCTACCTCTAACTTTGTCATTTGTGCCAATGTGCACCATGACCGCTGGGTCCTCACCAGCCCCTCCCAGTAATCTATCCACCCGATCAGCGATGTGTCAGACTCGAGCGCCAGGTAGGCAGCACACCGTCCGACGATCCCTGTCTTTGTGACAGATTGCCCTATCTGTTCCCCTAATAATTGAGTCCCCCACTACCAGCACCTGTCTGGCCTGCCCTGCTCTCCTATTTCCCTCCTTACTGGAGCAGTCACTCCTCCGGCTTTCAGAGGAAATCAAATTCTTATGATCGGTCAGGACCACAATACAGTGCTTAGCTCCCTCAAGCCAATGTCGCCACTCCTCAAACGCCCACTTCATAGCCAACAACTCCCGATTGCCGACATCATAATTGCATTCAGCAGGCGAAAACTTGCGGGAGAAGAAGGCACACGGTTTCATCAAAGAACCAACAGAATCCCTCTGAGACAAAACGGCCCCTGCCCCAATCTCAGAAGCATCAATCTCAACCTGAAACGGAAGAGAAACATCTGGTTGGCGCAACACCGGAGCAGAAGTAAATCGGCGTTTAAGCTCCTGAAAGGCAGAGACAGCCGCAGAGGACCAATTCGCCACATCAGCGCCTTTTTTCGTCAAATCAGTCAAGGGTTTAACCACGCTGGAGAAGTTAGCAATGAAACGGCGATAAAAATTTGCAAAACCCAAAAATTTCTGAAGGCTCTTCACGGATGTGGGTTGAATCCAATTATGAATGGCCTGAACCCTAACTGGATCCATCTCCATAGATGAGGGAGAAAAAATAAAGCCCAAAAAAGAAACCTTCTGCACCCCAAAGAGACACTTAGACCCCTTCACAAACAAAGCATTGTCACGAAGGATCTGAAATACCATCCTGACCTGTTCCACATGAGACTTCCAATCATCAGAAAAAATCAAAATATCGTCCAAATATACAATCAAGAATTTATCAATATAAGTCCGGAAGATATCATGCATGAAGGATTGAAAAACAGATGGAGCGTTAGTGAGCCCGAATGGCATCACAAGGTATTCAAAATGGCCTTCGGGCGTATTAAACGTAGTTTTCCATTCATCACCCTGCTTAATACGAACAAGATTATATGCCCCCCGAAGGTCAATCTTCGTAAACCAACTAGCCCCCTTAATCCTAGCAAACAAATCAGAAAGCAAAGGTAAAGGGTATTGAAACTTGACCGTGATCTTATTCAAGAGGCGATAATCAATACAAGGTCTCAAGGAACCATCCTTCTTAGCAACAAAAAAAACCTGCTCCCAACGGTGAAGAAGATGGTCGAATATGCCCTTTCTCCAATCACTCCTTAACATAACTCCGCATGGCGGTATGTTCAGGCACAGACAGGTTGAAAAGTCGGCCCTTAGGAAACTTACTGCCTGGAATCAAGTCAATCGCACAATCACAGTCCCTGTGCGGTGGAAGGGAACTGGACTTGGGCTCATCGAATACATCCTGAAAATCAGACAAAAACTCTGGAATTTCAGAAGAGGAAGAAGAGGAGATTGACATCAAAGGAACATCATTATTAACCCCCTGACAACCCCAACTAGTCACAGACATAGATTTCCAATCCAACACAGGATTATGTACCTGCAACCACGGGAAACCCAGCACGATAACATCATGCAAATTATGCAGCACCAGAAATCGACAATCTTCCTGATGGGCTGGTGCCATGTGCATGGTCACCTGTGTCAAAAACTGGGGCTTATTTTTAGCCAAAGGTGTAGCATCAATCCCCCTTAAAGGAATAGGGTTCTGCAAAGGCTGCAAGGGAAAACCACAACGCCTGGCAAACTCAAAATCCATTAAGTTCAAGGCGGCACCTGAATCCACAAACGCCATGACTGAAAATGATGACAATGAGCAGATCAAGGACACCAATAACAGAAATTTAGGTTGTACAGTACTGATAGTAAATGAACTAGCAATCCTTTTTGTCCGCTTAGGGCAGACTGAAATGACACGAGAAGCGTCGCCACAATGACTTTGCTCTAAGGACGACGCCACAGCGTGCACAGTTTGACGCTCCCGCAAGCGCTGATCAATCTGAATGGCCAGAGACATAGAATCACTCAGACCGGAAGGCGTGGGAAACCCCACCACAACATCTTTAACGGATTCAGAAAGACCCTTTCTAAAACTTGCCGCCAAAGCATCATCATTCCATTTAGTCAACACAGACCATTTTCTAAATTTCTGACAATACAATTCTGCCGCCTCTTGACCCTGAGACAGGGCCAACAAGGTTTTCTCCACTTGATCCACAGAATTCGGTTCATCATATAATAATCCTAAAGCCTGAAAAAAGGAATCTACATTAAGCAAGGCCGGATTCCCAGATTCCAGGGAAAATGCCCAATCCTGTGGATCGCCACGCAGCAGGGAGATGACAATTTTAACCTGCTGAATGGAATCACCGGAGGATCACGGTCTCAGAGCAAAAAACAGTTTACAATTGTTTTTAAAACCCCAAAATTTGGACCTATCACCAAAAAACAAATCAGGAGTAGGAATCTACGGCTCTGAAGCAGGAGTCTGAACAATATAATCAGAAATACCCTGTACCCTAGCAGCAAGCTGGTCTACACGAGAAGCTAATTCCTGAACATCCATGCTGGCACAAGACTCCTCAGCCACCCATAAATAAAGAGGGAAGAAAAGACAAAACAGACTACAGAAAAAAATGGCTCAACACCTTTCTTCCCTTCTTCTGAGATGCATTTAACTCATTAATGGCCAGTTGTACTGTTATGATCTGGTGACCTTGGAGCCGCATGAAACTTTCTGTGGAGTCGGTGGACCCTGTACTGACCGCAAATCCTGAACTAACACTGCAACTAGAAGTAGCCATGGGGTGTGCCTAACAAGCCCTAGACACCTTGACACAGCCGGACTAAATACCCCTATAGATGGAAATAGGAATGCTACCTTGCCTCAGAGCAGACCCCCAAAGGATAGGCAGCCCCCCACGAATAATGACTGTGAGTAGGAGAAGAATAGACACACGCAGGTAGAAAACAGGATTTAGCAAAAGAGGCCACTCTAGCTAAATAGGAAAGGATAGGACAGATAACTAGGCGGTCAGTATTAAAACCCTTCCAAAAATATCCACAGCAGATAATACAAAAAGTTCCACAATCTAACTAAAGACATGGAAGGTATATCTGCCACTCCAGAGAATCCAACAAGACTGAGAAAATACTGACACAATCTAAGCTGGACAAGAAAACACAAATAATAACACTGAATTGTGAAGCACATAGCATGTGTGCCACAGGAAAAAAAAACAGACACTTATCTTTGCTGATTTGGCAGAAAGGCAGGAGGAACCAAGCAGAGGTCCAACACCTCCCAACAACAATTGACAACTGGCAAGGACTAATAAATCCTGCACGCCTAAATACCCCAGTCAAAACTGCAATCAGCAGATACACCTGACCAGGACTGCAACTCAGGGGCAACTGCATTACCACCTACAACCACCGGAGGGAGCCCAAAAGCAGAATTCACAACAGCCAGAGTGCGTCCTGTTATGGTTCTCAATGGCAAGAGAACATAGCCCAGCAAACATAAGTACTAGCTCTTGGAAGGATGGAAACTAAACTGACCATGAACTAAACCTGCCGCACAACTAACAGTAGCCGGGTAGCGTTGCCTACGTTTTTATCCCTAGACGCCCAGCGCCGGCCGGAGGACTAACTAATCCTGGCAGAGGAAAATATAGTCCTGGCTCACCTCTAGAGAAATTTCCCCGATAGGCAGACAGAGGCCCCCACATATATTGGCGGTGATTTTAGATGAAATGACAAACGTAGTATGAAAATAGGTTTAGCAAAATTGAGGTCCGCTTACTAGATAGCAGGAAGACAGAAAGGGCACTTTCATGGTCAGCTGAAAACCCTATCAAAATACCATCCTGAAATTACTTTAAGACTCTAGTATTAACTCATAACATCAGAGTGGCAATTTCAGATCACAAGAGCTTTCCAGACACAGAAACGAAACTACACCTGTGAACTGGAACAAAATGCAAAAACAAACGAGGACTAAAGTCCAACTTAGCTGGGAGTTGTCTAGCAGCAGGAACATGCACAGAAAGGCTTCTGATTACAATGTTGACCGGCATGGAAGTGACAGAGGAGCAAGGTTAAATAGCGACTCCCACATCCTGATGGAAACAGGTGAACAGAGGGGATGATGCACACCAGTTCAATTCCACCAGTGGCCACCGGGGGAGCCCAAAATCCAATTTCACAACAGTACCCCCCCCTCAAGGAGGGGGCACCGAACCCTCACCAGAACCACCAGGGCGATCAGGATGAGCCCTATGAAAGGCACGGACCAGATCGGAGGCATGAACATCAGAGGCAGTCACCCAAGAATTATCCTCCTGACCGTATCCCTTCCATTTGACCAGATACTGGAGTTTCCGTCTGGAAACACGGGAGTCCAAGATTTTTTCCACAACGTACTCCAACTCGCCCTCAACCAACACCGGAGCAGGAGGCTCAACGGAAGGCACAACCGGTACCTCATACCTGCGCAACAATGACCGATGAAAAACATTATGAATAGAAAAAGATGCAGGGAGGTCCAAACGGAAAGACACAGGGTTAAGAATCTCCAATATCTTGTACGGGCCGATGAACCGAGGCTTAAACTTAGGAGAAGAAACCCTCATAGGGACAAAACGAGAAGACAACCACACCAAGTCCCCAACACAAAGCCGAGGACCAACCCGACGCCGGCGGTTGGCAAAAAGCTGAGTCTTCTCCTGGGACAACTTCAAATTGTCCACTACCTGCCCCCAAATCTGATGCAACCTCTCCACCACAACATCCACTCCAGGACAATCCGAAGATTCCACCTGACCAGAAGAAAATCGAGGATGAAACCCCGAATTACAGAAAAAAGGAGACACCAAGGTGGCAGAGCTGGCCCGATTATTGAGGGCAAACTCCGCTAAAGGCAAAAAAGCAACCCAATCATCCTGATCTGCAGACACAAAACACCTCAAATATGTCTCCAAGGTCTGATTCGTCCGCTCGGTCTGGCCATTTGTCTGAGGATGGAAAGCAGACGAGAAAGACAAATCTATGCCCATCCTAGCACAGAATGCTCGCCAAAATCTAGACACGAATTGGGTTCCTCTGTCAGAAACGATATTCTCCGGAACACCATGCAAACGGACCACATTTTGAAAAAACAGAGGAACCAACTCGGAAGAAGAAGGCAACTTAGGCAGGGGAACCAAATGGACCATCTTAGAGAAACGGTCACACACCACCCAGATGACAGACATCTTCTGAGAAACAGGAAGATCCGAAATAAAATCCATCGAGATGTGCGTCCAGGGCCTCTTCGGGATAGGCAAGGGCAACAACAATCCACTAGCCCGAGAACAACAAGGCTTGGCCCGAGCACAAACGTCACAAGACTGCACAAAGCCTCGCACATCTCGAGACAGGGAAGGCCACCAGAAGGACCTTGCCACCAAATCCCTGGTACCAAAGATTCCAGGATGACCTGTCAACGCAGAAGAATGAACCTCAGAAATGACTTTACTGGTCCAATCATCAGGAACAAACAGTCTACCAGGTGGGCAACGATCAGGTCTATCCGCCTGAAACTCCTGCAAGGCCCGCCGCAGGTCTGGAGAAACGGCAGACAATATCACTCCATCCTTAAGGATACCTGTAGGTTCAGAGTTACCAGGGGAGTCAGGCTCAAAACTCCTAGAAAGGGCATCCGCCTTAACATTCTTAGAACCCGGCAGGTAGGATACCACAAAATTAAACCGAGAGAAAAACAACGACCAGCGCGCCTGTCTAGGATTCAGGCGTCTGGCGGACTCAAGATAAATTAGATTTTTGTGGTCAGTCAATACCACCACCTGATGTCTAGCCCCCTCAAGCCAATGACGCCACTCCTCAAAAGCCCACTTCATGGCCAAAAGCTCCCGATTCCCAACATCATAATTCCGCTCGGCGGGCGAAAATTTACGCGAGAAAAAGGCACAAGGTCTCATCACGGAACAATCGGAACTTCTCTGCGACAAAACTGCCCCAGCTCCGATTTCAGAAGCGTCGACCTCAACCTGAAAAGGAAGAGCAACATCAGGCTGACGCAACACAGGGGCGGAAGAAAAGCGGCGCTTAAGCTCCCGAAAGGCCTCCACAGCAGCAGGGGACCAATCAGCAACATCAGCACCCTTCTTAGTCAAATCAGTCAATGGTTTAACAACATCAGAAAAACCAGCAATAAATCGACGATAAAAGTTAGCAAAGCCCAAAAATTTCTGAAGACTCTTAAGAGAAGAGGGTTGCGTCCAATCACAAATAGCCTGAACCTTGACAGGATCCATCTCGATGGAAGAGGGGGAAAAAATATATCCCAAAAAGGAAATCTTTTGAACCCCAAAAACGCACTTAGAACCCTTCACACACAAGGAATTAGACCGCAAAACCTGAAAAACCCTCCTGACCTGCTGGACATGAGAGTCCCAGTCATCCGAAAAAATCAAAATATCATCCAGATACACAATCATAAATTTATCCAAATAATCACGGAAAATGTCATGCATAAAGGACTGAAAGACTGAAGGGGCATTTGAAAGACCAAAAGGCATCACCAAATACTCAAAGTGGCCCTCGGGCGTATTAAATGCGGTCTTCCACTCATCCCCCTGCTTAATTCGCACCAAATTATACGCCCCACGGAGATCTATCTTAGAGAACCACTTGGCCCCCTTTATGCGAGCAAACAAATCAGTCAGCAGTGGCAATGGATATTGATATTTAACCGTGATTTTATTCAAAAGCCGATAATCAATACACGGTCTCAAAGAGCCATCTTTCTTAGCCACAAAGAAAAAACCGGCTCCTAAGGGAGATGACGAAGGACGAATATGTCCCTTTTCCAAGGACTCCTTTATATATTCTCGCATAGCAGCATGTTCAGGCACAGACAGATTAAATAAACGACCCTTAGGGTATTTACTACCCGGAATCAAATCTATGGCACAATCGCACTCCCGGTGCGGAGGTAATGAACCAAGCTTAGGTTCTTCAAAAACGTCACGATATTCAGTCAAGAATTCAGGAATCTCAGAGGGAATAGATGATGAAATGGAAACCACAGGTACGTCCCCATGCGTCCCCTTACATCCCCAGCTTAACACAGACATAGCTTTCCAGTCAAGGACTTGGTTATGAGATTGCAGCCATGGCAATCCAAGCACCAACACATCATGTAGGTTATACAGCACAAGAAAGCGAATAATCTACTGATGATCCGGATTAATCCGCATAGTTACTTGTGTCCAGTATTGTGGTTTATTACTAGCCAATGGGGTGGAGTCAATCCCCTTCAGGGGTATAGGAGTTTCAAGAGGCTCCAAATCATACCCACAGCGTTTGGCAAAGGACCAATCCATAAGACTCAAAGCGGCGCCAGAGTCGACATAGGCATCCGCGGTAATAGATGATAAAGAACAAATCAGGGTCACAGATAGAATAAACTTAGACTGTAAAGTGCCAATTGAAACAGACTTATCAAGCTTCTTAGTACGCTTAGAGCATGCTGATATAACATGAGTTGAATCACCGCAATAGAAGCACAACCCATTTTTTCGTCTTAAATTCTGCCGTTCACTTCTGGACAGAATTCTATCACATTGCATATTCTCTGGCGTCTTCTCAGTAGACACCGCCAAATGGTGCACAGGTTTGCGCTCCCGCAGACGCCTATCGATCTGGATAGCCATTGTCATGGACTCATTCAGACCCGCAGGCACAGGGAACCCCACCATAACATCCTTAATGGCATCAGAGAGACCCTCTCTGAAATTCGCCGCCAGGGCGCACTCATTCCACTGAGTAAGCACAGCCCATTTACGGAATTTCTGGCAGTATATTTCAGCTTCGTCTTGCCCCTGAGATAGGGACATCAAGGCCTTTTCCGCCTGAAGCTCTAACTGAGGTTCCTCATAAAGCAACCCCAAGGCCAGAAAAAACGCATCCACATTGAGCAACGCAGGATCCCCTGGAGCCAATGCAAAAGCCCAATCCTGAGGGTCGCCCCGGAGCAAGGAAATCACAATCCTGACCTGCTGAGCAGGATCTCCAGCAGAGCGAGATTTCAGGGACAAAAACAACTTGCAATTATTTTTGAAATTTTGAAAGCAAGATCTATTCCCCGAGAAAAATTCAGGCAAAGGAATTCTAGGTTCAGATATAGGAACATGAACAACAAAATCTTGTAAATTTTGAACTTTCGTGGTGAGATTATTCAAACCTGCAGCTAAACTCTGAATATCCATTTTAAACAGGTGAACACAGAGCCATTCCAGGATTAGAAGGAGAGAGAGAGAGAGAAAGGCTGCAATATAGGCAGACTTGCAAGAGATTCAATTACAAGCACACTCAGAACTGAAGGGAAGGGAAAAAAAAAAAATCTTCAGCAGACTTCTCTTTTCTCTCCTTTCTCTGTCAATTAATTTAACCCTTTTTGGCCGGTCAAACTGTTATGGTTCTCAATGGCAAGAGAACATAGCCCAGCAAACATAAGTACTAGCTCTTGGAAGGATGGAAACTAAACTGACCATGAACTAAACCTGCCGCACAACTAACAGTAGCCGGTTAGCGTTGCCTACGTTTTTATCCCTAGACGCCCAGCGCCGGCCGGAGGACTAACTAATCCTGGCAGAGGAAAATATAGTCCTGGCTCACCTATAGAGAAATTTCCCCGATAGGCAGACAGAGGCCCCCACATATATTGGCGGTGATTTTAGATGAAAATGACAAACGTAGTATGAAAATAGGTTTAGCAAAATTGAGGTCCGCTTACTAGATAGCAGGAGGACAGAAAGGGCACTTTCATGGTCAGCTGAAAACCCTATCAAAATACCATCCTGAAATTACTTTAAGACTCTAGTATTAACTCATAACATCAGAGTGGCAATTTCAGATCACAAGAGCTTTCCAGACACAGAAACGAAACTACAGCTGTGAACTGGAACAAAATGCAAAAACAAACGAGGACTAAAGTCCAACTTAGCTGGGAGTTGTCTAGCAGCAGGAACATGCACAGAAAGGCTTCTGATTACAATGTTGACCGGCATGGAAGTGACAGAGGAGCAAGGTTAAATAGCGACTCCCACATCCTGATGGAAACAGGTGAACAGAGGGGATGATGCACACCAGTTCAATTCCACCAGTGGCCACCGGGGGAGCCCAAAATCCAATTTCACAACAGCGTCCTGTCTACCCTTTCTTTAACATTGGGCATGCAGGCCATGTGGATGTATGCGGATGCCTCCGCATGCGTCTTGATACTGCGCTGACCTGCATCGAACGCAACATGTTGCATTTTGTTGCTGTTGGTGCAGGGTCAAAACGACGCATGTGGAGGCATCCGCATACATCCGAATGGCCTGTGTACCAAAATGTTAAAGATATGGTATGCAGGACACATGCAGACGTAGGCAGAGCTGAAGGAAGAGGCGCAGCAGTGGGCAGGGCTTAATGGACAAATAAGGATTTCATCTGCAGCCTTGCCGAACGCTAGTGTAAAACTAGCCTAATATAGATTTAGGCCATCTGATTGAGCTGCAACAAGTGGGTTGTGATGCCATGCTTGAAATTCATGTTGCATTCACCCACAAGTGTGTGCTTACATGTTTATAAAGAAGTCTAGTCTGGGATAATCAACACTCTAGTTACCAAAAATGTGGCAGCTATTAAGCAGAAATCACATACACCAAATGATGTGGGCTTAGCTCCAAAATATTGTCAAATCATATGTGGATTAAATGTACATTTCATAATTGGATTAAACTTTTTAGCAGACTGAGGTTATACCTAGGAAGAACTGATATGTAAAACTTTCCTTCTAGCTAAATCATCAGCTGACAAATGCAGCAGCATAACTATTTACTGTAAAATACAATACAAGAAAAAATAGGAATGCACTCACCGGTCTGTTGAAGCAAAAAAAATTTCCTTTATTGGGGCATGTGCAGGAGACGTCAGGGAGAACGTGGAATGAAAGGACAACGATCGTTTCGCGCTGCTGCCCTTCTACAGGTTTAGGACCCATAGAAGCGCAGCAGCGCGAAACGATCGTCGTCCTTTCATTCCACGTTCTCCCTGTCGTCTCGTGCACATGCCCCAATAAAGGAAATTTTTTTTGCTTCAACAGACCAGTGAGTGCATTCCTATTTTTTCTTGTATTGTATTTTACATTATCTCTGGATCTTTGCACCTGAGGGTCTTGATTGTTCAGGCAGTTGTGGTAATAGCAGCGACATTAAGCGGTGGAGGTACAGACTCTGGGTCTCAGCGGTGCCGATTTTTTTCTTTTACTGGACATAACTATTTACTGTATTTACAAGCCTGCTTAATCAGCTTGTAATTGATGTTTTTACTTAAGTAGCTCTGCCAAGCCTATTAAACCAATCTTCTTTCCTTGCACTGAAAAGTAACTATACATTCCTTAATTATCTGATGTACACTGCCTTGCGAAAGTATTCAGCTCCCTGGAACTTTTCAACCTTTATCCGCATATCATGCTTCAAACATAAAGATAACAAATGTAAATTTTTGGTGAAGAATCGATAAGTGGAACGTAATTGTGAAGCTGAACGAAATTTATTGGTTATTTTTAATTTTTGTGGAAATTCAAAAACTGAAAAGTGGGGCGTGCAGTATTATTCGGCCCCTTTACTTTCAGTGCAGCAAACTCACTCCAGAAGTTCATTGTGGATCTCTGAATGGTCCAATGTTGTCCTAAATGCCTAATGATGATAAATATAATACAACTGTGTGTAATCAAGTCTCTTTATAAATGCACCTGCTCTGTGAATGTCTCAGGGTTCTGTTTGAAGCACAGAGAGCATCATGAAGACCAATGAACACAACAGACAGGTCCATGATACTGTTTTGGAGAAGTTTAAAGCCGGATTTTGGTACAAAATGATTTCCAAAACTTTAAACATCCCAAGCAGGACTGTGCAAGTGATCATATTGAAATGGAAGGAGTATCATACAACTGCAAATCTACCAAAACCCAGCCGTCCCTCTAAACTTTCATCTCAAACAAGGAGAAGACTGATCAGAGATGCAGCCAAGAGGCCCATAATCACTCTGGATGAATTGCAGAGATCTACAGCTGAGGTGGGACAGTCTGTCCATAGGACAACAATCAGTCGTACAAATCTGGCCTTTATGGAAGAGTGGCAAGAATAAAGCCATTTCTCAAAGATATCCATAAAAAGTGTAATTTAAAGTTTGCAACAAGCCCCCTGGGAGACACACCAAACATGTGGAAGAAGGTGCTCTGGTCAGATGAAAACAAAATTGATCTTTTTGGCAACAATGCCAAATGATATGTTTGGCGTAAAGGCAACACAGCACATTACCCTGAACACACCATCCCAACTGTAAAACATGGTGGTGGCAGCATCATGGTTTGGGCCTGCTTTTATTCAGCAGGGACAAGGAAGATGTAACCAAATGTAACCAAAGATGGATGGAGCCAAATACAGGACCATTCTTGAAGAAAACATGTTGGAGTCTGCAAAAGACCTGAGACTGGGACAGAGATTTGTCTTCCAACAAGACAATGATCACAAACATAAGGCAAAGTCTTCAATGGAATGGTTCACAAATAAAGTATCCAGGTGTTAGAATGGCCAAGTCAAAGTCCAGATCTCAATCCAATCAAGAATCTGTGGAAAGAGCTGAAAACTGCTGCTCACAAACTATCTCCATCAAACCTCAGTGAGCTCGAGCTGTTTGCCAAAGAAGAATGGGCAAGAATTTCAGTCTCTCGATGTACAAAACTGATAGAGACATACCCCAAGCAACTTGCAGCAGTAGTCACAGCAAAATGTGGTGCAACAAAGTATTATAAGTTAAAGGGGCCATATAATATTGCACGCCCCACTTTTCAGTTTTTGAATTTCCACAAAAATTTAAAATAACCAATAAATTTCGTTCAACTTCACAATTGTGTTCCACTTGTTGATTTTTCACCAATATCTTACATTTGGTATCTATATATTTGAAGCATGATATGTGGGAAAAGGTTGAAAAGTTCCAAGGAGCCGAATACTTTTGCAAGCACTGTATCTTTTCTACATGATACCCTGCATCAATGCCTCTTTCACTTGGATCGGCATTCTGTTTCTCCTGCTTCCAAGATGGCCATGCCTGCTCTGGCTTTCCTGTGTTGTAGGAAATCTTCAATTTCTTTTCAATTTCTCGCATGGAATAGCCTTCATTTCTAAGAACAAGAATAGACTGTCGAGTTTAACATGAAAGTTCTTTTTTTCTGCCCATTTTGAGAGTTTAATGGAACCAACAAATCTAATGCTCCAGATTCTCAACTAGCTCAAAGGAAGGTCAGGTTTAAAGGTTCTCTCATCAGCCAAAATGTTTTCAGCTGTGCTAACATACTTGCACAAAGATTTTCTAACCATCCATTAGTAGTGTTGAGCATACCGATACCGCAAGTATCGGGTATCGGCCGATACTTGCGGTATCGGAATTCCGATACCGAGTTCCGATATTTTTGTGGTATCGGAAATCGGAATCGGAAGTTCCCAGTGTATGGTTCCCAGGGTCTGGAGGAGAGGAGACTCTCCTTCAGTCCCTGGGATCCATATTCATGTAAAAAATAAAGAATTAAAATAAAAAATATGGAAATACTCACCCGTCCGGCGGCCCCTGGACCTTACCGATTGTAACCGGCAGCCTCCGTTCCTAAGAATGAGGAGTTTAGGACCCTCGATGACGTCGCGGCTTGTGATTGGTCGCGTGCCGCTCATGTGACCGCTCACGCAACCAATCACAAGCCGCGACATCATCGCAGGTCCTAAACTCCTCATTCTTAGGAACGGAGGCTGCCGGTTACAATCGGTAAGGTCCAGGGGCCGCCAGACGGGTGAGTATATCCATATTTTTTATTTTAATTCTTTATTTTTTACATGAATATGGATCCCAGGGCCTGAAGGAGAGTTTCCTCTCCTTCAGACCCTGGGAACCATCCAGGATAGCTTCTGATACTTGTGTCCCATTGACTTGTATTGGTATCGGGTATCGGTATCGGCGATATCCGATATTTTTCGGGTATCGGCCGATACTATCCGATACCGATACTTTCAAGTATCGGAAGGTATCGCTCAACACTATCCATTAGCCTTCTATGAGCTTGAAGGACTGCATCCATGCGGTTCAACAATGATTCATACAATTTATTAATGAAGTCATCAGGAATAGCAAAGAATGCAGTCTTACATGCTTCCCAGAGTTCATCTAGATTCTTTGATTTTGTCTTCCAAGCTTCCTCTTTCATCCTACCCCAAACATACTCAATGATGTTCATGTCTGGTGACTGGGCTGGCCAGTCCTTGAGCACCTTGATCTTTTTTGCCTGGAGGAACTTTGTTGTAGAGATGGATGTATGAGATAGAGCACCATCCTGCTGCAGAATTTGACCCCTTTTATGATTTGGAATATAAGATGTAGCTAATACTTCTTGATATTTTAGGCTATTGATATTGCCTTCCACCTTTCAAATGTTTTGCACACCCCCATACTGAATGTAACCCCAGACCATGATCTTTCCACCTCCAAATGTAACTGTTTTCTGGGTGTATTTTGGATCGATACGGGCTCCAGTTGGTTTCCTGCAGTATTTGATGTGGCTGTGGTGTAATTCTACTGAAGATTCATCAGAGAAATTCACCTTCTGCCACTTTTCCAGAGTCCATCTGTTTAGCAGGCTTTGGGACTTTGCAAATGCCACACGGTTTTTTATTTGCCTTTTGTTTGGTGCTGGTTTCTGGGCACTGATTCAACCATGGAAGCCATTTTGAGACAGAATCCTACAAACTGTTCTAGTTGACAAAGGGACTTGAGGTGACCAGGCCTGTTGGAGCTCTGCTGCAGTGGAAGAGGGGCTTGCTTTGGATTTTCTAACCAACAAACTTTCCTCCTGAGCAGTTGTCTTGCGGGGTCTGCAGGACCTGGGCTTGTCAAACACATCTCCAGTCCCTTCAAATATTTTTATTTCTTTGTTCTTTACGCTGAGACTTATTAAAGGTGCCAGCCACCTTTGCAGTGGATAGGGTCTTTAGTCTCTTGATAATCCAGGCTTTGGTCGCAGGGTGGATTCTTGGCATGTTGTCAGAGCTCAAGTTGCAGTTCAAGTGAAGGTCTGGAGTGCTGGGTTTCTTTTTATGCACACACACTAATTAATCGATCATTTACTAAGCACAGGTGAGGATGTAAACTATGATTGGGTGCATTATATGACCAGACGACAAAACTTTTGTCTTGCCAAAATCTGACCATTCTGTGTCCATTAACTGATCAATATTTCTGCATTAATGCCAATTTATTTTCTTAACCTAAACCACATTTCGGAGGGTTTCAGCTTTCAAAAGAATAATTTATACAACCAATGGATGAATTTAATGTCAGGTTATAAGCTTTTATTTACATAACATGGATAAGCGACATAACTTCTGTGAGGGAGTTTATAATTGTCAATATTGGGGCCTATTTAAGAACTGGAGACTCCAGAGACTTTAATTTTGCCATAACAGGTCAGCAGCTGCGAAGTAAAGATTTGGACATCCCACCCCCATGTCTCCTACCGGGTTCAAGTTTGGAAGCGGTTCCTTATGTCATGGTTGCTGATGAGGCATTTCAATTGAACCGCAATGTAATGAGGCCATATCCACGGAGAGCCCTGGCCCACATGAGCAGAATTTATTATTATTGGCTATCCTGCACATGAAGATTAGTGGTGTGCACTTTTGGAATCCTCTGTGCAAAATGGAGGATCCTGATGTCAGCCATCCAACTAAGTGAAGCAAATGTAAATGTTGTCATTAAAGCCTGTGTCATCCTGCACAATTTCACGAGGATCCATGTATGTCCATCAAATTATGCAGATGATGGAGTCAATGCAAAGAATGGCATAGCTGCAACACATGTTCAAAATCCACATCGTCAGCCCTCTGACCTTAAAGTGCAGGACATGTTTACAAACTATTTTGTATCACCAGAGGGATATACTCCATAGCAAGACAGTGTTGTGTCTGTTATAATAGCCTTTGTTGTTTTAATTTAATTAAACATCCGTTAGTGAGTAAACTGTTTGATGTACATTTTTTTATTCAATATACCATGTAGATCCCAAACATCAGCTATATATTGTTCAAAACAAAAAGAACACATCAGCTATATATTGTTCAAAACAAAAAGAACACATTATAATGACAGGTTTGTTTAGTTCCACTGTATTTTGTAAAAAAAAAAACCTATTCAAATCATATGGCGACTTAGGATAACATGAAACTTGCAAACAACAACATTTCCCATTAAAAAACACTTTTTACAAATTCTGGTAATAAGGTGTATGTGATGGCAGGTGCCCATCATGAGTGGTTTGCATATTTTGGGTTCCTACCTGATTGGGCCCCAGAGAGTTAGTTGAGGCTGGATTCCGGGCCAACGGAGGAGGGCCCTGTTGTGACACATGGTGTTGGCCACTTGGGTAATGGTATCCATACTCATGTGGATTTGTGTTTGCCATCTGAAAGTGATGGCATAGTCCCTACAGAGCCCTGAGCTCAAATGTATCAAGTTACTCTGATTACATGAAGATATAAAATGTATGCAAACCTACATCTGCATGAGATCTGTTTAATTGATAAAAATAAACTATTAACACTTCTATTTTTTAAATCAATTGTTAAAGTATTTTTTCTATGCCATATTAAAACTATTGCAAAGTACTGAAAAAGTGTTTAATTTTTGCTGCAGTCTTTTAGGATTGTGAGGTGACAAAAATGAGATTCTGATGTCTCATACTTTTCTCTTTATCATTTTGGGTTAACTAATTTTATATTTTCATAGGCTAAGGGCTTTACGAATGTGCTCATTTTAACAAATGAGAAAGAGGATTTTTTTCACTTTTTTAGTTACAGTTCTAAAAACTTTTTAATTTCATGTCCTTTTAAGAGACTTGAGCCTGTGATTTCTAGGTTTATTATACTTTGTACTGTAATACTGTAGTAGTGTAAACACATGATGATCTGCTATTCAGCTCAGCTTTCATAGCAGACCATGAAGAAGATCCAAAAAAGCATCTATGGGTGCAATCATATACAAAGCTTTAATACTTTTAACATAAATGCTTAAAATGTCAGATTGCATACTACTTTTTACTATAAATATATAATGCATAATAACATGTTATGGATTGGTAGATCAACACAAAATCAGAAGCAATAATAAATAATAATGCATAAATTCATACCTAGAATCACTGCCAGAAGATGAATACAATACCAGAACCATCATCAGTACTGGATACAGCACGAAAACCACTACCAGTACATGAATAAATTATCATAGTCAGCATTAGTAAATTATATACCATCAAAACCATTACTACATGAACAGATCACCAGAAAAAGTATAAGTGCATGAATACCCCACCATTGCAATCATAAGAACATGTATACAGCACCAAAATGACCATCTGTACATGAATGCCACGCCAGAACGTTTATTAGCACATTAATATATCATCAAAACCATCAGTACAGGAGTACATAACCAAAACTATGGATACATAAGCACATCCATCATCAGTACATCAATTTAGCACCATAATAATCGTTTATACATTAATACATCACCAGAAACAAAACATGATGAGCACAGTAATACATCACTAGATCCATCACTAGTATGGAAATACAGCACCACAACCAGAACCAAAAGATCATGAATAAATCACCAAAACCACCATGTCATCCCAGATGTGCTTATTGGAAGATAAGCTGAGAGACACTGTATGCCATGGTAGTTCATTTAGGCCATGCAGGCTGCTCCCAGTACCACAAGCAAAATGCAGCCATTACTTTTCTTGGAATACTCGGGTACTCGGCCAGAACAACAAGCCCAATGTAAGTCTATGGGAGACCTGAGTATTTTTACCGCGATCAACCCCGGGGTCCTTTTAAGGTCTAAAAACGTCAGAAAATGATGGAAACACTGCTCAAATGACACAGGAACATCATTGGGATCGCCCTGGAATTATTCCTGACTCCTAGTTCACAGCTTTAAACAATGTTTTCCGAGATTCATGCCATTTTTCCCGGTGCCACAAAAAACACACTAAAACAAAACCAAAATGGATTTTGCTGGGAAACATGTTAAGGTACATCCTTTACAGGTTAATGACTTGCCTGTAAGGCCAAAAAATTAACCCCAGACCGAAAAATTCCTCCCCCATTTAGGCTTAGTTCAGAGCGGTTTTTGAAGCGTTTTTTAACATTGCTTTCAACCACTACAAATGCGTTCACTAGGAAATGTCATTGTAACATTTAACAATCCTAGCTGGCCATGTGGTGTGTGACACATAAGCAGACCCATCTTGTTTCATTTATGAAGGAGAGACTCTTAAAGTCACAGAGCCTATTTTTACTGGTGCATCAGGTGGCATTAATCTTCTTAAAGGGCCATTATTAAACAGTGGGCCTTCTAAGCTGTTGTAGCCTATGCTGTGAGTGGATGGGCTGCCAAAAATTACGAGTAACCACAATACTCCTTTAATAAGATGTCCAGGGGGGACTCCCGAAAAAGTGTTGTATTGAATTCAAGGCCTGCACTGCTGCCAATTCATATGCACTCCAATAAGCCTTTGAACCCACATACTGGATGGGCCCCTGAAAATCCACTTCACAATATGCATTTTGTACTGTGTACTCCTTTGTTTTACACATTGGCAGCAAAGCCAGCCCTGCATTACTTGTGAGCAGAGAGGTTTTCAGAGTGCTGAGAAGAGGGATGGTGATGCTAATTATGGCGTTATCGCTGCTCACCATCTTGGTGCAGACCTCAAAGTTTTGTAGGATGGTACATATATCGGAAATTCATGTCCACTCCTGAGGTCTTATGTGTGGAGACTAAACAGAATATTGATGTCTTTTTTGATGTTGGTAGTCAACAACTGCCGTCTTCTGCTCACAAATACTTTCCAACATATGCAGTGTAGAGTTCCAGTGCATGAGGACATCACACACCAGCCAGTGAGCTGGAAACTGCAAACATTGCTGAAGCATGGCAAGGGAGTCTGAAGCTGTTGCTGACTTTCTAAAATGGGCAGACAGATGGCGTACTTTCACTAGCAGATCCGGAATCTCCGAGTAACTTTTCAGAAATCGTTGAACCACGAAGTTAAGCACATTGGCCAAGCCTCAGAGCCGCCACCAGGTTAAGGCCATTGTCACACATGACCATGCCTGGCTGTAGGTTCAGCGGTGTCATCCAAACATCTGACTGCTCTTTCAGCACTGTCCTCAACTCTTCTGCATTGTGCGGTTTGTCACCTATATAGATTAGCTTCAGCACAGCCTGTTGCCACTTGGCTGAGACAGTACTGCAGTGCTTCCAGCTTCTGACTGATGTGTTGATTTCAGAGATGGAGGATGAAGAGGAGGAGGAGGTGCAGAAGCTGTAGACTGTGGGGGAAACCATGATTGACATAGGACCAGCAATCCTCAGTGTGGTAAGGATGTGTTCCATCCCAAGGTCCAACTGGGTCCTGGCTTCCAATATGTTAACCCAGTGTGCCATCAGTGAGATATACCGTCCCTGCCCACAAGCACTTGTCCATGTTTCCGTGGTTAGGTGACTTTCCCTGTAACAGCATTGTTGTGGGCACAGGTAATGTTGTGGGACACATGCTGGTGTAATGCTGGTGCGGCACACCGTGAGAAATAATGGCGACTGGAGGCCGAGTACCTTGGGACGGCCGCCGGCATCTGGTTGCGGAAAGCTTCCGTCTCAATGAGCCTAAAAGGCAGCATTTCTAGTGCAAGCAGAATAGAAATATTAGAATTAAGGACTGTGGCATGTGGGGCGTTGGCTGGGCATTTCCACTTGCGTTCCAAAGACTGGGTTATAGGCAACTGAAGGGTGTGCTGGGACTAGGACATGGACGGGCTTGATGATGGTGCTGCTTGACAGTGGGCCACAACAGTTGCAGGGCTAGAGGCATCTTCACATGCATGGTGTACTGGGGATTGGCTTCTACGCAAAACAGTGGAAGAAGCAGTGGTGTGACATGCAGGCAGTGGTCCTGGAGCCTGGGGTTTGGCCCACAAATTTGGGTGCTTTGCTGTCATGTGCCTGATCATGCTGGTGTTTGTCAGGCTGGTTGTTTTGCTACCCCTGCTGATGGAGGCATGGCAGGTGCTGCAAATGCCCTGTTTGGGGTTATCGGCAGAGTCTTTAAAAAATAACCAGACTCGGGAAGACCTAACAGTTGGAATGGCAACTTCCCTCATCTTGGTGTTACGGGGAACGAATGCACACCTTCTGTCTGGGGCCACCACAGTGCTTCTTCCTGCCTGTTGGGGTGATGTGCCTCTTTCCTCATGTGTGCTGCTGCCCTCGCTCTGCATGTCTTCCTGCCAGGTTGGGTCAGTCACATAGTCATCCACCACCTCCACTTCCACATCCGCACGCTGCTCCTCCTCCTGACTTTCTGGCAATTGTGTCTCATCATTTTCACCTCTTCTGACACTTTCCCACCATCGTCTTTGTGCGATCGGGGCTGGTCAAAGCTTTGGGCATCTGTACATGAGATCTCATCTGTCCCCACTTCAAGTTGACCAGCCGAGAGTTCTGAATCTTTAAATGGAAAACTGAACAGCTCTTCAGAGTGTCAAAGTGTGGGATCAGTTGTCTCACGGCACTTGGCATGGTGGAAGGAAGGAGGATCAGGGTGAGGAATATCTGGGCCACACTCACGGCTACTCAGACATGACTGTGTGGAAGATGTGGCGATGGTGGTGTGACTAAGTGACTGGAAGCATTTTCCGCTATCCAACCAACAACCGTTTCACACTGCTCTGGCTTCAATAGTGGTGTGCTGCGGTCCCCTAGAAACTGGGACAGGAGGGTTGAGCAAGAAGATTTGGGTCTTTGTTGTTGCCCACTTTCACCTTGGCCACGGCCTCGTCCTCTGCATGCAGCATCATCATCACGTCCACTTCCCCGTCCCTTGCCTCGCCCATTTTAAATGGATTACTGCACTATTTCAAATGCTCAACACAAATATATTTATTAGTAGTGAAATAATATCTGATCAGTATGCCTGCAAATCTATGATTTTTCAAACCCAAACACCAGGCAGTCCTCAGCCAGACATAACAGACTGTAGTCAATTTTGGGGGGCTTTTTTGTGAAGTTAATTTATGCAAAATAGTGCTGTATATAATTAGAGTAACAGACAGCAAAAAAAAAAAGTGGTCCTCCGGCCTACAATGACCAAACTTGGAGCATGCAGATATATGAGGGCTGTCACGGAAATACCACAGTGGCAAATATGTAGACTGCTTTTTTTTCAAATGCCAAATAGTGCTGTATATAATTAGAGTAACATACAGCAAAACCAGTGGCAAAACGGCCTACAATGCCCAAACTTGGAGCACACAGATATATGAGGGCTCTCACGGAACTACCACACTGGAAAATATGTGACCTTTTTATATTTTTTTATGCTAAATAGTACTGTATATAATTAGAGTAACAGTCAGCAAAAACAGTGGCAAAACGGCCTACAATGACCAGACTTGGAGCACGCAGATATATGACGGCTGTTACGGAAATACCACACTGGCAAATATATGGCCTTTTTTTTTTAAAATGCCAATTGTCAAAATGGCCTAAAATGCAAAAACTTGGAGCACGCAGATATATGAGGCCTTTTTTGGTGAATTTAAAACACCCAAAAAAAAACAGTGGCACAAGGCTAGCACACACAACTATGCTACGTATGCCTGACAAACTATGACTTTTAAACAGGCCTCAGTCTGACACAACAGGCTGTATATTTTTTGGGGCAGGTGAATTTTGGGGAAAAAAATGCTACTAGGTATATAGTAAAGAAGCTGCAGCAGCAGACAGTTATGGAGCTTTGGGAGGGATGTAGTGGGAGCAATTGCACATACAGTGCCTGCAGGCCTTGCACTGATGTGGATATGCTGTGTCCTGCCTACCTAGCGCTGCAATTTCGGGACCCATGAATTAGCTGTAAAAAGGACTGTTGTGGATTTAAGAGTTCCAGACCTACACTAACTCTAAAAACCATGATTTTGACCCTATCTCGGCAGCAGCTCTCCCTACTCTCGCTGAGTCCGGAGCAGAATGCGTCAAGCAGGACAACGCCAGGTCTCTTATACTCGGGATGATGCTGTGCGGCCAAGCCAATTACTGCACGACCACAACAAAGATGGCTGCGGTGTTTCATGGCCTGGCAGACAATCCCTGTATCGTGATTGGGTCTCTAAAGTCTGCCAAAAATGCTGGACGGAGACACCAGTTACCGTCAAATAATCTCGGAAATGCTCGGTGCTCGCCGAGTACACCGAGCATAGTGATATTTGGGCGAGTAACGAGTAGTGGTGAGCATGTTCGCTCATCACTATAGATTATTCCACCTTAAACTGTAGAATTGGGAGTAGAACCAATGTGACCTTTTGACGGCCTCTTCATGTCATTGCCCATGTGATCTCATCAGATTTGAAGAATGGTGCATAGTCATCTATTCCGTGCAACTCATAAAAGTAGACTCCACATACCAAACCTAAAGGATCAAATTATCAGAACTCATTTTAATTTCAATGGGTTACAAGTAGGGTTGAGCGAAACGGGTCGATCATTTTCAAAAGTCGCCGACTTTTGGCTAAGTCGGCGTCTCATGAAACCCGATCCGACCCCTGTGCTTGTCGGCCATGCGGTACGCGACTTTCGCGCCAAAGTCGCGTTTCAATGACGCGAAAAGCGCCATTTCTCAGCCAATGAAGGTGAACGCAGAGTGTGGGCAGCGTGATGACATAGATCCTGGTCCCCACCATCTTAGAGAAGGGCATTGCAGTGATTGGCTTGCTGTCTGCGGCGTCACAGGGGCTATAAAGGGGCGTTCCCGCCGACCGCCATCTTACTGCTGCTGATCTGAGCTTAGGGAGAGGTTGCTGCCGCTTCGTCAGAAGCAGGGAGAGCGTTAGGCAGGGTCCACTAACCACCAAACCGCTTGTGCTGTAGCGATTTCCACTGTCCAACACCACCTTCGGTGTGCAGGAACAGTGGAAGCTATTTTTTTTTTTTTTTTTCCTCAGCGTTGTAGCTCATTGGGCTGCCCTAGAAGGCTCCGTGATAGCTGTATTGCTGTGTGTACGCCACTGTGCAAACCAACTGCTTTTTTCAAAGCACATATCCTCTTGTTCCTTTCTGCACAGCTATCTTTTTTGTTTGTCCACACTTTTTATTTAATTTGTGCATCAGTCCACTCCTATTGCTGCCTGCCATACCTGGCTTAGATTACTGCAGGGAGATAGTAATTGTAGGACAGTCCCTGTTTTTTTTTTTTTTTGTGGGAGATTAAGATTGGCATTTCTGCTACAGTGCCATCCCTGTGTGTGCCATCTCTCACTGAGTGGGCCATAGAAAGCCTATTTATTTTTTCCGTGATTTGTGTTCTAAATTCTACCTCAACACAAAAACACTACATCAATCAGTGGTAGAAAAATATTGGCCTCAGTCAGGGCTTGTGTGCCACTGCTGTGTGTGCTATCTCTCATTCAGTGGGCTATAGAAAGCCTATTTATTTATTTATTTTTTTTCTTATTATTTGGTTTCTAAAGTCACCCTGAAAAAAAAAAAAAAAAAAAAAAAACAGTGGGAGAGTAATATTGCCCTTTCAGCTTGTGTGCCAGTCTTGACTCCTGGGTGTGCCACCTCTCTCTCATTCAGTGGGCCATAGAAAGCCTATTTATTTTTTTGGTTTTTTTAATATTATTTGGTTTCTAAAGTCTCCCTGAAAATAAAAAAAAAAAAACTTAAAAAAACAGTGGGAGAGTAATATTGCCCTTTCAGCTTGTGTGCCAGTCTTGACTCCTGGGTGTGCCACCTCTCTCATTCAGTGGGCCATAGAAAGCCTATTTATTTTTTTTTTTAAATATTATTGGGTTTCTAAAGTCTCCCTTAAAAAACAAAAAATACATAAAAAAACAGTGGGAGAGTAATATTGCCCTTTCAGCTTGTGTGCCAGTCTTGACTCCTGGGTGTGCCACCTCTCTCATTCAGTGGGCCATAGAAAGCATTTTTTTTTTCCTTGATTTGTGTTCTAAAATCTACCTCAACACAAAAACACTACATCAATCAGTGGTAGAAAAATATTGGCCTCAGTCAGGGCTTGTGTGCCACTGCTGTGTGTGCTATCTCTCATTCAGTGGGCTATAGAAAGCCTATTTATTTATTTATTTTTTTTCTTATTATTTGGTTTCTAAAGTCTCCCTGAAAAAAAAAAAAAAAAAAAAAAACAGTGGGAGAGTAATATTGCCCTTTCAGCTTGTGTGCCAGTCTTGACTCCTGGGTGTGCCACCTCTCTCTCATTCAGTGGGCCATAGAAAGCCTATTTATTTTTTTGGTTTTTTTAATATTATTTGGTTTCTAAAGTCTCCCTGAAAATAATAAAAAAAAAACTTAAAAAACAGTGGGAGAGTAATATTGCCCTTTCAGCTTGTGTGCCAGTCTTGACTCCTGGGTGTGCCACCTCTCTCATTCAGTGGGCCATAGAAAGCCTATTTATTTTAAAAAAAAAATATTATTGGGTTTCTAAAGTCTCCCTTAAAAAACAAAAAATACATAAAAAAACAGTGGGAGAGTAATATTGCCCTTTCAGCTTGTGTGCCAGTCTTGACTCCTGGGTGTGCCACCTCTCTCATTCAGTGGGCCATAGAAAGCCTATTTATTTTTTTTTTTAAATATTATTGGGATTCTAAAGTCTCCCTTAAAAAACAAAAAATACATAAAAAAACAGTGGGAGAGTAATATTGCCCTTTCAGCTTGTGTGCCAGTCTTGACTCCTGGGTGTGCCACCTCTCTCATTCAGTGGGCCATAGAAAGCATTTTTTTTTTTCCTTGATTTGTGTTCTAAAATCTACCTCAACACAAAAACACTACATCAATCAGTGGGAGAAAAATATTGGCCTCAGTCAGGGCTTGTGTGCCACTGCTGTGTGTGCTATCTCTCATTCAGTGGGCTATAGAAAGCCTATTTATTTATTTATTTTTTTTCTTATTATTTGGTTTCTAAAGTCTCCCTGAAAAAAAAAAAAAAAAAAAAAAACAGTGGGAGAGTAATATTGCCCTTTCAGCTTGTGTGCCAGTCTTGACTCCTGGGTGTGCCACCTCTCTCTCATTCAGTGGGCCATAGAAAGCCTATTTATTTTTTTGGTTTTTTTAATATTATTTGGTTTCTAAAGTCTCCCTGAAAATAAAAAAAAAAAAACTTAAAAAAACAGTGGGAGAGTAATATTGCCCTTTCAGCTTGTGTGCCAGTCTTGACTCCTGGGTGTGCCACCTCTCTCATTCAGTGGGCCATAGAAAGCCTATTTATTTTTTTGGTTTTTTTAATATTATTTGGTTTCTAAAGTCTCCCTGAAAATAAAAAATAAAAAACTTAAAAAAACAGTGGGAGAGTAATATTGCCCTTTCAGCTTGTGTGCCAGTCTTGACTCCTGGGTGTGCCACCTCTCTCATTCAGTGGGCCATAGAAAGCCTATTTATTTTTTTTTTTAAATATTATTGGGTTTCTAAAGTCTCCCTTAAACCCTTCATGACCTTGCCGTTTTTTGCAATTCTGACCAGTGTCCCTTTATGAGGTAATAACTCAGGAACGCTTCAACGGATCCTAGCGATTCTGAGATTGTTTTTTCTTGACATATTGGGCTTCATGTTAGTGGTAAATTTAGGTCGATAATTTCTGAGTTTATTTGTGAAAAAAACGGAAATTTGGCAAAAAATTTTTAAAATTTCGCAATTTTCACATTTTGAATTTTTATTCTGTTAAACCAGAGAGTTATGTGACACAAAATAGTTAATAAATAACATTTCCCACATGTCTACTTTACATCAGCACAATTTTGGAAACAAATTTTTTTTTTGCTAGGAAGTTATAAGGGTTAAAATTTGACCAGTGATTTCTCATTTTTACAACAAAATTTACAAAACCATTTTTTTTAGGGACCACCTCACATTTGAAGTCAGTTTGAGGGTTCTATATGGCTGAAAATACCCAAAAGTGACACCATTCTAAAAACTGCACCCCTCAAGGTGCTCAAAACCACATTCAAGAAGTTTATTAACCCTTCAGGTGTTTCACAGCAGCAGAAGCAACATGGAAGTAAAAAATGAACATTTAACTTTTTAGTCACAAAAATGATATTTTAGTGAAAATTTTTTTATTTTCCCAAGGGTAAAAGGAGAAACTGGACCACGGACGTTGTTGTCCAATTTGTCCTGAGTACGCTGATACCTCATATGTGGGGGTAAACCACTGTTTGGGCGCACGGCAGGGCTCGGAAGGGAAGGAGCGCCATTTGACTTTTTTAATGAAAAATTGGCTCCAATCTTTAGCGGACACCATGTCGCGTTTGGAGAGCCCCCGTGTGCCTAAACATTGGAGCTCCCCCACAAGTGACCCCATTTTGGAAACTAGACCCCCCAAGGAACTTATCTAGAAGCATAGTGAGCACTTTAAACCCCCAGGTGCTTCACAAATTGATCCGTAAAAATGAAAAAGTACTTTTTTTTCACAAAAAAATTATTTTAGCCTCAATTTTTTCATTTTCACATGGGCAACAGGATAAAATGGATCCTAAATTTTGTTGGGCAATTTCTCCTAAGTACACCAATACCTCATATGTGGGGATAAACCACTGTTTGGGCACATGGTAAGGCTCGGAAGGGAAGGAGCGCCATTTGACTTTTTGAATGAAAAATTATCTCCATCGTTAGCGGACACCATGTCGCGTTTGGAAAGCCCCTGTGTGCCTAAACATTGGAGCTCCTCCACAAGTGACCCCATTTTGGAAACTAGACCCCCCAAGGAACTCATCTAGAGGCATAGTGAGCACTTTAAACCCCCAGGTGCTTCACAAATTGATCCGCAAAAATGAAAAAGTACTTTTTTTTCACACACAATTTCTTTTAGCCTCAATTCTTTCATTTTCACATGGGCAACAGGATAAAATGGATCCTAAAATTTGTTGGGCAATTCCTCCTGAGTATGCCGATACCTCATATGTGGGGGTAAACCACTGTTTGGGTGCACGGCAAGGCTCGGAAGGGGAGGCGTGCCATTTGACTTTTTGAATGGAAAATTAGCTCCAATCGTTAGCGGACACCATGTCGCGTTTGGAGAGCCCCTGTGTGCCTAAACATTGGAGCTCCCCTACAAGTGACCCCATTTTGGAAACTAGACCCCCCAAGGAACTTATCTAGATGCATAGTGAGCACTTATAACCCCCAGGTGCTTCACAGAAGTTTATAACGCAGAGCCGTGAAAATAAAAAAATAATTTTTCTTTCCTCAAAAATGATTTTTAGCCCAGAATTTTTTATTTTCCCAAGGGTAATAGGAGAAATTGGACCCCAAATGTTGTTGTCCAGTTTGTCCTGAGTACGATGATACCCCATATGTGGGGGTAAACCACTGTTTGGGCGCACGGCAGGGCTCGGAAGGGAAGGCATGCCATTTGGCTTTTTGAATGGAAAATTAGCTCCAATCATTAGCGGACACCATGTCGCGTTTGGAGAGCCCCTGTGTGCCTAAACATTGGAGCTCCCGCACAAGTGACCCCATTTTGGAAACTAGACCCCCAAGGGAACTTATCTAGATGTGTGGTGAGCACTTTGAACCCCCAAGTGCTTCACAGAAGTTTATAACGCAGAGCCATGAAAATAATAAATGTGTTTCCTTTCCTCAAAAATATTTTTTTAGCCCAGAATTTTTTATTTTTGCAAGAGTAACAGGAGAAATTGGACCCCAAAAGTTGTTGTCCAGTTTCTCCTGAGTACGCTGATACCCCATATGTGGGGGTAAACCACTGTTTTGGCACACGTCGGGGTTCGGAAGGGAAGTAGTGACGTTTTGAAATGCAGACTTTGATGGAATGCTCTGCGGGCATCAGGTTGCGTTTGAAGAGCCCCTGATGTGCCTAAACAGTAGGAACTCCCCACAAGTGACTCCATTTTGGAAACTAGACCCCCAAGGGAACTTATCTAGATGTGTGGTGAGCACTTTGAACCCCCAAGTGCTTCACAGAAGTTTATAACGCAGAGCCGTGAAAATAATAAATGTGTTTCCTTTCCTCAAAAATATTTTTTTAGCCCAGAATTTTTTATTTTTGCAAGAGTAACAGGAGAAATTGGACCCCAAAAGTTGTTGTCCAGTTTCTCCTGAGTACGCTGATACCCCATATGTGGGGGTAAACCACTGTTTTGGCACACGTCGGGGTTCGGAAGGGAAGTAGTGACGTTTTGAAATGCAGACTTTGATGGAATGGTCTGCGGGCATCATGTTACGTTTGCAGAGCCCCTGATATGCCTAAACAGTAGAAACCCCCCACAAGTGACCCCATTTTGGAAACTAGACCCCCCAAGGAACTTATCTAGATGTGTGGTGAGCACGTTCAACCCCCAAGTGCTTCACAGAAGTTTACAACGCAGAGCCGTGAAATAAAAAATCATTTTTCTTTCCTCAAAAAAGATGTTTTAGCAAGCAATTTTTTATTTTCACAAGGGTAACAGGAGAATTTGGACCCCAATATTTGTTGCCCAGTTTGTTGTGAGTACGCTGATACCCCATATGTGGGGGTAAACCACTGTTTGGGCACACGTCAGGGCTCGGAAGGGAAGTAGTGACATTTGAAATGCAGACTTTGATGGAATGGTCTGCGGGCGTCACATTGCATTTGCAGAGCCCCTGATGTGCCTAAACAGTAGAAACACCCCACAAGTGACCCCATTTTGGAAACTAGACCCCCGAATGAACTTATCTAGATGTGTGGTGAGCACTTTCAACCCCCAAGTGCTTCACAGAAGTTTATAACGCAGAGCCGTGAAAATAAAAAATAATTGTTCTTTCCTCAAAAATTATGTTTTAGCAAGTAATTTTTTATTTTTGCAAGGGTAACAGGAGAAATTGGACCCCAACAGTTGTTGCCCAGTTTGTCCTGAGTATGCTGGTACCCCAAATGTGGGGGTAAACCACTGTTTGGGTGCACGTCGGGGCTTGGAAGGGCGGGAGCACCATTTGACTTTTTGAACGCAAGATTGGCTGGAATCAATGGTGGCGCCATGTTGCGTTTGGAGACCCCTGATGTGCCTAAACAGTGGAAACCCCTCAATTCTAACTTCAACACTAACCCCAACACACCCCTAATCCTAATCCCAACTGTAGCCATAACCCTAATCACAACCCTAACCCCAACACACCCCTAACCACAACCCTAACCGCAACACAACCGTAACCCTAATTCCAACCCTAATCCTAACCCTAATCCCAACCGTAACCCTAATCCCAACCCTAACCACAACTGTAACCCCAACACACCCCTAACCCTATCCGTAACCCTAACCACAAGCCTATTCTTAACCCTATTTCCAACCCTAGCCCTAATTCCAACCCTAACCCTAAGGGTATGTGCCCATGTAGCGGATTCGTGTGAGATTTTTCCGCACGATTTTTGAAAAATCTGCAGGTAAAAGGCACTGCGTTTTGCCTGCGGATTTACAGCAGATTTCCAGTGTTTTTTTGTGCGGATTTCACCTGCGGATTCCTATTGAGGAACAGGTGTAAAACGCTGCGGAATCCGCACAAAGAATTGACATGCTGCGGAAAATACAATGCAGCGTTTCTGCACGGAATTTTCCGCACCATGGGCACAGCAGATTTGGTTTTCCTTAGGTGTACATGGTACTGTAAACCTGATGGAAAACTGCTTCGAATTCGCAGCGGCCAATCCGCTGCGGATCCGCGGCCAATCCGCTGCCAATCAGCTGCGGATCCGCGGCCAATCCGCTGCCAATCCGCTGCAGATCCGCGGCCAATCCGCTGCCAATCCGCGGCCAATCCGCTGCAGATCCGCGGCCAATCCGCTGCCGATCCGCTGCCGATCCTCTGCGGATCCGCGGCCAATCCGCTGCCGATCCGCTGCAGATCCGCGGCCAATCCGCTGCGGATCCGCTGCCGATCCGCTGCGGATCCGCTGCGGATCCGCGGCCGATCCGCTGCGGATCCGCGGCCGATCCGCTGCGGATCCGCGGCCGATCCGCTGCGGATCCGCGGCCGATCCGCGGCCGATCCGCGGCCGATCCGCTGCGGATCCGCTGCGGATCCGCTGCGGATCCGCGGCCGATCCGCGGCCGATCCGCTCTGTGTGCACATGCCATAACCCTACCCCTAACCCTAACCCTACCCGTAACCCTAACCTAAAAGAAAAAAAAATATTTTCTTTATTTTATTATTGTCCCTACCTATGGGGGTGATAAAGGGGGGGGTTTATTTATTATTTTTTTATTTTGATCGCTGTGGTAGAACCTACCACAGCGATCAAAATGTACCTGTAACGAATCTGCCAGCCTGCAGATTCGGCGGGCGTACTGAGCATGCGCCCGCCATCTTGGAAGATGGCGGCGCCCAGGGAGAAGACGGACCGACTTCGGGAGGATCGGTAAGTATGAGGGGGTGGTGGGGGGGTGGATTTCATTAATTTGTGGTGTGCAGTGCACGTATTTCACACACAGTTGTGTTGCATCACACACACACATACACACACATACACGCACACGCATGCATTTATACACATACATACATTCATGCACACACACGGCACACACATACATACACACACATACACACACATACACGCATGCATACATATACATATATATACATACACATACATACACATACACCCCTCTTTGTAATCTATTTTACAAATTTATCCTGTGGTTACACTTCTGGTAATACATTATGCCTGTCTTGGGTTTCGAATATACTAAATGGTTCATTATCTTCTTTTTTTTATATTTTTTTATATTTTTTCCAATACCATAGGGCCATGCTGTCATCTGGTTATTGTGCGCTCAATTAATTTCATGAATTTCTTTAAATCACTACGCAAACCATATTCATTATAATATATGGGGGACTAGGATATGCAATACGTATGCGCCTATAAGTTTTCCTTTGTCTTTGCGCAGTAATTACATGTTTCTGCGCTGAGGACTTCTCCGGGTTTGGAGAAGTCTTTGTACAAATGCTGCGCATGCGCAGACTGCCCACTTTGGCGTCTGCGCAGTTTGGCAGCCGGAGGCATAGCTCGGGTGACAGCTTTCTCTATGTGCGCACGCATGCGCTTTAATCAGCTTGTGACCAAACTTTATTGCTCTTACTTTGGTCTTGAACATGGACAAGATGGCGGCGGCATCATATGGCGGCGGCATCATATGGCGGCGGCATCATATGCAATCTCTTTGCACACAGGTGAATTTGTTTTATGTCTTTAGGAATGTGTATATAGGTTACTGCACGGTACGTTCACATCACACAATTTTCTTTCCCTGAGGAAGCCGCCATTTGGGCGGCGATACGCGTGGGAGCCTACCCACAGGCTGCTTCCCCTCTCTACATGGATCTTTACCCTTTCCACACGGATTTTCATTCATGGTCATGGGCTTGAATTTTTGGTATGATAGGGGTGTTTCATGGGATTGAGGTTTATTTCATTGGGCTTTCATACATTCCTTGCAGTCCTTCCTCTCCCTTTCCCTTTCAGGCCACGTGTGTTTACCACATAATAGCTATCTCTTGAGTCATATTTCTGACTCTATCTACAGGCACGTGTTTCCTTTAGGGCCCCTTTGTACTGTATCTCCCTGACCATGATTTGTATATTGTTGCGGTCATTCTATATAGGAATTATGCACCTCATGTTGGTAGTCATGGTATTGCAACATTGATACCACTTTGTTCAGTGGTCATTATTTCTATATTTTGACTGTGTGGTTAGATTTTGTGGATTGTCTTATGGGGAGAAGCATGCCTTTTGTGGGATGTCATTTTCCCTATCATAGGATTTGACTATTATTCCAGCATAGGCATGTTATTGCATTGTATGCAATTTTAAATGTTTTTAAATGTTTTGTGTCATCGTTCCTTGCATGTACACATATACATTTTTTGAGGTCTTTTGCCAATAATAAATATATATTTTCATTATTTATCATTGTTCGGAGGTGTTCCTTTATATATGGGCATGATCTTTTTGTCTTGCTGTCTTTTTCATGTTTTGTTACAAACCCATGGTGAACCCTCCTCCCCTTGATACATTTTGTGGTGCCCTCCACCCATTTACTTGTTTTGGGGGGGTGGATCGGAGCACAGGGGGGGGATCGGAGGACCGGGGGAGCGGACAGGAGCACGGGGGAGCGGACAGGAGCACGGGGGAGCGAACAGGGGGACGGAGGGGGGTACCTGACAGAACGGAGGACTGGGGAGGAGATCGGGGGCGGTGGGGGGGGCCAGTACATGATTTCCAGCCATGGCAGATGCTATTGCAGCATCGGCCATGGCTGGATTGCAATATTTCACCATTTTCATAGGTGAAATATTGCAATTTGCTCTGATTTATGTTGCACTTTCAACAGCCAATCAGAGCGATCGTAGCCACGTGGGGGCAAAGCCACCCCCCCTAGGCTGAAGTACAACTCCCCCTCTCCCTGCAGATCGGGTAAAATAGGAATTAACCCTTTCACCCGATCTGCAGGGATGCGATCATTCCATGACGCCGCATAGGCGTCATGGGTCGGGAAGGGGTTAAAAAACAAAAAATACATAAAAAAACAGTGGGAGAGTAATATTGCCCTTTCAGCTTGTGTGCCAGTCTTGACTCCTGGGTGTGCCACCTCTCTCATTCAGTGGGCCATAGAAAGTCTATTTATTTTTTTTTTTAAATATTATTGGGATTCTAAAGTCTCCCTTAAAAAACAAAAAATACATAAAAAAACAGTGGGAGAGTAATATTGCCCTTTCAGCTTGTGTGCCAGTCTTGACTCCTGGGTGTGCCATCTCTCTCATTCAGTGGGCCATAGAAAGCATTTTTTTTTTTTCCTTGATTTGTGTTCTAAAATCTACCTCAACACAAAAAACACTACATCAATCAGTGGGAGAAAAATATTGGCCTCAGTCAGGGCTTGTGTGCCACTGCTGTGTGTGCTATCTCTCATTCAGTGGGCTATAGAAAGCCTATTTATTTATTTATTTTTTTTCTTATTATTTGGTTTCTAAAGTCTCCCTGAAAAAAAAAAAAAAAAAAAAACAGTGGGAGAGTAATATTGCCCTTTCAGCTTGTGTGCCAGTCTTGACTCCTGGGTGTGCCACCTCTCTCTCATTCAGTGGGCCATAGAAAGCCTATTTATTTTTTGTTTTTTTTAATATTATTTGGTTTCTAAAGTCTCCCTGAAAATAAAAAAAAAAAAACTTAAAAAAACAGTGGGAGAGTAATATTGCCCTTTCAGCTTGTGTGCCAGTCTTGACTCCTGGGTGTGCCACCTCTCTCATTCAGTGGGCCATAGAAAGGCTATTTATTTTTTTGGTTTTTTTAATATTGTTTGGTTTCTAAAGTCTCCCTGAAAAAAAAAAATAAATAAATTAGGTGGGAGATTAATATTGACATTAGTGCTTGAGTGACAGTCCTGCGTGTGTGTCATCTCTGTGATTTTGTGCCACAGAAAACAGAGTGTGTAACATTGTGCCTGATTTTCCTTGTGGTCTCACCAACCTGTTAAGGGATATTGAAATCATACTGAAGTTATAGCTCACCGTGTAAGTTGTTTGACAGCAACAAATAAATTTACTTTGGTTAAGATTTTAAAACAATGAGGAAGTCTGGTGCAAGAGGTCGTCGTGGGCGTTCATTGTCAGCTGGTAATGATGGTAGTGGTAGTGGAGCATCAGGTGGTCGTGGGGATAAAAATATTCCACCTAAGTCTGGAGCTGTGGAGCCAGTTTCGTCGTCAGGCTACACAAGGCCTCGAACGCTCTCTTTTCTGGGAGTAGGAAAACCGCTTTTAAAGGCGGAGCAGCAACAGCAAGTTTTGGCTTACATTGCAGACTCAGCCTCTAGCTCTTTTGCCTCCTCTTCCGAAACTGGTAAATGTAAAAGCAGCGCGTCGCTTGTGGATGTTCACGGTCAGGGACAAGTCGCTTCCTTGTCCTCCTCAGCAAAAACTACAACAAGAGAGAAGGATGCAGCAGGCGACACAACGGGTCACTCCATGGAGCTCTTTACACATACCGTCCCTGGCTTAGAAAGTGAAACATTTAACAGGCCATGCCCATTACAAGTATATTCTGACATGGAGTGCACTGATGCACAGCCACAGCCAGAGTACTATGCTGCTCCTTTGACTCAGACCACCACATTGCCCTCTCAGGGTACAGATCCACAATCAGACCCTGATGAGACTATGTTGCCCCGCCACGAACGCTATACCACCGACCGACACAGTGACACAGACGAAGTTGCACACGAGCTCGAAGAGGAGGTAATAGATGACCCAGTTATTGACCCCGATTGGCAGCCATTGGGGGAACAGGGTGCAGGATGCAGTAGTTCAGAAGCGGAGGTGGAGGAGGGGCCGCAGCAGGCATCAACATCGCAACAGGTTCCATCTGCCGGGCCCGTATCTGGCCCAAAACGCGTGTCAAAGCCAAAACCTGTTGGAGGACAGCGTGGCCATCCGGTTAAAGCTCAGTCTGCAATCCCTGAAAAGGGATCCGAGTCTAGGAAGAGTGCAGTCTGGCATTTTTTTAAACAACATCCAACTGATCAGCGCAAAGTCATCTGTCAAAAATGTTCAACTAGCTTAAGCAGAGGTCAGAATCTGAAAAGTCTAAATACTAGTTGCATGCATAGACACTTAACCACCATGCATTTTCAAGCCTGGACTAACTACCAAACGTCCCTTAAGGTTGTAGCACCCTCGGCCAATGAAGCTAGTCAGCAACGCAACATCCCTTCCGTCACTGTAAGGCCACCATTTTCCGCACCACCGGCAGTATCTGTGCAGGTTTCTTTGCCAGCCAAAAGCAGTCAGGGTCAGGGAACCACCAGTTTTGTAGGAGGAAATATTGCATCTAGGGCACCGGCGGAAACAATACCGTCTCCAACCGTCTCTCAGTCTGCCATGTACACCGGCACACCCGAAAGTTCCACGATCTCCAGCTCTCCAGTCCAGCTCACCCTACATGAGACTCTGGTTAGAAAAAGGAAGTACTTATCCTCGCATCCGCGTACACAGGGTTTTAACGCCCACATAGCTAGACTAATCTCGTTAGAGATGATGCCCTACCGGTTAGTTGAAAGCGAAGCTTTCAAAGCCCTGATGGAGTACGCTGAACCACGATACGAGCTACCCAGTCGACACTTTTTTTCCAGAAAAGCCATCCCAGCCCTGCACCAGCATGTTAAACAGCGCATCGTCCATGCACTCAGGCAATCTGTGAGTACAAAGGTGCACCTGACTACAGATGCATGGACCAGTAGGCATGGCCAGGGACGTTATGTGTCCATCACGGCACACTGGGTGAATGTGGTGGATGCAGGGTCCACAGGCGACATCAATTTAGGGACAGTTGTGCCTAGCCCACGGTCTAGGAAACAGTTGGCTGTAGGCGTTCGCACCCCCTCCTCCTCCTCCTCCTCGTCCTCCTGCAGAAGCTACAGCTCTTCCACAGAACGCAGTCTGCCAACCACTCCATCGGCAGATGACACTGTTGCACACCAGTTGTCCCATTATGGGCCAGCTACTGCCAAGCGTCAGCAGGCTGTATTGGCTATGAAGTGTTTGGGCGACAACAGACACACCGCGGAAGTTCTATCTGAGTTCTTGCAACAAGAAACGCAGTCGTGGCTGGGCACAGTAGATCTTGAGGCAGGCAAGGTAGTGAGTGATAACGGAAGGAATTTCATGGCTGCCATCTCCCTTTCCCAACTGAAACACATTCCTTGCCTGGCTCATACCTTAAACCTGGTGGTGCAGTGCTTATTGAAAACTTATCCTGGGTTCTCCGACCTGCTCCTCAAAGTGCGTGCACTTTGCTCACATATCCGACGTTCGCCTGTACACGCCAGCCGTATGCAGACCTATCAGCGGTCTTTGAACCTTCCCCAGCATCGCCTAATCATAGACGTTGCAACAAGGTGGAACTCAACACTGCACATGCTTCAGAGACTGTGCGAACAGAGGCGTGCTGTTATTTATTTGTGGGAGGATACACGGGCAGGCAGTAGGATGGCAGACATGGAGTTGTCAGGTGTGCAGTGGTCTAAGATACAAGACATGTGTCAAGTCCTTCAGTGTTTTGAGGAATGCACACGGCTGGTTAGTGCAGACAACGCCGTAATAAGCATGAGCATCCCCCTAATGCGTCTGCTGATGCAAAGTTTGACGCACATAAAGGAGCAGTCGTCTGCACCAGAGGAAGAGGAAAGCCTTGATGACAGTCAGCCATTGTCTGGTCAGGGCAGTGTACAGGACGAGGTAGCGGGCGAAGAGGAGGTGGAGGACGAGGAGGATGATGGGGATGAGTATATTTTTAATGCCGAACCTTTCCCGGGGGCACAGGAAATTGGTTGCGTGTCACGGCCGGGTTCTGGTTTTTTGAGGGACACAAGTGACGTAGATTTGCCTGCAACTGCCCCTCAACCAATCACAACCGGAGATTTGACAACTGGAACTTTGGCCCACATGGCGGATTATGCCTTACGTATCCTAAAAAGGGAAACACGCATTACGAAAATGATGAACGATGACGATTACTGGTTGGCCTGCCTCCTTGATCCACGCTATAAAGGCAAATTGCAAAATATTATGCCACATGAGAACTTGGAACTAATATTAGCAACCAAACAATCAACTCTTGTTGACCGTTTGCTTCAGGCATTCCCAGCACACAGCGCACGTGATCGTTCTCACACGAGCTCCAGGGGGCAGCAGACTAGGAGTGTTAGGGGTGCACACATCAGAAGTGGCGTTGGACAGAGGGGTTTTCTGACCAGGTTGTGGAGTGATTTTGCTATGACCGCAGACAGGACAGGTACTGCTGCATCAATTGAAAGTGACAGGAGACAACATTTGTCCAGTATGGTTACTAACTATTTTTCATCCCTTATCGATGTTCTCCCTCAACCGTCATTCCCATTTGATTACTGGGCCTCCAAATTAGACACCTGGCCAGAATTGGCAGAATATGCATTGCAGGAGCTTGCTTGCCCGGCAGCAAGTGTCCTATCAGAAAGAGTATTCAGTGCTGCAGGTTCAATATTAACCGAAAAAAGGACTCGTCTGGCTACCCAAAATGTTGACGATCTAACATTCATTAAAATGAACCACAACTGGATTTCAAAATCTTTTGCCCCACCTTGCCCGGCCGACACCTAGCTTTCCTATGAAAATCTCTTGCCTGTGAATTACTTTTCTAATGTCTAATTTGCTGCAGCTGATTGTACAGCATACGACATGTTTACACCTCCCTAAATGGCAAAACTCCCCACACGGGGCCGTGGTATCGCGACTTGGCGCAAGCACCCGTGAGACTGCTGTTTGTCTGAAGAGGTGGGTGTGCTCGCTTTTGGTTGACGGCATTGCTACTGGGTCCCTCATAGTACAATGTAGTGTCTCTGGCGGTGGTGGTGCGCACCCAACGTCAGACACACCGTTGTAACATGAGGGGCCCTGGGGCGGTCCCGCCGGCCTCAAGAGAGTTCCCCCCTACCCCAGCTCAAAATGTGCTCTACCACGTGCAAAATTATGTCGCACAGCTCCACCAATCTTTAGTCTATTCGCTGACATCATTCAATGTCTGGCACTGACAATACAAATTTGTAGACATCTATGATGCAACTTAAAGTAGTCTGTGTCTGTGTCCTATATTGGCACCATTAAATAGTTACTGCCAAATTACTATGTCAGAAACTCAGTAGATGAGCCCACCCCTGTACCTAAGTATGCCACCTTTTTTTTTGTTTTGGTTGTTTTGCGAGACATTAACATCTATTTATATTTTGGGAGTACTGGGACAGACACTCCTTGCACTACTCCTCCACTCACCACCAAGCTGCCTGTGTATCCATGTAACCGCTGTAAAGCTGCCATGAGCCTATTGTTTGTTATTTTAGGCCTTTGATAGCCTGTCTGCGGTCCCTACTTTAAATACTCCTCCACTCATCACCAGCTGCCTGCCCGTGTATCCATGTAACCGCTGTAAAGCTGCCATGAGCCTATTGTTTGTTATTTTAGGCCTTTGATAGCCTGTCTGCGGTCCCTACTTTAAATACTCCTCCACTCACCACCAAGCTGCCTGTGTATCCATGTAACCGCTGTAAAGCTGCCATGAGCCTATTGTTTGTTATTTTAGGCCTTTGATAGCCTGTCTGCGGTCCCTACTTTAAATACTCCTCCACTCACCACCAAGCTGCCTGTGTATCCATGTAACCGCTGTAAAGCTGCCATGAGCCTATTGTTTGTTATTTTAGGCCTTTGATAGCCTGTCTGCGGTCCCTACTTTAAATACTCCTCCACTGACCACCAAGCTGCCTGCCCGTGTATCCATGTAACCGCTGTAAAACTGCCATGAGCCTATTGTTTGTTATTTTAGGCCTTTGATAGCCTGTCTGCGGTCCCTACTTTAAATACTCCTCCACTCACCACCAAGCTGCCTGTGTATCCATGTAACCGCTGTAAAGCTGCCATGAGCCTATTGTTTGTTATTTTAGGCCTTTGATAGCCTGTCTGCGGTCCCTACTTTAAATACTCCTCCACTCATCACCAGCTGCCTGCCCGTGTATCCATGTAACCGCTGTAAAGCTGCCATGAGCCTATTGTTTGTTATTTTAGGCCTTTGATAGCCTGTCTGCGGTCCCTACTTTAAATACTCCTCCACTCACCACCAAGCTGCCTGTGTATCCATGTAACCGCTGTAAAGCTGCCATGAGCCTATTGTTTGTTATTTTAGGCCTTTGATAGCCTGTCTGCGGTCCCTACTTTAAATACTCCTCCACTCACCACCAAGCTGCCTGTGTATCCATGTAACCGCTGTAAAGCTGCCATGAGCCTATTGTTTGTTATTTTAGGCCTTTGATAGCCTGTCTGCGGTCCCTACTTTAAATACTCCTCCACTGACCACCAAGCTGCCTGCCCGTGTATCCATGTAACCGCTGTAAAACTGCCATGAGCCTATTGTTTGTTATTTTAGGCCTTTGATAGCCTGTCTGCGGTCCCTACTTTAAATACTCCTCCACTCACCACCAAGCTGCCTGTGTATCCATGTAACCACTGTAAAGCTGCCATGAGCCTATTGTTTGTTATTTTAGGCCTTTGATAGCCTGTCTGCGGTCCCTACTTTAAATACTCCTCCACTCATCACCAGCTGCCTGCCCGTGTATCCATGTAACCGCTGTAAAGCTGCCATGAGCCTATTGTTTGTTATTTTAGGCCTTTGATAGCCTGTCTGCGGTCCCTACTTTAAATACTCCTCCACTCACCACCAAGCTGCCTGTGTATCCATGTAACCGCTGTAAAGCTGCCATGAGCCTATTGTTTGTTATTTTAGGCCTTTGATAGCCTGTCTGCGGTCCCTACTTTAAATACTCCTCCACTCACCACCAAGCTGCCTGCCCGTGTATCCATGTAACCGCTGTAAAACTGCCATAAGCCTATTGTTTGTTATTTTAGGCCTTTGATAGCCTGTCTGCGGTCCCTACTTTAAATACTCCTCCACTGACCACCAAGCTGCCTGCCCGTGTATCCATGTAACCGCTGTAAAACTGCCATGAGCCTATTGTTTGTTATTTTAGGCCTTTGATAGCCTGTCTGCGGTCCCTACTTTAAATACTCCTCCACTCACCACCAAGCTGCCTGTGTGTCCATGTAACCGCTGTAAAGCTGCCATGAGCCTATTGTTTGTTATTTTAGGCCTTTGATAGCCTGTCTGCGGTCCCTACTTTAAATACTCCTCCACTGACCACCAAGCTGCCTGTGTATCCATGTAACCGCTGTAAAGCTGCCATGAGCCTATTGTTTGTTATTTTAGGCCTTTGATAGCCTGTCTGCGGTCCCTACTTTAAATACTCCTCCACTCATCACCAGCTGCCTGCCCGTGTATCCATGTAACCGCTGTAAAGCTGCCATGAGCCTATTGTTTGTTATTTTAGGCCTTTGATAGCCTGTCTGCGGTCCCTACTTTAAATACTCCTCCACTCACCACCAAGCTGCCTGTGTATCCATGTAACCGCTGTAAAGCTGCCATGAGCCTATTGTTTGTTATTTTAGGCCTTTGATAGCCTGTCTGCGGTCCCTACTTTAAATACTCCTCCACTCACCACCAAGCTGCCTGTGTATCCATGTAACCGCTGTAAAGCTGCCATGAGCCTATTGTTTGTTATTTTAGGCCTTTGATAGCCTGTCTGCGGTCCCTACTTTAAATACTCCTCCACTCACCACCAAGCTGCCTGCCCGTGTATCCATGTAACCGCTGTAAAACTGCCATAAGCCTGTTGTTTGTTATTTTAGGCCTTTGATAGCCTGTCTGCGGTCCCTACTTTAAATACTCCTCCACTGACCACCAAGCTGCCTGCCCGTGTATCCATGTAACCGCTGTAAAACTGCCATGAGCCTATTGTTTGTTATTTTAGGCCTTTGATAGCCTGTCTGCGGTCCCTACTTTAAATACTCCTCCACTCACCACCAAGCTGCCTGTGTATCCATGTAACCGCTGTAAAGCTGCCATGAGCCTATTGTTTGTTATTTTAGGCCTTTGATAGCCTGTCTGCGGTCCCTACTTTAAATACTCCTCCACTCACCACCAAGATGCCTGTGTATCCATGTAACCGCTGTAAAGCTGCCATGAGCCTATTGTTTGTTATTTTAGGCCTTTGATAGCCTGTCTGCGGTCCCTACTTTAAATACTCCTCCACTGACCACCAAGCTGCCTGCCCGTGTATCCATGTAACCGCTGTAAAACTGCCATGAGCCTATTGTTTGTTATTTAAGGCCTTTGATAGCCTGTCTGCGGTCCCTACTTTAAATACTCCTCCACTCACCACCAAGCTGCCTGTGTATCCATGTAACCGCTGTAAAGCTGCCATGAGCCTATTGTTTGTTATTTTAGGCCTTTGATAGCCTGTCTGCGGTCCCTACTTTAAATACTCCTCCACTCATCACCAGCTGCCTGCCCGTGTATCCATGTAACCGCTGTAAAGCTGCCATGAGCCTATTGTTTGTTATTTTAGGCCTTTGATAGCCTGTCTGCGGTCCCTACTTTAAATACTCCTCCACTCATCACCAAGCTGCCTCTGTATCCATGTAACCGCTGTAAAGCTGCCATGAGCCTATTGTTTGTTATTTTAGGCCTTTGATAGCCTGTCTGCGGTCCCTACTTTAAATACTCCTCCACTGACCACCAAGCTGCCTGCCCGTGTATCCATGTAACCGCTGTAAAACTGCCATGAGCCTATTGTTTGTTATTTTAGGCCTTTGATAGCCTGTCTGCGGTCCCTACTTTAAATACTCCTCCACTGACCACCAAGCTGCCTGTGTATCCATGTAACCGCTGTAAAGCTGCCATGAGCCTATTGTTTGTTATTTTAGGCCTTTGATAGCCTGTCTGCGGTCCCTACTTTAAATACTCCTCCACTGACCACCAAGCTGCCCGTGTATCCATGTAACCGCTGTAAAGCTGCCATGAGCCTATTGTTTGTTATTTTAGGCCTTTGATAGCCTGTCTGCGGTCCCTACTTTAAATACTCCTCCACTGACCACCAAGCTGCCTGTGTATCCATGTAACCGCTGTAAAGCTGCCATGAGCCTATTGTTTGTTATTTTAGGCCTTTGATAGCCTGTCTGCGGTCCCTACTTTAAATACTCCTCCACTGACCACCAAGCTGCCTGTGTATCCATGTAACCGCTGTAAAGCTGCCATGAGCCTATTGTTTGTTATTTTAGGCCTTTGATAGCCTGTCTGCGGTCCCTACTTTAAATACTCCTCCACTGACCACCAAGCTGCCTGCCCGTGTATCCATGTAACCGCTGTAAAACTGCCATAAGCCTATTGTTTGTTATTTTAGGCCTTTGATAGCCTGTCTGCGGTCCCTACTTTAAATACTCCTCCACTGACCACCAAGCTGCCTGCCCGTGTATCCATGTAACCGCTGTAAAACTGCCATGAGCCTATTGTTTGTTATTTTAGGCCTTTGATAGCCTGTCTGCGGTCCCTACTTTAAATACTCCTCCACTCACCACCAAGCTGCCTGTGTATCCATGTAACCGCTGTAAAGCTGCCATGAGCCTATTGTTTGTTATTTTAGGCCTTTGATAGCCTGTCTGCGGTCCCTACTTTAAATACTCCTCCACTCACCACCAAGATGCCTGTGTATCCATGTAACCGCTGTAAAGCTGCCATGAGCCTATTGTTTGTTATTTTAGGCCTTTGATAGCCTGTCTGCGGTCCCTACTTTAAATACTCCTCCACTGACCACCAAGCTGCCTGCCCGTGTATCCATGTAACCGCTGTAAAACTGCCATGAGCCTATTGTTTGTTATTTAAGGCCTTTGATAGCCTGTCTGCGGTCCCTACTTTAAATACTCCTCCACTCACCACCAAGCTGCCTGTGTATCCATGTAACCGCTGTAAAGCTGCCATGAGCCTATTGTTTGTTATTTTAGGCCTTTGATAGCCTGTCTGCGGTCCCTACTTTAAATACTCCTCCACTCATCACCAGCTGCCTGCCCGTGTATCCATGTAACCGCTGTAAAGCTGCCATGAGCCTATTGTTTGTTATTTTAGGCCTTTGATAGCCTGTCTGCGGTCCCTACTTTAAATACTCCTCCACTCACCACCAAGCTGCCTGTGTATCCATGTAACCGCTGTAAAGCTGCCATGAGCCTATTGTTTGTTATTTTAGGCCTTTGATAGCCTGTCTGCGGTCCCTACTTTAAATACTCCTCCACTCACCACCAAGCTGCCTGTGTATCCATGTAACCGCTGTAAAGCTGCCATGAGCCTATTGTTTGTTATTTTAGGCCTTTGATAGCCTGTCTGCGGTCCCTACTTTAAATACTCCTCCACTCACCACCAAGCTGCCTGCCCGTGTATCCATGTAACCGCTGTAAAACTGCCATAAGCCTATTGTTTGTTATTTTAGGCCTTTGATAGCCTGTCTGCGGTCCCTACTTTAAATACTCCTCCACTGACCACCAAGCTGCCTGCCCGTGTATCCATGTAACCGCTGTAAAACTGCCATGAGCCTATTGTTTGTTATTTTAGGCCTTTGATAGCCTGTCTGCGGTCCCTACTTTAAATACTCCTCCACTCACCACCAAGCTGCCTGTGTATCCATGTAACCGCTGTAAAGCTGCCATGAGCCTATTGTTTGTTATTTTAGGCCTTTGATAGCCTGTCTGCGGTCCCTACTTTAAATACTCCTCCACTGACCACCAAGCTGCCCGTGTATCCATGTAACCGCTGTAAAGCTGCCATGAGCCTATTGTTTGTTATTTTAGGCCTTTGATAGCCTGTCTGCGGTCCCTACTTTAAATACTCCTCCACTGACCACCAAGCTGCCTGTGTATCCATGTAACCACTGTAAAGCTGCCATGAGCCTATTGTTTGTTATTTTAGGCCTTTGATAGCCTGTCTGCGGTCCCTACTTTAAATACTCCTCCACTCACCACCAAGCTGCCTGTGTATCCATGTAACCGCTGTAAAGCTGCCATGAGCCTATTGTTTGTTATTTTAGGCCTTTGATAGCCTGTCTGCGGTCCCTACTTTAAATACTCCTCCACTCACCACCAAGCTGCCTGTGTATCCATGTAACCGCTGTAAAGCTGCCATGAGCCTATTGTTTGTTATTTTAGGCCTTTGATAGCCTGTCTTCGGTCCCTACTTTAAATACTCCTCCACTGACCACCAAGCTGCCTGCCCGTGTATCCATGTAACCGCTGTAAAACTGCCATGAGCCTATTGTTTGTTATTTTAGGCCTTTGATAGCCTGTCTGCGGTCCCTACTTTAAATACTCCTCCACTGACCACCAAGCTGCCTGCCCGTGTATCCATGTAACCGCTGTAAAACTGCCATAAGCCTATTGTTTGTTATTTTAGGCCTTTGATAGCCTGTCTGCGGTCCCTACTTTAAATACTCCTCCACTGACCACCAAGCTGCCTGCCCGTGTATCCATGTAACCGCTGTAAAACTGCCATGAGCCTATTGTTTGTTATTTTAGGCCTTTGATAGCCTGTCTGCGGTCCCTACTTTAAATACTCCTCCACTCACCACCAAGCTGCCTGTGTATCCATGTAACCGCTGTAAAGCTGCCATGAGCCTATTGTTTGTTATTTTAGGCCTTTGATAGCCTGTCTGCGGTCCCTACTTTAAATACTCCTCCACTCACCACCAAGATGCCTGTGTATCCATGTAACCGCTGTAAAGCTGCCATGAGCCTATTGTTTGTTATTTTAGGCCTTTGATAGCCTGTCTGCGGTCCCTACTTTAAATACTCCTCCACTGACCACCAAGCTGCCTGCCCGTGTATCCATGTAACCGCTGTAAAACTGCCATGAGCCTATTGTTTGTTATTTAAGGCCTTTGATAGCCTGTCTGCGGTCCCTACTTTAAATACTCCTCCACTCACCACCAAGCTGCCTGTGTATCCATGTAACCGCTGTAAAGCTGCCATGAGCCTATTGTTTGTTATTTTAGGCCTTTGATAGCCTGTCTGCGGTCCCTACTTTAAATACTCCTCCACTCATCACCAGCTGCCTGCCCGTGTATCCATGTAACCGCTGTAAAGCTGCCATGAGCCTATTGTTTGTTATTTTAGGCCTTTGATAGCCTGTCTGCGGTCCCTACTTTAAATACTCCTCCACTCACCACCAAGCTGCCTGTGTATCCATGTAACCGCTGTAAAGCTGCCATGAGCCTATTGTTTGTTATTTTAGGCCTTTGATAGCCTGTCTGCGGTCCCTACTTTAAATACTCCTCCACTCACCACCAAGCTGCCTGTGTATCCATGTAACCGCTGTAAAGCTGCCATGAGCCTATTGTTTGTTATTTTAGGCCTTTGATAGCCTGTCTGCGGTCCCTACTTTAAATACTCCTCCACTCACCACCAAGCTGCCTGCCCGTGTATCCATGTAACCGCTGTAAAACTGCCATAAGCCTATTGTTTGTTATTTTAGGCCTTTGATAGCCTGTCTGCGGTCCCTACTTTAAATACTCCTCCACTGACCACCAAGCTGCCTGCCCGTGTATCCATGTAACCGCTGTAAAACTGCCATGAGCCTATTGTTTGTTATTTTAGGCCTTTGATAGCCTGTCTGCGGTCCCTACTTTAAATACTCCTCCACTCACCACCAAGCTGCCTGTGTATCCATGTAACCGCTGTAAAGCTGCCATGAGCCTATTGTTTGTTATTTTAGGCCTTTGATAGCCTGTCTGCGGTCCCTACTTTAAATACTCCTCCACTGACCACCAAGCTGCCCGTGTATCCATGTAACCGCTGTAAAGCTGCCATGAGCCTATTGTTTGTTATTTTAGGCCTTTGATAGCCTGTCTGCGGTCCCTACTTTAAATACTCCTCCACTGACCACCAAGCTGCCTGTGTATCCATGTAACCACTGTAAAGCTGCCATGAGCCTATTGTTTGTTATTTTAGGCCTTTGATAGCCTGTCTGCGGTCCCTACTTTAAATACTCCTCCACTCATCACCAGCTGCCTGCCCGTGTATCCATGTAACCGCTGTAAAGCTGCCATGAGCCTATTGTTTGTTATTTTAGGCCTTTGATAGCCTGTCTGCGGTCCCTACTTTAAATACTCCTCCACTCACCACCAAGCTGCCTGTGTATCCATGTAACCGCTGTAAAGCTGCCATGAGCCTATTGTTTGTTATTTTAGGCCTTTGATAGCCTGTCTGCGGTCCCTACTTTAAATACTCCTCCACTCACCACCAAGCTGCCTGTGTATCCATGTAACCGCTGTAAAGCTGCCATGAGCCTATTGTTTGTTATTTTAGGCCTTTGATAGCCTGTCTTCGGTCCCTACTTTAAATACTCCTCCACTGACCACCAAGCTGCCTGCCCGTGTATCCATGTAACCGCTGTAAAACTGCCATGAGCCTATTGTTTGTTATTTTAGGCCTTTGATAGCCTGTCTGCGGTCCCTACTTTAAATACTCCTCCACTCACCACCAAGCTGCCTGTGTATCCATGTAACCGCTGTAAAGCTGCCATGAGCCTATTGTTTGTTATTTTAGGCCTTTGATAGCCTGTCTGCGGTCCCTACTTTAAATACTCCTCCACTGACCACCAAGCTGCCCGTGTATCCATGTAACCGCTGTAAAGCTGCCATGAGCCTATTGTTTGTTATTTTAGGCCTTTGATAGCCTGTCTGCGGTCCCTACTTTAAATACTCCTCCACTGACCACCAAGCTGCCTGTGTATCCATGTAACCGCTGTAAAGCTGCCATGAGCCTATTGTTTGTTATTTTAGGCCTTTGATAGCCTGTCTGCGGTCCCTACTTTAAATACTCCTCCACTGACCACCAAGCTGCCTGTGTATCCATGTAACCGCTGTAAAGCTGCCATGAGCCTATTGTTTGTTATTTTAGGCCTTTGATAGCCTGTCTGCGGTCCCTACTTTAAATACTCCTCCACTGACCACCAAGCTGCCTGCCCGTGTATCCATGTAACCGCTGTAAAACTGCCATAAGCCTATTGTTTGTTATTTTAGGCCTTTGATAGCCTGTCTGCGGTCCCTACTTTAAATACTCCTCCACTGACCACCAAGCTGCCTGCCCGTGTATCCATGTAACCGCTGTAAAACTGCCATGAGCCTATTGTTTGTTATTTTAGGCCTTTGATAGCCTGTCTGCGGTCCCTACTTTAAATACTCCTCCACTCACCACCAAGCTGCCTGTGTATCCATGTAACCGCTGTAAAGCTGCCATGAGCCTATTGTTTGTTATTTTAGGCCTTTGATAGCCTGTCTGCGGTCCCTACTTTAAATACTCCTCCACTGACCACCAAGCTGCCTGCCCGTGTATCCATGTAACCGCTGTAAAACTGCCATGAGCCTATTGTTTGTTATTTTAGGCCTTTGATAGCCTGTCTGCGGTCCCTACTTTAAATACTCCTCCACTCACCACCAAGCTGCCTTTGTATCCATGTAACCGCTGTAAAGCTGCCATGAGCCTATTGTTTGTTATTTTAGGCCTTTGATAGCCTGTCTGCGGTCCCTACTTTAAATACTCCTCCACTCATCACCAGCTGCCTGCCCGTGTATCCATGTAACCGCTGTAAAGCTGCCATGAGCCTATTGTTTGTTATTTTAGGCCTTTGATAGCCTGTCTGCGGTCCCTACTTTAAATACTCCTCCACTCACCACCAAGCTGCCTGTGTATCCATGTAACCGCTGTAAAGCTGCCATGAGCCTATTGTTTGTTATTTTAGGCCTTTGATAGCCTGTCTGCGGTCCCTACTTTAAATACTCCTCCACTCACCACCAAGCTGCCTGTGTATCCATGTAACCGCTGTAAAGCTGCCATGAGCCTATTGTTTGTTATTTTAGGCCTTTGATAGCCTGTCTGCGGTCCCTACTTTAAATACTCCTCCACTCACCACCAAGCTGCCTGCCCGTGTATCCATGTAACCGCTGTAAAACTGCCATAAGCCTATTGTTTGTTATTTTAGGCCTTTGATAGCCTGTCTGCGGTCCCTACTTTAAATACTCCTCCACTGACCACAAAGCTGCCTGCCCGTGTATCCATGTAACCGCTGTAAAACTGCCATGAGCCTATTGTTTGTTATTTTAGGCCTTTGATAGCCTGTCTGCGGTCCCTACTTTAAATACTCCTCCACTCACCACCAAGCTGCCTGTGTATCCATGTAACCGCTGTAAAGCTGCCATGAGCCTATTGTTTGTTATTTTAGGCCTTTGATAGCCTGTCTGCGGTCCCTACTTTAAATACTCCTCCACTGACCACCAAGCTGCCCGTGTATCCATGTAACCGCTGTAAAGCTGCCATGAGCCTATTGTTTGTTATTTTAGGCCTTTGATAGCCTGTCTGCGGTCCCTACTTTAAATACTCCTCCATTAACCACCAAGCTGCCTGTGTATCCATGTAACCGCTGTAAAGCTGCCATGAGCCTATTGTTTGTTATTTTAGGCCTTTGATAGCCTGTCTGCGGTCCCTACTTTAAATACTCCTCCACTGGCCACCAAGCTGCCTGTGTATCCATGTAACCGCTGTAAAGCTGCCATGAGCCTATTGTTTGTTATTTTAGGCCTTTGATAGCCTGTCTGCGGTCCCTACTTTAAATACTCCTCCACTGACCACCAAGCTGCCTGCCCGTGTATCCATGTAACCGCTGTAAAACTGCCATAAGCCTATTGTTTGTTATTTTAGGCCTTTGATAGCCTGTCTGCGGTCCCTACTTTAAATACTCCTCCACTGACCACCAAGCTGCCTGCCCGTGTATCCATGTAACCGCTGTAAAACTGCCATGAGCCTATTGTTTGTTATTTTAGGCCTTTGATAGCCTGTCTGCGGTCCCTACTTTAAATACTCCTCCACTCACCACCAAGCTGCCTGTGTATCCATGTAACCGCTGTAAAGCTGCCATGAGCCTATTGTTTGTTATTTTAGGCCTTTGATAGCCTGTCTGCGGTCCCTACTTTAAATACTCCTCCACTCACCACCAAGCTGCCCGTGTATCCATGTAACCGCTGTAAAGCTGCCATGAGCCTATTGTTTGTTATTTTAGGCCTTTGATAGCCTGTCTGCGGTCCCTACTTTAAATACTCCTCCACTGACCACCAAGCTGCCTGCCCGTGTATCCATGTAACCGCTGTAAAACTGCCATGAGCCTATTGTTTGTTATTTTAGGCCTTTGATAGCCTGTCTGCGGTCCCTACTTTAAATACTCCTCCACTCATCACCAGCTGCCTGCCCGTGTATCCATGTAACCGCTGTAAAGCTGCCATGAGCCTATTGTTTGTTATTTTAGGCCTTTGATAGCCTGTCTGCGGTCCCTACTTTAAATACTCCTCCACTCACCACCAAGCTGCCTGTGTATCCATGTAACCGCTGTAAAGCTGCCATGAGCCTATTGTTTGTTATTTTAGGCCTTTGATAGCCTGTCTGCGGTCCCTACTTTAAATACTCCTCCACTCACCACCAAGCTGCCTGTGTATCCATGTAACCGCTGTAAAGCTGCCATGAGCCTATTGTTTGTTATTTTAGGCCTTTGATAGCCTGTCTGCGGTCCCTACTTTAAATACTCCTCCACTCACCACCAAGCTGCCTCTGTATCCATGTAACCGCTGTAAAGCTGCCATGAGCCTATTGTTTGTTATTTTAGGCCTTTGATAGCCTGTCTGCGGTCCCTACTTTAAATACTCCTCCACTCATCACCAGCTGCCTGCCCGTGTATCCATGTAACCGCTGTAAAGCTGCCATGAGCCTATTGTTTGTTATTTTAGGCCTTTGATAGCCTGTCTGCGGTCCCTACTTTAAATACTCCTCCACTCACCACCAAGCTGCCTGTGTATCCATGTAACCGCTGTAAAGCTGCCATGAGCCTATTGTTTGTTATTTTAGGCCTTTGATAGCCTGTCTGCGGTCCCTACTTTAAATACTCCTCCACTCACCACCAAGCTGCCTCTGTATCCATGTAACCGCTGTAAAGCTGCCATGAGCCTATTGTTTGTTATTTTAGGCCTTTGATAGCCTGTCTGCGGTCCCTACTTTAAATACTCCTCCACTCATCACCAGCTGCCTGCCCGTGTATCCATGTAACCGCTGTAAAGCTGCCATGAGCCTATTGTTTGTTATTTTAGGCCTTTGATAGCCTGTCTGCGGTCCCTACTTTAAATACTCCTCCACTCACCACCAAGCTGCCTGTGTATCCATGTAACCGCTGTAAAGCTGCCATGAGCCTATTGTTTGTTATTTTAGGCCTTTGATAGCCTGTCTGCGGTCCCTACTTTAAATACTCCTCCACTCACCACCAAGCTGCCTGTGTATCCATGTAACCGCTGTAAAGCTGCCATGAGCCTATTGTTTGTTATTTTAGGCCTTTGATAGCCTGTCTGCGGTCCCTACTTTAAATACTCCTCCACTCACCACCAAGCTGCCTCTGTATCCATGTAACCGCTGTAAAGCTGCCATGAGCCTATTGTTTGTTATTTTAGGCCTTTGATAGCCTGTCTGCGGTCCCTACTTTAAATACTCCTCCACTGACCACCAAGCTGCCTGCCCGTGTATCCATGTAACCGCTGTAAAACTGCCATGAGCCTATTGTTTGTTATTTTAGGCCTTTGATAGCCTGTCTGCGGTCCCTACTTTAAATACTCCTCCACTGACCACCAAGCTGCCTGTGTATCCATGTAACCGCTGTAAAGCTGCCATGAGCCTATTGTTTGTTATTTTAGGCCTTTGATAGCCTGTCTGCGGTCCCTACTTCAAATACTCCTCCACTGACCACCAAGCTGCCCGTGTATCCATGTAACCGCTGTAAAGCTGCCATGAGCCTATTGTTTGTTATTTTAGGCCTTTGATAGCCTGTCTGCGGTCCCTACTTTAAATACTCCTCCACTGACCACCAAGCTGCCTGTGTATCCATGTAACCGCTGTAAAGCTGCCATGAGCCTATTGTTTGTTATTTTAGGCCTTTGATAGCCTGTCTGCGGTCCCTACTTTAAATACTCCTCCACTGACCACCAAGCTGCCTGTGTATCCATGTAACAGCTGTAAAGCTGCCATGAGCCTATTGTTTGTTATTTTAGGCCTTTGATAGCCTGTCTGCGGTCCCTACTTTAAATACTCCTCCACTGACCACCAAGCTGCCTGCCCGTGTATCCATGTAACCGCTGTAAAACTGCCATAAGCCTATTGTTTGTTATTTTAGGCCTTTGATAGCCTGTCTGCGGTCCCTACTTTAAATACTCCTCCACTGACCACCAAGCTGCCTGCCCGTGTATCCATGTAACCGCTGTAAAACTGCCATGAGCCTATTGTTTGTTATTTTAGGCCTTTGATAGCCTGTCTGCGGTCCCTACTTTAAATACTCCTCCACTCACCACCAAGCTGCCTGTGTATCCATGTAACCGCTGTAAAGCTGCCATGAGCCTATTGTTTGTTATTTTAGGCCTTTGATAGCCTGTCTGCGGTCCCTACTTTAAATACTCCTCCACTCACCACCAAGCTGCCCGTGTATCCATGTAACCGCTGTAAAGCTGCCATGAGCCTATTGTTTGTTATTTTAGGCCTTTGATAGCCTGTCTGCGGTCCCTACTTTAAATACTCCTCCACTGACCACCAAGCTGCCTGTGTATCCATGTAACCGCTGTAAAGCTGCCATGAGCCTATTGTTTGTTATTTTAGGCCTTTGATAGCCTGTCTGCGGTCCCTACTTTAAATACTCCTCCACTGACCACCAAGCTGCCTGCCCGTGTATCCATGTAACCGCTGTAAAACTGCCATGAGCCTATTGTTTGTTATTTTAGGCCTTTGATAGCCTGTCTGCGGTCCCTACTTTAAATACTCCTCCACTCACCACCAAGCTGCCCGTGTATCCATGTAACCGCTGTAAAACTGCCATGAGCCTATTGTTTGTTATTTTAGGCCTTTGATAGCCTGTCTGCGGTCCCTACTTTAAATACTCCTCCACTCACCACCAAGCTGCCCGTGTATCCATGTAACCGCTGTAAAACTGCCATGAGCCTATTGTTTGTTATTTTAGGCCTTTGATAGCCTGTCTGCGGTCCCTACTTTAAATACTCCTCCACTCACCACCAAGCTGCCTCTGTATCCATGTAACCGCTGTAAAGCTGCCATGAGCCTATTGTTTGTTATTTTAGGCCTTTGATAGCCTGTCTGCGGTCCCTACTTTAAATACTCTTCCACTGACCACCAAGCTGCCTGCCCGTGTATCCATGTAACCGCTGTAAAACTGCCATGAGCCTATTGTTTGTTATTTTAGGCCTTTGATAGCCTGTCTGCGGTCCCTACTTTAAATACTCCTCCACTGACCACCAAGCTGCCTGTGTATCCATGTAACCGCTGTAAAGCTGCCATGAGCCTATTGTTTGTTATTTTAGGCCTTTGATAGCCTGTCTGCGGTCCCTACTTTAAATACTCCTCCACTGACCACCAAGCTGCCCGTGTATCCATGTAACCGCTGTAAAGCTGCCATGAGCCTATTGTTTGTTATTTTAGGCCTTTGATAGCCTGTCTGCGGTCCCTACTTTAAATACTCCTCCACTGACCACCAAGCTGCCTGCCCGTGTATCCATGTAACCGCTGTAAAGCTGCCATGAGCCTATTGTTTGTTATTTTAGGCCTTTGATAGCCTGTCTGCGGTCCCTACTTTAAATACTCCTCCACTGACCACCAAGCTGCCTGTGTATCCATGTAACCGCTGTAAAGCTGCCATGAGCCTATTGTTTGTTATTTTAGGCCTTTGATAGCCTGTCTGCGGTCCCTACTTTAAATACTCCTCCACTGACCACCAAGCTGCCTGCCCGTGTATCCATGTAACCGCTGTAAAACTGCCATAAGCCTATTGTTTGTTATTTTAGGCCTTTGATAGCCTGTCTGCGGTCCCTACTTTAAATACTCCTCCACTGACCACCAAGCTGCCTGCCCGTGTATCCATGTAACCGCTGTAAAACTGCCATGAGCCTATTGTTTGTTATTTTAGGCCTTTGATAGCCTGTCTGCGGTCCCTACTTTAAATACTCCTCCACTCACCACCAAGCTGCCTGTGTATCCATGTAACCGCTGTAAAGCTGCCATGAGCCTATTGTTTGTTATTTTAGGCCTTTGATAGCCTGTCTGCGGTCCCTACTTTAAATACTCCTCCACTCACCACCAAGCTGCCCGTGTATCCATGTAACCGCTGTAAAGCTGCCATGAGCCTATTGTTTGTTATTTTAGGCCTTTGATAGCCTGTCTGCGGTCCCTACTTTAAATACTCCTCCACTGACCACCAAGCTGCCTGTGTATCCATGTAACCGCTGTAAAGCTGCCATGAGCCTATTGTTTGTTATTTTAGGCCTTTGATAGCCTGTCTGCGGTCCCTACTTTAAATACTCCTCCACTGACCACCAAGCTGCCTGCCCGTGTATCCATGTAACCGCTGTAAAACTGCCATGAGCCTATTGTTTGTTATTTTAGGCCTTTGATAGCCTGTCTGCGGTCCCTACTTTAAATACTCCTCCACTCACCACCAAGCTGCCCGTGTATCCATGTAACCGCTGTAAAACTGCCATGAGCCTATTGTTTGTTATTTTAGGCCTTTGATAGCCTGTCTGCGGTCCCTACTTTAAATACTCCTCCACTCACCACCAAGCTGCCCGTGTATCCATGTAACCGCTGTAAAACTGCCATGAGCCTATTGTTTGTTATTTTAGGCCTTCGAAGCCTGTCTGCGGTCCCTCCTTCCACTAGGCCTCCACTGACCAGACCACTGCTGCCCGTGTACCCCTGGAACCAATTTTAAAGTGCCTACAGCCAGCCCATTTTATTTTGTTAGGCCTTCGAAGCCTGTCTGCGGTCCCTCCTTCCACTAGGCCTCCACTGACCAGACCACTGCTGCCCGTGTACCCCTGGAACCAATTTTAAAGTGCCTACAGCCAGCCCATTTTATTGTGTTAGGCCTTCGAAGCCTGTCTGCGGTCCCTCCTTCCACTAGGCCTCCACTCACCTGACCACTGCTGCCCGTGTACCCCTGGAACCAATAATAAAGTGCCTACAGCCAGCCCATTTTATTATGTTAGGCCTTTGAAGCCTGTCTGCGGTCCCTCCTTCCACTAGGCCTCCACTGACCAGACCACTGCTGCCCGTGTACCCCTGGAACCAATAATAAAGTGCCTACAGCCAGCCCATTTTATTATGTTAGGCCTTCGAAGCCTGTCTAAGGTCCCTCCTTCCACTAGGCCTCCACTCACCTGACCACTGCTGCCCGTGTACCCCTGGAACCAATAATAAAGTGCCTAGAGCCTATTTTTTTATTTAATTTAATATTAATAAAGCCAGGATGAACTACGATATACCACGCTATGAGCTACCCAGTTGACAATTCTTTTGCGAGAAAAGCCATCCCACCCCTCCACCTGCATGTTAAAGACCGCATTGTCCTTGCATTCTGTCAATTTGTCAGTCCAAAGGTATACCTGACAACAGACACATGGACCTGTAGGCCTGGCCACGGAAGGTTACGTGTCCTTTGTGGCTAAATGGGTTAATGTATTGGATGCATGGTCCACACAGGGGACAGCCTGCAAAGTCTGTCTGCAGTCCCTAGTTCAAGTTGTCCTCAACTGAATAAAGCTGAGCTTCTACCTTCTGGCTCTGATTAACTGCTGTTTTTAAAAAAATTGGCTGTTCCGTCCTTCTAAAGGTGTCTGCCCCTGCCTGGTGTCGTCCTCAACTGAATAAAGCTGAGCTTCAACCTTCAGTTCCAAACATACAACAGAAAACTGGTACAATACAAAAAGTGGCCTCCAGCTACAAAAACTTTCTCCTACAAGTAGTTAACTGACAGTTTTTTTTCCAGTGAAAACACAGATATGGCATCCAACGAGTGTTGTCCTGTCTCGTCTTCTTTATATTATTGCCAAGAAGCTGCAACTGAATAAAGCTGAGCTTCAACCTTCAGTTCCAAATTACCATTTTTAAAAAAGCAATTGGCTGTTCCGGCCTACTAAAGGTGTCTGTCTGCCCCTGCCTGGTGTTGTCCTCAACTGAATAAAGCTGAGCTTCAACCTTCTGTTCCAAATTACCATTTTTAAAAATGCAATTGGCTGTTCCGGCCTACTAAAGGTGTCTGTCTGCCCCTGCCTGGTGTTGTCCTCAACTGAATAAAGCTGAGCTTCTACCTTCTGCCTCTTACTAACTGCTGTTTTTTTAAAAAAATTGGCTGTTCCGGCCTACTAAAGGTGTCTGTCTGCCCCTGCCTGGTGTTGTCCTCAACTGAATAAAGCTGAGCTTCAACCTTCTGTTCCAAATTACCATTTTTAAAAATGCAATTGGCTGTTCCGGCCTACTAAAGGTGAATGTCTGCCCCTGCCTGGTGTTGTCCTCAACTGAATAAAGCTGAGCTTCAACCTTCAGTTCCAAATTACCATTTTTAAAAATGCCATTGACTGTTCCGGCCTACTAAAGGTGTCTGTCTGCCCCTGCCTGGTGTTGTCCTCAACTGAATAAAGCTGAGCTTCAACCTTCTGTTCCAAATTACCATTTTTAAAAATGCAATTGGCTGTTCCGGCCTACTAAAGGTGTCTGTCTGCCCCTGCCTGGTGTTGTCCTCAACTGAATAAAGCTGAGCCTCAACCTTCTGTTCCAAATTACCATTTTTAAAAATGCAATTGGCTGTTCCGGCCTACTAAAGGTGAATGTCTGCCCCTGCCTGGTGTTGTCCTCAACTGAATAAAGCTGAGCTTCAACCTTCATTTCCAAATTACCATTTTTAAAAATGCCATTGGCTGTTCCGGCCTACTAAAGGTGTCTGTCTGCCCCTGCCTGGTGTTGTCCTCAAATGAATAAAGCTGAGCTTCTACCTTCTGCCTCTTACTAACTGCTGTTTTTTTTTAAAAATTGGCTGTTCCGGCCTACTAAAGGTGTCTGTCTGCCCCTGCCTGGTGTTGTCCTCAACTGAATAAAGCTGAGCTTCAACCTTCTGTTCCAAATTACCATTTTTAAAAATGCAATTGGCTGTTCCGGCCTACTAAAGGTGAATGTCTGCCCCTGCCTGGTGTTGTCCTCAACTGAATAAAGCTGAGCTTCAACCTTCAGTTCCAAATTACCATTTTTAAAAATGCCATTGGCTGTTCCGGCCTACTAAAGGTGTCTGTCTGCCCCTGCCTGGTGTTGTCCTCAACTGAATAAAGCTGAGCTTCTACCTTCTGCCTCTTACTAACTGCTGTTTTTTTTAAAAATTGGCTGTTCCGGCCTACTAAAGGTGTCTGTCTGCCCCTGCCTGGTGTTGTCCTCAACTGAATAAAGCTGAGCTTCAACCTTCTGTTCCAAATTACCATTTTTAAAAATGCAATTGGCTGTTCCGGCCTACTAAAGGTGTCTGTCTGCCCCTGCCTGGTGTTGTCCTCAACTGAATAAAGCTGAGCCTCAACCTTCTGTTCCAAATTACCATTTTTAAAAATGCAATTGGCTGTTCCGGCCTACTAAAGGTGAATGTCTGCCCCTGCCTGGTGTTGTCCTCAACTGAATAAAGCTGAGCTTCAACCTTCAGTTCCAAATTACCATTTTTAAAAATGCCATTGGCTGTTCCGGCCTACTAAAGGTGTCTGTCTGCCCCTGCCTGGTGTTGTCCTCAACTGAACAAAGCTGAGCTTCAACCTTCTGTTCCAAATTACCATTTTTAAAAATGCAATTGGCTGTTCCGGCCTACTAAAGGTGTCTGTCTGCCCCTGCCTGGTGTTGTCCTCAACTGAATAAAGCTGAGCTTCTACCTTCTGCCTCTTACTAACTGCTGTTTTTTTAAAAAATTGGCTGTTCCGGCCTACTAAAGGTGTCTGTCTGCCCCTGCCTGGTGTTGTCCTCAACTGAATAAAGCTGAGCTTCAACCTTCTGTTCCAAATTACCATTTTTAAAAATGCAATTGGCTGTTCCGGCCTACTAAAGGTGAATGTCTGCCCCTGCCTGGTGTTGTCCTCAACTGAATAAAGCTGAGCTTCAACCTTCAGTTCCAAATTACCATTTTTAAAAATGCCATTGGCTGTTCCGGCCTACTAAAGGTGTCTGTCTGCCCCTGCCTGGTGTTGTCCTCAACTGAATAAAGCTGAGCTTCTACCTTCTGCCTCTTACTAACTGCTGTTTTTTTTAAAAATTGGCTGTTCCGGCCTACTAAAGGTGTCTGTCTGCCCCTGCCTGGTGTTGTCCTCAACTGAATAAAGCTGAGCTTCAACCTTCTGTTCCAAATTACCATTTTTAAAAATGCAATTGGCTGTTCCGGCCTACTAAAGGTGTCTGTCTGCCCCTGCCTGGTGTTGTCCTCAACTGAATAAAGCTGAGCCTCAACCTTCTGTTCCAAGTTACCATTTTTAAAAATGCAATTGGCTGTTCCGGCCTACTAAAGGTGTCTGTCTGCCCCTGCCTGGTGTTGTCCTCAACTGAATAAAGCTGAGCCTCAACCTTCTGTTCCAAATTACCATTTTTAAAAATGCAATTGGCTGTTCCGGCCTACTAAAGGTGTCTGTCTGCCCCTGCCTGGTGTTGTCCTCAACTGAATAAAGCTGAGCTTCAACCTTCAGTTCCAAATTACCATTTTTAAAAATGCCATTGGCTGTTCCGGCCTACTAAAGGTGTCTGTCTGCCCCTGCCTGGTGTTGTCCTCAACTGAATAAAGCAGAGCTTCAACCTTCAGTTCCAAATTACCATTTTTAAAAATGCCATTGGCTGTTCCGGCCTACTAAAGGTGTCTGTCTGCCCCTGCCTGGTGTTGTCCTCAACTGAATAAAGCTGAGCTTCTACCTTCTGCCTCTTACTAACTGCTGTTTTTTTAAAAAATTGGCTGTTCCGGCCTACTAAAGGTGTCTGTCTGCCCCTGCCTGGTGTTGTCCTCAACTGAATAAAGCTGAGCTTCAACCTTCTGTTCCAAATTACCATTTTTAAAAATGCAATTGGCTGTTCCGGCCTACTAAAGGTGTCTGTCTGCCCCTGCCTGGTGTTGTCCTCAACTGAATAAAGCAGAGCTTCAACCTTCAGTTCCAAATTACCATTTTTAAAAATGCCATTGGCTGTTCCGGCCTACTAAAGGTGTCTGTCTGCCCCTGCCTGGTGTTGTCCTCAACTGAATAAAGCTGAGCCTCAACCTTCTGTTCCAAATTACCATTTTTAAAAATGCAATTGGCTGTTCCGGCCTACTAAAGGTGAATGTCTGCCCCTGCCTGGTGTTGTCCTCAACTGAATAAAGCTGAGCTTCAACCTTCAGTTCCAAATTACCATTTTTAAAAATGCCATTGGCTGTTCCGGCCTACTAAAGGTGTCTGTCTGCCCCTGCCTGGTGTTGTCCTCAACTGAATAAAGCTGAGCTTCAACCTTCTGTTCCAAATTACCATTTTTAAAAATGCAATTGGCTGTTCCGGCCTACTAAAGGTGTCTGTCTGCCCCTGCCTGGTGTTGTCCTCAACTGAATAAAGCTGAGCTTCTACCTTCTGCCTCTTACTAACTGCTGTTTTTTTAAAAAATTGGCTGTTCCGGCCTACTAAAGGTGTCTGTCTGCCCCTGCCTGGTGTTGTCCTCAACTGAATAAAGCTGAGCTTCAACCTTCAGTTCCAAATTACCATTTTTAAAAATGCAATTGGCTGTTCCGGCCTACTAAAGGTGAATGTCTGCCCCTGCCTGGTGTTGTCCTCAACTGAATAAAGCTGAGCTTCAACCTTCAGTTCCAAATTACCATTTTTAAAAATGCCATTGGCTGTTCCGGCCTACTAAAGGTGTCTGTCTGCCCCTGCCTGGTGTTGTCCTCAACTGAATAAAGCTGAGCTTCAACCTTCAGTTCCAAATTACCATTTTTAAAAATGCAATTGGCTGTTCCGGCCTACTAAAGGTGTCTGTCTGCCCCTGCCTGGTGTTGTCCTCAACTGAACAAAGCTGAGCTTCCACATTCTGGCTTTCGCCCTATACTATCAGATATTAAACTGCATTTGGCCTACTAGTGTGGTTATGCCCTTGAAACAGTGTCTGCTGCTCTTGGGTTTGCTACTCCACTGAACAAAGCAATGCCGCCTGTTTAGTCCTGTTACCAATTTTGAACTGCATTTAGCCTACTTTATTCTTTGGCCCTATATCTGTTTCCTCCTCATCCTGCCCATTGCCCAGCCACTGCTAGATGAGTCTGCTGGTACATTGACCTAGACCACTACATTCCCCTTATACTCTACACAGCCAGAATCTGACCTTGCTGAAAGTAAGGTTCCCCTTCCCGCATGTTATACCACCTTACACAGGGACAGAGAGGAAGGTGCAGATGAAAGTGCAGGTTCCTTCATCAGGTGGGGGGGCATACTCGTTGGCGACGTCACTGGCACAGGGCCCCTCAGAGTACGCAAAAGTGTCGCTGCTGGTGGGAGGCGCCCCCGCCATGCAAACACACATCGCTGTACTTTGAGGGGCCCTGTGCCAGTGCCAATGCGAACGAGTGGGCCCCCCCTGCTTGCTCAGGATCACAGCACTTGCAACGTTGAAATACTTACCTTTCCCTGCAACACCGCCGTGACGTAGTCCGCATTTCCTGGGCCCACGAAAAACTTGAGCCGGCCCTACTCCCCCCACAACTTTTGCCAAATGACCCCCAATTCCCTATGCCCAACTATTATTATAAAGTTAATTAAGATTGACAAGCTTCAGAAACAAGAATGGATGTTTTTGGCATTAAAATGGGCACTGTAGGTGTTTTCCTGGCCTCCACTCACTGCCGACTATGCTTCCCCATTGACTTGCATTGGGTTTCGTGTTTCGGTCGATCCCCGACTTTTAGCGATAATCGGCCGACTGCACTCGACTCGACTCTGGACAAAATCGGGTTTCACAAAACCCGACTCGATCTTAAAAAAATGAAAGTCGCTCAACTCTAGTTACAAGACAGACATCAAACTATTTGATCATTTGTCATGACATTGATCTTTCAGCAACTCTTTCCCTGGAGCTATTTTTTAATTCAACACTTGACCGGAGGTTGCCAGTGATGCCTTGAGCAGCCTGCATAGTCTAGCATAGCCTTCATAATCTACATGCTGATCTCTTATCTCCTATTGAGCACATCTGAGATGTCAATGGTCAATGCCCAAATGCATTTAGTTTGGCAGAAAATTCTTTAGACGATCATTAATAATGTCATTGAAAGCATGCAGTCATACTGAAGAAACTGAAATTTAAAAAATATTGTTCCCATTTTTTCATCATTTTCATGTTATTGACACTTTGTTCAGTCCACTGATTTTCATAATTCTACAACTTTTCTTTATTAAAGTTGCAATTTCAATGTTGTGGAGTATATATAATTTATACGGTTTAGCTGTGATAAACAATAAATCTTGCCGTTTTTGTATTGACCTTTTATGCACAGCGCTGACTATTTAATTGTAATGGAACTAGGATGACTGATAAAACTTGGAGTAAATAAACATTTTATACTCCACTTATAAAAAGGAATCGGTCTTGTTGCTAGGAAGCCCAGGTATAAATATTGTGTTACATTGCTACATCATAAAATATGTAAACAGTTTATTCCCTAGATTGCATTACTATGTGACAGACATGTCAGTTCTGTCATTACAGGTCCAGTAAGCACCATAATGACCTCAGTTATGCCCCAATGCTCATTATATGTTGGTATAGTCATAAATCATTGCAGAATTTAGAAACATAAAATATAAACCTTTGGGAGCAGGAACATTCACTTGGTCAAAAGAGTATTGTAAATGTCTGAGTTTTAGTTTGATATGAACATCATTAAGAATAGTATATTTTGCCAGCAAAAGACATGCTCTCTATAGCACTGTCAACAACATTTTATGCCATCCATCACCTTGGCCATAACCAGCTTATTTTATTTCTGGTTGAATATATATTGTTTCTTTTATGGTGCTTTTTTTTATTTCTAGCAAATAGGCTGTCAAAACACATTTCTAATCAAAATTTCACCCTCTCAGTAAGCTAAAAGAGTCATCACTAGAGAATTACATGACCTCCACCTTAAAATCCCAAAGACCCTGCCCTTGTCTCATTTTGCATGGTTCTTTGGCAGACCTTTATTTTATGGACCACTCACTTTTCCTAAACACTTTCTATTCCTTTGACACTTGTAACATAAGACTGGAGCTTAACATGGAAAAATGTATGTGGATTAGAGTCAGTGACATTTTACAGATTTTCGCTGCAGGATGCCATTTTGAGTTGTATGTTCTGTCATTTTGCTTAATATAATGTAACCTGTTGTAGAAAAGTCTTTTAAAGGGGGAAATGTTGCTTTTCATCATAAAGCATGATGTAAGAATAACCCAGTTTTACTGTTTCCTTTTCCCAAAAGTAGACAAGTTTAAAATTATAAGAAAAAATAATAACATTTTTGCTCTCTTATTTATCTTAAAAAATAATATTTTTTTAAAGAAAAAATATTTTTTGACCCATCTATTCCAAATGGCAAAGAGGAAAAAAACATTTTAAATAGCTTCAAAATTAATCACTGATTCATTTATAAAACAGTTGCAAGAAAAACTAAGTGAACTAACACATCAGGCTGTCGCCTACCACGGAAACCTTCAAAAGAAACCTGAAGACCAACCTCTTCCGACAAGCCTACAACCTGCAGTGATCCTCAGTCTACTGAACCGTCGCATGACGAGCTCTACCCTCTCCTAGTGTATCCTCACCCATCCCCTGTAGACTGTGAGCCCTCGTGGGCAGGGTTCTCCCTCCTTATGTACCTGTGTGCCTTATTTTTGCTCATGTCTATTGTACTTGTCTATATTTGCCCCGGTCACATGTAAAGTGTCATGGAATAAATGGCGCTATAAAAATGTATAATAATAATAATAATAATTGAACCTTTTGGAGTTGAGCAAATAAATTTGAGATGAATCAAATGGTTACATTTTGTTTAAGATTCACCTTCCCTCAGTTCTGCCTGTACCTTTCCTGCCACAGTTTGTCTTCTAATTAGCTCTTCTGTCTTATTTTCTGTCTCCTATCTTCTACTTTACTTTTCTTTTCCTCTATCTTTGCATCAGTCTTACAGCCACCTACTGCAGAATCTTCTATTCACTAGGATCCATGTCATTTCAAAAGGTGGGACACATGCCACTGATGCGGGTTACTCTCCACATGACATAGGAAGACCCATCTGTCAGTGTCCTTCAAGTAGCCTTCAAGTCAAATTTTCCATAATTTGTGATTGCTCATGAATTTCATATGCAAATTCATTTGCAATTTAAAAAAAAAAAAAGTCCGCCAATTTGGTAAAACATTTATGGCCAGCAAACGCTAAAACCCCTTTCCCCCTTAAAATACACTTCACCATTCATCTCTCTGGCCACGATCAGGCATTAGGGGTAACGGTGCATCGTAACATTATGCTGTGATGTCATTATGTGCATTATGCCCTTACAATGCACAGTGACTGGGCTGGAAATTCTGATCCATAGTGAAGAGGGATGGAGATGTGAAAAAAGAAGACTGGCTACATTGTTCAGTGGAGTGTCCAGAGAGATGTGCACTGAAATGAGAATTTATTTTTGTTTTTATATCCTACATTTATCTAATGACACCTCAGAGCATAATATTGAGCATTAAATTTGCCACAGATAAAGGTGTCACAACTCAAATTTGACCACTTGTGAGTTAAGACTATATATGCATGAGCTTTTGATGAGGTTTTTGATGTTGCAGATTTACTGAAACATTTCTGCACTTATTATGTAAATTTGGTTATGTATGTTTTTTCATGGCATTTTTAGTTTGCATTTTTATTGCTTTTTTGATGCTGCAATTTTTGTCTTGTTGATATGTCATGCTTTACATAAAGCTGATTTTTTATTGTTCCTGTTTGGTTTTGACAAAACTTTATTGATACAGTCATGTGCAAATTACTAAAAAAGTTTTTATGTTTTTTTTATCTGCAGATTTTCCACATCTTCTGCAATTTTATGAAAATAATCTGCACATAAAACTCACCATACCCGTCAGAAAAATTGACATGTTGCGGATTTGAAACATGCATTGCAGGTCAGTTTAATCAGACACTGATGTTGCAATTATTCATTCAAGCTCTGAATTCAGGCTGTCAAATTTTTTTTACAACATGAATATAATGACTGTGTCCATTTAAATTTAGGACATTTCTAACAGAGATGAATGAATAAGTTTGGAAAATGATCGTCAAACATAAATTTGGCACAAATGTCGCACATTTGGATTCGTTATTGGAAACACAAGCAAATTTTCATAAAATCAGTAAAAGCCAGTAACATTTGGTAGAAGTGCAGGAAAATAATTGCATTGCCACTAAAGTATTTTTAGTTCTTTGGCTAGTGTAGTGGTGGTGTATGATGAGTGGGGGACACATGTTTGATGAGGAGAGGGGGTGGGGAGAGCTCGGAGGATCAGCGTGCTAGTAAATTGTTTTTCTAACTTTATGTATGCACAATGTGGCTAGCTAATCAGGGTGCAGGAAACATGCACAATGTCCAGACAAAATGACTTGTGCCATTGCCTGCTGAAATCACATGTTCCTCTCTATATAGAAAGTGGATATCTTGTTTTAGCGCCATTTTGTCAGCATAACAGAGCAGAGAGGCAGCTCCTGATGCTGGTCCTGGCTGCTGACTTATTTTAACTACTTAGCCAGGCAGTTGTTTCTACATCAGATAGCTTAGAAAGCTAGTGTCCTGTGTGGCTGTGAAATCGACCTTCCACAGATTTTTTTTCTTGTGGCATTAATGAGTTCCACAGGCAAAGAGAGCAAGGCAAATGTCTTAAAAGTGTGTTGTGCACTTGCTCCATGCACGAAAAGCCCATTCAAAATCAATTTTTTCAGCTGATAAACGTGATTCAGCAAAGCATATGTCATCTTGTCTTTTAGTGCTGCAAAACTTAATCTGTGTGCATAGCTGCTGCGAATTAAAAAAAAATTATGTTACTAATGTAATACAGCATGCCATATCTCACCTCATTTTGTGTGGGTGAAATTCATCTGCGTGCAGAGCTGTTTCAGAGGAAAAAATTACATTTTTCTCTGTTAAAAATGTTATGCAGCACCCAATACCCCACCTTCTCAACTTGTGGTGGTGAAATTCATCTGTGTGCAGAGCTGCTGCAGATAAAAAAATATATTTTATTCTGTTGCTAACGTGATTCAGCAAGGCATTTGACATCTTGTCATTTAGTGCTGCTGAACTTAATCTGTGTGCGGTGCTGTTGCAGGGAAAAAAACTATGTTTTCACTTGCTAACATGATTCAGCACACAATATCTCATCTTGTCATTTAGTGGCAGTGAAATTCATCTTTGTGCAGAGCTGTTGCAGAGTACAGAAACCTATTTTTTTCTGTTGCTAAATGTAATACAGGGCGCAATATACCACCTTGTCATATAGTTGTAGCAAAATTAATTTGTGTGCAGAGCTGTTGCAGAGTAAAAAATGTTTTTATCATTTGCTGATACAGAATTCCATATCTCACCTTGTTATTTAGTGTTGGTAAAATTAATCTGTGTGGAGACCTGTTGCAGAGTAAGAAAAAAAAATTATACAACAAGCGTGATATAGCAGGCTAGGGCTGAGCTTGAATTTGTTTGGAGCATATATTCTATTGTATACAGGCCTCATCCACACATAAAAAATATTTTAATCTCTTACTAGCATGATACAGTAGGGGAGAACTCTCTTTGAAATTGTTTGGAGCATATATTCATTGTTATAGAGGCCTCATCCACACAAACAATTTTTTCTTCTGTGACTATTGTCATAAAGTATGGGGGATCTCAGTTTTGAATTGTTTGGAGAATACCTTCTTTGTAATAAAGGCCTCATCCACATACATAGAAAAATCTTCTGCTACTAGCTTCATACAGTATGGGAGATCTCAGTTTGAAATTGTTTGGAGCATATCTTCTTTGTTATACAGGCCTTACCCACACTGAAAAATTCTTTTTTTTGTTACTAACATAATGCAGCAGGGGAGATCTCACTTTAACATTGTTTGTAGCATATCTTCTATGTTACACAGGCCTCATCAGCCCTAAAAAATACTTTCTTCAGTTTCTAACGTGATACAGTAAGAGAAATCTCAGTTTGAAATTGTTTGTAGCATATCTTCTGTTATACAGGCCTCATCCACACTAAAAAATATTTTCTTCTGTTACTAATGTGATACAGTAGTGGAGATCTCTTGTTTGAAATTGATTGGAGCATATGTTCTTTGTTATACAGTTCTCATCCAAACTGAAACAATTATTTATTCTGTTACTAACGTGATGCAGTAGGGGAGATTTCACTTTGAAATTGTTTGGATCATATCTCCTATGTTATATAGGCCTCATCCATACTAAAAGAAAATTTCTTAGGTTACTAATGTGATACAGTAGGGGAGATCTCACTTTGAAATTGTTTAAAACACACCTTCTATGTAATACAGGTCTCATCCAAACTAAAAAAATAATTTCTTCTGTTACTAATGTGATTCAGCACTCCATATTTCACCATGTCATTCATTGCCACTGAAATCCAGCTGTGTATAGAGCTGTTGCAAAAGTAAAAAAAGCTATTTTTTTCAGTGTCTAGACTGATTTAGCACGCTATGTTTCACGATGTCATTTAGTGCCGCTGAAATTCAGCTGTGTGCAGAGCTGGTGCAGAGTAAAAAAATCTAATTTTTTTGCTTCTAATAGTGTGCTCTTACCACACTATATGAGCAACATGACTGGGAAAAGTGAGGTTGTTGTGGAAGAGAGAATAGGCTTGGTGTTCAAGGTGTACGTGGGCTAGGTGGTAATGTTAGTGAAATCATTAGTGAACCAACACCATTACATCCTATCCAAAAACAACTGACAACTTCTGTTACTAGATAGGCTACTCCACTACATTTCTTTGGCAGCCTCACAATGGTACGCCTTGTTGATGAGGTCCAGAAAGAGCATGTTCTTGAGTGCATTGGAAGTGCAGCTTTAAGTGGCCTCTCCTCTTCTTTCTCCACCTCAACATCATACACAGTGCAGTCCACAAAGGTGGCACCCCAATTAGAGTCAAGAGGAGGAGATCATCTGTACCAATTTACAATTTTTTTTTAACTCGGATCCGGGGTAGGATGAAGCAGGGTCTGAATAGCATCCTGACTCTCATCACCAGATGTTAACCCCGGGAGAAAAGGTGATCCTGATGAGACTCAGATATCTGAGGCTCACGTGGACTGTACTGTGTTGTCAGGACACGAAGAGGAGAGCACCGCTCATACAGCCAGCAAGACAGGCCCTGTATTGCTGGGACCTTCCGCACATAGATACACCACAACAGCGCTGTGCAACAGTGCACTCACAAACCTCAAGGGAACTCCCTGTAAATCCTATTTACCCTATGTAAAGCGACTATATGATTAAGACTCGGGAGAAGTAGAAACATCAGTTTAGCTTCTGTCCTATAAATAAATTTTCATTATTATTGCAACATAGATTATCAGAGAGTGCAGTGTATTCTATTAATTCTGATTTTTAACCCCTTCCCGACCTATGACGCATACGCTGCGTCATGAAAGTCGGTGCCAATCCGACCTGTGACGCAGCATATGCGTCATGGCAGAATCGCGTTCCTGCAGGTCGGGTGAAAGGGTTAACTGAAATTTCACCCGACCTGCAGGTACAGGGGAACTTGTACTTTAGCCCAGGGGGGGTGGCTCAGTCCCCACTTGGCTACGATCGCCCTGGTGACCACTTTGTCACCACCCCCCAGATCTGATTGGAGCTAGCGTCCATGTGACGCTAGCTCTCCATTCAGATGTGGGGGGGGCGGAGAAAACCATGGCTGCCTCGCTGTCCAGCTTCATGCCTTCCGTGGAAGCTGAACAGCGAGGTGCCTGCATACTGCCCTGCCACATACAGCGATCGCCGCCGCCGCTGCAGTCATCGCCGCCGCTGCAGTCACCGCCACCGCCAGGTGCTCCCCTCTGCTTCTCTCCCCCCCTTGCGATTCCATGCCCCCCGACCTTCGCTCCCTCCCCCCTGCCCCCGGTGATCGCCCCCTCCCCCCTGCCCCGGAGATCACTCCCCTGCTGCTGCCAGCTCCATTTCCACCTTCTGCTGCATCGCATCTGATAGCCCCCGCCCCAGTGATCCCCCTGATCTTTCCTCTGATCGCCCCCCTGATCTCCCCCCTGCCCTGTGGATCACCCCCTGCCTCGCTGATGTCCTCCCCTGCCCCACTGATGTCCCCCCTGCCCCTCAGATCTCCCCCCTGCCTTGTGGATCGCCCCCTGCCCTGCTGATGTCCCCCCTGCCCTGCAGATCTCCCCCCTGCCCTGTGGATTGCCCCCTGCCCCGCTGATGTCCCCCCTGCCGCGCTGATGTCCCCCCTGCCCCGCAGATCTCCCCCCTGCCCCGCTGATGTCCTCCCCTGCCCCGCTGATGTCCTCCCCTGCCCGCTGATGTCCTCCCCTGCCCTGCTGATGTCCTCCCCTGCCTCGCTGATGTCCTCCCCTGCCCCGCTGATGTCCCCCCTGCCCCGCAGATCTCCCCCCTGCCTTGTGGATCGCCCCCTGCCCTGCTGATGTCCTCCCCTGCCCCAGTTTTCCCATTAGGGTTGGGATTAGGGGTAGGGTTAGGATTAGGGTTGGGATTAGGGGTAGGGTTAGGATTAGGGGTAGGGTTGGGATTAGGGGTAGGGGTGTGTTGGGGTTAGGGTTGGAGATAGAATTGGGGGTTTCCACTGTTTAGGCACATCAGGGCTCTCCAAACGCGACATGGCGTCTGATCTCCATTCCAGCCAATTCTGCGTTGAAAAAGTAAAACAGTGCTCCTTCCCTTCCGAGCTCTCCCGTGCACCCAAACATTTGGGGTATCAGCGTACTCAGGACAAATTGGACAACAACTTTTTTGGTCCAATTTCTTTGTTACCCTTGGCAAAATAAAAATTTGGGGGGCTAAAAAACCCTTTTTGTGGGAAAAAAATGATTTTTTGTTTTCACGGCTCTGCGTTATAAACTGTAGTGAAACACTTAGGGGTTCAAAGTTCTCTCAACACATCTAGATAAGTTCCTTGGGGGTCTAGTTTCCAATATGGGGTCACTTGTGGGGGGTTTCTACTGTTTAGGTACATTAGGGGCTATGCAAACGCAATGTGATGCCTGCAGACCAATCCATCTAGGTCTGCATTCCTAATGGTGTTCATTCCCTTCCGAGCTCTGCCATGCACCCAAACGGTGGTTCCCTCCCACATATAGGGTATCAGCGTACTCAGGACAAATTGGTCAACAGCTTTTGGGGACCAATTTCTCCTGTTACCCTTGTGAAAATAAAAAATTGCGGGCTAAAAATCATTTTTGAAGAAAAAAAAGATTTTTTTATTTTCACGGCTCTGCGTTATAAACTTCTGTGAAGCATTTGGGGGTAAAAAGTGCTCACCACACATCTAGATAAGATCCTTGGGGGTCTAGTTTCCAAAATGTGGTCATTTGTGGGGGGGTTCTACTGTTTAGGCACATCAGGGGCTCTGCAAATGCAACGTGACACCCGCAGACCATTCTATCAAAGTCTGCCTTTCAAAAAGTCACTACTTCCCTTCCGAGCCCCGACTTGTGCCCAAACAGTGGTTCCCCCCCACATATGGGGTATCGGTGTACTCAGGACAAACGAGACAATAACTTTTGGGGTCCAATTTCTCCTGTCACTCTTGTGAAAATAAAAAATTGCTTGCTAAAAATTAATTTTTGAGGAAAGAAAAATGATTTTTTATTTTTACAGCTCTGCGTTATAAACTCCTGTGAAGCACTTGCGGGTTTAAAGGGCTCACCACACATCTAGATTAGTTCCATGGGAGGTCTAATTTCCAAAATGGGGTCACTTGTGGGGGAGCTCCAATGTTTAGGCACACAGGGGCTCTCCAAATGCCACATGGTGTCCGCTAACGATTGGAGATAATTTTTCATTCAAAAAGTCAAATGGCGCTCCTTCCCTTCCGAGCCCTGCCGTGTGCCCAAACAGTGGTTTACCCCCACATGTGAGGTATCTGTGTACTCAGGAGAAATTGCACAATAAATTTCAGGATCCATTTTATCCTGTTGCCCATGTGGAAATGAACAAATTGAGGATAAAATAAATTGTTTGTGAAAAAAAAGTACTTTTTCATATTTACGGATCAATTTGTGAAGCACTTGGGGGTTCAAAGTGCTCACTATGCATCTAGATAAGCTCCTTGGGGGGTCTAGTTTGCAAAATGGGGTCACTTGTGGGGGAGCTCCAATGTTTAGGCACATAGGGGCTCTCCAAACGCGACATGGTGTCCGCTAATGATTGGAGCTAATTTTTCATTGAAAAAGTCAAATGGCACTCCTTCCCTTCCGAGCCCTGTCGTGCACTCAAAAAGTGGTTCCCCCCCCACATATGGGGTATCGGCGTACTCAGGACAAGTTGTACAATAACTTTTGGTGTCCACTTTCTCCTTTCACCCTTGAGAAAATAAAAAAATTGTTGATAAAAGTTCATTTTTATGGCTAAAAAGTTATATGTTCATTTTTTCCTTCCATGTTGCTTCTGCTGCTGTGAAACACCTGAAGGGTTAATAAACTTCTTGAATGTGGTTTTGAGCACCTTGAGGGGTGCAGTTTTTAGAATGGTGTCACTTTTGGGTATTTTCAGCCATATAGACCCCTCAAACTGACTTCAAATGTGAGGTGGTCCCTAAAAAAAATGGTTTTGTAGATTTCATTGTAAAAATGAGAAATCGCTGGTCAAATTTTAACCCTTATAACTTCCTAGCAAAAAAAAATGTTGTTTCCAAAATTGTGCTGATGTAAAGTAGACATGTGGAAAATGTTATTTATTAACTATTTTGTGTCACATAACTCTCTCGTTTAACAGAATAAAAATTCAAAATTTGAAAATTGCTAAATTTTCAAAATTTTCGCCAAATTTCCATTTTTTTCACAAATAAATGCAAAAATTATCGCCTTAAATTTACCACTAACGTGAAGCCCAATATGTCACGAAAAAACAATCTCAGAATCGCTAGGATCCGTTGAAGCGTTCCTGAGTTATTACCTCATAAAGGGACACTGGTCAGAATTGCAAAAAACGGCCAGGTCATTAAGGTCAAAATAGGCTGGGTCATGAAGGGGTTAAGGACTTGAATAGTCCATTACACTGGCACCTCGCCTTTTTGATTACCGAGTGTGCGCCAATTTTCCTTTACTTTGTAGTGGAAGAAATATCGGTCCCCATTATACTAGTTCTACTCGATTGCAATTGAAGCCACTTGTTGGTGTCTGCCACAAATTTTTGGAAATGTCAAGACTACTGATTGGGTCTCCTTCATGTGTGTTGCATCTAGAAGCAGGCTTGCAAAACCGACAGGCCTCCACTTCCTTTCAATCAAATACCGGTGATACTTTTCTTACATTTTTGTGACAATAGTAGTCTACAAAACTGATATTTGTGCCTCCTGAGTGTGGCTTAGTATCAAAGCAGGTTGCGCTGTTGCAAGTGTTATCAGGTCTCCCAGCACAGCAGTCCTACACTGATGCCTCACCCACCTTGTCTTAATTTGAAAGTCAATTCAAAGCTATAAATGCTGGCTCAGACCCTAATACCTCATGCATGGCTGATTGCTGCCGTGCCATACCAACATTTTCCTGGTGCCTGCCCAAATTTGATGTGTTTTGGCAGCTTTGAAGGTGTTGCGTATGCCCTTTTTTGCCTTCCATTGACTCCAATGGCGCTCAGCTTATTTTCGGAGAATATTCAACCAATAAATCGGCAATTGTAATCTGAACCGAATATTGAAATATTTGCTCATCGCTAGTTTCTAAACATTGCATGGAAAAAGAATGCAAGAAATTTAACAAGAAACCAGACTGTCAAGTTGTTTTATTTTTAATAATTAAACATATATACATTTTTATTTTCTGAAAACCTCTCTGCGATGCAAAATGCTTATAAACAGCTGCTTAAATGTATAAAACTTGTCTAGATGTAACTTGATGAGTATTTAAAGTACTTACTTTACATTTTCATTATGAAAGTAAAAAAAAAAATATCAAATTAGAGTAGTTTTTGTGGAACTGACATGGCTTGACCATGTTATTTTGTCTGCAGAAAATAAAACAAGAGTAAGTGGATGGTTGAATAGTTTTGAAAGAAGTCGAGTGGTTGCATGTAATATATTCAGCCGACAGTTTTCTAAGTTGACTGTGTTCTCTTTTAACTCTAACCCACAGAATCACAGAAAACCTGACACATAACTTCATATAAACAATAAACATATTGATTACCTTTTATATAATTTCACAATTCTCACATTATGACAGAAATTATGACATAGTTTCTTTGGACAACGTATAATTTCAAGGATGTACCTTAATACAATGCATGGTTAGAAATACATTTGGCATTATCGTGACTTGCTATGTTTTCATAAAAGTGGTTACTTGTGTACAGTCTAAAGGACAACTTGAGTTACAAGATTTTTTACAATTTTCTGTATTATCATCTATGGTAATGTGGAAAACTAAGAGTGCTTTAGGGTCAGATTTTGGGTCAGCTACAGTAATTTGCTAGACACTAGACATCTAAGGATGAATGTTGTGTATTACCATTTACAGTGTTTGGCTTCCATTAGTATAGGCTGTGCTTACTTGTGACTATTACAATTAATGGATCTTACGCTGGACATGGCCAGGATGAGCAGATAAGACAAAATTCAAAATCCCCTGTTTTCATGGATTTTTATGAAAAAATGGATTAGCAGAGACGATGTTCTCTGTAAATGTCATGTTTTTTATTATGACTTGGGGTTTCTTCAGATGTTAGAGCATAATAAACAAAATACAGTGTGTTAAAAAATTTAAATAAATCATCTATTCCCCTCACCACTCACCTTTCTGGTCCTTCCTCTTCTTAGTCACCCATCCAGTCTTGGTCGCAACTTCAGATCCCCATCCCTCATGCTGAAATCTTGCTCAAGCTTGATAAAGGTCATGATGCCATGACATGCTCTGTGAACTTGAGCACACATGCGCAAAATCATCTGAGCCCTCATAAGAGCACACATTTTTAGTATAAATAATAACATTTGTTATTGCCATATCCATAAACTACCAACATTTTTAATTATGGCATGAAAACAAATATTTTGTGACTTTGACTTGCATGAAAGGGATAAAAAGTGATCTGAAAGTCTTATGGACCTTAAAATTATTCAAACTCCTCTACAGTTTAGCACACAGAGAAAGAGTCCTCACAAAACTTAATTAGTAGATAGAAAAGTTACTGGTCTCAGAATAAGGGAACACAAACCCAAATTAATTAAAGTTTCCTTTTATAAGCAATAAAGCAAAAAAAAACTTTGCAAATTGATCTAATGATACTGAACTGCAAAATAGCTAAATTGTCATTATCACCACATAGCGAAAGCTGTAAAAACTAAACTCAATCACCCATGGAAAAACTGCATACATTTATATATTGCACCCCACAAAAAAATTCTAATGGTAATCTAATGACAACTCATTCTGCAAAAGAAAATTTCTCATACAGCTATGTTAACCCCTCCACCTCTGAGCTTGTTTTCACCTTCATGACGAGGCCAAATTTTACAATTCTGACCAGTGTCACATTATGTGTTAACTCTGGAATGCTTCAGCGGATCCACCTGATTCTGAGATTGGTTGTTAGGGCTAGCGGAACGCAACGAGTAAATATAAATGTTTTATTGAAATAGATGCATTCACAACCTGGGGTCCACCGTGCAGGAGAACCTGCTGCTAGCAAACGGCGGCACTATATGGCGGTATGAACTAGCTCTGTTAGTTTCACAGTGTAGCCGTGAAAGCAAAGCTCTGTGCCCTGTTAGACTTCACAGAGGCACAGGCTAACTACCCAAATGAGAGCAGTCAGTGGTCATGCATGCACACAAAACTCCTCGCCGGAGGTGCCAGCATTCTAGGGGCTTATTTCAGCCAGGTCCCTGAATACATACAAACACAATCTCCTCGCCGGAGGTACCAGCAATCTAGGGGCTTATTTAAGCCGGGTCCCTGAACACAAACTCACATGACTACACTGGCGCAAAGCACATAACTTAGGGCTTGTTTCCACATGCGAGAATCACGTCCGTGTCTCGCATGTAGAAACCAAGCTCTGGCGCCGGCACTCAGGAGCGGAGCTGTGCGGCTCCATGTGTTCCTATGCGGCCTCACGCTCTGCTCCGGAGTGCAGACACCAGAGCTTGGTTTCTACATGCGAGACACGGACGTGATTCTCGCATGTGGAAACAAGCCCTTAGAAAGATACTAGCGCATAGCCGTGCGGACATGCGAGCCTTAAATAGTTGCAGCACATACAGGACCTTCCTAGAAGGACCAATGAGAGGCTGCTACAGAGCCTGCGCACCTACAGGACCTTCCTAGAAGGACCAATAGATTTGACTGCAGTATCTGAACATGTGACCCTCGATCTCCACTGAGAGATCTTACTCTGGGCATGCTTAGAACGAGAAAAGCAGGACTTAGTCCTAGAAGCGTCTGCTCGCCGCTGCCCAACACAGACTTCAATGGCAGAAGCAGGAAAAGCAGCAGTAACTCTTTGTACAGAGTCAGCCTGAGCGAGACGCTGGGACCGATGTCTCCGCTGAGCAGGCTCCACTGCGGCAGGAGAAGAATGGGAGACCGCAGCGGAGATGGCCCGAGATTCCCCCTTTGCAGAGGCGGGAACTCGACCCCTAACATTGGCCCCCCTCCCTGGACCTCTCTACGCTCGAAGGCAGCAATGAGCTGTGGAGCCCGAATATGCTCAGCAGGCTCCCAGGACCTGTGCTCAGGGCCATAACCCTTCCAGTCCACCAAATAAAATTTTTTGCCATGTACCACCTTGCACCCCAAAATAGCGTTCACCTCGTAATCGTCCGTAGACGAACCCGATGTCCCAGCAGATGACTCAGAAAACGGGCTTCAAGAGGGACATATGAAAGGTGTCGGTAATACCTAGGCATGGAGGAAGGGCCAGATGGTAGACCACAGGGTTAACCTGTTTGAGGACCTTGAAGAGACCCAAGTAGTGAGGTGCAAACTTAGTGGACTCAACTCGCTGCCTGATGTTACGGGCGGAGAGCCACACCAAGTCGCCAGGAGCAAAGGTCGGAGCGGGGCGCCAATGTGCATCGGCGGAGGACCTCATTCTCTCCTTGGAAGCCCGAATGGCATTCTGAGTGCGGTCCCAAATATCCCGTGTCTCCACAGCCCAGTCTGCCACCCTGGAGTCGGCGGAAGACACGGGCATAGGCACAGGTACCCGCGGATGCTGACCATTGTTGAGGAGGAATGTGGTTTGTCCAGTGGAGTCGGCTACGGCATTGTTCAGTGGAAACTCCGTCCATGATAGCAAGGATGCCCAGTCATCCTGCCTGACTGAGACAAAATGTTGCAAATATGTGACCAAGGTCTGGTTGGCCCTCTCTACCAACCCATTCGTCTCGGGATGATATGTGTCATGGTTCCCAATGGCAGGGGAATGTCAGGACACATAAATAACGGACGAGCTCTTGGGTGATGGAATCTCGAGCTGACCGTGAGCTAAACCTACCAAACAACTAATAGTGGCCGGGGGGCGTGCCTACGTTTTATCCCTAGACGTCTCTCGCCAGCCGGAGGACTAACTAACCCTAGTAGAGGAAAAAACAGACCTGGCTTACCTCTAGGGAAATTACCCCGAAAAGGAGACAGAAGCCCCCCACATATATTGACGGTGAGTTCAGAGGAAAAGACATACGCAGTATGAAGGTAGGTTCAGCAAAGCGAGGTCCGCTTACTAGATAGTAGAAAGATACAAAAGGGAACTGCACGGTCAGCTGAAAACCCTTTTAAAATACCATCCTGAAATTACTTTAAGACTCATGTGTCAACTCATGACACTGGAGTGGTAATTTCAGCCCACAAGAGCTTCCAGCTACAGAGAATGATATAACTGTAAACTGGAACAAAAAATGCAAACAAACTTAGGACTAAGAGTCCAACTTAGCTGATCAGTAGTCTAGGAGCAGGAACATGCAACAGAAAGGCTCTGGTTACATTGATGGCCGGCAAGGCAATGACTGAAGAGCAGGAATAAATAGGAACTCCCCACTACTGATGAAAACAGGTGAACTGAGAAAGAAAACACACCCGAGTCACCAGTACCACTAGCCACCACCAGAAGGAGCCCAAAAGCAGATTCACAACAGATTCACAAGGAGGGGGCACGAACCCTCACAAGAACCACCAGGGCGATCCGGATGAGCCCTATGAAAGTCACGAACCAAATCAGAGGCGTGAACATCAGAAGCAGTTACCCAAGAATTATCTTCTTGACCATAACCATTCCACTTAACCAGATATTGTAGTCTCCGTCTGGAAATACGGGAGTCCAAGATTTTCTCCACAACATACTCCAATTCACCCCCAGCACAGGAGCAGGAGGCTCGGTAGAAGGAACAACCGGCACCTCATACCTCCGCAACAACGACCGATGGAAGACATTATGGATAGCGAAAGATGCCGGAAGGTCTAAACGAAAGGATACAGGGTTAAGAATCTCCAAAATCCTATAAGGACCGATGAACCGAGGCTTAAACTTAGGAGAAGAAACCCTCATAGGGACAAAACGGGAAGACAACCATACCAAGTCCCCAACACGAAGACGAGGACCAACACGACGACGGCGGTTGGCAAAATGCTGAGTCTTCTCCTGGGACAACTTCAAATTGTCCACCACCTGTCCCCAAATCCGATGCAACCTATCCACCATAGTATCCACTCCAGGACAATCCGAAGACTCCACCTGACCAGAAGAAAAACGAGGGTGAAACCCCGAATTGCAAAAGAAAGGAAAAACCAAAGTGGCAGAACTAGCCCGATTATTGAGGGCAAACTCTGCCAACGGCAAAAAGGCAACCCAGTCATCCTGATCCGCAGACACAAAACACCTCAATTAAGTCTCCAAGGTCTGATTAGTTCGCTCCGTCTGGCCATTAGTCTGAGGATGGAACGCAGACGAAAAAGACAAATCAATGCCCATCCTAGCACAGAATGCCAGCCAAAATCTAGACATGAACTGGGTCCCCCTGTCAGAAACGATATTTTCCGGAATACCATGCAAGCGAACCACATTTTGAAAAAACAGAGGGACCAATTCGGATGAGGAAGGCAACTTAGGCAAAGGTACCAAATGAACCATCTTTGAAAAACGGTCACACACCACCCAGATGACAGACATTTTCTGAGAAGCAGGGAGATCAGAAATAAAATCCATAGAGATGTGAGTCCAAGGCCTCTTCGGAATAGGCAAAGATAACAACAATCCGCTAGCCCGAGAACAACAAGGCTTGGCCCGAGCACATACATCACAAGACTGCACAAAAACTCGTACGTCTCGAGACAGGAAAGGCCACCAGAAGGACCTAGCCACCAAATCCCTAGTACCAAAGATTCCAGGATGACCTGCCAACGCAGAAGAATGAACCTCCGAGATGACTCTACTGGTCCAATCATCAGGAACAAACAGTCTACCAGGCGGGCAACGATCAGGTCTATCCGCCTGAAACTCCTGCAAAGCCCGTCGCAGGTCTGGGGAAACAGCAGATAATATCACCCCATCCTTAAGGATACCTGTAGGTTCAGAATCACCAGGGGAATCAGGCTCAAAACTCCTAGAAAGGGCATCTGCCTTCACATTTTTAGAACCTGGTAGGTATGAGACCACAAAATTAAACCGAGAGAAAAACAACGACCAGCGCGCCTGTCTAGGATTCAGGCGCTTGGCAGACTCAAGATAAATCAGATTCCTGTGATCGGTCAATACCACCACCTGATGTCTAGCCCCCTCAAGCCAATGACGCCACTCCTCAAAAGCCCACTTCATAGCCAAAAGCTCCCGATTACCAATATCATAGTTTCGCTCGGCGGGCGAAAATTTTCGAGAAAAGAACGCACAAGGTCTCATCACGGAGCAGTCGGAACTTTTCTGCGACAAAACCGCCCCAGCTCCGATCTCGGAAGCGTCGACCTCAACCTGAAAAGGAAGAGCAACATCAGGCTGACGCAACACAGGGGCAGAAGAAAAGCGGCGCTTAAGCTCCCGAAAGGCCTTCACAGCAGCAGGGGACCAATCAGCAACATCAGCACCCTTTTTAGTCAAATCAGTCAAAGGTTTAGCAACATCCGAAAAACCAGTTATAAATCGACGATAAAAATTAGCAAAGCCTTAAGAGAAGTAGGCTGCGTCCAATCACAAATAGCCCGAACCTTGACAGGATCCATCTCAATGGAAGAAGGGGAAAAAATGTACCCCAAAAAAGAAATCTTTTGAACCCCAAAAATACACTTAGAACCCTTCACACACAAGGAATTAGCCCGCAAAACCTGAAAAACCCTCCTGACTTGTTGGACATGAGAGTCCCAGTCATCCGAAAAAATCAAAATATCATCCAGATACACAATCATAAATTTATCCAAATATTCACGGAAAATGTTATGCATAAAGGACTGAAAGACTGAAGGGGCATTTGAAAGACCAAAAGGCATTACTAAATACTCAAAATGGCCCTCGGGCGTATTAAATGCGGTTTTCCACTCATCCCCCTGCTTAATTCGCACCAAATTATACGCCCCACGAAGATCAATCTTAGAGAACCACTTAGCCCCCTTTATTCGAGCAAACAAATCAGTCAGCAGTGGCAAAGGATACTGATATTTGACTGTAATTTTATTCAAGAGTCGATAATCAATACACGGCCTCAAAGAGCCATCTTTTTTAGACACAAAGAAAAAACCGGCTCCTAAGGGAGATGAAGAAGGACGAATATGTCCCTTTTCCAGGGACTCCTTAATATACTCTCGCATAGCAACATGTTCAGGTACGGATAAATTAAACAAACGACCCTTTGGAAATTTACTGCCTGGAATCAGATCTATGGTACAATCGCAATCTCTGTGAGGAGGGAGTGAACCAAGCTTAGGCTCCTCAAAAACATCACGATAATCAGACAAAAATGCCGGAATCTCAAAGGGAATAGATGATGAAATGGAAACCAAAGGTACGTCCCCATGAGCCCCCTGACATCCCCAGCTTAACACAGACATTGCTTTCCAGTCAAGGACTGGATTATGAGATTGTAACCATGGCAATCCGAGCACCAAAACATCATGTAGATTGTACAACACAAGGAAGCGAATCACCTCCGGATGGTCTGGAGTCATACGCATAGTCACTTGTGTCCAGTATTGTGGTTTATTACTAGCCAATGGCGTAGAATCAATACCCTTCAGAGGTATAGGGACTTCCAGAGGCTCTAGATTAAACCCACAGCGCCTGGCAAAGGACCAATCCATAAGACTCAAAGCAGTGCCAGAGTCGACATAGTCGTCCGCGGTAATTGACGATTATGAACAAATCAAGGTCACAGATAGAATAAACTTAGACTGTAAAGTGCCAATTGAAACAGACTTATCAACCTTCTTTGTGCGTCTAGAGCATGCTGATATAACATGAGTTGAATCACCACAATAGAAGCACAACCCATTTTTTCGCCTAAAATTCTGCCGTTCGCTTCTGGACAGAATTCTATCACATTGCATATTCTCTGGCGCCTTCTCAGAAGACACCGCCAAATGGTGCACAGGTTTATGCTCCCGCAAACGCCGATCAATCTGAATAGCCATTGTCATGGACTCATTCAGACCTGTAGGCGCAGGGAACCCCACCATAACATCCTTAATGGCATCAGAGAGACCCTCTCTGAAATTCGCCGCCAAAGCGCACTCATTCCACTGAGTAAGCACAGACCATTTACAAAATTTTTGGCAGTATATTTCAGCTTCATCTTGCCCTTGAGACAGGGCCATCAAGGCCTTTTCAGCCTGAATCTCTAAATTAGGTTCCTCATAAAGCAACCCCAAAGCCAGAAAAAACGCATCCACATTGAGCAACGCAGGATCCCCTGGTGCCAATGCAAAAGCCCAATCTTGAGGGTCACCTCGCAGCAAGGAAATTACAATCTTAACCTGCTGTGCGGGATCTCCAGCGGAGCGAGGTCTCAGAGAAAGAAATAATTTACAATTATATTTGAAATTCAAAAAACGAGATCTATCTCCGGAGAAAAATTCTGGTATAGGAATTCTAGGTTCAGATATAGGAGCATGTATAACAAAATCCTGTAAATCTTGAACTTTTGTGGCAAGATTATTCAAACCTATAGCCAAACTCTGAGGATCCATTTTAAGCAGGTAAGATCAGAGCCATTCAAGGGTTAGGAGAGGGAGACAAAGACTGCAATTAGAGCTGAAATGCAACTGATTCAACTATAGAGCAAGCACCAAGGGAAAAAAAAAAAAAATTTGCAGACTTCTTTTTCTCTCCTTTCTTCTGCCAACAGTTTTAACACTTGGCCGGCCATACTGTCATGGTTCCCAATGGCAGGGGAACGTCAGGACACATAAATAACGGACGAGCTCTTGGGTGATGGAATCTCGAGCTGACCGTGAGCTAAACCTACCAAACAACTAATAGTGGCCGGGGGGCGTGCCTACGTTTTATCCCTAGACGTCTCTCGCCAGCCGGAGGACTAACTAACCCTAGTAGAGGAAAAAACAGACCTGGCTTACCTCTAGGGAAATTACCCCGAAAAGGAGACAGAAGCCCCCCACATATATTGACGGTGAGTTCAGAGGAAAAGACATACGCAGTATGAAGGTAGGTTCAGCAAAGCGAGGTCCGCTTACTAGATAGTAGAAAGATACAAAAGGGAACTGCACGGTCAGCTGAAAACCCTTTTAAAATACCATCCTGAAATTACTTTAAGACTCATGTGTCAACTCATGACACCGGAGTGGTAATTTCAGCCCACAAGAGCTTCCAGCTACAGAGAATGATATAACTGTAAACTGGAACAAAAAATGCAAACAAACTTAGGACTAAGAGTCCAACTTAGCTGATCAGTAGTCTAGGAGCAGGAACATGCAACAGAAAGGCTCTGGTTACATTGATGGCCGGCAAGGCAATGACTGAAGAGCAGGAATAAATAGGAACTCCCCACTACTGATGAAAACAGGTGAACTGAGAAAGAAAACACACCCGAGTCACCAGTACCACTAGCCACCACCAGAAGGAGCCCAAAAGCAGATTCACAACAGATATGCGGAGGAGAGATTTAACTCAATGCTGGGAAGACGACAAAGTTCTCTCCAGAACCGAGATGCAAACTGGGGACCCCTGTCACTGACAATTTTGGCCGGCATACCGTGTAGGTGGAAGATGTGTTTTATGAACAACGCTGCCAAGGCCCGTGCAGAAGGTAACCGTGGTAGCGGCACCAAATGCACCATTTTCGAGAAATGATCGGTGATGACCCAAATGACGATACAGCCACGAGACTTGGGCAAACCCACTACAAAGTCTATCCCGACCATTTCCCAGGGCCTGTCTGCCACCGGCAAGGGATAGAGTAACCCAGCTGGCCGTTGTTGAGGAGACTTATTTTTGGCGCAGGAGACACACGCCTGAATATAATCTCTGACATCTCAGACCATATGTGGCCACCAGTACATCCTCGCCAGCAGCTCAGATGTCCTCTTTGTCCCAAAGTGTTCACCCACCCTGGATGAATCAGCCCAAGAGAGAACCTCTGGTCACAAATTAATGGGCACAAAAGTCTTGCCCATAGGCACAGACTCTAGCGAAACCGGAGGTACGGTTCTCAGACTCTCCGAAGGGACAATAAGCCGAGGCTCTCCTTCCTCCTCCTCAGATGACACAACAGAGTGAGAGAGGGCGTCAGCACAAATGTTCTTCTCCCCAGCGAGATAATGGAGGGTGAAGTGGAACTGGGAGAAGAACAAGGACCATCTGGCCTGGCGAGAATTTAGCCGCTGGGCTGTTTGCAAATATAACAAGTTTTTGTGGTCCGTGAAGACTTGAAAGGGAAAACGAGCCCCCTCCAAGAGATGTCTCCACTCCGAGAAAGCCAACTTCATCGCCAGCAACTCCCTGTCCCAATGGAATAATTCCTCTCCGCTGGTGTGAAGGTCTTGGAGAAGAAGAAGCACGGATGCTTCCGACCTTGAGCATCCTTTTGGAAGAGGACTGCTCCTGCACCAATGGAAGAGGCATCAACCACCATTATGAACGGCTTATCAACATCGGGACGATGTAGGATGAGAGCGCTAGCAAAATGAGACTTAATAGAAGAAAAGGCCCTGGAGACCTCTTCAGACCACAATTTGGGATTTGCTCCCTTCTTGGTGAGGGCTACCAAGGGAGGTACCAAAGTTGAGAAGTGGGGAATGAACTGGCGATAATTAATGAACCCCATAAAACGCTGCACCGCTTTAAGAGAATGGGGTTCTTGCCAGTCCATCACAGCCTGTAGTTTGGCAGGATCCATAGCCAATCCCTGGACTGAGATGATATAGCCCAGGAAAGGTAAAGACTCCTGCTCAAACATACACTTCTCCAACTTTGCATAAAGAGAATTTGCCCGTAAGAGGTCGAAGACTCTGCCAACATCTCTCCGGTGGGAGTCAATATCTGGAGAGAAGATGAGAATATCATCCAGATAGACTACGACCAAGGTGGAGAGCATATCCTGAAAGATGTCATTGACAAAGTCTTGGAAGATGGCTGGGGCATTACAGAGCCCGAAGGGCATCACCAGATACTCATAGTGCCCATCTCTGGTGTTAAACGCCATCTTCTATTCGTCCCCCTCACGGATGCAAATCAGGTTATAAACACCCCCCAGATCTAATTTGGTAAATACCCTTGCTCCCTGAAGCCTATCAAAAAGCTCAGAAATCAGGGGCAGCGGGTGCTTATTCTTAACGGTGATGGCGTTAAGACCCCTGTAATCTATGCAAGGACGTAACTCTCCATTCTTCTTCTGCATGAAGAAGAACCCCGCCCCTGCTGGTGACACTGACTTCCTAATGAACGCACTTGCCAAATTCTCCTGGATGTATTGGGACATAGCCTCCATTTGCGGGAGAGAGAGAGGATAGACACGTCCCCGAAGAGGTTCTGCTCCAGGCAAGAGATCTATAGGACAGTCATAGGGACAGTGAGACGGAAGGGTCTCCGCAGCCTTTTTGGAGAAGACGTCTGCATAGGACCAATAGCATTTGGGAAGAGAAGAGAGATCTGCGGGTATCTCAGTGGTGGAAACCTGAATGCACTCTTTCACACATCTGCCCTTACAAGCTTCACTCCAACCCAATATCCTCCCAGAGGTCCACTCAATTTGTGGGGAGTGGAAACGGAGCCAGGGTATCCCCAACAGAATCTCATCCATTCCCTCGGGAAGGACAAGAAGGGAAATAATCTCCTGGTGGGATGTGGACATGGCTAACATGAAAGGGACAGTCTGATGTGTGATTTGTAATGGAAGTGTTGACTCATTCACCACTCTAACAGTTACTGGTTTGGCAAGCATCACCAGTAGTGTTGAGCGATACCTTCCGATATCGGAAAGCATCGGTATCGGAAAGTATCGGCCGATACCGTCAAAGTATCGGATCTAATCCGATACCGATACCCGATCCCAATGCAAGTCAATGGGATGAAAATATCGGAATTAAAATAAACCCTTTCTTTCCTTGTAGGTAAATTCTACATGAAGGAAGACAACTAAGAATAATGTAGGATGTATTGGGGGAGGTGGCGGAGACATTAAAGGCACAGAGGTTTAGCCCAAACAAATAGAATAGCAGGTTTTTATAGGTTTTTTTTATGACGTTCCGCGTTAGAAAGATTTTGACTATGTTATTTATTTAATTTTTTTTCAGATATTGATGTTTCACTACTTCCACGTCCTTCACCTTCTTTTTTACTTCTCCCACTTTCTTCTTCATTATCCTCATCATCAGCTTCTTTGACATCAACTATCTTCACCTTATTCATCTTCTTCTTCTTCTACCTATATTTTTTTTTTTTACATTGTTCATATTCTTTTTATTTAACTATTATCTTTTTCATATTCAACTTCTTCATCATATTCTTATTTGTGACAGGCATTCCCGTAGTTGTTATCTATAAAAGTTTGAAGATTACACCTTCCGTTCTGCCTGTCACAAAAGAGTTACATTTGTCCGCGTTCAGTTTGGCCTGCAGCATCAGGCTTTATCCAGGGGCACCACGAGGAGGAACGGACTCACCCCCATACACTGCTTAGTCTTCTTCTGCTTATAATTTAGATAATATCTTTTGCTCTGATATTTAGTCTTATGCTTAATGTTCTTCTGCTCTTTGTTCTGCAGCCTCTTGTTCTTCTGCTTCTCGGTCTCCCATGTCGTCGTCGTCTCCAGGGTCGTCGTCTCCAGGGTCGTTGTCTCCGGGGTCGTCGTCATCGGGGTGGTCTTCAGGGTCATCGTCTCCAGGGTCGTCGTCATCTCAGTGGTCGTCGTCTCTGGTGTCGTCGTCATGTTAGGGGTGGTCTTCCGGGTCGTCGTCTTTAGGGTCTTGAACTTGGAAATGTAGCAGAAGGTACAAGAAGGCTGAGAAAATGCAGAGAAACAGCTGATGGAACTGGAACTCGGATGGCTACCCGAAGGTCCAAGAGCCAATGGAACTACCGAGGACCAGCTGACGTTACTGGAACCCGGTTACTAAGCAGGAGGTACCCGTGCTGAAAGCACTACCAAGGACCACCTGACGTTGGTGGAACTCAGATACCCAGAGGGAGGCACCTAAGCCAAAGGCTCTGCCCGGAACCAGCTGACGGTACTGGAACCAGGATGGGGAGCAGAAGGTACAAGAGCAAAAGACACTGCCGAGAACCAGCTGACGGTACTGGAACCCAGATGGGTAGCCGAAGGTCCAAGAGCCAATGGAACTACCGAGGACCAGCTGACGTTACTGGAACTCGGTTACTAAGCAGGAGGTACCCGTGCTGAAAGCACTACCAAGGACCACCTGACGTTGGTGGGACTCAGATACCCAGAAGGAGGCACCTAAGCCAAAGGCTCTGCCCGGAACCAGCTAACGGTGCTGGAACAAGGATGGGGACCTATTCAAGCTTGTCTTCCTAGAGCCCCAACTAGCAGTGTTGGAGCAAAGGGTCAGCAGGAGGAGGAGAGGGAGCAGAGTGTAGGCCGAAGCCTGCACTGGCGGCAGCTTTGGGTCTGTTGTGCCTGCGTGGCTGTTGCAGGACACGATGCCGGCTACACAGCAGGGGAACAGCTGGCGGTGCTGAACCCCACTGACACATTGGCTGGTGTTTTTCTCTGTGCAGCTAGCAGTACCGGGCCCCAACTGGCGGTGTTAGAGCCCAGGCTCTGCAGGGGGAGCAGAGTGTAGGCCGAAGCCTAATTGAACCAATTTTAAAGGTAACCTTTAACCCCCCCCTCAGGTGTTACAAAGTAGAAGAGCCACAGCTTATGCAGCAGTAGTGCTGCACAAGTCAAAGGTTGCTCTTTTAATTTTTCTCCTTGCACACGCTGAATGAAACACGTATAACATTTAGCCCTTTATACAGTCAAACTGTGTTGGAGGCGGGAGTTCCCTTCGTAATGAGACGCAGCACAGATGTCAAGAATCCCACCTTGGTGCTGGGCGCAGCCTCCTGAGCGTTGTTATTTGCTGTACAGGAGTCTGCGCTGTCGTTTTATCCCTTGGCCTTGCGCTGTTAGCGCTGCCCATCTTCTGGCATCGTTTAATGTCGGCCGGTGCGGTTCGCGATGACCATGAATCCAAGCCCCGCAGTGTCTTTACATAGTTAAAACACTGCGGGGCTGGGATTCATGGCCTGGCGCAGTACATATGTTGGCCTCTCACACTCGGGTCCTTACACCCTCTTCAGACTGTGCGGCGTCAGCTGATCCCTTATTGCATGCCGCGGCCATGAAGCTGCACAGTCTGAGGAAGGCGGAAGGAGATGAGGGACAGGCGAACATATGCACTGCTCATGCCCATCAATCACACCCTCGCAGTCAAAATAAATAAGACACCGAGGGGCGTTGTGTCGGGCAGGGCTGCCGCAGAGGCGCAGCCAGCCAAACAATGATGTCAGAAGACGGGCAGTGCTACCAAGGGGGTTGCTGCATGTCATTACAAAGGAAAGTCACACCTCAGGGACGTTTTAATGGTCACACAGAGGACACATTTTAGACGTGTTTTCAGTTCCACATGTGCGAGGAGAATACGTTTATGAGCCACCTTGCACACATGCAGCATTACCGCTGTACAAGGTGGCTGTAAAACATACAAACGCCTGGGGGAGGGGGGACAGGTTCCCTTCAAGTTCAGTTCTTGTGTCTGCGTGGCTGTTGCAGGACATGTTGCCAGCTACACAGCAGGGGAACAGCTGGCGGTGCTGAACCCCACTGACACATTGGCGAGGTGTTTGGCTCTGTGCAGCCAGCACATCTGGGCCCCAACTGGCGGTGTTAGAGCCCAGGGACAGCAGGAGGAGGAGAGGGAGCAGAGTGTAGGCCGAAGCCTGCACTGGCGGCAGCTTTGGGTCTGTTGTGTCTGCGTGGCAGTTGCAGGACACGTTGCTGGCTACACAGCAGGGGAACAGCTGGCGGTGCTGAACCCCACTGACACATTGGCTGGTGTTTTTCTCTGTGCAGCTAGCAGTACCGGGCCCCAACTGGCGGTGTTAGAGCCCAGGCTCTGCAGGGGGAGCAGAGTGTAGGCCGAAGCCTAATTGAACCAATTTTAAAGGTAACCTTTAACCCCCCCTCAGGTGTTACAAAGTAGAAGAGCCACAGCTTATGCAGCAGTAGTGCTGCACAAGTCAAAGGTTGCTCTTTTAATTTTTCTCCTTGCACACGCTGAATGAAACACGTATAACATTTAGCCCTTTATACAGTCAAACTGTGTTGGAGGCGGGAGTTCCCTTCCTAATGAGACGCAGCACAGATGTCAAGAATCCCACCTTGGTGCTGGGCGCAGCCTCCTGAGCGTTGTTATTTGCTGTACAGGAGTCTGCGCTGTCGTTTTATCCCTTGGCCTTGCGCTGTTAGCGCTGCCCATCTTCTGGCATAGTTTAATGTTGGCCGGTGCGGTTCGCGATGACCATGAATCCCAGCCCCGCAGTGTCTTTACATAGTTAAAACACTGCGGGGCTGGGATTCATGGCCTGGCGCAGTACATATGTTGGCCTCTCACACTCGGGTCCTTACACCCTCTTCAGACTGTGCGGCGTCAGCTGATCCCTTATTGCATGCCGCAGCCATGAAGCCGCACAGTCTAAGGAAGGCGGAATGAGATGAGGGACAGGCAAACATATGCACTGCTCATGCCCATCAATCACACCCTCGCAGTCAAAATAAATAAGACACCGAGGGGCGTTGTGTTGGGCAGGGCTGCCGCAGAGGCGCAGCCAGCCAAACAATGATGTCAGAAGACGGGCAGTGCTACCAAGGGGGTTGCTGCGTGTCATTACAAAGGAAAGTCACACCTCAGGGACGTTTTAATGGTCACACAGAGGACACATTTTAGACGTGTTTTCAGTTCCACATGTGCGAGGAGAATAAGTTTATGAGCCACCTTGCACACATGCAGCATTACCGCTGTACAAGGTGGCTGTAAAACATACAAACGCCTGGGGGAGGGGGGACAGGTTCCCTTCAAGTTCAGTTCTTGTGTCTGCGTGGCTGCTGCAGGACACGTTGCCGGCTACACAGCAGGGGAACAGCTGGCGGTGCTGAACCCCACTGACACATTGGCGAGGTGTTTGGCTCTGTGCAGCCAGCACATCTGGGCCCCAACTGGCGGTGTTAGAGCCCAGGGACAGCAGGAGGAGGAGAGGGAGCAGAGTGTAGGCCGAAGCCTGCACTGGCGGCAGCTTTGGGTCTGTTGTGTCTGCGTGGCAGTTGCAGGACACGTTGCCGGCTACACAGCAGGGGAACAGCTGGCGGTGCTGAACCCCACTGACACATTGGCTGGTGTTTTTCTCTGTGCAGGTAGCAGTACCGGGCCCCAACTGGCGGTGTTAGAGCCCAGGCTCTGCAGGGGGAGCAGAGTGTAGGCCGAAGCCTAATTGAACCAATTTTAAAGGTAACCTTTAACCCCCCCTCAGGTGTTACAAAGTAGAAGAGCCACAGCTTATGCAGCAGTAATGCTGCACAAGGTAAAGGTTGCTCTTTTAATTTTGCTCCTTGAACACGCTGAAAGAAACACGTATAACATTTTGGCCCTTACACAGTCAAACTGATTTTGAGGCGTGAGTTCCCTTCGTAAAGAGACGCAGTACAGCTGGCAAAAATACCACCTTGGTGCTTTGCGCGGCCTCCTGAGCATCGTTATTTGTTGCACAGGAGTCTGCGCTTTTGTGTTATCCCTTGGCCTTGCGCTGTTAGCGCTGCCCATCCTCTGACATCATGTTATGTCGGCCGTTGTGGTTTGCGATGACCATGAATCCCAGCCCCCCAGTGTCTTAACATTTTTAAAACACTGCGGGGCTGGGATTCATGGCCTGGCGCAGTACATATGTTCGCCTCTCGCTTGGGTTCTTACACCCGCTTCAGACTATGCGGCGTCAGCTGATCCCTTATCGCATGCCACGGCCATGAAGACGCACAGTCCGAAGAAGGCGGAAGGAGATGAGGGACAGGCGAAGAAATGCACCGTTCATGCCCATCAATCACACCCTCGCAGTCCAAATAAATAAGACACCGAGGGGCATTGTGTGGGGCAAGGCGGCCGCAGAGGCGCAGGCAGCCAAACAATGATGCCAGAAGACGGGCAGCGCTACCAAGGAGCTTGTTGTGTGTCAATACAAAGGAAAATCACACCTGAGGGACATTTTAATGGTCGCAGAGGACTCATTTTAGATGTGTTCAGTTCAACATGGGCAAGGAGAATAAGTTTCTGAGCCACCTTGCACACATGCAGCATTACTGTCGTACAAGGTGGCTGTAAAACGTAAAAACGCCTGGGGGAGGGGGGACAGGTTTCCTTCAATTTCAGTTCTTGTGTCTGCGTGGCTGTTGCAGGACACGTTGCCGGCTACACAGCAGGGGAACAGCTGGTGGTGCTGAACACCACTGACACATTGGCTGGTGTTTGGCTCTGTGCAGCTAGCACATCTGGGCCCCAACTGGCGGTGTTAGAGCCCAGGGTCAGCAGGAGGAGGAGAGGGAGCAGAGTGTAGGCTGAAGCCTGCACTGGAGCAAGTTGAAAGGGAAACTTTAACCCCCCCAGGCGTTTGTAGCTGAAAGAGCCATCGTGTACAGCACTAATGCTGGAAAAGGTAAACTTAGCTCTTTTAATTATGGTCCTTGCACATGCTGAACCTAACACTTATGAAAAGTGTCCCCTCCTACCGTGATACCGTCCGGTTGGTGGAACTTTCCTTTGTGATGTGACGCAGCACAGCCGTCATTCTCAACCCCTTGGCGCCGGGCGCCGCCTCCTCAGCGTTGTTTGAATCAGTCCCGTAGCCTGCGCTGTTAGGTTAGCCCTTGGCCATGCACACATTTTGCGCTGCCCGTCTTCTGACATCATTTGGTGTCAGACCGGCTGCGCCTGTGCGGCTGCGCTGGCCGAGATCCCGCCTCGCAGTGTCGTTTAATGTAATCCCACCGCGGGCCTGGGATCCGTGGCCATGCGCAGTGCATATCCTCACCTCTCACTCCCCTCCCTACGGCTTCTTCAGACTGTGCGGTGTCATGGCCATGGCATGCTATTAGGGACCAGCTGACACCGCACAGTCTGAAAAAGCCGTAGGGAGATGAGTGAGAGGTGGAGGTTCAGATATGCACTGCGCATGTCCATGGATCTCAGGCCCCCAGTGGGATTAAATCAGAAGACAGTACGAGGCGGGATCTCGTCCAGCGCGGCCGCACAGGCGCAGCCAGCCTGACACCAAATGATGTCAGAAGACGGGCAGCGCAAAATGTGTGCATGGCCAAGGGCTAACCTAACAGCGCAGGCTCCGGGACTGATTCAAACAACACTGTGGAGGCGGCGCACGGCGCCAAGGGGGTAAGAATGACGGCTGTGCTGCGTCACATCACAAAGGAAAGTTCCACCTACCGGACGGTATCACGGTAGGAGGGGACACATTTCATAAGTGTTAGGTTCAGCATGTGCAAGGAGCACCACGAAAAGAGGCACTTTTTCCCTTTGCATCATTACTGCTGCACAAGGTGGCTCCTTCAGTAACAAACGCCTGGGGGGGGACAGGTTCCCTTAAATTTAACTTGTTGTGCCTGCGTGGCGGTCGCAGTACACGTTGCCGTATACACAGCAGGGGAACAGCTGGCGGTGCTGAACCCCACTAACACATTGGCGAGGTGTTTGGCTCTGTGCGGACAGCACTTCTGGACAGCAACTAGCGGTGTTGGAGCCCAGGGACAGGAGGAGGTGGAGGAGATAGGAGGGATTGCCACACACACAGCTGGGGAACAGCTGACGTTACTGAACCCCAATAACAGAGGAGGGACTGTTGGGACTGTGCGGACAGCACTTCTGGATGGCAACTAGCGGTGTTGGAGCCCAGGGACAGGAGGGGGAGGAGGAGGTGGAGGAGATAGGAGGGATTGCCACACACACAGCAGGGGAACAGCTGACGTTACTGAACCCCAATAACAGAGGAGGGACTGTTGGGACTGTGCGGACAGCACTTCTGGAGGGCAACTAGCGGTGTTGGAGCCCAGGGACAGGAGGGGGAGGAGATGGTGGAGGAGATAGGAGGGATTGCCACACACACAGCAGGGGAACAGCTGACGTTACTGAACCCCAATAACAGAGGAGGGACTGTTGGGACTGTGCGGACAGCACTTCTGGACGGCAACTAGCGGTGTTGGAGCCCAGAGACAGGAGGGGGAGGAGGAAGTGGAGGAGATAGGAGGGATTGCCACACACACAGCAGGGGAACAGCTGACGTTACTGAACCCCAATAACAGAGGAGGGACTGTTGGGACTGTGCAGACAGCACTTCTTCTGGATGGCAACTAGCGGTGTTGGAGCCCAGGGACAGGAGGGGGAGGTGGAGGTGGAGGAGATAGGAGGGATTGCCACACACACAGCAGGGGAACAGCTGACGTTACTGTACCCCAATAACAGAGGAGGGACTGTTGGGACTGTGCAGACAGCACTTCTGGACGGCAACTAGCGGTGTTGGAGCCCAGGGACAGGAGGGGGAGGAGGAGGTGGAGGAGATAGGAGGGATTGCCACACACACAGCAGGGGAACAGCTGACGTTACTGAACCCCAATAACAGAGGAGAGACTGTTGGGACTGTGCGGACAGCACTTCTGGACGGCAACTAGCAGTGTTGGAGCCCAGGGACAGGAGGGGGAGGAGGAGGTGGAGGAGATAGGAGGGATTGCCACACACACAGCAGGGGAACAGCTGACGTTACTGAACCCCAATAACAGAGGAGGGACTGTTGGGACTGTGCGGACAGCACTTCTGGACGGCAACTAGCGGTGTTGGAGCCCAGGGACAGGAGGGGGAGGTGGAGGTGGAGGAGATAGGAGGGATTGCCACACACACAGCAGGGGAACAGCTGACGTTACTGAACCCCAATAACAGAGGAGCAACTGTTGACTGTGCGTACAGCACTACCAGGCAACAACTAGCAGTGTTGGAGCCCAGGGACAGCAGAAGAAGAAGAGGAACACAATGTAGGCCGAAGCCTGATTGGAGAAAGTCGAAAGGGAACCTTTAACCCCCCCCAAGGCGTTTGTAGCTGAAAGAGCCAGCTTGTGCAGCAAAAAAGATGCAAAAGGAAAAGGTGGCTCTTTTCATGATGCTCCTTGCAAACACAGAACTAAACACTTATAAAATGTGTCCCCTGAAACCGTGAGATCGTCCCGGAGGTGGGACTTTCCTTCATAATATGACGCAGCACAGCTGTCATTCCTACCTCCTTGGCGCCGTTCCCCGGCTCCTCAGCGTTGTTTGATTCCATCCCGGAGCATGCGCTGTTATGTTATCCCTTGGCCAGGCACACTTAGCGCTGCCCATCTTCTGACATCATTTGGTGTCAGGCTGGCTGCGCCTGTGCGGCCGCGCTGGCCGAGAGCCCGCCTCGCAGTGTCGTCTAATGTAATCCCACCGCGGGCCTGGGATCCGTGGCCATGCGCAGTGCATATCCTCGCCTCTCACTCCCCTCCCTACGGCTTCTTCAGACTGTGCGGCGTCACGGCCGTGGCATGCTATTAGGGATCAGCTGACGGCGCACAGTCTGAAGAAGGCGTAGGGAGATGAGTGAGAGGCGGAGGTTCAGATATGCACTGCGCATGTCCATGGATCTCAGGCCCCCAGTGGGATTAAATCAGAAGACACTGCGAGGCGGGCTCTCGGCCAGCGCGGATGCACAGGCGCAGCCAGCCTGACACCAAATGATGTCAGAAGATGGGCAGCGTTAAGTGTGCCTGGCCAAGGGATAACATAACAGCGCAGGCTCTGGGACGGAATCAAACAACACTGAGGAGCCGGGGCACGGCGCCAAGGGGGTAGGAATGACGGCTGTGCTGCGTCATATTACGAAGGAAAGTCCCACCTCCGGGATGGTTTTACGGTATCAGTGGACACATTTTATAAGTGTTAAGTTCTGCGTGTGCAAGGAGCTAAACAAAAATAGCTACCTTTTCCTTGTGCAGCATTACTGCTGCACAAGGTGGCTCTTTCAGTAACAAACGCCTTGGGGGGGGGGGGACAGGTTCCCTTACATTTCAGTTGTTGTGTCAGCGTGGCGGTCGCAGGACACATTGCTGGCTACACAGCTGGGGATCAGCTGACGTTACTGAAACCCAATAACACTGGGTCGTATGTTTTGACTGTGCAGACGGCACATCTGAGCCTCAACTGGCGGTGTTGGAGCCCAGGAATTAAAGTTCAGGTGGTAGAAAGATGAACACAACAGGAGACCTGGATACTGTAGACAGTCACCTAATTATTTAATCAGGAAGAGGAGTGGCAAATTCCTGCGAGATCCAGGCCTTGTTCATTTTCAGGAAAGTAAGCCGGTCAACGTTATCGGAGGATAGTCGCATGCGACAGTCAGTTAGTACACCACCTGCAGCACTAAAGACACGTTCCGATAATACACTGGCCGCAGGGCAAGACAGCACCTCCAATGCATACTGGCTTAGCTCTGGCCATGTATCCAGCTTTGAGACCCAAAACTTGAAAGGTGAAGAGCTGTCTGGGAGTACAGCAAGAGGGCAAGACATGTAGTCTGTCACCATCTGACGGAACCGTTGCCTCCTGCTGACTGGAGCCGTCTGTGATGGTGTAGACTTTTGTGGCGGGCACAGAAAACTGTACCACAGTTGGGCCATACTGGTCTTGCCTTGGGCAGAGGCACTGCTTCTGCTCCCTCTTTGTGCAGAGCCTCCACCACTGCCTGGACGCACTGAGCTGCTATGGAATGCACTAGCAGCACTTCTCTCAGTTGGAATGGAGAAGATGATGGAATTCACCAGTGTGTCTTGGTACTCCCGCATTTTTCGCTCCCGGTTCAACGGTGTGATGAGGCTTTCTACGTTGTCCCGGTAGCGAGGATCGAGGAGGGTGAACACCCAATAATCAGACATGTTGAGAATGTGGGCGATGCGGCGGTCGTTTCTCAGGCACTGCAGCATGTAATCCACCATGTGCTGCAGACTGCCAACTGCCCAAGAAACGCTGTCCCCTGCTGGAGGCGTGATATCTGCCTTCTCGTCATCACCCCACCCTCGCTGTACACACTGAGTACTGGACAATTGTGTAACTCCCTCCTCTGGACGGATGTCTTCCTCCTCCATTGACTCCTCCTCATCCTCCTCACAAACTGTCCCCTGCCTACGCGTTTGTGAGGAACCACGTGGCGCTGACTGTCCAGAAGATGATGGAAATGCTGAATCCTCATCCTCCACCTCTTCCACAACATCATCCCTTAGCGCTTGCAGTGATTTTTCAAGCAGGCAGATAAGTGGGACAGTCATGCTGACTAGAGCATCATCTGCACTCGCCATCCGCGTGGAATAATCAAAGGGACGCAAAACCTGGCAGACGTCATTCATAGTGGCCTGTTATGACCCCAATGGCGAGGGTCTCAGAGATATCAGCAAGTCTGCGAAGTACAAAAATCCAGCTCATAGGGCAGTGGTAACTGGGTTGACCATATATCTACTCCTAACGCCAACACTAGAAGTAGCCGGGGAACATGCCTACGTTGGTCGCTAGATGTCTCGCGCCAGCCGGAGGACTAACTACCCCTAGAAGAGGAAAACAAAGACCTCTCTTGCCTCCAGAGAATAGACCCCAAAAGTAGGATACAAGCCCCCCACAAATAATAACGGTGAGGTAAGAGGAAATGACAAACACAGAGATGAACTAGGTTTAGCAAAGAGAGGCCCGCTTACTAATAGCAGAATGTAGTAAGATAACTTATATGGTCAACAAAAACCCTAACAAAATTCCACACTGGAGATTCAAGAACCCCCGAACCGTCTAACGGCCCGGGGGGAGAACTCCAGCCTCCCTAGAGCTTCCAGCAAGGAAAGGATACAGATAATGAACAAGCTGGACAAAAATGCAAACAAAAACAAATAGCAAAAAGCAAGAAAGCGGACTTAGCTTAATCACGCAGGAACCAGGATCAGTAGACAAGAGCACTACAGATTAGCTCTGATATCAACGTTGCCAGGCATTGAACTGAAGGTCCAGGGAGCTTATATAGCAACACCCCTGACCTAACGACCCAGGTGAGCATACAAGGGATGATAGACATACCCAGAGTAAAATCACTAGTAGCCACTAGAGGGAGCCAAAAGGTAAATTCACAACAGTACCCCCCCCTTAGTGAGGGGTCACCGAACCCTCACCAAGACCACCAGGGCGATCAGGATGAGCGGCGTGAAAGGCACGAACTAAATCGGCCGCATGCACATCAGAGGCGACCACCCAGGAATTATCCTCCTGACCATAGCCCTTCCACTTGACCAGGTACTGAAGCCTCCGCCTGGAGAGACGAGAATCTAAGATCTTCTCCACCACGTACTCCAACTCGCCCTCAACCAACACCGGAGCAGGAGGCTCAGCAGAAGGAACCACAGGCACAACGTACCGCCGCAACAAGGACCTATGAAATACGTTGTGAATGGCAAACGACACCGGAAGATCCAGGCGAAAGGACACAGGATTAAGGATCTCCAATATCCTGTAAGGACCAATGAATCGAGGCTTAAATTTGGGAGAGGAGACCTTCATAGGAACAAATCGAGAAGACAGCCATACCAAATCCCCAACAAGAAGTCGGGGACCCACACCGCGGCGGCGGTTGGCAAAACGCTGAGCCTTCTCCTGTGACAACTTCAAGTTGTCCACCACATGATTCCAGATCCGCTGCAACCTATCCACCACAGAATCCACTCCAGGACAGTCAGAAGGCTCCACATGTCCCGAGGAAAAACGAGGATGGAAACCGGAGTTGCAGAAAAATGGCGAAACCAAGGTGGCAGAACTAGCCCGATTATTAAGGGCAAATTCAGCCAACAGCAAGAAGGTCACCCAATCATCCTGATCAGAAGAGACAAAACACCTCAAATACGCCTCCAGAGTCTGATTAGTTCGTTCCGTTTGTCCGTTAGTCTGTGGATGAAAAGCGGAGGAAAACGACAAATCAATGCCCATCCTACCACAAAAGGATCGCCAGAACCTGGAAACAAACTGGGATCCTCTCTCCGACACAATATTCTCAGGAATGCCGTGCAAACGAACCACGTTCTGGAAGAACACAGGAACCAGATCAGAAGAGGAAGGCAGCTTAGGCAAAGGAACCAGATGGACCATCTTGGAGAAACGATCACATATCACCCAGATGACAGACATGCCCTTAGACACCGGAAGATCCGAAATGAAATCCATAGAGATGTGTGTCCAAGGTCTCTTCGGGACAGGCAAGGGCAAGAGCAACCCGCTGGCACGAGAACAGCAAGGCTTAGCTCGAGCACAAGTACCACAGGACTGAACAAATGACCGCACATCCCTTGACAAGGAAGGCCACCAAAAGGACCTGGCCACCAGATCTCTGGTGCCAAAAATTCCTGGGTGCCCTGTCAACACTGAGGAATGAACCTCGGAAATGACTCTGCTGGTCCATTTAGCAGGCACAAACAATCTGTCAGGTGGACAAGAGTCAGGCCTACCAGCCTGAAATCTCTGCAACACACGTCGCAGATCTGGAGAAATAGCTGACAAGATAACTCCTTCCTTAAGAATACCCTCAGGTTCAGCGACTCCAGGAGCATCAGGCACAAAGCTCCTAGACAGAGCATCGGCCTTCACATTCTTAGAACCTGGTAAATACGAGACCACAAAGTCAAAACGGGAGAAAAACAATGACCAGCGGGCCTGTCTAGGATTCAGGCGTTTAGCAGACTCGAGATACATCAAATTTTTGTGATCAGTCAAGACCACCACACGATGCTTAGCACCCTCGAGCCAATGACGCCACTCCTCAAATGCCCACTTCGTGGCCAACAACTCCCGATTGCCCACATCATAATTTCGCTCTGCCGGCGAAAATTTCCTAGAGAAAAAGGCACAAGGTCTCATAGTAGAGCAACCAGGGCCTCTCTGCGACAAAACGGCCCCTGCCCCAATCTCCGAAGCATCCACCTCAACCTGAAAGGGAAGTGAGACGTCAGGCTGGCACAAAACAGGCGCCGAAGTAAACCGGCGTTTCAACTCCTGGAAAGCCTCCACGGCAGCAGGAGCCCAGTTAGCTACATCAGAGCCTTTCTTGGTCATATCCGTCAGCGGTTTAACAACGCTAGAGAAATTTGCGATAAAACGACGGTAGAAGTTAGCAAAACCCAAGAACTTCTGAAGACTCTTAACTGACGAGGGTTGAGTCCAATCATGAATAGCTCGGACCTTGACTGGATCCATCTCCACTGCAGAAGGGGAAAAAATGAACCCCAAAAAGGGAACCTTCTGTACACCAAAGAGACACTTTGAGCCTTTTACAAACAAAGAATTTTCACGCAGAATCTCAAAAACCATCCTGACCTGCTCCACATGCGAGTCCCAATCATCAGAAAAAAACAGAATATCATCCAGATAAACAATCAAAAATTTATCCAGATACTTCCGGAAAATGTCATGCATGAAGGACTGAAAAACTGAAGGTGCATTAGAGAGCCCAAATGGCATCACCAAGTACTCAAAATGACCTTCGGGCGTATTGAATGCGGTCTTCCATTCATCGCCCTGCCTAATGCGCACAAGGTTGTACGCACCACGAAGGTCTATCTTGGTGAACCACTTGGCACCTTTAATCCGGGCAAACAAATCTGACAACAGCGGCAAAGGATACTGAAATTTGACAGTGATCTTATTTAAAAGCCGATAGTCAATACAAGGCCTCAAAGATCCGTCCTTTTTGGCCACAAAAAAGAATCCCGCACCAAGAGGGGAAGAAGAAGGACGGATATGCCCCTTCTCAAGAGACTCCTTGATATATGAACGCATCGCGGTATGTTCAGGTACCGACAGATTAAACAGTCTCCCCTTAGGAAACTTACTGCCAGGAATCAAATCTATTGCACAGTCACATTCCCTATGAGGAGGCAGTGCACTGGACTTAGACTCGCTGAAGACATCCTGATAATCAGACAAATACGCCGGAACTTCCGAAGGCGTAGAAGATGCAATAGACAAGGGCAGGGAATCTCCATGAATTCCATGGCAGCCCCAGCTTGACACTGACATAGCCTTCCAGTCCAAGACTGGATTATGGGTCTGTAACCATGGCAAACCCAAAACAACCAAATCATGCATTTTATGTAGAACAAGAAAACGTATTACCTCCCGATGTTCGGGAGTCATGCACATGGTAACCTGTGTCCAAAACTGCGGTTTATTTTTTGCCAATGGCGTAGAGTCAATGCCCCTAAGAGGGATAGGATTTTCCAATGGCTCAAGCACAAATCCGCAGCGCTTGGCAAATGACAGATCCATAAGGCTCAGGGCAGCACCTGAGTCCACAAACGCCATGACAGGATACGATGACAGTGAGCAAATCAAAGTTACAGATAGAATAAATTTAGGTTGCAAATTACCAATGGCGACCGGACTAACAACCTTAGTAAGACGTTTAGAGCATGCTGAGATAACATGTGTAGAATCACCACAGTAGTAACACAAGCCATTCTGGCGTCTATGAATTTTCCGCTCATTTCTAGTCAGGATTCTATCACATTGCATTAAATCAGGTGCCTGTTCAGACAACACCATGAGAGGATTTGCGGTTTTGCGCTCCCGCAACCGCCGGTCGATTTGAATAGCCAGGGCCATAGAATCATTCAGACCTGTGGGAATGGGAAAACCCACCATCACATTCTTAATGGCTTCAGAAAGGCCATTTCTAAAATTTGCAGCCAATGCACACTCGTTCCACTGGGTCAGCACGGACCATTTCCGAAATTTTTGGCAATACACTTCGGCCTCGTCCTGGCCTTGAGACATCGCCAGCAAGGCTTTTTCTGCCTGAATCTCAAGATTGGGTTCCTCATAAAGCAAACCGAGCGCCAGAAAAAACGCATCAATGTCAGCCAATGCCGGATCTCCTGGCGCCAGCGAGAAGGCCCAATCCTGAGGGTCGCCCCGTAAAAAAGAAATAACAATTTTTACTTGCTGAGCGGAGTCTCCAGATGAACAGGGTCTCAGGGACAAAAACAATTTACAATTATTCCTGAAATTTCTAAATTTAAATCGGTCTCCGGAAAATGGTTCAGGAATCGGTATCTTAGGTTCTGACATAGGATTTCTGATAACATAATCTTGCATGCCCTGCACACGAGCAGCAAGCTGGTCCACACTTGTAATCAAGGTCTGGACATTCATGTCTGCAGCAAACACAAGCCACTCAGAGTTAAAGGGGAAAAGAAAAAAAAATGAGAAAGAGAAAAAAAAACTCAGAACTTTCTTTCCTATAATCCCGCTTCTGCAATGCATTTAACATTTAATACGGGCCTGGCAAACTGTTATGACCCCAATGGCGAGGGTCTCAGAGATATCAGCAAGTCTGCGAAGTACAAAAATCCAGCTCATAGGGCAGTGGTAACTGGGTTGACCATATATCTACTCCTAACGCCAACACTAGAAGTAGCCGGGGAACATGCCTACGTTGGTCGCTAGATGTCTCGCGCCAGCCGGAGGACTAACTACCCCTAGAAGAGGAAAACAAAGACCTCTCTTGCCTCCAGAGAATAGACCCCAAAAGTAGGATACAAGCCCCCCACAAATAATAATGGTAAGGTAAGAGGAAATGACAAACACAGAGATGAACTAGGTTTAGCAAAGAGAGGCCCGCTTACTAATAGCAGAATGTAGTAAGATAACTTATATGGTCAACAAAAACCCTAACAAAATTCCACACTGGAGATTCAAGAACCCCCGAACCGTCTAACGGCCCGGGGGGAGAACTCCAGCCTCCCTAGAGCTTCCAGCAAGGAAAGGATACAGATAATGAACAAGCTGGACAAAAATGCAAACAAAAACAAATAGCAAAAAGCAAGAAAGCGGACTTAGCTTAATCACGCAGGAACCAGGATCAGTAGACAAGAGCACTACAGATTAGCTCTGATATCAACGTTGCCAGGCATTGAACTGAAGGTCCAGGGAGCTTATATAGCAACACCCCTGACCTAACGACCCAGGTGAGCATACAAGGGATGATAGACATACCCAGAGTAAAATCACTAGTAGCCACTAGAGGGAGCCAAAAGGTAAATTCACAACAGTGGCCCACTCTGTGGTTGTGAAGTCTGTACGGCGCGGAGTGCGACTTCTTTGCGCCTGATGCAGCTGGTACTCCATTACAGCTTGCTGCTGCTCACACAACCGCTCCAACATATGTAACGTGGAATTCCACCTGGTAGGTAGGTCACATATGATGCGATGTTCCGGCAGGCGGTGTCGGAGCTGCAGAGCCGCAATGCGCGCTTTTGCCGTGCTGGAACGCCGCAAGTGAGCACACTCTAGGCGGACCTTGTGCAGCAGTGCATCAAGATCCGGATAGTCCCTCAAAAAACTCTGCACGACCAAATTGAGCACATGTGCCAGACATGGGATGTGAGTGAGGTTGCCGAGGCCCAGAGTTGCCACCAGATTTCGGCCATTATCACACACTACCATGCCTGGCTGGAGATTCGCTGGCACAAACCACACATCGCTCTCCTGCTTGATGGCATTCCAGAGCTCCTGCGCTGTGTGGCTTCGATTCCCCAAATAAATTAATTTCAAGACGGCCTGTTGACGTTTGGCCACGGCTGTGCTCATGTCGGTCGTAACAGGTAAACGTTCATCATGGGTCCATGTGGAGGTGGACTGTGACGGCTCCTGCAGCGATGATTCTGAGGAACTGGTGTAAGAGGAGGAGTCAATGCGTACAGAATGGATTCCTGCAATCCTTGGAGTGGGCAGGACACGTCCTGCGCCACTCGCACGATCTGTACCCGGCTCAACGACATTAACCCAATGGGCAGTGAGGGAAAGGTATCGCCCCTGTCCATGTTGACTGGTCCACGCATCAGTGGTGAGGTGGACCTTGCTACTGACGGCGTTCAGTAGCGCATGTTTTATGTGTCCCTCCACATGCTTGTGCAGGGCAGGGACGGCTTGCCTGCTGAAGTAAAAGCGGCTGGGCACATTGTACTGTGGGACTGCCAATGACATCAAGTCACGGAAGCTGTCAGTCTCCACCAGCCTGAATGACAGCATTTCCAGTGACAGAAGTTTGGCAATGCCTGCAGTCAGAGCCTGTGCTCGTGGGTGGTTTGACGAGAAAGGCCACCTTTTCTCCCATGCCTGTACTACCGATGGCTGTAGACTGGGCTGGGAGTGTGTGGATGACTGGGAAAGTGGTGCTGCGGGTGGAATTACAGCGGGTCTCTGGACAACAAGGCCAGAGGTTCTTCCATGGCGTTCCTGGGAGGAAGCCGAACCAGCTGCGTGTGAGCTGGAGGAAGTGGCAACACGAGCTGAAGAGGTGGTAGCTGCCGCTGTTGGTTGGCCTAGCTCTTCAGTGTGTTTTTCTAACTCCGCCGCGTGCCTGGTGCGCACATGTTTCCACATGTTGGAGGTATTGAGGTTGCTGACATTTTTCCCTCTTTTGACTTTTTGATGACACACCTTGCATTTGACATAGCAAATGTCATCTGCAACTATGTCAAAAAAGGACCAGGCACTGCAAGTCTTGGGAGCGCCCTTTTTGGCTTTTGGAAGAGACATGCTTCTAACGGGTGCCAAAGCGGAGGCTGCAGGATCCGCAGTCTTCCCCCTCCCTCTCCCTCTTTGGGCCGTACGGGGAATCTCTTCCTCAGAGCTGCTCCCACCACCTTCCTGTCCCTCACGCCAAGATGGGTCAAGGACCTCATCATCCACACTACCCTCTGCCCCCAACTGCTCCTCCTGGGTAGTCTCAGCAGCAGAGCACGCACCAGTAAGTGGCACCTGAGTGTCATCATCAGCTGATGCGGCCTGCGATGTGGTGACCGGAGCCACTGGCCCACCCGCCTCTTCAGACTCAGAGAGAAAAAGCTGTTGGGCATCACTGCACCCTGCCTCTTCTTCCATTTCTCCAATGCTGCTTGGCTGGCCCCCTGTTTCCAAGCCAAGAGATTCAGAGAACAGAAGTAGAGACGGCTCCTGTCCTGGGCTCTCTGTCTGCCTGGGCAATTTGGCAGGTGGTGAAGAGACAGATGGCTGCTCTCCAGTGCTCTGTGTCTGAGAGGATGTGGCACTAATTGAAGTTGATGCATTAGCTGCCATCCATCCGACAACGGCTTCAATTTGTTCTTCACGCAGCAGCGGTGTACGGCGCTCTGCGACAAAGCTGCGCATGAATGACTGTTCCCTGGTGAAAGTGGGTGCTGATGAGTCACCGATGCCCCCAGCAGGCACAGAATCCCCACGTCCCCTCCCTGCTCCGCGCCCACGCCCACGTGCCTTACTCACTGCCTTCTTCATCTTGGTTGACTGATAAAGATAAGCAGAAAAGTACTAATGGCTTTGTGTGCTTATTCCTGAACAACTCCTAACAGGTATAAGAAACACTAATTTTCTAAAGTGTGGACTAGACTTTAATATGAGCTAATGTGGCCTACACAAATGTAAAGTGGTGTCACTGGTGTGTTTGGTGAACTTTATTATTTATTTATTTTTTGGGAGCTGAACTGACAACAGATAGAGCTGCAGTCACACGGAGACCGTGCAGACAGCCGTAAACGGCGCTGCAAGGCCCAAAAACCCTCCTCTACGTTATCCTATGTAGTGTTTTTCCACAAGTTAGCTGGAGACGGGTGGAAAGACACTAATAGGAATTTTTTGAAAAAATGTGCAGCAGCCTGCACTACTTAAAACAAAATGAAAATTGATTTTGCGGTATGACGCAGTGAAGAACCCTGAGCTGGAGACAACCAGGCTATGGCTGCTCACAGACTACAGGGCGAGCTGCAGTCACACGGAGACCGTGCAGACAGCCGTAAACGGCGCTGCAAGGCCCAAAAACCCTCCTCTACGTTATCCTATGTAGTGTTTTTCCACAAATTAGCTGGAGACAGGTGGAAAGACACTAATAGGAATTTTTTGAAAAAATGTGCAGCAGCCTGCACTACTTAAAACAAAATGAAAATTGATTTTGCGGTGTGACGCAGTGAAGAACCCTGAGCTGGAGACAACCAGGCTATGGCTGCTCACAGACTACAGGGCGAGCTGCAGTCACACGGAGACCGTACAGACAGCCGTAAATGGCGCTGCAAGGCCCAAAAACCCTCCTCTACGTTATCCTATGTAGTGTTTTTCCACAAATTAGCTGGAGACGGGTGGAAAGACACTAATAGGAATTTTTTGAAAAAATTAGCAGCAGACTACACTACTTGGAAAAAAAAAAAAAAAGAACAGTATGAGGAAATGAACCACCCTCCCTGAACTGAATACAACCAGCTATGGATGGCCTATGTGGCTGCACTCAGACTAGAGAGTGGGCTGCACTCACACACACACACACACACACACACAGACCTTGCAGATCGCTGTGAAAACAGCGCTACAAGGCAAAAGCAAGGTGAATAGTAGGTGAACACAGCGGTTGCTAAATTAGCCTTTGAAAAGCACAAAGAAGCAAATCGCTATCTCTAAACTGGCCCTCAGTCAGCAAATAGCGTCCTGTCACTAACTGAATTCACAGCAGAGTGAGCGCAAAATGGCGCCAGCGACTTTTAAACTGCATCATGACATCATTTCAGCAGCCAATCACAGCCATGCCAGTAGTTTCATGCCCTCCATGCTGAACAGGATGTGCCCACACTTGGAATCATTCTCATTGGCTGAATTTGTGCAGTTTGAATCTGTGAACTTCCGATTCCGGTATCCGATACGCGGCAAGTATCGGAATCCCGGTATCGGAATTCCGATACCGCAAGTATCGGCCGATACCCGATACTTGCGGTATCAGAATGCTCAACACTAATCACCAGTATTGTGTGGCGCAAAGCAAAAGCAGGGGACATGAAATTTCCCTCTGCTCCTGAATCCACACAAAGCTCAACTGTATGAGTGGATGAGCCTAAGAGGATTGTCCCTTTAAAGGACAACTTGGAGGAAAATGTCACTGAGTCTAGTGAACCCCCTCCTATGGTCACTAGATGCGATCGTTTCCCGACCGCCGTGGACATTGATTAGCGTAATGTCCCGGTTGTTGGCAATTTTTACACACCACCGGTACTCGAGCGGTCTGAGACCTAGGTCCCGCTCGAGAAACCTCCATGGCCTCATGGGAGTCGGACACCAGAACAGGAGATTCTAGAGGTTTGGCAAAGGTGGGAGCCAGCCGAAACCTCTGCCTACACTGGGTCCGCTTCAACCTCCGCTCGTTAAAATGGAAATCGATGCGGGTAGAATTGGAAATGAGCTCCTCCAGTGTGGCGGGAATCTCCCTGGTGGCTAAGGCGTCCTTTACATGATCTGCCAGTCCTTTCCAGAACACCGGAATAAGGACTTTATCTGGCCATTCCAGCTCAGAGGCTAGAGTTCGGAATTGGATGGCAAACTGGCGGACCATGGACGAACCCTGAGTAATTGCCAACAATTGGAGCGTGGTATCGTGGATGACACGTGGTCCCAAAAAGACCTGCCTCAGAGCGTCCAAGAAGAGAGGAGCACTCTGTACCACACGATCATCATGCTTCCAAAGCGGCATTGCCCACTCCAACTCCCTACCCGACAAAAGAGATATAATGAATCCCACTTTCGCCCATTCCATTGGAAAACGTGCAGCCAGGAGCTCGAGGTGTATGGAGCACTGGCTCACGAATCCCCGACATAGCTTACTATCACCAGCAAACTTGTCTGGAAGTGGGAGACGGGATATAGTCGGAGCAGGGGTGGCAGCGGACAAACTGGCTGCAGCTACACTTGCAGCCTGAACAGCGACAGCAGTGACGTCCACAGCTGAGGTTGTACGCTCTAGAGCCGCCAACCTACCCTCCAGCTGCTGGATGTACCACTGTAGACGCTGATCATCCACCATTTACTAGCCAGACGCTGGCGCTAGTATACTGTTAGGGCTAGTGGAACACACCAAGTAAATATAAATGTTTTATTGAAATAGATGCGTTCTCAGCCCAGGGTCCACCGTGCAGGAGAACCTGCTGCTAGCAAACTGCGGCACTATATGGCGGCATGAACTAGCTCTGTTAGTTTCACAGAGTAGCCGTGAAAGCAAAGCTCTGTGCCCTGTTAGACCTCACAGAGGCATGCGAGACACGGACATGATTCTCGCATGTGGAAACAAGCCCTTAGAAAGATACTAGCGCATAGCCGTGCGGACATGCGAGCCTTAAATAGTTGCAGCACATACAGGACCTTCCTAGAAGGACCAATGAGAGGCTGCTGCAGAGCCTGCGCACCTACAGGACCTTCCTAGAAGGACCAATAGATTTGACTGCAGTATCTGAACATGTGACCCTCGATCTCCTCTGAGAGATCTTACTCTGGGCATGCTCAGAACGAGAAAAGCAGGACTTAGTCCTATAAGCATCTGCTCGCTGCTGCCCAACACAGACTTCAATGGCAGAAGCAGGAAAAGCAGCAGTAACTCTTTGTACGGAGTCAACCTGAGTGAGATGCTGGGACCGATGTCTCTGCTGAGCAGGCTCCACTGTGGCAGGAGAAGAATGGGAGACCACAGCAGAGATAGCCCGAGATTCCCCCTGTGCAAAGGTGGGAACTCAACCCCTTACATTGGTTTTTCATGACATATTGCACTTAATCAAATAATAACACTGGAAGTCAGAAAGCGCAAATAGTGTCTTATTAAACACCAAAAAAGGAAAAATTCAAGAAAACACACCAAAAACAGGCAGAGATGCTTAACTGTCTAAATGGGCCTCAATACAAATGCACAAGCAGGGTTCAGCAGACCCAAATAAAATAGCAAATGCACAGGTGCAATACCTAATGAAACAGCCAGCCTTCAATCAGGGATAGGCCATGTGGTACACCAATGCACTAAGATACATACTCTATATGTGGTGTGTTCACACAAGGAATGCAGAGCATCTGGTTCTCAGCCTATTAATGACGCCCTATGGTGGGCTGCCCAGTGCTACAATGCATCCTGTGTGAACAGAACGATTTGGGCCCAACTGCACCCTGAAAAAAAATACAATGTGCAAAACAAAACATATAAATATATGTAAGGTATTGGTTGATATTCTGGCCATAATATGTAAGCCGGCAACCCGCATCAAGGGTTCTTACGTTTTGCCAGTCCTACTCTAACATGAAAAACACCAAAAAAGGAATAATTCAAGTTTTGTTTTGTACATTGTATTTTTTTGCAGCGTGCAGTTGGGCCCAAATCGTTCTGTACACTGTGGCCTCTGTTCACACAGGATGCATTGTAGCACTGGGCAGGGCGTCATTAATAGGCTGAGAACCAGATGCTCTGCATTCCTTGTGTGAACACACCACATACAGAGTATGTATCTTAGTGCATTGGTGTACCACACGCCCAATCCCTGATTAAAGGCTGGCTGTTTCATTAGGTATTGCACCTGTGCATTTGCTATTTTATTTGGGTCCGCTGCACCCTGCTTGTGTATTTGTATGAGGCCCATTTAGGCAGGTAAGCATCTCTGCCTGTTTTTGGTGTGTTTTCTTATCTTATTAACAAATGAAACACTGTATTTTTCAGATTATAAGACTCTCCCGATTATAAGACGCACCCCAAATTTTGAGCAGCGCTGTTTTAGGTGTCAAGTTCCCACCTCTGCACAGGGGGAATCTCAAACCATCTCCACTGCAGTCTCCCATTCTTCTCCAGCCGCAGTGGAGTCTGCTCAGAGGAGACGTTGGTTAAAGCATCTAGCTTAGGCTGATACTGGACGACTGGTTACTACTGCCCTTCCAGGCTCTGTCCTTGTAGCCAGCAATGTTCAGCAGCAAGCAGGTCTTTCTGGGACTAATCCTGCATTTTGCTTACTGAGCATACCCACAGGACGACCTCCCATTGGAGGTCAGGGGTCACATGCTCAGGTCCTGTTGCGGCTCCTATTGGTCCATCTGGAAGGTCTTGTAGCACTGCCGCGATAAAAGGTTTGCATGGCCACTCGGCCATGCACTAGTGTACACTTGTAAACGTGTGTGTGTTGATGTGTGAAAGTCACTCATTAATTATCCCCTCCCTTGTTTATGACTGCTTGCGTAAGGTGGATGATTGCTATCTAGCGCCCGACTTAGCTATCAGCACGTGACACACAAAACAGTGTCAAATTGCTGTGACCGCCAGTGCAGTGCCGTGCCCTTTCACAGCGCTTTGTGGTTAGTGGCATCCACTAGAGTGGCACCACATGCACTCCCGTGCATCTAAATTATTATTTCGGTTACGCTGACACCCCCCAGTTGCGGTGTCGAGCGCAAGAGGTCTAGTTGTACTCTAATCCCGAGTCTAGGGGTAGAGTTCTGTGACTCCTTGCTTGCGCTCTTTGTGCGGTACTGCGGCCCTGTGACACACCAGGGTTCGCTTTCTTCATACTGGGTGAAGTTAACCTGTGTGTGACTCCATATTGTACTGCCATATAGTCTGTCATTACTCAGCAGCAGGTTCCATCTCTGCACGGTGGACCCCGGGGCTGCGAACACACCTTATTCTATCTTTCTAATTATTTGGTGCATTTTGCTAGCCCTAACATTACATTAGCGCCAGGGTCTGGCTAGTGATGACAGACAAACAGCAATCCTTGCGGTACGACCAGCAGCTGGAGGGTAGGTTGTCGGCTCTTGAGCACACAACCTCAGCTGTGGATATAACCGCAGTTGCTGTTCAGGCTGCTAGCGTGGCTGCAGCAACCTTGTCCACTGCCACCCCTGTTCCGACTCTATCTTTCCTCCCACTGCCAGAAAAAATTTCTGGTGATAGTAAATCTTGTAGGGGTTTTGTGAGCCAGTGCTCTATACATCTTGAGCTTCTGGCCACACGTTTCCCCACAGAGCGGGCTAAGGTGGAGTGGGCTGCGCCGCTGTGGGAGCGTGGCGATCATGTGGTGCAGAGTGCTCCGTTGTTCCTGAGCACTCTGAAGCAGGTCCTTTTAGGACCTCGAGTCATCCATGATACGGCACTCCAACTGTTGGCATTGACTTAGGGCTCATCCTTGGTCAGCCATTTTGCCGTCCACTTTCGCACCCTAGCATCTGAGCTGGAGTGGTTGGATAAAGCCCTTATTCTGATATTTTGGATGGGGCTGGCTGACCACGTGAAGGACGCTCTGGCCACTAGGGAGATTCCCACCACACTGGAAGAGTTAATAGCTGTGTCCACTCATATTGACCTCTGTTTTCATGAGCAGAGGTTAGAGCGAGCCCAGTGTAGGCAGAGGTTTCCGCTGGCTCCCACCTTCGCCAAACCTTTGGAATCTCCAGTCCAGGCTCCTGAGTCACATGAGGCTATGGTAGTGTCACGAGCGGCATTTAAGTCCCGGACCGCTCGTGTGCTCCAGGTTTGTCATGTTTGCCAGCAGTCAGGACATTTTGCCACCAGATGTCCCTAGTGGTCGAGGAAACATCAGCGTCTAGTGGTAGTAGGTGGAGGTACACTAGACACGGCGACGTTTGCCTCCAAATTGTCCTTTAAGGTGACAATTACTTAAGGCTCCTTTACCCACTTGGTAGAGCTCTTCGTGGATTCTGGGGTGGAGAGCAATTTTATGTCTTCTGCCTTCGCCCAACGTCATGCATTTCCCCTGGTAATATTAGTTCAACCAGTAACCGTACGAGTGGTAAATGGGTCGACACTTCCCTCACAGATAACACACCAGACCATACCTTTTTCTCTGTCCATGTCGCCATCTCATCAGAAAATTGTATCTCTGCTTGTTATTCCTGAGGGAATTGATGAGGTTCTGTTAAGGATACCTTGGTTACGGTACCACTCTCCTCATATTGAGTGGTCCACAGGCAGAATTTTGGGATGGGGTGAATCTTGTGGGGGTAGATGTCAGAGGGAATGTGTTCAGGTTGCTACTACTGAGGTACCCGCAGATCTATTCTCTCTCCCCAAGCAATACTGGCCCTATGCAGACGTGTTTTCCAAATGACCTGCGAAGACCCTTAAAAACTCACCGCCCCTATGACTGTCCTATTGACCTCTTACCTGGTGCTGAGCCTCTCCAGGGTCAAGTCTATCCGTTATCTCTCTCGGAGACAGAGGCAATGTCACAGTACATCCAGGAAAATCTGTCAAGAGGATTCATTAGGAAGTCAGTGTTACCTGCAGGGGCTGGGTTCTTCTACGTGCAGAAGAAGAACGGGGAACTACATCCATGATAGATTACAGGGGTCTTAATGCCATCACCATTAAGAATAAGTTTCCTTTGCCCCTGATATCTGAGCTCTTTGATAGGCTTCGGGGAATAAGGGTATTTACAAAATTGTATCTGCGGGGTGCTTACAACTACAATTCGCATCCACGAGGGGGACGAATGGAAGACAGCTTTTAACACCAGGGATGGGCACTATGAATATCTGGTGATGGCCTTCGGGCTCTGTAATGCCCCAGCCATTTTCTTAAACTTTGTTAACGACATCTTCCGGGATATGCTCTCCACCTCGGTCGTAGTCTATCTGAATGATATTCTCATCTACTCTCCAGATATTGACTCCCATGGGAGAGATGTTTGCAGAGTCTTCGACCTCTTACGGGCAAATTCCCTCTACGTCAAGTTGGAGAAATGTGTGTTTGAGCAGGAGTCCTTACCTTTCCTGGGCTATATTATCTCCACCCCAGGGATTGGCTATGGATCCTGCCAAACAACATGCTATGATGGACTGGCAGGAACCCCATTCTCTTAAAGCTGTGCAGCGCTTTATGTGGTTCATTAATTACTATCGCCAGTTCATTCCACACTTCTCAACTTTGGTAGCTCCCTTGGTTGCCCTCATCATGAAGGGAGCAAATCCCAAATTGTGATATGAGGAGGTCTCCAAGGCCTTTCCCTCAATTAAGTCACACTTCGTTAGCGCTCCCATCCTACATCGCCCCAATGTAGATAAGCCATTTATAATGGAGGTGGATGCCTCATCCATTGGTGCTGGAGCAGTCCTTTTCCAAAAGGATGCACAAGGTCGGAATCATCCTTGCTTCTTCTTTTCTAAGACCTTCTCACCAGTGGAGAGGAATTATTCCATCGGGGACAGGGAGTTGCTAGCCATGAAGTTGGTCTTCTCAGAGTGGAGACATCTCTAGGAGGGGGCTTGTTTTCCCTTCCAAGTCTTCACAGACCACAAGAATTTTGTGTACTTGCAGACAGCCCAGCGGTTAAATTCTCGCCAGGACAGATGGTCCTTGTTCTTCTCCTGGTTTCATTTCACCCTCCAATTTCTTTCTGGGGAGAAGAACATTCGTGCCAATGCTCTCTCTTGCTCTGTTGTATCATCTGAGGAGGAGGAAGAGGAGCCTTGGCTTATTGTCCCCACTGAGAGCCTGAGAACTGTGGCCCTGGTTTCGCTTGAGTCTGTGCCTCCGGGCAAGAGTTTTGTACCATCCAGCCTGTGTCCGGAGGTTCTCTCTTGGGCTCACTCATCCAGGGTGGGTGGACATTTTGGGTCCAAAAGGACATCTGAGCTACTGGTGAGGACATACTGGTGGCCGCACATGGCTTGTGACATCACAGACTATGTTCTGGCATGTGTCTCTTGTGCCAAGAACAAGTCTCCTCTGCAACAGCCAGCTGGGTTGTTTTACCCCCTGCCGGTGGCAGACAGGCCCTGGGAGATGGTCAGGATGGATTTTGTGGTGGGCTTACCCAAGTCTCATAGCTGCACCATTATCTGATTGATCACTGACCATTTTTCCAAAATGGTGCACTTGGTGCCTCTTCCACGGCTACCTTCTGTGCGGGCTCTGGCTGCGTTGTTCATCAAGCATATCTTTCACCTACACGGTGTGCCAGAAATTGACAGTGACCTGGGTCCCCAGTTTGCATCTCGATTCTTGAGAGAGCTTTGTTGTCTACTCAGTATTGAGTTAAATCTCTCCTTGGCATATCATCCCGAGATGAATGGATTGGTTGAGAGGGCAAACCAGACCCTGGTCACATATTTACGACATTTTGATTCTGCCAGGCAGGATGACTGGCCATCCTTACTACTGTGGGTGGAGTTTACACTTAACAATGCCATAGCCGACTCCACTGGTCAGGCTCCATTCCTCCTAAATTACGGCCAGCATCCGCGTGTCCCTGTGCCCATGCACTTGTCTTCCACCAACTCCAGAGAGGCAGACTGGAGATTCCTGTGGAGGAATGAAACATTTGGGACCGCACTCAGAATGCCATTCGGGCCTCCAAGGAGAGAATGAGGTCCTCCTCCGATGCTCATCGGTGCCCCGCTCCAACCTTTGCTCCTGCTGACTAAGTGTGGCTCTCCGCCCGTAACATCAGGCTGCATGTTGAGTCCACTAAGTTTGCACCTCACTACTTGGGTCGCTTCAAGGTCCTCAAACAGGTTAACCATGTGGTCTACCATCTGGCCCTTCCTCCATGCCTAGGTATTACCGACACCTTTCATATGTCCCTCTTGAAGCCTGTATACATGTCCCCGAGTCATCTGCCGGGACATCGGGTTCGTCTATGAACGATTACGAGGTGAACGTAATTTTGGGGTGCAAGGTGGTACATGGCAAGAAATTTTATTTGGTCGACTGGAAGGGTTATGGCCCGGTGGACTGGAAGGGTTATGGCCCAGAGGACTGGTCTTGGGAGCCTGCTGAGCACATTCGAGCTCCGCTGCTCATTGCGGCCTTCGAGCGTAGCGAGGTCCAAATAGAGGGCCCTAGGAGGGGGGTAATGTTAGGTGTCGAGTTCCCACCTCTGCACAGGGGGAATCTCGAACCATCTCCGCTGCGGTCTCCCATTCTTCTTCAGCTGCAGTGGAGTCTGCTCTGCGGAGACGTCGGTCCCAGTGTCTAGCTCAGGCTGATACTGGACGACTGGTTACTACTGCCCTTCCAGGCTCTGTCCTTGTAGCCAGCAATGTTCAGCAGCTAGCAGGTCTTTCTGGGACCAAGTCCTGCTTTTCCCATACTGAGCATGCCCACGGGACGACCTCCCATTGGAGGTCGGGGGTCACATGCTCAGGTCCTGTTGCGGCTCCTATTGGTCCATCTGTAAGGTCTTGTACCACTTCCGCTATAAAAGGTTTGCATGGCCGAGTGTACATTTGAAAACGTGTGTGTTGATGAGTGCAAGTCGTTCTTTAATCATCCCCTTCCTTGTGTATGACTGCTCGCGTAAGGTGGATATCTGCTATCTAGCGCCCGGCTGAGCTATCAGCATTAAACACACGAAACAGCGTCTAATTGCTGTGACCACCAGTGTGGCGCCGTGCGCTATTAGAGCGCTTTCCTATCCCAATTCTGGGTGGTTAGTGGTGTCCGCCAGAGTGGCACAGCACGCAATCTTGTGCATCTAAGTTATATTTTCAGTTACTCTGACACTGCAGTTGCGGTGTCGAGCGCAAGTGGTCTGAACGTACTCTAATCCTGTGTCTTGGGATAGAGTCCTGAGACTTCTAGCTTTCGCTCTTGGTGCGGTACCGCTGCCCTGTGATGCAACAGGGCTTGCTTCCTTCACACTGGGTGAAGATAACCCGTGTGTGTATCCACATTGTACCGCCATATAGTCCATCATTACTCAGCAGCAGGTTCCATTCTCTGCACGGTGCACCCCGGGCTGCGAACGCACTTATACCATCTCTCTTATAATTTGGTGCATTCCGCTAGCCCTAACAGTGATTTTCTGGATTTGTTTTCTAATTTTGACTCTCATAATTGTGGTCTACCTATGATGTCAATTACAGGGATATTTAAGTGGGAGAACTTCACAATTTATAGCTGACTAAATACTTTTTTCCCCACTGTATATGAAACATTTAATTGTGTATATTGACATTTGTGGAAAAGGAAAGATTAAATGGAAAAGGAGTTTGAATTTGTGATGTATATGCAAAGTGCAGTAGTGGTGTGAGCCACTGGGAACACAGCACAAAGCGGGAGTGAAAAAATGATGCAAATGTTAAAGAAGAGTGGTGAAGGAGAAATGTAGAGAAAAAGAAAGAAATGGGATGGACAAAATATGAAAATGGAGAAAGGACCAAAATAAGGTAGGAGGAGAAGAAAAAGGAAAAGGGGGGAAATGGGTGAGCAGAGAGAAATAAAAGCCTTCTTTTCATCCTCTTTCTTCTCTCCTTTTTTCCTATTCATTTTTTCTTTTTCTTTTCTCTTGCTTAATAGATGTCCCTCCATTAATAAGCCTTGGGCTTGATGTCATCTGTTAATACAAAGGTTACATCAACCCCACAAGTATTAACCTCACTTGCCACTGCAACACGGCAAGTGGGAAGAGCAGGGCACAGCACCAGAATTTGTACATGTAGTAGATGCACCTTTTCTGGTTCAGCTGAGGGCTACTATTTTTATGCTAGGGAAGAATATCCATGGCCACTTACCAGCCTGAGAATGCCAGCCCACAGCTGGGGGAAACCCACAACAATTTTTTTATATTTTCATTTAAATAATTAAAAAAACCCTTTTAATTCTTGTTAACCGGTCTTATTAATGCTGACAGTTGAAGGTTGCAGATCGCTCCTATCAGTTTTGCCTGGCCGGTTATAAAAAATACATGGGAACCCACACCATTTTTAAAAGGTTTTTTTTTTACAGTGCAGTCACTGGAGTGGTAGTCCCATGAGCCAACAATTGTGACCAGAGGAAAACTTTTTACCTCCTGTCTCAGCTATTGGCTCACACTGTGATCTGACCGGTGGTAATGATCTTACCGCATATCAGAGCCTCCGGTGTTTCTCATGCTAACATGTAGATGACAGCACAGTGAATACCTATTGTTCAGGGTGCCAAATTTAAAGAGAAACACAGACTTCCTGGTGAAGTACGTGTTCAGGGTCCATGCCCAAACAGTAGTTGTTCGGTACGGACCCCAAACTTTACTATTCATGATAGCCCATCTCTATCAAAGAGATATGTCACAAAACAGTTAATAAATTAAATTTCCCACATGTCTACCTTACATCAACACATTTTTTTAAACATAATTTTTTTTGTAGAAGTTATAAGGGTTAAACGTTGAACAGCGATTTCTAATTTGTATAACAAAATTTACAACTATAACTATTTTTTTTAGGTACCACATCACAGTTGAAAGAACTTTGTGGGATCTATGCGCCACAAAATACAAAAAGGTTACACCATTCTAAACAATGCACCCCTCAAGGTGCTCAAAGCCACATTCACAAAGTTTAATAAACCTTCAGGTGCTTAACAAGAATTTTTGAAAAAATGAAAATTTAACTTTTTTTCACAAAAAATTTATTTTAGACCCAACTGTTTTTTATTTTCACAGCAGAACAGAGTAACAGCATAACTTTTTTTGTACAATTTCTTCTAAGCATGATGATACCCCTCATTTTGGGGAAAATCACTGTTTAGTGTTCGGAAGGGATGGAGCGCCACTTGACCTTTTGATTTTAACCCCCTTGTGACTGGGCCAAATTTTTCAAACCTAACCTGTGTCACTTTATGTGGTAATAACTCTGGAACACTTCACCAAATCCCAGTGATTTTGAAATTATTTATATATTATTATTATTAATATTATATTATGCTGTTTGATAATAGTAGATTTTGGTCGATATGTTTTGTGTTTATAAAAAAAAAAATCAGACAAACAGTAAAAAATAGCAATTTTCAAACTTTGATTATTCCTTTAATCCAGAGAGTCATACCATAGCAAAGCATTTATAAATAACATTTCCCTCAAGTCTGCTTTAACTTGGCACCATTTGTAAAATGTTATTTTACTTTGTCAGCATTTTAAGAGGTTTAACCCCTTTTAACGACCGCCGATACGCCTTTTAACGGCAGCCGCTAAGGGTACTTAAACCACAGCGCCGTTAATTAACGGCGCTGTGGAAAAAGTGAATAGCGCCCCCCAGAGTCGGATTTTCACTGGGGTCTCGGTTACCGGGGGTAGCCAAGACCCCAGAGAACATGATTCGGGGGGGGGGGGTTTACCGACCCTCGAGTTGCGATCGCCGGTAATTAACCGTTTGCCGGCGGTCGCAAAAAAACCCCAAAACTGCGATTTCCCATTTAATTTCTCTGTCCTCCGATGTGATCGCACATCAGAGGACAGAGAAATGGGGCCCCCGGTGGCCCCCCGATACTCACCTGTCTCCCCCGGTGCTCCTCGTGGCTCCCGATGGGCGCTGCCATCTTCTTCTGGCAAAAAAATGGCGGGTGCATGCGCAGTGCGCCCGCCGGCCGGCACCCGGGAGATCTTTGGGGTCTCGGCTGCTGGGGGTAGCTGAGACCCCAAAGAACATGATCGGGGTCGGTTTTTACCGACCCCTGTTTTGCGATCGCCGGTAATTAACTGTTTACCGGCGACCGCAAAAAAAAAAAAAAAGCGATGTGTAATTCTCTGTCCTCTGATGTGATCGCACATCAGAGAACAGAAAAATAGGGGGATTCAGGGACCCTATCATACTTACCGGTGTCCCTGGGTCCTCCTGCATCCCCTCCTGCCCGCCGGCTTCTTCCTATGGAAAGAAAATGGAAGGCGCATGCGCAGTGCGCCCGCTCTCTGCTGCCATCTGCCGGCCGGCAGGAGAGAGGAGTTGGGGCTAAAATTAGGGCTAGGGTTAGGGTTAGGGCTAGGGTTAGGGCTAGGGTTAGGGTTAGGGTTGGGGCTAAATTTAGGGTTAGGGCTGGGGCTAAATTTAGGGTTAGGGCTAGGGTTAGGGTTGGGGCTAATGTGAGGGTTAGGGTTGGGGCTAAAGTTAGGACTAGGGTTGCGGCTAAAGTTAGGGTTAGAGTTGGGATTAGGGTTTGGATTAGGGTTGGCATTAGGGTTACGTTTGGGATTAGGGTTAGGCTTGGGATTAGGGTTAAGGTTAGGGTTGGGATTAGGGGTGTATTGGGATTAGGGTTAGGTTTGAGGTTAGGGTTGAGATTAGAATTAGGGGTGTGTTGGATTTAGGGTTCTGATTAGGGTTATGGTTGTTTTGGGGTTAGGGTTGCGATTATCCTTAGGGTTGTGATTAGGATTATGGATCGGGTTGGCATTAGGGTTAGGCCTCTTTCACACTTCAGTCTTTTGGTGTCAGTCTGAAACCGCCATTTTCGTCAAATAGCGGATCCGCTATTTTCCCATAGACATGCATTAGCGACGGATTGTGGCGGATGGTCGTCCGTTCCATCCGCCATGCGACGGATCCGTCAAGATTTGACGGACGTCATCTAGACATTGACAGCCATTGTAACGTTTTTTGTCTGCGCCGAAATGGCGTTTCGTGACGGATCCATCGCATTTGTCATTCCATAGAATGGCCGCCTATGGGTGACGGATCCGTCGTTACCGTCATTTCGGCGGATCCGTCGCCCCAATCCGCTTTTTCAATTGCGCATGCTCCAAAAAGTAGATACTTTTCCCAGACAACCCCCAAGTAACGGATCCGTCAAAAAAACCGGATCCGTTAGAATCGTTTTCTCAACAATTGTGACGGATCCGTGTGAAAGAAGCCTTAGGGGTGTGTTGGGGTTAGGGTTGGAGTTAGTTTTGGGGGATTTCCACTGTTTAGGTACATCAGGGGGTCTCTAAACGCCACAGCCAATTTTGCGCTCAAAAAGTCAAATGGTGCTCCCTCCCTAACGAGCTCTGCCGTGCACCCAAACAGTGGTTTACCCCCACATATGGGGCATCAGCGTACGAGGGATAAATTGGACAACAACTTTTGGGGTCCAATTTCTCCTGTTACCCTTGTGAAAATAAAAACTTGGGGGCTAAAAAATCTTTTTTGTGGAAAAAAAAAAAATTTTTTATTTTCACGACTCTGAATGCCCAACTGCTTCACAGAAGTTTATAATGCAGAGTCGTGAAAATAAAAAATATTTTTTTTTCCACAAAAAAGATTTTTAAGCCCCCAAATTTTTATTTTCACAAGGGTAACAAGAGAAATTGGACCCCAAAAGTTGTTGTCCAATTTGTCCTGTGTACACTGATACCCCATGTGTGGGGGGACCACTGTTTGAGCGCATGGCAGAGCTCGGAAGGGAAGGAATGCCATTTTGGAATGCAGACTTTGATAGAATGGTCTGTGGGCATTATGTTGCGTTTGCAGAGACCCTGATGTACCTAAACAGTAGAAACCCCCCACAAGTGACCCCATTCTGGAAACTAGAGCCCCCAAGGAACTTATCTAGATGTGTGGTGAGAACTTTGAATGCCCAAGTGCTTCACAGAAGTTTATAATGCAAAGTTCTCACCACACTTCTAGATAAGTTCCTTGGAGGGTCTAGTTTCCAAAATGGGGTACATCAGGGGCTCTGCAAACGCAACATAATGCCCGCAGACCATTCTATCAAAGTCTGCATTCCAAAACGGCGCTCCTTCCCTTCCGAGCTCTGCCATGCGACCAAACAGTGGCTTACCCCAACATATGGGGTATCAGCCTACTCAGCATAAATTGCACAATAAATTGTGGGGTCCAATTTCTCCTGTTACCCTTGAGAAAATAAAAAAAATTGCAGGCTAAAAAATCATTTTTGAGGGGAAAAAAAAGGATTTTTTATTTCACGGCTCTACGTTATAAACTTCTGAGAAGCACCTGGGGGTTTAAAGTGCTCACTACACATCTAGTTAAGTTCCTTAAGGGGTCTAGTTTCCAAAATGGGGTCACTTGTGGGGGGTTTCCACTGTTTAGGCACATCAGGGGCTCTCTAAACGCGACATGGCATCCAATCTCAATTCCAGCCAATTCTGCATTGAAAAAGTCAAACGGCGCTCCTTCTCTTCCAAGCTCTGCGGTGCGCCCAAACAATGGTTTACCCCCACATATGGGGTATCAGCGTATTCAAGAGAAATTACACAACAAAATTTGTGGTTAAATTTCTGTTTTTACACTTGTGAAAATAAAATAAATGGTTCTGAAGTAAAATGTTTGCAAAAAAAAGTTAAATGTTCATTTTTGCCTTCCACATTGTTTCAGTTCCTGTGAAGCATGTAAAGGGTTAATAAACTTCTTGAATGTGGTTTTGAGCACCTTGAGGGGTGCAGTTTTTAGAATGGTATCATACTTGCTTATTTTCTATCATATAGACCCCTCAAAATGACTTCAAATGTGATGTTGTCCCTAAAAAAAATGGTTTTGTAAAAATGGGAAATTGCTGGTCAACTTTTAACCCTTATAACTCCCTAACAAAACAAAAAAATTGTTTCCAAAATTATGCTGATGTAAAGTAGACATGTGGGAAATGTTATTTATTAACTATATTTTGTGACACATCTCTCTGATTTAAGGGCATAAAAATACAAATTTTGAAAATTGCAAAATTTTAAAAATGTTTGCCATATTTCCATTTTTTTCATAAATAATCGCAAGTAATATCGAAGAAATGTTACCACTAACATGAAGTACAATATGTCACGAAAAAATAATCTCAGAATCAGCAGGATCCGTTGAAGCATTCCAGAGTTATAACCTCATAAAGTGACAGTGGTCAGAATTGTAAAAATTGGCCTGGTCATTAACCCCTTCACCCCCAAGGGTGGTTTGCACGTTAATGACCGGGCCAATTTTTACAATTCTGACCACTGTCCCTTTATGAGGCTATAACTCTGGAACGCTTTGACGGATCTTGGCGATTCTGACATTGTTTTCTCGTGACATATTGTACTTCATGTTAAAGGTAAAATTTATTCGATATAACTTGCGTTTATTTGTGAAAAAAATGGAAATTTGGCGAAAATTTTGAAAATTTTGCAATTTTCCAACTTTGAATTTTTGTGCCCTTAAATCACAGACATATGTCACGCAAAATACTTAATAAGTAACATTTCCCACATGTCTACTTTACATCAGTACAATTTTGGAACCAAAATTTTTTTTTGTGACGGAGTTATAAGGGTTAAAAGTTGACCAGCAATTTCTCATTTTTACAACACCATTTTTTTTTAGGGACCACATCTCATTTGAAGTCATTTTGAGGGGTCTATATGATAGAAAATACTCAAGTGTGACACCATTCTAAAAACTGCACCCCTCAAGGTGCTCAAAACCACATTCAAGAAGTTTATTAACCCTTCAGGTGTTTCACAGGAATTTTTGGAATGTTTAAATAAAAATGAACATTTAACTTTTTTTCACACAAAATTTATTTCAGCTCCAATTTGTTTTATTTTACCAAGGGTAACAACCCGTTGTACAATTTGTCCTGAGTACGATGATACCCCATATGTGGGTGTAAACCATTGTTTAGGCGCATGGCAGAGCTTGGAAGGGAAGGAGCGCCATTTGACTTTTCAATGCAAAATTGACTGGAATTGAGATGGGACGCCATGTTGCGTTTGGAGAGCCCCTGATGTGCCTAAACATTGAAACTCCCTACAAGTGACACCATTTTGGAAAGTAGACCCCCTAAGGAACTTATCTAGATGTGTGGTGAGCACTTTGACCCACCAAGTGCTTCACAGAAGTTTATAATGCAGAGCCGTAAAAATAAAAAATCATATTTTTTCACAAAAATGATCTTTTCGCCCCCAATTTTTTTATTTTCCCAAGGGTAAGAGAAGAAATTGGACCCCAAAAAATGTTGTGCAATTTGTCCTGAGTACGCTGATACCCCATATGTGGGTGTAAACCATTGTTTGGGCGCATGGCAGAGCTTGGAAGGGAAGGAGCGCCATTTGACTTTTCAATGCAAAATTGACTGGAATTGAGATGGGACGCCATGTTGCGTTTGGAGAGCCCCTGATGTGCCTAAACATTGAAACTCCCTACAAGTGACACCATTTTGGAAAGTAGACCCCCTAATGAACTTATCTAGATGTGTGGTGAGCACTTTGACCCACCAAGTGCTTCACAGAAGTTTATAATGCAGAGCCGTAAAAATAAAAAATCATATTTTTTCACAAAAATGATCTTTTCGCCCCCAATTTTTTATTTTCCCAAGGGTAAGAGAAGAAATTGGACCCCAAAAAATGTTGTGCAATTTGTCCTGAGTACGCTGATACCCAATATGTGGGTGTAAACCATTGTTTGGGCGCATGGCAGAGCTTGGAAGGGAAGGAGCGCCATTTGACTTTTCAATGCAAAATTGACTGGAATTGAGATGGGACGCCATGTTGCGTTTGGAGAGCCCCTGATGTGCCTAAACATTGAAACTCCCTACAAGTGACACCATTTTGGAAAGTAGACCCCCTAAGGAACTTATCTAGATGTGTGGTGAGCACTTTGACCCACCAAGTGCTTCACAGAAGTTTATAATGCAGAGCCGTAAAAATAAAAAATCATATTTTTTCACAAAAATGATCATTTTGCCCCCAATTTTTTATTTTCCCAAGGGTAAGAGAAGAAATTGGACCCCAAAAAATGTTGTGCAATTTGTCCTGAGTACGCTGATACCCCATATGTGGGTGTAAACCATTGTTTGGGCGCATGGCAGAGCTTGGAAGGGAAGGAGCGCCATTTGACTTTTCAATGCAAAATTGACTGGAATTGAGATGGGACGCCATGTTGCGTTTGGAGAGCCCCTGATGTGCCTAAACATTGAAACTCCCTACAAGTGACACCATTTTGGAAAGTAGACCCCCTAAGGAACTTATCTAGATGTGTTTTGAGAGCTTTGAACCCCCAAGTGTTTCACTACAGATTATAACGCAGAGCCGTGAAAATAATTTTTTTTTTTCTCAAAAATGATTTTTTAGCCCCCAGCTTTGTATTTTTACAAGGGTAACAGAATAAATTGGACCCCAAAATTTGTTTTCCAATTTGTCCTGAGTACGCTGATACCCCATATGTGGGGGGGAACCACTGTTTGGGCGCATGACAGAGCTCGGAAGGGAAGGAGCGCCATTTGGAATGCAGACTTAAATGGATTGGTCAGCAGCCGTCACGTTGCATTTGCAGAGCCCCTGATGTACCCAAACAGTACAAACCCCCCACAAGTGACCCCATATTGGAAACTAGACCTCCCAAGGAACTTATCTAGATGTGTTTTGAGAACTTTGAACCCCCAAGTGTTTCACTAAAGTTTATAGCGCAAAGCCGTGAAAATAAAAATTCTTTTTTTTTTTTCACAAAAATGATTTTTTAGCCCCCAGTTTTGTATTTTCACAAGGGTAACAGGATAAATTAGACCCCAAAAGTTGTTGTCCAATTTGTCCTGAGTACGCTGATACCCCATATGTCGGGGGGAACCACTGTTTGGGTGCATGACAGAGCTCGGAAGGGAAGGAGCGCCATTTGGAATGCATCCTTAAATGGATTGGTCTGCAGGCGTCACGTTGCATTTGCAGAGCCCCTGATGTACCCAAACAGTACAAACCCCCCACAAGTGACCCCATATTGGAAACTAGACCTCCCAAGGAACTTATCTAGATGTGTTGTGAGAACTTTGAACCCCCAAGTGTTTCACTACAGTTTATAATGCAGAGCCGTGAAAATAAAACATCTTTTTTTTCCCACAAAAATGATTTTTAGCCCCCCAAATTTTTATTTTCCTAAGGATAACAAGAGAACTTGGACCCCAGAAGTTGTTGTTCAATTTGTCCCGAGTACGCTGATAACACATATGTTGGGGTAAACCCCTTTTTGGGCGCACGGGAGAGCTCGGAAGGGAAGGAGCACTGTTTTACTTTTTCAACGCAGAATTGGCTGGAATTGAGATTGGACGCCATGTCGCGCTTGGAGAGCCCCTGATGTGCCTGGACAGTGGAAACCCCCCAATTCTACCTGAAACCCTAACCCAAACACACCCCTAACCCTAATCCCAACGGTAACCCTAACCACACCCCTAACCCTAACCACACCCCTAGCCCTGACACACCCATAATTCTAATCCCAACCCTAATCCAAACGTAAATGTAATCCAAACCCTAACCCTAACTTTCGCCCCAACCCTAACTTTAGCCCCAACCCTAACTTTACCTCCAACCCTAGCCCTAACCCTAACCCTACCCCTAACCCTAACCCTAAACGTGACTGAAATACGTGGCACTGAAATACGTGGCACTGAAATACGTGGCACTGAAATACGTGGCACTGAAATACGTGGCACTGAAATACGTGATACGTGGCACTTAAATACGTGGCACTGAAACACGTGGCACTGAAACACGTGGCACTGAAATACGTGGCACTGAAATACGTGGCACTGAAATACGTGGCACTTAAATAAGTGGCACTGAAATATGTGATATGTGGCACTTAAATACGTGGCACTGAAATACGTGGCACTGAAATACGTGGCACTGAAATACGTGGCACTGAAATACGTGGCACTGAAATATGTGATACGTGGCACTTAAATACGTGGCACTGAAACACGTGGCACTGAAATACGTGATACGTGGCACTGAAATACGTGGCACTGAAATACGTGGCACTGAAATACGTGCAACTGAAATACGTGGTACTAAAATATGTGGCACTGAAATACGTGATACGTGGCACTGAAATACGTGGCACTGAAACACGTGGCACTGAAATACGTGATGCGTGGCACTGAAATACATGGCACTGAAATACGTGGCACTGAAATACGTGGCACTGAAATACGTGGCACTGAAATACGTGGCACTATGACTGTCAGAAAATGTTCATTAAACGGTTAGGGGTGAGGTTAGGGGTAGAGTTAGGGTTAGGGTTTGGATCCCTTTATCACCTTGATGGTGGTGGGTGGCTTTTCAGTGTGTTTTCTGTTTTTTTCGATAAAAATGCATGCGTTTTTAACGCAAACAAACGCATGTGCTTAAAAACGCAAGAAAATACTGCAGGTTGTATTTCTGAAAATGAACGCATGCAGAAAAAAACCGCATGCGTTTGAAAACGCGACCAAACACGTACAAAAAAACCGCATGCGTTTTCAATGTTAAATATAGGGAAAAAACGCATGCGTTTTTTTGTGCAAAAAACGCTGCAGACAAAAACGGAAGTGTGAAACCAGCGACGCTTTTTATAGCAAAAAAGTTTTTGCGTCTCCACATTTTGAGACCTATAATTTTTCCACATTTGCTCCACAGAGTCATGTGAGGTCTTGTTTTTTGCGGGACGAGTTGACGTTTTTATTGGTAACATTTTCGGACACGTGACCGTTTTTGATCGCTTTTTATTCCGATTTTTGTGAGGCAGAATGACCAAAAACCTGCTATTCATGAATTTCTTTTGGGAGAGGCGTTTATACCGTTCCGGGTTTGGTAAAATTGATAAAGCAGTTTTATTCGTCGGGTCAGTACGATTACAGCGATATCTCATTTATATCATTTTTTTTATGTTTTGGCGCTTTTATACGATAAAAACTATTTTATAGAAAAAATAATTATTTTGGTATCGCTTTATTCTCAGGACTATAACTTTTTTATTTTTTTGCTGATGATGCTGTGTGGCGGCTTGTTTTTTGCGGGACAAGATGACGTTTTCAGCGGTACCATGGATATTTATATCAGTCTTTTTGATTGCGTGTTATTCCACTTTTTGTTCGGCGGTATGGTAATAAAGCGTTGTTTTTTGCCTCGTTTTTTTTTTTTTTTTCTTACGGTGTTTACTGAAGGGGTTAACTAGTGTGGCAGTTTTATAGGTTGGGTCGTTACGGACGTGGCGATACTAAATATGTGTACTTTTATTGTTTTTTTTTTTTAATTTAGATAAAGAAATGTATTTATGGGAATAATATATTTTTTTTTTTTTCATTATTTTGGAATATTTTTTTTTTTTTTTTTTAACACATTTGGAAATTTTTTTTTTTACTTTTTTACTTTGCCCCAGGGGGGGACAATACAGATCGGTGATCTGCCAGTTTGCATAGCACTCTGACAGATCACCGATCTGCGAGAAGTGCAGGCTGCTTCACAGTGCCTGCTCTGAGCAGGCGTCTGTGAAGCCACCTCCCTCCCTGCAGGACCCGGATCCGCGGCCATCTTGGATCCGGGTCTGGAGCAGGCAGGGAGGGAGGTAAGACCCTCGCAGCAATGCGATCACATCGCGTTGCTGCGGGGGGCTCAGGGAAGCCCGCAGGGAGCCCTCTCCCTGCGCGATGCTTCCCTGCACCGCCGGCACATCGCGATCATGTTTGATCGCGGTGTGCCGGGGGTTAATGTGCCGGGGGCGGTCCGTGACCGCTCCTGGCACATAGTGCCGGATGTCAGCTGCGATATGCAGCTGACACCCGGCCGCGATCGGCCGCGCTCCCCCCGTGAGCACGGCCGATCGCGTATGACGTACTATCCCGTCGGCGGTCATACGGGCCCACCCCACCTCGACGGGATAGTACGTCAAATGTCGGGAAGGGGTTAAGTACCAAATTGGCTCTGTCACTAAGGGGTTAAAAATCTAGCATCAATTTTTCCTTTTTCCAAGGAGATTTACAAAATAATTTTTCAGATGCTTTTCAGGAATTAGGGAAAAGTGACATGACAGGATTGAAAATGTGTATTTTTACCACCTAAATGTTGCTAACGTCTGAACATGTTACTATAGCCAGCAGATTCTAACGCCACTATTTGGACCCTGAATTGCCATGGCAGACATCAGGAGTACACAATCATGATCTTTGATATGTGAAAATGAGAAAAATATATTTTCCCCACAAAACTGTTGTTTTTTTTCCAATTTTCATTTTTACAAAGATAGTAGGAAAAATGGATCTCAATATTTGTAACGGGTATCTCAAAATGTTATTCTATTGGGCAGCGAAGAAACAATAATTAAATTTTTACTGCAAAATTTTTGTTTTAGCACCAGATTTTGCATTTTTACAATAGTAAATGTGTAAAAATGGCAGCAATATTTGACCTACAATTTCTGCTGAATGTACAGGGTGGGCCATTTATAAAATGGTTAAAACCTGGTTAAAACCAGGTACACCATTGTTTTTCTTGTGAAATTCTCAATAAGTTTGATGTATCACATGACCCTCTTCCTATTAAAAAAAATAAAGTTGGATCCAAAATGGCCAACTTCAAAATGGCCTCCATGGTCTTCACCCATCTTGAAAAGTTTTCCCCCTCCCATATACTAATGTGCCGCAAACAGGAAGTTGATATTACCAACCATTCCCATTTTATTTAGGTATATCCATATAAATGGCCCTCCCTGTAGTTTTACCCCATATATGGCTGTACAGTGCTGAATACTCCATAAGTTGCTGTACAACACTGTTTAGACATAATAGACACTGCGCTATTTGCTTCCTGGAGTACAGATTTTGCTAGAAAAGTTTGCAGATTCCATATACAGAGCCCCTAAATGCTAGAAGAGCAGAATTCCACTTCAAATGTCCCTATTTTGGAAATTATACCCCTTTGGGAATTTATCTACATGGGTAGTGATGATTTTGACTCCATGAGTGTTTTCCAGAGACAAACAGCTCTTGATTCCTCTCACAATCAACTCCAGCGGGAACTCTCTGAGACTGTAAAATCTCTTCAGGGTTCCATGACTAAATCAGCTGATAGGCAATCACCACTGATGTTCCCATGCACTCTCATGTACCTTCGGTCCAGCTCCCTGATACTTTCTCTGGAGAGAAGGAGAAATTTGTTCCATTCAGAGAGGGATGTAAGCTACACTTTTCCCTCAAACTCAAATCCTCAGCAGATGAGAGGCAACAGGTGGGGATAATTATTTCATTACATCCGGGAGGGTCCTCTAACCTGGGCTTTCCTGAACCTGCTACTGCCCCTGAATGCATGTCTGTGGATAAGTTCTTTGAGGCTTTAGGACTGATTTATGATGAACCAGACTGGTTCAGGGTGGCAGAGGACATGATCATGGGTGTCTCCCAGAGCAAACTCACTGCTGAATGGTACTGTTCTGAGTTTAGACGGGGGTTCATGTAGGTGTTTTGGGATGACTCTGCTTTGAGATGCAAGTTCAGGAGAGGACTTTCGATCATCTCAAGGATGCACTGGCTCTCCATCTGCCACCCAGTTCCCTGGTGGAGGCCTCGACCCAGGCCATTTGTATGGACCTGAGGTTACGGGGAAGAGTAATTATCCTGCATGAGATTCCTGCCGAGTTCAGACGGTGGTCCATGTAGGTGTTTTGGCATGACTCTGCTTTGAGATGCAAGTTCAGGAGAGGACTTTCGGATCATCTCAAGGATGAGCTGGCTCTCCATCTGCCACCCAGTTCCCTGATGGAGGCCATGACCCAGGCCATTCCTATGGACCTGAGGTTACAGGAAAAAGGAATTATCCAGCGTGAGATTCCTGTATTGCCTGCTAAGTCTGAGGTGATGCTGTTCACCGAGACCATAGAGCTTGGTGCCACCAACTCCAAGGAGAAGGAGAGGAAGCAAAGACATGATGGGAAAATATGCTTTTATTGTGGAGATTTGGGACATTGGAAGGACTGCCCCTCTCTTCCATTGATTAACAAGCTTTTGAGTCTGGGTGATAGTCGAGGAGGTCTGCAAACCATGTCCTAAGAGGAATGGTTACTGGATTTGGGTATGTTTAGCTTGCAAAAAAGAAGACTGAGAGGAGACTTAATAGCTGTCTACAAATATCTTGAGGGCTGTCACATTGTAGAAGGATCATCTTTATTCTCATTTGCACAAGGAAAGACTAGAAGCAATGGGATGAAACTGAATGGGAGGAGACACAAATTAGATATTAGAAAAACCATTTTGACGGTTAGGGTGATCAATGAGTGGAACAGGCTGCCACGAGAGGTGGCGAGTTCTCCTTCCATGGAAGTTTTCAAACAGAGGCTGGACAGACATCTGTCTGGGATGATTTAGTGAATCCTGCTATGAGCAGGGGGCTGGACCAGATGACCCAGGAGCTCCCTTCCAACTCTACCATTCTATGATTTTATGACTCTCATGTACCATTTTCATAATTTAAAAAAGTTTTGTTAGAGGTAGAACTGTGTTATGGAGGTGGGTATATATCAACTTAAGTTTTTGCGGACTGTGGATCTTCCATTAACTTCATTGACTCTAGTCTGATGTCCAAGTTAAAGTTAGAGGCAGTTAGGCTAGAGACTCCCATCCATATAATTGCCATTGATAAGACACCATTGGCTCAAAATGCTATTAAGCTTGTCTCTGAGGAGTTCTTCCTCAAGGTGGGTTCCTTTCACCAGGAACAAATATCATGTTATGTCATGAATAATCTTCCTGCGGGACTGGTGTTGGTGTTCCCCTCGTTACAGAGGCATAATCCTGTTATAGATTGGAGATCTTGTGATATTGTTAAATGGGGTCCTAGTTGTTCCAATGGTTGTTTTTCTGCTGTTTTGTGTCTGCCATTAATCTGGGTATTCAGGAGTACCTGAAGGAATTTGGGGACGTGTTCTCCAAAAAAGAAGCTGAGGTCTTGGAACCACATTGTCCGTATGATTGTATGATTAATCTTATTTCGGGTTCTAAATTGCCCAAAGCCCATTTGAACAATATTTCTGGTCCGGAATGTACTGCTATGAAAAACTATATCTCTGATAGTCTACAGAAATGTCACATCCGTCCTTCTGTCTCACTTGTGGCCACTGGATTCTTTTTAGTTAAGAAAAAAGATGGTGTTTTACGCCCGTGCCTTGATTTTCGGGAACTAAATACAATTACAGTAAGAAATACCTACCCTCTCCCACTCATTCCTGATCTTTGTAACCAATTGTCTGCGGCTAAGTGGTTTTCCAAACTCGAACTCAGGGGAGCAAATAACCTTATCTGCATTTGGGAAGAGGATGAGTTGAAAATGGCATTTTTCACCTCCGAGGGTCTGTTTGAAAATGTGGTCATGCCCTTAGCGAATGTGCCAGTGGTTTTTCAGAACTTTATGAATTATGTTTTCTTTTATTTTGTTGGGCGCTTCATGGTTGTATACCTGGATGATATCCTTGCTTTCTCGCCTGACAAGGAATCCCACATTGGTCATTTACTATACGTGCTGTTCTTCATAGGTTATGGGTAATTTCTCTGTTCGCTAAACCCAAGAAATTTATGTTTTGTGTCCAGGAGCTTTCCTTTATGGGGATCGTCCTTTCTGCCAATGGGTTTCAGATGGATCCCGGGAAGGTACAGGCCATTGTTGATTGAATGCAACCCAGAAACCTCAAGGGTCTGCAGCATTTTCTGGGTTTCACCAATTAATATCGAAAATTCATCAAGGGGTTTTCTCAGGTGGTCAAGCCACTCACTGATCTCACTCGCAAGGGGGCTGATCTCAAAGTCTGGTCACCCTTGGTGGTTTAAGCATTTTCTACATTAACCCCTTAATGACCGCCAATACGCCTTTTAACTGACCTGAGATATAAGAGAATAGCCTCCCCATACAGGTGACAATCCAGCAGCTGTCAGATGTACACTATAGCTGACAACTTGCTGCATTAGTCATGATCATTGTTTGCACCGTCCAAATCTGTTTAACCCTTTAGATGCTGCTGTAAATAGTGAGTACAACTCACCCCACAAAAAATAAGCCCACACATGGCCATATTGATGGAAAAATAAAAAAGGTGTGGCTCTGGGAAGAAGGAGAGCGAAAAACAAAAATGCAAAACAGAAAAAAGCTGGGGTCATTAAGGGGTTAATAGCCTAGGAAGGGGCCATGGATAATGGTCCCCCACAGGCTAAAAATATCAGCTCTCAGCCACCCTAGAAAAGTCACATCTCTAAGATGCACCAATTCTGGCACTTAGACTCGCTCTTCCCACTTGTCCTGTAGATGACATCAAGCCCTGAATTTAGTAATGGAGAGGCGTCAATAAAACACCCACATTACTAACCCCACAGTCACATTGTAAGAAAACACAGACACCCAGAATAAAGTTCTTTAATTGAAAGAAAAACACCGACTCCTTTAATATTCTTAATTAAACCATACTTACGACCTTGCCTATTCCCCCGATGCCCTTGTCATCTGCAAAAGAGGTAAAAAAACAAAAACAATATTCCTCACCTTTCCACAGTGATGCTTTTAAACCACTAGTCCCACGATGGGTCCAGCTCTGCTACATCTAGATGGCAGGCTGCATGATACGACCATGCAGTCTGTCATCCAGCAGACACACTGTGCACCGTGTGCTCAGTATCTCTCTGTGAACTTCTATTCCCTTGTCTGAGGGCACTGCAAGCTTGAGAATGTTCTCCTGCTCACGGTGCCATCTGACAGGGAATAGAAGTTCATGGCCAATGAACTAATTTCACCTTTCGGATGTCAGTGCCAGGGAAAAATTTTCCACAGTGCTCGTGCCGACGTCACATAATTAGGAGCTGTCATCTGCTAGTTATGAAAGAACTATCATCTGCTGGTTATGAAAATTGCATGAGAGCCCACTCCAATTTTTCCAAAACATAATATTTTATTAATTAAATACATGTACAGTAAGCTGCACACACACTGTACTAATTGTATTTGAACACACATCAATATATCTACCTATTCTATTTGTATTTACTGTATGTAATCCATCTCTTCTATCCTGTCTGCTCCAGCAGTGATTTTACAGTACACAGCACTTGAATTGCCAGCTTTTCTTCCATCTATGTAATATATATACATATATGTGTGTGGGTCACTGACATGTTGTTAGGGATTGGGAATCAATATTTCAGCTATGGAGATATACAAAATACAGATATATAAATCATAGACGCTATATTTGAATCATGGACAGGCACACTTTCAATATGTATATGTTAGGTAATGTGGAATTTGGGAAATTAAGTTTGGTAACACATTATGGCTTGCTTTTTAGTTAGCCACGCTTGACCTATAGTGGGCATTATTATAATCAACCTGAGGGACACATTATGACTTTCTATTTAGTTAGCTATGCTTGACCTATAGTGGGTATTAATGTAATCAACCTGAGGGACACACTATTGCTTGCTATTTAGTTATCTATGCTTGACCTACAGCAAAGAAGAAATGTTCCTGTGACGATGAGATAACGTTTTGGCAAACACCTTGTTTTTGTCAATAAAACCCCCCTGTATTCCCTGGAATAAACGGGAATCGTTTAAGACACGAAGCACTGTGTGCTGTGATTACTCTGGCTGTAAGCTTCACATACAATTTGGCAGTAGACAATTTAAATAAGATCACACGCACCCAGTGTTCCCTAACATTTGGCGCCCAACGTGGGGCTAGGATGAAAGTTCGGAGATGAACAGCCGCAAAGAAGTCCTCCAGTCTTAGACTGGACCACTCGAGGATGGAGAGTGCACCTCCTACTAGGTAAGAAAATCATTCATCTTACCTGTAACCCTCTAGTGTCTCCGTGCAGAGATAAAGGTCAGTCAGCTGTCAGACTTGGACATAGTGACCGATCTGACAAGTCCTAGCACCAAAATCCCACCCTGGTCACGATTTCCTTAATTGCATGCATTATCGGCTTTGCATCTCTGCTTTGCTGTTTTGTTTTTTGCACACATAATTGGTACCTCAGCCAGCCTGAATATAAGATAGGTGGATGTATTGAGCAAATTCACTGTCACTCTGGTTTCGGTCCTGCTCTCAGCATGACTGATGATCACAGAAGTCTGAACTGTCTCTCACAATGGGAAAATGGGAATAGGGGCTTACTCAGTGATTTTCCAACCTCTAAGTGGTTGGTGACTTTTTGCGGATTCCCACCGGAAATCGCCTGTCTAAGGTGATGGTGTTTTAGCTGCAGCATAAGTTCATAGGTTTTATTCTATACAGGTGGAAGGGTAATTACTAGTGTTGAGCGATACCGTCTGATATTTGAAAGTATCGGTATCGGAAAGTATCGGCCGATACCGGCAAAGTATCGGATCTAATCCGATACCGATACCCGATACCAATACAAGTCAATGGGACTCAAGTATCGGATGGAATCCCTGATGGTTCCCAGGGTCTGAAGGAGAGGAAACTCTCCTTCAGGCCCTGGGATCCTTATCAATGTGTAAAAGAAAGAATTAAAATAAAAAATAGGGATATACTCACCTCTCTGACGCGCCCTGGACTTTACCGCCGTAACCGGGAGCCGTTGTACCTAAGAATGCGCGCTTGAAGGGCCTTAGATGAGGTCACTGCGCTCTGATTGGTCCGTAGCGGTCGCGTGACCGCTACGCGACCAATCACAAAGCCGTGACGTCTCCTAAGGTCTTTCAAGCGCTTGAAAGACCTTAGGTGACGTCACGGCTTTGTGATTGGTCGCGTGGCGGTCACATGGGCCGTCGCGACCAATCACAAAGCCGTGACGTCATCTTAAGGTCCTTCACGTGCTGATTCTTAGGAAGGAAGGCTGCCAGAAAGAAGCAGGGCGCGTCCGAGGGTGAGTATATTCCTATTAGGTATATATTCACCCTCGGCTTCTTTCCGGCAGCCTTCCTTCCTAAGAATCAGCGCGTGAAGGACCTTAAGATGACGTCACGGCTTTGTGATTGGTCGCGACGGCCCATGTGACCGCTACGGACCAATCAGAGTGCAGTGACCTCATCTAAGGCCCTTCAAGCGCGCATTCTTAGGTACAACGGCTCCTGGTTATGGCGGTAAAGTCCAGGCTGCGCCGGAGAGGTGAGTATATCCCTATTTTTTTATTTTAATTCTTTCTTTTACACATTGATATTAATCCCGATACCGATTCCCGATACAACAAAAGTATCGGATCTCAGTATCGGAATTCCGATACCGGCAAGTATCGGCCGATACCCGATACTTGCGGTATCGGAATGCTCAACACTAGTAATTACAATTACTGTATTGATGTGACTGAGTGATTGCTCTCTCACTGTCTATTTAAAGTGTGTTTTGCCCAGGTGTAGACCTTTCATCTCTACAAAACAGGCTGGCATTTAGATAGATAAATTGTGAAATATTCTGGTGTTGAGAATTCATAGTTGAATAGTATTGTAAAGTCTTGCATCAATGTTACCATAAGCTGTCTTTCGTCTTTATCTGTTTTGTTTATGATTTGCCAGCAGGAGGCATACTAGCATATAGTTAAAATTTTGAATTCATTTTGTATATATGCCTTGTGAGATTACATTGCAAAATTCGTTATAAACTGGTTTTGTTTTGCATACTTTAGAATTGTGAAGTTGGCTGTTAAAACGTATTCATGTAGGAAGAGAATTCCTTAAATGGTAATTGCTTTCACTTGTACAGGCATCTGATAGTGTTAGAGTAAAGTCCATGGTTACTTTTTAGTTAATAATTTACTAACATCACTGCATTTTCTGTCTAACATTCGTAGACTTAATTTTGTTAAAGCGAAAGTGTTGTGAAAGTAGATATTCTAACAACTTATTTGGTGTTTTTAAATTATGCAGTTTCTGGGATCACAATAATTTTTTAATGCCCTGGTGGTAGTTGTTAGCTAACTTCCTATGTCACTGTGTTCAAAATAACTAGATGTCACAATATCACTGAGACCCCATTCCCTCAATATATAAAATATATTGCTATATAAAATGTATAGCTTTTCCACTCACACACCCAGAATCTGAAAGCGCTTAGCTTAAGTATGTACCTACCGGTTAACCATTCAAAACCCCCTGGGAACTAGTCTCAAGAAATAGACACTCATGTCGCTTAGATGCACTCAGAATTCAGATGATAGGATGGGTGGTGGTAACATGATGCCAATGGTTGTGGAGCGGGGAAGGAGAAAGTATGTTAAAAAGAACCCTCTGATCCAGAAGGGTGGAGGATTAGATAAGAAGGAATGGAAGAATGTGTTAATGCATAGAGAGCAGCGTCCCAGCCTCAGGTATTATGAGGTCTTACAACTCCCTGAAGCATTTTATAAGATGGTAAAGAAAGTTAGAAGACAGGCATGGAGAGAGGAATATGCCAAAGTTACTGAATTTTATGCCAAGCAGGCATCTACGGAAAATGTGTCAGTTGCAACATCTGCATTACAGTCATTGATACCTCCTATATACATTCCCGACTACTGGACATGTGCCAGCTGTCAAACACAGAATGCAGAATATCGTGAGACTTGTTCTGTGAGATGACCTACCAAATAGTCCTACCCTATTCTCAACTATTTATGAGGATGGCACACCCTATGCCACTTCCTGATCAGCATCCACTGTTTCTCCATTAACTAATGCAATCTATAAAAAGAATAATAAAGAAAAAGATGAGGCTGACATGGAGGTACATAATCAAGCAGAACAGGTAGGACAGGAATCAACAGCCCAGATTGATAATCCACAGCATCCACCACTGGGGGGACATCATCATTGTCATCATCTTTTAAATCTCAAAGATTACACTCTCGCACACAACCTATTCCATTCAAGGACTCCTGGAAATACCAGGAGACAGATACCCTAGTAAGCAGCTTACCAGACCCAGTAAAACATCCCATGCCATTTTGTAAAAGGATATGTCAAATATAAAATGCACACTCTGCCTCATGGACAGATTTAGAGAGGCTCACTCAAATTACAGCAGGCTATTCCTTTTAGCCAAGGATTCGACTAGCCCCTGAGCCCGACAACCTCCATATAGAATGGCTTGAATCACATGTATCCGGAGAATATTTCCTCTGTAAGCTTTACGTCTGGGCTAAGAACCACCTGCCAGCCCAGATCCCCACTCTTCAGGATGTCATGCAGGGAGGAGAACCTGTGGATAGTTTCTTCCACCGATGTAATCAAAAGTTTCAGGATCTCGGATTTGAAATGTAAGTTAGTCCTCAATTAGAAGAAGCTTTGACACCCACCACCACATAGCTTTAGTCCCTAATAGGGTATTAGCATACTGAATCCGCAACCCATGAAAGTTCATATACTCTTACAGTTCACAAAAATACCCGAGAGAAAAACACCTGTCACTCAGATAAAGATTGAGGGTATACCCTCAATATCCTAGTGGGTCCCGATGCAACCAGAAGCATAATCAGGGACATTGACTTACCCGGCCCAGGCTGTCTCATGGATGAAATGGTGCCTTGTGAGGAGTGGATAGTAACACATGGTACACTCCAATGACCAGATCCCTCCATATAGGCCTACAGCCCACACAGAGTATGTTGTCTCATTTAGTAGTCTAATCCACCTGCCCTGTCAATATACTAGGATCAGATCTACCATTAAAATCCCAAGCCAGCATTCTGTTTCACGAGGACTGAACCAACACTTTTACAGCTCCACTTTCACAGGAACATTCAGCAGAAGTGTACTCCTACATTCTGACAGCCAGTACCTGTTTGCTTTCACACATGAGGGTCAGTAATATACATGGCCTGTGATGCCTCAAGGGGCAAAAAATAGCCCCTCTATGTTCACCCAAGCCATGACTATGGTCATGGAGCCCTGGAAGTTGACACATCCCACTGCCACTCTCTTACAGTACGTGGGTGCTCTCCTCCTCCTGACTGAAGACAGGAAAGCAGCTGTTCAGAACATACCTCTGCTAGCCAAGCCAATAGAGCTACAGTCCCTTCATGGACTTGTGTCCTACTGCCATCCCTGGATCCTTGATGCCTCTTTAAACATGCAACCCCTGTATGACTGCCTCAAGGACACTCCTTTCAGTCTAACCAAGGAAGCCATCAATGGGTTTTACATGCTAAAAGCTGCAATCACATCCTCTCCTGCACTAGGACTACCAGACTATCATAAATTGTTCTGCCTGTCATGGAGAAGCAAGGCCATGCAACCCGAGTCCTGACACAGGTTCAGGGAGAAAGACAACGCCTTCTGTCAGACTTAACCCAGTTGCCCGTGAAGCACCAACCTGCATGAGAGCCATGTGTGCAACCCATCTGTTGCTGGTCAAGACTTTTGACATCATTTTAGGTCACCAGCTGAAGATCATGGCACCCTATGACATTACTGTCATCCTGGCCCAGACACAGTCAAAGCACCTGTCTGCCACCTTCGTCTGCAATGCCCTATTCTGCTTCTGGACAACTTTTTTTTATTCTGCTTCTGGACAACGTCACCATCTCCAGATGTGCTGACCTTAATTCAGCTACTCTCCTACCTTTTTCAAGGGGGGAGAGGGTGAAGATCACATCTCTGACACACCAGTGGAAGAGGTAGTCGACTCTGAAATGGCTCAACATGATTGTCTCACTGTCATGAGGCAAGAAACCCCCAGATTTGACTCAATCACTGATGTACCTCTGGAAGAATCTGATGGATCAAGATATTCAGACCAAAAAGGCTGTTTGCACACTGGTATAGCAGTAGTCACAGAAGAAACCATGCTGCTAGGAAAGCCACTGCCTCCACCCAAAGGCAGAACTTCGGGCATTGACAGAAGCATGCAAGAGGTCCACTCAACACAAGGCTACAATCAATCTGGAAGGAAGAGACTTCATCACAGCTAATGGAATGCCGGTCAGACACCAAAAAGCCATATAAGAACTGATGGAGTACTTGTTGATGCCAGGAAGAGTTGCGGTGATAAAAGGTGAAGACACACTGGAGACACCTCATCAGGAGGGCGTTAAACTAGAAGAAGAGGGGACGGGAAGAAAAACATTAGACTCGAACAAAGAAGACCCAGGAAAACATACTCAGAATGGAGGTAAGAACATTTCTAAAACAATCCACAGCGAGGAGATTGGAACAAAACAAAATCCTCTAAACTGCATGCTCGCAAACGCCAGAAGCCTGACAAACAAGATGGAAGAACTAGAAGCAGAAATATCTACAGGTAACTTTGACATAGTGGGAATAACCGAGACATGGTTAGATGAAAGCTATGACTGGGCAGTTAACTTACAGGGTTACAGTCTGTTTAGAAAGGATCGTAAAAATCGGAGAGGAGGAGGGGTTTGTCTCTATGTAAAGTCTTGTCTAAAGTCCACTTTAAGGGAGGATATTAGCGAAGGGAATGAGGATGTCGAGTCCATATGGGTCGAAATTCATGGAGGGAAAATGGTAACAAAATTCTCATTGGGGTCTGTTACAAACCCCCAAATATAACAGAAATCATGGAACGTCTACTTCTAAAGCAGATAGATGAAGCTGCAACCCATAATGAGGTCCTGGTTATGGGGGACTTTAACTACCCGGATATTAACTGGGAAGCAGAAACCTGTGAAACCCATAAAGGCAACAGGTTTCTGCTAATAACCAAGAAAAATTATCTTTCACAATTGGTGCAGAATCCAACCAGAGGAGCAGCACTTTTAGACCTAATACTATCTAATAGACCTGACAGAATAACAAATCTGCAGGTGGTCAGGCATCTTGGAAATAGCGACCACAATATTGTACAGTTTCACCTGTCCTTCACTAGGGGGACTTGTCAGGGAGTCACAAAAACACTGAACTTTAGAAAGGCAAAGTTTGACCAGCTTAGATATGCCCTTAATCTGGTAGACTGGGACAATATCCCCAGAAATAAGAATACAGATAATAAATGGAAAATGTTTAAGAACATCCTAAATAGGCACTGTAAGCGGTTTATACCTTGTGGGAATAAAAGGACTAGAAATAGGAAAAACCCAATGTGGCTAAACAAAGAAGTAAGACAGGCAATTAACAGTAAAAAGAAAGCATTTGCACTACTAAAGCAGATGGCACCATTGAAGCTCTAAAAAACTATAGGGAGAAAAATACTTTATCTAAAAAACTAATTAAAGCTGCCAAAAAGGAAACAGAGAAGCACATTGCTAAGGAGAATAAAACTAAACCCAAACTGTTCTTCAACTATATCAATAGTAAAAGAATAAAAACTGAAAATGTAGGCCCCTTAAAAAATAGTGAGGAATGAATGGTTGTAGATGACGAGGAAAAGGCTAACATATTAAACACCTTCTTCTCCACGGTATTCTCGGTGGAAAATGAAATGCTAGGTGAAATCCCAAGAAACAATGAAAACCCTATATTAAGGGTCAGCATTCTAACCCAAGAAGAGGTGCGAAACCGGCTAAATAAGATAAAAATAGATAAATCTCCTGGTCCGGATGGCATACACCCACGAGTACTAAGAGAACTAAGTAATGTAATAGATAAACCATTATTTCTTATTTTTAGGGACTCTATAGTGACGGGGTCTGTTCCGCAGGACTGGCGCATAGCAAATGTGGTGCCAATATTCAAAAAGGGCTCTAAAAGTAAACCTGGAAATTATAGGCCAGTAAATCTAACCTCTACTGTTGGTAAAATATTTGAAGGGTTTCTGAAGGATGTTATTCTGGATTATCTCAATGAGAATAACTGTTTAACTCCATATCAGCATGGCTTTATGAGAAATCGCTCCTGTCAAACCAATCTAATCAGTTTTTATGAAGAGGTAAGCTATAGGCTGGACCACGGTGAGTCATTGGACGTGGTATATCTCGATTTTTCCAAAGCGTTTGATACCGTGCTGCACAAGAGGTTGGTACACAAAATGAGAATGCTTGGTCTGGGGGAAAATGTGTGTAAATGGGTTAGTAACTGGATATAAAGCAGAGGGTGGTTATAAATGGTATAGTCTCTAACTGGGTCGCTGTGACCAGTGGGGTACCGCAGGGGTCAGTATTGGGACCTGTTCTCTTCAACATATTCATTAATGATCTGGTAGAAGGTTTACACAGTAAAATATTGATATTTGCAGATGATACAAAACTATGTAAAGCAGTTAATACAAGAGAAAATAGTATTCTGCTACAGATGGATCTGGATAAGTTGGAAACTTGGGCTGAAAGGTGGCAGATGAGGTTTAACAATGATAAATGTAAGGTTATACACATGGGAAGAAGGAATCAATATCACCATTACACACTGAACGGGAAACCACTGGGTAAATCTGACAGGGAGAAGGAAGGACTTGGGGATCCTAGTTAATGATAAACTTACCTGGAGCAGCAAGTGCCAGGCAGCAGCTGCCAAGGCAAACAGGAACATGGGGTGCATTAAAAGAGGTCTGGATACACATGATGAGAGCATTATACTGCCTCTGTACAAATCCCTAGTTAGACCGCACATGGAGTACTGTGTCCAGTTTTGGGCACTGGTGCTCAGGAAGGATATAATGGAACTAGAGAGAGTACAAAGGAGGGCAACAAAATTAATAAAGGGGATGGGAGAACTACAATACCCAGATAGATTAGCGAAATTAGGATTATTTAGACTAGAAAAAAGACGACTGAGGGGCGATCTAATAACCATGTATAAGTATATAAGGGGACAATACAAATATCTCGCTGAGGATCTGTTTATACCAAGGAAGGTGACGGGCACAAGGGGGCATTCTTTGCGTCTGGAGGAGAGAAGGTTTTTCCACCAACATAGAAGAGGATTCTTGTTGTGATTCGGTTCGTGGGCTCCCCCGGTGGTCTCTTGTGGTACTGGTGTCCTGCAAGCTTTGCCTTCTCAGTTCACCTGTTCCTATCAGGATGTGGGAGTATCCTATTTAACCTTGCTCCTCAGTCATTCTAATGCTGGCCATCAATGTATCCAGAGTGATTCTGTTGCATGTTCCTGCTCCCAGTTTTCTGCTCAGCTAAGTTGGACACTTTAGTTCTTAAGTCTATTTTTGTATGTTTTGTCCAGTTTGCACTTATGTGAATCTCTGCAGCTGGAAGCTCTTGTTGGGCTGAAATTACCACTCCAGTGGCATGAGTTGTCACATGAGTTAAGGTAATTTCAGGATGGTGTTTTGAAGGGTTTTGCAGCTGACCGCGAAGTCCTCTGTTGTATCTTTCTGCTATTTAGTTAGCGGGCCTCTCTGTGCTAAATCTGCTTTCATACTACGTGTGTCTTTTCATCTGCTCTCACCGTTATTATATGTGGGGGGCTGCTATCTCCTGTGGGGACATTCTCTGGAGGCAAGCCAGGACTGTGTTTTCTTCTACCAGGGGTAGTTAGTTCTCCGGCTGGCGCGCGGCATCTAGAGACAACGCAGGAATGCCCCCTGGCTACTTCTAGTGTGGTGTGTAGGTTTAGCATCGCGGTCAGCTCTAGTTTCCATCACCCGAGAGCTTGTCCGTTTATTCTATGCTTCTGATGTTTCCTTGCCATTGGAAACCATAACAGTATGGCCAGCCAAAATGTTCAATCTATAGGTTGAAGCAGGATAGAAAAGGAACTGTGTGAAACCTTTTTTTTTTTTCCTCTGAAGTTGCACTCCAGCTCTAATTGCAGTCTCCTGTTTTCCTCTCCTCTTAACCCCTGAATGGCTCAGACTTTATCTGTTGAAATATGGATCCCCAGAGTCTGGCTACCAATATGTATAATCTTGCCTCTAAAGTTCAGAATATACAAGATTTTTTGTTACATGCTCCTCGGTCTGAACCTAAAATTCCTATACCGGAGTTTTTTTCTGGAGATCGATCTTGTTTTCTAAATTTTAAATACAATTGTAAATTGTTTCTTTTGCTGAGATCTCATTCTGCTGGAGATCCTGCCCAGCAAGTAAAAATTGTTATTTCTTTACTGCGGGGTGACCCCCAAAATTGGGCATTTTCATTGGCACCAGGGGATCCTGCGTTGCTCAATGTGGATGCGTTTTTTCTGGCTTTGGGGTTGCTTTATGAGGAACCAAATTTGGAGATTCAGGCTGAGAAAGCCCTAATAGCCCTCTCTCAGGGGCAAGATGAAGCCGAAATATATTGCCAAAAATTTCGAAAATGGTCTGTGCTTACTCAGTGGAATGAGTGCGCTCTGGCGGCAATTTTCAGAGAAGGTCTCTCTGATGCTGTAAAAGACGTCATGGTGGGGTTTCCTGCGCCTACTGGTCTGAATGAGTCCATGACAATGGCAATTCAGATTGATCGGCGTTTACGGGAACGCAAACCTGTGCACCAGTTGGCGGTGTCTTCTGAAGAGGCACCACAGAGTATGCAATGTGATAGCTTTCTGTCCAGAAGCGAACGACAGATTTATAGGCGCAAAAATCATTTGTGCTTCTATTGTGGAAATTCTACTCATGTTATATCAGCATGCTCTAAACGAACAAAGAAAGTTGATAAATCTTCTGCTATTGGCACTTTGCAGTCCAAGTTTATTTTGTCTGTAACTCTAATTTGTTTGTTATCTTCTATTGTTGCGGATGCGTATGTGGATTCTGGCGCCGCTTTGAGTCTTATGGATTGGTCCTTTGCCAGGCGCTGTGGGTTTGATCTAGAGCCTCTGGAAGTTCCTATACCTTTAAAGGGTATTGATTCTACACCATTGGCTAGTAATAAACCACAATACTGGACACAAGTGACTATGCGTATGACTCCAGACCATCAAGAGGTGATTCGCTTCCTTGTACTGTATAATCTACATGATGTGTTGGTGCTGGGATTGCCATGGTTGCAAACTCATAACCCAGTCCTTGACTGGAAAACAATGTCTGTACTAAGCTGGGGATGTCAGGGAAATCATGGGGACACATCTTTGGTCTCCATTGCTTCATCTATTCCCTCTGAAATTCCTGAGTTTTTGTCTGATTATCGTGAGGTTTTTGAGGAATCTACTCTTAATTCTCTTCCTCCTCACAGAGATTGCGATTGCGCCATAGATTTGATCCCTGGCAGTAAAATTCCTAAGGGTCGTCTCTTCAATCTGTCTGTACCTGAACATGCTGCCATGCGAGAGTATATTAGGGAGTCCTTGGAAAAGGGACATATTCGTCCATCTTCGTCTCCTCTTGGAGCGGGGTTCTTTTTCGTAGCTAAAAGCGATGGTTCTTTGAGACCTTGTATTGATTATAGACTCTTGAATAAGATCACAGTCAAGTATCAGTATCCTTTGCCATTGCTGACAGATTTATTTGCTCGCATTGAGGGGGCGAAGTGATTCTCTAAGATTGATCTTCGCGGTGCGTATAATTTGGTGCGAATTAAGCAGGGGGATGACTGGAAAACCGCATTTAATACGCCTGAGGGCCATTTTGAGTATTTGGTGATGCCTTTTGGTCTGTCAAATGCCCCTTCGGTCTTTCAGTCTTTTATGCACAATATTTTCCGTGAATATCTGGATAAATTTATGATTGTGTATTTGGACGATATCTTGATTTTTTCGGATGACTGGGAATCTCATGTTCAACAAGTTAGGAGGGTTTTTCAGGTTTTGCGGACCAATTCTCTGTTTGTTAAAGGTTCAAAGTGTGTTTTTGGGGTTCAGAAGATTTCTTTTTTGGGGTACATTTTTTCCCCCTCTTCTATTGAGATGGATCCTGTGAAGGTTCGGGCTATTTGTGACTGGACGCAACCGACTTCTCTTAAGGGCCTTCAGAAATTTTTGGGCTTTGCTAACTTTTATCGTCGATTCATAACTGGTTTTTCTAGCGTTGTCAGGCCTTTGACTGATTTGACTAAAAAGGGTGCTGATGTTGCAGATTGGTCTCCTGCTGCTGTGGAGGCCTTTCGGGAGCTTAAGCGCCGTTTTTCTTCTGCTCCGGTGTTGTGCCAGCCTGATGTTTCTCTTCCTTTTCAGGTGGAAGTTGATGCTTCCGAGATCGGAGCGGGGGCGGTTTTGTCGCAGAAAAGTTCAGATTGTTCAGTGATGAGACCTTGTGCGTTCTTTTCTCGAAAATTTTCGCCCGCCGAGCGAAATTATGACGTCGGTAATCGGGAGCTTTTGGCGATGAAGTGGGCATTCGAGGAGTGGCGTCATTGGCTTGAGGGTGCTAAACATCAGGTGGTGGTCTTGACTGATCACAAAAATTTGATTTATCTTGAGTCGGCCAGACGTCTGAATCCTAGACAGGCGCGCTGGTCGTTGTTTTTCTCCCGGTTTAATTTTGTGGTTTCGTATCTGCCAGGTACTAAGAATGTGAAGGCGGATGCCCTTTCTAGGAGTTTTGAACCTGATTCCCCTGGTGATTCTAAACCTACGGGTATACTTAAGGATGGGGTGATATTGTCTGCTGTCTTCCCAGACCTGCGACGTGTTTTACAAGAGTTTCAGGCGGATCGGCCTGATCGTTGTCCGCCTGGTAGATTGTTTGTGCCGGATGAGTGGACCAATAGAGTCATCTCGGAGGTTCATTCTTCTGCGTTGGCAGGTCATCCGGGAATTTTTGGTACCAGAGATTTGGTGGCTAGGTCCTTCTGGTGGCCTTCCCTGTCTCGGGACGTGCGTACTTTTGTGCAGTCTTGCGATGTTTGTGCTCGGGCCAAGCCTTGTTGTTCTCGGGCTAGTGGGTTGTTGTTGCCCTTGCCTGTTCCTAAGAGGCCTTGGACACACATCTCTATGGATTTTATTTCTGATCTCCCTGTTTCTCAGAAGATGTCCGTTATTTGGGTGGTGTGTGACCGCTTTTCTAAGATGGTTCATTTGGTGCCCTTGCCCAAGCTGCCTTCCTCATCTGAGTTGGTGCCCCTGTTTTTTCAGAATGTGATTCGGCTGCATGGTATTCCGGAGAATATCGTTTCCGACAGGGGATCCCAGTTTGTGTCCAGATTTTGGTGGGCGTTTTGTGCCAGGATGGGCATTGATTTGTCTTTTTCGTCTGCATTTCATCCCCAGACAAATGGCCAGACGGAACGTACTAATCAGACCTTGGAGACTTATTTGAGGTGTTTCGTGTCTGCTGATCAGGATGACTGGGTCTCCTTTTTGCTGTTGGCTGAGTTTGCCCTTAATAATCGGGCCAGTTCTGCCACTTTGGTCTCCCCTTTCTTTTGCAATTCAGGGTTCCATCCTCGTTTTTCATCTGGTCAGGTGGAGTCTTCGGATTGTCCTGGAGTGGATACCATGGTGGATAGGTTGCATCGTATTTGGGGGCAGGTGGTGGACAATTTGGAGTTGTCCCAGGAGAGGACTCAACGTTTTGCTAATCGCCATCGTCGTGTTGGTCCTCGTCTTCGTGTTGGGGACTTGGTGTGGTTGTCCTCCCGTTTTGTCCCTATGAGGGTCTCTTCTCCTAAGTTTAAGCCTCGGTTCATCGGTCCTTATAAGATTTTGGAAATTCTTAACCCTGTGTCTTTTCGTTTGGACCTCCCAGCATCCTTTGCTATCCATAATGTCTTCCATCGGTCATTATTGCGGAGGTATGAGGTACCACTTGTGCCTTCTGTTGAGCCTCCTGCTCCTGTGCTGGTTGAGGGTGAATTGGAGTACGTGGTGGAGAAAATCTTGGACTCCCGTGTTTCCAGACGGAGACTTCAATATCTGGTGAAATGGAAGGGCTACGGTCAAGAGGATAATTCTTGGGTTACAGCTTCTGATGTTCATGCTTCTGATTTGGTCCGTGCCTTTCATAGGGCTCATCCAGATCGCCCTGGTGGTTCTTGTGAGGGTTCGGTGCCCCCTCCTTAAGGGGGGGGTACTGTTGTGATTCGGTTCATGGGCTCCCCCGGTGGTCTCTTGTGGTACTGGTGTCCTGCAAGCTTTGCCTTCTCAGTTCACCTGTTCCTATCAGGATGTGGGAGTATCCTATTTAACCTTGCTCCTCAGTCATTCTAATGCTGGCCATCAATGTATCCAGAGTGATTCTGTTGCATGTTCCTGCTCCCAGTTTTCTGCTCAGCTAAGTTGGACACTTTAGTTCTTAAGTCTATTTTTGTATGTTTTGTCCAGTTTGCACTTATGTGAATCTCTGCAGCTGGAAGCTCTTGTTGGGCTGAAATTACCACTCCAGTGGCATGAGTTGTCACATGAGTTAAGGTAATTTCAGGATGGTGTTTTGAAGGGTTTTGCAGCTGACCGCGAAGTCCTCTGTTGTATCTTTCTGCTATTTAGTTAGCGGGCCTCTCTGTGCTAAATCTGCTTTCATACTACGCGTGCCTTTCATCTGCTCTCACCGTTATTATATGTGGGGGGCTGCTATCTCCTGTGGGGACATTCTCTGGAGGCAAGCCAGGACTGTGTTTTCTTCTACCAGGGGTAGTTAGTTCTCCGGCTGGCGCGCGGCATCTAGAGACAACGCAGGAATGCCCCCTGGCTACTTTTAGTGTGGTGTGTAGGTTTAGCATCGCGGTCAGCTCTAGTTTCCATCACCCGAGAGCTTGTCCGTTTATTCTATGCTTCTGATGTTTCCTTGCCATTGGAAACCATAACAGATTCTTTACTGTTAGGGCAGTGAGAATCTGGAATTGCTTGCCTGAGGAGGTGGTGATGGTGAACTCAGTCGAGGGGTTCAAGAGAGGCCTGGATGTCTTTCTGGAGCAGAACAATATTGTATCATACAATTATTAGGTTCTGTAGAAGGACGTAGATCTGGGGATTTATTATGATGGAATATAGGCTGAACTGGATGGAAAAATGTCTTTTTTCGGCCTTACTAACTATGTTACCTGTTGTGACCTCTATTTTTGGGCTCCCTCTAGTGGTCACAAGCGTTACTCTGTAGGGTTGTCTTTCTGCAGGTTGGCAGCATCAGCTGGTTCGTTATCCTTGGCTGGTTTCCTATTTAGCTCACATGGATACTCAGTTCCTTGCCTGCTATCAATGTATTCAGTGCTCTTCAGATTCCTTGTGACTACCTTGCTCCCAGTCTCTCCAAGACAAGCTAAGTTTTTGTTTGTTCATTTTTTTGATTATCAGCATTCATCATGTTTCTTGTCCAGCTTGCTAAAATGTGATTTCCTCGCTTGCTGGTTGCTCTAGGGGACTGAGATTCTCCCCCCACACCGTTAGTTGGTGCGGGGGTTTTGGAAATCTCAGTGTGGATATTTTGTAAGGGTTTTTTACTGACCGCACAGACCCCTTTTCTATTTTCTGCTATCTAGTTTTAGTGGGCCTCATTTGCTGAATCTGCTTTCACCCCTGTGTATGTGCCTTCCTCTTACCTCACCATTATTATTTGTTGGGGGCTTCTATATCTTTGGGGATTATTTCTCTGGAGGCAAGTGAGGTCTTTCTCTCTCTCTAGGGGAAGTTAGTTCCTCAGGCTGGCTCGAGACGTCTAGGATTTTAGGCACGTTCACCGGCTACTTCTAGTGTGTTTGGATAGGTTCAGATTTGCGGTCAGTCCAGTTTGCCAACTCCCTAGAGCTTGCCCTATGTTTGTTACTTAGCTGGAGTAATTTGTGATCCTCAACCACTAAGGATCATAACAGTATAGCAGGCCAAAAAGTGTTTAATGCATCACAGAAGTGGGATAAAAAAAAGACCTGAGTACATTTTTTTTTTCTCCTCCCGCTTTTCCTTTGCTGCAGTCTGTTCAGCTTCTTTCATCCCCTTGAACTCTGGGTGGTTTTGAGCTCAGCTGCAGACATGAATGTTCAGACTCTGACTTCTAGTGTGGATCATCTTACTGCACGGGTGCAAAGTATTCAGGATTTTGTTATTCATAGCCCTATGTCAGAACCAAAGATACCCATTCCGGAGTTGTTTTCTGGAGATAGATCTAGGTTTCTAAATTTTAAGAATAATTGTAAGTTATTTCTATCTCTGAGACCTCGTTCCTCTGGTGATTCCGCTCAGCAAGTTAAAATTGTTATCTCCTTGTTCCGTGGCGACCCTCAAGATTGGGCTTTCTCTCTGGCGCCAGGAGATCCTGCATTGCTTAATGTAGATGCATTTTTTCTGGCTCTTGGACTGCTTTATGAGGAGCCTAATCTTGAGAATCAGGCAGAAAAAGCGTTGCTGGCTATCTCTCAAGGTCAGGATGAAGCAGAGGTGTATTGTCAAAAATTTCGGAAATGGTCGGTGCTTACTCAATGGAATGAGTGTGCCCTGGCTGCAAATTTCAGAGAAGGTCTTTCTGAGGCCGTTAAAAATGTTATAGTGGGGTTTTCCACCCCTACAAGTCGGAGTGATTCTATGGCTTTAGCCATTCAGGTTGATCGGCGTTTGCGGGAGCGCAAATCTGCTCATCCTTTGGCGGTATTTTCTGAACAGAGACCTGAGTCTATGCAATGTGACCGAACTCTGACCAGAATTGAGCGACAAAGTCATAGACATCAAAATGGGTTGTGCTTTTACTGTGGTGATTCTACTCATGTTATCTCAGCATGCTCTAAACGCTTAAAAAAATTCGCTAAACCTGTCACCATTGGTACTATACAGCCTAAATTTATTTTGTCTGTTACTTTGATTTGTTCTTTGTCGTCCTACCCGGTTATGGCTTTTGTGGATTCGGGTGCTGCCCTGAATCTGATGGATTTGTCGTTTGCCAGGCGCTGTGGTTTTGTCCTGGAGCCTTTGGAATTTCCTATTCCTCTGAGGGGAATTGATGCTACGCCATTGGCTGAGAATAAGCCTCAGTATTGGACGCAAATGACCATGTGCATGACTCCCGTACATCAGGAGGTGATTCGCTTTCTTGTTTTGTATAATTTGCATGATGTTGTAGTTTTGGGCCTGCCATGGCTGCAGGCTCATAATCCAGTTTTAGATTGGAAAGCTATGTCTGTGTCAAGTTGGGGTTGTCAGGGAATTCATGGCGATACTCCGTTGGTGTCTATTGCTTCTTCCACTCCTTCTGAGGTCCCTGAGTTTTTGTCTGACTACCAGGATGTATTTGATGAGCCCAGGTCCAGTGCCCTGCCCCCTCATAGGGATTGTGACTGTGCTATAAATTTAATTCCTGGTAGTAAATTTCCTAAGAGACGACTTTTTAATTTGTCTATACCAGAGCATGCCGCGATGCGGAGTTATATAAAGGAGTCTTTGGAGAAGGGACATATTCGCCCATCCTCTTCCCCTCTTGGTGCAGGATTTTTTTTTGTGGCCAAGAAGGACGGTTCTTGAGACCTTGTATAGATTATCATCTTCTGAATAAAATCACAGTCAAATTTCAGTATCCTTTGCCACTATTGTCTGATTTGTTTGCTCGGATTATGGGTGCCAGTTGGTTCACCAAGATAGATCTCCGTGGTGCGTATAACCTTGTGCGCATTAAGCAGGGAGATGAATGGAAAACAGCATTTAATACGCCCGAAGGCCATTTTGAGTACTTGGTGATGCCTTTTGGACTTTCTAATGCTCCTTCTGTGTTTCAGTCCTTCATGCATGACATCTTCCGAGAATATCTGGATAAATTTATGATTGTTTATCTGGATGACATTTTGGTCTTTTCTGATGATTGGGAGTCCCATGTGAAGCAGGTCAGGATGGTGTTTCAGGTCTTGCGTGCTAATGCTTTATTTGTGAAGGGCTCAAAATGTCTCTTCGGAGTACAGAAGGTCTCCTTTTTGGGTTTTATTTTTTCTCCTTCTACTGTGGAGATGGACCCAGTCAAGGTCCAGGCTATTCATGACTGGACTCAGCCCACGTCTGTTAAGAGTCTTCAGAAGTTCTTGGGTTTTGCTAATTTTTACCGTCGTTTCATCGCTAATTTTTCTACCGTGGTTAAACCTTTGACGGATTTGGCCAAGAAGGGTTCTGATGTGACTAATTGGTCTCCTGCGGCCGTGGAGGCCTTTCGGGAGCTGAAGCACCGGTTTTCTTCAGCTCCAGTCTTATGTCAGCCAGATGTCTCTCTCCCCTTCGAGGTCGAGGTTGATGCTTCTGAGATTGGAGCAGGGGCTGTTTTGTCGCAGAGAAGCTCTGATGGCTCTGTGATGAAGCCATGTGCTTTCTTTTCAAGAAAGTTTTCGCCTGCCGAGCGTAATTATGATGTTGGTAATCGGGAGTTGTTGGCTATGAAGTGGGCATTTGAGGAGTGGCGACATAGGCTCGAGGAAGCTAAACATCGTGTGGTGGTCTTGACTGATCACAAAAATCTGATTTATCTTGAATCTGCCAAGCGCCTGAATCCTAGACAGGCTCGTTGGTTGTTGTTTTTCTCCCGTTTCAACTTCGTGGTCTCATACCTGCCCGGTTCGAAGAACGTGAAAGCTGATGCACTTTCTAGGAGTTTTGTGCCTGACTCTCCGGGAGTTTCTGAGCCGGCTGGTATTCTCAGAGAGGGAGTGATTTTGTCTGCCATTTCCCCAGATTTGCGACGAGAGCTGCAGAAATTTCAGGCGGATAGACCTGACCGTTGTCCACCAGAGAGACTGTTTGTCCCGGATAGATGGACCAGCAGAGTTATTTCCGAGGTCCATTTTTCGGTGTTGGCGGATCATCCTGGGATTTTTGGTACCAGAGATTTGGTGGCTAGGTCCTTCTGGTGGCCTTCCTTGTCGCGGGATGTGCGTTCCTTTGTGCAGTCTTGTGGGATTTGTGCTCGGGCTAAGCCTTGCTGTTCTCGTGCCAGCGGTTTGCTTTTGCCTTTGCCTGTTCTGAAGAGGCCTTGGACGCACATTTCCATGGATTTTATTTCGGATCTTCCAGTATCTCAGAAAATGTCTGTCATCTGGGTGGTGTGTGATCGTTTTTCCAAGATGGTCCATTTGGTGCCCTTGCCTAAGTTGCCTTCTTCCTCCGATTTGGTTCCTCTATTTTTTCAGAATGTGGTTCGCTTGCACGGCATTCCTGAAAATATTGTGTCTGATAGAGGATCCCAGTTTGTGTCCAGGTTTTGGCGGACTTTTTGTGCTAAGATGGGCATTGATTTGTCTTTTTCGTCGGCCTTCCATCCTCAGACTAATGGCCAAACCGAGCGAACTAATCAGACGTTGGAAACTTATTTGAGATGTTTTGTTTCTGCTGATCAGGATGATTGGGTGACTTTTTTGCCATTGGCCGAGTTTGCCCTTAATAATCGGGCTAGTTCTGCTACTTTGGTTTCGCCTTTTTTCTGCAATTCTGGTTTCCATCCTCGTTTTTCCTCGGGTCAGGTTGAGCCTTCTGACTGTCCTGGGGTGGATTCTGTGGTGGATAGGTTGCAGCAGATTTGGAACCATGTGGTGGACAATTTGAGGTTGTCACAGGAGAAGGCTCAGCGCTTTGCCAACCGCCGCCGCGGTGTGGGTCCCCGACTTCGTGTTGGGGATTTGGTGTGGCTGTCTTCTCGGTATGTTCCTATGAAGGTCTCCTCTCCTAAATTCAAGCCTCGCTTCATCGGTCCTTATAAGTCTTGGAAATCCTTAACCCGGTGTCTTTTCGTTTGGATCTCCCAGCATCGTTTGCCATTCATAATGTGTTCCATAGGTCTTTGTTGCGGAGGTATGTGGTACCTGTGGTTCCTTCTGTTGAGCCTCCTGCTCCGGTGCTGGTCGAGGGCGAATTGGAGTACGTGATGGAGAAGATTTTGGATTCTCGTATCTCTAGACGGAGGCTTCAGTATTTGGTTAAGTGGAAGGGCTATGGTCAGGAAGATAATTCCTGGGCTGATTTGGTTCGTGCCTTCCACGCGGCTCATCCTGATCGCCCTGGGGGTCTTGATGAGGGTTCGGTGACCCCTCCTCAGGAGGGGGGGTACTGTTGTGAACTCTATTTTTGGGCTCCCTCTAGTGGTCACAAGCGGTACTGTGTAGTGTTGTCTTTCTGCAGGTTGGCAGCATCAGCTGGTTCGTTATCCTTGGCTGGTTTCCTATTTAGCTCACATGGATACTCAGTTCCTTGCCTGCTATCAATGTATTCAGTGCTATTCAGATTCCTTGTGACTACCTTGCTCCCAGTCTCTCCAAGACAAGCTAAGTTTTTGTTTGTTCATTTTTTTGATTATCAGCATTCATCATGTTTCTTGTCCAGCTTGCTAAAATGTGATTTCCTCGCTTGCTGGTTGCTCTAGGGGACTGAGATTCTCCCCCCACACCGTTAGTTGGTGCGGGGGTTTTGGAAATCTTAGTGTGGATATTTTGTAAGGGTTTTTTACTGACCGCACAGACCCCTTTTCTATTTTCTGCTATCTAGTTTTAGTGGGCCTCATTTGCTGAATCTGCTTTCACCCCTGTGTATGTGCCTTCCTCTTACCTCACCGTTATTATTTGTTGGGGGCTTCTATATCTTTGGGGATTATTTCTCTGGAGGCAAGTGAGGTCTTTCTCTCTCTCTAGGGGTAGTTAGTTCCTCAGGCTGGCTCGAGACGTCTAGGATTTTAGGCACGTTCACCGGCTACTTCTAGTGTGTTTGGATAGGTTCAGATTTGCAGTCAGTCCAGTTTGCCACCTCCCTAGAGCTTGTCCTATGTTTGTTACTTAGCTGGAGTAATTTGTGATCCTCAACCACTAAGGATCATAACAGTTACCATGTTACTATGTTACACCTCAAGGGAAGCAGTTGGCAGCAGACTGGCTGAAGCAACAGCAAGGAAGCAGTAGTGATACCATTTGACACAAACATATCTCATTTGTACTCTAATGTGGACCAAGAAACAGAGGAAAAGGCATAACCCTGGATAAAGATGTTCTAACACTCCAGAAGCAAGCATCCAAAGAAGAAAAAGAAGAACTGGATCCAAGATGCAGCCACACTGGATGAAATATGCCTAAGGATGAACAAGGAAAATTTAAGGCCTCAGAACAACAAACTCTACATACTTAACGCTGAACAGGAAACAGGGGAGTCATAGCATAAGTTTTAGTCTTTATCTTGAGTCTCACACAGGCACACACACACACACACACACTAGCAGATCTATCAAAACTCAGCCCTATAAGATCCTATTTGTAATTGATCACAGGTTAGGATTATACTTTACTCCCTATAGTTGTCCATATGCAGACTAAGTTTGTTGTCAAGTTAAATAAAACATATGACTAAAATATGTTCTCAAGTTCCATCCATCAAAGATGCTGGGGATCTAGAAGGATCCCACCAGATCCTGCCCGATGACTGAGTCCTCATCACCTAGAGGTTCAACAGACGTACCCTCGAACCTAGAAATGACAGCCCGTTTCAAGCCCTGTCTACCACCATAGCAGTTCATGGATCCATGCTTCCCACTGCAAGGAGACACCAGATTCAGAGTCCAGTGGTGGCTACCACTCGTCATCCTTCTGACACTTATCCTTTACCTAGCCAAGGGGTAGCCAGTCACCAAGGGGTAGTCACTCATGAAAAGGGTATAGTGACCTTCTGGTATAATGTCTCCACCCCAAGAGTAACATATCAATTTGATTATTGCCTCATAGTAGAATTCCCAGGCCCCATGGCACAGTATGACATCTTGTTAAGCACACAATTCATCTGTGTCACCACTGCTGAAACAGGGGAAGGTTCAAACTGTGAGGAATGGTCACTTATTGGGTGGCACACTGGTGAAAGTGACTGAGAATTCCAACCAGTCTAGGCCCTGCAATGCAGAGACAAATGGGGAACCAGCCTAATAACCCACATGACCGTGTTCAAAGCCCCTTTAAGGGTCAGAGGGGCCATCCGGGTTCAATGCTCTCCATACCTGCCACTCATTGCCCCAAGGAGGGATGCATAGTTCTGTACCTCACCATTGACAACCCCTCAGAAAATGACCAAGGGTTATAAGTAGTGTTGAGCGATACCGTCCGATACTTGAAAGTATCGGTATCGGATAGTATCGGCCGATACCCAAAAAGTATCGGATATCGCCGATACCGATACCCGATACCAATACAAGTCAATGGGACACCAAGTATAGGAAGGTATCCTGATGGTTCCCAGGGTCTGAAGGAGAGGAAACTCTCCTTCAGGCCCTGGGATCCATATTAATGTGTAGAATAAAGAATTAAAATAAAAAATATTGGTATACTCACCTCTCCGATGCAGCCTGGACCTTACTGCTGTGAATCGGCAGCCTCCTTTGCTTAAAATGAGCGCGTTCAGTACCTTCCATGATGTCACGGCTTCTGATTCTTCGCGTGCCGTTCACATGAGCGGCACACGACCAATCAGAAGCCGTGACGTCATGGAAGGTGCTGAACGCGCTCATTTTAAGCAAAGAAGGCTGCCGGTTACTACCAGGGCACGTCCGAGGGTGATTATATCCCTATTTTTTATTTTAATTCTTTATTTTTTACATGGATATGGATCCCAGGGCCTGAAGGAGAGTTTCCTCTCCTTCAGACCCTGGGAACCATACACTGGGAACTTCCGATTCCGATTCCCGATACCACAAAAGTATCGGATCTCGGTATCGGAATTACGATACAGCAAATATCGGCCGATACCCGATACTTGCGGTATCGGAATGCTCAACACTAGTTATAAGTACTAGGCTCAAGTACTAAACTTGGGAGGGAGAATGGTGACAAAATAGGTACATTTTGGCCAAGAAGCATAGATTCCAGTAGGGGTACACAGGGGGTAATTGGTAAATTTGAAGCCATGAACAAGACAGCAGTTGGGTTTGAACCCATTATCCCCATAATTGGGGTAAATAATAATGTAAAATGGATAAACTACTGTAGCGTTTCACCTACTACGTGTCTTGGGGACACGGGATTCAAGCACTCAGGCACGGTTTCCTCATATAAATTAGCCTCTTAGGCTTATTAACCATCATAAACCACATAACGTAAACTTCATTTCAATACATCCACGAAACCTTATAGGACATCAGTCAGTTCATCGAGCAGATAGGCTTCTATGCCGTATGTTATAATCCCCTTGTCCGGGGTTACCTTTCATGAGTTCCACTCCTCACACTGACTTCATATCAGTCCTAGGTCCTCAACACGGACTGTCCAGGTTGATGGTCTCACAGTGCTTCCAGGACGTCTTCACTCCCAGGAGCCTCCAACACTGACCGTCCACTCAGTGCCAAAACCCAACCATGTGCTATTCAGGAATCCTATTCTCCAGGACTTCCAACACAGGCCTCCAGGGCCTTGCCCTTGGACCATTCAGATCCAAACATAGGAACCCACAGGAGAACATGTGACCCACACCCTGGTCACATTACATACCTGCAACCACTCCCCTGGGTGGGAGTGTGGGTGTGTGTGGCTAGTTTGACCCACCCATCTCTCATAACTAGCCCTGCCAGTCTCCCATTAGAACTACACATTTACATGTGGGACTACAGGTCCCAGACCACAACATAACTTCAGACTGACAGCGCAGAGTTTCCTCCTCTGCGACACACATACCGGCCTTCTGCAATTCTACCGCACTTTGCCTCATCACAATTGTTCCTCCAAGTGCATCTTGAAGTGCACACGCAGCGCCCCCTGACTGTAACATTGGTCACTGCACCACACTACCTATACTACAATCAGCAACGGTTTATAGAATGCACTGGGGATGCCACAAAGGCACTTATTAACCCATTAAATTAGCAATAGCTATTCTATGTGTTTTGATTGTATTAGCCTTAATTCTATGCTGCATAGCTCCATGCCTTAAGAAAATGATGATGTGCAAACCACAGTGATGACCATGCATGCTGATTTCGATGACTTCCTAGATGAAAGATGCTGCTGTGAAACCTCAGAAGAAATACCATATCCACCTCCCCTGCTGGAATATGCTGGCCTAAAACACACCATTGAGGGAGAATATAGGGGTTGACTTCCTCCTGCGCAAGTCCGTTAAGAGGGGACCCATCTACTAGAGATGGGTAATCTTGTATACGGTAAAGATTAGTTCAGTTAGTTGCACCGAGAAAACTGTAGTTAGAATATGCATGAGAGGACAGACCGATAGGCTCGACGAGATTAGGGTTTTGATTTTGCATATCTCCAAAGGGGGGAATGTTAAGGATATGTAATCAATATTTCAGCTATGGAGATATAAAAAAATACAGATATATAAATCATAGACGCTATATTTAAATCATGGACAGGCACACTTCCTATATATATATATATATATATATATATTAGGTAATGTGGAATTTGGGAAATTAAGTTTGCTAACACATTATGGCTTGCTATTTAGTTAGCCACGCTTGACCTAAAGTGGGTATTAATGTAATCAACCTGAGGGACACATTATGGCTTGCTATTTAGTTAGCTATGCTTGACCTATAGCAAAGACAGAGAAGAAATGTTCCTGTGACCAAAAGTCATTGTTCTTAACAATAAGACAATGAGATAACGTTTTGGCAAACACCTTGTTTTTCTCAATAAAAACCCCCTGTATTCCCTGGAATAAACAGGAATCATTTGAGACACGAAGCACTGTGTACTGTGATTACTCCGGCCGTAAGGTTGACATGCAAATTGGTAGCGGACAATTAAGTTGAGAACACACGCATCCAGTGTGCCCTAACAAAATATATATATATATATATATATATATATATATAAAAGGAAAACCTTCGGCACCCAACTAGTCCACAACTTGTTTTTTATATTTTCAGAAAATTTATTTATTGACGGAGACAGCCAGCCAAAAAAAAAACAGACATCAAAAATTCCCAACGTTTCGGCAAAACAATGCCTTTCTCAAGGAAGTCTGTATACGGTGATAAAGAGTCCTCAAATGATATATGCCTATATAGGCTAATATAAGCGGTTCAGGCGAGGTGCAGCTCAGTGCCGGCGTGTGTCCTGTAGCTCCTGCCTTGGCGCTACGGGACACACGCCGGCACTGAGCTGCACCTCGCCTGATATATATATATATATATATATATATATATATATATATACACACACAGCTCTTGCAAAAATTAAGAGACCACCGCAAAATGTTCTCTTCATATTGTAAAGTTTCTCTTACTGAGAGTGTTGGGGGACACTCACTTGGCCGCGATATTCAAGCACACGGGCACGGGTTTATAAAACAAAGCAGTCCATGCGGTTTATTAAGCCTCATAAACCGGGTTACGCACAGTTCATAACATGAAACACAACAGGCACCAACTGGTGATATTTACTTGCAGCTTCTAACACTTCAGAGTACGGCTTTGCCTCATGGACACTAACTTGCTGGGCCTCTCACTTCGCCCAGTTACCAGGGTGTCCGTACGCCGTACACTACACCAACGTCCCAAGTCACAGACAGCACATGTGACTCCGGGTTGTCGTCTCTAAACACGCTGGTCCTCCCTTAACCAGTTCCCAAGGGAGACCACACCGTTCATAGAACTTCACAAGCACTACCGGCCTGTACGATACCTGACGGGAGCTCCGGCTCCACCTGCTGACTCTTTGCCAGTCCACACCTCCGGGTAAGCTGCCTTACAGGGATCACCAACTTGCCTGGCCGGCACACACTAGTTAGTCCAGAGCCACTGAAGGATTGTAGCTTCCCCAGTTCCACTGTGCACTGCTCCAGGATCCGGTCCTCCTACTAGGACCTCCCACGCCAGCAGGTGCTTTCCAGGAAGCCTCCTCTCAGACTTCCAACACAGGAACACACCGAGCCCTCAGGAACTCCCTCAGGGATTTTGCACTTAGACCCTTCAGGTCCAAACACTGGAACCACACAGGAACCCGTGACCCACACTCTGGTCACGTTATGTACCTGTAACCACACCCACAGTAATGGATCACATGGGCTGGTCACGTGATCCTGACATCACTGCAGGTCAATTCTCACGGCCTCAATACAACTCCGTGCACATCCCGGGGAGACCATGCAGCGCCCCCTACCTGTTACAGGGGTTACTGCATCACATATATCACACTATGTATATTTTTGAGTAAAATGTAAATTGTTCTTTTATTCTTTAATCTTCTGTCAACATGTCTCCTAATTTCCAAGCAATAAATTTTGTATTTTTTTTCTGAAAAGGAGAAATTTTCAAAATTTTAAAAAATAACCAGTGCTTTCAGATCTCAAATAATGCAAAGAAAACAAGTTCATAATCATTTAGAAAAAACAATACTAATGTTTTAACTCAGTAAGAGTTCAGAAATAACCATGATTTTTATTTACAGCTTTCATGAGTCTTGGCATGCTTTCCAACAGTCTTTCACACTGCTCCTGGAGCAAAAATTTAAGCAGTTCTCTCTGTTTGATGGCTTGTGACTATCCATCATCCTCCTGATTACATTCCAGAGGTTTTCAATGTGGTTCAGGTCTGGAGATTGGGCTGCCCATGACAGGGTTTTGATGTGGTGGTGGCTTAATTTTTGCCAGAGCTATATATATGTATTCTATGTGTATATATATTCAGCCTATTCTATTCTAACCTATCAGTGTGATTTTACTGTATGTGGCACATGAATTGCCGGCTTTTCAAAGGACACCGGTGTGTAAAAATCGGACAGCATTTCAATGGTCCGAGTGCTGTGCGATTTTTTTTTTTTCTCGCACCCATAGGCTTGTATTGGCGAGTCTCGGTGACAATGGCAGCAAGCTGCGAATTATCATGCTCACTGAATACACCCAAGAAAATAAATGGTGATGTGAGCTGCCCCATAGTTTAATACTGGTCCGAGTGCTATGCAATGTTTTCTCGCATAGTACTCTCCCGTATTCTACGGTAGTGTGACTCCGGCCTTACCCTCCTTCTCATTTGTGCCTTCAAGGGTGTATGGATTACCCTGCTTGTAATTTTTGCCAGATTTTGTACTGTTTGCAGGCCTTTTATTGTGTAATAAAGATTTAAATTCTGGTTTACTTAAATAATTATTTCTTTTAAACTCCTTTTCATATTTTGCCTTATAGGCAAATCATTATACAGGAAAAAATGTTTCTTAACTTTTTTTGTAAACTCAAATTTCTCTTTGATTTTGAATGGTTTATTGTCAGTCTTTAAAGTATGATAAAAGTGTTAAATAGTGTTGAGCATTCCGATACTGCAAATATCGGGTATCAGCCGATATTCGCTGTATCAGAATTCCGATACCGAGTTCCGATATTTTTGTGATATCGGAATCAGAAGTTCATATAAGTTCCCAGGCGTGTGCGGTGCATATGGTTCCCAGGGTCTGGAGGAGAGGAGACTCTCCTTCAGGCCCTGTGATCCATATTCATGTAAAAAATAAAGAATACAAATAAAAAATATGGATATACTCACCCCTCCGACAGACCCTGGCCCTCAGGGGTGCAACCGGCAGCCTCCGTTTCTAAGAATGCAGTGAGTGTAGGACCTGCGATGATGTCGCGGTCTTGTGATTGGTCGCATGACCGCTCATGTGACTGCGACATCATCGAAGGTCCTTCACTCACTGCATTCTTAGGAATGGAGGCAGATGCTTGCACCGGTGAGAGCCAGGGTCCGTCGGAGGGGTGAGTATATTGATGTTTTTTATTTTTATTCTTTATTCTTTACATGAATATGGATCCCAGGGCCTGAAGGAGAGTTTCCTCTCCTTCAGACCCTGGGAACCATCCAGGATAGCTTCCGATATTTGTGTCCCATTGACTTGTATTGGTATCGGGTATCGGTATCGGCGATATCCGATATTTTTTGGATATCGGCTGATCCAATCCGATACCTATACTTTTGAATATTGGAAGGTATCGCTCAACACTAGTGTTAAACCATTGTTTTAGCAGCAATCTGGGACACAGATATGCTTCCAGATTTCTTCCCAGAGCTGTTCTCCTTCCAGTCAGCACTGTTACTATCCAATTCGACATTTTCACTGCCCCCCAGGCCTCCTTGTAGGGTTTGCATTAACAATGCTCCAATTTCCAATTGAATCCTATTATACTTAATACTCGAAATGAGCATCCAAGCATTAGGAATTGCTCTGTTCGAGTAACGAACCTCTGGGGATTTTAATTCTCGATTATCCCTACTCTGCAGTCTTATTCTCTTGCTCACATCATCGCTGTAAGCCCGGACTCGAGAGCAAGATTGCATAGGTTAATAGCGGTCATTTCTCAGGGGCTTAATGTCATCAACCGTGAGTAATGACCTTGACTAATCTCTGCAGTTTCGTTGTCTTGGTTATGGCTCACAGACAATGACATTATTGTCATGATCGCCAGTGATAAAATCGCTGGACGTCATGGACCTAGTTGATTGTCCTCAATGTTTCCCCCAAATTCACTTGAATTTGGTTCGGTTTCGGGATCAAGTTCTGGTATCATTCTGATACTCGAACCAAAGTTTTTTATAAAGTGCTGCTGAACCTGAAGGACCCAAACTTAAACGGGTCTGCTCATCCCTACAGGACGTCTTTGCTGTATTCAAATTAAACAGAAGAAATGGGGATATCTCACTTGAAAAGCAGAGCTTAAATAGATAAGTTCATATTATTTTTATTTATTTACTAGCTGAAGAGCCCGGCGTTGCCTGGGCATAGTAAATATCTGTGGTTAGTTATAGCGCCTCACTTCTCTTATTTTCCCATCACGCCTCTCATTTTCCCCCTCACATCTCTCATTTTCTCCCTTACACCTCTCATTTTCCTCCTCACTCCTCTTATTTTCCCCCTCACTCCTCTCATTCCCCCCTAACACTTGTAATTTTGACCTCACATCCATGTGTGTCATCTCCTCCTGTATATAGTATATACCTGTGTGTCACCTCCTCCTGTATATAGTATATACCTGTATGTTATCTCCTCCTGTATATAGTATATACCTGTGTGTCATCTCCCCTGTATATAGTATATACCAGTGTGTCATCTCCTCCTGTATATAGTATATACCTGTGTGTCATCTGCCCTGTATATAGTATATATGTGTGTCATCTCCTCCTGTATATAGTATATACCTGTATGTCATCTCCTCCTGTACATAGGTATATACCTGTGTGTCATCTCCCCTGTATATAGTATATATTTGTGTGTGTCATCTCCCCTGTATATAGTATGTACCTGTATGTCATCTCCTCATGTATATAGTATATACCTGTGTGTCATCTCCCCTGTATATAGTATATATGTGTGTCATCTCCTCCTGTATATAGTATATACATGTGTGTCATCTCCCCTGTATATAGTATATATGTGTGTGTCATCTCCCCTGTATATAGTATATACCTGTGTGTCATCTCCTCCTGTATATAGTATATATCTGTGTGTCATCGCCTCCTGTATATAGTATATACCTGTGTGTCATCTCTCCTGTATATAGTATATACCTGTGTGTCATCTCCTCCTGTATATAGTATATATCTGTATGTCATCTCCTCCTGTATTAGACCGCATTCACTCGGTATTTGGTCAGTATTTTTACCTCAGTATTTGTAAGCTAAATTGGCAGCCTGATAAATCCCCAGCCAACAGGAAGCCCTCCCCCCTGGCAGTGTATATTAGCTCACACATACACATAATAGACAGGACATGTGACTGACAGCTGCCGTATTTCCTATATGGTACATTTGTTGCTCTTGGAGTTTGTCTGCTTATTAATCAGATTTTTATTTTTGAAGGATAATACCAGACTTGTGTGTGTTTTAGGGCGAGTTTCATGTGTCAAGTTGTGTGTTTCGAGTTGCGTGTGGCGACAAGCATGTAGCGACTTTTGTGAGAGGAGTTTTGTGAGGCGACATGCGCGTAGCAACTTTTTGTGTGTCGAGTTGCATGTGACAGGTTAGTGTAGCAAGTGGTGGGCAGCAAGTTTTGCGCATGGCAAGTTTTGCACGTGGCGAGTTTTATGTGTGGTGCGTTTTGAGTATGTGCAAGTTTTGTGTGAGACAACTTTTGCATGTGTTGCAACTTTTGTGCATGTGGCAATTTTTCTGCGTTTACAAGTTTTGCGTGTGGCGAGTTTTCCATGAGGTGAGTTTTGCACATGTGGCGAGTTTTGCGTGAGCCTAGTTTTGCATGTGGCGAGTTTTGCGCGGCGACTTTTGTGTTTTGACTTTTATGTGGCGAGGTTGGTGTATGTGTGGTGAAATGTGTGCTGAGGGTGATATATATGTTCAAGCACATGGTATTGTGTTCATATCCCCGTGTGTGGTGAGTATCCCATGTCGGGGCCCCTCCTTAGCAACTGTATGGTATATACTCTTTTGCGCCATCTCTCTCACTCTTTAAGTCCCCCTTGTTCACATCTGGCAGCTGTCAATTTGCCTCCAACACTTTTCCTTTCACTTTTTCCCTATTATGTAGATAGGGGCAAAATTGTTTGGTGAATTGGAACGCACGGGGTTAAAATTTTGCCTCACAACATAGCCTATGATGCTTTCGGGGTCCAGACTTGTGACTGTGCAATATTTTGTGGCTGTAGCTGCGACGGTGCAGATGCCAATCCCGGACACACACACATACATACACAGACACATTCAGCTTTATATATTAGATGGCTCTGTTAGGCTATGAAATCACAATGAGTTTTTGGTGAGTTTTTGATGTGGCAGACTTTTTTGCACCAATTCTGCACCCAGTAAGTAAAATACAGTAGGTTACTTGAATTGTCCTAAGCAGGGTACACAGTTTAAAGCTGGACCCCTGCAACAATGCATATAGCTATCTCTTTTGAAAATGCATTTACACTATTAATCCTAAAATGTTGTTTGAATTTAAACAAATAAGTGTTGTGGAATAAGCCTGCTTTCTCAATGAATGCAGAGTATGCGATTTTATAAGCTCACAAAGCACAAGTGTCTTCTAATCTCAGATCCAGCGAGCAGTGTGTGGCTCAGTGTTAAACCTTGTTTGATAGCACGGAAAATACTTTCATTCCAGACAGATTTTGGTACATTGTCATATAAATCTCAAAGGATAATATGAAGGCAACTTTAAGCTTTTCAGTTGCTGAGGTCATTACAGATGTAGTGGCTATATACAATGTATTACTGAGTTTTTTTTCAGCTTATGGTTCTATTTATATATTTAACACTAGCTTGTGATAGATTTATCAAGCTACAAGAAGTCAATTAAATGTGTGGCTGCCTATATTTCAAGAGCATTAAAGCTAAACGTGTGTGTGTGTGTGTGTGTGTGTGTGTGTGTGTGTGTGTGTGTGTGTGTGTGTGTGTATGTATATATAATATATATATATATATATATATATATATATATATATATATATATATATATATATATATATATATATATACACACACAGTATATATATAGTTTTCTTTTACAAGAAAAATTAATAGTCATACAAGGTTTGGCAGAGAGGAGTTGCACACATGTATTAAAAGCAGTATGGGTTGTCTAAGGCTACTTTCACACTAGCGTTTTTCTGCGGACGTCTAAAACAGTCGTTTTGGCGAAAAAATGCATCCTGCAAAATCTCCCGCAGGATGCGTTTTTTCCCCATATACTTGTATTGGCGACGGATCGCGACGCATTGTCATGCGTTGTGTACGTCGTGCGACGGTTGCGTCGTAATTTGGCGACACGTTGTCTGGAAAAAACGTTGATTGTAACGTTTTTTGTCTGCTGCGGGAAAACATGTTGCGACGCATCCTGCGGCATACGTCGTCGGCTATAATGGAAGCCTATGGGCGCAGGATGCGTCGGGACACGTCGTATGACGGAATGCAGCGCTGCAATACATTTTTTTACACTGATCATGCTCAGAAGCAGGATTTTGTAGCCAATTCACCAGACAACCACAAATCTATATAAACCTGGCCTGGGCCTTCACCTCCACATTTGCCAGCAAGACTCCAGCCAGCAAGCATCCATCCAGCCAGCCAGCAAGCATCCATCCGGCAAGCATCCATCCGGCAAGCATCCATCCGGCAAGCATCCATCCGGAAAGCATCCATCCAGCATCCAGCTCAGAGCCCTGCTAGCCAGTGTGAGTATTGCCATTTTTGCGTGCATCTATGTGCATGTGTTTGTGTGCGTGTGCATTAGTGTGCGTGTGTTTGTGTCTGTATGACGTGCTGAATACAGCAAGAGCTAAACCTGAATACAGCCAGAGGCCTGCGATCGTCATGCAAAAGCCAGAGTCCAGATCCATCCTGAGGCCTGCCATCGTCCTGCACCTGCCATCGTCCTGCACCTGCCAGCGTCCAGAGGCCGGCTATAAAACCTATGCAGCCAGAGGCCTGACTGTGGTGCCCAAAGCCAGTGTCAAGCTACAGCCTGAGACCTGCCAGCATCCTGACAGTGGGACTCCTGCCATGTTTGCGTGTGTCTGTGGGTGCATGTCTTTGTGTGCGTGTGCATGTTTTGTGTGCATTTGTTTTGGTCCACCTGTGTGGTTTTGTCCATCTGTGTGTTTGCATAGCCTGTGTGCATCTGTGTGTGTTTGCGTACGGCTGTGGTTTTTGTTGTGTGTGTGCATTATGCTTGCGCCTATGTTGTGCATGCACCTGTGTGCTTTCGTGTGTGCCTGCTTCTGGGTAATTGCGGGTGCATGTGTCATTGCAACTGGTTGAGTGCATGTTCCTTTTTTTTAAAAGTGTGAAGTATTTACCCAGTAGTGTGGTCTGTGCAGCATGTGTTTTCAGTGTGAGCGTGTGTCTTGTGTGTGTGCTTGTTATTTTCCTGTCATTTTTTTTATTTTTTTGGTGTTTTACTGTTGAAACCATTTCCAGTTGATGTACTTTTATTTAAAATAAAGAGCATTTTAGCTCCTGTTGTGAAGGTAAAAAAAAAGGAAACTAAAAAAGAATTAATACATTTTTTTCTTAAAAATGTCCGTAGTATAATTTCACAAAGGTAAATTTCAAAGTGGTGTATGTAAAAATGGCTACACATGCAATACTGTGTTGGTTCAGGGTTTATTTTTTATGACAAAAGGTAATCTTAAATTTTTAAAATGGAAATTTAATCTTATTTTTAAAGGGATCTTTTCTAAATCACATATCTACATTTTGAACTGGTGTGTAGGTTTTTCAATTTTATAAGAGGTTTTTTTTTTGGGTGGTGGTAGGGTGAAATGGTTTTACAGCTTGCACATACTATTGCAGTAGGGAATCCAGCTCATACTGGTGTGTATTGGGTAAATTTTTTTGGGTGGTTTGCTCAGATAATTTCAGCAGGGTGGTTATTAAAATTACATTAGCGAGTTTGGGGGGTGGTTGTAATGATAAATGTTATACTTGCAGAGCTACGAGGAACCATAGCCGCCTTCTCAGACAGCCGCCTTCCCAGAGGGACCACAGCCGCCTTCCCAGAGGGACCACAGCTGCTTTGCTGATGTAAGTATTAATTTCACACAGACCCTACAGCTTCAATTTCAATGTGTACATTACATTACAAGGGTTTTTATACTTACAGAGCTATCAGGGACCACAGCCGCCTTCCCAGAGGGACTACAGCCGCCTTCCCAGAGGGACCACAGCCGCCTTCCCAGAGGGACCACAGCCACCTTCCCAGAGGGACCACAGCCGCCTTCCCAGCCGCCTTCCCAGAGGGACCACAGCCGCCAGTGTGGGGAAAAAATGTCTTCTTCTGATGAGAGCCCTTCTCCACAGTGACAGCGTGTTGCGGTAATTTTAAAGTTGTTGGTGCTATACTTAAAATGTTGGTTATTAACTATATGCATTACATGTTTTCACAGGAAGCTGAAGCTGGCGAGGGCCTCACAGAAGGAGACAAGATGGGTGGAGAAATGTCAGGAGCGGGCACACAGAGTGTAAGTTGTGCAGAAACAGATGCTTCACACATAACAGTGCACCCAACACATACAAAATACTTCATCATACATCACAGTACACATACAACATATGCCTACTTCAAAACTAATTTTTTTTTTTTTTTTTTTAGTCTGCTGCACCAGAAGTTCCTCCCAGCAGCAGGTCCCAGAGTCGGCGTCGTTATCGTCGCCGCGGTCAGCCAGCAGTGAGGTTTTTTTTTTGTTTATTTTTGGGGGAACTTGTTAATTTGTAGTTTAAGTGTACACATTTTTTTTATTATTATTTTTAATCTTTTCACAGGTTTAATATCAGGCTACCGAGTCAGATGAGGAACAGGGAACAGATGTGGACCCGGGAATAGATGTGGACCTTCTCATCGAGGAGGTCCGCAAGCGGGAGCCGCTGTGGAATATGGCTGACTGCAGGCATTCAGACAAGTACCTTACACGTCGGCTCTGGTTAGAAGTCTGTCATAATGTCATCAGCAACTGGGAGGACCTAAGTCCAAGGCAGCAGACTCTTGAACGTAAGTAGTCAAATTTCAGTAATTTCGGGAGCTGGTAGGAATGTGTTGTAATTATTCCTTTTTTTTTTTGCTTTACAGGTGAAAAGGTTAGCAATCGGTGGCGGTCACTCAGGGATCGCTTCAGGAGGGAGTTTAAGCAAGAGATGCAGGCCCCGAGTGGCTCAGCAGGAAGGAGAAGGATCCGTTATAAATATGGCCCAGCCCTGTCCTTCCTCAGGCAAACCATGCTGATTAGAACGTAAGTATTCAAAATCCGATTAAATAAATGTTTGCCTGTCTAACTTTTTTGGTTTCAGTCAGGTCGTTTTCCTCTCAAGATATTATTTTTTTTTTACTATTTCACAGCACCTTCTCTAGTCATCCGCCACCTGCATCGACCTTGGATCCCTCTGGAGCGATCTCTCAGGAGTCCGCCACCGAGGGCCACGTTGGTAGGCCCCACCCCTCTGACCCCTCGTCTGGCCCTTCAGGTACCTCTGCCCCATCCACCTCCACCGCCACCAGCAGTGGAGCAGCATCGCAGACTGCATTACTTGAAGCTGCTGGTCAAGACGTAGAGTTCCCTTTACCCCACCCCTCTGATCCTGCCACCTCTAGACCATTAGGTTCGTGGCGGCAGCGACAGAGGGGTCAGGAAAGGAGCTATGCTCCTGAGTTCTTACATCTGAATGCATCCTTCCAAAGCTCTTTCAAAATTTTGGGAGAGCAAGTGACTGCTGTTTTCAACATGGTGCAAGCACGCATCAGTGAAACCAGCATTGAAACCAGCAGTCGCTTGGATAGGCTGCATTCAGATGTAAGTCAATCTCCAGCAAACCTTTTTTTCCAATCCATGCTCAGGAGCATGGAAAAGCTATCTCTTGACCAGCAGATGCAGATAATGCACAACTGCCATGCTGCTCTACTGCGGGTCATGTCCCAAGGCCAAACTCCCACACCTCCCCACACAACCACTACAACTTTCCCAGCCCAGGCCCAATTCCCAGCCCAGTCACAATTCCCACCTCAGTCCCAATACCAACCCCAGTCCCAATACAACCCCTGTCCCAATACCAACCCCAGTCCCAATACCAACCCCAGTCCCAAAACCAAACACAGTCCCAATTCCCATCCTGGCCACAAATCACAATGTCTTCCCCAATGTTTTCCTCATCAAGCTTTCCTTCCACGTTTTCTATTCCACCTACCCCTGCAACACCCTCCCCTGCTCAGCCTCCTGCTTTTTCACCCCATCCCATTACACCCCAACACAGTAGGCTTTCCCCACCTATCAACGTGGTCCAACCTTGTAGCCCCTCCCATAGTATCTCCACCCCACACTTTGCCGACCTGTGATTTCTCTTTTGTTAGTAATAAAAAATTGTTTGTATTCTGTAATTGTTTGCAAAAAAATTTGATGGAAAAAGGTAACATTAAGTGTTATGAAAAAAAAAGTGATGTTATCTTGTTAAAAAATGTAGAACAAAAAAAAAAGGGATGTTATCTTAAACAATGTAGAACCAGAAAAAAAAAGGGTTTTACAAAAAGTGTTATTAAAAAAAATGTTATTTTTTGAGAAATAAAATTTGCAAAAATTGAAAATAAAATTAATTTTGGTTCAAAATCAATTTTTGGTTTCAGTGCAATCATTTAGGAAAATATGCTGGTATGGTCACAAATAAAAGGTAAAAAAAGTACACAACACGTTTTAAGGTATAAAATATTTAGTTTATTACCAAGAATACCACAGTTTTGGAAAATAATTAATTAAACTTGGTGTCAACAAAACCACTTGGTACAGAAACAGAAATCAAAGAGACAAGAAAGAAAGATCTCACACTATGTTATCTTGCCAGCTGCCTACAGATGATACAAAATACTCAGCAAAGTGGTCCCTCATTCTGGTAACAGAACCTGTGGAGCGAACAGAGCTGCTGTGGTAATCCCACAACGTGGTTTCAGAGTCCTCATCATCGATGGAAACAGGCTCCTTTGAAAGGACATAGTTGTGAAGGACCACACAGGCCTTCACTATCTCATCCACTGTTTGGGTGTGCATTATTGCAGTAAGCAGAACTCGCCACTTTGCGGTTAATATTCCGAAAGCACACTCCACTACTCTTCTTGCTCTTGTCATACGATAGTTGAATACTCTTTTTGTTGTGGACAAGTCTCTGCTTCCATATGGTTTGAGTAGGTGTAGCGATAACTGGAAAGCCTCATCACCCACACATAAATATGGCATAGCTGGTCCCGTTGTTCCCGGTAGTGGCCTGGCTGGTGGAAACTCGTACGTATCTCCATACAAACAAAGTCCCATCGGAGACGTTTTGAACACTTGGGAGTCATTTGACCGGCCATAGGCTCCAATGTCCACAGCCAGGAATTTGCAGTTGGCATCTGCAATGGCCATGAGCACGATAGAAAAGTACTTCTTATAGTTGTAGTACTCTGATCTGGAGCCAGCTGGTTTTGCTATTCTGATGTGTTTCCCATCTACAGCCCCCACACAATTTGGGAAATGGCAAAGTTTCTCAAAAAGTTCTGCACTCTGCAGCCAGATGTCCTTTGTTGGTGGCGGAATATACTCCTGGTGCAAGTTGTCCTAGATAGCCAAACAGGTCTCTTTCACAATTTCGGAAATGGTAGATATTCCAAGCCGGAACTGGAAATGTAGTGACGTCAGGGATTCTCCAGTAGCCAGGAATCTGTGAATAACATAAAAATTTTTGTAAAAATCTGAAAGACCAACATAACATTTGTAAGCAATTTACACAATTATCAATTTTTTGGGGGGGTTTCCTAAATGGCACAAAATAATTTTTTGCTCTATTGTTATGCACATTACAGCCAGCATTTTCACATCTGTGCATTACTATTGTGGAGCAGGTGTAAAACACTGGAAAGGCCACAAACAATAAAATAAATAACATGCTGCAGTATTTGCTGAAGCATGTTCACTGCTGATGTTTTTTTTTGTTATGTAGGTAAAAACATGTGTACATGACATTACATCTGAGCAATGATATAAAACAAAACAAAAAATAAATAATAAAAAAAAAAAAATTACCGCAGTGTCACCATCAGCCGCTCCGCCGGTGCGATGGAAGACCTCATGTGTGTATCCTGCCTTCGGATTACATCCCCAACTTTTTCCAGCAACAAATCGAAATGCTCCTGCCTCATCCGGACATAATTAAAAAATTTGCCAGGGCTCTGACACAGCTCCATGTACAGAGTAGAGTAGACGCCCCGGGTCATCTGCAGTGCATTAATGGGATGAATCCATAGACGTCGCTGCAGAAGCATCCTCCATCTTGCCGCTTTCTCCTTCTCCTGAACAATAATATCCAGGCGATTTGTCTCAAAAATAACATCTGTTACCACACTCGCAATCCTCCCAAGTACTCCTTCCATCTCTGCCACTTTCTCTAAACCCTTTCAAAGATGGGATGTAAAAACAGTCAGTATATAGTTTTCCCTATTTTACAGTAGCCAATCACATTTGGGAGACTCCCACAGGGAAAACGGATCCGTAGTAAAAACGGATGAAACGGATGGTAAAAATGGATGCAATGGATGCAGTTTTTCGACGGAAACGTCAGGCGGATTTCCGACGGATCCGTTGCATCCGTTTTTCACTTTTTGTGACGCATCCGTCACTACGTTGCGACGACGCACTGTGACGGCAGCAAGACGACGCTAGTGTGAAAGTAGCCTAAGTTATTTTTTGGTTGCGAAAAGGTAGGTAATCAGTTACAGGGGTAATATAAAAGTTAGGTAGGCAGATTACATGTACATATTTAATGATATAATTAAGTAAAATGGGTTGAGAGGAGTATGGAATGATTTTACATGTCTACTGAAGATGTTCTCTAATTATGTTTTTTAATGAATTTTTATTCTATTAGAATTCTCAACATGTTCTTTATGGGGACAGAAACAAAATATTACTATTGGCACAGTAATATTGTTGTTTTTAAACTTGTTGGAGAGTGCAAGTTTCTTTCGTTTTCAGTTTGGATGTTGTGTTGATGTGCCACCACAGAGTATTGCTACCAGCAGAAAGTAGTAAAGGATTAACTCTCATCTAAATAGGTTTTCAGTTTGAGAATAGCACACTAAGTGACAAAGAATCTGTAGAGGAAATTTGAAACAGATTTACTTGGATTTACTTGGAGGCAGGTAAGCATAGTAGCTTCAGCCTAACACTGAGTTCACAAGCTTCAAACATCGTACATGTATTGCACGCTTCATGAAACGTTGTGTTGAGCAGGCTCAGGAGACACGAACCATTCCTGACAGATGATGTCTATAATGTTTAGAGATCATCTGCCTTTAACAGTCACAGGGGAAGCTGAGAAGTATGGTTAATCTGTTAAATGCCATGGTCAATCTCTGACAGCAGCATTTACAATGTGTGGCACCAAGGCGTACCTTTCTTAGCACCCATTCTGAAGGAATGGAAGATAGATTGCATTCTTGAGCAAAGGTGAGGTCCCCCGAATCCTCACCGCAGGTGTGTTTCCCTCATCATTGGTCAGTGTCTCTGCCCTCCTGCTCAATCTATGGAAGTGCATGTCTGCACAGGGATCACCCACACCCAGGATCTGTCTGCAAGTCGGAAGCTAACTCAAGCCCATACCGCAGTTTGGATGATTTGTTCACATGGGTGAATATACTTCAGAGTTATTTTTATTAATTGCATATACATACTGTATGAAATATTTTTGATGAATTATGAAGAAAAACTACTTGCTGTGCTTTTGTCTGTTTTGTATGGACTATAGACTGTTGGTGGAAGCAACTGCTATGCAGCTGTTATAGATGTGGGACTTTTGTATTAAATAAGCCACTTTTCCCATTTTTTTGAATAAAAAAAACACACATATTTGATGCATTCATAAAAGTCCGGTCAAAATTTAAAACCCGATTCTAAAGAGCAAAAATATCAAAATTGTGTTTTTTTGGCTGCTGCAACTCCACAAAACTATCCAATCAGAAGCAATCAAAATGTAGAAACTACCCCAAAATAGTATCAATAAAAATGTCAGATCACTGTGCAGAAGACAAGCCCTCACATACTCCACTGATCTAAAAATAAAAAAAAAGTTACAAGTCTTGGAAAATGGCGGCACATGCAATTTTTTTTACTAACTTCTTAAGTTATTTTTACATCACTTAAATAAAAAAAGTTTTGTATCACTGTAATTGTGTTCACCTCAGGAATCATGCTTCTTGCTTGTATTATTCGATGAATAATGAATACCATAAAAACAGAACCCAATAAACAATGTCAGAACTGCGATTCATTTTTTTTTCGTTGCATTGCACAGTAAAATGTATGGATTTGGTCAAAAGTACAATGTTTCCTGCAAACCTGCAAAAAAAGCTCTATGTCAGCTGAAAAATAAAACAATTATGGCTCTTGGAAGAAGGCAAGAGAAAAAAAAATGAAAATGCAAAAATGAAGAATCGCCTTGTCCTTTAGCAGGTTAAGGGTAAGTTCACACAGGACTTTTTTGCTGCATTTTTTTTATGCTAATTTAGGTGCTTTTTTTGGTGCGTATTTGGTGCGTTTTTTGGGTAAGTTAACACAGGACTTTTTTGCTGCGTATTTTTGCTGCGTTTTTTATGCCAATTTTCAGCTGCTTATAGATGCGTTTTTTGTGCGGTTTTGGTGCGGTTTTTTGTCTATTTGTGCATGATAATAAAGTTGAGTGACCCCAGTGGAGCTTAGCATCGCCTTCATCCCAGCGGGGGAACAATTTACGGCGAATTACATGCCATGCATCAGCCTTTTTTTGACGATCACTGTAGTTTGGGCAAGCTACATCCCAAATTACAGGCATTGCTTCCACCTTGGAAAAATAAATGAAAAAGTAATTACCAAATGCAAGATGAAATAAAGCCAACATTCATGACAAGGAAGATGCAAACATACACATGCAGAACACATGAACATGTACATAACAACACATGAGCATCGCAAAGTGTACCATTGCAAACAATCGGATAGATATATCACAAATTAAAAAAAATATTACCTCCATGATTAGTTGGGAAACATTAATGCTCATCCTCCTATACCAAGACATGGCTAACACCTCACTACCAGAAACTCCCTCACAATAGATCACAATCAGGACACCTCACAATGGCTCTTCACACCTCACTACCAGGAACTCCCTCACAATAGATCACAATCAGGATGGCTCACAATGGCTCTTCACACCTCACTAACCACACCCCTAAGCTCTTGGCTGTGAGATCACTTCTTGCTGGCCATGATTTTTCTGCACAAAAAATGCAGCAAATAATGCTACATGTGTTTTTGCAGCGTTTATTCCATCACCCATTCAAGTCAATGGGTGAAAAAATGCTGCAAAAACGCAGCAAAAACGCTGAAAGAAGTGACATGCCCTATGTCCAAAAAACGCAGCAAAGCAGAAAATACTGATCAAACAAAAACCCAATGTGTGTGCATGAGATTTCTGAAATCTCATAGGCTTTGCTGGTACTGTAAGGGTATGTGTCCACGTTCAGGATTGCATCAGGATTTGGTCAGGATTTTCCATCAGTATTTGTAAGCCAAAACCAGGAGTGGAACAATTAGAGGAAAAGTATAATAGAAACACGTCACCACTTCTGTATTTATCACCCACTCCTGGTTTTGGCTTACAAATACTGATGGAAAATCCTGACCAAATCCTGATGCAATCCTGAACGTGGACACATACCCTAAAAAGCAGCTGAAAATTAGCATAAAAAAACGCAGCAAAAATACGCAGCAAAAAAGTCCTGTGTGAACGTACCATAATTGTTACACAGACATATATAGGCATTCATCAGAGTTGACATATGGAGGTTGGCACTTATACAATAATGAAACAGTTTATTAGTTACTGTATGCTGTTACACTACTAGAAGACACAGAGCCTGGCAGCTGCAGAGTTAGGCCGGGGTCACACTTGCGAGTGTGATACGAGAAACTCGCACGAGTCTCTCCCATCAATACCTGGATTTGCAGCCGGCACTCAGGATCAGTGTGTGCAGCTGCATGTATTTCTATGCAGCCGCACGATCCTGTCCAAGTGCCGGTCAGAACATTGTATAAACAATAAGATTAAGTTCCCACAAGAGTTTGATTAATTTTGATTAGTCTTTTACTTTCAGCAGTTTAAACTGAATTGTGATGCATGTTTGAAATTTGCAACAGGTCATTTTCTCTTGTGAGTATGGTGAGTTTTATGTGGAGATTATCCCCATAGAATTGAACTTAATGAAGAAAATCCAGAGGTAAAAAAACCCATAAGCACTTTTTGTGCATTTCCACAGTGCAAAGGCAGTAATAATGTATGTAATCTGCAAATCACTGTATCCAGGGATGACACAAGGGACAGGCAGGGTAGACACCTGTCTAGGAGGCAACCTCTTGCCTACCCAATGGTAGTGCACTTTGGAAAAGATTACTGAATGCCTCCAGGAGCCCGGCACCATCTGCTGGCAGCAGGCTTTCAGCACACTGATGGCCGGGGTGCAAGCACAGAGGTGAGCAGTGTCAGTCACTGACACCTCTCATCACTATCTGCCTATGCCCTGACCATCACCCACTCCCTGCACTCAGTTGTATTCACATCAGTAATGCAAATACAATTGATGTGCTGCAGCCAGTACAGGAGCAAAGTAGCTGAATTCAGTCCTCTGCTCTGCCGGGATCTCCTGCAAGATGCAGGCCACTTCCAGCCTGAACCTTGTTGGAGAAGGCGCATGCAGCAGATGTCAGATGGTGTGATGCAGTGACATCATCACGCTATGAAGTGCCTACTGCTGCACAGAGGGGACTGTGGATAGGGAGACTGGATTGGGTAAATATTAGTTTTTTTTCAATTTTTATATTATTTGTACTGGCTGTGCCATGAAGAGCATAAGATGAGGGGTTATATGGGGAGGTATCAGATGAGGAGCTTTATCAGGGGCCATAAAATAAGCAGGGGGGCATGAGATGAAGAGCTTTGAAGGGGGGGCATGGGATGAGGGACTATGCAGGGGGCATGATATGCTAGGCTTTGCAGGAGGGCATGAGATGAGGGGCTGTGCAGGGGGGTCATGAGATGAGGAGCTGTGCAAGAGGAGCCATAAGATGATTTGAGCAGGGAGCCCATGAGATGACATTCTGTAAGGGGGACAGCAAATGGGGGCTGTGCAGCGGGCAGCAAGATATATGAGAGGCTGCATTGACCATACTATGTATGGTGCTGTGGAAGACATTATATTGGGGGGCTATGATGACCATACTAGATAGGGGATTGTGGTGTATATCATACTGTGTAGGGTGCTGCTTGGGCTATAATACCTTATAGGGTGCTGTGGAAAACATCATACCATACATAGGGGGCTGTTTTTGACATCATACTATTATTATAGTAATTAATTATTATTATTATTATTTATTTATGGGGGCTGCAATGGACATCATACTATATGTGAGGGCTAAACACAACAGTAACACCCTACGGAAAAATATTTAAAATAGAGAAATCTACCGTATATAAAATATTATATAATATGTAATAGAGGTGCTCTGTAGAGAAAGTAGAAACCACTCAAGAGAAAAAAAAAATGAAGACCCAAAGCATGGACAGCCGAGAATTATCAAGACAAGAATTGTATGATAAAATTATACTTTTTATTTTGATAATAGAATAAAAAATATGACAGAAAGTGGCACTATAAGATTGTGCGCGTATCAAGATGCATGAAAATACAAAGAAAAAATGGATACCATAGAAATTATACATATAAATAATTCATATATATATATATATATATATATATATATATATACCGTATTTTACGCTTTGTAAGATGCACTTTATTTCCCCCAAATTTGGGGGGGGGGAAATGTGGGTGCGTCTAACAAAGCGGATATACCGCTTACCATTACAGGCTGGGATGAGGGGGTGTCCGCCGCCGCTACCGCCCGCCGCTGCTGTCGTCCGCCGCCGCTGCCGGGGTTGTCTGCTGCTGCCACGGGTGATGCTGGAGGCTCCGGTGCTGCGGGGGGCTCTGGCGACATTTTGTGAAAGACCAGAGCCCCCCGGCAGTTTGTCCATGCGTTCCAGTATGACTAATTCCGGGAAAATGGCCGCCGGAATCTCGGGAGATGAGATTTCAGCGCTGAGATCTCATCTCTCGAGATTCCGGCGGCCATTTTCCCGGAGTTAGTTCCAGTATGACTGACTCCGGGAAAATGGCCGCCAGAATCTCGGGAGATGAGATTTCAGCGCTGAGATCTCATCTCTCGAGATTCCGGCGGCCATTTTCCCGGAGTCAGTCATACAGGAACGCATGGACGAACTGCCGGGGTCTCTGGCCTTTCACAAAATGTCGCCAGAGCCCCCCGCAGCACCGGAGACAGCCCTGCAGCATCGGAGACAGCCCTGCAGCACAGGAGCCCCCTGCAGACCCCTCATCTCAGCTTGCAGCACAGGAGCCCCCCTGCAGACCCCTCATCAAAGCCTGCAGCACAGGAGCCCCCTCAGACCCCCTCATCCCAGCCTGCAGCAATACTCCACTCCTGCCTCCAGCAACGACCCTGGGACCCTGATCCACCACAGCCACAACCCCTGGTAAGTAATAAGACGCATGGATTATAAGACGCCCCACCAATTTATTAAAAAAAGTTTTTTCCTATTTTTCTCCTCAAAATTTGGGGTGCGTCTTATAATCCGGAGCGTCTTACAAAGCAAAAAATACGGTATATAAAAAAAAACAAATATTACAATTGGCGGATAAAAGGTATAGCAGCCCCAAAAATATTATACAACAATTATGTCAAACCCGAGAGAGAGGAAGACACCAAAAAAAGGGAGAAGGGAATATATTTATCCTTGTAAGTGTGTTAAAGGGGGAGCCTCAAGAGAGGCAACCTAAAGTGCACAAGGTGTAATAATAAAAGTGGCATAAAAGATATAATAAATAATCCCCAAAAAGTGATAATTATTCCATAAGTGTAAACACACAAAAAACACAATTGAAAAAGTTGGTCAAATATCATTTAGTAAATGCCTCAATAAAAGTGCATGGTGCTCAGGTGATATAAAAATATACAAAAAATAAAGTGTGGGGATGTACCTTTAAGTGCCGCCCGATCTTGATACCGAGCACCCCGACGCGCGTTTCGGAATCAAGATCCTTCCTTGATGAAAGAACTTAGATTTGACATTGAAAATAAAAGACACCATGAATAAATATTGCTATTTTTCCCCTTTATTATGTAAAAGGTCCCCCGAAAAAAAGATAGATTTTATATCTAACTTTGAAATTGCACTCCCTGTTAATGAAAAAAAAGCAAGTAACTTAAACCTACCACATCAAAAACTCACCAAATAATCATCTTGGGAATAGAGTTTAATTAAGCCAGAACTAGAAATGGAACAGGCAAAGACAAAAAATAAAATGAAAACAATTTAATCCACTTCTACTTCTGGTTTTGACTTATAAATACTGCTATAGTCATTTCCCAGTCATTATCTCTGTTCAGATTTCTGCTTACCTCTTTGTGATATTAGACATTAGACTGAAGTTCTGATATTGAAACAAAGATGATCTTAATATATTTGAATAATTTCTTACCAGACTATTGCTAATACCAGTTTGATCAATAGGGTGCTGGGCAAAAATAAAACGATTTTTGATAAATAATTCTACATAGCATTACAGAGTTTCTTTGCTGCCATTCTCTGTAGCTTAATTATTGCAGTTACTTCACTTGATATATCTACGCGTACCTGCCTTTGATCCAAATTTGGTTACTGCAATGTAGTTGTTATTTTCTCCTCACTGTAATTTTAGTATTTTCCTCTCCCGGAAATCTGCTGTGTGTCAAACGTAAAATTCGTCTCTAAAGTCACACCAGTGCAGCAGACACCTGCTGGATGAGTGAAGTCATTCGCTCAAACAATCCAGCAAGCAGAGAGGATTACAGTAGCTCACAACTGCTGCCACTATCAGTGAAACAGCAAGTAGCAGACAGTTAATTTTACAAAAACTTAATGGAGCGCACGACTCTAGCTGTTTAATACAAGCACTGTCAAGGCATGTAAGCAAAAAGTCTCAGCTGTCACCAATGACAAGCTGAGCAGAATTATTTGTCATGCTAGAACAGATAAGACATTGGTAATATAATGCATTATCCTGCTTCCATAAGGCTGGATGATGTTGCCTTGGGTGCAGAACCATGCATAGTATATGGTCCTGAGGCTATGATTTAAAAGTATAGCCATATCAACATAATGGATGTGATTTTCCCCTTTGCACAGCACTTGGACATCTGTGCTACGTTCCCTATTGTAATTTGAAGCTTGTTAATAGTCCTTTTTGTGAATACAGATGGAAGACATAGGATTGATTGCCCTCTAGTGTTTATTTCCTATTGGTCTTTTAGGGATACTAATCTATCTTTTAATGTGCTGGTCATCACAAAAAATATAAATAGAAATAAGAAGAACTGCCTGTTATCTGAAGTACGCAAAGGCCAGAAAGTAGTGGATTTAAACAATACTGTAATTTTGACTGATTGTAAAAAACAAAACAAAGAAAAAGCTAGTATTTTCACAAGCGTTCTTCTTAGTTAATTTTGCTAAAGATGTATATATACAGCTCTGGTAAAACATTGCAAAATGTTGTTTGTCTGATTTTTCTCTTTAGAGGTATATTTTTAAGTAAAATGTAAATTTATTCTATAAACTTCTGACTACATGTCTCCGAATTTCCAAGCAATCAATTTTGTAATTTTTTTCTGACAAAGAAAATGGTCAAAATTGAAAAAAAAACCCAGTGCTTTCAGACCTCAAATAATGCAAAGAAAACAAGTTCATAATCATTTAGAAACAACAATACTAATGTTTTAACTCAGGAAGAGTTCAGAAATCAATATTTTGTGGAATAACCATGATTTTTAATCACAGCTTTCATGCGTCTTGGCATTATTTCCACTAGTCTTTCACACTGCTTCTGGCACAAAAATGTAAGCAGTTCTTCTTTGTTTGATGGCTTGTGACTATCCATCATCCTCTTGACTATATTCCAAAGGTTTTCAATGAGGTTCAGGTCTGGAAATTGGGTTGCCCATGATAGGGTTTTGATGTGGTGGTCTCTTAATTTTTGCTAGAGCTGTATATACAGTACACTTAACTGTGAGAAATAGAATATACAATTTAAAACCAGGAAAACAAACTGTATAATTTTTAAATAAGTAGATTGCATTTTATTGCATGACATAAGTATTTTATCACCTACTAACCAGCAAGAATCTCATAAACCTGACACTCATAGACCTGTTATTCTTTAAGAAGCCCTCCTACTCTGCACTCATTACCTGTATTAATTGCACCTATTTGAACTTGTTATCTGTATAAAAGATACCTGTCTGCACACTAAATTAATCACACTCCAACTTCTCCACCATGACCAACATCAAAGAGCTCTCTAATGACACCAGGGACAAAATTGTAGACTTGCACAAAGCTGGGATGAGCTACAGGAAAAAATGGTAAGCAGCTTGATTAGAAGGCAACAACTGTATGCACAATTATTAAAAAATGAAAGAAACACAAAAAGAATGTTAATCTACCTCAGTCTGGGGTCTCGCATCACAGGGTAAGGATAACTCTGAGAAAACTCAGAGATCAGCTTAGAACTATACAAGAGGACCTGAAGAAAACTGGGACCACAATCTCAAACATTACCGTTAGTAACACACTACGCTGCCATGGATTAAAATCTTGCAGGGCACGCAAGGTCCTCCTGATCACTCCAGGCCCTTTTCAAATTTGTCAATGACCATCTGGATGATCCAGAGGAGGCATGGGAGAAGGTCATGCGGTCAGGTGAGACAAAAATAGAACTTTTTGCCATCAACTCCACATACCGTGTTTGGGGGAAGAAAAGGATAAGAACAACCCCAAGAACACAGCTATAACCTAAAGCACGGTTTAGGAAATATTATACTTTTGGGGTTGTTTTTCTGCAAAGGGCACAGGACAACCACACCACATTTAAGGGAGCATGAACGTGGTGATGTATCGCGAGATTTTTGCCAACAACCTCCTTCCCACAGTAAAAGCATTGAAGATGGCTCATGTCTGAGTGTTCCAGCATGACAATGACATGAAACACACAGCCAGGGAAACTAAGGAGTGGCTCCACAAGAAGCATTTCAAGGTCCTCGAGTGGCCTAGACAGTCTCCAGACCTGAAAAAAATAAAACATTTTTAGTAGGAACTAAAACTCAAAGTTGCCCAGCGATATGCACCAAAACTTGAAAGATCTGCACAAGATCTTTATGGAGCAGTGGGTCAAAATCTTTTCTGCAGTGTGTGCAAACTTGGTCAAGAATAGAGATGAGCAAACCATTCAAGGTTCAGTTCGATACTCCAAACAATTAGACATTCGTTGAACAAGCACTTAAATGAACGTACCCAAACCCCATTAGATTCAATGATAAACCAAACCATACGTATGAACAACACCTTAAAGGATTGCAAACAGCTTCAAAAAAGCAGTGTAAGCCTTCTTGGCTGGGAGCCCAGATACCTCATGCAACACCTCCAATATTTTTTTACTTTCCCAGCCACACTCAGGTGGCACAAATAACAGATAAAAGACTACTGATCAATGACCCACAGAAGAACCTTTTAAAATGGCACAGTAGCATTCAGCCATGGCCCATACATAAGGTATCAGGGTCTTGCCCAGAGTTTACAGTTTGCAATTGAATTTTTAATGATGACCTGGTGGTTAAAGGAGCAGTGTAAGACTTCTTAGCTGGGAGACCTTATACTTCATGCAACACCTCCAATTTTTTTCTTATTATTCCAGCCGCAATCAGATGGCACACACATCAGTTTCATACAGTACTATTGGTAGAAAAATGTAAGAAAAGTAACACAGGTTGTTGACTGATCAATTCACCCACAGTAGAACCTTTTTATAATGGCACAGAAGCAGTCAGCCATGAGCCATGCATGAGGTATCAAGGTCTGGCCCAGCATTCACAGCTTGGAATTGAAGTATTAAAGAGGATCTAGTGGTTAAGGGAGAGATGTAAGCCTTTTTGCTGGGAGACCTGATACCTCATGCAACAGTTCAATTTTTTTTAGTTTCTCTGCCATACTCACTTGACATTAACATCAGTTACATAACCTACTATTTATAGAAAAGTGTAAGAAGTTGACTGATCAATTGACCCAATGTAGAACCTTTTATTATGGCACAGATGTAGTCAGCCATGGCCCATGCATGAGGTATCAGGGTCTGCTAAGCATTTACAGTTTTTAGCAGTGTAAACCTTCTTTACTGGGAGCCCATATACCTCATATAACAGCTCAATTTATTTTTAGTCCACACTCAGATGGAACAAACATCAGTTACATAGTCAACTATTGGTAGAAAAATGTATGGAAAGTAACACAGGTAGGTGACTGATCAATTGACCCACAGTAGAACATTTTATAGTGGCACAGCAGCAGTCAGCAATAGGCCATGCATGTGGCTGGGCCAGCATTTGGAGCTTTGAATTTAAGTTTAAGGTAAGATCAGGTGAGTGAGGTACCAGTGTATGCTGGTTGTACTGGGAGCCCTGATACCTCATGTAATAGCTCAATATTTTAACCAAGCCAGATGCAGGTGGCACTAATATCAGCTCGGTAGAGCACAAGTGTTAGAAAAATATAAAGAAAGAAACACATGTAGTTGACTGAAAGAGAGTGCAGGTCTGCCTTTCTGGGAGTCCTCCTTACACAGGTATCCCAACAGATGGAGACCCAACTTGGAGTCTCCACATTTAAAAAAATAACTGTCACACAGCAAAAAATGTGGCATCAATTTCCACAGAGAAGAAACAGTATATTAGGCCTCTGACACACCTTCTATGGGCAACCCACCAGATGGAGACCCAACTTGGAGTCTCCACATTTCAAAAAATTGTTTGTAGCATAAGCAGCAGTAGCAAAAGCAGGCACAGAAGACACCACAAAGATGGCACAAAACTGCAATAACGCAAGATTAATACATGACATTGAAAACAACACCATTGCCCAGTCTGCACAATCTTTGACTGTGGTGCACAAGACATTGGAGATCCATGACTTTTTCATATTGATGAAAGTTAGGTGGTCTATTCTTTCAGGGGACTGCCGGATGTGCTTATACATCAGAACACCAAGTGACTAAATTTGAGATATTGTTATCCCTTTCGCATCATCCACTGCTTGCACCTCTTCCTCAGGTACCATTACCTCCTCATGCATACTATTGAAAGTGTGCTCCAAAATGTAGATGACTTGAAGAGTGATGATGATGATGGCATTGCCATGCCTAACCATCTTATTAGCCATTTCAAAACTGAGCAGAAGGGCGCAGAGGTCCTTCAACTGTGCCCACTCTGCAAGTGTGATTTGCACTGCGTTGGCCCAAGCTATGCAAAAGAACATACTGCACCATGGATTGTCACTGTTGCCACAGCCGCTGCAGCATGTGCAGAGTGGAATTCCAAATTGTCGGGGCATCTCTAATCAAACAGTTAACTGGTAAGCCTCTGTAGCGATTCAAGTCTATGACCTGCAGGGTGTGATCATCAGAAGTGAGCACACAGTGACCATGTTTTCTGCAGCAGTACATTCAGGTCAGGATAGTGGCAGAAAAATTGCTGTACCACCAGGTTGAGGACATGAGTCATGCAAAGCATATGTGTGAGATTGCCACAGTGTAGGGCTGCCACCAGGTTTTCACCGTTATTGCACACCTTGGGGATTCAAACACTTGTGTAGCAGCCCCTTGACTGCCTGCCCACACAGCCACCAGTCACATAGTGCCCAGTCAGGGAGATGTAATGCACATGCCCATGTTTTCTCATCCAGGTGTCAGTGTTAAAATGCACCCTGGCAGACATAGAATTTTTCAGGGAATGGATGATGCTCTTGGCGACAAGCTGGATGAGAGCAGGCAAAGCTTTATTAGAGAAGAAATGGCAACTGGTACTGAGGGACTGCGTCGACCATCAACTTTCTGAAACCGTCTGTATCCATCAGGCGGAAATACATCATTTCCATAATCAATAGATTGGAGATGGTGAAGTTCATGCTCTTAGCTTTGCCATGTGTAGGAGGAAACTTTTTTTATGTGATCACTACTGCGGGACCGAGGGCAGGCTGCTATGCTGAGAAAGTGCGAAGTCCGGAGAACAGGACAAACTGCTGGACTGTGAGTGAGGTGCAGGCAGAGGTAATATGGTAGATTGAGAAAGATGTGTTGTGCTAGGTGACACAAAAGCAGCAGTCATGTCTACTTCCATAACACCTGAAAGGCTCCCAGTCACCCAGACAGTGGTTGGTAAACAATTGTAGTTTCTGTGACTAAAGACCTGTGAGAGAAGATGGTGATGGAGGAAGAAGACACAGCAGAAGGGGTTGAGATGGCAGGTGGTAAGCGAGGCTCGCTAGTCTGCATTTTAGTGCAGTGCTATTGCCACACTAAGCCATGTTGGAAGCACATTTGATGGTTTATGCATGTATTTGTCAAATTATTGCAATTTTTGCCTCTATGGCAAAAGATGGAAGGTGGTTAGCGAGGCTCGCTAGTCTGCATTTTAGTGCAGTGATATTACATAGTTACATAGTTATTAAGGTTGAAGGAAGACTTTAAGTCCATCTAGTTCAACCCATAGCCTAACCTAACATGCCCTAACATGTTGATCCAGAGGAAGGCAAAAAAAAACCATGTGGCAAAGAGTAAGCTCTACCTTGGGGAAAAAAATTCCTTCCCGACTCCACATACGGCAATCAGACTAGTTCCCTGGATCAACTCCCTATCAAGGAATCTAGTGTGTATACCCTGTAACATTATACTTTTCCAGAAAGGTATCCAGTCTCCTCTTTAATTTAAGTAATGAATCACTCATTACAACATCATACGGCAGAGAGTTCCATAGTCTCATTGCTCTTACAGTAAAGAATCCGTGTCTGTTATTATGCTTAAACCTTCTTTCCTCCAGATGTAGAGGATGCCCCCTTGTCCCAGTCACCGGTCTATGATTAAAAAGATCATCAGAAAGGTCTTTGTACTGTCCCCTCATATATTTATACATTAACATAAGATCACCCCTTAGCCTTCGTTTTTCCAAACTAAATAGCCCCAAGTGTAATAACCTATCTTGGTATTGCAGACCCCCCAGTCCTTTAATAACCTTGGTCGTTCTTCTCTGCACCCGTTCCAGTTCAGCTATGTCTTTCTTATACACCAGAGACCAGAACTGTGCACAGTATTCTAAGTATTCTAAGTGTGGTCGAACATGTGACTTGTATAGTGGTAAAATTATGTTCTCCTCATGAGCATCTATGCCTCTTTTAATGCATCCCATTATTTTACTTGCCTTTGTAGCAGCTGCCTGACACTGGCCACTGAATATGAGTTTGTCATCCACCCATACACCCAGGTCTTTTTCATTGACGGTTTTGCCCAGAGTTTTAGAATTAAGCACATAGTTATACATCTTATTACTTCTACCCAAGTGCATGACCTTACATTTATCCCCATTAAAGCTCATTTGCCATTTATCAGCCCAAGCTTCTAGTTTACATAAATCATCCTGTAATATAAAATTGTCCTCCCCTGTATTGATTACCCTGCAGAGTTTAGTGTCATCTGCAAATATTGAAATTCTACTCTGAATGCCCCCTACAAGGTCATTAATAAATATGTTAAAAAGAAGAGGGCCCAATACTGACCCCTGTGGTACCCCACTGCTAACCGCGACCCAGTCCAAGTGTGCTCCATTAATAACCACCCTTTGTTTCCTATTCCTCAGCCAGCTCTCAATCCACTTACACATATTTTCCCCTATCCCCATTATTCTCATTTTATTTAAGAACCTTTTGTGTGGCACCGTATCAAAAGCTTTTGAAAAGTCCATATACACTACATCCACTGGGCTCCCTTGGTCCAGTCCGGAACTTACCTCTTTCCCACACTAAGGCATGTTGCAAGTGCATTTGCCGGTTTATGCATGTAGTTGTCAAATTATTGCAATTTTTGCCTCTATTGAGTTATTTTTTGCAAATGTGACAGATGTGTGTTTGGTCATCCTTTGCGGTTTCAAAAAAATGCAGAGGCTAGGCAACCTTTGCTGCCCCTGTGAACTGCACTCTTGTGACCAGTGCTGGCCACAGACAGAGTTGGGTATGAGGATGCAGTGCTTGTCGTTGTTGCATCACTTTGTGTCTGTGTGGGAAGCTGCAACATAACCTAATCTTCCTCCTCCACCTCCTCTGCTCAGCTACTCAGCTGCATACCTCTGGGTTCTCACCAAGTGGGATCTACAACTTCATAGTCATCCTCTTTGCTCTCACACTTCTCACCCTGAGAGTCACCCTCCTCTTCTAACTGCGCTGACACCATAGTATGGTCTGACTGCACCTCTAGTATCTGAGTCTTATCAGGATCACCTCCACTCTTGGTGGCTAATGTCTGGTGATGAGGGTCTGGATTCTCCTCGGACCCTACTTCATCCGGCCCTGGACTTAACATGAAAATATTCTGAGCCTCATCTATAAGACATACTGCTATGCGACTGCCAAAGAAAGAAAGTTGAGTAGCCTGGCCAGTATCAGATGTTGTCAGTGGTCTTTGGGTAGGACAAGATGATGTTTTCATAGCTCAGCTTTCATTCACATTAACACCTAACCCATATACACGTCAAGCACCAAGCCTATTCCCCCTTTCACCACAACTTCACTTTCACTCAATCATGTTGTAAGTAGCCTTCCACTCTTATAACTTGCTGTTTTGCAATCATAGGTCCACAGCTGTCAGTTCCCTATCAATAAATGAACAATAACTATTTATATTTATTTTCTTAGATAGTGTGCATGAACAACCCTGTTATACCTAAAGAATTTTAAGTTGAAATCTGGTGTTCTGATTTGTCACTAAAAACACAGTTGTATCACAAATGATTTGGAGTAGCTAATTGGGCCTCAAAGCTGCACCGCAATATTAGACCTAATGATTCTCATGTAGAAATCTGGAGACTGCAACACAGTTTTTGAACAATCTACTTTGATTCTGGAAGATCGATTTCACACAGGACAGGATCCTATCTATTTAAGTGACAAGTTCACTTTCAGCACCAGCAGTAGTGCAGGAGCAACCTCTCTGCACTGTGACTCTGAGACAATGGAGCCAGCAAAAAAAATTGTCCTCTTTTTATATGGCCAGGGAAATGTGACTTCGGCAGTCAATCGCAGAAGACCTTGAGTCATGACGTTGTGGATGGTTTATGCACCCTGATTGGCTGCCGAAATCAACACACATAAGGTTAAGGGGGAAAAAAGAGTGCACCACTCCTGTAACCTCTCCTCATGCTCTTGTAACTTCTCCACAACCCCTCCCCTCAACAAACACTTCCCACTGCTCATCATACAGCACTACTATCCTAGCCAAAGTAATAACAAAAGCATTAGTGGAAACACGAAGATTTACCAAACTGTGACCAAATTTTCCCAAATTGGAGTAAAAATGGTTGTGAAAACGAACACGAATGAAAAAGGGGCTACATTCATGCCGAGTTTGAAATTGGTGAACATTTTCTGAACACGTTCACTCATATCTAGTCAAGAACTTCAGGAAACATCTGATCTCTGTAACGGCAAAGTTTCTGTACCAAATATTGCTTTCTGTTTTTCTATAGTATCAAATATTTCATGCAATAAAATGCAAATTAATTATGTAAAAATCATACAATATGATTTTCTGGATCTTTTGGTAAGATTCTGTCTCTCACAATTGTAGTGTACCTATGACAAAAATTGTATACTTCTCCATTCTTTGTAGGTGGGAACACTTGCAAAATTGGCACTGTATCAGATACTCAGAGTATTTTCTTCACTGTATTGCAGCGCCCCGGAGTCCTGTTCGTTGCAGTAATGTCATTTTTCCACCAGGGGGAGTGATGTTACATCTGAAGGCAATAAAGGAGATCACTTTGCCAGGTATCACAAACCATACACCACACTTCACACTCCAGTCCACCAGGGGGAGCTACGCTCCTATATATTAGGGCACTCCTCACAATTAGGTAAAACTGGTGGTCTGGATAGGAAGTTAGGCAGAAGCTGACTGGGCTTCACCCAGGCAGCACCCTGTCAGGCAGCCAGAGGGGAAGGAGGAACATGAAAGCGCTGCAGACAGAGGGGTCCCTGACAGGGGTGGGATCCTGTCAGAGGCCTAGACAAAAGGCCATGGAGCTGCGCCTGCCCCACGTGCGGCAGCATCCTAAGGAAGGACATGAAAGAGAATTGTATTGTAGCGGGTGAGAAACGAAGTCATAGCACAAGGAGAGAAATCCAGAAGGAGTTCTGCCCTGAAAAAGGCTGCCTCCTTTCTGAGGCGCAGAATCCGGTAGCCGGAACACCGAGGGAGTTAACATCTCCAAGCCTTGCTCCAGAGACCGGCAGGACAGTTAATTCCACGTTAGCTGCCTGACCCATACCCAGGAGGCACGGTGGCAACTTGTGGGGGCTGGGGCGTGCTAGAGTCCCTGTAAAAAGCCTCAGGCTACCAGTCATATGGGTTTGTCATATCCATTCCATCAGTGGGACAGAGAGAAAGAGAAATAACATCTAGAACACCAACATTAGTTGTGAGGACCTTACCGAGAAGCTCAGCAGGGAGGTACTACAAGATCCAGGCGCTAGAGGAAGGCTACTGATTTCCACCTGGATAAGTGAACTCTGGATTTACCTCCAGACTGGCCAGACTCTGCCTTCCCTGTGGTCTGTACCCTGGACTGTGGATGCAGAAGCCTTTCAGTAAAGGTAAAGAGACTGCAACCTTGTGTCCTCGTTATTCACCGCGCCTTACATCATCCACCATCCACGATCTACACTCTGGGAAGCCCTGAGGATATAATTCACCTGTGGGAAGGTATACCATCTAGCTGCCATCACATCACCCCAGCGGACCCCTAAACAGCGTCGGTCACCCTGACCGAATAGCACAGGTGGATTCACGAACATTATCCCTTTAAAGACCTTTCCCCCCATTTACAACGGACATCCCTAGGACCACGGACTGGGTCAGCCACCGTGACATCCCCACTGAGAACCGAAGGACCCGATACCGAGTACCCCATAGCCCTACTGGGGGCGCCCCAGTATATATGAACAACACATTGCCTATATTCTTAGCAAATATATTTCTAAGGGTAAGTTCACAATTGGCACTTTTTCTGTGTGTTTTTTTTGGCAGCAAAATCTGCTCTCTTGGCAGACAAACATCAGCAGAAAAAAGCATGTTTTACTTGTTTTTTCTTGCATTTTTTGCTGTGATTTTGGCATGCTAGATTCATCTCTTGAGCATGCTGATAAAGTTTAGTGTTGGAAAAAAGTCCTATTCTATAGAATCAGGTTTTGACACAAAAAACACAGCAAAACCTGATGACTGCGTTTTTTCACCACCCATTCATTTCAATGGGTGAAAAACACTGAACATATACTGAAAGAATTGCAAAATGTCTTCTTGCATTTTTCTAATTTTCTTTATTTTCTACTTACAGATTTTCTATTTTCACACGACAACACATTTTTCCCTTAAATGTGAGTCAAGTTTCCATTCTGACTAATATTGTGATCGCTCTTTGTCTTCAGCATCCGATACGGACGAGGGCACACTTTTACAATGGTGTACCACCGATGCATTCCATGTCTGCGTTCCATAACTGCGCTCCACTGTTTTCTCCAGCAGGCACTTTTGGTTTCCTGACGCTTACCACTGACGCAACTTTCAGTGCGTTCCGCCATGCGTTCCACGGCTCTGACATGTTCACTTCCGGTCATGGACAAGCGCATGCTGGATGTTTGTACTACACAGGTGTTTGTTATCATCTCACTATGTACATATTTTTAAGCCACATGGGTTCATATTGCACTAGCATTTTCCATAGGGAGGACTCCCACTTCTCACACAGTGCTGCCCTACATTGTAGATGATTAACCTGTAGCAGTCCTGTAAAATTAATATAGCCCTGTTTCTAACCTCTCAGTACACATAAACAAAATGCTTGCATATTCACATGATTTTTACTTTATGTTTTTTCTTCTTTTCTCCCTTTTTCTTAATATTTTGATAATTTTATACTTATGTCTATGCCATCTTTGCTTTACAGCTACCTGTTTCAATTTTTTCCTGTTTTGAAATAATTTTTGGACCGAAAAAAAAATATTTTTCTCTTTTTATAAAATGTTTTGCTGGATTTTTATCCTTTTTTTCATTTGTTTGCCATTTTTTACCTTTACCTCCGTACCACCCTTGCTTTAAGTGACCTGTTCAAAGTCGTATTGCCAGATTTTGTTTATATTTATTTACCAGTAATGTCCCTAAGTCTGCTGTTGCTGTGTATAATAAAGGCAACATAAAAAAATAATTTTCTATTGGTTAAATAAATAGAGTATGCTTATCTAGCAGCTGTGCAGCTTGCGCAAAGCCTGCAGAGATATGCAAGCATCATTATTTAACCGTGCCTATATATTGCCTTACTCTGTTGTTGGCATGTGTCATAAAGATGGTATATATAAAAATAATTCTGTTGGTTAAATAAATAGTGCATATTTATCTAGCAGTTGTGCGATTGGAGCAAAGCCTGCAGAGATATGCAAACATGAATATTTACCAGTAACTTCCCATAGACTGCTGCTGCCATGAATCATAAAGGCGATATAAAAAAAATTTCTATTGGTTAAATAAATAGCGTATATTTATCTAGCAGTTGTGTGACTTGTGCAAACCCTGCAGATATACGCAAACATCACTATTTACCAGTGTCAATAATTTTCCTTACTCTGCTCTTGGCATGTGTCATAAAGGCGATATAACAAATTATATTAATTAAATAACAAGTGTACAATTATCTAGCAGATGTGCAACTGGCGCAAAGCCTGCAAAGATAAGCAAACGTCACTTTTTACCAATAATTTTACTGAGTCTTCTGTAACCATGTGTAATACAGCTGATAGCTAAAAAAAAGTTACCCACGTCTTGCTAGATACAGGGAATTTTGTACATAACACCTATGTGAGGGTACTTGTGAAAAATAAAGCCAGGAATTTTTTTTCATAACACAGTCAATATAAGAAAGAGTGATGTTAAGGAATGGGAAGTGGATATGGTGGTGCCCGCCAAGGCCATGTGACAGATCAGAAGGTGACTTTATCTTGTTCCAAGTTCCTGGTAAAATTCGGTCTGCGCGCTACACCACTGTCGAACTCAGAAAAGTGTAACAATGTTGTAGGTTGGACAGCAGACAATGGCTCCAGTTTGTGGACAAGCAGCACAACCAAGTCTTCCACATGTTCCAGTCTCAATAGATATGAGGCTGGGTCTCACAATCCTCAACCTGGTCCTCTTTCTTCCCCTCATCAAAAGTCCCAGGAGACATATAACCCCAATGCTGACCACTACAAGGAACTGTTTATGTTCCCTTGTAATTATTCTGGACTCTCACAGTGCACCATTACAGAGGGTCAAGAAGAGGTGGAGTGCAGTGATGCACAAACATTTGAGCACCCACAGCTAGAAAAAAGCCATGTTTGGAAAGGTCAATTCATGTCTAAATAGGTGGAGGATAATCATGATCCACCTAAAATGACAACTCAGAAGGAGGATCAGATTGAAGGATTGGAAGACGACGTTGTCGATGATGAGACCACTAATCCAACCTGGCACTGTGGCAAGCATAGCGAGGATACAGCAGTGCAGTAAGGGATGGATCCATAGCACGAAAACAGGCAAGAAGAGGTAGTTTGACCAGAGGGAGATCTTGAACAACTGTTTCACAGATCCCCCCACTCTGCTAGATAGGCCAAGGGTGCATAGCTACCCTGTATGGCAGTTTTTTCTGAAAGTCCGTCAGACAAAAAACCCTGTAATTTGCAGCATCTGTCATACCAAGCTAAGGAAAGGCAAGAACACTGTCATCCTGAGCACCACCAGCATGCAGAAGCACATGGCAGCAAAGAACCCCAGTAGGTGGGTGGAACTCCTGGGTACAAAATCTGTACAAAATCTTGGCCTTCCCAAACTGCTGTCCATGAAGCAGGTGCTGATATCTCCTGCCACAACATGCAGTTGCACACACACAACCCTGCCAAAGACATTTCACAGGAAGTAGAACTATCCACCCACCCGCAGGCCCAAACACTAAGCACCCACATTGCAAGATTGCTAGCCCTGGAAATGTTGCCATTTTGGCTTGTGAGAACTTGGTCTTTCCGTGACCTCTTGGCAGTAGCAGCCCCACGGTACTCGATTCCTTGCCGCCACTATTTTTACCAGTGTGCCATCCCCGCATTAAGTAAGCACGTGTTACAGAATACCAGCTGTGCTCTGGCCAACGCAGTTGACAAGTTCTTGTGGACAGGGATGATAAATTTCACTGACAGCACACTGGGTTAATCTGGTGGAGTCTGGGATGGAGTAAAAGGCTGTGACACCATATATCTTATCCACTCCAAGAATAGTGGACCCAACTTCCATCAGGGTTTCAGTCTCATCATCCAGTTCCTGTCTCTTCTCCCCTAAATCCTCAGGTGAAGTTGCTCCCCATCACTCGCCAACCAGGAGCTCTGCAGAACTGCCTTGGTGAAGCAGCAGCATGCTCTGCTGAAGCTCATATTTTTAGATGACAAATCTCACAATGCAGTAGAGCTGTTGAAAGGGATAAAAGACCAGACCATTCAGTGGCTCTACCTGCTGAACCTCCAACCAGGTCTAGTTGTGTGCAATAATGGGCGTAACTTGGTGGCAGCTTTAAATCTTGTCAAACTGGCACACATTCCATGCATGGCCCACATGCTGAACTAGGCTGTATAGCGTTTTTAAAAAATATACTCTGACTTGCCTAACCTACTTACCAAGGTATGCCATGTCACTGCACATTTCCAAAAGTCATCTCAGACTTTTGCTAGTCTAGTTTCACTGCAGCAGTACTGTAGTTTGCCTTGTAACCAATTTATTTGTGACCTGCCCACATGTGGAATTTGACCTTTCATATGTTGGCAAGGCTTAATGAGCAGCAGACGGCTGTCTCAATTCCAGCTTCTCAATGCCCATCAGAGTAACACTCAGCTCCTACACATAGCAACTGCTGGGTGTGTGCGGATCACTGATATATGTGAGGTTGTTCAAAACTTTGAGCACTATACCAAGATGGTGAGTGCTGATGACGCACTCTTATCAGCGTAACTATTCCACTGCTCTATTAAAATGATTTGCTGCAGAATCTCAAAGAGGAAGCTTTGAATGCCTAGCACGTGGCTATGGAGCAATATTTTACAGTGGCTGATAACACACAGCCCAGCCTCACACATTATTCTCAGTCCTCATTGAGTGATGACGGGTGTTGTGAATTCTGCTCTTGGGCTCCCTCCGGTGGTTGTTAGTGGTAGTGCAGTGGTCTCTGGATTATAGGCCAGGGCAGGTGTTTCTGCTTATTGCAGCTCTATTAGGTATTTAGGTTTGTAGGATCCATCAATCCCTGCCAGTTGTCCATTGTATCTTGGAGGGATTGCATCTCTGTCTGGCTCCACTGCCCTGCTGTCATTTCAGCTAAGATAAGTGCCTTGTTTTGGTTCTCTGTATCACGCATGCAGTGTGCTTTTATGTGCAGTGCAATCTATTGTGTTTTTGTCCAGCTTGACTTGTTTGGATTTTTCTGTCATGCTGGTTTCTCTGGAGATGCATATATACATCCTATGTCTTTAGTTAGATGTAGTATATAGTATTTTCTGCTGTGGAATTTTCTAGTGTTTTAATACTGACCGCTTAGAACTCTGTCCTATCCTTTCTATCTAGCTAGAAGGGCCTCTTTTGCTAAACTCTGTTTTTTCTGACTGTGTACGTATTTCCTCTTAAACTCACAGTCAATATTTGTGGGGGGCTGCCTATCCTTTGGGGCTCTGCTCTGAGGCAAGATAGGATTTCCCATTTCCATCTTTAGGGGTATTTAGTCCTCCGGCTGTGTCGAGGTGGCTAGGCCTGGTTAGGTACATCCCACGGCTACTTCTAGTTGTGGTGTCAGTATTAGGATTGCGGTCAGTACAGGTACCACCTACTCCAGAGATAGTCTCATGCGGCTCCAGGGTCACCGGATCATAACAGACGGGGATCAGGAGGAGGAGGAAGAGGAGCAGAAGTTTTCGGTCTGCGCTACAGAGAAGACTCTCAATCCCAGCTTCATGCCTGTCCAGCATGGATGGCCTGAAGAGGAGATGGAGGAGGAAATGCATCATGAGGAGGAGAAGATAGTTAGTGTTTGTCGTGGAGGGGACACCAAACGTTTAACTCTTTGTAGTCTACCACACATGGCACAGTTCATGTCCAGATGCCTTTACCAAGACCATCACGTGAAAGACATTTATCCACCATAAAATACTGACTGTGCTCCTTTCTTGACTCAAAGTGCAAGGAGAATTTTTTTTCTATCATGTCGGGGGCAGACGTGCCATTTTCAGTGCATGCTTGCCAGAGGGCCATTGTTGAAGACTTGCTGAAAAGTTTACCCTCAGACAACGTTGCTGGCAGAGGTACCTGCTCTTTTCTCCCACACGGATTACAGGGAAGGGACATGCTCAGCAGGTGCAACTCAGGGGGAATGTCCACCAACTAGGCCATTTTCATGAAACCAGCACATCAGCAAGGGCTAGCTGTGGGTTTAACTAAGACAAGGAGGAAGAAGTTGACCAAGATGGTGAAGAACAACTTAAGTGACCATACCAGCATCCTTCCTGATTCTTCAGTACCCTTTACTTATTGGTTGTCCAAGCTCCACATTTGTCCCGACCTTTCTTCGCATGCCTCGCAGGTGTTACCATGACATGCCGCAAGTGTGCAATTTTTTTATATGATTATATTTATATCGCGTTGAACGTATATCTATTCCTAGCTATTGTGGATGCCGTACATGCCTCTTGCTAATGGTTATTAATCATAATATATTTGCGTCCTTCCTTGTTGAGGGTAACCATTTGATTTCTTAAGTGTGTATTTAGTTCAGAATGGATAGGCACACATGCCTGTAAAAAGAAAATGCAGACAGGCTGACTCTTCTAAAATTGAACATGTGATGGATTTCCCCGCACATTGTAAGCCCTACAGAAGACAGCAACTCAACGAAAATGCATCCCAAATGTTATTTTTTGAAAGTTGTCTTAACGTTCATCCCCTACCATCCAATCCAATTTTGTTCTGAAAATCATGTCCTACTCCTCCTGCCTCTGCAACTAGTACATAGTCATATACAGCTCTGGCAAAAATTAAGAAACCACTGCAAAATTTTTAGTTTGTCTGATTTTCTTCTTTATAGGTATATTTTTGAGTAAAATGTTAATTGCTCTTTTATTCTATAAACTTCTGACAACATATCTCTGAATTTCCAAGCAATAAGTTTTGTATTTTTTTTTCTGTAATCGAGAAATGGTCAAAATTAAAAAAAGAACCAGTGCTTTCAGACCTCAAATAATGCAAAGAAAACAAGTTCATGATCATTTAGAAACAACAATACTAATGTTTTAACTCAGGAAGAGATCAGAAATCAATATTTTGTGGCATAACCATGATTTTTAATCACAGCTTTCATGCATCTTGGCATGCTTTCCACCAGTCTTTCAGGGTATGTGCACACATAGAATGGACCTCTGCGGATTTTTCCGCAGTGGATTTTAGAAATCCGCAGTTAAAAGGCACTGCATTTTACCAGCGCATTTACCGTGGTTTTTATGCGGATTTTGTGCGGATTCCACTGCGGTTTTACACCTGCTTATTCCTATTGTGGAGCAGGTGTAAACCGCTGCGGAATCTGCAAAAAGAAATGACATGCTGCGTAATGTAACCCGCAGCGTTTCCGCGCATTTTTTTCCGCAGCATGGGCACTGTGGATTGCATTTTCCATAGGTTTACATTGTACTGTAAACGCATGGAAAGCTGCTGCGGACCCGCAGCAAAATCCGCAACGTGTGCACATAGCCTCACATTGCTTCTAGTGCAAAAATTTAAGCAGTTCTTTGTTTGATGGCTTGTGACTATACATCATCCTCTTGATTATATTCCACAAGTTATCATTGGGGTTCAGGTCTGGAGATTGGGCTAACCCTGACAGGGCTTTGATGTGGTGGTCTCTTAATTTTTGACATAGCTGTATGTACACTGCCATTCAAAAGTTTTGGATCACTTAGAAATGTCAACTCATGCAGAGGATTGGTGAACCAGTGTGCGATACATCTTGAGCTTCTGGCTGCACGTTTCCCCTCAGAGCGGGCTAAAGTGGGATTTATAATATCTCTCTTGTCGGACAAGTCATTGGAGTGGGCTACACCGCTGTGGGAGCATGATGATCATGTGGTGCAGAGTGCTCTGCGGTTCCTGAGCACTCTGAAACAGGTCTTTTTGGGACAAGTCAACCATGATAGAGCGCTCCAACTGCTGGCTCTGACACAGGGCTCATCCTTGGTCAGCCATTTTTCTGTCCACTTCTGGACTTTAACATCTGAGCTGGAGTGGCCGGATAAAGCCCTCATCCTTGTATTTTGGAGGGGGCTGGCTGACCAAGTGAAGGATGCTTTGGCCACAACTCGCATCGACCTTCGTTTTAATGAGCGAAGTTTGGAGCGAGCCCAGTGTAGGCAGAGGTTTCTCCTGGCTCCCACCTTCGCCATACCTCTGGAATCTCTGGTCCAGGTGTACAAGCCACATGAGGCCATGGAGGTGTCACGAGTGGGATTTAAGTCTCTAATCGCTCGTGCACTCAAGGTCTGTCATGTCTGCCGGCGGTCAGGACATCTTGCCTCCCGATGTTCCCAGTGGTCGGGAAAACATCAGTGTCTAGTGGATGTAGGAGGAGGTACTCTAGACACGGCGACATTTTGCTCCAAACTGTCCTTTAAGGGGACAATCACCTTAGGCCCTTCCACTCTTACAGTCGAGCTTTGTGTGGATTCTGGGGCGGAGGGGAATTTTATGTCCTCAGCCTTCGCCCAATGCCACGCAATAACTCTGGTGATGCTCGCCAAGCTGGTGATTGTACAAGTGGTGAATGGGGTGACACTACCCTCACAAATAACACACAAGACCATCCCATATACATTGGCTATGTCTCCATCTCATCAGGGGATTATTTCCCTCCTTGTCATCCCCGAGGTAATAGACGAGATCCTGCCAGGGATACCCTGGTTACGTTATCACTCTCCTCATATAGAGTCGTCCTCAGGGAAAATTTTGGCATGGAGTGAATCTTGTGAGGGCAGATGTCTGAGTGAGCACGTTCAGGTTGCTACCACTGAAGTACCCGCAGATCTTTCCTCTCTCCCCAAGCACTACTGGTCCTATGCAGACGTATTATTCAAGAGGGCTGCGGAGACCCTTCTGCCCCACCGCCCCTATGATTGTCCTATTGACCTCTTGCCTGGTGCAGAACCTCTCTGGGGTCGAGTCTATCCCCTGTCTCTCCTGGAGACAGAGGCAATGTCCCAAAACATCCAGGAGAATCTGGAAAGAGGATTCATTAGGAAGTCAGTGTCACCTGCAGGGGCAGGGTTCTTCTGCGTGCAGAAGAAGAATGGAAAACTACATCCATGCATTGATTACAGGTGTCTTAACGCCATCACCGTTAAGAATAAATACCCTCTGCCTCTGATATCAGAGCTATTCAACAGGTTACGGGGAGTGAGGGTATTTACTAAACTAGATCTGCGGGGTGCTTACAACCTGATTCGTATCCGTGAGGGGGACAAATGGAAGATGGCATTTAGCACCAGGGATGGGCACTATGAATACCTGGTGATGTCCTTCGGGCTCTGTAATGCTCCTGCCGTTTTCCGAGACTTTGTGAATGATGTCTTCCAGGATATGCTGTCCACCTCGGTCGTAGTCTATCTGGATGATATTCTCATCTACTCTCCAGATATAGACTCCCACCGGAGAGATGTTTGCAAAGTCTTCGACCTCCTATGGGCAAACTCCCTCTATGCCAAGTTGGAGATGTGTGTGTTTGAGCAGGAGTCCTTGCCTTTCCTTGGCTATATCATCTCCGCCCAGGGATTGGCTATGGATCCTGCCAAGCTTCAGGCTGTGATGGACCGGCAGGAACCCTATTCTCTCAAAGCAGTGCAGCGCTTTGTGGGGTTCATTAATTACTATCGCCAGTTCATTCCCCACTAGTGTTGAGCATTCCGTTACCGCAAGTATCGGGTATCGGCCGATATTTGCGGTATCGGAATTCCGGTACCGAGTTCCGATATTTTTGTGATATCGGAAATCGGAATCGGAAGTTCCCAGTTTATGATTCCCAGGGTCTGGAGGAGAGGAATCTCTCCTTCAGGCCCTGGGATCCATATTCATGTGTAAAATAAAGAATAAAAATAAAAAATAGGGATATACTCACCCTCTGACGCGCCCTGGTTGTAACCGCTGCAACCGGCAGCCTCCGTTCCTAAGAATGAGCGAGTGAAGGACCTGCGATGACGTTGCGGCTTGTGATTGGTCGCGTGAGCGGTCACATGAGCGGTCACGCGACCAATCACAAGCCGCGACGTCATCGAAGGTCCTTAACTCGGCATTCTTAGGAACGGAGGCACCGCTAAGAGCAGGGGCCGCCGGAGGGGTGAGTATATCAATATTTTTTATTTTTATTCTTTATTTTATACATGAATATGGATCCTGTTGTGAATTCCGCTCTTGGGCTCGCTCCGGTGGTTGTAAGTGGCATTTTTGCGAGTTCTGCTCTTGGGCTCCCTCCGGTGGTTTTAAGTGGTACTGCTGCTCCTTGGATTTAGTAGTCAGCAGCTGCTTCCACTGATTGTCTTTCTGGCTCGACTATTTAGCCTGGTTCTATCCTTCAGCCTGTGCCAGTTGTCAATGGTTCCTGGTTGGATTCACATCTCTGCTTGGATTTCCCTGATATTCTGACCAGTTCAGCATAGATAAGTCCTTGCTTTGTTCTTTTGCAGTCCACTTGTTGTGGACTTAATCTTTCTGCACTTTCTATGTTTTTTCTAGTCCAGCTTGTCAGTATGGATTTATTCAGTTAAGCTGGAAGCTCTGGGAAGCAGATTTACCCTCCACACCTTTAGTCAGGTGTGGAGATTTTTGTAAACTCTGTGGTGGATTTTTCTAGTTTTTAATACTGACCGCACAGTATTCTTTCATGTTCTATTTATCTAGTTAGACTGGCCTCCTTTGCTACATCCTGGTTTCATTCTGCATATGTCATTTCCCTCTCCACTCACAGTCAATATTTGTGGGGGGCTGTCCTATCCTTTGGGGATTTTCTCTGAGGCAAGATAGCTTTCCTGTTTCTATCTTTAGGGGTAGTTAGTCCTCCGGCTGTGACGAGGTGTATAGGGAGTGACAGGAACATCCCACGGCTACTTCTAGTGTTGTGTTAAGCTCAGGAACTGCGGTCAGTTCAGGTACAACCTCCTCCAGAGCACGTCCCATGTTGCTCCTAAACCACCAGATCATAACAGTACAACTGGCCAAAAATGAATTAAATGCATCTCAAAAGAAGGAAAAGGAAGTTCTGAGCCATTTTTTTTTCTGCAGTCTGTTTTGTCTTTTTTTTCCTCTTAATCTCTGGGTGGGTCAGGATTTTGGCGCTGGCATGGATGTTAAGGGTTTGTTTTCTCCTGTGGATCAACTTGCTGCATGAGTACAGAGTATCCAAGATTATGTTGTCCAGACTCCGGCTTTAGAGCCTAGAATTCCAACCCCTGATTTGTTTTTTGGGGACAGATCCAAGTTTTTGAACTTTAAAAATAACTGCAAATTGTTTTTTGCCTTGAAACCCCGTTCCTCTAGTGATTCAATTCAGCAGGTTAAAATTGTCATCTCTCTGCTGCGTGGTGACCCTCAGGACTGGGCATTCTCCCTTGAATCAGGGGATCCGGCATTGCTTAATGTAGACGCATTTTTTTCAAGCGCTCGGATTATTGTATGACGAACCTAATTCTGTGGATCAATCAGAAAAGACCTTGTTGGCCCTGTGTCAGGGTCAGGAAGCGGCAGAAGTATACTGCCAGAAATTTAGAAAATGGTCTGTGCTCACTAAATGGAATGAGGAGGCTCTGGCAGCAATTTTCAGAAAGGGTCTTTCTGAAGCCCTTAAAGATGTTATGGTGGGGTTCCCCACGCCTGCTGGTTTGAGCGAATCTATGTCTCTAGCCATTCAGATTGATTGGCGCCTGCGCGAGCGCAAAGTTGTGCACCATATGGCAGTGTCCTCTGAGCAAAGTCCTGAGCCTATGCAATGTGATAGGATTTTGACTAGAGCAGAACTGCAGGGATTCAGACGCCAGAATAGGCTGTGTTTTTACTGTGGTGATTCTGCTCATGTTATTTCTGATTGCCCTAAGCGTACTGAGAGGGTCGCTAGGTCTGTTACCATCAGTACTGTACAGCCTAAATTTCTCTTATCTGTGACCTTGATTTGCTCATTATCGTCCTTTTCTGTCATGGCATTTGTGGATTCAGGCGCTGCCCTGAACTTGATGGACTTGGAATTCGCCAGGTGCTGTGGTTTTTCCTTGCAGCCTTTGCAGAGCCCTATTCCTTTGAGGGGCATTGATGCTACGCCGTTGGCCAAGGATAAACCTCAGTATTGGACTCAGCTGACCATGTGAATGGCTCCAGCACATCAGGAAGATTGCCGTTTTCTGGTGTTGCATAATTTGCATGATGTTGTTGTACTGGGTTTTCCATGGCTACAGGGACATAATCCTGTGCTGGATTGGAAATCTATGTCTGTGACTAGTTGGGGTTGTCAAGGGGTACATAGTGACGTTCCTTTGATGTTAATTTCCTCTTCCCCCTCTTCTGAAGTTCCTGAGTTTTTGTCGGATTTCCAGGATGTATTTGATGAGCCCAAGTCCAGTTCCCTTCCTCCACATGGGGACTGTGATTGTGCTATTAACTTGATTCCTGGCTGTAAGTTCCCTAAGGGCCGACTTTTCAATCTGTCTGTGCCAGAGCATGCCGCTATGCGGAGTTATGTTAAGGAGTCTTTAGAGAAGGGGCATATTCGGCCGTCTTCGTCACCATTGGGAGCAGGATTCTTTTTTGTTGCCAAGAAGAATGGCTCCTTGAGACCCTGCATTGATTATTGCCTTCTTAATAAGATCACGGTCAAATTCCAATACCCTTTACCTTGGCTTTCTGATCTGTTTGCTAGGATTAAGGGGGCTAGTTGGTTTACTAAGATTGACCTTCGAGGGGCATATAATCTTGTTCGTATTAAACAGGGTGACGAATGGAAAACTGCCTTTAATATGCCCGAAGGCCATTTTGAATACCTTGTGATGCCTTTCGGGCTCTCTAATGCTCCTTCTGTATTTCAGTCCTTCATGCATGATATTTTCCGCAATTATCTTGATAAATTCATGATTGTGTATTTGGATGATATTTTGATTTTTTCCGATGATTGGGAGTCTCATGTAAAGCAGGTCAGGATGGTATTCCAGATCCTTCGTGATAATGCTTTATTTGTGAAGGGGTCTAAGTGCCTATTTGGAGTTCAGAAGGTCTCTTTTTTGGGTTTTATTTTTTCTCCCTCGTCAATAGAAATGGATCCTGTTAAGGTCCAAGCCATTCATGACTGGATTCAACCCACATCTGTGAAGAGTCTTCAGAAATTTTTGGGCTTTGCTAATTTTTATCGCTGTTTCATTGCCAACTTTTCCAGTGTGGTTAAGCCCCTGACCGATTTGACGAAGAAAGGCGCTGATGTGACGAATTGGTCCTCTGCGGCTGTTGAGGCCTTTCAGGAGCTTAAACGCCGATTTACTTCTGCTCCTGTGTTGCGTCAGCCGGATGTTTCTCTTCCTTTTCAGGTTGAGGTTGATGCTTCTGAGATTGTGGCAGGAGCTGTTTTGTTTCAGAGGAGTTCTGATGGTTCTTTGATGAAACCGTGTGCCTTTTTTTCCAGAAAGTTTTCGCCTGCGGAGCGCAATTATGATGTCGGCAATCGGGAGTTGTTAGCCATGAAGTGGGCATTTGAGGAGTGGCAACATTGGCTTGAGGGAGCCAAGCACCGCGTTGCGGTCTTGACCGATCATAAAAATCTGATTTACCTCGAGTCGGCCAAGCGGCTGAACCCTAGACAGGCTCGATGGTCCCTGTTTTTCTCCCGTTTTGATTTTGTGGTCTCGTATCTTCCGGGATCTAAGAATGTTAAGGCTGATGCCCTCTCTAGGAGTTTTTTGCCTGATTCTCCTGGAGTCCTTGAGCCGGTTGGCATTCTTAAGGAAGGGGTGATTCTTTCTGCCATCTCCCCTGATTTACGGCGGGTGCTTCAGGAATTTCAGGCTGATAAACCTGACCGCTGTCCTGTGGGGAAGCTGTTTGTTCCTGATAGATGGACAAGTAAGGTAATTTCTGAGGTTCATTGTTCGGTGTTGGCTGGTCATCCTGGGATTTTTGGTACCAGAGATTTGGTTGCTAGGTCCTTTTGGTGGCCTTCCTTGTCGCGGGATGTGAGTTCTTTTGTGCAGTCCTGTGGGACTTGTGCCTGGGCCAAGCCTTGCTGTTCCCGCGCTAGTGGGTTGCTTTTGCCTTTGCCGGTCCCTGAGAGGCCCTGGATGCATATTTCCATGGATTTTATTTCGGATCTTCCTGTTTCCCAGAAGATGTCTGTTATCTGGGTGGTTTGTGACCGGTTCTCTGTAATGGTCCATTTGGTACCTTTGCCTAAATTGCCTTCCTCCTCTGACTTGGTTCCATTGTTTTTTCATCATGTGGTTCGTTTGCATGGCATTCCGGAGAATATTGTGTCTGACAGAGGTTCCCAGTTTGTTTCTAGGTTTTGGCGGGCCTTTTGTGCTAGGATGGGCATTGATTTGTCTTTTTCTTCGGCATTTCATCCTCAGACAAATGGCCAAACTGAGCGAACTAATCAGACCTTGGAAACCTATTTGAGATGCTTTGTGTCTGCTGACCAGGATGATTGGGTGGCTTTCTTGCCGTTGGCCGAGTTTGCCCTTAATAATCGGGCTAGTTCGGCTACTTTGGTTTCGCCTTCCTTTTGTAATTTTGGTTTTCATCCTCATTTTTCTTCGGGGCAAGTTGAGCCATCTGATTGTCCTGGTGTGGATTCTGTATTGGACAGGTTACTGCAGATTTGGACTCATGAGGTAGACAATTTGACGTTGTCTCAGGAAAAGGCTCAACGTTTTGCTAACCGCCGTCGGTGTGTTGGTCCCCGGCTTCGGGTGGGGGATTTAGTCTGGTAATCTTCTCGTCATGTTCCTATGAAGGTTTCTTCCCCTAAGTTCAAGCCTCGGTTTATTGGTCCTTATAAGATTTCTGAGATTATCAATCCGGTATCTTTTCGTTTGGCCCTTCCAGCCTCTTTTGCCATCCATAATGTTTTCCATAGATCTTTGTTGCGGAGATATGTGGTGCCCGTTGTTCCCTCTGTTGATCCTCCTGCCCCGGTGTTGGTTGATGGGGAGTTGGAATATGTGGTGGAGAAAATTTTGGATTCTCGTTTTTCGAGGCGGAGGCTTCAGTATCTTGTGAGGTGGAAGGGTTATGGCCAGGAGGATAATTCTTGGGTTGTTGCCTCCGAAGTCCATGCCGCCGATTTGGTTCGTGCTTTTCACTTGGCTCGTCCTGATCGGCCTGGGGGCTCTGGTGAGGGTTCAGTGACCCCTCCTCAAGGGGGGGTTACTGTTGTGAATTCCGCTCTTGGGCTCCCTCCGGTGGTTGTAAGTGGCATTTTTGCTAGTTCTGCTCTTGGGCTCCCTCCGGTGGTTTTAAGTGGTACTGCTGCTCCTTGGATTTAGTAGTCAGCAGCTGCTTCCACTGATTGTTTTTCTGGCTCAACTATTTAGCCTGGTTCTATCCTTCAGCCTGTGCCAGTTGTCAATGGTTCCTGGTTAGATTCACATCTCTGCTTGGATTTCCCTGATATTCTGACCAGTTCAGCATAGATAAGTCCTTGATTTATTCTTTTGCAGTCCACTTGTTGTGGACTTAATCTTTCTGCACTTTCTATGTTTTTTCTAGTCCAGCTTGTCAGTATGGATTTATTCAGTTAAGCTGGAAGCTCTGGGAAGCAGATTTACCCTCCACACCTTTAGTCAGGTGTGGAGATTTTTGTAAACTCTGTGGTGGATTTTTCTAGTTTTTAATACTGACCGCACAGTATTCTTTCCTGTTCTATTTATCTAGTTAGACTGGCCTCCTTTGCTACATCCTGGTTTCATGCTGCGTATGTCATTTCCCTCTCCACTCACAGTCAATATTTGTGGGGGGCTGTCCTATCCTTTGGGGATTTTCTCTGAGGCAAGATAGCTTTCCTGTTTCTATCTTTAGGGGTAGTTAGTCCTCCGGCTGTGACGAGGTGTATAGGGAGTGACAGGAACATCCCACGGCTACTTCTAGTGTTGTGTTAAGCTCAGGAACTGCGGTCAGTACAGGTACCACCTCCTCTAGAGCACGTCCCATGTTGCTCCTAAACCACCAGATCATAACAGGATCCCAGGGCCTGAAGGAGAGTTTCCTCTCCTTCAGACCCTGGGAACCATTCCGATATTTTGTGTCCCATAGATATGCATTGGTATCGGTATCGGCGAGATCCGATATTTTGCCGGTATCGGCCGATCCAATCCGATACCGATACCTTTGCATATCGGAAGGTATCGCTCAACACTATTCCCCACTTCTCAACTTTGGTAGCTCCTTTGGTTGCCCTTAGCAAAAAGGGAGCAAATCCCAAATTGTGGTCGGAGGAGGTTTCCAGAGCCTTTCTCTCAATTAAGTCACACTTCACTAGCGCTCCCATTGTACATCGCCCCGATGTTGATAAACCTTTTATTATGGAGCTGGATGTCTCTTCCTTCGGTGCTGGAGCAGTCCTTTCCAGAAAGATGCTCAAGGCCGGAAGCATCCTTGCTTGTTCTTCTCCAAAACATTCACACCAGCAGAGAGGAATTTTTTTTATCAGGGACAGGGAGTTGCTAGCCATGAAGTTGTCTTTCTCGGAGTGGAGACACCTCCTGGAGGGGGTTTGCTTTCCCTTCCAAGTTTACACTGACCACAAGAATTTGGGCTATATACAGACTGCCCAGTGGCTAAATTCTCGCCAGGACAAATGGTCCCTGTTCTTCTCCCGGTTCCATTTCACCCTCCATTTTCTCTCCAGGGAGAAGAACATTCATGCTGATGCTCTCCCGCTCTGTAGTGTCATCAGCGTAGGAGGAGGAATCTCAGCTTATTGTCCTTTCTGAGAGCCTGAGGACCGTGGCTCCGGTTTCGTTAGGGTCTGTGCCCCCGGGCAAGACTTTTGTGCCACAAAATTTGCTACCAGAGGTTCTCTTTTGGGCTCAGTCATCCAGGGTGGGTGGACACTTTGGGATCAAAAGGACATCTGAGCTTTTGGCGACGACGTACTGGTGGCCGCATATGGCCCGTGATGTTATAGACTATATTCGGGCATGTGTCTCCTGCGCCAAGAATAAATCTCCTAGACAATGACCAGCTGGGTTACTTTACCCCCTGCTGGTGGCAGACAGGCCCTGGAGATGGTTGGGATGGACTTTGTGGTTGGCTTACCCAAGTCCCGTGGCTGCACCATCACTTGGGTAATCACCGACCATTTTTCTAAAATGGTGCACTTGGTGCCTCTACCATGGCTACCTTCTGCACGGGCCTTGGCAGCGTTGTTTATAAAACATATTTTCCACCTACACGGTAGGCCGGACAAAATTTTCAGTGACCGGGGTCCCCTGTTTGCGTCTCGGTTCTGGAGAGAGCTTTGTCATCTACTCAGCATCAAGTTGAATCTCTCTTCAGCATACCATCCCGAGATCAATGGGTTGATAGAGAGGGCCAACCAGACCTTGGTGACATATCTGCAACATTTTGTTTCTGCTAGTCAGGATGACTGGGCATCCTTGCTTCCGTTGGCGGAGTTTGCGCTAAACAACGCCATAGCCGACTCCACTGGACAGACCCCATTCCTCCTTAATTACAGCCAGCATCTGCAGGTTTCTGTGCCTATGTCCATGTCTTCTGCCGGTTTCAGGGTGGCAGACTTGGCTGTGGAGGCACGGGGCATTTGGCACCGCATTCAAGATGCCATCCGGGCCTCCAAGGACAGAATGAGGTCCTCCGCTGACCGACATCGGTGCCCCGCTCCGACCTTTTCTCCTGGTGACTTAGTGTGGCTCTCCGCCAGTAACATCAGGCAGTGAGTTGAGTCCACTAAGTTTGCACCTCACTACTTGGGTCTTGGAACAGGTTAACCCTGTGGTCACCCATCTGGCCATTCCTCCACACCTAGGTATCACCGACACCTTTCATGTGTCTTTTCTAAAGCCCGTTCACATGTCCCAGTTTTCGGAGTCATCTGCTGGGACATCGGGTTCATCTACAGATGATTATGTGGAGAAAGTGATCTTGGGGTGTAAGCTGGTGCGCGGCAAAAAAATTTATTTGGTGGTTTGGAAGGACTTTAGCCTAGAGGACAGGTCTTGGGAGCCTGCTGAGCACATTCGGGCTCCACAACTCATTGCTGCCTTCCAGTGTAGCGAGGCACTTTGAGGGGGAGCAAAGTTAGGTGTCGAGTTCCTGCCGCTGCATAGCGGGAATTTCAAGCCACCTCCGCTGCAGTCTTTCATTCTTCTTCAGCTGCAGTGGAGCCTGCTCAGTGGAGATCTTGGTCCTAGCGTCTGGCTCAGGCAGATAATGTTGCGCTTGGTTACTGCTGATCTCCCAGGCTCAGCCATTGTAACCAGTACTGTTCTGTGGTGGGCAGATGCTCCTGGGACTAAGTCCTGCTTTTCCTCTACTGAGCATGCACAAGGGACAACCTCTCATTGGAGATCAGTGGTCAAATGCTCAGGCCCTGAAGCAGTTCCTATTGGACCACTAGGAAGGTCCTGGAGAGTTTCCTCTATAAAAGGTTAGCATGGCCGCACGGCCATGCGCTAGTATCAAATTATGTTCTTGAGAGTATGAGCTTAGCTACTTTGTGGTCTGTGTCAGCATGTGCTCAGGTTCTGCTGTAAGCCGTTTGAATTAAAGCACCTCCGGAGAGGAGTTTGTGTGTGTGAATTCAGGGCTGGCGAATAGCCACTAGAATTCCGGCACCTCCGGAGAGGAGTTTGTGTGTATGAATTCAGGGCTGGCGAATAGTGGGTAGTGAGGTAAACAGGGCACAGCATCATCTTTAAACCCGGTGACTCTGTGAAGTAACAGAGTTCGCTCCTATACAGACCGGGTGATGTAACCTGTGTCTATTCAGGTGTAGTACCGCCATTTATTAGCAGCAGGTTCCACTCCTGCACGGGCTGCGAATGCACCTATACTATTTCTATATTTACTCGGTGCATTCCGCCAGCCCTAACATGTGGTAAATGACTATTTTAGCTGCAAACGTCTGGTTTGTAATGCAATATCTTCATATGTGTATAGAGGCCCATTTCCAGCAACCATCACTCCAGTGTTCTTATGGTACTTTGTGTTTGCTAACTGTGTAAAACGGCTAATGGATGGCTAGAATACCCTTGAAAAGCTTTGTGCAAGTATGTTAGCACAGCTGAAACTGGTTTGGCTGATTAGAGAACCTATAAACCTGACCTTCCTTTAAGCTAGTTGAAAATCTGAAGCATTACATTTGTTGGTTCCTTTAAACTCTCAAAATGGCCAGAAAAAAGAACTTTCATGTGAAACTCGATAGTCTATTCTTGTTGTTAGAAATGAAGGCTGTTCCATGTGAGAAATTGACAAGAAACTGAATATTTCCTATAATGGTGTGTACTACTTCCTTCAGAGGAGAGCACAAACAGTCTCTAACCAGAGTAGAAAGAGAAGTGGGAGGCCCTGCTGCACAACTGATCAGCAAGACAATTACATTAGAATCTGTAGTTTGAGAAATCGATGCCTCACAGGTCCTCAACTGGCAGCTTCATTAAATAGTACACGCAAAACGCCAGTGTCAACATCTACAGTGCAGAGGCGACTCCAGGATGCTGACCTTCAGGGCAGAGTTGCATATAGAAAGACATATCTGAGACTGGCTAATAAAAGGAAAATATTAATATGGGCAAAAGAACACAGACATTGGACAGAGGAATATTGGAAAAAAGTGTTATGGACAGACAAATTCAAGTTTGAGGTGTTTGGATCACACAGAAGAACCTTTGTGAGACGCAGAACAGCTGAAAAGATGCTGGAAGAGTGCTTGACACCATTTGTTAAGCATGGTGGTGGTAATGTGATGGTCTGGGGTTGCTGTGGTGCTGGTAAAGTGGGAGATTTGTGCAAGGTAAAAGGGATTTTGAATAAGGAAGGCTATCACTCCATTATGCAATGCCATGCCATACCCTGTGGACAGAGCTTTATTGGAACCAATTTCATCCTACAACAGGACAATGACCCAAAGCACACCTCCAAATTATGCAAGAACTATTTAGGGAAGAAGCAGGAAGCTGGTATTCTATCTGTATTGGAGTGGCCAGCACAGTCACCAGATCTCATCCCCATTGAGCTGTTGTGGGAGCAGTTTGACCGTATGGCACTCAAAAAGTGCCCATCAAGCCAAACCAACTTGTGGGAGGGGCTTCTGTATGCATGGGGTGAAATTTCTCCAGATTACCTCAGCAAATTAAATGCTACAATGCCAAAGGTCTGCAATGCTTTACTTGCTGCCAAGGGAGCATTCTATGACAAAAGCAAAGTTTGAAGGAGAAAATTATTATTTCAAATAAAAATCTTTTTTTTGAACCTTGTCAATGTCTGGACTAGATTTTCAGTTCATTCAGCAACTCACTTGATAAATAAAAGTATGAGTTTTTATGGAAAACACAAAATTGTCTGGGTGACCCTAAACTTTTGAACGGTAGTGTACACCCCATTTGGGTAATGTTTTTACATTTTTGGAAACCTTTGTACATTGTGCAATGGTCAAACTTATTCTCTCTATCTCTAACTATTTTAATAACTGCAAAATGTATTGTAAGGTTCTCATCAAGGTATTTTGTGAATGATACAGACCCCTTGGGTAATTTTTGGAAACTTTGTACATTGGGCAATGGTCAAATTTCTACTCTCAATCTCTATATTATATTATTATAATTTTTTTATTGTGTTACTCTTCTCATGGTGTCTTTAAGCATGTACAGTATCTGGGAGCCTGATGTTGATTTTTGGGTCAGCACGTGGACATTGTGGAACATCAATACATTAATATGCTCCACACACTTCTTCAGGTTTCAGCCTTACACAGAATAATATGAGTAATGAAACATGGTCTATATATATTTTGCTAGTTAGAAAATCTTAATCACACATACCTTTATAAATGGAAATTCGACATAATGCCTCTGTTAGCATACATCATATACTGTTGACATATGTCGCACCCCAGTAGGTGGGCGGAATGCCTGGGTACAAAGTCTGTGTCTGAGGGTGAAACCACTGGCCCTTCCCCTGTGTTATGTCCTTACCAATATTCCGTTCAGGAAGGAGGCGCTGATGCCTCTTGCCCACAGCCAGCAGTTGCACAGACACAGCAGTCAGCAACCACGTCCAGTTCATTGTCCCAGCACAGCGCTCAGTTGTCCCTTGTCAGCAGATATGTCTCTTCTCAAATTGTTAGTTACATTGGGCATACATACATCATGTTTAAAATAATCATGAGTTAAAATGAACTTTATAACTTTCTTTTACAAACTTTATCTGCTCAGATGGAATTTATAAATTGGTGTGAAAAAAACACATTCCATTTTCTTCATTTGTTGGACCAGATTAAATATTTCTATTGATAAAAGTTTCATTGATTTTGTAATTCTGGTTCTTTTTTTTACATTACTTTTTTAGGGCTTGGTTGCACATACATTTCTTCATGCCTATGAAGGCATAAACATTGTTAAAATAACACTTGGGAGCAAATGTTAAGCCTTTGTGTAATAATCCCGATTCTGTATTTTTAATTCATGTTTATTTACTGGGGTTCTTTTATAATTAGATTTATAATAATAATCTTTATTTTTATATAACTCTAACATATTCCGCAGTGCTTTACAGTTTTGTACACATTAACATTGCTGTCTCCAATGGGGCTCACAATCTAAACTCCCTATCAGGGAGTCTTTGGAATGTGGGAAGAAACCCACGCAAACATGGGGAGAACATACAAACTCCTTGCATATGTTGTCCTTGGTGGGATTTGAACCCAGGATTCCAGCACTGCAAGGCTGCAGTGCTAACCACAGAGCCAGCGTGCTTGTGTTTAATGGTAATTTTTCTGGGACATGTTTTTGTAGGATGTTAGATCTTGCTGATAAATTATGTAATGTATTGTTATTTGATAAATATCAAATTGATTATATATATATAAATTATATTTCTATATTCATTGCCTTGAAAAAGTGTTCACACCTCACAAACGCTTCCACATTTTTAGCACGAAACACCCACAAACTTAAACATTTTATTTTATTGGGAGTTTAAATGATATACCAAAAGAAAGTAGCAAGTATTTATGAAGTTTAGAGGAAGTGACACATGGTTTTCTAATTATTTTAAAAATCTATATTATTTGTCACATACATTTGTTTTCAGCTCCATGTAGTCTGATACCTCTAAAGAAAATTCTGAGTGACTTATTGTCTCCAGAATTCACATAATTAGTAAATTGAGTCCACATGTGTGTAATGTATTCTCAGTATAACTACAGCTGTTCTATGAAGTACACAAAAGTTTGAGGGAGAATATTAGGGATACGACAGCATCATGAAAACCAAGGAACACACCAGACAGGTCAGGGATAAAGTTTTGTAGAAGATTAAAGCAGGGTCAGGTTGAAAAAATACTCTAAGCTCTGAGCATCTCACGAAGCACTGTTCAATCCATCATTCAAAAATGGAAGGAGTATAACTACCAAGACATGGTCCTCCATCTAAAATCACATCCCAACCAAAGAGAGCACATTAGAGAAGCAGCTAGAAAGCCATCTGTCACTCAGGATGAGCTGCAGATATCCACAGCTCAGGTGGGAAAATCTGTCCACAAGATAAATGTTGGTAGCATACTTCAAAAATCTTGTCCTTATTGAAAAGTGTCCAGAATAAAGCCATTTTTGAAAGCATGTAACAAGAAGACCTTTTTTCAGTTTGCAAAAAACCACATGATAGGAGTCGAGTTTCCTCTGCTGCCCAGGGGGAATCTTGATCCGTCTCTGCTGCGGTCTCCCATTCTCCTTCGGCCGCAGTGGAGCCTGCTTAGCAGAGACATTGGTCCCAGCGTCTCACTGAGTCTGATTCAGTGCAAAGGGTTTTTGCTGCCTCTCCAGGCTCTGCTATTGTACCCTGCACTGATCTACGGTGAACAGGCTTTTCTGGGACTAAGTCCTGCTTTGCACACACTGAGCATGCCCAGGGTGAGATCTCTTAGTGGAGATCAAGGTTCACATGTTCAGGTTCTGCAGCCAAGACAATTGGTCTTTCTAGGAAGGTCCTGTAGGTATGCAGACTAAGTGGCAATCTCTCATTGGTCCTCTTCTTTAAGGTCCTGTACGTGCTGCAGCTAATTAAGGCTCACATGGCCGCACGGTCATGCCCTAGTGTCTTCTAGTTAAATGCTTTGCGCCACTGTGGTCATATGCATGAATGTGTTCAGGGACCCGGCTGAAATAAGCCCCTAGAATGCTGGCACCTCCGGCGAGGAGATTGTGTATGAGAGTAGGATTGAGCGAAACTGGTCGGCCATTTTCAGAAGTCGCCGACTTTTGGCAAAGTCGGGTTTCATGAAACCCGACCCGACCCCTGCGTGGGGTCGGCCATGAGGTCGGCGATCTTCTGAATCTGGTATCGGAATTCCGATACCGAGTTCCGATATGTTTGTGATATCGGGAATCGGTATCGGAATCCATATTTAAGTGTAAAATAAAGAATCAAAATAAAAAATATTGATATACTCACCCTCGGACGCGCTGGTACTAACCGGCAGGCTTCCTTCCTAAGAATGAGCGCGTGAATGACCTGTGGTGACGTCGCGGCTTGTGATTGGTCGCGAGCGGTCATATGGACAAGCCGCGATGTCATCTAAGGTCCTTCACGCGCTCATTCTTAGGAAGGAAGGCTGCCGGAAAGAAGCAGGGCACGTCCGAGGGTGAGTATATACCTAATAGGAATATATTCACCCTCGGATGCGCCCTGCTTCTTTCCGGCAGCCTTCCTTCCTAAGAATGAGCGCGTGAAGGACCTTAGATGATGTCGCGGCTTGTCCATGTGACCGCTCGCGACCAATCACAAGCCGCGACGTCACCGCAGGTCATTCACGCGCTCATTCTTAGGAAGGAAGCCTGCCGGTTAGTACCAGGGCACGTCCAAGGGTGAGTATATCAATATTTTTTATTTTGATTCTTTATTTTACACATTAATATGGATCCCAGGGCCTGAAGGAGAGTTTCCTCTCCTTCAGACCCTGGGAACCATAGTATCCCATTGCACTGCATTGGGTTTCGTGTTTCGGCCGACCCCGACCCCGACTTTTTTATAGGATCGGCCGATTTCACTCGACCCGACTTTTGAGAAAGTCGGGTTTCGTGAAACCCGACCCGATCCTATAAAAATAAAAGTCGCTCAACCCTATATGAGAGTATTCAGGGACCTGGCTGAAATAAGCACCTAGAATGCTGGCACCTCCGGCGAGGAGTGTTGTGTGCATGCATGACCACTGACTGCTCTCTTCTGGGTAGTTAGCCTGTGTCTCTGTGAGAGTTAACAGGGCACAGAGCTTTGCTTTCTCGGCCGCTCTGTGAAGCTAACAGAGCTGGTTAATACCACCATATAGTGCCGCCATTTACTTAGCGGCAGGATATTTCCTGCACGGTGGATCCCGGGTTGCGAACGCACCAATCACATCAATAAGTATATTCGGTGCGTTCCGCAAACCCTAACAGTGTACTAGCGCCAGGATCTGGCTAAGTATTGGCTGACGAACAGCGATTGCAGGGGTACATCCAGCTGCTGGAGGGCCGGTTGGCGTCTCTCGAGCGTGCAACCTCGGCGGTGGATGTTACCGCAATTGCTGTTCAGGCTGCTAGCATGGCTGCAGCAGCTTTACTTACTGCCACCTCTGTTCCGACCTTATCCCACTTCCGTTGCCTGAAAAATTCTCTGGGGACAGTAAGTCCTGTAGGGGATTCGTGAGCCAGTGTGGTATACATCTCGAGCTCCTGGCTGCACTTTTTCCCACAGAGCGGGCAAAGGTGGGATTTGTAATTTCTCTCCTGTCGGACAGAGCTTTGGAGTGGGCTACGTCGCTGTGGGAGTGCAACGATCATGTGGTGCAGAGTGTTCCTTGGTTCCTGGGCACTCTGAATCAGGTCTTTGTAGGACCTCAAGTCACCCATGATACAGCACTCCAACTGCTGGCATTGACTCAGAGTTCGGCCATGGTCAGCAAATTTGCCATTCTCTTCCGGACTTTAGCGTCTGAGTTGGAGTGGTCAGATAAAACCCTCATCCCAGTATTTTGGAGGGGGCTGGCTGACCATGTGAAGGACGCTTTGGCCACTAGGGAGATTCCCACTACACTTGAGGAGCTCATATCTAAATCAACTCGCATAGATCTTTGTTTTCACGAGCGGGGGTTGGAGCGAGCCCAGTGTAAGCAGAGGTTTCAGCTGGCTCCCACCTTTGCCAGACCTTTGGAATCTCCGGTCCAGGCGCCCGAGTCACATGAGGCCATAGAGGGGTCGCGAGCGGGGTCTAAGTCCAAGGCCGCTCGTGCCCTTAAGGTCTGTCATGTTTGCTGGCAGTCCGGACATCTTGCCTCCAAGTGTCCGCAGCGGTCGAGGAAACGTCAGCGTCTAGTGGCAGTTGGAGGAGGTACATTAGACACAGCGATGTTTACCTCAAGATTGTCCTTCAAGGGGACAATTACCATAGGCCCATCCACTCTTATGGTAGAGCTTTGCGTGGACTCTGGGGCGGAGGGTAATTTTATGTCATCAGCTTTTGCTCAGCGACACGCAATACCCCTGGTGATGCTCGCTAAGCCAATAACCATTTGAGTGGTAAATGGGTCGACACTACCTTCACAGATTACACACCAAACCATCCCTTTCACTCTTTCTGTATCTCCATCACATCAGGAGATTATTTCTCTTTTTGTCCTTCCTGAGGGAGTTGATGAGGTCCTGTTGGGGATACCCTGGCTTTGTTTTCATTCTCCTCATATAGAGTGGTCCTCTGGGAAAATTTTGGGATGGAGTAAATCCTGTGAGGGTAGATGTCAGAGGGAGTGCGTTCAGGTTGCCACAACACAGGTGCCCGCAGTTCTTTCCTCTCTCCCCAAAGCACTATTGGCTCTATGCAGACGTGTTCTCCAAAAGGGCTGCGGAGACCATTCCGCCTCACAGCCCCTATGACTGTCCTATTGACCTCTTATCTGGTGCTGAGCCTCCCCGGGGTCGAGTCTATCCGTTATCTCTCCCGGAGACGGAGGCAATGTCTCAGTATATCCAAGAGAATCTGGCAAGAGGTTTTATTAGGAAGTCAGTGGCACCTGCAATGGCTGGGTTCTTCTACGTGCAGAAGAAGAATGGAGAATTACGTCCATGCATTGACTACAGGGGTCTTAACACCATCACTGTTAAAAACAAGTACCCACTACCCCTGATATCTGAGCTCTTTGATAGGCTACGGGGAGCAAGGGTATTTACTAAATTACATTTGCGGGGTGCTTATAACCTGATTCGCATCCGTGAGGGGGACGAGTGGAAGACGGCTTTTAACACCAGGGATGGGCACTATGAATATCTGGTGATGCCCTTTGGGCTCTGTAATGCCCCAGCCATTTTCCAAGACTTTGTGAACTACATCTTCCAGGAGATGCTCACCACCTTGGTCGTAGTCTATCTGGATGATATTCTCATCTACTCTCCAGATATTGACTCCCACCGGAGAGATGTTCGCAAAGTCTTCGACCTCTTATGGGCTAACTCCCTCTACGCCAAGTTGGAGAAGTGTGTGTTTGAGCAGGAGTCCTTGCCATTCCTTGGTTATATCATCTCTGCCCAGGGTTTGGCTATGGATTCTGCCAAACTACAGGCTGTGATGGACTGTCAGGAACCCCATTCTCTTAAAGGGGTGCAGCATTTTATGGGGTTCATCAATTACTATCGCCAGTTCATTCCACACTTTTCAACTTTGGTATCTCCCTTGGTTGCCCTCACCAAGAAGGTAGCAAATCCCAAGTTGTGGTCGGAGGATGTCTCCAAGGCATTCCTTTCGATTAAGTCACACTTCGCTAGTCCTCCTATTCTACATCGCCCCGATGTAGATAAGCCATTCATAATGGAGGTGGATGCCTCATCTGTTGGTGCTGGAGCAGTCCTTTTCCAAAAGGATGCTCAAGGTTGGAAGCATCCTTGCTTCTTCTTCTCCAAGACCTTCACACCAGCGGAGAGGAATTATTCCATCGGGGACAGGGAGTTGCTAGCAATGAAGTTAGCTTTTTCTGAGTGGAGACACCTCTTGGAGGGAGCTCGCTTTCCCTTCCAAGTATTCACCGACCACAAAAACTTGGTGTACATACAGACGGCCCAGCGGCTGAATTCTCGCCAGGCCAGAAGGTCCCTGTTCTTCTCCCGGTTCCATTTTACTCTCCATTTTCTCTCTGGGGAGAAGAACATTTGTGCCGACGCTCTCTCCCGCTCCGTAGTGTCATCTGAGGAGGAGGATGAGGAGCCTCGGCTTATTGTCCCCTCTGAGAGCCTAAGAACTGTGGCCCCGGTTTTGCTAGAGTCCGTGCCCCCAGGCAAGACTTTCGTACCAGCGAGTTTGAGACCGGAGGTTCTCTCTTGGGCTCGTCCAGAGTGGGTGGACATTTTGGAACCAAGAGCACATCTGAGCTTTTGGCGAGGACGTACTGGTGGCCGCATATGGCCCGAGACGTCGGGGACTATATTTGGGCGTGTGTCTCCTGCGCCCAGAATCGGTCCTCACGGCAACAGCCTGCTGGGTTACTTTACCCCTTGCTGGTGGCAGACAGGCCCTAGGAGATGGTCGTGATGGACTTTGTGGTGGGTTTGCCCAAGTCTCGAGGCTGTACCATCATTTGGGTCATCACCGATCATTTCTCGAAAATGGTGCATTTGGTGCCGCTACCACAGTTACCTTCTGCACGGGCCTTGGCGGCGTTGTTCATTAAACATATTTTCCGCTTACATGGTATGCCTGATAAAGTTGTCAGCGACCGGGGTCCCCAGTTTGAGTCTCGGTTTTGGAGAGAGCTCTGCCGTTTACTCTGCATAGAGCTAAATCTCTCCTCTGCATATCATCCTGAGACGAATGGGTTGGTAGAGAGAACCAATCAGACTCTGGTGACATACCTATGACATTTTGTCTCTGCTAGGCAGGATGACTGGGCATCTTTGCTACCTTGGGCTGAATTTGCCTTGAATAACGCTGTAGCCGATTCCACTGGTCAGACTCCTTTTCTCCTTAATTACGGCCAGCATCCGCGTGTCCCTGTGCCCATGCCCGTGTCATCCACCGATTCTAGAGTGGCAGACTGGGCAGTGGAGGCACGTGACATCTGGGACCGCACACAGGATGCCATCCGGGCCTCCAAGGAGAGAATGAGGGTCTCGGCTGATACACACCGGCGCCCCGCTCCGACCTTTGCTCCTGGCGACTTAGTGTGGCTCTCCACCTATAACATCAGGCTGCTAGTTGAGTCCACTAAGTTCACTAAGTTTGCACCTCGCTACATTGGCCCGTTCGGGGTTCTGGAACAGGTGAACCCTGTGGTCTACCGTATGGCTATTCCTCCACGCCTTGGTATCACCGATACCATTCACGTTTCCCTCTTAAAGCCCATTCATTTGCCCCTAGAATGCTGGCACCTCCGGCGGGGAGTGTTGTGTGCATGCATGACCACTGACTGCTCTCTTCTGGGTAGTTAGCCTGTGTCTCTGTGAGAGTTAACAGGGCACAGAGCTTTGCTTTCTCATCCGCTCTTTGAAGCTAACAGTGCTGGTTAATACCGCCATATAGTGCCGCCATTTACTTAGCGGCAGGATATTTCCTGCACGGTGGATCCCGGGTTGCAAACGCACCAATCACATCAATAAATATATTCGGTGTGTTCCGCAAACACTAACACCGCATAGGGAACAAAGCTATCATATGTGCACTGCTTGGATGATAGTAAATTAGAACGTATTGGACAAAATACAAAACACTAAGTGTATCAGAAAACTAAGGCTGAACATTACCCTCAGTGATGGTCAGTGTTGATTGGGAGATGAAAGAAGCTTTGTACAGGGTAATCCTTGGGGAAAACCTTTTAGAGGCTGTAAAAGTCTTGAGACTGGGGTATAGATTCATTTTCCAGTAAGACAATAACCCTAAACACACTGCCAGAGCTAAAATGGAATGGTTTCGATCAAAGAATATTAATTTCTTTGAATGCCAAGTCAGGGACCAGAACTAAATTTCAGTGACGTAAATTAAAAAGTATTTTTCTTGAGAGAAAGCATCAAAGTTATCAATTGTGTACTAATCTAATAATATCGACTCATGGTAGAAAATAATAGGCCCTTAAAGGCTGATATTCTATACAATAGTCTTACTGATGGGCATGTAGGAGAAAGATGTGCCTAATTCACTAAGAGGCACATGCCACTTCATGAATTAGGCGCATCTTGCCACTTGCATGAGCCTTCATCCATCTCAGCAGAAATATTATGAATAACATTTCTGGCGTAACTTACCGTATATACTCGAGTATAAGATGATCTGAGCATAAGCTGAGGCCCCTAATTTTGCCACAAAAAACTGGGAAAACTTATTTACTCGAGTTTAAGCCTATGGTGCGAAACGCAGCAGCTACTGGTAAATTTCAAAGATAAAAATAGATACCAACAAAAGTAAAATTAATTGAGACATCAGTAGGTTAAATGCTTTTTAATATCCATATTGAATCAGGAGCCCCATATAATGCTCCATACAGTTCATGATGGGCCCCATAAGATGCTGCATACAAAAATTATAATGCTGCACAAAGGTTAATAATGGCCCCATATAATGCTCCATAAAGGATGATGACCCCATAAAATGCTCCATAGAATAATATGCTCCATATGCTGCTGCTGTGATGAAAAAAAAAAATGACATACTCACCTCTTGTTGCTGGTGCTGGTGTCCTGAGCAGGTGCGGACACCGGCGCACCATGGGGGCCAGCTGCTGGTGTCGCCGCTGGCTCAGGCCCCTGGCACTTTTGACATTCACCTGTCCCCGTTCCACTGCCACATGCTGCTGTGTCTTCCATCTCTCTTCACTAACTGTTCACGCAGAGGGCGGTGCACGCACTAATCATGTCATCACACCCTCTGACCTGAATGTTACAGCCAGAGGACACTGAAGACACAGCCCAGCTGTGGAACAGGGACAGGTGAATATCGCATGGCTCACACTCTCCCATCATACTCACCCTTCTGGCATGGGCTCTGCACTTCCCTGCTTCTCCGTTGTCCTGGGGCGGCAGCTCCCTCCAGTGCTGAGTGGTCACATGGTACTGCTCATTAAAGTAAAGTAATGTATATGCGCTCTACGCCTATGGGACTGGAGTCACATACATATTCATTAATGAGCGGTACCACGTGACCACTGAACACAGGAAGAGCTGCATTGGAGACTATCTGAGAAGCAGGGAAGTGCAGACTCCGCACCAGGAGGGGGTGATTATAATGTGGCCGCCACGCCCCCTCCCCGGCCGACCTCCTGGAACAATAACTCGAGTATAAGCCGAGAGGGGCACTTTCAGACTAAAAAAATGGGCTGAAAATCTCGGCTTATACTCAAGTATATATGGTATTTAATGGGACTGGGATGCAATACCAAACAGACTCATGCACAAGAATACTGCTGTTTCTACAAAAAAGCTATTTTTTTTGTTAACTCAAATAACCTCTTTATTTGTATTTCTTTTTCGTGTTTGACCCATTTTTGTTTTTCTATCATGTTTAAAAGAGCTTCTTTTAATTTTAGCACAATAAAAAAAATTCAGTATGTTATTTGTGCATTTTGCTTGAAAATCAATGCAATATTGAATCTAGATGTTGCAGGTAAAAAGAATACATGATGGTACTTAGTTGTCTGAAATGATAGATAAATGTTGCTTTCAATGCTGGAAATTATCAGCAGGCATTTTGGGTATTCATGTCTGGAATCTTCTTTGTTTCCTGTGTTCCGTCGCGGTTAAGGTTCATTCTCACTGACCCAGTCCATTAGATAATCAGACTCTACATGAATACTTAATGCTCATTACACCTTCAGACTGTACTGCACCTGGTTGCAAATATAATTTGATTGTTAAGCTACCAATATTGAAGTATGACTTAGCTTTGAATTTTAATTAAGTTAATCTGGCCTCTGCACCTTTCCCCATACATTACTTACGTTACAAGCCGTCCTGTATTTGATCTGGTGTTCAGCGTGAAATTGCCCATGCATTAGTCATTTATTCATCAATTCGAATGAAACCCTAAAACCATTGTAGATCAAAATCCCCAAAAGAGCAGTGATTTGATCTCCTTACATAGACTTAACAAGCCATGCTTATAGGGAATATTATAGTGTTATGTGTAAAGGTTCAATAGATTCTGTCTTTAGATGACACTCTTGATACTTAACTTATAAATTCTAATTTGCTCAATCAGGCTCTAAAGATGTGTTTGGTAATGAAAGCAATACTTTCTATCCAAGTTGAAATAACAGATGAACTCAACTGTATCACTGGTATAAAATATTATTTACAGGTTCATAAACAAGTCCACTGGTTGGATGAATCATTTCTCACTATTGTCATGCACATTTTACTCTTTGCACGCTTACATTGTTAATTCCAAGAAATACGAAAGTACACCATACACTATTTATTTATTATGGTACGCTTTTCAGATACATTCCAGAATATGGAAGTGCTTCCCTAGCTTAAGCATACATGGGTGCACTATCCTGCAAGACCTAATACAATTTGTTGTCATGAAATAGACGACAGCATAGCGATGAACTGAAAACATAATTATGTTTTACTTTACTCGAGATAGGGAACAAACTATCGCTTAAGCCTTACCGCAGATATATTACACATAACAAGTTCTCTTGAGAGACATGGCAGGAAAGCTGTTAAGCTTTTAGACCTAACTCTGAATGGCTCATCTCCCATGAGCATTCTGACATTTTAAAAAAGATGTCTACTGTGAAAAAATCTTATGTAACTGTCTAAAAAAAAACAGAAATAAGCTATCTAGCAAAATTAGCAATTTACATAAAACACATAGTAATATACAAAGATGATGCTGTCAACATAACACATGAATGAGAATGAAAAACTCATGTCCAAAAATGTGACGTACAGTGCAGATTTTGCAGGTGTGTTAAGACTCTGCCAAGGGCATGCCTAGAATTGCATGATATGGATGGCAAGAAATATGTCAAGACGATTGACTTAAAATACTATTTGTTTAGGTTCTTTCAGCTTTTTGTACAAGGTGGAAACAAGAAATGTATGATATACTGTATATCAATATATTTTTGTGTGAGTGTTTGCATTTTTTCATATTCAATACAGCAAAGAATTGTGAGACTGGAGACATTTGAAGCCACAGATCCATTAACATATTTTTGTATGACTTTTTTTATGACAAATATGCATTTTAACAAAAATATATACATGGTTTAAAGAAAAAATGCCATAACACAGGTTCTGTGCAAAAAAAAATCAACATCTCCCCAATTCCCCCATGCACATGAATATTTGGCTTGGCCACATGGGGAGAGATAAGAAAGCTGCTTTTGAAATTCCAATTATCTCTCCCCAACATCATGTGATTTGTACATGTATCCTCTTAATTGTAAAGTGCAGTAGAAAAATCTATAAAAATGAAAGAAATATTATTATTTGTTAAGGAAGAATCAGTGGGCCTCACACAGATAGATACAGTGCGGAAAAAAGTATTTAGTCAGCCACCAATTGTGCAAGTTCTCCCACTTAAAAAGATAAAAGAGGCCTGTAATTGACATCATAGGTAAACCTCAACTATGAGAGTCAAAATGAGAAAACAAATCCAGAACATCACCTTGTCTGATTTGGCAAGATTTATTTTGCAAACTATGGTGGAAAATAAATATTTGGTCACCTAAAAACATGTAAGATTTCTGGTTCCCACAGACCTCTAACTTCATCTTTAGGAGGCTCCTCTGTCCTCCACTTCTTACCTGTAGTAATGGCACCTATTTGAACATGTTATCAGTATAAAAGACACCTGTCCACAACCTCATACAGTCACACTCCAAACTCCACTATGGTGAAGACCAAAGAGCTGTCAAAGGACACAAGAAACAAAATTGCATCCCTGCACCAGGCTGGGAAGACTGAATCTGCAATGGGCAAGCAGCTTGGTGTGATGAAATCAACTGTTGGAGCAATAATAAGAAAATGGAAGACATACAAGACAACTGATAATCTCTCTCAATCTGGGGCTCCACACAACATCTCACCCCGTGGGGTCAAAATGATCACAAGAACGGTGAGCAAAAATCCCAGAACCACATATGGGGACCTAGTGAATGACCTGCATAGAGGTGGGACAACCGTAACAAAGGCTCCCATCAGTAACACACTATGCTGCCAGGGACTCAGATCCTGCAGTGCCCGATATGTCACCCTGCTTAAGCCAGTACATGTCCGAGCCCATCTGAAGTTTGCTAGACAGCATTTGGATTACCCAGAAGAGTATTGGGAGAATGTCATATGGTCTGATGAAACCAAAGTAGAACTGTTAGGTAGAAGCAAAACTCGTCTTGCTTGGAGGAGACAGAATGCTGTGTTGCATCCAAAGAACACCATACCTACTGTGAAGCATGGGGTGGCAACATCATGCTTTGGGGCTGTTTCTCTGCAAAGGAACCAGGATGACTAATTCGTTTACATGAATGAATGAATGAGGCCATGTACTGTGAGATTTTGAGTGCAAACCTTCCATCAGCAAGGGCATTGAAGATGAATCATGGATGGGTCTTTCAGCATGATAATGATCCAAAGCACACTGCCAGAGCAACGAAGCAGTGGCTTCGTAAGAAGCATCTGATGATCCTGGAGTGATATACTTAAACCTCAAGGCAAGGTGCACATGTAAATCACATAAGAGGGAGTACCATCACCACCAATGCACACTAATGGACAATATATATAATAATATATAAGTCAGCATCATTTTGATTGCAAAGATCCTCTTAGTATGTATCAAATACTCTGATTTATGCTCTAGCCATCTTATATACACTACATTTGCATTTAATTTTTCTACTAGCTGAAGAGCCCGGCATTGCCTGGGCATAGTAAATATCTGTGGTTAGTTATAGCACTTCACTTCTCTTATTTTCCCATCATGCTTCTCATTTTTTCCCTCACATCTTTCATTTTCCCCCTCATATCTCTCATTTTCTCCCTTACACCTCTCATTTCCCACTTACTCCTCTTATTTTCCCCCTCACTCCTCTCATTTCCCCCTTACTTCTCTCATTCCCCCTAAGACTTGTCATTTTGACCTCACATCTGTCATTTTCCGATTACTCCACTATTTTCCCTCACTCTTCTCATTTTGCACTCACACCTTTTCATTTTCACCTCACACCTCTCATTTTCACCTCACACCTCTCATTTTCCCTTCAGTATATACGTGTTTGTCATCTCCCTTATATATAGTATACACCTGTATGTCATCTCCTGTATATAGTATATACCTGTATGTCATCTCCCCTTGTAAATAGTATATAACTGCTGTATGTCATATCCTCCTTTATATTGTATATAGCTATGTGTCATCTCCTGTATATAGTATATACCTGTATGTCATCTCTTCTGTATATAGTATATACCTGTATGCCATCTCCTCCTATATATAGTATATACCTATATGTCATCTCCTGTATATAGTATATACCTGTATGTTATCTCCCCTGCATATAGTATACACCTGCTGTATGTCATCTCCTCCTCTATATACCTATGTGTCATCTCCTCTTTTATATAGTATATACCGGAATGTCATCTCCTCCTGTATATAGTAGATACGTGTGTAATCTCCTCCTGTGTATAGTATATACCTGTATGCCATCTCCTCCTATATATAGTATACACCTGTAAGTCATCTCCTCCTGTGTATGGTATATACCTGTGTGTCATCTGCTCCTGTATATAGTATATACCTGTGTGTCATCTCCCCTGTATATAGTATGTACCTGTATGTCATCTCCTCCTGTAGTACACCTCGTTCACATGTTATTTGGTCAGTATTTTTACCTCAGTATTTGTAAGATAAATTGGCAGCCTGATAAATCCCCAGCCAACTGGAAGCCCTTCACCATGGCAGTATATATTAGCCCACACATACACATAATAGACAGGTCATGTGACTGACAGCTGCCGTATTTCCTATATGGTACATTTGTTGCTCTTGTGGTTTGTCTGCTTATAAATCAGATTTTTTTTTTTTTAAGAATAATACCAGACTTGTGTGTGTTTTAGAGTGAGTTTCAAGTGTCAAGTTGTGTGTGTTGAGTTGCGTGTGGCGACATGCATGTAGCGACTTTTGTGACATGAGTTTTGTGTGGCGACATGCGTGTAGCAACTTTTTGTGTGTCGAGTTGCATGTGACAGGTTTGTGCAGCGAGTTGTGTGCAGCAAGTTTTGCGCATGGCGAGTTTTGTACATGGCGAGTTTTAAGTGAGGTGCGTTTTGAGTATGTGCAAGTTTTGTGTCAGGCAACTTTTGCATGTGTTGCAACTTTTGTGCATGTGGCAATTTTTCCGCTTGTGCAAGTTTTGCGTGTGGTGAGTTTTCCATGAGATGAGTTTTGCACATGTGGCTAGTTTTGCGTGAGCCTAGTTTTGCATGTGTCGAATTTTGCGAGTGGCAAGTTTTGAGCGGTGACTTTTGTGTTTCGACTTTTATGTGGCGAGGTTGGTGTATGTGTGGTGAAATGTGTGCTGAGGGTGGTATATGTGTTCAAGCACATGGTAGTGTGTGGCGCATTTTGTGTGTGTGTTAATTTCCCCGTGTGTGGTGAGTGTCCCATGTCGGGGCCTCACCTGTTATGGACCTGGTGGTTAGGAGCACCCGGAATGACCTGATGAGTAAACTAGTAATCGGAACAAGCTCTGGGAAAGTGGGAACTCTGCTGACCGCAAACCCTACTCCTATCACACAAACTAGAAATAGCCGTGGAGCGTACCTAACTCTCCCTAGACGCCTCTTCACAGCCTAAGAGCTAACTACCCCTAAAGATAGAAATAGAAGCCTAACCTTGCCTCAGAGAAATTCCCCAAAGGTAAAGGCAGCCCCCACATATATTGACTGTGAGTTAAGAGGAAAGTCACAAACACAGGAATGAAACAGGTTTTAGCAAAGGAGGCCAGACTTCACTAAAATAGACAGAGGATAGAAAAGGGAACTATGCGGTCAGCACAAAAGACTACAAAAAACCGCGCAGAGTAAGCAAAAAGACTCCCCACACCGACTCACGGTGTGGAGGTGCCACTCTGCACCCCAGAGCTTCCAGCTAGCAAGAGAATATCATGATAGCAAGCTGGACTAGAAATTAGCAGTACTAAGAAATATATTCAGGAAGCAGTAACAACAAATGAACTAGCAAAGACTTAGCTTCTGCTGGAGTAGACAGGTCCTCAGAGAAGTCCAAGAGAGATCAGAACCAATACTGAAACATTGACAGCTGGCATCAGGTAACGATCTGAGTAGAGTTAAATAGGGAAGCCAGCAAGCAATAAACGAGAGCAGCTGACAAAGCCAACCTCAGTGACCAGCAGTTCCGCTCAAAGCCACCAGAGGGAGTCCAAGAGCAGAACTAACCAAAGTACCATTCATGACCACAGGAGGGAGTCCGAGAACGGAATTCACAACACTCACCTTAGCAATTGTACAGTACTGTATATACTCTTTGGTGCCAACGCTCTAATTTTTTAAGTCCCCCTTGTTCACATCTGGCAGCTGTCAATTTGCCTCCAACACTTTTCCTTTCACTTTTTCCCCATTATGTAGATAGGGGCAAAATTGTTTGGTCAATTGGAAAGCGCAGGGTTAAAATTTCACCTCACAACATAGCCTATGATGCTCTCGTGGTCCAGACGTGTGCAAAATTTTGTGGCTGTAGCTGCGATGGTGCAGATGCCAATCCCGGACATACACGCACACACACACACACATTCAGCTTTACATATTAGATTTCGGTATTTTACCTTGCACATTGATAACTCTTCTGATTGCTTTTTTTTCTTTTACTTGTGGCACCTATATATGTTATTCATTACTATTGCGGTTATAACAATTTTGATAACGTTCTATTGCTGTTGTCACACTTTGCAATCAATGTGGTCCCTTGTGTAGTATTCATTTCACTATTTGTCCCCCACTCTACCTCACATTGTTGAACATCCCCTAATAAATATTGTTATATTTTATTATTGGACATTGCTTTTGGTTTTTTCTTTGTTTATCAGGACCTTGAGTGGCCTAGACAGTCTCCAGATCTCAACCCCATAGAAAACCTTTGGAGGGAGTTGAAAGTCCATATTGCCCAGCGACAAGCCCAAAACATCACTGCTCTAGAGGAGATCTGCATGGAGGAATGGGTTAACATACCAACAAAAGTGTGTGCCAACCTTTTGAAGATGTGAAGACTTACAGAAAGTAAAATATTGAGATGAACTTTTATTAATGACCAAATACACATTTTCCACCATAATTTGCAAAATGAATCTTGCCAAATCAGAAAAGGTGATTTTCTGGATTTTGACTCTCATAGTTGTGGTCAACCTATGATGTCAACTACAGGCCTCTCTCATCTTTTTAAGTGGAAAAATGGTGGCTGACTAAATACTTTTTTTTCCCCATGATAGATAGATAGATAAATAGATAGATAGTATTCAGTGGAATTTTTATTTGGCCATCTGATGTGGCCATGTTTTGGGTCGTTAACCTGTTCATGTCATCTGCCACATATATATGGTGCCACGAGAGGTGCTTTCCTGCAAACTGCAATACACGAATGGCTGGATGATTTCTCCAGCTCACTCACAGAGAAAGAGCGATTATCAGCAGGGGTCAGCTATATGTTATAGTGTAATATACTGTATATAAAGAGCAGGGTGCACTTAATAGCAAACTACTACAATATGTAAAAATAGTAGTAATATAAAGAGAATGCTGTATGGGAATAGCACTAAACATAAACAAAAAGGGGAAAGCGCCAGTACAAATTGGATGTGCACACCTAGCAGTTAAATGAGTAGACATTTTTATTGATACCTATAAACACACAAGGGATATATAAAATCATTTTAAAAAATGCATAAAAAGTGCCAAGCTGCACCCCTGTTTGAACAGAACATAAGAAATCCACAAAATAATGTGATGCAAATAACAATGTGAAACAACAATCACAGCAAGTAATGTGCTCATTGTACAGTATATATGCAAAACCTCCTATACGCTAAACATGAGAATGCTCTATAAGATGTCTATATGAACATATGCTGCAAAAAATATATAATAATATGTAATAGTTCTGAACATGAAAAGAGACACACTTAAATGTCAACTTATCTACTGAGGCTGGAGAGCTCCAAAACAAGTAATCAAAAATTGAAAATAAGAGAACAGTGTGCAACCCCGAGGAGAGCAGGCAGTCTTATGAGAAATACAGACAATAATAGGCTCATAGGATATAACCCTTGAAATCATAACATGTGGAAAATATGCTGGACACCACAGCAGAGGTCCACAACAACAATATATCAAACTTCAATGCAAAGTGGGACAACATACCCTTAGGAGCCAAATGGTGACAATTAATTATCGGGCTGATATGAGCATGATCACAAGATGGAGGAAAATTATGAAGACAGGGAAGCCGAGACAGGTCTACACTTACTGTATTGCTACAAGCAGCAAATTTTGCGCTCCCAAATCCAAATGTCCCTTTCCTTTCTGAGCCTCAGCATGCCTAAACCACATGTAGTAACTAGTGATGAGGGAATATGCTCGTTACTCGAGATTTCTCAAGGATGCTCAGGGGTCCTCCGAGTATTTTTTAGAGCTCGGAGATTTAGTTTTTCTTGCCACAGCTGAATGATTTACATCTGTTAGCCAGCATACCATAGCATAGCAACCAGCCAACCCCCAGATGTACTTATGCTGGCTAACAGATGTAAATCATTCAGCTGCGGCAAGAAAAACTAAATCTCCGAGCACTTAAAAATGCTCGAGTAACAAGTATATTCGCTCATCACAAGTAGTAACAGCATGTCTGTCAATACTGTAAAAATGAGAGCTTCTGAATGTCTACAGAAGCATGAATTGGGCACAATGTTTTGGCACTAAAATATAAGCACACTGCAATACAGTACAACATACTGCACAATTAACTCACCTGAAGCAAAGATCTGAAGAGCTGGACAAAACTCCGATAAGGGGCAGTAGGGAGGTCGGACAAGCCAAATCAGCAACAGATGGGAATGCAGTGTCAGAGGAGAAGACAGAAGCAAGGTCTGAACTAAGCCAGGGGTCAAAAGCCAGTCAGGAGCATGGTACCAAGAGGATGAGATGAAAACACAGCCAGAAACATGCCAAAGATCAGAGTGAGATGGGACAATCCAAAGCAGGAACGCAAGACGGGAGGGCAGGTCAGAAATCAAACCAAGTCATACACAGCGGGGAGAAGACACACAGGAAAGGTTAACCTGCATATGACCAGGTCAGGAAAGAGAGATCCTGGCGTAAAACCTCATCTGGATCGTGACAGTACCTTGCTCTTAACGGGGGGCCACAGGACCCCCATAATTCCCTGGATATCTGGCATGAAAGGCCTGGACCAACCAGTCTGCATTGACCAATAGCGCCGAAACACACGACCGGTCCTTAGTACCATAACCCTTCCATTGAGCAAGATATTGTAGGGAGCAGTGGACCATCCGAAAGTCCATAATCCATTCCACCTCATATTCATCTTGGCCATCTACCGAGACCGGTGGCAGGGAATATGAAGACCCCTCAAAGGAAGACCCAAATGTTTTTAAAAGGGTTTTATGGAATACGTTGGGGATCAGTAGAGATGGTGGAAGATGCAAAAAGAAAGCCACAACATTGACCACTTCCATGATCCCATAAGTACCAATGAATGTAGGCCCCAATTTAGCAGAAGGAACCTTAAGTCTAATATTCCTGGTAGATAACCAAACCTTATCCCCTACCCAGAATACAGGCCCCAGAGTCCGTTTTTTGTCAGCAAAAAAATTAAATTTGCACTAAGCCTCCCCAATGTTCTTCTGGACCTCCTTCCACACCTCCCCCAACTGCCAATAGCCATATCTGCCCAGGAAACCCCGAATCTAATCGAAAAAATTCCCCAAAATGAGGGTGGAAACCATAATTGCAAAAAAATGGAGAGGTACCTGTGGACTGATTAATGCGGTTATTAATAGCAAATTCTGCCAAAGGTAAAGAAGAACAGTAATCATCTTGCAGGGCAGCAGTTAGACATCGAAAAATATGCTCCAGAGACTGATTGATCCTCTCAGTTTGATCATTAGTCTCCGGATGATAAGCGGATGAACAAGTCAATCAAATACCCAACCTTCTACAAAACTGTACCCCCTATCCGAGACCACACTCAAACACACACCATGCAACCGTATCACATATTCCACAAACAATCTGGATAGAGTTTCAGTATTGGGCAAGGCTGTCAAAGGCACAAAATGCGCCTGCTTATTAAATCTGTCCACAACCACCCAGATGACAGTAATACTATTGGAAGGAGAAAGATCGATGATGAAATCCATGGACAGATGAGTCCATGGTCTATCTGGAAAGGGCAAAGGCACCAATTTCCCGACAGCTGGTTATGGGAGATTTTGGCACAAGCACATACCTCACAGGCAGAAACAAACCTCACAACATCCGAGGACAACGACGACCACCAAAACAATCTAGCAATGGCTTTACGGATGGCAAACATCCCAGTGTGTCCACTAAGGGCCGAGTCGTGGAACTCCCAGAGCCCTCTAAGACGAAATTGAACAGGCACAAAAAGCTTATTAATGGGCCTGGATGGAGGCGCCAGAGACTGAGATTCACGAATCTCCTGCTCCAGCCCCGTGGAAATCCTAGCCACAACCACCCCATGTTGTAGAATGGAGGAAGGAAGTTCTGGAGGAGATATTGGGTCTACACTACGAGATAAAGCATCAGCCTTAATATTTTTATGACCCGGCAGGAAGGTGATAGAGAATTGGAATTGTGAAAAATATGTGACCATCTAGCCTACCTAGGAGTCAACCTCTTAGCAGACTCAGAATAGGCCAAATTTTTGTGGTCTGTAATTGCAATGATTCAGTGAATCGCCCCCTCCAAAATATGCCTCCATTCTTCAAATGCAAATTTAATGGCCAGAAGCTCCCAGTTCCCCACATTATAATTTCTTTCTGCAGGCGAGAACTTCTTACAAAAGAAAGCACAAGGTCTTAAACTAATTAAAGTGGCAGGTCCCTGGACAACACCCCCCCACCCCCACCTCCGAGGCATCCACCTCAACAATAAATGGTTCAGACGGATCCGGCTGAATTAACACATGGGTGGACATAAAACATTTTTTTTAACAAAGAGAATTCTGCAACAGCTGAGGCTGACCAATTATTGATATCAGCCCCTTTCTTAGTTAAATTCGTGAGAGGCTTGTCTACCTGGGAGAACCCCCTTATGAACTTCCGATAATAATTGGCAAATCCCAGTGTTAGGAGTCGAGTTTCCTCTGCAGCACAGGGGGAATCTCGATCCGTGTCTGCTGCGGTCTCCCATTCTGCATCGGCCGCAGTGGAGCTGGCTCAGCGGAGACGTCGGTCCCAGCGTCTCACTATGACTGATACTGTGCAAAGGGTTACTGCTGCCTCTCCAGGCTCTGCTATTGTACCCTGCACTGATCTGCAGCAAGCAGGCTTTTCTGGGACTAAGGCTGGTTTCACACTTGCGTTTTTGTCTGCAGCGTTTTTTGCACAAAAAACGCATGCGTTTTTTTTCCCTATATTTAACATTGAAAACGCATGCGTTTTTTGCACATGCGTTTGTTTGCGTTTTCAAACGCATGCGTTTTTTGTCTGCATGCGTTCATTTTCAAAAATGCTACCTGCAGTATTTTCTTGCGCGTTTTTTTGCCGCGAAAAAACGCATGCGTTTTTTCGCGGTAAAAAAATGCATTGCTGTCTATGTAAACGCATGCGTTTTTAAGCACATGCGTTTGTTTGCGTTAAAAACGCATGCGTTTTTATAGAAAAAAAACAAAACACACTGAAAAACCACCCACCACCATTAAGGTGATAAAGGGATCCAAACCCTAACCCTTACTCTACCCCTAACCTCACCCCTAACCGTTTAATGAACATTTTCTGACAGTCATAGTGCCACGTATTTAAGTGCCACGTATCATGTATTTCAGTGCCACGTATTTCAGTGCCACGTATGTAAGTGCCACGTGCCACATATGTAAGTGCCACGTGCCACGTATGTAAGTGCCACGTGCCACGTATGTAAGTGCCACGTGCCACGTATATAAGTGCCACGTGCCACGTATGTAAGTGCCACGTGCCACGTATATAAGTGCCACGTGCCACGTATGTAAGTGCCACGTGCCACGTATATAAGTGCCACGTGCCACGTATATAAGTGCCACGTATGTAAGTGCCACGTGCCACGTATGTAAGTGCCACGTGCCACGTATGTAAGTGCCACGTGCCACGTATGTAAGTGCCACGTGCCACGTTTGTAAGTGCCACGTATGTAAGTGCCATGTATTTCAGTCACATTTAGGGTTAGGGGTAGGGTTAGGGTTTTCTTGTTTTTTCTGGTGTTTTCTTGTGTTTTCTTGTGTTTTCTTGTGTTTTCTTGTGTTTTTCTATAAAAACGCATGCGTCTAAAAAACGCATGCGTTTTACCGCGTTTACATGTGTTTTTTCACACATGCGTTTTTTTAAAAAACGCATGCAGATAAAAACGCAAGTGTGAAAGCAGCCTAAGTCCTGCTTGCACACACTGAGCACTCAGACTCCTTTTCTCCTTAATTATGGCCAGCATCCGCATGTCCCTGTGCCCATGCCCGTGTCATCCACTGATTCTAGGGTGGTAGACTGGGCGTTGGAGGCATGTGACATCTGGGACCGCACACAGGATGCCATCTGGGCCTCCAAGGAGAGAATGAGGGTTTCGGCTGATACACACCGGTGCCCCGCTCCGACCTTTGCTCCTGGCGACTTAGTGTGGCTCTCCGCCCGTAACATCAGGCTGTTAGTTGAGTTCACTAAGTTTGTGCCTCACTACATTGGTCCATTCAAGGTTCTGGAACAGGTCAACCCTGTGGTCTACTGTTTGGCTATTCCTCCACACCTTGGTATCACCGATACTTTTCACGTTTCCCTCTTAAAGCCTGTTCATTTGTCCCGGTTTTCTGAGTCATCTGCCAGGACATTGGGTTCATCCATGGATGAGTTTGAGGTGAATGCTATCGTGGGGTGCAAGGTGGTACGTGGCAAGAAATTTTATCTGGTGGACTGGAAGGGTCACGGTCCAGAGGATAGAACCTGGGAGCCTGTGGAGCACATTCGGGCTCCGCTGCTCAATGCAGCTTTTGAGGGTAGCGAGGCTCAAGGAGGGGGCCCTAGGAGGGGGGGGTAATGTTAGGAGTCGAGTTTCCTCTGCTGCACAGGGGGAATCTCGATCCGTGTCTGCTGCAGTCTCTCATTCTGCATCGGCCGCAGTGGAGCTGGCTCAGCAGAGACGTCGGTCCCAGCGTCTCACTATGACTGATACTGTGCAAAGGGTTACTGCTGCCTCTCCAGGCTCTGCTATTGTACCCTGCACTGATTTGCGGCGAGCAGGCTTTTCTGGGACTAAGTCCTGCTTTGCACACACTGATCATGCCCAGGGTAAGATCTCTCAGTGGAGATCAAGGGTCACATGCTCAGGTACTGCAGCCAAATCTATTGGTCCTTCTAGGAAGGTCCTGTAGGTGCGCAGGCTCTGTAACAGCCTCTCATTGGTCCTTCTAGGAAGGTCCTGTACGTGCTACAGCTACTTAAGGCTCGCATGGCTGCATGGCCATGCGCTAGTATCTTCCTAAGTTATATGCTTTGTGCCAGTATGGTCATGTGTTTGTATGTGTACAGGGACCCGGCTGAAATAAGCCCCTAGAATGCTGGCACTTCCGGCAAGGAGATTGTGGTTGTGTGTATTCAGGGACCTGGCTGAAATAAGCCCCTAGAACGCTGGCACCTCCAGCGAGGAGTTTTGTGTGCATGCATGACCACTGACTGCTCTCATTTGGGTAGTTAGCCTGTGCCTCTGTGAAAGTCTTACAGGGCACAGAGCTTTGCTTTCTCGGCCGCTCTGTTAAGCTAACAGAGCTGGTTCATACCGCCATATTGTGCCGCCAATTACTTAGCAGCAGGTTCTTTCCTGCACAGTGGATCCCGGGTTGTGAATGCACCAATCCCATCTAATAAATATATTCGGTGTGTTCCGCCAACCCTAACACCCAGAAATCGTTGCAGGCCTTTCAGATCTCTGGGTTGAATGCAATCAACAAGGGCCTGGACAGAATGAACCCCATAAAGGATAGTTCCTGACCAAAAATGAACATTTTTCTAATTTAGCAAATATAGAGTTCTCCCGACACCTCTGCAGAACAGCACGAAGGTGACCCATGTGAGTCTGCTTATCTAGAGAATAGATTAAAATATCTTCCAGATAAACCACCAAAAAATGCCCAATAATGTCAGCAAAAACATGGTTAATGAAGTTCTAAAAAAACTGCCGGCGCATTAGTCAGACCGAAAGGCATAACTAAATTCTCAAAAAGCCCTTCCGATGTGAGAAACGCAGTTTTCCACTCATCCCCCTCCCGTAACTGGATAAGATTATATGCCCTTGGAGATCCAACCTGGAAAATCATTTGGCCCCAGACAATTGGTTGCATAAATCAGAAATAAGTGGGAGAGGGTACGAATTTCTCACAGTTATCTTATTTAACTCTCAAAAATTTAGGCATGGGCGCAAACCACCATCCTTTTTCTTTACAAAAAAGAGCCCAGCTGCCAAGGTAAAAACTGAAGGACAAATGTGTCCTTTACGAAGACTCTCGTAGATATAGTCTTTCATGACAACTCTCTCTAGACCAGAGAGATTGTATAAATGGGCCTTGGGCAATTTAGTATTGGGGACAAGATCAATATTACAATCAAAGGGATGATGTGGTGGCCTCTTTTTGGGAGAAAACATCCTCGAAGTCCTTCAGGTACTCTGGAAGACTGACGGATGTCACAGATACAGAAACAAAACAATTACAAGAACAATTTGGTCCCCACTTCACAATATCCTAGGACTTCCAATCAATAACCTGGTTGTGTAAGTGCAACCAGGATATCCCCAACACCACCCTCACAGGAAGGTTGTCCAAAATAAAGCATGAATAGCGCCCCTGATGACCAACGATCCATAGTTCACGAAAGCCGAAGTGGGCGTAAAACGGTTCCTAACTCTGAGTTCCACTTTAAGCAGTACTGAGGAAAAATGTACCTTAGAGCCTGGGTAACTTCCTCGACAGTTATCCAGACTTAGACGTTTCCTGATACCTTGGGGGTCGAAGGACAAGAGGGACAGTCCTTTTTCCAATGCACCGGGGCACCACAGTAAAAGCAAAGCTTGCCTTCCCATCACCATCTCCTCTCCTTTTCTTTGAGAGTTTTGGCCTCACTTCCATGGGTTCAGCTTGGGACACCAACTCTGGCGTGAATGGAAGCAACGGGGCCTCCCGCTGCATGACTCCTCTCTCCCATAGTCTCCAATCCATATGGACAGCTTGCATCATTGGCTCCTCCAGGGAACTGGGTGGTGGATGCAGGGCCAGAGCATCCTTTAGATGATCAGACAGTCCCCTCCAAAATTGACAGCAGAGCGTGGAGTCTTTAAATTCAGAGCAGTAACACTCAGCAGAGAGCTTTCCCTGAGAGAGACCAATGATCATGTTCTCCACCAATCTAACCCGGTCAGGTTCATCATAAATGAGTCCTAAGGCATCAAAAAACCTATCCACAGACACTTTCTCTAGGGCAGTCGAGGTAAGGAAAAGGCCCAAGACTGCGGACCTTCCCTGAGTAAGGATATGATAATTCCCACCTACTAACGCTCATTCTCCGAAGATCAGGGTGTAAGGGAAAACAACTTACAACCTTCCCTGAATGCACAGAACTTTTCCCTAGAGAAGGAGTCAAGGAGTTTAACAGATGGTTCAGGGAAAAATAAAGAAACGTCAGAAACATCACCATCCTTACTAACAGATGCCGAGACAGCACCTCAGGCAGTCTTAACTGTCTCAACTAGCTCTCTCTGTATTTGCTGGTGAGACGTAACCAACGCCTTATATTCTACAGACAAGCCCTGCATCATTTGTGTGAGACAGGCTACGTGATCAGTCAAAGTGCTGAGCGGATCCATACAACAGAAGAAAATAGATCTCCACTAGGTTAAATATATGGTCAGTGATGATGTTGTGCAATATGGCAACAACCACCAGGGGGAGTGGATGGGAGGTAACTGGAGCTCACCTGAAGTGAAGATCTGAAGAGCTTAGCAAAACTCGGCTAGCGGGCAGTAGGGATGTCGGACAAGTCAAATCAGCAACAGCCAGGAACGCAGTATCAGAGAAGAAGACAGAAGCAAGGCCTGAACTAAGCCAGGGGTCAGAAGCCAATCGGGAGTGCAGTACCCAGAGGAAGAGATAAAAACACAAACTTGTCAGAAACATGCCAAACATCAGAGCCAGATGGGACAATCCAAAGCAGGAAAGCAAGATGGAAGTGAAGGTCATAAATCAAGTCAGGTCACACTCATATTGCCATTAAGAAAATTAAAAATGTTGGGCTAAAGCAACATTTTTGTGGGAAGATTTAATATTTTCAATATTTCCTTCCACATCTCTTTCATTCCTGCGAAGCATCTGAAGAGTTACCAAACTTCTTGAATGTGGTTCTGATCACTTTGACCCGTGAAATTTTTAAAATGATGTCACTTTTAGTATTTTCTGTCACATAGACCCCTCAAAGCCACCATCAAATGGGATATGGTCTTTAAAAAATGTATTTACATTAAAAAAAAAACTTTTAACCATTCTAACTTCATAGCAAAAATAAAATTATCTTTAAAAAATGATGGTGATGTAAAGTAGGCATATGGCAAATGCTATTTATTACCTATTTTGTGTAATATAACTCTCTGGCTTAAGTTCATTAAAATTAAAATTTGAAAATCGCTAAATTTGTAAAAATTTCACAAAGTTTCTGCAAAAACATATCAACCTCAATTTACCACTACCATAAAGTACAATATGTCACAAAAAACATTCTTAAATTCATTAGAGTATGTTGAAGTGTTCCAGAGTTATTACATCATAAAGTGATACATGTCAGGATTGTCGAATTTGGCCTCTGGGGCGAAATTGTTAATACTTTTAAATTTTTATTTTTTCACCATATCAAAATGGGAGAGGAGGTAATGTTATCACTGGTGTGGTGTGTATTATCTGACTCAACTTTATAATACAGATGTTATTATTCACTGTAATTCTATCAGTGACAATGAAAAAACTGCCTAAGAGTATACAGTAAGTCTATGTTTACACTAGCTATCACTAGTGTTGAGCGATACTTTCCGATATCGGAAAGTATCGGTATCGGAAAGTATCGGCCGATACCGTCAAAATATCGGATCCAATCCGATACCGATACCCGATCCCAATGCAAGTCAATGGGACGAAAATATCGGAATTAAAATAAACCCTTAATAAACTTGTAGGTTCATTCTACATGAAGGAAAACAACTAAGAATAATGTAGGATGTATTGGGGGACGTGGCGGAGATATTAAAGGGACAGAGGTTTAGCCCAATGTAATAGAATAGCAGGATTTTTTATTTTTTTTTATGAAGTTCGGCGTTAGAAAGAATTTGACTATGTTATTTTTTTTTTTTTTTATGTCAGATATTGATGTTTCACTACTTCCACGCCCTTCACCTTCTTTTTTACTTCTCCCACGCTTTCTTCTTAATTATCCTCATCATCAGCTTCTTTGACATCAACTTCTTCACCTTATTCATCTTCTTCTTCATCTTCTACCTATTATTTTTTGGGTTACATTGTTCATATTCTTTTTATTTTACTATTATCTTCATCATATTCAACTTCTTCATCATATTCTTATTTGTGACAGGCATTCCCGTAGTTGTTATCTATAAAAGTTTGAAGATTACACCTTCCGTTCTGCCTGTCACAAACCAGTTACATTTGTCCGCGTTCAGTTTGGCCTGCGGCATCAGGCTTTATCCAGGGGCACCACGAGGAGGAACGGACTCACCCCCATACACTGCTTAGTCTTCTTCTGCTTATAATTTACATAATATTTTTTTGCTCTGATATTTTGTGTTATGCTTAATGTCCTTCTGCTCTTTGTTCTGCAGCCTCTTGTTCTTCTGCTTCTCGGTCTTCCAGGTCGTCGTCGTCTCCAGGGTCGTCGTCTCCGGGGTCGTCGTCATCGGGGTGGTCTCCGGGGTCGTCGTCATCGGGGTGGTCTTCAGGGTCATCGTCTCCAGGGTCGTCGTCATCACGGTGGTTGTCGTCTCTGGTGTCGTCGTCATCTTAGGGGTGTTCTTCCGGGTCATCGTGTTTAGTCTCTTGAACTTGGAAATGTAGCAGAAGGTACAAGAAGGCTGAGAAAATGCCGAGAACCAGCTGATGGAACTGGAACTCGGATGGCTACCCGAAGGTCCAAGAGCCAATGGAACTACCGAGGACCAGCTGACGTTACTGGAACCCGGTTACTAAGCAGGAGGTACCCGTGCCTGAAAGCACTACCAAGGACCACCTGACGTTGGTGGAACTCGGATACCCAGAGGGAGGCACCTAAGCCAAAGGCTCTGCCCGGAACCAGCTGACGGTACTGGAACCAGGATGGGGAGCAGAAGGTACAAGAGCAAAAGACACTGCCGAGAACCAGCTGACGGTGCTGGAACCCGGATGGGTAGCCGAAGGTCCAAGAGCCAATGGAACTACCGAGGACCAGCTGACGTTACTGGAACCCGGTTACTAAGCAGGAGGTACCCGTGCCTGAAAGCACTACCAAGGACCACCTGACGTTGGTGGAACTCGGATACCCAGAGGGAGGCACCTAAGCCAAAGGCTCTGCCCGGAACCAGCTGACGGTACTGGAACCAGGATGTGGAGCAGAAGGTACAAGAGCAAGTGTCTGCGTGGCTTTTGCAGGACACGTTGCCGGCTGCACAGCAGGGGAACAGCTGGCGGTGCTGGACCCCACTGACACATTGGCGAGGTGTTTGGCTCTGTGCAGCCAGCACTTCCGGACAGCAACGAGCGGTGTTGTAGCCCGGGCTCTGCAGGGGGAGCAGAGTGTAGGCCGAAGCCTACTTGAACCAATTTCAAAGGTAACCTTTAACCCCCCCTCAGGGGTTAGAAAGTAGAAGAGCCACAGCTTATGCAGCAGTAGTGCTGCACAAGTCAAAGGTTGCTCTTTTAATTTCGCTCCTTGCACACGCTGAATGAAACACGTATAACATTTAGCCCTTTATACAGTCAAACTGTGTTGGAGGCGCGAGTTCCCTTTGTAATGAGACGCAGCACAGATGTCAAGAATCCCACCTTGGTGCTGGGTGCAGCCTCCTGAGCGTTGTTATTTGCTGTACAGGAGTCTGCGCTGTCGTGTTATCCCCTGGCCTAGCGCCGTTAGCGCTGCCCATCTTCTGACCTCATTTAATGTTGGCCGGTGCGGTTCGCGATGCCCATGAATCACAGCCCCGCAGTGTATTGACATAGTTTAAACACTGCGGGGCTGGGATTCATGGCCTGGCGCAGTACATATGTTCGCCTCTCGCTTGGGTTCTTACACCCGCTTCAGACTATGCGGCGTCATCTGATCCCTTATCGCATGCCACGGCCATGAAGCCGCACAGTCCGAAGAAGGCGGAAGGAGAGGAGGGACAGGCGAACTGATGCACTGATCCTGCCCATCAATCACACCCTCGCAGTCCCAATAAATAAGACACCGAGGGGCGTTGTGTGGGTCAGGGCGGCCGCAGAGGCGCAGGCAGCCAAACCATGATGCCAGAAGACGGGCAGCGCTACCAAGGGGGTTGCAGCGTGTCATTACAAAGGAAAGTCACACCACCGGGACGGTTAAATGGTCACACAGAGGACACATTGCAGACGTGTTTTCAGTTCCACATGTGCGAGGAGAATACGTTTCTGAGCCACCTTGCACACATGCAGCATTACCGCTGTACAAGGTGGCTGGATAACGTAAAAACGCCTGGGGGAGGGGGGACAGGTTCCCTTCAATTTCAGTTCTTGTGTCTGCGTGGCTTTTGCAGGACACGTTGCCGGCTGCACAGCAGGGGAACAGCTGGCGGTGCTGGACCCCACTGACACATTGGCTGGTGTTTTTCTCTGTGCAGCTAGCACATCTGGGCAAAAACTGGCGGTGTGTTAGAGCCCAGGGACAGCAGGAGGAGGAGCAGGAGGAGGAGGAGCAGGGGGAGGGGAGTGTAGGCCGAAGCCTGCACAGGCGGCAGCTTTGGGTGTGTTGTGTCTGCGTGACTTTTGCAGAACACGTTGCCGGCTACACAGCAGGGGAACAGCTGGCGGTGCTGGACCCCACTGACACATTGGCGAGGTGTTTGGCTCTGTGCAGCCAGCACTTCCGGACAGCAACTAGCGTTGTTGGAGCCCGGGCTCTGCAGGTGGAGCAGAGTGTAGGCCGAAGCCTAATTGAACCGATTTCAAAAGTCACCTTTAACCCCCCCTCAGGGGTTACAAAGTAGAAGAGCCACAGCTTATGCAGCAGCAGTGCTGCGCAAGTCAAAGGTTGCTCTTGTAATTTTTCTCCTTGCACACGCTGAATGGAACACGTATAACATTCAGCCCTTTAGACAGTCAAACTGTGTAATGGAGGCGAGAGTTCCCTTTGTAATGAGACGCAGCACAGGTGTCAAGAATCCCACCTTGGTGCTGGGTGCAGCCTCCCGAGCGTTGTTATTTGCTGTACAGGAGTCTGCGCTGTCGTGTTATCCCCTGGCCTAGCGCCGTTAGCGCTGCCCATCTTCTGGCATCATGTAATGTCGGCCGGTGCGGTTCGCGATGCCCATGAATCCCAGCCCCGCAGTGTCTTAACATTGTTAAAACACTGCGGGGCTGGGATTCAGGGCCTGGCGCAGCACATATGTTCGCCTCTCACACTCGGGTCCTTACACCCGCTTCAGACTGTGCGGCGTCATCTGATCCCTTATCGCATGCCACGGCCATGAAGCCGCACAGTCCGAAGAAGGCGGAAGGAGAGGAGGGACAGGCGAACTGATGCACTGATCCTGCCCATCAATCACACCCTCGCAGTCCCAATAAATAAGACACCGAGGGGCGTTGTGTGGGTCAGGGCGGCCGCAGAGGCGCAGGCAGCCAAACCATGATGCCAGAAGACGGGCAGCGCTACCAAGGGGGTTGCAGCGTGTCATTACAAAGGAAAGTCACACCACCGGGACGGTTAAATGGTCACACAGAGGACACATTGCAGACGTGTTTTCAGTTCCACATGTGCGAGGAGAATACGTTTCTGAGCCACCTTGCACACATGCAGCATTACCGCTGTACAAGGTGGCTGGATAACGTAAAAACGCCTGGGGGAGGGGGGACAGGTTCCCTTCAATTTCAGTTCTTGTGTCTGCGTGGCTTTTGCAGGACACGTTGCCGGCTGCACAGCAGGGGAACAGCTGGCGGTGCTGGACCCCACTGACACATTGGCTGGTGTTTTTCTCTGTGCAGCTAGCACATCTGGGCAAAAACTGGCGGTGTGTTAGAGCCCAGGGACAGCAGGAGGAGGAGCAGGAGGAGGAGGAGCAGGGGGAGGGGAGTGTAGGCCGAAGCCTGCACAGGCGGCAGCTTTGGGTGTGTTGTGTCTGCGTGACTTTTGCAGGACACGTTGCCGGCTACACAGCAGGGGAACAGCTGGCGGTGCTGGACCCCACTGACACATTGGCGAGGTGTTTGGCTCTGTGCAGCCAGCACTTCCGGACAGCAACTAGCGTTGTTGGAGCCCGGGCTCTGCAGGTGGAGCAGAGTGTAGGCCGAAGCCTAATTGAACCGATTTCAAAAGTCACCTTTAACCCCCCCTCAGGGGTTACAAAGTAGAAGAGCCACAGCTTATGCAGCAGCAGTGCTGCGCAAGTCAAAGGTTGCTCTTGTAATTTTTCTCCTTGCACACGCTGAATGGAACACGTATAACATTCAGCCCTTTAGACAGTCAAACTGTGTAATGGAGGCGAGAGTTCCCTTTGTAATGAGACGCAGCACAGGTGTCAAGAATCCCACCTTGGTGCTGGGTGCAGCCTCCCGAGCGTTGTTATTTGCTGTACAGGAGTCTGCGCTGTCGTGTTATCCCCTGGCCTAGCGCCGTTAGCGCTGCCCATCTTCTGGCATCATGTAATGTCGGCCGGTGCGGTTCGCGATGCCCATGAATCCCAGCCCCGCAGTGTCTTAACATTGTTAAAACACTGCGGGGCTGGGATTCAGGGCCTGGCGCAGCACATATGTTCGCCTCTCACACTCGGGTCCTTACACCCGCTTCAGACTGTGCGGCGTCATCTGATCCCTTATCGCATGCCACGGCCATGAAGCCGCACAGTCCGAAGAAGGCGGAAGGAGAGGAGGGACAGGCGAACTGATGCACTGATCCTGCCCATCAATCACACCCTCGCAGTCCCAATAAATAAGACACCGAGGGGCGTTGTGTGGGTCAGGGCGGCCGCAGAGGCGCAGGCAGCCAAACCATGATGCCAGAAGACGGGCAGCGCTACCAAGGGGGTTGCAGCGTGTCATTACAAAGGAAAGTCACACCATCGGGACGGTTAAATGGTCACACAGAGGACACATTGCAGACGTGTTTTCAGTTCCACATGTGCGAGGAGAATACGTTTCTGAGCCACCTTGCACACATGCAGCATTACCGCTGTACAAGGTGGCTGGATAACGTAAAAACGCCTGGGGGAGGGGGGACAGGTTCCCTTCAATTTCAGTTCTTGTGTCTGCGTGGCTTTTGCAGGACACGTTGCCGGCTGCACAGCAGGGGAACAGCTGGCGGTGCTGGACCCCACTGACACATTGGCTGGTGTTTTTCTCTGTGCAGCTAGCACATCTGGGCAAAAACTGGCGGTGTGTTAGAGCCCAGGGACAGCAGGAGGAGGAGCAGGAGGAGGAGGAGCAGGGGGAGGGGAGTGTAGGCCGAAGCCTGCACAGGCGGCAGCTTTGGGTGTGTTGTGTCTGCGTGACTTTTGCAGGACACGTTGCCGGCTACACAGCAGGGGAACAGCTGGCGGTGCTGGACCCCACTGACACATTGGCGAGGTGTTTGGCTCTGTGCAGCCAGCACTTCCGGACAGCAACTAGCGTTGTTGGAGCCCGGGCTCTGCAGGTGGAGCAGAGTGTAGGCCGAAGCCTAATTGAACCGATTTCAAAAGTCACCTTTAACCCCCCCTCAGGGGTTACAAAGTAGAAGAGCCACAGCTTATGCAGCAGCAGTGCTGCGCAAGTCAAAGGTTGCTCTTGTAATTTTTCTCCTTGCACACGCTGAATGGAACACGTATAACATTCAGCCCTTTAGACAGTCAAACTGTGTAATGGAGGCGAGAGTTCCCTTTGTAATGAGACGCAGCACAGGTGTCAAGAATCCCACCTTGGTGCTGGGTGCAGCCTCCCGAGCGTTGTTATTTGCTGTACAGGAGTCTGCGCTGTCGTGTTATCCCCTGGCCTAGCGCCGTTAGCGCTGCCCATCTTCTGGCATCATGTAATGTCGGCCGGTGCGGTTCGCGATGCCCATGAATCCCAGCCCCGCAGTGTCTTAACATTGTTAAAACACTGCGGGGCTGGGATTCAGGGCCTGGCGCAGCACATATGTTCGCCTCTCACACTCGGGTCCTTACACCCGCTTCAGACTGTGCGGCGTCATCTGATCCCTTATCGCATGCCACGGCCATGAAGCCGCACAGTCCGAAGAAGGCGGAAGGAGAGGAGGGACAGGCGAACTGATGCACTGATCCTGCCCATCAATCACACCCTCGCAGTCCCAATAAATAAGACACCGAGGGGCGTTGTGTGGGTCAGGGCGGCCGCAGAGGCGCAGGCAGCCAAACCATGATGCCAGAAGACGGGCAGCGCTACCAAGGGGGTTGCAGCGTGTCATTACAAAGGAAAGTCACACCACCGGGACGGTTAAATGGTCACACAGAGGACACATTGCAGACGTGTTTTCAGTTCCACATGTGCGAGGAGAATACGTTTCTGAGCCACCTTGCACACATGCAGCATTACCGCTGTACAAGGTGGCTGGATAACGTAAAAACGCCTGGGGGAGGGGGGACAGGTTCCCTTCAATTTCAGTTCTTGTGTCTGCGTGGCTTTTGCAGGACACGTTGCCGGCTGCACAGCAGGGGAACAGCTGGCGGTGCTGGACCCCACTGACACATTGGCTGGTGTTTTTCTCTGTGCAGCTAGCACATCTGGGCAAAAACTGGCGGTGTGTTAGAGCCCAGGGACAGCAGGAGGAGGAGCAGGAGGAGGAGGAGCAGGGGGAGGGGAGTGTAGGCCGAAGCCTGCACAGGCGGCAGCTTTGGGTGTGTTGTGTCTGCGTGACTTTTGCAGGACACGTTGCCGGCTACACAGCAGGGGAACAGCTGGCGGTGCTGGACCCCACTGACACATTGGCGAGGTGTTTGGCTCTGTGCAGCCAGCACTTCCGGACAGCAACTAGCGTTGTTGGAGCCCGGGCTCTGCAGGTGGAGCAGAGTGTAGGCCGAAGCCTAATTGAACCGATTTCAAAAGTCACCTTTAACCCCCCCTCAGGGGTTACAAAGTAGAAGAGCCACAGCTTATGCAGCAGCAGTGCTGCGCAAGTCAAAGGTTGCTCTTGTAATTTTTCTCCTTGCACACGCTGAATGGAACACGTATAACATTCAGCCCTTTAGACAGTCAAACTGTGTAATGGAGGCGAGAGTTCCCTTTGTAATGAGACGCAGCACAGGTGTCAAGAATCCCACCTTGGTGCTGGGTGCAGCCTCCCGAGCGTTGTTATTTGCTGTACAGGAGTCTGCGCTGTCGTGTTATCCCCTGGCCTAGCGCCGTTAGCGCTGCCCATCTTCTGGCATCATGTAATGTCGGCCGGTGCGGTTCGCGATGCCCATGAATCCCAGCCCCGCAGTGTCTTAACATTGTTAAAACACTGCGGGGCTGGGATTCAGGGCCTGGCGCAGCACATATGTTCGCCTCTCACACTCGGGTCCTTACACCCGCTTCAGACTGTGCGGCGTCATCTGATCCCTTATCGCATGCCACGGCCATGAAGCCGCACAGTCCGAAGAAGGCGGAAGGAGAGGAGGGACAGGCGAACTGATGCACTGATCCTGCCCATCAATCACACCCTCGCAGTCCCAATAAATAAGACACCGAGGGGCGTTGTGTGGGTCAGGGCGGCCGCAGAGGCGCAGGCAGCCAAACCATGATGCCAGAAGACGGGCAGCGCTACCAAGGGGGTTGCAGCGTGTCATTACAAAGGAAAGTCACACCACCGGGACGGTTAAATGGTCACACAGAGGACACATTGCAGACGTGTTTTCAGTTCCACATGTGCGAGGAGAATACGTTTCTGAGCCACCTTGCACACATGCAGCATTACCGCTGTACAAGGTGGCTGGATAACGTAAAAACGCCTGGGGGAGGGGGGACAGGTTCCCTTCAATTTCAGTTCTTGTGTCTGCGTGGCTTTTGCAGGACACGTTGCCGGCTGCACAGCAGGGGAACAGCTGGCGGTGCTGGACCCCACTGACACATTGGCTGGTGTTTTTCTCTGTGCAGCTAGCACATCTGGGCAAAAACTGGCGGTGTGTTAGAGCCCAGGGACAGCAGGAGGAGGAGCAGGAGGAGGAGGAGCAGGGGGAGGGGAGTGTAGGCCGAAGCCTGCACAGGCGGCAGCTTTGGGTGTGTTGTGTCTGCGTGACTTTTGCAGGACACGTTGCCGGCTACACAGCAGGGGAACAGCTGGCGGTGCTGGACCCCACTGACACATTGGCGAGGTGTTTTTCTCTGTGCAGCTAGCAGTACCGGGCCCCAACTGGCGGTGTTGGAGCCCAGGGTCAGCAGGAGGAGCAGGGGGAGCGGAGTGTAGGCCGAAGCCTGCACTCGAGCAAGTTGAAAGGAAACCTTTAACCCCCCCCCCCCCAGGCGTTTGTAGCTGAAAGAGCCATTGTGTACAGCACTAATGCTGGAAAAGGTAAACTTAGCTCTTTTAATTATGGTCCTTGCACATGCGGAACCTAACAGTTATGAAATGTGTCCCCTCACAGCGTTAAACCGTCCGGTAGGTGGAACTTTCCTTTGTCGTGTGACGCAGCACAGCCATCATTTGTACCCCCTTGGCGCCGTGCGCCGCCTCCTCAGCGTTGTTTTAATCTGTCCCGGAGCCTGGGCTGTTAGGTTAGCCCTTGGCCATGCACACATTTTGCGCTGCCCGTCTTCTGACATCATTTGGTGTCAGGCTGGCTGCGCCTGTGCGGGTGCGCTGGCCGAGATCCCGCCTCGCAGTGTCGTCTAATGTAATCCCACCGCGGGCCTGTGATCCGTGCCCGTGCGCAGTGCATATCCTCTCCTCTCACTCCCCTCCCTACGGCTTTTTCAGACTGTGCGGTGTCACGGCCGTGGCATGCTATTAGGGACCAGCTGACATCGCACAGTCTGAAGAAGCCGTAGGGAGGGGAGTGAGAGGAGAGGATATGCACTGCGCACGGGCACGGATCACAGGCCCGCGGTGGGATTACATTAGACGACACTGCGAGGCGGGATCTCGGCCAGCGCACCCGCACAGGCGCAGCCAGCCTGACACCAAATGAGGTCAGAAGACGGGCAGCGCAACATGTGTGCATGGCCAAGGGCTAACCTAACAGCGCAGGCTCCGGGACAGATTAAAACAACGCTGAGGAGGCGGCGCACGGCGCCAAGGGGGTAAAAATGATGGCTGTGCTGCGTCACACGACAAAGGAAAGTTCCACCTACCGGACGGTTTAACGCTGTGTGGGGACACATTTCATAAGTGTTTGGTTCAGCATGTGCAAGGAGCATCACGAAAAGAGGCACTTTTTCCCTTTGCATCATTACTGCTGCACAAGGTGGCTCCTTCAGTAACAAACGCCTGGGGGGGGGGGGGGGTCAGGTTCCCTTACATTTAACTTGTTGTGCCTGCGTGGCGGTCGCAGTACACGTTGCCGTATACACAGCAGGGGAACAGCTGGCGGTGCTGAACCCCACTAACACATTGGCGAGGTGTTTGGCTCTGTGCGTACAGCACTTCTGGACGGCAACTGGCGGTGTTGGAGCCCAGGGGCAGGTGGAGGAGGAGGAGGTTGGAGGAGGTAGGAGGAGGTAGGAGGGATTGCCACACACACAGCAGGGGAACAGCTGACGTTACTGAACCCCAATAACAGAGGAGGGACTGTTGACTGTGCGTACAGCACTTCTGGACGGCAACTGGCGGTGTTGGAGCCCAGGGGCAGGTGGAGGAGGAGGAGGTTGGAGGAGGTAGGAGGAGGTAGGAGGGATTGCCACACACACAGCAGGGGAACAGCTGACGTTACTGAACCCCAATAACAGAGGAGGGACTGTTGACTGTGCGTACAGCACTTCTGGACGGCAACTGGCGGTGTTGGAGCCCAGGGACGGGTGGAGGAGGAGGAGGTTGGAGGAGGTAGGAGGGATTGCCACACACACAGCAGGGGAACAGCTGACGTTACTGAACCCCAATAACAGAGGAGGGACTGTTGACTGTGCGTACAGCACTTCTGGACGGCAACTGGCGGTGTTGGAGCCCAGGGGCAGGTGGAGGAGGAGGAGGTTGGAGGAGGTAGGAGGAGGTAGGAGGGATTGCCACACACACAGCAGGGGAACAGCTGACGTTACTGAACCCCAATAACAGAGGAGGGACTGTTGACTGTGCGTACAGCACTTCTGGACGGCAACTGGCGGTGTTGGAGCCCAGGGACGGGTGGAGGAGGAGGAGGTTGGAGGAGGTAGGAGGGATTGCCACACACACAGCAGGGGAACAGCTGACGTTACTGAACCCCAATAACAGAGGAGGGACTGTTGACTGTGCGTACAGCACTTCTGGACGGCAACTGGCGGTGTTGGAGCCCAGGGACGGGTGGAGGAGGAGGAGGTTGGAGGAGGTAGGAGGGATTGCCACACACACAGCAGGGGAACAGCTGACGTTACTGAACCCCAATAACAGAGGAGGGACTGTTGACTGTGCGTACAGCACTTCTGGACGGCAACTGGCGGTGTTGGAGCCCAGGGACGGTTGGAGGAGGAGGAGGTTGGAGGAGGTAGGAGGGATTGCCACACACACAGCAGGGGAACAGCTGACGTTACTGAACCCCAATAACAGAGGAGGGACTGTTGACTGTGCGTACAGCACTTCTGGACGGCAACTGGCGGTGTTGGAGCCCAGGGACGGGTGGAGGAGGAGGAGGTTGGAGGAGGTAGGAGGGATTGCCACACACACAGCAGGGGAACAGCTGACGTTACTGAACCCCAATAACAGAGGAGGGACTGTTGACTGTGCGTACAGCACTTCTGGACGGCAACTGGCGGTGTTGGAGCCCAGGGACGGTTGGAGGAGGAGGAGGTTGGAGGAGGTAGGAGGGATTGCCACACACACAGCAGGGGAACAGCTGACGTTACTGAACCCCAATAACAGAGGAGGGACTGTTGACTGTGCGTACAGCACTTCTGGACGGCAACTGGCGGTGTTGGAGCCCAGGGACAGGTGGAGGAGGAGGAGGTTGGAGGAGGTTGGAGGAGGTAGGAGGGATTGCCACACACACAGCAGGGGAACAGCTGACGTTACTGAACCCCAATAACAGAGGAGGGACTGTTGACTGTGCGTACAGCACTTCTGGACGGCAACTGGCGGTGTTGAAGCCCAGGGACGGGTGGAGGAGGAGGAGGTTGGAGGAGGTAGGAGGGATTGCCACACACACAGCAGGGGAACAGCTGACGTTACTGAACCCCAATAACAGAGGAGGGACTGTTGACTGTGCGTACAGCACTTCTGGACGGCAACTGGCGGTGTTGGAGCCCAGGGACAGGTGGAAAAGCAGAGGAACACAATGTAGGCCGAAGCCTGAGAAAGTCGAAAGGGAACCTTTAACCCCCCCCCAAGGCGTTTGTAGCTGAAAGAGCCAGCTTGTGCAGCACAAAAGATGCAAAAGGAAAAGGTGGCTCTTTTCATCATGCTCCTTGCAAACACAGAACTAAACACTTATAAAATGTGTCCCCTGCAACCGTAAAACCGTCCCGGAGGTGGGACTTTCCTTCGTAATGTGACGCAGCCCAGCCGTCATTCCTACCCCCCCGGCGCCGCGCACCGGCTCCTCAGCGTTGTTTTATTCCGTCAAGGAGCCTGCGCTGTTATGTTATCCCGTGGCCAGGCACACTTAGCGCTGCCCGTCTTCTGGCATCATTTGGTGTCTGGATGGCTGCGCCTGTGCGGCCGCGCTGGCAGAGAGCCCGCCTCGCAGTGTCTTCTGATTTAATCCCACTGGGGGCCTGGGATCCATGGACATGCGCACTGCATATCTGAACCTCCACCTCTCACTCATCTCCCTATGGCTTCTTCAGACTGTGCGGTGTCACGGCCGTGGCATGCTGTTAGGGACCAGCTGACACCGAACAGTCTGAAGAAGCCATAGGGAAATGAGTGAGAGGTGGAGGTTCAGATATGCACTGCGCATGTCCATGGATCCCAGGCCCCCAGTGGGATTAAATCAGAAGACACTGCGAGGCGGGCTCTCTGCCAGCGCGGCCGCACAGGCGCAGCCATCCAGACACCAAATGATGCCAGAAGACGGGCAGCGCTAAGTGTGCCTGGCCACGGGATAACATAACAGCGCAGGCTCCAGGACGGAATAAAACAACGCTGAGGAGCCGGTGCGCGGCGCCGGGGGGGTAGGAATGACGGCTGGGCTGCGTCACATTACGAAGTAAAGTCCCACCTCCGGGACGGTTTTACGGTATCAGTGGACACATTTTATAAGTGTTAAGTTCTGCGTGTGCAAGGAGCTAAACAAAAATAGCTACCTTTTCCTTGGGCAGCATTACTGCTGCACAAGGTGGCTCTTTCAGTAACAAACGCCTTGGGGGGGGGGGGACAGATTCCCTTACATTTCAGTTGTTGTGTCAGCGTGGCGGTCGCATGACACATTGCCGGCTACACAGCTGGGGATCAGCTGACATTACTGAAACCCAATAACACTGGGTCGTATGTTTTGACTGTGCAGACGGCACGTCTGAGCCTCAACTGGCGGTGTTGGAGCCCAGGAATTTAAGTTCAGGTGGTAGAAAGATGAACACAACAGGAGACCTGGATAACGTATACAGTGACCTAATTATTCAATCAGGAGGAGGAGTGGCAAATTCCGGCGAGATCCAGGCCTTGTTCATTTTCAGGAAAGTAAGCCGGTCAACGTTATCGGAGGATAGTCGCATGCGACGGTCAGTTAGTACACCACCTGCAGCACTAAAGACACGTTCCGATAATACACTGGCCGCAGGGCAAGACAGCACCTCCAATGCATACTGGCTTAGCTCTGGCCATGTATCCAGCTTTGAGACCCAAAACTTGAAAGGGGAAGAGCCGTCTGGGAGTACAGCAAGAGGGCAAGACATGTAGTCTGTCACCATCTGACGGAACCGTTGCCTCCTGCTGACTGGAGCCGTCTGTGATGGTGTAGACTTTTGTGGCGGGCACAGAAAACTGTGCCACAGTTCGGCCATACTGGTCTTGCCTTGGGCAGAGGCACTGCTTCTGCTCCCTCTTTGTGCAGAGCCTCCACCACGGCCTGGACGCACTGAGCTGCTTTGGAATGCACTAGCAGCACTTCTCTCAGTTGGAATGGAGAAGATGATGGAATTGACCAGTGTGTCTTGGTACTCCCGCATTTTTCGCTCCCGGTTCAACGGTGTGATGAGGCTTTCTACGTTGTCCCGGTAGCGAGGATCGAGGAGGGTGAACACCCAATAATCAGACATGTTGAGAATGTGGGCGATGCGGCGGTCGTTTCTCAGGCACTGCAGCATGTAATCCACCATGTGCTGCAGACTGCCAACTGCCCAAGAAACGCTGTCCCCTGCTGGAGGCGTGATCTCTGCCCGCTCGTCATCACCCCACCCTCGCTGTACACACTGAGTACTGGACAATTGTGTAACTCCCTCCTCTGGACGGATGTCTTCCTCCTCCATTGACTCCTCCTCATCCTCCTCACAAACGGTCCCCTGCCTACGCGTTTGTGAGGAACCACGTGGCGCTGACTGTCCAGAAGATGATGGAAATGGTGAATCCTCATCCTCCACCTCTTCCACAACATCATCCCTTAGCGCTTGCAGTGATTTTTCAAGCAGGCAGATAAGGGGGACAGTCATGCTGACTAGTGCATCATCTGCACTCGCCATCCGCGTGGAATAATCAAAGGGACGCAAAACCTGGCAGACGTCATTCATAGTGGCCCACTCTGTGGTTGTGAAGTCTGTACGGCGCTGACTGCGACTTTTTTGCGCCTGAAGCAGCTGGTACTCCATTACAGCTTGCTGCTGCTCACACAACCGCTCCAACATATGTAACGTGGAATTCCACCTGGTAGGTAGGTCACATATGATGCGATGTTCCGGCAGGCGGTGTCGGCGCTGCAGAGCCGCAATGCGCGCTTTTGCCGTGCTGGAACGCCGCAAGTGAGCACACTCTAGGCGGACCTTGTGCAGCAGTGCATCAAGATCCGGATAGTCCCTCAAAAAGCTCTGCACGACCAAATTGAGCACATGTGCCAGACATGGGATGTGAGTGAGGTTGCCGAGGCCCAGAGCTGCCACCAGATTTCGGCCATTATCACACACTACCATGCCTGGCTGGAGATTCGCTGGCACAAACCACACATCGCTCTCCTGCTTGATGGCATTCCAGAGCTCCTGCGCTGTGTGGCTACGATTCCCCAAGAAAATTAATTTCAAGACGGCCTGTTGACGTTTGGCCACGGCTGTGCTCATGTCGGTCGTAACAGGTACACGTTCATCACGGGTCCATGTGGAGGTGGACTGTGACGGCTCCTGCAGCGATGATTCTGAGGAACTGGTGTAAGAGGAGGAGTCAATGCGTACAGAATGGATTCCTGCAATCCTTGGAGTGGGCAGGACACGTCCTGCGCCACTCGCACGGTCTGTACCCGGCTCAACGACATTAACCCAATGGGCAGTGAGGGAAAGGTATCGCCCCTGTCCATGTTGACTGGTCCACGCATCGGTGGTGAGGTGGACCTTGCTACTGACGGCGTTCAGTAGCGCGTGTTTTATGTGTCCCTCCACATGCTTCTGCAGGGCAGGGACGGCTTGCCTGCTGAAGTAAAAGCGGCTGGGCACTTTGTACTGTGGGACTGCCAATGACATGAAGTCACGGAAGCTGTCAGTCTCCACCAGCCTGAATGACAGCATTTCCAGTGACAGAAGTTTGGCAATGCCTGCAGTCAGAGCCTGTGCTCGTGGGTGGTTTGACGAGAAAGGCCGCCTTTTCTCCCATGCCTGTACTACCGATGGCTGTAGACTGGGCTGGGAGTGTGTGGATGACTGGGAAAGTGGCGCTGCGGGTGGAATTACAGCGGGTCTCTGGACAACAGGGGCAGAGGTTCTTCCACGGCGATCCTGGGAGGACGCCGAACCAGCTGCGTGTGAGGTAGAGGAAGAGGCAACACGAGCTGAAGAGGTGGTAGCTGCCGCTGTTGGTTGGCCTACCTCTTCAGTGTGTTTTTCTAACTCCGCCGGGTGCCTGTTGCGCACATGTTTCCACATGTTGGAGGTATTGAGGTTGCTGACATTTCGACCTCTTTTGACTTTTTGATGACACACGTTGCATCTGACATAGCAAATGTCATCTGCAACTGTGTCAAAAAAGGACCAGGCACTGCAAGTCTTGGGAGCGCCCTTTTTGGCTTTTGGAAGAGACATGCTCCTAACGGGTGCCAAAGCGGAGGCTGCAGGATCCGCAGTCTTCCCCCTCCCTCTCCCTCTTTGGGCCGTACGGGGAATCTCTTCCTCAGAGCTGCTCCCACCACCTTCCTGTCCCTCACGCCAAGATGGGTCGAGGACCTCATCATCTACACTACCCTCTGCCCCCAACTGCTCCTCCTGGGTAGTCTCAGCAGCAGAGCACGCACCAGTAAGTGGCACCTGAGTGTCATCATCAGCTGATGCGGCCTGCGATGTGGTGACCGGAGCCACTGGCCCACCCGCCTCTTCAGAGGAAGACAGAAAAAGCTGTTGGGCATCACTGCACCCTGCCTCTTCTTCCATTTCTCCAATGCTGCTTGGCTGGCCCCCTGTTTCCAAGCCAAGAGATTCAGAGAACAGAAGTAGAGACGGCTCCTGTCCTGGGCTCTCTGTCTGCCTGGGCAATTTGGCAGGTGGTGAAGAGACAGATGGCTGCTCTCCAGTGCTCTGTGTCTGAGAGGATGTGGCACTAATGGAAGTTGATGCATTAGCTGCCATCCATCCGACAACAGCTTCAATTTGTTCTTCACGCAGCAGCGGTGTACGGCGCTCGGACACAAAGCTTCGCATGAACGACTGTTGCCTGGTGAAAGTGGGTGCTGATGAGTCACCGGTGCCCGCAGCAGGCACAGAATCCCCACGTCCCCTCCCTGCTCCGCGACGGCTCCCACGCCCCCGTGCCTTACTCACTGCCTTCTTCATCTTGGTTGACTGATAAAGATAAGCAGAAAAGTACTAACGGATTTGTGTGCTTATTCCTGAGCAACTCCTCCTAACAGGTATAAGAAGCACTAATTATCTAAAGTGTGGACTAGACACAAATATGAGCTAATGTGGCCTACAGAAATGTAAAGTGGTGTAACTGGTGTGTTTGGTGAACTTTATTATTTATTTATTTTTTGGGGGCTGAACTGACAACAGATAGAGCTGCAGTCACACGGAGACCGTGCAGACAGACGTAAACGGCGCTACAAGGCCCAAAAACCCTCCTCTACTTTATCCTATGTAGTGTTTTTCCACAAATTAGCTGGAGACGGGTGGAAAGACACTAATAGGATTTTTTTGAATAAATTAGCAGCAGACTACACTATTTTGAAAAAAAAGAAAATTGATTTGGCGGTATGACGCAGTGAAAAACCCTGAGCTGGAGACAACCAGGCTATAGCTGCTCACAGATTACAGGGCGAGCTGCAGTCACACGGAGACCGTGCAGACAGCCGTAAACGGCGCTGCAAGGCCCAAAAACCCTCCTCTACTTTATCCTATGTAGTGTTTTTCCACAAATTAGCTGGAGACGGGTGGAAAGACACTAATAGGATTTTTTTAAATTAATTAGCAGCAGACTACACTACTTTGAAAAAAAAGAAAATTGATTTGGCGGTATGACGCAGTGAAAAACCCTGAGCTGGAGACAACCAGGCTATAGCTGCTCACAGATTACAGGGCGAGCTGCAGTCACACGGAGACCGTGCAGACAGCCGTAAACGGCGCTGCAAGGCCCAAAAACCCTCCTCTACTTTATCCTATGTAGTGTTTTTCCACAAATTAGCTGGAGACGGGTGGAAAGACACTAATAGGATTTTTTTAAATTAATTAGCAGCAGACTACACTACTTTGAAAAAAAAGAAAATTGATTTGGCGGTATGACGCAGTGAAAAACCCTGAGCTGGAGACAACCAGGCTACAGCTGCTCACAGATTACAGGGCGAGCTGCAGTCACACGGAGACCGTGCAGACAGCCGTAAACGGCGCTGCAAGGCCCAAAAACCCTCCTCTACTTTATCCTATGTAGTGTTTTTCCACAAATTAGCTGGAGACGGGTGGAAAGACACTAATAGGATTTTTTTAAATTAATTAGCAGCAGACTACACTACTTTGAAAAAAAAGAAAATTGATTTGGCGGTATGACGCAGTGAAAAACCCTGAGCTGGAGACAACCAGGCTACAGCTGCTCACAGATTACAGGGCGAGCTGCAGTCACACGGAGACCGTGCAGACAGCCGTAAACGGCGCTGCAAGGCCCAAAAACCCTCCTCTACTTTATCCTATGTAGTGTTTTTCCACAAATTAGCTGGAGACGGGTGGAAAGACACTAATAGGATTTTTTTGAATAAATTAGCAGCAGACTACACTACTTGGGAAAAAAAAAAAAAAAAGGAACAGTATGAGGCAATGAACCACCCTCCCTGAACTGAATACAACCAACTATGGATGGCCTATGTGGCTGCACTCAGACTGGAGACTGGGCTGCACTCACACACACACACACACAGACCCTGCAGATCGCTGTGAAAACAGCGCTACAAGGCAAAAGCAAGGTGAATAGTAGGTGAACACAGCGGTTGCTAAATTAGCCTTTGGAAAGCACAAAGAAGCAAATCGCTATCTCTAAACTGTCCCTCAGTCAGCAAACAGCGTCCTGTCACTAACTGAATTCACAGCAGAGTGATCGCAAAATGGCGCCAGCGACTTTTAAACTGCATCATGACATCATTACACCAGCCAATCACAGCCTTGCCAGTAGTTTCATGCCCTCCATGCTAAACAGGATGTGCCCACACTTGGAATCAATCTCATTGGCTGAATTTCTGCTTTTTGAATCTTAGAACTTCCGATTCCGGTATCCGATACGCGGCAAGTATCGGAATCCCGGTATCGGAATTCCGATACCGCAAGTATCGGCCGATACCCGATACTTGCGGTATCGGAATGCTCAACACTAGCTATCACTGAATGTCATGCCTGTGCCCTATATTTGGCATATGTAATGTCAGAAATATTGTTGCAAACCTGTGTGACCTTTTTCAGTGACTTGTATGGTTGTAGTAGCATAGTGGTCAGTATGTTGTATAAACGTTTCTTAGCCAAAACCAGAAGCTGTGTCTAAGAAAAGAGTGACATGTGAACTTGACTTTTTAGTTGTAAGATCTCAGTGACTAAGTTAAGCTAAAATGTTTTCATTTGCTATATTTATATTAAAGGGGTTGTCCTGTTAGGGTTTGCGGAACGCACCGAATATATTTATTGAGGTGATTGGTGCGTTCGCAACCCGGGATCCACCGTGCAGGAATATCCTGCTGCTAGGTGGATGGCGGCGCAATATGGCGGTAATAACCAGCTCTGTTAGCTTCACAGAGTGGCCGAGAAAGCAAAGCTCTGTGCCCTGTTAACTCTCACAGAGACACAGGCTAACTACCCAGACGAGAGCAGTCAGTGGTAATTCATGCATACAACACTCCTTGCCGGTGGATCCAGCATTCTAGGGGCTTATTTCAGCCGGGTCCCTGAATACTCTCACACACAAACTCCTCGCCGGAGGTGCCAGCATTCTAGGGGCTTATTTCAGCCGGGTCCCTGAACACATTCACACAAATGACCACAATGGCGCAAAGCATGTAACATATGAAGATACTAGCGCATGGCCATGCGAGCCTTAAATAGCTGCAGCACATACAGGACCTTAAAGAAGAGGACCAATGAGAGATTGCCATACCTGAGCATGTGAACCTAGATCTCCACTGAGAGATCTTGCCCTGGGCATGCTCAGTGTGAGCAGAGCAGGACTTAGTCCTAGCACCTATAGGATGTTCCTGAAAGAACCAATGGACTTGGCTGCAGAAGCTGAACATGTGACCCCTGATCTCCAGTGAGAGATCTTACCCTGGGCATGCTCAGTATGTGCAAAGCAGGACTTAGTCCCAGGAAAGCCTGTTCACCGTAGATCAGTGCAGGGTACAATAGTAGAGCCTGGAGAGGCAGCAATAACCCTTTGCACTGAATCAGACTCAGTAAGATGCTGGGAGCGACGTCTCCGCTGAGCAGGCTCCACTGCGGCCGATGGAGAATGAGAGACTGCAGCAGAGACGGATCGAGATTCCCCCTGTGCAGGAGAGGAAACTCGACTCCTAACATGTCCCTCAAACAAATTTCATTTTAATCAAAATAATAATAAGTTCCACAATTTGATGTGATAAAAAAATGTTCCTGTGCTGAGATAATCTTATAAATGTGCCCTTGCTGTGTCCTGTGTAATGGCTGTGTCTGACCATGCAGGAACATGCCATGATCATACCACCATTTCTGGGGAGTAAAAGAAAAGAGATTACACAGACATTACTGTATGGGATCACAGCTATTGCTTTCTGTGAGCTAAAAGATTGTTTAAAAACAGACAGTGAATTATTTCAACTTACAAAAAGAATCATTTGCGATCTCATGCTCTCTTGTCTGTATACTCTTTAGTAGAGATGAGCGAAATTGATCGGGTCAGGGCTTATTCGGCAAGCGATAGCACTCTGTGACAGTCACAACACATGCATGAAGAGCCTGATCAGCCAGAGCGATCCAGGAAGTCAGGCTCCTTCTGCAGCATATTTGGTAAGTGCTATCGCTTGCTGAATTAGCCCTGACCGGATCAAATTCACTCATCTCTACTCTTTAGCTTTCTCCCCTGCCCAGGAACTGTGGTGTAATCAGACCACGTTCCTGAACGGTCAGACATAGCCATTGTACAGTACACAGAAGGAGTTTTTTTATCATATCCAATTGTGGATAGAAATGAATGAACGTGCTCGCCACTACTTCTTACTCGCCCGAGTATCAGTGTACTCGGTGTACTCTCCGAACACCAAGCATTTCCGGGATTATTCAGCGGTAACTGGTGTCTCCACCCAGCATTTTTGGCTTATATTTAGAGAACCAATCATGCTGCAGGGATTGTCTGCCAGGCCATGAAACGCCGCAGCCATCTTTGCTGTGGTCAAGCAGTGATTGGCTTGGCCGCGCAGCATCATCCCCAGTATAAGAGACCTGGCGCCGCATTGCTCACCACATTCAGCTCCGGATTCAGTGAGAGCAGGGAGAGCTGCTGCCGAGATAGGGTCCGAATCGTGGTTTTTATAGTTAGTGTTGGTTTGCATCTGTTAAATCCACAACTCCTGAGAAACCAACAGTCCTTTTTATGGCTAATTTGTGGGTCCCGCTATTGCAGCACTAGGTAGGCAGGGCATGGCATATCCACATCAGTGCAAGGACTGCAGGCACTGTCTGCTGCTGCTGCAGCTTCTTTACTATATACCTAGTTGCATTTTTTTCCCCAAAAAGTCACCTCCCCAAAAAAATATACAGTGTGTTCTGTCAGACTGAGGCCTGTTTAAAATTCATAGTTTGTCAGGCATACGTAGCATAGTTGTGTGTGCTAGCCTTGTGCCATTGTTGTTTTTGTGTCTTAAATTCACCAAAAAAGGCCTCATATATCTGCGTGCTCCAAGTTTGGGCACTTTAGGCCGTTTTGCCACTGTTTTTGCTGTCTGTTACTCTACTTATATACAGCACTATTTTGCATATTACAAAAAACAGGCCACACATTTGGCAGTATGGTATTTCCGTGACAGGCCTTACATATCTGCGTGCTCCAAGTTTTGGCCTTTTAGGCCATTTTGCCACTGATTTTGCTGTCCGTTACTCTATTTATATACAACACTATTTTGCATTTAAAGAAAAAAACTGGCCACATATTTGGCAGTGTGATATTTCCGTAACAGGCCTCATATATCTGCGTGCTCGAAGTTTGGGCATTGTAGGCCGGTTTACCACTTTTTTTGTTATCTGTTACTCTACTCACATACAGCACTATTTTGCATTCAGATAATACAGGCCACATATTTGGCAGTGTGATATTTCCGTGACAGGCCTCATATATCTGTGAGCTCCAACTTTGGCCATTGTAGGCCACTTTACCACTTTTTTGCTGTCTGTTACTCTACTTTGTTGTGAATTTGGATTCTGGGCTCCCCCGGTGGCTACTGGTGGAATTGAACTGGTGTTTTCATCTTCTCTGTTCACCTGTTCCCATCAAGATGTGGGAGTCGCTATATAACCTTGCTGCTCTGTTAGTTGCTTGCCGGTCAACAATGTTATCAGAAGCCTCTCTGTGCTTGTTCCTGCTCCTAGACAACTACTAGATAAGTTGGACTCTTGTCCATGTTTGTTTTTGCATTTTTGTTCCAGTTCACAGCTGTAGTTTCGTTACTGTGTCTGGAAAGCTCTTGTGAACAGTAATTGCCACTCTGGTGTTATGAGTTAATGCCAGAGTTTTAAAGTAATTTCTGGATGGTGTTTTGATAGGGTTTTCAGCTGACCATGAAAGTGTCCTTTCTGTCTTCTGCTATGTAGTAAGTGGACCTCAAATTTGCTAAACCTATTTTCATACTACGTTTGTTATTTCATCTTTATTCACCGCCAATACATGTGGGGGGCCTCTGTCTCCTTTCGGGGTATTTCTCTAGAGGTGAGCTAGGACTTATATTTTCCTCTGCTAGCATTATTTAGTCCTCCGGCTGGTGCTGGGCATCTAGAATCAACGTAGGCATGCTACCCGGCCACTGCTAGTTGTGCGTTAGGTTTAGTTCATGGTCAGCTCAGTTCCCATCTTCCAAGAGCTAGTTCCTATATATGCTTATGCTATGATCTCTTGCCATTGAGATCATGACAGTTTGACCGGCCCACTAAAGTGTTAAATTCCTTGGCTGAGAAAGGAGAGAAATAAGAAGTCTGCTGAGAATTTTTTTTTTTTTTTCCTAATCTTTGAATGGCTCTGTGTCCACCTGTTTGTAATGGATCTTCAGAGTGTAACTGCAGGTTTGAATAATCTCGCCACGAAGGTACAAAATTTGCAAGACTTTGTTTTTCATGCACCTGTATCTGAGCCGAGAATTCCTTTGCCGGAATTTTTCTCGGGGAATAGATCTGGGTTTCAGAATTTTCGAAATAATTGCAAATTATTTTTGTCCCTGAGATTTCGCTCTGCTGGAGACCCTGCACAGCAGGTCAGGATTGTGATTTCCTTGCTCCGGGGCGACCCTCAAGACTGGGCTTTTTCATTGACACCAGGGGATCCTGCGTTGCTCAATGTGGATGCGTTTTTTCTGGCCTTGGGGTTGCTTTATGACGAACCTCATTTGGAGCTTCAGGCAGAAAAAACTTTGATGTCCCTATCTCAGGGGCAAGATGAAGCGGAAATTTACTGTCAAAGATTCCGTAAATGGTCTGTGCTTACTCAGTGGAATGAGTGCGCCCTGGCGGCGACTTTCAGAGAGGGTCTCTCTGATGCCATTAAGGATGTTATGGTGGGGTTCCCTGTGCCTGCGGGTCTGAATGAGTCCATGACAATGGCTATTCAGATCGATAGGCGTTTGCGGGAGCGCAAACCAGTGCACCATCTGGCGGTGTCCACTGAGAAGTCGCCAGAGAGTATGCAGTGTGATAGAATTCTGTCCCGAAGCGAGCGGCAGAATTTTAGACGGAAAAATGGGTTGTGTTTCTATTGTGGTGATTCTACTCATGTAATATCAGCATGCTCTAAGCGCACTAAAAAGCTTGATAAATCTGTTTCCATTTGCACCTTACCGTCTAAGTTTATTCTATCTGTGACCCTGATTTGCTCTTTGTCATCTATTACCACGGACGCCTATGTCGACTCTGGCGCCGCTTTGAGTCTTATGGATTGGTCCTTTGCCAAACGCTGTGGGTATGATTTAGAGCCTTTGGAGACTCTTATTCCTCTGAAGGGGATTGACTCCACCCCATTGGCTAATAATAAACCACAATACTGGACACAAGTAACTATGCGTATTAATCCGGATCACCAGGAGATTATTCGCTTTCTGGTGCTGTATAATCTACATGATGATTTGGTGCTAGGATTGCCTTGGCTGCAATCTCACAACCCAGTCCTCGACTGGAGAGCTATGTCTGTGTTGAGCTGGGGATGTAAGGGGGCTCATGGGGATGTACCTGTGGTTTCCATTTCATCATCTATTCCCTCTGAAATTCCTGAGTTCCTGTCTGACTATCGTGACGTCTTTGAAGAATCCAAGCTTGGTTCATTACCTCCGCACCGAGAGTGCGATTGTGCCATAGATTTAATCCCGGGTAGTAAATACCCAAAGGGTCGTTTATTTAATCTGTCTGTGCCTGAACATGCTGCTATGCGAGAATATATAAAGGAGTCCTTGGAAAAGGGACATATTCGTCCATCGTCATCTCCCTTAGGAGCCGGTTTTTTCTTTGTGTCAAAAAAAGACGGCTCTTTGAGACCATGTATCGATTATCGGCTTTTGAATAAAATCACTGTAAAATATCAATACCCATTGCCGTTGCTGACTGATTTATTTGCTCGCATAAAGGGGGCCAAGTGGTTCTCTAAGATTGACCTTCGTGGAGCGTATAATTTGGTGCGAATCAGGCAGGGGGATGAGTGGAAAACCGCATTTAATACGCCCGAGGGCCACTTTGAGTATTTAGTGATGCCTTTTGGTCTTTCAAATGCTCCGTCAGTTTTCCAGTCCTTTATGCATGATATTTTTCGCGAGTATTTGGATAAATTTATGATTGTGTATCTGGATGATATTCTGATTTTTTCGGATGACTGGGACTCTCATGTCCAGCAAGTCAGGAGGGTTTTCCAGGTTTTGCGGTCTAATTCTTTGTGTGTGAATGGTTCTAAGTGTGTTTTTGGGGTACAGAGGATTTCCTTTTTGGGATATATTTTTTCTCCCTCTTCCATTGAAATGGATCCTGTCAAGGTTCAAGCTATTTGTGATTGGACGCAGCCCTCTTCTCTTAAGAGTCTTCAGAAATTTTTGGGCTTTGCTAACTTTTATCGTCGATTTATTGCTGGTTTTTCGGATATTGCTAAGCCATTGACCGATTTGACTAAGAAGGGTGCTGATGTTGCTGATTGGTCCCCTGACGCTGTGGAGGCCTTTCGGGAGCTTAAGCGCCGTTTTTCCTCTGCCCCTGTGTTGCGTCAGCCTGATGTTGCTCTACCTTTTCAGGTTGAGGTCGACGCTTCTGAGATCGGAGCTGGGGCAGTGTTGTCGCAGAAAAGTTCTGACTGCTCCGTGATGAGGCCTTGTGCCTTCTTTTCCCGTAAATTTTCGCCCGCTGAGCGGAATTATGATGTTGGGAATCGGGAGCTTTTGGCCATGAAGTGGGCTTTTGAGGAGTGGCGCCATTGGCTTGAGGGGGCCAGACATCAGGTGGTGGTATTGACTGACCACAAAAACTTGATTTACCTTGAGACCGCCAGGCGCCTGAATTCTAGACAGGCGCGCTGGTCATTATTTTTCTCTCGGTTTAATTTTGTGGTGTCATACCTACCGGGTTCTAAGAATGTTAAGGCGGATGCCCTTTCTAGGAGTTTTGAGCCTGACTCGCCTGGTAACTCTGAGCCCACAGGTATCCTTAAGGATGGAGTGGTATTGTCAGCCGTTTCTCCAGACCTGCGGCGGGCCTTGCAGGAGTTTCAGGCGGATAGACCGGATCGTTGCCCACCTGATAAACTGTTTGTTCCTGATGATTGGACCAGTAGAGTCATCTCTGAGGTTCATTCTTCTGCGTTGGCAGGTCATCCTGGCATTTTTGGTACCAGGGATTTGGTGGCAAGGTCCTTCTGGTGGCCTTCCCTGTCACGAGATGTGCGAGGCTTTGTGCAGTCTTGTGACGTTTGTGCTCGGGCCAAGCCTTGTTGCTCTCGGGCTAGTGGATTATTGTTGCCCTTGCCTATTCCTAAGAGGCCTTGGACGCACATCTCGATGGATTTTATTTCAGATCTGCCTGTTTCTCAGAAGATGTCTGTCATCTGGGTGGTGTGTGACCGTTTCTCTAAGATGGTCCATTTGGTTCCTCTGCCCAAGTTGCCTTCTTCTTCCGAGTTGGTTCCTCTGTTTTTTCAAAATGTTGTTCGTTTGCATGGTATTCCTGAGAATATCATTTCTGACAGAGGGACCCAATTCGTGTCTAGATTTTGGCGGGCATTCTGTGCTAGGATGGGCATAGATTTATCTTTTTCGTCCGCTTTCCATCCTCAGACGAATGGCCAGACCGAGCGGACTAATCAGACCCTGGAGACATATCTGAGGTGTTTTGTGTCTGCTGACCAGGATGATTGGGTTGCTTTTTTGCCATTGGCAGAGTTCGCTCTCAATAATCGGGCCAGCTCTGCCACTTTGGTGTCCCCGTTTTTCTGTAATTCGGGGTTTCATCCTCGATTTTCCTCTGGTCAGGTGGAATCTTCGGATTGTCCTGGAGTGGATGCTGTGGTGGAGAGATTGCATCAGATCTGGGGGCAGGTGGTGGACAATTTGAGGTTGTCCCAGGAGAAGACTCAGCTTTTTGCCAACCGCCACCGTCGTGTTGGTCCTCGGCTTTGTGTTGGGGATTTGGTGTGGTTGTCTTCTCGTTTTGTTCCTATGAGGGTCTCTTCTCCTAAGTTTAAGCCTCGGTTCATCGGCCCGTATAAGATATTGGAGATTCTTAACCCTGTTTCCTTCCGTTTGGACCTCCCTGCATCCTTTTCTATTCATAACGTTTTTCATCGGTCATTATTGCGCAGGTATGAGGTACCGGTTGTGCCTTCCGTTGAGCCTCCTGCTCCGGTGTTGGTTGAGGGTGAGTTGGAGTACGTTGTGGAGAAAATCTTAGACTCTCGTGTTTCCAGACGGAGACTCCAGTATTTGGTCAAGTGGAAGGGATACGGCCAGGAGGATAATTCTTGGGTGAATGCATCTGATGTTCATGCCTCTGATCTGGTTCGTGCCTTTCATAGGGCCCATCCTGATCGCCCTGGTGGTTCTGGTGAGGGTTCGGTGCCCCCTCCTTGAGGGGGGGGTACTGTTGTGAATTTGGATTCTGGGCTCCCCCGGTGGCTACTGGTGGAATTGAACTGGTGTTTTCATCTTCTCTGTTCACCTGTTCCCATCAAGATGTGGGAGTCGCTATATAACCTTGCTGCTCTGTTAGTTGCTTGCCGGTCAACAATGTTATCAGAAGCCTCTCTGTGCTTGTTCCTGCTCCTAGACAACTACTAGATAAGTTGGACTCTTGTCCATGTTTGTTTTTGCATTTTTGTTCCAGTTCACAGCTGTAGTTTCGTTACTGTGTCTGGAAAGCTCTTGTGAACAGTAATTGCCACTCTGGTGTTATGAGTTAATGCCAGAGTTTTAAAGTAATTTCTGGATGGTGTTTTGATAGGGTTTTCAGCTGACCATGAAAGTGTCCTTTCTGTCTTCTGCTATGTAGTAAGTGGACCTCAAATTTGCTAAACCTATTTTCATACTACGTTTGTTATTTCATCTTTATTCACCACCAATACATGTGGGGGGCCTCTGTCTCCTTTCGGGGTATTTCTCTAGAGGTGAGCTAGGACTTATATTTTCCTCTGCTAGCATTATTTAGTCCTCCGGCTGGTGCTGGGCATCTAGAATCAACGTAGGCATGCTACCCGGCCACTGCTAGTTGTGCGTTAGGTTTAGTTCATGGTCAGCTCAGTTCCCATCTTCCAAGAGCTAGTTCCTATATATGCTTATGCTATGATCTCTTGCCATTGAGATCATGACACTACTTACTGTATTTTTCATATTATAAGATGCACTTTTGTTCCCCCAAATTTTGGGGAAAAGTGGGGGGTGCATCTTATAATCCGAATCTGTATGCTGCGCTGTGCTGTAGAAGAGGGGGAGTAGCTCTGGAGTGGTGTCAGGGGGCTGGAGTGGGATGGCTGCCAGCTGCAGAGACAGCAGGAGGTCCTGTGCTCCTGCTCATTAGCCTCATGTAATAGTCACTGCACCTGCTGTCCATCACCTAGGTGCTGAACCTGTGCCCAGTTGATTCACATGGGAGCAGCGAATATTACATGTGCCTGCATCTCCCTGCCCATAATGGATATGGTCCCCCGGTCACTCTTATATGCCCCCACCTGTACTGCTGGCAGGCACATGTCCCCCGTGCTGCTGGCAGACACATGCTTCCCTCCTGCTGCTGGCAGACACATGCTTCCCCCGGTGCTGCTGTCAGGCACATGATAAAATAACAAACACTTAACTCACCTTCTGATGGCTCTGTGTTCCCAGCTTCTTTGTTGTGCTTCCTGTGTCTGTGCTGACATCCAATCATGTGATCGGCACAGCACAGTGATGACATCACTGTGTGCCCAGGTCACATGATCCAATGCCTGGGAAACAGGAAGCATAACCGAGGAGCTGGGAGCACAGAGCCATCATCAGAAGGTGAGTTACCGGTAAGTGTTTGTTATTTTATCATGTGTCTGCCAGCAGCACAGGGGGAAGCATGTGTCTGCCAGCAGCAGGGGGGAAACATATGTCTTCCAGCAGCACAAGGGGGAAGCATGTGTCTGCCAGCAGCACAGGGGGAAGCATGTGTCTGCCAGCAGCAGGTGGGGAAGCATGTGTCTGCCAGCAGCACAGGGGGGCATGTGTCTGCCAGCAGCATGGGGGGAGGCATGTGTCTGCCAGCAGAAGGGGGGAAGCATGTGTCTGTCAGCAGCACAGGGGGGCATGTGTCTGCCAGCAGCATGGGGGGGGCATGTGTCTGCCAGCAGCACGGGGGGAAGCATGTGTCTGCCAGCAGCACGGGGGGTATGTGTCTGCCAGCAGCACAGGGGGAAGCATGTGTCTGCCAGCAGCACAGTGGGAGGCATGTGTCTGCCTGCAGCACAGGGGGTATGTGTCTGCCAGCAGCATGGGCGAAGCATGTGTCTGCCAGCAGCACAGGGGGGTGGCATGTGCCTGCCAGCAGCACAGGGGGAAGCATGTGTCTGCCAGCAGCACAGGGGGGGCATGTGCATGCCAGCAGCACAGGGGGGCATGTGCCTGCCAGCAGCTCAGGGGGCATGTGTCTGCCAGCAGCACATGGGGCATATAGTGACGGGGGGCTGTACCTGTCAGCAGAGCAGGGGGGCATATAGTGACCGGGGGGCCTGTACCTGCCAGCAGCACTGGGGGCATATAGTGACCGGGGGCTGTACCTTTCAGCAGCACAGGGGGGCATATTTTGACCGGGGGGCATGTGCCTGCCAGCAGCACAGGGGGGCATGTCCCTGCCAGCACAGGGGGCATATTGTGACCGGGGGGCATGTGCTTGCCAGCACAGGGGGGCATATAGTGACCCAGGGGGGCATGTGTCTGCCAGCACAGGGGGGCATATAGTGACCCAAGGGGGCATGTGTCTGCCAGCACAGGTGGCATATAGGGACCAGGGGGCATGTGCCTGACAGCAGCACAGGGGGCATGTGCTAGCACAAGGATGGGGGTTATATAGATACCAGGATGAGGGACATATGATTTGTAAGACGGACACTGGCATTATAAGACAAACCCCCATTTAACATAAAAAAATATTTTTTTCTCTTTTTCTTCACCAAATTTGGGGGTGCGTCTCATAATCAGGTGCATCTTATAAAGTGAAAAATACGGTATATACAGCACTATTTTGCATTCAGAAAATACATGAGACATACTTGGCAGTGTGATGTTTCCGTGACTGGCCTTATATATCTGTGTGCTCCAAGTTTGGGCATTGTAGGCGAGTTTCCCAATTTTTTTCCTGTCTGTTTCTCTAATTATATACAGCACTATTTTGCATTTAAAAAAAAAACAGGCCACATATTTGGCAGTGTGATATTTTCGTGACAGGCCTCATATATCTGCGTGCTCAAAATTTGGGCATTGTAGGTCGGTTTACCAATTTTTTTGATGTCTGTTACTCTAATTACATACAACACTATTTTGCATTTTTAAAAAAAGGCCACATATTTGGCAGTGTGATATTTCCGTGACGGGCCTCATATATCTGCGTGCTCAAAGTTTGGGCATTGTAGGCCGGTTTACCACTTTTTTTACTGTTGGTTACTCTACTTATATGCAGCACTATTTTGCATTCAGAAAATACAGGCCATATATTTGGCAGTGTGGTATTTCCATGACAGGCCTCCTTTATCTGCGTGCTCAAAGTTTTTGCATTTAGGCCGTTTTGCCACTGTTTTTGCTGTATGTTACTCTAATTATATACAGCACTATTTTGCATTTAAAATAAAACAGGCCACATATTTGGCAGTGTGATATTTCCGTGACAGGCCTCATATATCTGCGTGAGCCAAGTTTGGCCATTGTTGGTTGGTTTATCACTTTTTTCTGTCTGTTACTGTAATTATATACAGCATTATTTTGCATTTTAAAAAAAAACAGGCCACATATTTGGCAGTGTGGCATTTACGTGACGGGCCTCATATATAACTGCGTGCTCAAAGTTTGGGCATTGTAGGCCGATTTACCACTTTTTTTGCTGTCTGTTACTCAACTTATATACAGCACTATTTTGGATTCAGAAAATACAGGCCACATATTTGTCAGTGTGATATTTCCGTGACAGGCCTCCTATATCTGCGTGCTCAAAGTTTGGGTATTGTAGGCCAGTTTACCCCTTTTTTTGCTGTCTGTTATTCTAATTATATACAGCACTATTTTGCATTAAACTAAAAATACAGGCCACAAATTTGGCAGTGTGGCATTTTTGTGACAGGTCTCATATATCTGCGTGCTCCAAGTTTGGGCATTGTAGGCCGGTTTCCCACTTTTTTCTGCCTGTTACTCTAATTATAAACCGCACTATTTTGCATTTTAAAAAAAAACAGGCCACATATTTGGCAGTGTGGTATTTCCGTGACAGGCATCATATATCTGCGTTCTCCAAGTTTGAGCATTGTAGGCAGGTTTCACACTTTTTTTCCTGTCTGTTACACTAATTACTGTATGTACAGCATGATTTTGCATTTAAAAGAAAACAGGCCACATATTTGGCAGTGTGGTATTTCCATGACAGGCCTCCTTTATCTGTGTGCTCAAAGTTTGGGCATTGTAGGCAGTTTACCACTTTTTTGCTGTCTGTTACTCTACTTATATACAGCGCTATTTTGCATTCAGAAAATACAGGCCACATATTTGGCAATGTGGTATTCCTGTGACAGGCCTCATATATCTGCGTGCTCAAAGTTTGGGCATTGTAGGCCATTTTGCCACTGATTCTGCTGTCTTTTACTCTACTTATATACAGCACTATTTTGAAAAAAATAAATTCACAAAAAAGCTCAAAAAAATAAAATACAGCCTGTTATGTCAGGCTGAGGCCTGCCTGGTGTTTGTGTTTGAAAAATCATAGATTTGCAGGCATACTGATCAGATATTATTTTGCTCCTATTAAATACATTTGTGTTGAGCTTTTGAAATAGTGCAGTAGTCCATTTAAAATGGGCAAGGCTAGGAGCAAGGAATGGGGAAGTGGACGTGATGCTGATGGTGCATGTAGAGGACGAGGCCGTGACCAAAATGAAAGTGGGCCACAACAAAGACTCACATCTTCTCGCTCGACCTTCCTGCCCCAGTTTCTAAGGGACTGCCGCACACCACTATTGAAGCCAGAGTAGTGTGAAACGGTTGTTGGTTGGATAGCTTCCAGTCACATATGCACCACCACCACCACAACCATGTCTTCCACACGGTCAAGTCTGAGTAACCGTGAGTGTGGCCCAGATATTCCTCACCCTGATCCTCCTTCCTCCCACCATGCCAAGTTCCCTGAGAAAACTGATCCCACACATGGACACTCTGAAGAGCTGTTCAGTTTTCCATTTCAAGATTACGGACTCTCGGCCAGTCAACTTGAAGTGATGACAGCTGAGATCGCATGTAGAGATGCCCAAATGTTTGACCAGCCCCGGTCACACGAAGGTGATGGTGGGAAAGTGTCTGAAGAGGTGAACGATGATGAGATACAATTGCCAGAAAGTCAGGAGGAGGAGCAGGGTGCGGATGTGGAAGCCAAGGTGGTGGATGACTATGTGACTGACCCAACCAGGCAGGGGGACATGCAGAGTAAGGGCAGCAGCACACATGGGGAAGGAGGCATATCACCCCAACAGGCAGGTCGAAGCAGTGTGGTGGCCACAGACATAAGGCGTGCATCTGTTCCCCATAACACCAACAAGAGGGAAGTTGCCATTCCAACTGTTAGATTTTCCTGAGTCTGGTTATTTTTTAAAGACTCTGATGATAACCCCAAACAGGCCAGTTGCAGCACGTGCCATGCTTGCATCAGCAGGGGTAGCAAAACAACCAGCCTGACCACCAGCAGCATGATCAGGTACATGGCAGCAAAGCACCCGACTTTGTGGGTCGAACCCAAGGCTCCAGGACCAGTATCTGTAGGTCACACCACTGCTTCTTCCACTGTTTTGTGTAGAAGCCAATCCCCAGTACACCATGCATTTGAAGATGTCTCTAGCCCTGCACCTGTTGTTGCCCACAGTCAAGCAGCACCATCATCAAGCCCATCCACATCCTTGTCCCAGCAGAGCCTTCAGCTGTCTATACCCCAGTCTTTGGAACGCAAGCGGAAATACCCAGCCAACGCCCCACAGGCCACAGTCCTAAATTCTAACATTTCTCTTCTGCTTGCCCTCAAAATGTTGCCTTTTAAGCTATTTGAGATGAGAGCTTTCCGCAACCTGATGGTGGCAGCCATCCAAAGGTACTCGGTCCCCAGTTGCCACTATTTCTCCCGGTGTGCTGTATCGGCATTACACCAGCATGTGTCCCACAACATTACCCGTGCCTTCAGCAATGCTGCTACAGGGAAAGTCCACCTAGCTACGGACACATGGACAAGTGCTTGAGGGCAGGAATGGTACATTCCACTGAGGGCACACTGAGTTAACATAGAGGAAGCCGGGACCCAGTCAGACCTTGAGATGGAACACATCCTCCCCACGGTGAGGATTGCTGGCCCTACGTTAATCAGGGTTGCCCCATAGTCTACAGCTCCTGCATCTGCTCCTCCTCCTCTTCCTCTTCATCCTCAATCTCTGAAATCAACACATCATTTAGAAGCTGGAAGTACTGCAGCACTGCCTCAGCCAAGCGGCAACAGACTGTGCTGAAGCTAATCTGCATAGGTGAGAAACCGCACAATGCAGAAGAGTTGTGGAAAGCGCTGAAAGAGCAGTCAGATATTTGGATAACAATGCTGAACCTACAGCCAGGCATGGTCTTGTGTGACAATGGGCATAACCTGATGATGGCTCTGAAGCAGGGTGAGCTCACACACGTACCTTGCTTGGCCCATTTGCTTAGCCTCGTGGTTCGTCATTTTCTTAAAAGCTACCCGGAGCTGCTGGATCTGCTAGTGAAAGTATGCCGTCTGTCTGCTCATTTTAGAAAGTCAGCTACAGCTTCAGCCGCCCTTGCCGTGATTCAGCAGCATTTGCAGCTTCCATCTCACCGACTGGTGTGTGATGTCCCCATGCACTGGAACTCTACACTGTATATTTTGGAAAGGATTTGTGAGTTGAAGAGGGCAGTTGTTGATTACCAACATCAACAAGGCCGTCGATATTCAGTTCAGACTCCACACATAAGACCTGACATGGTTGTCAGACATATGTACCATTCTCCAAAACTTTGAGGACTGCACCAAGATGGTGAGCGGCAATGATGCCATAATTAGTATCACCATGCCGCTTCTCAGCATTCTCAAAACCTCTCTGCTCACAATTAAAGAGGATGCATTGCAGGCAGAGCATGATAGCACGGAGCAAGGAACCATACATGGGGATTACACTCAGCCCAGCTTCATGTCTTCTCAACGTGGATTGGTAGGCAATGAGGAGGAGGAGGAAGAACAGGAGCTTCTTTCATGCTCTATAGCTGGTACTACAAGCACAGCTGTCATACCTTCTGTTCAGTGTGGATGGCCTGAGGACAGGGAAGAGGAGGATAAGGATGAGGAGAAGGAGGACAGCATGGTCAGCCATCCTGTTGTTGAGGACGCAGAAGACTTGCCTGTTAGCAGTCTGGCATGCATGGCTGATTGTATGTTTCACGTGACCCTCACATTATAAAAATTTTTAAGTGACACTCATTACTGGTTGGTGACACTTCTAGACCCATGCTACAAGGAGAACTTTCAATCTCTTCTGCCAGAGGCAGAGAGGTGTACTAAAATGTTACTGTACCAGAAGGCCCTTGTAGTGGAATTACTTAGAGAATTCCCATGTGAGAACGCTGACAGCAGAAGTCAGAGTTTGTTGTACAACCAAGGAGTCCAAGCGAGAGAGACAAAAGTACAATCCAGCTCAGACAGTGGAACAATGGCAAAGTTCTGAGACAGTTTTCTCAGACCCTCCCATCGTGACGGCACAGAGACAAGGGGTGCTGTCACAAGAAGTGCAAGTGCAATGTTTGGAAAGATGGTGCGGGAATACCTTGCAGATCCTCCGGGATTCCTCTGTGCCTTTTAATTATTGGGTATCCAAGCTGGACACGAGGCATGAACTGGCTCTCTATGCCTTGGAGATCCTGGCCTGTCCTGCAGCTAGCATTCTGTCAGAGAGGGTTTTTAGTGCTGCTGGTGGAATTATAACAGACAAGCGCATCCGCCTATCAACTGAAAATGCTGACAGGCTGACTCTTAAAAAAAAATTAACAAGGGCTGGATTGGGAAAGACTTCTGTACACCGCCAAGTGAAAACAGTGAAACATAACCTCAAATACATTCTCTGTTTTGGGGAGGTGTATTCTCATGCACCTCATCAAAACCACACATGGGTATGCGCTTCCATGTTTGGTCTGTTTGTTCTTATCCTCACCCTTATCCTCATCCTCATCATCCAGAACCACTAGATGACCAGGGTGAACCTGCTCTGTACAGTTATAGGCTGATGAATTTTGTGCGGGGGGCTGTGATGGCACTATTTTATTTTTTTTTTTAAAAAGGACCCCACATTGGGGAATTGGGCATTACATTACATTGAGCCTACTTCTTAACTCTGTCTCCTGCAATGTCTCCTTTAACTGCCACTAGATGACCAGGGTGATCGTGCTCTGTACGGTGAATTTTGGGCAAGGGAGCTGTGATGGACACTGTTATTTAGTAAAAAAAGACCCCACATTGGGGAAATGGGCAGTATATTACAAAGGGCCTACATCTTAACTCTGTCTCCTGCAATGTGTCCGTTTACTGCCACTAGATTACCAGGGTGAACATGCTCTGTACTTTGAATTTTGGTCAAGGGGGCTGTGATGGCAGTATTTTATTTAGTAAAAAAAGGACCCCACATTGGGAAATTCGGCATTACATTACATTGGGCCTACTTCTCAACTCTGTCTCCTGCAATGTGTCCTTTACTGCCACTATATCACCAGGGTGAACATGCTCTGTATGGTGAATTTTGGGCAAGGGGGCTGTGATTGCACTATTTTATTTTGTAAAAAAGGATGCCACACTGGGGAACAGGGCATTACATTAAATTGGGCCTACTTCTTAACTCTGTCTCCTGCAATGTGTCCTTTACTGCCACTATATCACCAGGGTGAACATGCTCTGTACAGTGAATTTTGGGCAAGGGGCTGTGATGGCACTATTTTATTTAGTAAAAAAAGGACCCCACTTTGGGGAATTGGGCATTACATTACATTAGGTCTACTTCTTATCTCTGTATCCTGCAATGTATCCTTTAACTGTCACTAGATGACCCGGGTGAACGTGCTCTGTACGATGAATTTTGGGCAAGCGGGCTGTAATGGCACTATTTTATTTAGTAAAAAAGGACCCGACATTGGGGAATTGGGCATTACATTACATTGGGCCTACACCTTAACTCAGTCTCCTGCAATGTATCCTTTAACTGCCACTAGATTACAAGGGTGAATGTGCTCTGTACGGTGAATTTTGGAGAAGGGGGCTGTGATGGCACTATTTTATTTAGTAAAAAAGGACCCGACATTGGGGAATTGGGCATTACATTACATTGGGCCTACTTCTTAACTCTGTCTCCTGCAATGTATCCTTTAACTGCCACTAGATGACCAGGATGAACGTGCTCTGTACGGTGAATTTTGGGAAAGGGGGCGGTGATGGCACTTTTTTATTTAGTAAAAAAAGAACTCCATATTGCGAGTTGGGAATTACATTACATTGGGCCTTCTTCTTAACTCTGTCTCCTGCAATGTATCTTTTAACTGCCACTAGATCACCAGGATGAACGTGTTCTGTACAGTGAATTTTGGGCCTGGGAGCTGTGATGGCAGTATTTTATTTAGGAAAAAAGACCCCACATTGAGGAATTGGGCATTACATGACATTAGGTCTACTTCTTAACTCTGTCTCCTGCAATGTGTTTTTTAACTGCCACTAGATGATCAGGGTGTACATGCTCTGTACGGTGAATTTTGGCAAGGGGGCTGTGATGGCACTATTTTATTAAGATAAAAAAGGAACCCACATTTGGGAATTAGGCATTACATTAAATTGGGCCTACTTCTTAACTTCATCTCCTGCAATTTGTCGTTTAACTGCCACTTGATCATCAGTGTGAACATGCTCTGTACGATGAATTTTGGGCAAAGAGGCTGTGATGGCACTATTTTATTTAGTAAAAAAAGGACCCCACATTGGGGAATTGGGCATTACATTACATTGGGCCTACTTCTTAACTCTGTCTCCTGCAATGTATCTTTTAATTGCCACTAGATCACCAGGATGAACATACTCTGTACAGTGAATTTTGGGCCTGGGAGCTTTGATGGCAGTATTTTATTTAGGATAAAAGACCCCACATTGAGGAATTGGGCATTACATGACATTAGGTCTACTTCTTAACTCTGTCTCCTGCAATGTGTTTTTTAACTGCCACTAGATGATCAGGGTGTACGTGATCTGTACGGTGAATTTTGGCAAGGGGGCTGTGATGGCACTATTTTATTAAGATAAAAAAGGAACCCACATTTGGGAATTAGGCATTACATTAAATTGGGCCTACTTCTAACTCCATCTCCTGCAATTTGTCGTTTAACTGCCACTTGATCATCAGTGTGAACATGCTCTGTACGATGAATTTTGGGCAAGGGGGCTGTGATGGCACTATTTTATTTAGTAAAAAAAGGACCCCACATTGGGGAATTGGGAATTACATTACATTGGGCCTACTTCTTAACTCTGTCTCCTGCAATTTCTCCTTTAACTGTCACTAGATGACCAGGGTGAACGTGCTGTGTACGGTGAATTTTAGTCAAGGGGGCTGTGATGGCACTATTTTATTTTGTAAAAAAAGGACCCCACATTGGGGACTTGGGCATTACTTTACATTAGGTCTAATTCTTAACTCTGTCTCCTGCAATGTGTTTTTAACTGCCACTAGATTACCAGGGTTTATGTGCTCTATACGGTGAATTTTGGGCAAGGCACCTGTGATGGCACTATTTTATTTAGCTAAAAAAGGACCCCAGATTGGAAAATTAGTCATTACATTACATTGGGCCTACTTCTTAACTCTGACTCCTGCAATGTATCCTTTAACTGCCACTAGATGACCAGGGTGAACGTGCTCTGTACGGTGAATTTTGGAGAAGGGGGCTGTGATGGCACTATTTTATTTAGTAAAAAAGGACCCGACATTGGGGAATTGGGCATTACATTACATTGGGCCTACTTCTTAACTCTGTCTCCTGCAATGTATCCTTTAACTGCCACTAGATGACCAGGATGAACATGCTCTGTACGGTGAATTTTGGGAAAGGGGGCAGTGATGGCACTTTTTTATTTAGTAAAAAAAGAACTCCATATTGCGAGTTGGGAATTACATTACATTGGGCCTTCTTCTTAACTCTGTCTCCTGCAATGCATCTCTTAATTGCCACTAGATCACCAGGATGAACGTGCTCTGTACAGTGAATTTTGGGCCTGAGAGCTGTGATGGCAGTATTTTATTTAGGATAAAAGACCCCACATTGAGGAATTGGGCATTACATGACATTAGGTCTACTTCTTAACTCTGTCTCCTGCAATGTGTTTTTTAACTGCCACTAGATGATCAGGGTGTACGTGATCTGTACGGTGAATTTTGGCAAGGGGGCTGTGATGGCACTATTTTATTAAGATAAAAAAGGAACCCACATTTGGGAATTAGGCATTACATTAAATTGGGCCTACTTCTAACTCCATCTCCTGCAATTTGTCATTTAACTGCCACTTGATCATCAGTGTGAACATGCTCTGTACGATGAATTTTGGGCAAGGGGGCTGTGATGGCACTATTTTATTTAGTAAAAAAAGGACCCCACATTGGGGAATTGGGAATTACATTACATTGGGCCTACTTCATAACTCTGTCTCCTGCAATTTCTCCTTTAACTGTCACTAGATGACCAGGGTGAACGTGCTGTGTACGGTGAATTTTAGTCAAGGGGGCTGTGATGGCACTATTTTATTTTGTAAAAAAAGGACCCCACATTGGGGAATTGGGCATTATATTACATTGGGCCTACTTCTTAACTCTGTCTCCTGCAATGTGTCCTTTAACTGCCACTAGATCACCAGGGTGAACATGCTCTGTACAGTGAATTTTTGGCAAGGGGCTGTGATGGCACTATTTTATTTAGTAAAAAAGACGCCACATTGGGGACTTGGGCATTACTTTACATTAGGTCTACTTCTTAACTCTGTCTCCTGCAATGTGTTTTTTAACTGCCACTAGATGATCAGGGTGTACGTGATCTGTACGGTGAATTTTGGCAAGGGGGCTGTGATGGCACTATTTTATTAAGATAAAAAAGGAACCCACATTTGGGAATTAGGCATTACATTAAATTGGGCCTACTTCTAACTACATCTCCTGCAATTTGTCATTTAACTGCCACTTGATCATCAGTGTGAACATGCTCTGTACGATGAATTTTGGGCAAGGGGGCTGTGATGGCACTATTTTATTTAGTAAAAAAAGGACCCCACATTGGGGAATTGGGAATTACATTACATTGGGCCTACTTCTTAACTCTGTCTCCTGCAATTTCTCCTTTAACTGTCACTAGATGACCAGGGTGAACGTGCTGTGTACGGTGAATTTTAGTCAAGGGGGCTGTGATGGCACTATTTTATTTTGTAAAAAAAGGACCCCACATTGGGGACTTGGGCATTACTTTACATTAGGTCTAATTCTTAACTCTGTCTCCTGCAATGTGTTTTTAATTGCCACTAGATTACCAGGGTTTATGTGCTCTATACGGTGAATTTTGGGCAAGGCACCTGTGATGGCACTATTTTATTTAGCTAAAAAAGGACCCCAGATTGGAAAATTAGTCATTACATTACATTGGGCCTACTTCTTAACTCTGACTCCTGCAATGTATCCTTTAACTGCCACTAGATGACCAGGGTGAACGTGCTCTGTACGGTGAATTTTGGAGAAGGGGGCTGTGATGGCACTATTTTATTTAGTAAAAAAGGACCCGACATTGGGGAATTGGGCATTACATTACATTGGGCCTACTTCTTAACTCTGTCTCCTTCAATGTATCTTTTAACTGCCACTAGATGACCAGGATGAACATGCTCTGTACGGTGAATTTTGGGAAAGGGGGCAGTGATGGCACTTTTTTATTTAGTAAAAAAAGAACTCCATATTGCGAGTTGGGAATTACATTACATTGGGCCTTCTTCTTAACTCTGTCTCCTGCAATGTATCTTTTAATTGCCACTAGATCACCAGGATGAACGTACTCTGTACAGTGAATTTTGGGCCTGGGAGCTGTGATGGCAGTATTTTATTTAGGATAAAAGACCCCACATTGAGGAATTGGGCATTACATGACATTAGGTCTACTTCTTAACTCTGTCTCCTGCAATGTGTTTTTTAACTGCCACTAGATGATCAGGGTGTACGTGATCTGTACGGTGAATTTTGGCAAGGGGGCTGTGATGGCACTATTTTATTAAGATAAAAAAGGAACCCACATTTGGGAATTAGGCATTAGATTAAATTGGGCCTACTTCTAACTCCATCTCCTGCAATTTGTCGTTTAACTGCCACTTGATCATCAGTGTGAACATGCTCTGTACGATGAATTTTGGGCAAGGGGGCTGTGATGGCACTATTTTATTTAGTAAAAAAAGGACCCCACATTGGGGAATTGGGAATTACATTACATTGGGCCTACTTCTTAACTCTGTCTCCTGCAATTTCTCCTTTAACTGTCACTAGATGACCAGGGTGAACGTGCTGTGTACGGTGAATTTTAGTCAAGGGGGCTGTGATGGCACTATTTTATTTTGTAAAAAAAGGACCCCACATTGGGGAATTGGGCATTATATTACATTGGGCCTACTTCTTAACTCTGTCTCCTGCCATGTGTCCTTTAGCTGCCACTAGATCACCAGGGTGAACATGCTCTGTACAGTGAATTTTTGGCAAGGGGCTGTGATGGCACTTTTTTATTTAGTAAAAAAGACGCCACATTGGGGAATTGGGCATTATATTACATTGGGCCTACTTCTTAACTCTGACTCCTGCAATGTATCCTTTAACTGCCACTAGATGACCAGGGTGAACGTGCTCTGTAAGATTAATTTTGAGCAAGGGGGCTGTAATGGCACTATTTTATTTAGTAATAAAAAAGACCCCACATTGGGGAATTGGGCATTACATTACATTAGGTCTACTTCTTAACTCTGTCTCATGCCATGTGTCCTTTAACTGCCACTAGATCACCAGGGTGAGCGTGCTCTGTACAGTGAATTTTGGGCAAGGGGCTGTGATGGCACTATTTTATTTAGTTAAAAAGCACCCCACATTGGGCAATTGGGCATTACATTAGGTTTACTTCTTAACTTTGTCTCCTGCAATGTGTTTTTAACTGCCACTAGATGACCAGGGTGTACGTGCTCTATACGGTGAATTTTGGGCAAGGGAGCTATCATGGCAGTATTTTATTTAGATAAAAAAGGACCCAGATTGGAAAATTAGTCACTACATTACATTGGGTCTACTTCTTAACTCTGACTCCTGCAATGTATCCTTTAACTGCCACTAGATGACCAGGGTGAGCGTGCTCTGTACGGGGCATTTTGGGGAAGGGGGCTGTGATGGCACTATTTTATTTAGTAAAAAAAAGGACCCCACATTGGCGAATTGGGCATTACATTACATTGGGCCTACTTCTTAACTCTGTCTCCTGCAATGTGTCCTTTAGCTGCCACTAGATCACCAGGGTGAACATGCTCTGTACAGTGAATTTTTGGCAAGGGGCTGTGATGGCACTATTTTATTTAGTAAAAAAGACGCCACATTGGGGACTTGGGCATTACTTTACATTAGGTCTAATTCTTAACTCTGTCTCCTGCAATGTGTTTTTAACTGCCACTAGATTACCAGGGTTTATGTGCTCTATACGGTGAATTTTGGGCAAGGCACCTGTGATGGCACTATTTTATTTAGCTAAAAAAGGACCCCAGATTGGAAAATTAGTCATTACATTACATTGGGCCTACTTCTTAACTCTGACTCCTGCAATGTATCCTTTAACTGCCACTAGATGACCAGGGTGAACGTGCTCTGTAAGATTAATTTTGAGCAAGGGGGCTGTAATGGCACTATTTTATTTAGTAATAAAAAAGACCCCACATTGGGGAATTGGGCATTACATTACATTAGGTCTACTTCTTAACTCTGTCTCATGCCATGTGTCCTTTAACTGCCACTAGATCACCAGGGTGAGCGTGCTCTGTACAGTGAATTTTGGGCAAGGGGCTGTGATGGCACTATTTTATTTAGTTAAAAAGCACCCCACATTGGGCAATTGGGCATTACATTAGGTTTACTTCTTAACTTTGTCTCCTGCAATGTGTTTTTAACTGCCACTAGATGACCAGGGTGTACGTGCTCTATACGGTGAATTTTGGGCAAGGGAGCTATCATGGCAGTATTTTATTTAGATAAAAAAGGACCCCAGATTGGAAAATTAGTCACTACATTACATTGGGTCTACTTCTTAACTCTGACTCCTGCAATGTATCCTTTAACTGCCACTAGATGACCAGGGTGAGCGTGCTCTGTACGGGGCATTTTGGGGAAGGGGGCTGTGATGGCACTATTTTATTTAGTAAAAAAAAGGACCCCACATTGGCGAATTGGGCATTACATTACATTGGGCCTACTTCTTAACTCTGTCTTCTGCAATGTCTCATTTAACTGCCACTAGATGACCAGGGTGATCATGCTCTGTATGGTGAATTTTGGGCATGGAGGCTGTGATGGCACTTTTTTATTTAGTAAAAAAAAGGACCCGACATTGGGGAATTGGGCATTACATTACATTGGGCCTACTTCTTAACTCTGTCTCCTGCAATGTATCCTTTAACTGCCACTAGATGACCAGGATGAACATGCTCTGTACGTTGAATTTTGGGAAAGGGGGCAGTGATGGCACTTTTTTATTTAGTAAAAAAAGAACTCCATATTGCGAGTTGGGAATTACATTACATTGGGCCTTCTTCTTAACTCTGTCTCCTGCAATGTATCTTTTAATTGCCACTAGATCACCAGGATGAACGTGCTCTGTACAGTGAATTTTGGGCCTGGGAGCTGTGATGGCAGTATTTTATTTAGGATAAAAGACCCCACATTGAGGAATTGGGCATTACATGACATTAGGTCTACTTCTTAACTCTGTCTCCTGCAATGTGTTTTTTAACTGCCACTAGATGATCAGGGTGTACGTGATCTGTACGGTGAATTTTGGCAAGGGGGCTGTGATGGCACTATTTTATTAAGATAAAAAAGGAACCCACATTTGGGAATTAGGCATTACATTAAATTGGGCCTACTTCTAACTCCATCTCCTGCAATTTGTCGTTTAACTGCCACTTGATCATCAGTGTGAACATGCTCTGTACGATGAATTTTGGGCAAGGGGGCTGTGATGGCACTATTTTATTTAGTAAAAAAAGGACCCCACATTGGGGAATTGGGAATTACATTACATTGGGCCTACTTCTTAACTCTGTCTCCTGCAATTTCTCCTTTAACTGTCACTAGATGACCAGGGTGAACGTGCTGTGTACGGTGAATTTTAGTCAAGGGGCTGTGATGGCACTATTTTATTTTGTAAAAAAAGGACCCCACATTGGGGACTTGGGCATTACTTTACATTAGGTCTAATTCTTAACTCTGTCTCCTGCAATGTGTTTTTAACTGCCACTAGATTACCATGGTTTATGTGCTCTATACGGTGAATTTTGGGCAAGGCACACCTGTGATGGCACTATTTTATTTAGCTAAAAAAGGACCCCAGATTGGAAAATTAGTAATTACATTACATTGGGCCTACTTCTTAACTCTGACTCCTGCAATGTATCCTTTAACTGCCACTAGATGACCAGGGTGAACGTGCTCTGTACAGTGAATTTTGGAGAAGGGGGCTGTGATGGCACTATTTTATTTAGTAAAAAAGGACCCGACATTGAGGAATTGGGCATTACATTACATTGGGCCTACTTCTTAACTCTGTCTCCTGCAATGTATCATTTAACTGCCACTAGATGACCAGGATGAACATGCTCTGTACGGTGAATTTTGGGAAAGGGGGCAGTGATGGCACTTTTTTATTTAGTAAAAAAAGAACTCCATATTGCGAGTTGGGAATTACATTACATTGGGCCTTCTTCTTAACTTTGTCTCCTGCAATGTATCTTTTAATTGCCACTAGATCACCAGGATGAACGTGCTCTGTACAGTGAATTTTGGGCCTGGGAGCTGTGATGGCAGTATTTTATTTAGGATAAAAGACCCCACATTGAGGAATTGGGCATTACATGACATTAGGTCTACTTCTTAACTCTGTCTCCTGCAATGTGTTTTTTAACTGCCACTAGATGATCAGGGTGTACATGATCTGTACGGTGAATTTTGGCAAGGGGGCTGTGATGGCACTATTTTATTAAGATAAAAAAGGAACCCACATTTGGGAATTAGGCATTACATTAAATTGGGCCTACTTCTAACTCCATCTCCTGCAATTTGTCGTTTAACTGCCACTTGATCATCAGTGTGAACATGCTCTGTACGATGAATTTTGGGCAAGGGGGCTGTGATGGCACTATTTTATTTAGTAAAAAAAGGACCCCACATTGGGGAATTGGGAATTACATTACATTGGGCCTACTTCTTAACTCTGTCTCCTGCAATTTCTCCTTTAACTGTCACTAGATGACCAGGGTGAACGTGCTGTGTACGGTGAATTTTAGTCAAAGGGGCTGTGATGGCACTATTTAATTTTGTAAAAAAAGGACCCCACATTGGGGAATTGGGCATTATATTACATTGGGCCTACTTCTTAACTCTGTCTCCTGCAATGTGTCCTTTAACTGCCACTAGATCACCAGGGTGAACATGCTCTGTACAGTGAATTTTTTGGCAAGGGGCTGTGATGGCACTTTTTTATTTAGTAAAAAAGACGCCACATTGGGGACTTGGGCATTACTTTACATTAGGTCTACTTCTTAACTCTGTCTCCTGCAATGTGTTTTTTACCTGCCACTAGATGATCAGGGTGTACATGATCTGTACGGTGAATTTTGGCAAGGGGGCTGTGATGGCACTATTTTATTAAGATAAAAAAGGAACCCACATTTGGGAATTAGGCATTACATTAAATTGGGCCTACTTCTAACTCCATCTCCTGCAATTGTCATTTAACTGCCACTTGATCATCAGTGTGAACATGCTCTGTACGATGAATTTTGGGCAAGGGGGCTGTGATGGCACTATTTTATTTAGTAAAAAAAGGACCCCACATTGGGGAATTGGGAATTACATTACATTGGGCCTACTTCTTAACTCTGTCTCCTGCAATTTCTCCTTTAACTGTCACTAGATGACCAGGGTGAACGTGCTGTGTACGGTGAATTTTAGTCAAGGGGGCTGTGATGGCACTATTTTATTTTGTAAAAAAAGGACCCCACATTGGGGACTTGGGCATTACTTTACATTAGGTCTAATTCTTAACTCTGTCTCCTGCAATGTGTTTTTAACTGCCACTAGATTACCAGGGTTTATGTGCTCTATACGGTGAATTTTGGGCAAGGCACCAAATTAGTCATTACATTACATTGGGCCTACTTCTTAACTCTGACTCCTGCAATGTATCCTTTAACTGCCACTAGATGACCAGGGTGAACGTGCTCTGTACGGTGAATTTTGGAGAAGGGGGCTGTGATGGCACTATTTTATTTAGTAAAAAAGGACCCGACATTGGGGAATTGGGCATTACATTACATTGGGCCTACTTCTTAACTCTGTCTCCTGCAATGTATCTTTTAACTGCCACTAGATGACCAGGATGAACATGCTCTGTACGGTGAATTTTGGGAAAGGGGGCAGTGATGGCACTTTTTTATTTAGTAAAAAAATAACTCCATATTGCGAGTTGGGAATTACATTACATTGGGCCTTCTTCTTAACTCTGTCTCCTGCAATGTATCTTTTAATTGCCACTAGATCACCAGGATGAACGTGCTCTGTACAGTGAATTTTGGGCCTGGGAGCTGTGATGGCAGTATTTTATTTAGGATTAAAGACCCCACATTGAGGAATTGGGCATTACATGACATTAGGTCTACTTCTTAACTCTGTCTCCTGCAATGTGTTTTTTAACTGCCACTAGATGATCAGGGTGTACGTGATCTGTACGGTGAATTTTGGCAAGGGGGCTGTGATGGCACTATTTTATTAAGATAAAAAAGGAACCCACATTTGGGAATTAGGCATTACATTAAATTGGGCCTACTTCTAACTCCATCTCCTGCAATTTGTCGTTTAACTGCCACTTGATCATCAGTGTGAACATGCTCTGTACGATGAATTTTGGGCAAGGGGGCTGTGATGGCACTATTTTATTTAGTAAAAAAAGGACCCCACATTGGGGAATTGGGAATTACATTACATTGGGCCTACTTCTTAACTCTGTCTCCTGCAATTTCTCCTTTAACTGTCACTAGATGACCAGGGTGAACGTGCTGTGTTTGGTGAATTTTAGTCAAGGGGGCTGTGATGGCACTATTTTATTTTGTAAAAAAAGGACCCCACATTGGGGAATTGGGCATTATATTACATTGGGCCTACTTCTTAACTCTGTCTCCTGCAATGTGTCCTTTAACTGCCACTAGATCACCAGGGTGAACATGCTCTGTACAGTGAATTTTTTGGCAAGGGGCTGTGATGGCACTTTTTTATTTAGTAAAAAAGACGCCACATTGGGGACTTGGGCATTACTTTACATTAGGTCTACTTCTTAACTCTGTCTCCTGCAATGTGTTTTTTACCTGCCACTAGATGATCAGGGTGTACATGATCTGTACGGTGAATTTTGGCAAGGGGGCTGTGATGGCACTATTTTATTAAGATAAAAAAGGAACCCACATTTGGGAATTAGGCATTACATTAAATTGGGCCTACTTCTAACTCCATCTCCTGCAATTGTCATTTAACTGCCACTTGATCATCAGTGTGAACATGCTCTGTACGATGAATTTTGGGCAAGGGGGCTGTGATGGCACTATTTTATTTAGTAAAAAAAGGACCCCACATTGGGGAATTGGGAATTACATTACATTGGGCCTACTTCTTAACTCTGTCTCCTGCAATTTCTCCTTTAACTGTCACTAGATGACCAGGGTGAACGTGCTGTGTACGGTGAATTTTAGTCAAGGGGGCTGTGATGGCACTATTTTATTTTGTAAAAAAAGGACCCCACATTGGGGACTTGGGCATTACTTTACATTAGGTCTAATTCTTAACTCTGTCTCCTGCAATGTGTTTTTAACTGCCACTAGATTACCAGGGTTTATGTGCTCTATACGGTGAATTTTGGGCAAGGCACCAAATTAGTCATTACATTACATTGGGCCTACTTCTTAACTCTGACTCCTGCAATGTATCCTTTAACTGCCACTAGATGACCAGGGTGAACGTGCTCTGTACGGTGAATTTTGGAGAAGGGGGCTGTGATGGCACTATTTTATTTAGTAAAAAAGGACCCGACATTGGGGAATTGGGCATTACATTACATTGGGCCTACTTCTTAACTCTGTCTCCTGCAATGTATCTTTTAACTGCCACTAGATGACCAGGATGAACATGCTCTGTACGGTGAATTTTGGGAAAGGGGGCAGTGATGGCACTTTTTTATTTAGTAAAAAAATAACTCCATATTGCGAGTTGGGAATTACATTACATTGGGCCTTCTTCTTAACTCTGTCTCCTGCAATGTATCTTTTAATTGCCACTAGATCACCAGGATGAACGTGCTCTGTACAGTGAATTTTGGGCCTGGGAGCTGTGATGGCAGTATTTTATTTAGGATAAAAGACCCCACATTGAGGAATTGGGCATTACATGACATTAGGTCTACTTCTTAACTCTGTCTCCTGCAATGTGTTTTTTAACTGCCACTAGATGATCAGGGTGTACGTGATCTGTACGGTGAATTTTGGCAAGGGGGCTGTGATGGCACTATTTTATTAAGATAAAAAAGGAACCCACATTTGGGAATTAGGCATTACATTAAATTGGGCCTACTTCTAACTCCATCTCCTGCAATTTGTCGTTTAACTGCCACTTGATCATCAGTGTGAACATGCTCTGTACGATGAATTTTGGGCAAGGGGGCTGTGATGGCACTATTTTATTTAGTAAAAAAAGGACCCCACATTGGGGAATTGGGAATTACATTACATTGGGCCTACTTCTTAACTCTGTCTCCTGCAATTTCTCCTTTAACTGTCACTAGATGACCAGGGTGAACGTGCTGTGTTTGGTGAATTTTAGTCAAGGGGGCTGTGATGGCACTATTTTATTTTGTAAAAAAAGGACCCCACATTGGGGAATTGGGCATTATATTACATTGGGCCTACTTCTTAACTCTGTCTCCTGCAATGTGTCCTTTAACTGCCACTAGATCACCAGGGTGAACATGCTCTGTACAGTGAATTTTTTGGCAAGGGGCTGTGATGGCACTTTTTTATTTAGTAAAAAAGACGCCACATTGGGGACTTGGGCATTACTTTACATTAGGTCTACTTCTTAACTCTGTCTCCTGCAATGTGTTTTTTACCTGCCACTAGATGATCAGGGTGTACGTGATCTGTACGGTGAATTTTGGCAAGGGGGCTGTGATGGCACTATTTTATTAAGATAAAAAAGGAACCCACATTTGGGAATTAGGCATTACATTAAATTGGGCCTACTGCTAACTCCATCTTCTGCAATTTGTCATTTAACTGCCACTTGATCATCAGTGTGAACATGCTCTGTACGATGAATTTTGGGCAAGGGGGCTGTGATGGCACTATTTTATTTAGTAAAAAAAGGACCCCACATTGGGAAATTGGGAATTACATTACATTGGGCCTACTTCTTAACTCTGTCTCCTGCAATTTCTCCTTTAACTGTCACTAGATGACCAGGGTGAACGTGCTGTGTACGGTGAATTTTAGTCAAGGGGGCTGTGATGGCACTATTTTATTTTGTAAAAAAAGGACCCCACATTGGGGACTTGGGCATTACTTTACATTAGGTCTAATTCTTAACTCTGTCTCCTGCAATGTGTTTTTAACTGCCACTAGATTACCAGGGTTTATGTGCTCTATACGGTGAATTTTGGGCAAGGCACCTGTGATGGCACTATTTTATTTAGCTAAAAAAGGACCCCAGATTGGAAAATTAGTCATTACATTACATTGGGCCTACTTCTTAACTCTGACTCCTGCAATGTATCCTTTAACTGCCACTAGATGACCAGGGTGAACGTGCTCTGTACGGTGAATTTTGGAGAAGGGGGCTGTGATGGCACTATTTTATTTAGTAAAAAAGGACCCGACATTGGGGAATTGGGCATTACATTACATTGGGCCTACTTCTTAACTCTGTCTCCTACAATGTATCTTTTAACTGCCACTAGATGACCAGGATGAACATGCTCTGTACGGTGAATTTTGGGAAAGGGGGCAGTGATGGCACTTTTTTATTTAGTAAAAAAAGAACTCCATATTGCGAGTTGGGAATTACATTACATTGGGCCTTCTTCTTAACTCTGTCTCCTGCAATGTATCTTTTAATTGCCACTAGATCACCAGGATGAACGTACTCTGTACAGTGAATTTTGGGCCTGGGAGCTGTGATGGCAGTATTTTATTTAGGATAAAAGACCCCACATTGAGGAATTGGGCATTACATGACATTAGGTCTACTTCTTAACTCTGTCTCCTGCAATGTGTTTTTTAACTGCCACTAGATGATCAGGGTGTACGTGATCTGTACGGTGAATTTTGGCAAGGGGGCTGTGATGGCACTATTTTATTAAGATAAAAAAGGAACCCACATTTGGGAATTAGGCATTAGATTAAATTGGGCCTACTTCTAACTCCATCTCCTGCAATTTGTCGTTTAACTGCCACTTGATCATCAGTGTGAACATGCTCTGTACGATGAATTTTGGGCAAGGGGGCTGTGATGGCACTATTTTATTTAGTAAAAAAAGGACCCCACATTGGGGAATTGGGAATTACATTACATTGGGCCTACTTCTTAACTCTCTCCTGCAATTTCTCCTTTAACTGTCACTAGATGACCAGGGTGAACGTGCTGTGTACGGTGAATTTTAGTCAAGGGGGCTGTGATGGCACTATTTTATTTTGTAAAAAAAGGACCCCTCATTGGGGAATTGGGCATTATATTACATTGGGCCTACTTCTTAACTCTGTCTCCTGCAATGTGTCCTTTAGCTGCCACTAGATCACCAGGGTGAACATGCTCTGTACAGTGAATTTTTGGCAAGGGGCTGTGATGGCACTATTTTATTTAGTAAAAAAGATGCCACATTGGGGACTTGGGCATTACTTTACATTAGGTCTAATTCTTAACTCTGTCTCCTGCAATGTGTTTTTAACTGCCACTAGATTACCAGGGTTTATGTGCTCTATACAGTGAATTTTGGGCAAGGCACCTGTGACGGCACTATTTTATTTAGCTAAAAAAGGACCCCAGATTGGAAAATTAGTCATTACATTACATTGGGCCTACTTCTTAACTCTGACTCCTGCAATGTATCCTTTAACTGCCACTAGATGACCAGGGTGAACGTGCTCTGTAAGATTAATTTTGAGCAAGGGGGCTGTAATGGCACTATTTTATTTAGTAATAAATAAGACCCCACATTGGGGAATTGGGCATTACATTACATTAGGTCTACTTCTTATCTCTGTCTCATGCCATGTGTCCTTTAACTGCCACTAGATCACCAGGGTGAGCGTGCTCTGTACAGTGAATTTTGGGCAAGGGGCTGTGATGGCACTATTTTATTTAGTTAAAAAGCACCCCACATTGGGCAATTGGGCATTACATTAGGTTTACTTCTTAACTTTGTCTCCTGCAATGTGTTTTTAACTGCCACTAGATGACCAGGGTGTACGTGCTCTATACGGTGAATTTTGGGCAAGGGAGCTATCATGGCAGTATTTTATTTAGATAAAAAAGGACCCCAGATTGGAAAATTAGTCACTACATTACATTGGGTCTACTTCTTAACTCTGACTCCTGCAATGTATCCTTTAACTGCCACTAGATGACCAGGGTGAGCGTGCTCTGTACGGGGCATTTTGGGGAAGGGGGCTGTGATGGCACTATTTTATTTAGTAAAAAAAAGGACCCCACATTGGCGAATTGGGCATTACATTACATTGGGCCTACTTCTTAACTCTGTCTCCTGCAATGTCTCATTTAACTGCCACTAGATAACCAGGGTGATCATGCTCTGTATGGTGAATTTTGGGCATGGAGGCTGTGATGGCACTTTTTTATTTAGTAAAAAGAAGGACCCAACATTCGGAAATTGGGCATTATATTACATTTGGGCATAAACAAAGAGAATATGAAGAGACTGGGTCAAAAGTAACTATAACCATAAAAGCAATATGTTTATTGATATACAACAAGATAAAATCAGCTAGACATAATACAAATAACAAAGTGAGAAGCAATTATATGAGCGGAGTCGCTACAGAGCCGGAAACTTGTTTTGTTCCTTAATAGGCTAAACGATAACCAACTGAATATTAACTTGACATGGAAATTTAGCAAATATACAGTTGAGTTTTTGGATGTTACTCTCAACAAAGATAACAGAGGATTCATTACCACCAACGTCTTCCGTAAGTCTACTGCCACCAATGCATTATTACATGCCAAGTCATCTCATCACCCTCAAACCTTTCGTTCTGTGCCCATTAGTCAATTTCTTCTTATTAGACGAATCTGCTCGGATGACGAAACTTTTGAACAGCAAGCAAAAATATTAAAAATCAATCTGCAGCAGAGGGGCTATAATCATAGAACCATACGAGCTGGCTACAGGAGGGCTAAATTTACAGCTAGGGACACACTTTAGGCTCAGTCCAGACATGAACTACCCAAAAAAAGTCCTTTGGACCAGCCCGTGCGGTTCATAACCACGTTTAATTCAGAATGGAAAGAGATAGCAGGTATCTTAAAGAAATATTGGCCTGTATTGTTGGCAGATGAGGATGTTGAACCACACATCTTGCAACATCCGTCAATTACCTGGCGTAGATCTAAAAACCTCAAAGATCTGCTGACTAGAAGCCACTATGTGGCTCCTCACAGGCCAATGTTTTCGGCATCGGTGGGTCCTAAATGGGGGTCATTCCAGTGTGGAGGATGTTCCGCATGTAGATTTATGGAAAGAACTCTTTCATTTGAAAGTAGTGACTCTACTAAAACCTTTTCTATTATGCATTATATCAACTGCAAAACGGAGAATGTAGTATATTACGCGAAATGTACATGCGGCCTAATCTACATTGGAATGACGACACGGGAACTGCGGGTGCGTATTCTCGAACACGTACGAGATATAAAAAATGGAGCCCAAGTGGTAGATGTAAATATGTTGAAAACAATACCGAAACATTTTCGAATATACCACAACAGCAATCCCAAATGGCTTAAGTTCAGAGGTATAGATCGTGTCCAGCTGGGGATTAGAGGTGGCAACTATAAAAAAGAGCTACTTAAAAGAGAAACCAGATGGATGGTAGATCTGGATACGGTTGCCCCCAAGGGTCTGAATGAGTATGTTAGCTTTAAATCCTTTTTAGGGTAGCACGAATTTTAGGCTGTCTCTTTTTTGTGTATCTATTGTTGATTGTTCATGTTGTACCTCTTTTGGTATTTTTAATTATGTCTATGTGGGATGTGTTATGTTTGCTAATTATTATTTGTATTGTTTTCTATCTTAGTACTGTAACGGTGACTATTGACCATGGGCATATCTGGTGGATGATGCTGATCTTATCAGCTACAGTATTACTCTGAAGATGAACATTCGGTTTTACCGTGCAACAACGAAGAAGACATACCTATGATTATCAGATATAATAATATTGGACAGAATATAAATATGTCTTTTTCTGTTGCTGCCATATTCTGTAGCAAGTACACACCTTTTCATGCCTATGAGAGGTTGCCGTTGCCCAGTTATCCCACATTGTTAATGTTTTTATGTGTATTGTGGTCTTTTTGTGGGCTGAGTTATTTAGAGTAATATATTTGGGATGTAGCTATATATTATAACTATTGGGGCATTTGTATATTGGCCCATGATCTTTGTATAATAGATATGCTGTGATTATGGCCATATAGCCGATAAGGTTTTAATACTTACACTCTGCCATCCTGTGTGTGGGCGCACGACGTGCATGCGCTGTGTCGCCGCTGTGGGGGAGCGCTCTCACGATGCATAGCGTCGTCTTGGTTACGTGCCGGGTCATGTGACCCGGACATGTGACCGGATGACGTGTGCATTGAGCGCCATCTCTCTCAGCGGCGAGACATCATGACGTCGCTGCGACGCTGTCCACACATGCCGGTGATTCAGGCAAATAGGCCCACTATAAAAAGATGGAGACAGCACCCTGATTCCACCTCCTGACGAAGCCGGTTGACCGGCGAAACGCGTGTCGAGGTGCGCTCTGGGCTGTGTGACCCCCCTCTCCCCTTGGCTATACAACATGACTGCAGGTACTATAATTATTTTTGGTCTCTTACTGCTTGTATAGCCTCTGGTTAGCTAACCGGCATTCTGATCGATGCAGGATGAATAGTTACGCCTAAGCAAGGTCTGGATTACCTCTATATCCGATATTTCTGTCTATGTTATCAGACCTATGGTGTTTCCCCACTATATGCCGGATAGTTACAGCTTGACCAGGAGTGCCATGATTGGTAGATATTTATGGTGCCACGATTGGTAGATATTTATATTAGAGGGAGGCTATCTCAGTTTCCGGCTCTGTAGCGACTCCGCTCATATAATTGCTTCTCACTTTGTTATTTGTATTATGTCTAGCTGATTTTATCTTGTTGTATATCAATAAACATATTGCTTTTATGGTTATAGTTACTTTTGACCCAGTCTCTTCATATTCTCTTTGTTTATGCCCATTGTATATTGATGGAGGGGTCTCATTAACATTATGAGGACATTTGTATGTATTATATTACATTTGGCCTACTTCTTAAGTGGCGAATATACAAATAGCAATTTGGAAATCAGATTAAAATACTGTGTACCGAATGCATTCAGACAATCACATAGCTGCCTTTCTTGTAAAACATTTACAGATGTGACAGACAATGTTCATAGTGACACAATCTTGAGAAATGTTTGTTTATTCACTTCACAAACAGTCTAATCCTCTATATGTTTGCTGTTTGTCATTGTAAAACATTAAAGTTTACTGAAACTTTGCCTATGGTGGTTTGAGCTAAATCCTTGTGGATTTTATTTTCTAGGGGTTTATGGCCTTTCGTCTGATGACTCCATGATATCTCAGTTTCATACAACCTTGAAAGCTGGCCACTTGAAGGGATGGGTAAAACTAGAGTTACTACATAGTGTAAATCACTATATAAGACCAGAAACCTGTACATGTATAGTGTGCTGTTACCTGCATAATCGGGGATGCCCATGCAGTGTAGGTAATCTCCCAGGGGTTCTCTGTCTTGGTGTTGCTTCTCTGATATTCCAGACTGATGATGTTTAAAAGCCTCTTGTGGATGATGTAAGTAATGTATACTGTATGTGGTTAATCTTAATATATACGTAATCACTATATGTATTTAATCCTTATATGTACTTATTAACCTTTGTATGTTAACATATACAAAAGTGTACGCACTCACACTATTCAATCATACTATTCCTTGAATTTTGTAGTGTGCAATAAATTTGCATTATATTGCAAGTATTAGCCTTATTTAAAACCGTATCTGAACCTTAGTGCTAAAAACATGGCAAATAAAATTGCCAAATTTTCCTGTAAATAATTGTGCAAAGAGGGAACCATCATACCAATGTATATGTGGGTTCAAAGGCTTATTGGGGTGCATATGAATTGGTAGCAGGGCAGGCCTTGCATTCAATGCAACATTTTTTCAGTAGGCCCTCCTGGACATCTTATAAAAGGGGTATTGTGGTGCGTCGTAATTTTTGGCAGCCCATCCACTCACAGCATAGGCTACAACAGTTTAGGAGACCCACTGTTTAATAATGGCCCTTTAAGAAGAATAATGCCGCCTGATGCACCAGTAAAAATAGGCTCTGTGACTTTAAGAGTCCCTGCTTCGTAAATGAAACAAGATGGGTCTGCTTATGTGTCACACATCACGTGGCCAGCTAGGGTTTGTTAAATGTTACAATGACATTTCCCAGTGAATGCATTTGTAGTGGTTGAAAGCAATGTTAAATTTGAAAAACGCTTCAAAAACGCTGCATCTGAACTAAGTCCAAGTGGGGGGAGGAAATTTTCAGTCTGGTGTTAATTATTTGGCCTAACAGGCAAGTCATTAACCTGCAAAGGATGTACCTTAACATATTTCACAGCAAAATGCGTTTTGGTTTCATTTTAGTGTGTTTTTTGTTGCACTGGGAAAAATGGCATGAATCTCAGAAAAAAATGTTTACAGCTGTGAACTAGGAGTCAGGAATGCTTCCAGGGGCGATCCCCAGGATGTCCCTGTGTCATTTGAGCAGTGTTTCCATCATTTTCAGACGTTTTTAGACCTTAGAAGGACCCCCGGGGGGATCACGGTAAAAATAATCGGGTCTCCCATTGACTTACATTGGGCTCGTTGTTCTGGCTGAGTACCCGAGTATAACAATATGCTCGACCCAAACAGCGAGCACCAGAGCATTTTAGTGCTCGCTCATCACAAATTGTGGAGCTTATCAGTTCGAAATCTGTTGAATAAAATTTACTTTGTTCATGGCAAAACCCTTTAAGTCAGAATGCATGAAGTTACAATAAAATTCTTTGCAATTCAGAATTTCTATTTGTGCTTTTTCTAAAATTTTATAAAAGGGGTTTGCTATATAAGACAAATACTTTCTAAACTGATACATGGTTGACCCATTGTCATATCATAGACCTCAACTAAACCCCACCAGGCAAAATCAGATCAATTCTGGACAAACATGTAGCACTACACAGTGGCCGTTGAAATGACTGGCAGTACTGTTTATGCATGGACCAGATTCTTCAGAGTTTGAGACATTTATACATTTAGAGGATGTGGCTGAGCTGTAATAACACATACATCCCAGAAAACAAAAAGTTCACTGTCTCCATTAAAAAGGAACATTTTTTCTGATGTTTTTCAATCTAGCCTGGAACACTGTTGCTATAAAGTAAATTGACTAAAAGTACATTAATACATTTCATTTTTTTAATATCTTGGGGAGAATTATCCCACAATCAGAATGTTTTAATATTAGTAATTGTCAGTACAATATTATGTTGTTCTAAGATGGAGCTCACTATCTGGATGATGTTTTGCAGCACCTGCCAAACATTTCACTTGCATCTGCTGTTTTCTCTTAGTTATTCAGTCCTGTTTACAACATGTTCCCATTACATTATGGGCATGCTCTATTTCATACTGATGCTAACAAAAAACATCTGTAGGCAACATGTCACTGTCTTCTGAGACAGAAAATCTACATGATGAAAAGTGCAAGTTGATAAATATGTGTATTCTCTGAACCATGCTAACAAAAGTCAACAGCCACTAGGTCCATCACAATTCCTATGTTCTGCCTGTCACCGCATTAGCATAACATAGGGTCTCATGATGGTCAGGGTTTTATAACTGTTTTTTCCCTAATAATTTTCTAGCCACTATAAGGGAGAGTAATAATAAGTGGGATGTAAAGCTTGTATGACAATTTAGGATCACAGTACAAGCAAATATAGGAGAAAATGTCCAATGCTATATGTAACATTATGTAAATTGTTCTATTTTGCTATAATAAAAATCTCCCCATTCAGCTCCAAAATCTAACATAAGCTACAATGTGAAAGCAGTTTTTAGCTCATGTTTACAAAGGTAACCAAGTATTACTTGTAGGGTGCTTAGTCATGCAGGTGACAAGTAATAATATACCGTATCTAGTAATGAGACAACACAGGGCTTCAGAAGTAAGCAGATGTTCCTGTCTCTAGAGACCAACTTGTTCTCCTGACGTCTAGTCAGTATAATTAAGGTCAAAAATTATAAGAGAGCTAAATTTTATTTTAAATGGTCTACAGAGAATTGTGGAGCGCTCCGAGTCGTAGACAACTTGTCACCATTACTTAACATTTTACTCCTTCTGACTTTTTCTGGTGACTCATATTTTTACAATCAAATTTTTATGTATCTTTAAAATAAGATGAGTTAAGGAAGTAAACTCTGCTTATTTATTTCAATGCATTTATCACATGCTGTGTTCATACTTACAGAATAAAATACAGAGTTTTCTGAGCTGATACAATCACTTGCCACTGCAAATTCATTCTCTGTGAATCGACTTTGAGTTGATTTTCATGACATTCAGAGGTCCCTAGAGATTTAAACAATTTGAGATTCAATTCACATGAATTGCCAAAAAAAACTCTATTTCAAACATTATCAAAGATTTCATCAGCAAGCTTCCACATAATACTATACAGCTATCAAATTAAATGCTCTTGCAAAGCAAATCAGGTGAGACTATGAGAGCCACTATAAAAGATGAGGCACGGAAAGCAGCAGCCATTTTAGGTTTTTACATAATTTGGAAAGGAGGTCAGAACATACAGCTCATCATTAAAGATAAGGAGAGAAACAGTAAAGAACTACTGTAAAAATAGAATTATATAATACAGCAGTGCTGAAGAAAATAGAAAATTTGAGTAGCTGTATATGAATAATAATAGATACATTTTAGTGATAGGGGTAGATAGAGATGGGAGATGTGCAAGAGCTGCTGGTTCTTTGTGCCCAAGCATTGATTAATCTGAAATATGCTTTTGTATTCAATTACCCAGTTTATTTTTTCATTTTTGAAGCACTGCTAACCAGGATGGCAGTTAAAATTAGTATGTCTGTAATTTGTATTATACGCTATGGGCACAGAACTTGATCTGGGAAGAAAACGGCTGCAGTCTGCATATTGCTATGCCTAATTGCCTAGTTTACAATTAATAAATAAATAATTTTTGATCATCTCAGTATTAGCAATATTATTCAAGGAAGTGTTCCCTACTTCCTCTACTTTGGTTTGCAGTAAAATATTGCATGGTCTTTGGCATTGATGCTGTAGTAGACATTTAAAATTTTTCTCTGATTTAAAAAGATCTAAACCAACACAGCTGCACCATGCCAAGATGTTCATGGATGTTTCATATTGAATGATTCATTAACGATAGCTGAACCTAGCATAAGATCATTATATACTTTATCAGATACATATAGTAAACATTTACAAGCAAATAATTCAGAATTTTGATCTGTTGTGTTGTACTTCTTTCCTCACCTCATCTAAATTGGTCACCAAAAAAACTACAGAGATCTTTAAACTACATAATTCCAACGTGAATGATTTTGTATTGGAAAATGAATTTGAAATGTTTTGAATCTGTGAAGGTCATTTATGCATGTGAATAACAACTGAACAATTTAAGAGACTAAATGCAAATGAACATACATGGGACATCTTCAATACTTACTAAATTGTCAATTGCAAAAGGTCATATTAAGGAGACTATGGAGAAGTAATTATCAAAGTAATTCATTTGTTACAGAACTAAAAACATTACTGACCCTTGAAATGATTTTTGCAATAAGTTAAACTTGTGCTAGTGTTATTCAACATGAACTTGATTTAGCTATTTTTCACACTAATAATTTAACACAAATTTTAGAATGAGAAAAAAATGGGGAAATGTTAACATCTTAAATAGGCTAACTTGAAGCAGAAATAAAATTAAATTATAACGTGTCTTGCACAGGTTAAAATTGTTTTATAGAAACTGATAATAGTGAATTTATATTTCTACCAGTGCTTCTCAATGTACATTGCCTTCATCAGTAAGGCTACGTTCACATTTGCGGTCAGCGCCGCAGCGTCGGGCGCCGCAGCGGCGCCGCATGCGTCATGCGCCCCTATATTTAACATGGGGGCGCATGGACATGCGTTGTGCTGCGTTTTGCGCCGCATGGCCGCAAGCGTTGGACGCAAGAAACGCATCAAGTTGCATTTTTTTTGCGTCCAACTTTCGGCCAAAAACGACGCATGCGGCGCAAAACGCAGCGTTTTAGCGTGCGTTTTGCCGCGTTTTTGTTTGCGTTGTGCGCTGCGGCGCCGACGCTGCGGCGCACAACGCAAGTGTGAACGTAGCCTAAGTCCTGGTGAGGGGATGCAGCATGATTGCTGGGCCATCAGGCATTGCTTCTCCTTCTCTGCCTTACACTCTCCACCATGGCTAGGAACCTCCTGATCTAGATGTAGACATGGCAATTTGGGCCTGAGGATGATGTTGGTATTGATGGCTCTTTTAAAGAGGAAGCATTCTGGGGACCCCCAACTAGGAAAAACCTACATTATTTTTTGGAACTTAAAGTGTAAATCATGATATTCCTGAAACAACATGTACCCAGCCTAGCCTGTATCAAATTTAGATTGCAGGTATGAGAGTCCACATTCTGGCACATGACTTAATTAATTGAAATACAAAATTGTCAGAAACCAACTTTAAACTAGGCCAGGCAACATCACTGGTGTACCTTGTCATGGACTTCTTTATCAGAAAACTAGATGAGCTCACCGTTGCAGGAGTTCAGCATCGCATAAGTTCTGAGGTCCAGCAAGCCCTTTGGCCTGGGCAAGTAAATCCTTTATAAATATAAAACATAAAAAATGGTCAGTATATTGGATGGGTTTCTTCATATAAATACTGTACTATTTGCAGTTAAAATGAAAAAGGCATGTAATGTATTCATGTGTTCAGACAGTAGGTAGTGTAGTGACTCCTTAATTTCCTTAATAATAACAATTGTGCCTTTTTGAGATGTTTATAGCAATGCCACTTCTATATTGTTCTGGTCAAGCACTTTATTCCTTCTAGTGAGCAGTACTCTATTACTCTAGTAATAATAGTAGGGTTATCATTCCCAAGAAGTAATTGGCAATGCACTTGCTCCCTCCAGACTTCCACCTTTTGTTTTATCAGAACTTTCCCTTTTCTTCAAGTTTGAGCTACCGTTCACATTCCCCTAAAAGTCGAAGCACAGCTTTTCCTTTACTCCAGCAGTCCTATTACATTATCTGCCTTTCTTTCTTTCCACATCCCATTAATTTACCCAAAATCCTACAAGTTCTAGCCTTGTCCAATTTATGGCCCAGAATAGTGCATGTAATAATAAGTAACTCATGCACCTGTGTACATAGCTAACCATGTTGCACACAAATTCAATCACATCCAAATGGTCTGATAGCTTCAATGCTCATCAGAAATTAGTTTTTAACAGTTATGTGTAGGACACAAATATATCATCACTTAGTTAAACTTAACATTGCAATGCTAAATGATAATGGTAAACTGGCAGCTCTGTGTAGGGCTTCCATGGTCAAGCTTTGCGCTAGCTATTCCAACTGTCAGGTACCAGAGGGATGTGTACACGGACGTGGACTTACACAAGGGCCCTGGGTTGAGTCCTCAGAGTGGTTGCTGGACAGGGGAGCAGGCTAGTAGACAATGGTGAAATCGCGGGTATAAAACTAGGTGATAAACATAAGATCCAAAATTAGCAGTTCATTCAGAAGAATAGACAGAAAACAGCCCAAGGTCTGAAACAAAATTACCTACTAAAACTACTCGAGCAGAACAAAGAGGTATGGTCTGGATGAAGAAGCACTTATAAATGGCAGTGGGAGACAAAGGCTCAAGAGTTTAAATAAAAGGCAGCCTTGCCCAATGGGTTTTTATCGGTGTAATTTTCAGAAAAGCCATAGAAACATTTAGAAATGTAACACGGAATATTGTTCAACATATGACTATAATAATAATAAAGCAATATCTGTGTATGGACTCTGAAAAAAATGACAAGCCCTAAACAGGATTAAAAATTCCCGACAATGTATGCGGAATCAATCTGAGATAGAGTATATAAAGTAGCTGTACAAAAAATCATACAGGTCAGCCACTAACCCTATGTATCCAGACGCATATAATCATAATAGACAGTAATAGACATATATTGTAAAAAATGATTACTGTAACTATTAAACAAAAAGGAACGGTCTCACCAATTCCATGAGGCAGGCATCGGAGCACCGAGTATTCCCCAGTCTGATGAATAGCCGGTTATTGATGGGATGACAGTCCCTATGTCGATCCCTATGGGGCTACGATAGTCTATCCCCAAAGCTCCTGCCCTTACAAGGGCAGTCCACATCTACCCCTGTATAAACATGCCCTGCACTCTCCCTCTATCGTCCCGACGCGTTTCTTCCAAGCCCAAGTCTTCAGGGGAACTGCTTGTGTGAGGAGATTATGTGCTAAAAAAAGAGGGACAAAAAGTCCTGCCACCCTCTATGCTGTCCTGCAGAGAGTGGAAGGGGCTAGGGCCATTATTATATAGAAAATGTGCCACGTTTCCTATAGGGCAATCCAAATGTATGGCAGCTGTGTGTGGTTAAAGTATATTACAAAGGTTAATATCGGCGCTGAGACTGCGCCATGTATACCTCATAGTATGCACATATCAGGCACTTATAAAAACCATATAAATGCATCAAGGTATAAGGCTCACCATCTCGGTGACGTCACACGCCCGGGTCCACATGGAGCGCATTCCTCCATAACCAATGGAGGAACTTCCTGTAATGCGCACTGAGACTCGAAGTAGCCGTTACCTAGTAACCACATATTATAACAAGAATACACACCGTAACAGGAAAATCTTTATCCTAAAACGTTATGGGTGGTCCATAAAGGGACAGTATACTGCTACGTGTACTACAATGTGTAAATGAGTGCGGTTGCTAAAAATAGTTTGGTCCGATAATATCGCTAACCGGAAGTAGCCGTTACCTAGTAACCACATATTATGGCAAGAGTTCCCACCGTAACAGAAAAATCCTTCTCCCAAACCTTTATGGGCGGTCCATAAGGGGACAGTCTACTGCTGCGTATACTACAATGTGAAAATAAATGCGGTCACTAAAAGTAGTTCGGTGCGATAATATCGCTAACCGGAAGTGACCGTCACCCAGCAACAAGATGAAGCGGCGAGAAATCCACCGCAACCATGTAATTGTAACTTGATGAATATCACGGTACATAACATACAAGGAGATTTAATCATAATGGGAAGGGGCTATAACCTGGAAACACTGTAATGTGCAGTCAATGATATTAGAATTATAGTCATGACACGCCACACTGCAATGGGGCTGACAGACATTGCCCAGACCTCAAATGATGAAGCTCAAAATATAAACACCAAGAGAACAACACTACGCCCTAGGTTAGAGGACCTAGATCCAGATGATATATGTGGGCTCACAATCAGTACATATGTGGTAAACTGTAAAATACCCCAGCCACAGATCATAAATAAGCCCTGTAAAAAGGAAAGGCACTAAAAAGAATTTAAGAAACAATTGCCATGGTCAGTAGCATATCATATTGTGAATCCCGTAAGCAATAACTGGATGATGTCAATAGGATTTAGGCATAAATAACAGAAATAATAACTGTGTATAACAGAAATTGGCCACAATAAGAGGCTCAAAGAGACAATTCAGACAAAACAGCTGTAGTTGATCTGATCGTTAAGGCCGTGTGGACTAACGGTGTTCAGATAGAAAGTCCACTTGGCCTCCTGCTGCAACAGCAGCCGATCCCAATCCACCCCCCGTATTGGTTTTTTCACCTTTTCAATGGCCATAAATTTAAGATGACTAGATTGGCCATTATGCGAATAATTTATATGTCTGGAGATAGGTGTGTCTGTCTTATGTTCCACGTCACCAACGTGTTCTCCAACACGTCGCTTGAATTCCCGAATTCCCTGATGGTTTTCCCAATATATTCCATGCCACAAGAACAAAAGGCCTTTTAAACAACCCCTCTGGTACTACAATTAATAAATTGTTTGATAGTGTAGTTCTTACCCGTGAATTGCTTACAAAGTTCTTACCTATCTCAATGTATTGGCAGGCTGTGCAGTGTCCACACTTGTAACATCCCGTTAGATCACTTTTAAGCCAGGTTTCCCTGACTGGGCTCGTAAAGTGACTGTGGACAAGTCTATCATTGAGAGAACGGGCTTTTCTATATGTAATTGCTGGAATGTCACTGAGGTACCGTGAGATGTCCCGATCCATCTGTAAGACAGACCAATGTTTTTGAATGATCTGTCTTACATGGTTGGCCCCATTGTCAAAAGTGGTTACAAACCGAACCGTATCCTGGTCCTGTGTCCTGATAGTGGGATTTAACAAACTTGTTCTATCCCTACTTTTTGCCTCCTGATAAGCCTTCTTAAGAGTTTTTGGGGGGTATCCTCTATCCTGGAAATTGCTCCTCAATTCCTTGGCCTGGAGTTCAAAGGTTGCATCCTCAGAGCAATTCCTCCAAATCCTAAGGTACTGTCCCTTAGGAATCCCCCTCTTAAGATGTTCAGGGTGGTAACTGCTCCAATGGAGGAGAGCATTCGTAGCTGTCGGCTTTTTGTAGTTAGAAGTCACCAAGCTGCCATTACTACCTTTAGTAATCAATATATCTAAAAAGGGCAGAGAGGAGGGCTCAACACGGATGTAAAGAAGAGCCCAATATTGTTGTGGTTAAGCCTTTCAACAAAGCTCTCAAACTCACTGATGGAGCCAGACCAAATCAAGAAAACGTCATCTATGTACCGTGTCCAGATTTCTGAGACACGATACATAGAAAAGTCACCACTCTCAGGTTCATCTTTCCAAATCACAGTCTCCTCCCACCAGCCGAGAAAGAGGTTAGTGTAGGCCGGGGCACAGGGGCTACCCATGGCCGTCCCCCTCAGCTGGTGGTAGATCCTGCGGTTAAATACAAATGAGTTGTGTGTTAGGGTATGTGTCCACGTTCAGGCTTGCTTCAGGCTTTGGTCAGGATTTTATGCAAGTAAAATCCTGACCAAAACTGCACCTGAGGTCACTGGCAGGTCACCTGCGGTGTACCTGCGTGTTTTGCTCATTGTAGCAACATGCTGCGTTTTGAAAAAACGCACCACGCATGCGTTTTCGTGGCAAAAACGCATGTGTTTTTTAACGCATAGTGGAGTTGTGATTTCATGAAATCCCCTCCACTATGCTGTAACATCTGGACGCTACGTTTTTGATGCTGCGGAAAAACGCAGCGTCAAAAACGCAGCGTTTCCTGAAAGTGGAAACATACCCTTAGACAGAACCGAAGCAGCTTGAGAACAAAATGATTATGCTCTAAAAACTGACGTCCTCTCATTTGAAGAAAAAATGTAACCGCCTCCAAATCCTTATCATGAGGGATGGATGAATAGAGGGCCTCAACATCGATACTCGCGAGATACGCCTGTGAATCAATGGTGAGACCCTCGAGACGGCGAAGCAAATCAGGAGTATCTTTAACAAAAGATTGCAACGAAGACACAAATGAACTCAGAACTCGATCCAGATATATACCCGCATTTTGACAGAGACTACCAACCCCGGACACAATGGGCCTACCTTTTAATGGGTTAAGGCCCTTGTGTACCTTGGGGAGGCAGTAGAATGTGGCTGTGATGGGATGCCGTGGGAGGATGAAATCAAACTCGGTCCTATTAATTACACCACTTTCCAAACCCTTCTGCAAGATAAGGCGGAGTTCCTCGCAGTAATCCTTATTAGGATCATGTGCGAGGATCTCGTAGGAATTTCTGTCAGCGAGTATGGATTCACACAATTGTTGGTAATGGACAGTATCAAGGATGACGATATTGCCACCCTTGTCTGAGGGTTTTATAGTGATGGTGTCATCACGTTCTAGACTATTAATTGCCTCCATCTCTCTCCTGGAGCAATTGAATTTGCATGATATATGAGACTGAGAGAGAGCAGCTAAATCAGATGTCACCAGATTAGAAAAGATGTCAATAGCTGACAGATCCCCAGTGGGTGGTGGCATTTTCTGGCTTTTGTTTTTTAATTGGGTAAACGGGCCCATACCTTGTGAGTTAGGGTCCGTCTCCCCAATACTATGCAATAATCTAACATCAGACAACATATCTGTAGGGATACCAAGTTCAGCACAAGTGCGAGAGTCCTGCTTGTGGAAATACTTTTTCCATCTTATTTTACGCAGGAAGAGATTAAGGTCCTTGGTTGTCCTAAAAAGATCAAAGTCACTGTTTGGAACAAAGGAAAGTCCTTTCTTTAGGACCGACATTTCATCGGGGTCCAAATTTCTGACCGATAGATTAATAATCTGAATATCTTGTTTAGTGACAGGTCTCAAGGGGCTCTCAGTCCGGTTATTCGTATAGACTTCCCTTCCTATTGTTTCTTCGTTGGAAGAGGTCTGTCTCTCAAACTGTAGACCTGATCTAAAAAACTACCACCTGGGATGTTTTCTAATCGTTCAGAAGGACCCCGTGTGCCTCGACCCCTCCCTCTCCCCCGATTTTTACCTCCTATGGGATTTACTCCTACTCTCGGACTCAGAAAAGTCAGTATCTGTGGAGGACAGTTCTGTATCACGGTCGGGGGGGGGCAGGTCTGGCGGTTAAAACCAAGTAGGCCTTATTCTCCTTGAAATCCTGTATGTCTCGCATATACTGACGATGTTTCCTCTCTTTCATGTGATACTGAAACCGCTCAATATGTGTTTGTAATTTAGTCTCTTTCAACGCAAAGTCAGTTTCTGTAGAGAATTTTTTGTGATCTCAATCTGTTCTCTAAGTTTATCATTCAATGAGGCCAGAGAAGTTTTCTCCTCCTCAACCAGAAGCTGCATGAAGCGGAGGGGGCTCTCCGTTGCCTCTTTCTCCCATCTATGTATGAAAGAAGGGTTTTTATGATGATTCCCTACTGACAGATTAATGCGTAACCCCCGTGGAACAATTTTGGCCTTCAAATAGCTCTCCAAACTTTGAACCTCCCACCATGAGGTAATTTGATCACGATAGATTTGTTGGAGCTCCTTGAAGGCCACGTTATATGTAGGGAGATATCTTTTTTGGACAAATGTCTGGTCCGAAAACACTTCTCTAGCCTCTGATAGCCAACTTTCGGTATTTAGGCCCACAGTTAAAAAGCCAGCCATATCCTAGAAAATGATACTAATAATAAAGCAATATCTGTGTATAGAATGCGAGTCCTACAGATAGTCCCACTATTAATTAAACATATCAAAGCTAAAGAAGTGGAAAATAAAACATAACTTTTAATACTGAAAAGTCAATAAAAACTAATCATCACCCAAGTGAACACGTAACACGGGGCCAAGTCACTGCCATATATAATGGACTCTTTGAAAAAAATGACAAGCCCTAAACAGGATTAAAAATTCCCGACAATGTATGCGGAATCAATCTGAGATAGAGTATATAAAGTAGCTGTACAAAAAATCATACAGGTCAGCCACTAACCCTATGTAACCAGACGCATATAATCATAATAGACAGTAATAGACATATATTGTAAAAAATGATTACTGTAACTATTAAACAAAAAGGAACGGTCTCACCAATTCCATGAGGCAGGCATCGGAGCACCGAGTATTCCCCAGTCTGATGAATAGCCGGTTATTGATGGGATGACAGTCCCTATGTCGATCCCTATGGGGCTACGATAGTCTATCCCCAAAGCTCCTGCCCTTACAAGGGCAGTCCACATCTACCCCTGTATAAACATGCCCTGCACTCTCCCTCTATCGTCCCGACGCGTTTCTTCCAAGCCCAAGTCTTCAGGGGAACTGCTTATAGTATGCACATATCAGGCACTTATAAAAACCATATAAATGCATCAAGGTATAAGGCTCACCATCTCGGTGACGTCACACGCCCGGGTCCACATGGAGCGCATTCCTCCATAACCAATGGAGGAACTTCCTGTAATGCGCACTGAGACCGGAAGTAGCTGTTACCTAGTAACCACATATTATAACAAGAATACACACCGTAACAGGAAAATCTTTATTCCAAAACATTATGGGTGGTCCATAAAGGGACAGGATACTGCTACGTGTTGTGAACTCTGTTTCCGGGCTCCCTCCTGTGGTCATGAGTGGTACTGTGTGAGTTCTCTCTTTGGGCTCCTCCTGGAGGCTCTTTTTGTTATTTTGCAGGTTTCTGGCAGGATCAGCTGTCCCGTCATCTGCTAGTTAGGTTTCCTATTTAATCCACCTGGTCCTTCATTCCTTGCCTGTTGCCGTTGTATTCAGTGCTATTCTGATTGCTCCTGTCTACATCCGTTATCAGTCTCTCCAAGAGAAGCTAAGTTCTGTTTGCTTATTTTTGCTCATCTGTGTTTAAGATGTTTCCTAGTATATGATGAGTTTTTGTCCAGCTTGCTAATATGTGATTTCCCTGCTTGCTGGTGATCTGGGGTGCTGAGTTGCTCCCCCCACATCGTTAGTTGGTGTGCGGGTTCTCGCATTCGCTGCGTGGATATTTTTGCATTGGGCTTTTTACTGACCGCACAGATCCCTTGCTATTTTCTGCTATCTAGCGTTAGCGGGCCTCATTTGCTTAACCTGTTTCATCTCTGCGTTTGTCTTTTCCTCTTAACTCACCGTTATTATTTGTGGGGGGCTTCTATATCTCTGGGGGATTTCTCTGAGGCAAGTGAGGTCTTTACTTTCTCTTTAGGGGTAGTCAGTTTCTCAGGCCGTGAAGAGACGTCTAGGATTTCAGGAAACGTTCCACGGCTGCCTATAGTGTGTGCGGTTAGGATCAGGTTTGCGGTTAGTCCAGTTACCACATCCCCAGAGCTCGTCCTATTATTTTCTCTTAGTTGGTTAGATTTGTGATCCTAAGCCACTAGGATCATAACTGATGCCAAAAGTGTTAAATGCATCGCAAAAGTGGGATAAGAGAAATCCTGAGTTCAATTTTTTTTTTTCTGCTCTGCAGTCTGTCCTGCTTCTCTCCTCCCCTTAATCTCTGGGTGGCTTTGAGTTCTGCTGCAGACATGGATATTCAGTGTCTGACTTCTAGTGTGGATCATCTTGCTGCAAGGGTGCAAAGTATTCAGGATTTTGTTGTTCACAGTCCTATGTCTGAGCCAAAAGTACCTATTCCTGAGTTTTTTTCTGGAGATAGATCTAGGTTTCTGAATTTTAAGAATAATTGTAAATTATTTATTTCTTTGAGACCTCGTTCCTCTGGTGATTCCGCTCAGCAAGTTAGAATTGTTATCTCTCTGTTACGCGGCGACCCTCAAGATTGGGCCTTCTCCCTGGCGCCAGGAGATCCTGCATTGCTGAATGTGGATGCGTTTTTTCTGGCACTTGGATTGCTTTATGAAGAACCTAATCTGGAGAACCAGGCAGAAAAGGCCTTGCTGGCTCTCTCTCAGGGTCAGGATGAAGCTGAGATGTATTGTCAAAAATTTCGGAAATGGTCGGTGCTTACTCAATGGAATGAGTGTGCCCTGGCTGCAAATTTCAGAGAAGGTCTTTCTGAAGCCATTAAGAATGTTATGGTGGGGTTCCCCACGCCTGCGAGTCTGAATGAGTCAATGGCTTTGGCCATTCAGATTGATCGGCGTTTGCGGGAGCGCAAGCCTGCGCACCATCTGGCGGTGTTTTCTGAACAGAAACCTGAGTCTATGCAATGTGATAGGATTCTGACCAGAATGGAACGGCAAAATCATAGACGTCAGAATGGGTTGTGCTTTTACTGTGGTGATTCAGCTCATGTTATCTCAGCATGCTCTAAGCGCACAAAAAACTAGATCTGTCACCATTGGTACTGTACAGGCTAAATTCATTTTGTCTGTTACTTTGATTTGCTCTCTGTCATCCTACTCAGTTACGGCTTTTGTAGATTCAGGTGCCGCCCTGAATCTGATGGATTTGTCATTTGCCAAGCGCTGTGGTTTTATCCTTGAGCCATTACAGTTCCCTATTCCATTGAAGGGAATTGATGCTACACCATTGGCCAAGAATAAACCTCAATACTGGACTCAAGTGACCATGTGTGTGACTCCTGCACATCAGGAGGTGATTCGCTTTCTTGTGTTATATAATTTGCATGACGTTGGGTCTGCCATGGTTGCAGGCTCATAATCCAGTCTTGGATTGGAAAGCTATGTCTGTGTTGAGTTGGGGTTGCCAGGGAATTCATGGCGATGCTCCCTTGGTATCAATTGCTTCCTCTACTCCTTCTGAAGTCCCTGAGTTTTTGTCGGACTACCAGGATGTATTTGATGAGCCCAAATCCAGTGCCCTACCTCCTCATAGGGATTGTGATTGTGCTATAAATTTGATTCCTGGTAGTAAATTCCCTAAGGGACGACTGTTTATTTTGTCTGTACCAGAGCATGCCGCTATGTGGAGCTATGTAAAGGAGTCTTTGGAGAAGGGACATATTCGCCCCTCCTCGTCCCCTCTTGGTGCGGGATTCTTTTTTGTGGCCAAGAAGGATGGTTCTTTGAGACCCTGTATAGATTATCGCCTTCTAAATAAAATCACGGTCAAATTCCAGTATCCCTTGCCATTGTTGTCTGATCTGTTTGCTCGGATTAGGGGGTCTAGTTGGTTCACCAAGATAGATCTTCGCGGTGCATATAATCTTGTGCTTATAAAACAGGGCGATGAATGGAAAACAGCATTTAATACGCCCGAAGGCCATTTTGAGTACTTGGTGATGCCTTTTGGACTTTCTAATGCCCCTTCTGTGTTTCAGTCCTTCATGCACGATATCTTCTGAGAATATCTGGATAAATTTATGATTGTGTATCTGGATGATATTTTGGTCTTTTCAGATGATTGGGAATCCCATGTGAAGCAGGTCAGGATGGTATTTCAGGTCCTGCGTGCCAATGCCTTGTTTGTGAAGGGTTCCAAATGTCTCTTCGGAGTCCAGAAAGTTTCCTTTTTGGGCTTTATTTTTTCTCCTTCTTCTATTGAGATGGACCCAGTCAAGGTCCAGGCTATTCATGATTGGACTCAACCTACATCGGTTAAGAGTCTTCAGAAGTTCTTGGGTTTTGCTAATTTTTACCGACGCTTCATTGCTAATTTTTCTGGTGTGGTTAAACCTTTGACGGATTTGACCAAGAAAGGTTCTGATGTGACTAACTGGTCTCCTGTGGCCGTTGAGGCCTTTCAGGAGCTGAAGCGCCGGTTTTCTTCGGCTCCAGTTTTATGTCAGCCAGATGTCTCTCTTGCCTTCCAGGTCAAGGTTGATGCTTCTGAAATTGGAGCAGGGGCTGTTTTGTCACAGAGAAGCTCTGATTGCTCTGTAATGAAGCCATGTGCCTTCTTTTCAAGAAAATTTTCGCCGGCTGAACGAAATTATGATGTTGGTAATTGGGAGTTGTTGGCAATGAAGTGGGCATTTGAGGAGTGGCGACACTGGCTAGAGGGAGCTAAGCATCGTGTGGTGGTCTTGACTGATCATAAAAATTTGATTTATCTTGAGTCGGCCAAGTGGTTGAATCCTAGACAGGCTCGTTGGTCGTTGTTTTTCTCACGTTTAGATTTCGTGGTCTCGTACCTGCCTGGTTCGAAGAACGTGAAGGCTGATGCTCTTTCTAGGAGTTTTGTGCCTGACTCCCCTGGAGTTTCTGAGCCGGTTGGTATCCTCAAAGAGGGGGTAATTTTGTCTGCCATTTCCCCAGATTTGCGACGGGTGTTACAGGAATTTCAGGCGGATAGACCTGACCGTTGTCCATCAGAGAGACTGTTTGTCCCAGATAGATTGACCAGCAGAGTTATTTCCGAGGTCCATTCTTCAGTGTTGGCGGGTCATCCTGGGATTTTTGGTACCAGAGATTTGGTGGCTAGATCCTTCTGGTGGCCTTCCTTGTCGCGGGATATGCGTTCCTTTGTGCAGTCCTGTAGGATTTGTGCTCGGGCTAAGCCTTGCTGTTCTCGTGCCAGTGGTTTGCTTTTGCCTTTGCCGGTTCCTAAGAGGCCTTGGACGCATATTTCCATGGATTTTATTTCAGATCTTCCGGTCTCTCAGAGAATGTCTGTCATCTGGGTGGTTTGTGATCGTTTTTCTAAAATGGTCCATTTGGTGCCCTTGCCTAAGTTGCCTTCTTCCTCCGATTTGGTTCCGTTATTTTTTCAGAATGTGGTTCGTCTGCACGGCATCCCTGAAAACATTGTGTCTGACAGAGGATCCCAGTTTCTGTCCAGATTTTGGCGGTCCTTTTGTGCTAAGATGGGCATTGATTTGTCTTTTTCGTCGGCCTTCCATCCTCAGACGAATGGCCAAACCGAGCGAACTAACCAGACCTTGGAAACTTATTTGAGATGTTTTGTTTCTGCTGACCAGGATGATTGGGTGACTTTTTTGCCATTGGCCGAGTTTGCCCTTAATAATCGGGCTAGTTCGGCTACTTTGGTTTCGCCTTTTTTTTGTAATTCTGGTTTTCATCCTCGTTTTTCCTCGGTTCAGGTCGAGTCTTCGGACTGTCCTGGGGTGGATTCTGTGGTGGATAGGTTGCAGCAGATTTGGAACCATGTGGTGGACAATTTGATGTTGTCACAAGAGAAGGCTCAGCGCTTTGCTAACCGTCGTCACTGTGTGGGTCCCCGACTTTGTGTGGGGGATTTGGTGTGGTTGTCTTCTCGTTATGTTCCTATGAAGGTTTCTTCTCCTAAGTTTAAACCTCGTTTTATCGGTCCTTATAAAATTTTGGAAATCCTCAACCCTGTGTCATTTCACTTGGACCTCCCGGCATCGTTTACCATCCATAATGTGTTCCATAGGTCTTTGTTGTGGAGGTATGTGGTGCCTGTGGTTCCTTCTGTTGAGCCTCCTGCTCCGGTGCTGGTTGAGGGAGAATTGGAATACGTGGTGGAGAAGATCTTGGATTCTCGTATTTCAAGACGGAGGCTTCAGTATTTGGTTAAGTGGAAGGGCTATGATCAGGAGGATAATTCCTGGGTTGTCGCCTCTGATGTTCATGCGGCCGATTTGGTTCGTGCCTTCCATGTGGCTCACCCTGATCGCCCTGGGGGTTCTGGTGAGGGTTCGGTGACCCCTCCTCAAGGGGGGGGTACTGTTGTGAACTCTGTTTCCGGGCTCCCTCCTGTGGTCATGAGTGGTACTGTGTGAGTTCTCTCTTTGGGCTCCTCCTGGTGGCTCTTTTTGTTATTTTGCAGGTTTCTGGCAGGATCAGCTGTCTCGTCATCTGCTAGTTAGGTTTCCTATTTAATCCACCTGGTCCTTCATTCCTTGCCTGTTGCTGTTGTATTAAGTGCTATTCTGATTGCTCCTGTCTACATCCGTTATCAGTCTCTCCAAGAGAAGCTAAGTTCTGTTTGCTTATTTTTGCTCATCTGTGTTCAAGATGTTTCCTAGTATATGATGAGTTTTTGTCCAGCTTGCTAATATGTGATTTCCCTGCTTGCTGGTGCTCTGGGGTGCTGAGTTGCTCCCCCCACATCGTTAGTTGGTGTGGGGGTTCTCGCATTCTCTGCGTGGATATTTTTGCATAGGGTTTTTTACTGACTGCACAGATCCCTTGCTATTTTCTGCTATCTAGCGTTAGCGGGCCTCATTTGCTTAACCTGTTTCATCTCTGCGTTTGTCTTTTCCTCTTAACTCACCGTTATTATTTGTGGGGGGCTTCTATATCTCTGGGGGATTTCTCTGAGGCAAGTGAGGTCTTTACTTTCTCTTTAGGGGTAGTCAGTTTCTCAGGCCGTGAAGAGACGTCTAGGATTTCAGGAAACGTTCCACGGCTGCCTATAGTGTGTGCGGTTAGGATCAGGTTTGCGGTTAGTCCAGTTACCACATCCCCAGAGCTCGTCCTATTATTTTCTCTTAGCTGGCTAGATTTGTGATCCTAAGCCACTAGGATCATAACAGCTACGTGTACTACAATGTGTAAATGAGTGCGGTTGCTAAAAATAGTTTGGTGCGATAAAATCGCTAACCGGAAGTAGCCGTTACCTAGTAACCACGTACTATGGCAAGAGTTCCCACCGTAACAGAAAAATCCTTCTCCCAAACCATTATACAGGGTTTATACAGGGGTAGATGTGGACTGCCCTTGTAAGGGCAGGAGCTTTGGGGATAGACTATCGTAGCCCCATAGGGATCGACATAGGGACTGTCATCCCATCAATAACCGGCTATTCATCAGACTGGGGAATACTCGGTGCTCCGATGCCTGCCTCATGGAATTGGTGAGACCGTTCCTTTTTGTTTAATAGTTACAGTAATCATTTTTTACAATATATGTCTATTACTGTCTATTATGATTATATGCGCCTGGATACATAGGGTTAGTGGCTGACCTGTATGATTTTTTGTACAGCTACTTTATATACTCTATCTCAGATTGATTCCGCATACATTGTCGGGAATTTTTAATCCTGTTTAGGGCTTGTCATTTTTTTCAAAGAGTCCATTATATATGGCAGTGACTTGGCCCCGTGTTACATGTTCACTTGGGTGATGATTAGTTTTTATTGACTTTTCAGTATTAAAAGTTATGTTTTATTTTCCACTTCTTTAGCTTTGATATATACAACATACGACTATATAATACATAGAACAGAGAATCTCTTTTTGATGAACAAACATTGAGGACACTTAAGAGAAAGTGAATGGTGGGAGTATATACCGTGTAAATTGAATGATTAGCTGAAAGCCATAGAATTTTATTGTCTTTAGCAAGGCAAAACTGTAAGTGTACAGATTTCCCACAACCTTTATCAGAAATTCATTAATAAAGGTTTTCTGTTTTGTAAATCTAATCCACATAGACATGTGAAGATATAGCAGATGAATACTCCATGCTGAGTGTCTCTGCTGAACAACGATTAAGCCTCCACATGCTAAGAGACCGGAGCTTTGTCATAGATTCATATTATCATCTGAATTCCCAAGTATGCAGCTCCAGTTTCATGGCTCTATTTGATGCTCTTTGTCAGTTTTGAAGAAAATCGTATTCCCCTGGATTTCTAGCCAGAAGCTAAAACAGCTAATCTTTCCCTTATCTAATAGATTGTTATTGTTTCATTTAGTTAAAACCCTTCTCTGCGGAGTTGATATGCGTCCTTCTATTCTGTATATTAAATGAGATGTTTGCTGATGTTAGTTTCTAATAAATTAAATGGAAGAAGTAATGCAGATTTCATTTTTGTACATAAATTGTATTATCTACATACTTCACAACTTATCTAGTAAATCAAATGTGCAATCAATTGTAGAAATGTGGCATAGTTGAGTTTGTCATTGGCAAAATCACACATTATATTATAACAGGTTATCTATATTTTACTGGGCTGATGACACATGACCTGTATTATCTTGTCTTAGCTCTGCCACAACTGAACAGTGCCAATAAGCCATATACACTGAATGGCCATTTTACGGCAAACATCTGCCTTTTCATAACTGGAGCATTCAGGTACGGAAATTAGACACATAACCTCAGAGAACAGCTTAACATCAAGTGAACAAGGTTTCCTTGGAATTCTGTTCAATGTAGAAAGTGAAAAATGAGTGATCTTAGTGACTTTGAGCTTGCCTTGATGCTCAGTAGGGATGAGCAAACATGCTCAATGATACTTGGATATCATTCATGTATCTGGGCACATAGATGTGCTTGTTACTCTGTGAGCATTAGCTGATGCATGTTTGGCACCTGTTATACAGCCAATAAGCATGCGGAATTGCCTTTGCATCACTGTAATCTTGGTAGTGATATTACTGTGATTGGCTGACAATGTGACATCAGGAGTGGAGCTTGTATCAACCTGCATAGCTGCAGTGTGACATTCTAACTGACCATTGACAGTTTTTTCTTTGCTTCTCTCTTTATGAATCCGCTTTGCACACTGGCGGATCAGATGTCTAATCTGACTCAGATGATGCAAGATATGTCTGTGGAACATAGAGCCCTGGTCACTTCCCATAATCAACTTCAGAGAGAACTTTCTGAGACGATTAATTCTTTTCATGGTTCCATCACACAATCTGTCTATAAGCACTCAGACCCCATAGATGTCTCGCTCCACTCTCCGGTACCTACGGTCAGGCTCCCTGATACTTTATCCAGGGAGAATGAAAAGTTCTGGACATTTAGGGAGAGTTGTAACCTGCTTTTCTCACTTAGACCCCAATCCTCTGGGGATGAGAGTCAACGGGTTGGGATAATTATTTTGTTACTCCAGGAGGGTCCTCAATCTTGGGCTTTTTCGTTACCTGCTACTGCCCCTGAATGTGTATCTGTGGATGGATTCTTTGAGGCCTTAGGACTGATTTTAGACAAACCAGACTGGGTCGGGGTAGCAGAGGACACGATCATGGGTGTCACCCAGTGTAAACTACCTGCCGATGGTATTGCTCAGAGTTTAGATGGTGATCCACCGAAGTGTCCTGGAACAACTCTGCTTTAAGATGCCAGTTCAGGAAAGGACTGTTGGATCATCTTAGGACGCTCTGGCTCTAAATCTGCTACCAAGCTCTTTGGAGGAGGCCATGACTTAGGTTATTTGTATGGATTGAAGGTTTTGGGAGAGAGGTATAATCCAGCGAGTGGTTCCAGTATACCCTCCTAAGTCTGTGGTGATGCCATAAACAGAACCTATGGAGGTTGGGGCCATTAACCTCAAGGAGAAGGTTCAGAAGTGGTGACACGATGGGAGACTATGTTTTTATTATGGAAATCCGGGACATTGGAAGAAGGACTGCCCCTCTTACCCATCGAATAACAAGCTGCCGAGTCTGGGTGATTGTCGAGGAGATCACCCAGACAGTCAGGTACCTTTTTTCCTCATGTCAAAAAATGTTGTTGGAGGTGGAACTTTGTTATGGGGACTATTACACACCCACTTCAGCTTTTGTGGACTGTGGATCATCCATGAACTTTATTGGCTCACGCTTGGTGTCCAAGAGTAAGATAGGGACAGTTAGGCTTGAAACACCAATTCACATCATTGCTATTGAAAAGACACCGCTGATTAAGAATATTTTTAAATATGGCTTGGAGGAATTTCTGCTTAAGGTGGGTTCCTTGCATCAGGAACGTATTTCGTGTTATGTCCTGGATAATCTTCCAGCAGGACTGGTGTTGGGATTCCCCTGGTTACAGCTGCACAATCCTATTATTGACTGGGAATCTTAGGATATCGTGAAATGGGGGTCATTCTGTCAGCCTGTCATTCTGTTTCTGGGGGTCATTCTGTCAACCAAGGGGTTTCATATGGACCCTGGAAAGGTACAGGCCATTGTTGATTTGGTGTAACTCAGAGACCTTAAAGGTCTTCAGCATTTGTTGTGGTTTGCCAATTACTATCGTAAATTTATTAAAGTGTTTTCTCAGGTGGTCAAGCTTCTCACTGATCTCACTCGTAAGGGGGCTGATCTTAAAAACTGGTTGGTCCCAGCAATTGCAGCCTTTTCTACATTGAAAAAATGTTTTATGTCTGCTCCTGTATTGGTCCAGCCTGATCCATCTTAACCGTTCAGTGTTGAGGTGGACGCATCAGAGGTGGGAGTGGGGGTGGTGTTATCTCAGGGACCCATCACTTTGACTAATTTGAGACCTTGTGCCATTTTCTCCAGCTGAGAGAAATTTCGATGTTGGGAATCGGGAGCTATTAGCCATAAAACTGGCTTTGAAGAATGGAGACACTTTTTGGAGGGGGGCAGTTTATCGGATTACGGTGATTGTGGACAACAAGAACCTGTCCTATATAGAGTCTACAAAGCTCTTAACTCCTAGACAGGGGAGGTGGTCACTTTTTTTTCACGTTTTCATTTTCTCATCAACTTTCGGCCTGGATCCAAGAATGTCAAGGCCAAAGCCTTGTCTCGCAATTTGGATCCGATATCACCTCCGGAACTTCCTTCCTCCATTCTTCAGCACGGGGGGGTCATTGCTGGGGTGTCCTCTGAGTTCAAGCGGGAAATTTGAGCTGCTCAGTCTCTTGCTCTTTGTCCCTGTTCAGTATCGGTTGAGGATTCTTCAGGAGTTCCATGACTGTGCTCTCAATGGGCATCCTGGAGACTCAGCCACTCGCAGACCTATTGCTAGACTGTTCTGGTGGTCCTCTATATCTTCTGACATCGCTATGTTTGTGTCTGCTTGTGATATGTGTGCCCATGCTAAAGCTTCCCATAACTGGCAGGCCGTGGAATTGGTGCCATTACCAATTCTGGATAGACCCTGGATTAATTTGTCAATGGATTTTATCACTGATCTGCTGCTTTCCAATCACAAGACTGTGGTTTGAGTGGTGGTTGACAGATTTAGTAAACAGGTGCATTTTGTACCTTTGGCAGGACTACCTAACGTGGAAACTTTATCCAAGCTATTTATTAAACATGTTGTATGGTTGCATGGTATGCCTCTGAATTTGGGGTCTGATAGAGGAGTGCAATTTGTTTCCATGTTCTGGAGGGCATTTTGTAAGAGAGTGCGTATTGTTTTGAATTTCCCCTCGGCCTATCATCCTGAAACTAACGGTTTGACAGAGAGGACCGATTACTCACTTGAACAAATTTTGCGGTGTCTTGCCATGTCTTGGTAGGATGATTGGTTCTCCTCGCTGCCCGTGGCTGAGTTTGCATTTAATAATCCGGTTAATCAGTCCACTGGCACATCTCCTTTCTTTTGTAACTATGGTTTCCCCCCCTTTAGGTGAATTTGCCAGGCTGGATTTGGGGTGTCCAGGGGTTGATTCGGCAGTTCAACAGTTGGAGGAGGTGTGGAAGGAAGTTCAGAATAACATTGGGGTGGCTCTGAGCAAACTAAACATTTTGCTGATAAGCAACGATCTGTGGGAACTTGGTTGCTGGTAGGAGACAAAGTGTGGTTGTCTACCAAAAACATACGTCTGAAAGTTCCTTCCATGAAGCTTGGTCCTAAGTTTATTGGTGTCATGTCGGACTCTATTCACACTAGGGCATCCGACAGACAGTGGTAATTCCACATTCGTCCACTATACGCTCAGTGGCGCCGGCTAGATTTTATCCAGGTTGTCCGGGGTTAATCTAGCTGGTAATCTGGTTGGAGGCTGGGTCACGCCCGTGGCCTTTAAATAGTCTTTCTGGACTTTGGGCGTCGCCGATTATAGCTTGTGTCTTGTGCCTGGTGATCTTGGTCTGGAGTGGTGGTCTAGGAGAAGAAATATCGTATCTGGTGGTGTATTATCCTTTGTCATATTTCTCCTTCCTATATTGTATTTGTTTTGCCCTGTGCACATTATAGTGTTTTCCTGTGAGTCTGTGGCGTGGTGCGTTTTTAGTTTTCCCTGTCTGTGCTTTCTGTAGGGGTTGGTGTGTGGTCTAATCAGTGGGTGGCGGGTGCAGGTTTCAGCACAGGACTGAAACAGGAGTCAGGGTCAGGCCTGGCGGCCCAGACAAGCACACCATCAGTGTAAATTCTGGGAGAGGGACAGATAGGGTTTTCCCTTGTCTGAGGGATATCGCAGGGGCCCGGGTAATCAGCTGTAGTCTACCCAGTACCCGCATGACACTATAATCGGCCAAAATAAATTTTGGATGCCATGGATCCCATGATTTCCATAACCCGCCAGTTGGAGGTGCTGTCCTTACAGGTCACTGAGTTGAAGGGGGCAGTTCAGCAACAGGGTCTTGTAGTATCTAATGTGCAAGCTGAAAATGCAGGTAGAGTTGCAGAGCCAAAGATTCCTTTACCTGAGAGGTTTACTGGGGAACGCAGTAAATTTGTTGTTTTTCGTGAGGCTTGCAAATTATATTTTCGTATGCGCCTGGTTTCGTCAGGTAATGAGGCTCAGCGTGTGGGCCTGGTATTGTCATTACTGAACGGAGACCCCCAAGCATGGGCATTTTCATTACCATCTGATTCAGCTGCATTTAACTCAGTGGAGATTTTTTTCTGCTCTTGGACTCATATATGATGATCCTGACAGATTGGTTCTAGCAGAATCTAAAATATGCGCTCTCTGCCAGGGGGAGCGAATGGCAGAGGATTACTGTTCTGAAATTTGTCGCTGGGCGATGGACACACAATAGAATGACCCGGCGCTGCGGAGTCAGTTTGTACATGGGTTTTCGAGAAGGGTTAAACAAGCCCTCCTGATGTATGAAACTCCTGCTTCTCTAGAGTCTGCCATGAGTCTTGTTGTCCGCATTGATCGCCGTTTGCGTCAGGGGGTGCAAGAGACGCCGCTTATGGAGGAGGGCGTAGGTGCACGTGAGGTTGCTGCAGGTGAGCCCACGGAGCCTATGCAAATCGCAGGGGTGTCACATCATCGAGCCCCCTCACTCAGGAAGCAGGGAGCCTGTTTCTGCTGTGGTAAAAAAGGGCATTATGTAAATGCTTGTCCTCTGTTTTCTAAGAAAAGCGCAACGGCAGAAAACTACTAAGCTCAGAGGGTGTGGAGGAGGCCAATCTGAGCTTATGCATATCCTCCATGGTGGTCTCTCAATGTATGCTCCCTGCCAGAGTTATGGTCGCTGGCAGAGAGCTGACAATCACTGTTTTTGTGGATAGTGGGTCGGCCACTAATCTCATTGATGAGGAGTTTGCGCGCACGGCCGGGTTCACGGTCGAAAAACTGCCTCATCCTATCTGGGTGGTCACCATCAATGCTACTCCACTCCCACAGGGGGAGATTACTGAGTTTGTGGCTGAGGTTAAACTCCACATTGGGGTCCTACATTCTGAGCAAGTTACATGGAGGGTGCTCAGTAATCTTCCTGCACAAATGGTTCTGGGTTTTCTATGGTTGTCTATGCACAACCCGGTGATTGACTGTAAAACTCAGGACATAATTCAGTGGAGCGGATTCTGCCAGGAGAATTGCCTGGCCACATGTGTGTCTGCTGTGACTCCTAGCATCCCTGAGTCACTGCTGGATTTCGCAGATGTGTTCTCTGAGAAGGGTTGCTCAGAATTGCCACCACATCGACCCTATGACTGTACTATTAGGTTTAAACCAGGGGCCAAATTGCCAAAAGCTAGGATGTTTAACATCTCTGGTCCTGAGAGGCAAGCTTTAAAAGACTACATTGCTGAGAGTTTGAGCAAAGGGCACATCAGGCCTTCGTCCTCACCGGTGGCAGCGGGGTTCTTCTTCGTTAAGAAGAAAGATGGCGGACTACGCCCGTGTCTGGATTTCAGGGAGTTAAACCAGATTACGGTTCGTGATCCATACCCTATGCCACTGATACCTGATTTGTTCAACCAGGTGGCTGATGCTAAGTGGTTTTCCAAGCTTGACCTCAGGGGGGCGTACAACCTCATAAGAGTCCGTCAAGGTGATGAGTGGAAGACGGCTTTTAATACTCCTGAGGGTCATTTTGAAGATTTGGTGATGCCATTTGGGTTGACAAACGCGCCTGCAGTTTTTCAACATTTCATAAATGATGTGTTCTCGCATGTACTGGGGAAATTCGTTATTGTGTACCTAGATTACATTCTCATTTATTCATGCGACCGTGATACTCATTTAGAGCATGTGAGGCAGGTGTTACAGCTACTCAGAGAAAATAAGCTCTATGCAAAACTGGAGAAATGTGTTTTTTCGGTTCAGGAGTTTCTCTTCTTGGGTTATATTGTGTCTGCTTCAGGGTTTAAAATGGACGCCGCTAAGGTGCAAGCGGTGCTGCATTGGGAACGGCCTGATAACTTAGAAGCACTCCAGCGGTTCCTTGGATTTTCTAATTATTATAGAAAATTTATCAAAGATTTTTCTACCATTGCTAAACCACTTACTGACATGACGAAAAAGGGTACCAATTTCTCAGCCTGGCCTGAGGCTGCTGTGCGCGCATTCGAATTTCTGAAGAACAGTTTTGCTTCGGCCCCCATTCTGGTGCAACCGGATGTATCAAAACTAGGGTTGAGCGAAACGGGTCAGCCATTTTCAGAAGTCGCCAACTTTTGGCAAAGTCAGGTTTCATGAAACCCGACCCCTGTGTGGGGTCGGCCATGAGGTCGGCGATCTTCTGAATCTGGGATCGGAATTCCGATACCGAGTTCCGATATGTTTGCGATATCGGGAATCGGTATCGGAATCCATATTTAAGTGTAAAATAAAGAATCAAAATAAAAAATATTGATATACTCACCCTCTGACGCGCCCTGGTACTAACCGGCAGCCTTCCTTCCTATGAATCAGCGCGTGAATGGCCTGTGGTGACGTCACGGCTTGTGATTGGTCGCGTGGCGGTCACATGGGCCGTCGCGACCAATCACAAAGCTGTGACATCATCTTAAGGTCCTTCTCGCGCTGATTCTTAGGAAGGAAGGCTGCCGGAAAGAAGCCGAGGGTGAGTATATACCTAATAGGAATATACTCACCCTCGGACACGCCCTGCTTCTTTCCGGCAGCCTTCCTTCCTAAGAATCAGCGCGCGAAGGACCTTAAGATGACGTCACGACTTTGTGATTGGTCGCGACGGCCCATGTGACCGCCACGCGACCAATCACAAGCCGCGGACGTCATTCTCAGGTCCTAAATTCCTAGAATTTAGAATTCTAGGAATTTAGGACCTGAGAATGACGTCCGCGGCTTGTGATTGGTCGCGTGGCGGTCACATGGGCCGTCGTGACCAATCACAAAGCCGTGACGTCACGGAAGGCCCTGGACGCGCTCATTTTAACCAAAGCAGGCCGCCGGTTCCCTCGGTAAGTTGCAGGGGCCGCCGGACAGGTGAGTATATCAATATTTTTTATTTTAATTCTTTATTTTACACTTAAATATGGATCCCAGGGCCTGAAGGAGAGTTTCCTCTCCTTCAGACCCTGGGAACCATAGTATCCTATTGCAGTGCATTGGGTTTCGGGTTTCGGCCGACCCCGACCCCGACTTTTTTATAGGATCGGCCGATTTCACTCGACCCAACTTTTGAGAAAGTCGGGTTTCGTGAAACCCGACCCGATCCTATAAAAGTTAAGTTCGCTCAACCCTAATCAAAACCATTTACCATGGAAGTCGATGCGTCTGAGGTTGTAGTGGGGGCGGTGCTGTCACAAGGCTCATCCTTGGGCGAGTTGCATCCATGTGCCTACTTTTCCAAGAAGCTGTCGACCGCCGAACGTAGCTACGATATTGGCAACAGGGAGTTGTTGGCTATCAAGTTGGCTTTTGAGGAATGGCGACACTTCTTAGAGGGGTCAGTCCACCAGGTTACAGTTATCACCGACCACAAAAATCTGCTTAATTTAAAGTCAGCCAAGCATCTGTCCCCCAGACAGGCTCGCTGGGCATTGTTTTTCACGCGATTCAACTTTTTTGTCACGTACCGTCCGTGGTCTAAGAACACTAAGGCAGATGCTTTATCCAGGTGTTTTCCGGGGGGGAGAACCTTGGGAAGATCCAGTACCCATCCTCCAAAAGGGTGTCGTGGTCTCGGCTCTCACGACAGAGGTTGAGGCTGAGATTGCCGAGGCTCAGGAGGAAGTACCACCAGAGCTTCCCATTAACAAATCATTTGTACCGCTCCATCTTTGCCTAAAGGTGTTGGGTGAGCATCATGATACTGTTCTGGCTGGCCATCCAGGGGTTAGGGGTACCTTGGAGTTGGTGTCTTGTTGGTTTTGGTGTCCCAAAATCTGACAGAACGTGGTCTCGTACGTATCAGCATGTACCACGTGTGCTAGGGCTAAGACGCCTCGCTCCCGTCCTGCTGGCTCATTACATCCTCTAGGGGTACCCAGTAGGCCATGGACGGAGATCTCCATGGATTTTATTACAGACCTACCCTCCTCAGCTGGGAACACGGTCATCTTGGTTGTTGTTGATCGGTTCTCAAAGATGTCGCACTTTGTGTCCTTGCCTTCGTTGCCTAACGCGAAGACTCTGGCTCAGGTTTTTGTGCAGGAGGTGGTCAGACTTCACGGGGTCCCATCTGACATAGTGTCTGATAGGGGTACTCAGTTTGTGGCAAAGTTTTGGAAAGCATTTTGCTCACGGCTGGGGATCAAGTTGTCGCATTCTTCGGCGTTTCATCCTCAGTCAAATGGTCAGACCGAGCGTATGAACCAGAATTTGGAGCAGTACTTACACTGCTTTGTTTCTGACAACCAGGAGGAGTGGTCGACGTTCCTTCCTTTGGCTGAGTTTGCCATTAATAATCACCGCCAGGAATCATCTGGGGAGTTCCCGTTCTTTTGTGTTTACGGGCACCATCCTCAATTTTGTACTCTGCGTCAGGGTGGCTCTGCTGGCGTTCCAGAGGAGGACCAGCTAGGAGCACAACTGTCATCCATTTGGAGGAGAGTGAAACAGCACTTGCTGAGCGTGGGTGCAAGGTACAAACGAGTGGCTGACAGTAGACGTGTGCCAGGTCCGGACCTGAGTGTGGGTGATTGGGTGTGGTTGTCCACAAAAAACATAAAACTCAAAGTACCATCCCTGAAATTGGGTCCAAGTTTTATTGGTCCATTTAGGGTCGCTGCCATCATTAATCCGGTAGCCTACCGATTGGAGCTTCCTACGGTACATAAAATACACAACGTGTTTCACAGATCTCTTTTAAAGAAGGTGGTGGATTCCGTGGACGCGGCGCCAATGCCACCTCCAGTCTTGGTGGATGGCAATTTGGAGTTTTAATTCTCCAAGGTGGTTGACTCTCGTATAGTGCGCCGCACATTACAGTACCTGGTACACTGGCGTGGTTATGGGCCAGAGGAGAGGTCTTGGGTACCAGCTTCGGACATACATGCGGACCGGCTGATCAGTATGTTTCACTGCCGCCATCCGGACAAGCCGGGTCCTATAAGTCGTGAGGGCCCTGGGGTCCCTCGTAGAAGGCGGGGTACTGTCATGTCGGATGCTATTCACACTAGGGCGTACGACAGACAGCGGTAATTCCACATTCGTCCACTATACGCTCAGTGGCGCCGGCTAGATTTTATCCAGGTTGTCCAGGGTTAATTTAGCTGTTAATCTGCTTGGAGGCTGGGTCACGCCTGTGGCCTTTAAATAGTCTTTCTGGACTTTGGATGTCGCCGATTATAGCTTGTGTCTTGTGCCTGGTGATCTCGGTCTGGAGTGGTGGTGTAGGAGAAGAAATATCGTATCTGGTGGTGTATTATCCTTTGCCATATTTCTTCTTCCTATATTTGTATTTGTTTTGCCCTGTGCACATTATAGTGTTTTCCTGTGAGTCTGCGGCGTGGTGCGTTTTTAGTTTTCCCTGTCTGTGCTTTCTGTAGGGGTTGGTGTGTGGTCTAATCACTGGGTGGCGGGTGAAGGTTTCAGCACAGGACTGAAACAGGAGTCAGGGTCAGGCCTGGTGGCCCAGACAAGCACACCATCAGTGTAAATTCTGGGAGAAGGACAGACAGGGTTTTCCCTAGTCTGAGGGATATCGCAGGGGCCCAGGTAATCAGCTGTAGTCTACCCAGTACCCGCATGACAATTGGTCCTTAAGAGATCATTGAGGTGGTTAACCAGTTGCCTTCATTTACATTTACTCCATCATTTTGGATCCCCAATGTATTCCATAAGTCCCTTCTTAAGTCATGTGTACCATCTGCTGGGTTTCCATCCCCTGCGCCTCCTGTCTCTGTGAGTGGTCAAAATGAGTATGAAGTTGAAAGGATTATTGACTCTCAGATGGTTCATAGTTCACTTCAGTATTTGGTCCACTGAAAGGGTTACGGTTCTTAGGATCGATCTTGTGTCCCGGCGTGATCTGTCCATGCTGATCCTGGGAAACATGGGGGTCCGGTGTCCAATAGTTCAACAAGAACTGTTTGCTAGCACAACAGAGTTTACTACCCACACAGCATTCGTCCCATCTATATATGTGGATGGGCTGAGGATGGGAATCATTAGGAAGAGGAGGAGGAGATGGGGAGTCGTCATCATGATGGCACACAAGTTGTTGCCTTTACGGGTGTATATATGACCCTCCTTATAATTCTTTCCTGGCTTTGCACTTTGTGCAAAGCTTTTATGAGTGTAGGAGTGCAGCAACTACACTTTAAAAATATTTAAATTAGGCTGGCCACGTGTTTCCTTTCAAGGGTCTATGGATGACTGTATGACCCTCCTTAGAATTTTTCCCTTACTTTGCACATTCTGGAAAGAATAACGGAGGAGCTGAAGAACCTTCTGTCACCATTGCTTTCAACTGTAGCTGCATTTATGATGACAACAGAGCTGAAGTTGCAATGATTTGTGGGGGGCCCGATGCTGGCGCTGGCACCAGGTCCCTCCAGCTCACTGACCCCATAGCAGCAATGCATGGAAATCATGTCTCGCTGCACTGCCGGAGAGTTTAACTGTATCAGCATGCTGGGCACACCAATAAAGTTAATGGTAACATAACTCTGGATGGGCCCCTTTGGGTGCAGGGCCCGGCAAGGCCACACCCTCCCCCTGGTAGCTATGCTACTGAGTGGTGTATAAGACGCAAAAAAGACATTGAAAAATGTGTTTGTATTCAATTAGTCATCCATACAGTATTCAGTGCTTTCTGTGACATTTTGGTGGTATGTAACAGTCCAAAAAAGAGTTAAAATTTGTGTCTGTATTCAAGTGCTCATCCATAGAGTATTAAGTCCTCTGGGGTACAATCATGTGGTATTTAACACTCCAAAAAAGAGCTAAAAAATGGGTTGGTATTCAATTATTCATCCATACAGTATTACGTGCTTTGGGGTAAATAACACTCCAAAAGGCATTCAAACATTTTTCTTGATTGAATTATTGAATTGATTGAATTATTAATCCATACAGTATAACGTGCTTACTGGGTAACAAGGTGACAAAGATTACACAATCCTGCCAGACTTCCATGCGGAGGTGGCAGTAACCTGTGGTCCGGAACCATCTGCTTTCCAAGAACCACCAAGGTCCAAACCCAGGCCACAGCCGTTATCACTGAGGTTATTGCTGACTGTGGTCGGGAGAGCCAGGGTCCAGCAACTAGTGAGTGGACTGTATGGCCTAGGCTGTCAGAAGATAGAAGGAATAAAACAGGACCAGGGCTAGAGAAATGCTAGCGGGCCCCCTTATTGCAATGTACCAACAGTTGTCATCAAATATCTGGATAACAAAACCAGCGCACTCCCTGCGACCTTCAGCTTTGGGTCTCAAAGCTGGACACCTGTCATGAGCTGCCTATCTATGCCTTGGAGGTGAGGTTCTGCCCTGCCACTGTCTTGTAGTGCACTTGAGGGGGTCATAACAGACAAGCACTTTTGCCTGTCAACAGAAAGTGCTTACAGGTTCATTCTGATAACAGTTTACAAAGCCTGGATTAGACACGACTTTGCCACATAAATTGCTTTAAATTTTCAATGTTAGAATGAGGCCTGCCAGTTGTTGCCTTCTAGGGTCTAGGCATGACTGGATGACCCTGAGGCATTCCAGTTAGTGTCTTCAAGGTTGTATGGATGACCCTGCTTGTAATTATTGCCCGGCTTTGCACTGTTTGCAGAGCTTTCATGTGTAGGAGTAACACAACTACACTTTGCTCACCATATTTGAATGAGGCACTATAGCTGGTACCTTCAATTGTGTATGAATGAACCTACTTGTAAATTTTGGCAGAATTTGCACTTAATGTAAAGCCATTATGAGTCTAGGAGTACTACTACATTTCATTTTGAACAGAATGTGTATGAGGCCCTCTTTATGTCTAATACAAGGTGTATGTGAGTCCCTCTAGGTTCCTAGCAATTTTTAAATTAAAAATTAAATTTTGGTTTACTTAAATTGTAATTATTTTGAAATCCTTTTTAAATGTTTCCCTTTATACATAAAGGTATAAGGTATAAGTCATTATACAGGAAAAATGTTTGTTAACATTGTTTTTTCTGTTAGCTCCAATTTCTCATCGATTTTGAATGTTTTATTGTCAGACCTTAAAGTGGATTAAAAGTGTGATACCATTGTTCTCAGCAGAGATCTGAGAGTCACAGATGCTTTGAGTGGTCTTCCCCATGCTCTTCTCCTTCTATTTAGCACTTTTTCCATCCATTTCAACATTTTCACTGCTCCCCACACCTTCTTGTAGGGTCTGCTGGAAAAATGCTTGGATTTCTCATTGACTTCCATCATACTTGTTACTCGAAACAAGCATCTGAGTATGAGAAAATGCTTTGTTCGAGTAACGCACATCTGAGCATTTTAGTGCTTGCTAGTGTTGAGCGATACCTTCCGATATTCTAAAGTATCGGTATCGGATTGGATCGGCCGATACCGGCAAAATATCAGATCTCGCCGATACCGATACCAATACAAGTCAATGGGACACAAATATCGGAAGGTATCCTGTATGGTTCCCAGGGTCTGAAGGAGAGGAAACTCTCCTTCAGGCCCTGGGATCCATATTCATGTAAAAAATAAAGAATAAAAATAAAAAATATGGATATACTCACCCCTCCGGTGGACCCTGGACATTAGCGATGTAACCGGCAGCCTCCGTTCCTAAGAATGCAGAGTGAAGGACCTTCGATGACGTCGCAGCTTGTGATTGGTCGCGTGACCGCTCATGTGACCGCTCACGTGACCAATCACAAACCACGACGTCATCGCAGGTCCTACACTCACTGCATTCTTAGGAACGGAGGCTCCCGGTTACACCGCTAAGGTCCAGGGTCCGCCGGAGGGGTGAGTATATCCATATTTTTTATTTTTATTCTTTATTTTTAACATGAATATGGATCCCAGGGCCTGAAGGTGAGTCTCCTCTCCTCCAGACCCTGGGAACCATACACTGGGAACTTCCGATTCCGATTTCCGATATCACAAAAATATCAGAACTCGGTATCGGAATTCCGATACAGCAAATATCGTCCGATACCCGATACTTGCGGTATCGGAATGCTCAACACTAGTGCTTGCTCAACCTTGTGGGTTTTTTTCATGCAGGTGTGTTTCACGTCTGATGTCTATTCACCTGCAGATTAAGGGTACCGTCTCACAGTGGCACTTTTGTCACTACGACGGTACGATCCGTGACGTTCCAGCGATATCCATACGATATCGCTGTGTCTGACACGCAGCAGCGATCAGGGACCCCGCTGAGAATCGTATGTCGTAGCAGATCGTTTGGAACTTTATTTCGTCGCTGGATCTCCCGCTGTCATCGCTGGATCGGTGTGTGTGACACCGATCCAGTGATGCGTTCGCTTGTAACCAGGGTAAACATCGGGTTACTAAGCGCAGGGCCGCACTTAGTAACCCGATGTTTACCCTGGTTACCATTGTAAATGTAAAAAAAAAAAACCCGTACATACTCACATTCCGGTGTCCGTCAGGTCCCTAGCCGTCTGCTTCCCGCACTGACTGACTGCCGGCCGGAAAGTAAAAGCAGAGCACAGCAGTGACGGACCTGACGGACACCGGAATGTGAGTATGTACTGTTTTTTTTTTTTTTACATTTACGATGGTAACCAGGGTAAACATCGGGTTACTAAGCGCGGTCCTGCGCTTAGTAACGCGATGTTTACCCTGGTTACCCGGGGACTTCGGCATCGTTGGTCGCTGGAGAGCTGTCTGTGTGACAGCTCTCCAGCGACCACACAACGACTTACCAACGATCACGGCCAGGTCGTATCGCTGGTCGTGATCGTTGGTAAATCGTTTTGTGTAACGGTACCCTAACTCTACATTTGCAAGTAAATATAATTCTCCTCTAAACTGCTGGGACCAGTTTACTCATCAGTCCATGTATTTTTCTCTCTTTCTCTGTATGTAAATATATACAATGGTTACAGAAAGTATTCGGACCCCTTTAAATTTTTCACTCTTTGTTTCATTGCAGCCATTTGGTAAATTCAAAAAAGTTCATTTTTTTCTCATTAATGTACACTCTGCATGCCATCTTGACTGAAAAAAACAGAAATGTACAAATGTTTGCAAATATATTAAAAACAAAAAACTGAAGCCTGGACCCTACTTCCATTTTCATGACCAGTAAAGACCACACAGACAGCTACAGGCTGATATTAATAGCCTAGTAAACTTCATATATATTGGCCTCTTCCCAGTATAATAACACCAGCCCCCAGCTGTCTGCTTTCCCTCAGCTGGGTATTAAAAATAAGGGTAACTGCCCCATTTTTTCTTTTATTTATTTATTTTGGGGTTGGAATGTGTCCCTAGCAATTGGTGAGGGGGGAATAATTTAATGTTAATATCTCATGTTGAATCCAAGTGGATTATCAGTTTAAATACTTTGACACCTATTGGAGTAAGCTATGATGTTTATTATGTAAAAGGCAGGCACCTAGTTTTCTGATCATTGCAAGCTCTCTGGTATTTTCCACTTAAAATTCCTAATATTTGTCAAGCAGTTGTGTGACTGGTGCAATCTGGGTACAGATAATCATACGTGACATTTAGCAAGGGCAATAATCTTCATTACTCTGCATTTGTAGTGTGTCAGCAAGCTGATTGAAAAAGATCATAAATTTCTATTGGTTTAAAAAATAGCGTATCTTTATCTACCAGTTGTGTAACTGGCGCAATGCAGATACAGATAATCGTATGTGGCAATTTAGCAAGGGCAACAATCTTCACTACTCCGCATTTGGAGTGTGTCAGCAAGACAATTGAAAAAAATCATAATTTTATATTGCTTTAACAGATGGCATATCTTTATCTAGGAGTTGTGCGACTAGCGCCATCTGGGTACAGATAATCGTACGTGACAATTTAGCAGGTGCAATAATCTTCATTACTCCACATTTGGAGTGTGTCAGCAAGACGATCTCCAAACAAATAGCCAAACATTGTTAGATACAGTGAATTTTGTTCATTTTGGCTTCATAAGCATAACACAGTCAATATGAGAAAGGGTGATGTTAAGGGAAGTGGATGTGGTGCCCACCAAGGCCATGTGACAGATTCAAGTGTGACTGTATCTCATTCTAGGTTCCTGTCAAAATTTGGTCAACGCACACCACTAACGAACCCAGACAAGTGCAAGGATGTTGTAGATTGGATGGCTGACAAAAACTCCATCGTGTTGACAAGCCGCACCACAAAGTCTTCCACACAGTACAGTATTAGTAGCCAAGAGGCTTGGGCTCTGAATCCTCAACCTGGTCCTTCTTCCTCCCACCATCAAGAATCTCAGGAGACATATGACCCCAACACTGGCCACTCTGATGAACTGTTTATGTTCCCTCGTATTTTGTCAGGCCTCTCAACGTGCACCATTAAGAGGGTCATGAGGAGGTGGAATGCTGTGATGCCCAAACATTTGCGCACCCACAGCCAGGAGAAAGGCACGTTTGGGAAGGTCAATTGATGGATGAAAGTCATTCATATAAAACAAATGTAATTTGCATCATCTGTCAAACCAAGCTAAAAAGAGGCAAGAACACTGGCAACCTAAGCACCACCAGCATGCAAAAGCACATGGCAGCCAAGCACCCCAGTAGGTGGGTGGAACGCCTGGTGTCATGGTTCCCAATGGCAAGGGAACGTCAGAGAACTAAACTAACAGACTAGCTCTTGGGTGATGGAATCTCGAGCTGACCGTGAGCTAAACCTACCACACAACTAACAGTGGCCGGGTGACGTACCTACGTTTTATCCCTAGACGCCCAGCGCCAGCCGGAGAACTAACTAACCCTAATAGAGGAAAAAACAGACCTGGCTTACCTCTAGGGAAATTCCCCCAAAAAGGAGACAGAAGCCCCCACATATATTGACGGTGAGTTCAGAGGAAAAGACATACGCAGTATGAAGGTAGGTTCAGCAAAGCGAGGTCCGCTTACTAGATAGTAAGAAGATACAATAGGGAACTTCACGGTCAGCTGAAAACCCTATTAAAATACCATCCAGAAATTACTTTAAGACTCATGTGTCAACTCATGACACCGGAGTGGTAATTTCGGCCCACAAGAGCTTCCAGCTACAGAAACATAACATAACTGTGAACTGGAACAAAAATGCAAACAAACTTAGGACTAAGAGTCCAACTTAGCTGATAGTAGTCTAGAAGCAGGAACATGCAACAGAAAGGCTCTGGTTACATTGATGGCCGGCACTAGAATAACTGAGCAGCAAGGCTAAATAGGATACTCCCATATCCTGATGGAAACAGGTGAACAGAGAAAGTGAAGCACACAAGTCCAGTACCACCAGTGACCACCGGGGGAGCCCAAAAACCAAATTCACAACAGTACCCCCCCCTCAAGGAGGGGGCACCGAGCCCTCACAACAACCACCAGGGCGATCAGGATGAGCCCTATGAAAGGCACGGACCAAATCAGAGGCATGAACATCAGAGGCAGTCACCCAAGAATTATCCTCCTGACCGTAGCCCTTCCACTTGACCAGATACTGAAGTTTCCGTCTGGAAACACGGGAGTCCAAGATCTTCTCCACAACGTACTCCAATTCACCCTCAACCAACACCGGAGCGGGAGGCTCAACGGAAGGCACAACCGATACCTCATACCTGCGCAATAATGACCGATGGAAGACATTATGGATAGAAAAAGATGCCGGGAGGTCCAATCGAAAGGACACAGGGTTAAGAATCTCCAAAATCTTATACGGGCCGATGAACCGAGGCTTAAACTTAGGAGAAGAAACCCTTATAGGGACAAAACGAGAAGACAACCACACCAAGTTCCCAACACGAAGACGAGGACCAACACGACGACGGCGGTTAGCAAAATGCCGAGTCTTCTCCTGGGACAACTCCAAATTGTCCACCACCTGTCCCCAAATCCGATGCAACCTATCCACCACAGTATCCACTCCAGGACAATCCGAAGACTCCACCTGACCAGAAGAAAAGCGAGGATGAAACCCCGAATTGCAAAAGAAAGGAGAAACCAAAGTGGCAGAACTAGCCCGATTATTGAGGGCAAACTCCGCCAACGGCAAAAAGGCAACCCAGTCATCCTGATCCGCAGACACAAAACACCTCAAATAAGTCTCCAAGGTCTGATTAGTTCGCTCAGTCTGGCCATTAGTCTGAGGATGGAACGCAGACAAAAAAGACAAATCAATGCCCATCCTAGCACAGAACGCCTGCCAAAATCTAGACATGAACTGGGTCCCCCTGTCAGAAACGATATTCTCCGGAATACCATGCAAGCGAACCACATTTTGAAAAAACAGAGGAACCAACTCGGAAGAGGACGGCAATTTAGGCAAGGGCACCAAATGAACCATCTTTGAAAAACGGTCACACACCACCCAGATGACAGACATTTTCTGAGAAACAGGGAGATCAGAAATAAAATCCATAGAGATGTGAGTCCAAGGCCTCTTTGGAATAGGCAAAGATAACAACAATCCGCTAGCCCGAGAACAACAAGGTTTGGCCCGAGCACAAACATCACAAGACTGCACAAAAACTCGTACATCTCGAGACAGAGAAGGCCACCAGAAGGACCTAGCCACCAAATCCCTGGTACCAAAGATCCCGGGATGACCTGCCAACGCAGAAGAATGAACCTCCGAGATGACTCTACTGGTCCAATCATCAGGAACAAACAGTCTACCAGGCGGGCAACGATCAGGTCTATCCGCCTGAAACTCCTGCAAAGCACGTCGCAGGTCTGGGGAAACAGCAGATAATATCACCCCATCCTTAAGGATACCTGTAGGTTCAGAATCACCAGGGAAATCAGGCTCAAAACTCCTAGAAAGGGCATCCGCCTTCACATTTTTAGAACCTGGTAAGTATGAGACCACAAAATTAAACTGAGAGAAAAACAACGACCAGCGCGCCTGTCTAGGATTCAGGCGCCTGGCAGACTCAAGATAAATCAAATTCTTGTGATCGGTCAATACCACCACCTGATGTCTAGCCCCCTCAAGCCAATGATGCCACTCCTCAAAAGCCCACTTCATAGCCAAAAGCTCCCGATTACCAATATCATAATTTCGCTCGGCGGGCGAAAATTTTCGAGAAAAGAACGCACAAGGTCTCATCACGGAGCAATCGAAACTTTTCTGCGACAAGACCGCCCCAGCTCCGATCTCGGAAGCATCGACCTCAACCTGAAAAGGAAGAGTAACATCAGGCTGACGCAACACAGGGGCGGAAGAAAAGCGGCGCTTAAGCTCCCGAAAGGCCTCCACAGCAGCAGGGGACCAATCAGCAACATCAGCACCCTTGTTGGTCAAATCAGTCAAAGGTTTAGCAACATCAGAAAAACCAGTTATAAATCGATGATAAAAATTAGCATAGCCCAAAAATTTCTGAAGGCTCTTAAGCGAAGAAGGTTGCGTCCAATCACAAATAGCCCGAACCTTGACAGGATCCATCTCAATGGAAGAGGGGGAAAAAATGTACCCCAAAAAAGAAATCTTTTGAACCCCAAAAATACACTTAGAACCCTTCACACACAAGGAATTAGCCCGCAAAATCTGAAAAACCCTCCTGACCTGTTGGACATGAGAATCCCAGTCATCCGAAAAAATCAAAATATCATCCAGATACACGATCATGAATTTATCCAAATATTCCCGGAAAATGTCATGCATAAAGGACTGAAAGACTGAAGGGGCATTTGAAAGACCAAAAGGCATTACTAAATACTCAAAATGGCCCTCGGGCGTATTAAATGCGGTTTTCCACTCATCCCCCTGCTTAATTCGCACCAAATTATACGCCCCACGGAGATCAATCTTAGAGAACCACTTAGCCCCTTTTATTCGAGCAAACAAATCAGTCAGCAGTGGCAGAGGATACTGATATCTGACTGTAATTTTATTCAAGAGTCGATAATCAATACACGGCCTCAAAGAGCCATCTTTTTTAGATACAAAGAAAAAACCGGCTCCTAAGGGAGATGAAGAAGGACGAATATGTCCCTTTTCCAGGGACTCCTTAATATATTCTCGCATAGCAGCATGTTCAGGTACAGATAGATTAAATAAACGACCCTTTGGAAATTTACTGCCCGGAATCAGATCTATGGTACAATCGCAATCTCTGTGAGGAGGTAGTGAACCAAGCTTAGGCTCCTCAAAAACATCACGATAATCAGATAAAAATTCCGGAATCTCAGAGGGAATAGATGACGAAATGGAAACCAAAGGTACGTCCCCATGAGCCCCCCGACATCCCCAGCTTAACACAGACATTGCTTTCCAGTCAAGAACTGGGTTATGAGATTGTAACCATGGCAATCCGAGCACCAAAACATCATGTAGATTGTACAACACAAGGAAGCGAATCGTCTCCTGATGGTCTGGATTCATACGCATAGTCACTTGTGTCCAGTATTGTGGTTTATTACTAGCCAATGGTGTAGAGTCAATACCCTTCAGAGGTATCGGAACTTCCAGAGGCTCTAGATCAAACCCACAGCGCCTGGCAAAGGACCAATCCATAAGACTCAAAGCGGCGCCAGAGTCGACATAGGCATCCGCGGTAATTGACGATATTGAACAAATCAAGGTCACAGACAGAATAAACTTAGACTGTAAAGTGCCAATTGAAATAGACTTATCAACCTTTTTTGTACGTTTAGAGCATGCTGATATAACATGAGTTGAATCACCACAATAGAAGCACAACCCATTTTTTCGCCTAAAATTCTGCCGTTCGCTTCTGGACAGAATTCTATCACATTGCATATTTTCTGGAGCCTTCTCAGAAGACACCGCCAAATGGTGCACAGGTTTGCGCTCCCGCAAACGCCGATCAATCTGAATAGCCATTGTCATGGACTCATTCAGACCTGTAGGTGCAGGGAACCCCACCATAACATCTTTAATGGCATCAGAGAGACCCTCTCTGAAATTCGTCGCCAGGGCGCACTCATTCCACTGAGTAAGCACAGACCATTTACGAAATTTTTGGCAGTATATTTCAGCTTCATCTTGCCCTTGAGATAGGGCCATCAAGGCTTTTTCAGCCTGAATCTCTAAGTTAGGTTCCTCATAAAGCAACCCCAAAGCCAGAAAAAACGCATCCACATTGAGCAATGCAGGATCCCCGGGTGCCAATGCAAATGCCCAGTCTTGAGGGTCACCCCGCAGCAAGGAAATTACTATCCTAACCTGCTGTGCGGGATCTCCAGCGGAGCGAGATCTCAGGGAAAGAAATAATTTACAATTATATTTGAAATTCAGGAAACGAGATCTATCCCCGGAGAAAAATTCTGGTATAGGAATTCTAGGTTCAGATATAGGAGCATGAATAACAAAATCCTGTAAATTTTGAACCTTCGTAGCAAGATTATTCAAACCTGTAGCCAAACTCTGAGGATACATTTTAATCAGGTGAGATCAGAGCCATTCAAGGATTAGAAGGAGAGAGAGAGGCAAAGGCTGCAATTAGAGCAGAAATGCAACTGAGTAAACTATAGAGCAAGCTCAGAAGAAAAAAAAAAAAAAATCTGCAGACTTCTTTTTCTCTCCTTTCTTCTGCCAACGGTTTTAACCCTTGGCCGGCCATACTGTCATGGTTCCCAATGGCAAGGGAACGTCAGAGAACTTAACTAACAGACTAGCTCTTGGGTGATGGAATCTCGAGCTGACCGTGAGCTAAACCTACCACACAACTAACAGTGGCCGGGTGACGTACCTACGTTTTATCCCTAGACGCCCAGCGCCAGCCGGAGAACTAACTAACCCTAATAGAGGAAAAAACAGACCTGGCTTACCTCTAGGGAAATTCCCCCAAAAAGGAGACAGAAGCCCCCCACATATATTGACGGTGAGTTCAGAGGAAAAGACATACGCAGTATGAAGGTAGGTTCAGCAAAGCGAGGTCCGCTTACTAGATAGTAAGAAGATACAATAGGGAACTTCACGGTCAGCTGAAAACCCTATTAAAATACCATCCAGAAATTACTTTAAGACTCATGTGTCAACTCATGACACCGGAGTGGTAATTTCGGCCCACAAGAGCTTCCAGCTACAGAAACATAACATAACTGTGAACTGGAACAAAAATGCAAACAAACTTAGGACTAAGAGTCCAACTTAGCTGATAGTAGTCTAGAAGCAGGAACATGCAACAGAAAGGCTCTGGTTACATTGATGGCCGGCACTAGAATAACTAGGCAGCAAGGCTAAATAGGATACTCCCATATCCTGATGGAAACAGGTGAACAGAGAAAGTGAAGCACACAAGTCCAGCACCACCAGTGACCACCGGGGGAGCCCAAAAACCAAATTCACAACAGCCTGGGTACCAAACCTGTGTCTGGGGGTGAAACTACTGTCCCTTCCACTGTGTTATGGCCTTCCCAATCTGCTGACCATGAAGCAGGCGCTGATGTCTCATGCCCACAACCAGCAGTTGCACACAGAGAACAGTCAGTAACCACTTGTTCCAGCACAGCGTTCAGTTGACCCTGCACCAGAAATTTATTAGAAAGCAGAAATATCCAGTCACCCACTCTCAAGCCCAAATGCTAAACACCCACATTGCCAGATTGCTTGCTCTGGAAATGTTGCCATTTCAAATTGTGGGAACTGAGTCTTTCCATGACCTCTTGGCCCCACGGTACTCGATTCCCAGCTGACACTATTTTTCTCGGTGTGTCATCCGTGCATTACATGAACACTTGTTACACAATATCAGCCATGCTCTGGCCAACACAGTCACAGGGAAGGTGCACCTAACCACAGACACTTGGACAAGTTCTAGTGGACAGGGATGATAGATTTCCCTGACAGCACACAGAGTTAATCTGGTGGAGTCTGGGATATCACACATCTTACCCACACTGAGAATAGCGGCCCAATTTCCATCAGAGTTTCAGTCTCCTTGTGTTCCACTTCCTGTCTCTCCTGCTCCTCCTCGTCTTCAGCAAAAATAGCTTCCCCATCACTCCTCAGCTGGGAAATCTGCAGCACTGCCTTGGCGAAGCAGCAGCACGTTCTGCTGAAGCTCATCTGTTTAGGTGATGTAGCTCACAATGTAGGTAAGCTGTTGAAAGGGATAAAGGAAAAGACTGATCAATGGCTGCCCCAGCTAAATCTTCAACCATGTCTGGTTGTGTGTGAAAATAGGCATAACTCATTGACGGCTTTATAGCTCAGCAAACTGGTGCATGTTCCGTGCATGGCCCTCGTGCTGAACTTGGTTGTACAGTGATTTTTAAAAACATAACCTGTCTTGTCTGATCTACTTGCCAAGGTACGGCACACATTTCTGAATTTCTCAGGCATTCACTGGTCTAGCTTAGCTGCAGTAGAACTCTAATTTCCCTCATCACTGACTGACTTGCGACCTGCCCACACACTGGAATTCGACCTTCCATATGATTGCAAGACTTAGTGAGTGTGTCTGCGAATTGAAATACTGATTTGGCTTTTATCCTAAGTCATATTGCACGACTCATAAAAGGGTTGATTGTGACTTGCTACTTCCAACAGGTGGCGCTATAGAGTTTAAGTCCTCTTTTTCTCTGAAGAGGCAATATGCATATTGAGGAGCAGAAAGCAGACTCTGAATTCCAGCTTCTCAATGCCCGTCAGAGTAACACTCAGCCCCCACAAATGTCAACTGCTGAGAGGGTGTGGATCGCTGACCTATGTGAGGTTCTTCAACACTTTGAGTTCTGAACCAAGATAATGAGCGCTAATTATGCTATTATGAGCATAACAATCAAATTGCTCTGTCTATTAAAACTTTCGCTGCAGAATCTGAAAGAGGAAGGTTTGAATGCCGAGCAGGTGGCTAAGGAGCAAGATTGTACAGTGGCTGATACCACACACCCCAGCCTAACACAGTATTTTCAGACCACACTGGGTGATGACAAGGAACAGGAGGAGGAGGATGAGGAGGAACATGAGTTTTTGCTCTGTGCTGCAAAGGGGACTCCTAATCCCTGCGTCATATCTGTCCATCATGGAGTGCCTTAAGAGGAGGATGAGGAGGAGGCTATGTGTAGTAAGGAGGAGAGGATAGTGATTGTTCTTCCTAGTGAGAACATTGAATGTTTAACTCTTTGTAGCCATGCACGGCAGAGATAATGCCCAGACACCTTTCCTAAGACATTCTTATGACAGACATTTTGTCCACCATGAAATACTGGCTGTGCACCTTTCTTGACCCACAGTACAAGGACAAATTTGCTTCTCTAAAGTTGTAGGCAGACATGAAATTTTCAGTGCATGCATTCCAGAGGGCTGTAGTGGAAGACTTGCTCAAAAGATTACCCACAGACGTCGCTGGTGGCAGATGTACCTGCTCTTTTCGACCACAAGGATTACAGGGGAGGGCCGCAAACACCAGGTGCAACTCAGGGGATGTAAATTTAAGTTACCATACCAGTATCCTTTCTTATTCTTCAGTGCCCTTTAACTATTGATTGTCCAAGCTGCCCACTTGGCCTGTCCTTTCGTTGTACGCTTTGGAGGTGCTGCCATACCATGCTATGGGTGTGTTGTCTGAGCAGGTTTTTAGTTTGGCAGGTGTAATCATAATGAATAGGCGTACTGTTGTGAATTGAACTTTTTGGCTCCCTCTTGTGGTCACTAGCGACATGACACTTTGATTTTCTTTCCCCAGCTTGGTACCCACCTGGTTCGTTAGTCCAGGGGTGTTGCTATTTAAACTCCCTGGATTCTCAGTCTGGTGCCTGGCATCATTGTAATCAGTTCCTTTCTGTTTGCTCCTGTCTGCTGGTCCTGGTTCTTTGCAAAATAAGCTAAGTCCTGCTTCCTTATTTTTTGGTTATTTGCATTGCTCTTATTTTTGTCCAGCTTGTACTAAATGTGATTCCTGATATTGCTGGAAGCTCTAGGGGGCTGATATTCTCCCCCCGTGCCGTTAGACGGTTCGGGGGTTCTTGAATATTCATCTTCATATAAGTCATCTTCCTATATTCTGCTATTAGTCAGTGGGCCTCTCTTTGCTAAAACCTAGTTCATTCTTACGTTTGTCTTTTCTTCTTACCTCACCGTTATTATTTGTTGGGGGCTTCTATCCAACTTTTGGGGTCTTTTCTCTGGAGGCAAGAAAGGTCTATTGTTTCCCTTCTAGGGTTAGTTAGTTCTCCGGCTGGCGCGAGACGTCTAGAACCAATGTAGGTACGTTCCCCGGCTACTGCTATTTGTTGTGCTAGGATCAGTTATACGGTCAGCCTAGTTACCACTGCCCTATGAGCTGGTTTTTTGTGTGTGCAGACTTGGTAATAACCTCTGAGACCCTCTGCCATTGGGGTCATAACAGCGTACATGCCTGTCAATGGAAAATGCAGTCAAGCTGACTCTTCTAAAATTGAACAAGGGCTGGATTTCCTTTGACTTTGCAATATCTATTGATGACAGCAGCGTTATGTAAATGCAGGCAAAATAAGGGTTTTTTGGAAGTTGTCTTAACATCCATCCCTTACAATCAATCAACTCCTCCTCCTGCTTCTGCAACAAGTACTTAGTGTTAATCTATGTATACCCCATGTGCGTATTGTTTTGTACTTTTTGAAACCTTTGCACATTGTGCAATGGTGAAACTTGTACTCTCTATCTCTACCTCTTGTCATTACCAGGGCTGTATTTGCCACTAGGCACTTGAGGGCATGTACCTAAGGCTCCAGGATGTGGGGGGGGGGGGGGGTGGCACCTGAGCAAGTTGCTTTTTTTTTTGTTAAATTAAAGTCTGGGGTCACCTCCACCCCGCACACCTGCCCACCTCTTTCCTTGCAGACATCATACTCACCTTTCTCCACCGCGCCAAAGTCCTTGCATCTCTGTCCTGGTGCTGCAGCTTCTTCTGTGCACAAATTAAAGAAAAAGTGTATGCATTAAAAAAGAAGGGGATCACGAGGAAAATTTTTTTTTATGAAGTGTTATATAAGAATGCTTTTTATTGAAAACCACCACATACAAAAGCCATTAAAAACATTTAAAAAATACACAACTCTGATTACAATCAAAAGAGTATGGGTCATACAAATGATGTGTACAATACACCAGAGCCCTTCATGCCATAATATTTGATAGTTAACAAACCTCTAAATAGTAGCCCGATGCAAAGATTTGCAGATAAGAATAAATAAATGCAGGCTGGTAGCAATCACAAAATATATACAAAATATACCTGCTGCTATCATATAGTAAGGTTTAGATATTCAAACCATCCTCTTGTGAGAGGAGTCAGCTGCAAGGACCTCATTAAGCATAGATTTAAATTAATGAAGCCAACAAGTAATGTGTAAACCGCTGATACATAAGCAACATAACACCCTTATCACAATTACCAGATAATAATTTAGACCCATGTGGGTATAATGGTCCATAAAAAGTGCAAAAAAGGGGCAAAAAGCAAAATAAGGCTGGTTTCACATTTGCGGTTGTGTCCGCAGCGTTTCTACCACATATATCCGCATGCGTTGTGTATTCCTATATTTAACATTAGGGATGCATGTGTTTTTGGTTTTTCGCGTTTTGCCGCGTTTGACGACACATGCGTCATTTCTTCGTTTGTGACTTGGCACGGAAATGCAACATGTAGCAATATTTAGAGGCGTCAATTTGCCGCCTGGAAACGCATGCAGTTGATTGAGCAAGGATTGCGGCAAAAAAACGCATTGCTGTCTATATGAACGCATGCGTTCACAAGCACATGCGTTTGCTTGCGTCCGTGAACGCATGCGTTTCAATAGAGAAAAACATGTCTAGACACTGATAAGCCACCCCCCACATACAAGGTGATAAATGGAGGGAGTGGACATTTGCAGGTCACTACTCAGCAGACACTGAAGCAGACGAGACACAGGGTACATCTTGGAGGAAAACAAGACCCTGAACAATGTGAGTATATCCTAGCCAATGCCTTTATTTTCTATTTTCTGTCTCTACATGTCCTAATTTCTTGCATTTCTTTCTTTCTTTCTGCATCAGAATGTCTTCTGCTTCTTCTTCTTCTGATGAGGAGTTGCGTCCTGGGCAGTCGGAAGTCGAGCATGTCAGTGAGGTGAGTACTTGCGTCATCAGATTGGTAAGTATTCACTGTCACATCTACACATGTGACAATTTGAATTTTTCATCTTTTTAGAGCTCTTTTTCTCTCAACAGCGGCACAAACTGGGCAGGAGCAGTGGACTCAAGGTCGGGTGGAAAGACGGCAGCGGGTACGTATACAAGGCTGACTGTTTACTGAATCCTCAGTCTAATATTCTTGAATCTTCTTTTCTTTCCATTCCTATTTCTTAACTTTTTTCTTCTGGAATCCTTTTGTATGTTGACTTTCCTATTCATGCCATTCTCAGCATCTTTTTTCTTTTTTTTCCTTATGTTAATTCACTAAACTTTAATGACTTTATTTAATTTTTAGGTTCCACAACGGGAGGATGACCTAATTAAAAATGACCTCCTCATCTCCCTGGTCCAGGAGCGAGTCCCGTTGTGGGACTCCCGGGATCCACTGCACTCAAACAACGTCACGATCCGGCGCCTATGGGATGAGGTGGCCAAAGAGATGTGGGATGGCTGGGGCAACGCCCGACTCGGGTCCGAAATGCATTTGGTAAGTATTGCACTGCTGTGTGAAGCAGCAGAGACCTTGGCCGTGCTCACACAACTGTATGTGATGAAAGAAACTCTCAGGAGTTTCTGTCTTCAAAACAGTTGTGTGAGCACGGCCAAAAGTCCATTTTCTGACCAATTTTTTTTTTTAACCCCTTTCTGCCATTGGACGTACTATTCCGTCCATGTGGGGTGGGCCCTAATTCTTAAGGACGGAATAGTACGTCCAGCACGATCAGCCGCGCTCACGGGGGGAGCGCGGCCGATCGCGGCCGGGTGTTAGCTGCCTATCGCAGCTGACATCCGGCACTATGTGCCAGGAGCAGTCACGGACCGCCCCCGGCACATTAACCCCTGGCACACCGCAATCAAACATGATCGCGGTGTGCCGGCGGTACAGGGAAGCATCGCGCAGGGAGGGGGCTCCCTGCGGGCTTCCCTGAGACCCCCGGAGCAACGCGATGTGATCACGTTGCTGCGAGGGTCTCCTACCTCCTATCCCTGCAGGCCCCGGATCCAAAATGTCCACGGGGCTGCATCCGGGTCCTGCAGGGATTACTCCCGGGTGCCGTGCAGGCTGCAGATGAAAGCTGCAGCCTGCACGGCTGTAAGTGAGATCGGTGATCTGACAGAGTGTTGTGCACACTGTCAGATCACCGATCTGGAATGTCCCCCCCTGGGACAAAGTAAAAAAGTAAAAAAAAAATTCCCACATGTGTAAAAAAAAAAAAGAAAAAAAAAATCCTAAATAAAGAAAAAAAAAATATTATTCCCATAAATACATTCCTTTAAATAAAAAAATCAAACAATAAAAGTACACATATTTAGTATCGCCACGTCCGTAACGACCCCACCTATAAAACTATATCACTATTTAACCCCTTCAGTGAACACCGTAAAAAAAAAAAAAAAAACGAGGCTAAAAACAACGCTTTATTCTCATACCACCAAACAAAAAGTAGAATAACACGCAATCAAAAAGACAGATATAAATAAACATGGTACCGCTGCAAACGTCATCTTGTCCCGCAAAAAACGAGCCACCATGCAGCATCATCAGCGAAAAAATAAAAAAGTTATAGTCCTCAGAATAATTATTTTTTCTATAAAATAGTTTTTATCGTATAAAAGCGCCAAAACATAAAAAAAATGATAGAAATAAGGTATTGCTGTAATCGTACTGACCCGAAGAATAAAACTGCTTTACCAATTTTACCAAACGCGGAAAGGTATAAACGCCTCCCCCAAAAGAAATTCATGAATAGCTGGTTTTTGGTAATTCTGCCTCACAAAAATCGGAATAAAAAGCGATCAAAAAATCTCCCGTGCCCGAGCATGTTACCAATAAAAATGTCAACTCGTTCCGCAAAAAATAAGACCTCACATGACTCTGTGGACTCAAATATGGAAAAATTATAGCTCTCAAAATGTGGTAACGCAAAAAATATTTTTTGCAATAAAAAGCTTCTTTCAGTGTGTGACAGCTGCCAATCATAAAAAACCCGATATAAAAGTAAATCAAACCCCCCTTCATCACCCCCTTAGTTAGGTAAAAATAAAAAAAATTAAAAAATGAATTTATTTCCATTTTACCATTAGGGTTAGGGCTAGGGTTAGGGCTAGGGTTAGGGTTGGGGCTAGGGCTAGGGTTAGGGCTAGGGTTAGGGTTGGGGCTAGGGTTGGGGCTAGGGTTAGGGCTAGGGTTGGGGCTAGGGTTAGGGTTGGGGCTAGGGTTGGGGCTAGGGTTAGGTTGGGGCTAGGGTTAGGGTTGGGGCTAGGGTTAGGGCTAGGGTTAGGGTTAAGGCTACAGTTAGGGTTGGGGCTAAAGTTAGGGTTAGGGTTGGGGCTAAAGTTAGGGTTAGGGTTTGGATTACATCTACAGTTGGGAATAGGGTTGGGATTAGGTTTAGGGGTGTGTCTGGGTTAGAGGTGTGGTTAGGGTTACCGTTGGGATTAGGGTTAGGGGTGTGTTTGGATTAGGGTTTCAGTTATAATTGGGGGATTTCCACTGTTTAGGCACATCAGGGGCTCTCCAAACGCGACATGGTGTCCGATCTCAGTTTCAGCCAATTCTGCGTTGAAAAAGTAAAACAGTGCTTCTTCCCTTCCGAGCTTTCCCGTGCGCCCAAACAGGGGTTTACCCCAACATATGGGGTATCAGCGTACTCGGAACACATTGGAGAACAACGTTTGTGGTCCAATTTCTCCTGTTACCCTTGGGAAAATACAAAACTGGGGGCTAAATAATAATTTTTGTGGAAAAAAAAAAATTTTTATTTGCATGGCTCTGCGTTATAAACTGTAGTGAAACAATTGGGGGTTCAAAGCTCTCACAACACACATCTAGATGAGTTCCTTAGGGGGTCTACTTTCCAAAATGGTGTCACTTGTGGGGGGTTTCTACTGTTTAGGTACATTAGGGCCTCTGCAAACGCAATGTGACGCCTGCAGACCATTCCATCTAAGTCTGCATTCCAAATGGCGATCCTTCCCTTCCGAGCCCTCCCATGCGCCCAAACGGTGGTTCCCCTCCACATATGGGGTATCAGCGTACTCAAGACAAATTGTACAACAACTTTTGCGGTCCAATTTCTCCTGTTACCCTTGGGAAAATACAAACCTGGGGGCTAAAAAATAATTTTGGGGGGAAATTTTTTTTTTTTATTTTCACGGCTATGCGTTATAAACTGTAGTGAAACACTTGAGGGTTCAAAACTCTCACAACACATCTAGATGAGTTGCTTAGGGGGTCTACTTTCCAAAATGGTGTCACTTGTGTTTTTTTTTTACTGTTTAGGTACATTAGGGCTCTGCAAACGCAATGTGACGCCTGCAGACCATTCCATCTAAGTCTGCATTCAAAATGGCGCTCCTTCCCTTCCGAGCCCTCCCATGCGCCCAAACAGTGGTTCCCCCCCACATATGGGGTATCAGCGTACTCAGGACAAATTGGACAACAACGTTTGGGGTCCAATTTCTCCTGTTACCCTCGGGAAAATACAAAACTGGGGGCTAAAAAATAATTTTTGTGGGAAAAAAATGTTTGTTTTATTTTTACGGCTCTGCATTATAAACTTCTGTGAAGCAGTTGGTGGGTCAAAGTGCTCACTACACCTCTAGGTAAGTTCCTTAGGGGGTCTACTTTCCAAAATGGTGTCACTTGTGGGGAAGTTTCAATGTTTAGGCACATCAGTGGCTCTCCAAACGCAACATGGGGTCCCATCTCAATTCCTGTCAATTTTGCAGTGAAAAGTCAAACGGCGCTCCTTCCCTTCCGAGCTCTCCCATACACCCAAACAGTGGTTTACACCCACATATGGGGTATCAGCGTACTCAGGACAAATTGTACAACAACTTTTGGGGTCCAATTTCTTCTCTTACCCTTGGGAAAATAAAAAATTGGGGGTGAAAAGATAATTTTTGTGAAAAAATATGATTTTTTATTTTTACGGTTCTGCATTATAAACTTCTGTGAAGCACTTGGTGAGTCAAAGTGCTCACCACACCTCTAGATAAGCTCCTTAGGGGGTCTACTTTCCAAAATGGTGTCACTTGTTGGGGGTTTCAATGTTTAGGCATATCAGGGGCTCTCCAAATGCAACATGGCGTCCCATCTCAATTCCAGTCAATTTTGCATTGAAAAGTCAAATGGCGCTCCTTCGCTTCCGAGTTCTGTCATGCGCCCAAACAGTGGTTTACCCCCACATATGGGGTATCGGCGTACTCGGGACAAATTGTGCAACATCTTTTGGGGTCCATTTTCTCCTGTTGCCCTAGGCAAAATAAAACAAATTGGAGCTGAAGTAAATTTTGTGTGAAAAAAGTTAAATGCTCATTTTTATTTAAACATTCCAAAAATTCCTGTGAAACACCTTAAGGGTTAATAAACTTCTTGAATGTGGTTTTGAGCACCTTGAGGGGTGCAGTTTTAAGAATGGTGTCACACTTGGGTATTTTCTATCATATAGACCCCTCAAAATGACTTCAAATGAGATGTGGTCCCTAAAAAAAATGGTGTTGTGAAAATGAGCAATTGCTGGTCAAATTTTAACCCTTATAACTCCCTAACAAAAATTTTGGTTCCAAAATTGTGCTGATGTAAAGTAGACATGTGGGAAATGTTACTTATTAAGTATTTTGTGTGACATATCACTGTGATTTAATTGCATAAAAATTCAAAGTTGGAAAATTGCAAAATTTTTAAAATTTTCACCAAATTTCTGTTTTTTTCACAAATAAACGCATGTAATATCAAAGAAATTTTACCACTATCATGAAGTACAATATGTCACGAGAAAACAGTGTCAGAATCACCAGGATCCGTTGAAGCATTCCAGAGTTATAACCTCATAAAGGGACAGTGGTCAGAATTGTAAAAATTGGCCCGGTCCATAACGTGCAAACCACCCTTGGGGGTAAAGGGGTTAACATTGGCCAAAGTCAAAACACGTTGGTGTTCGATGAAGGACCGCTTCAACAAGGACCTGCATCAAGAGAGCCGTATTCCCAGTGGTTCAGGAGCAAGGATCAGAAAATACAAATACCATCGCGTTCTGGCATTTTTAAGACCGGTCCTTGCCCAGAGAACGTAACTATTTTTCCCTTGCATTATGTTGTATTGTATTGCCATAATCTGTATATTTGTATTCCACAGGATTTTGTGTCTGGTTAATTTTTGGTATTAATTTTCTGTTTCCTTTTTTCACAGCACATGGAGCACAACTGTTGGCCCACGTTCTGGAGCGGTCCTTCTTCCGACAGCCAAGGACCTGTCCCAGCCATCCAGCAGCGCTGCAGCAAGTGGGCCTTCCACACTAACTGGAGACCAGGCAGCTGGTCCATCAGGTCTTCCCCTTTCGCAGTCCTCATCCACTGCCCCTTTTTTGGGGGGCTCCTCCCGGTAGTGGCAGAGGGCATCGGACAGGTCACTCATGCCCGAGTTTTTGCACTTGAGCTCGGTTTTACATGACGCAATCAAGGCTTTGAGTGACCGAATGGATATATCACATAACCTCTTGAATGCATGTATCCAGGAGGTCACCAAAAGCCTTGTCCAAGTGAAAGCCGACCTCCAGAGGGCTGCACATCATTTTTTTAACCAAATTGAGCAGGGCATGTCGGAACACCTTACTCCTGATCTCCAGCTGAGTGTCATGCAGGCCTGCAATGCTGCTTACGTGCAGGCTATGCAGAAGAGTCGGTATTTCCGGCAGACAGTGTCGGCATATCCACCTGTGCCTTCACTGTCATGATTAACCTCAATGCCGACCTCTGCTGCATACCGGTGCATGGCCACCTCAATTCCTAGCACTGACGGACACCACTACAGTACCACCACCATGCCGAGTGCAGTTGGACATCCCACCGCCACCACCATGACAACCGCTGCTCTTGCTTGGACCTCCTCCACTGACACCACGATGCAGCAGGACCCTGGCATGGCCTTCCATACCGCCACCACCACAATGCAGCAGGACCCTGGCATGGTCTTCCGTACCGCCACCACCACAATGCAGCAGGACCCTGGCATGGCTTTCCGTACCGCCACCACCATGATGCAGCAGGACCCTGGCATGGCCTTGCGTACCGCCACCGCCACGATGCAGCAGGACCCTGGCATGGCCTTACGCTCTACAAGCACTCTGGACTCTGGCATGGCTGCAAGTTCTACGAGCACTATGGTCTCAGGCATGGCCTTGCGCTCTACGAGGACTATGGACTCTGGCATGGCCTTACGCTCTACGAGCACTATGGACTCTGGCATGGCTGCATGCTCTACGAGCACTATGGACTCTGGCATGGCTGCACGCTCTACGAGCACTATGGACTCTGGCATGTTGCAGCCAGACCCTGACAGGTCACCCACTACTATGCCATGCCATATGAGCCCACCAAGGCTTCCCAGAACCTGGCAAACCCCCCCCCCAAAAAAAAAACAAAAACAGAGGACTCTTAGTATTCCTCCCCCTTCACCTCCCAATGTGTCTGTAATGTCAGGTTTGTCTCACCCTTCCAGTGCATCTCAAGCCTCTCATGTGTCAAGCCCTATCCCCGAACTTCCAGACCCTACTAGTTTCATTGCCCCTTCTCCTGCCACCTCTGCGTCGTCCATGGTTAGCCAGGCCTCAGTGCTTCACACCCCCCATTTACATCACTCTACCCCAAGCCGGCGCAGTTAAATACATTTTTTGGTTCTTAAAAAATAATAAAAAAATTGATTTGCCCCAATTATGTTTGGTTTATTGTGTCTTCCGCCGCCGGCAACACACACCGTGCGCCAAATAAGAAACTTGGCCACACACTTTATTTTTTGACCACATCATATCTCCAGTAGTTATTAAAAAAAAAGACTGCAGTTTTGTGTGTCTTTAGTATAGAGATATGAGGTGGGCCAAAAAATGTATACTTGGATTATCTCCATAATCTCTTCTTTCTACTTTGTCTGTGACTAGTGTTGCAGTCAAAAGAGAAAATGGTGGACATACAGTGCAGAACTCTACTGAACAGGTCAGATGTCAAAAAACTCATTAGTTAGGACACCTGACCTGGTGAGTAGAGAACTGCCTTGTATAACCTCCATTTTCTCATCTGTGTTCATAATCTATTACACACAAATTGAAGGGACGATGGTGATCACACACGGCATATCTATGCTCACCTGCACAGGTGTCAGAAGTAGGGAATTCTTGAAGCTGTATGTGCATCATGAATTCATTATTTCTGACACCTGACTTGATGAGTATAGATCTCTTTAGTGTGACAGTCATGGTCTCTTCAGTCTCTGTCCAAAGGATACAGCAGAACAGAATCAGAACGCAATGACATCAACAAGCTTACAAATAAAGCAACATGGCTGCCATAACACTAGCAGTATGTGGCCAGTGTTTTATATCAGTATTTGTAAGCCAAAACAAGGAGTGGAACAATAAGTAAATTATGATATTAACATAATAACTAGCACCTCTGCCTTTATCACCCACTCCTGGTTTTGGATTACAAATACTGATATTAAATACAGACCAAATACTGCTAGTTTTAGGACAGCATTGGTTTGTAGAGGAAAAACATAGGAGACGCGGTCAACACAACCAAAACTAAAGTTTATTAATGAGAAATATTATCATTTCAGAAAATTACTGGTACAGATCAAATTACAACAGGAGATTTACACAACATTGTCCTGCCATGACACACATCCAATATCTGAATCAAAAAAGGCAGCAAATTGGTCCCGCATGTGACCAACTGCTGCAGTGGACCGCAGCGGGTGATGCTGGAAATCAGGCAGCGGGTGTGCAACTGGTTCATCCAGTTCAATGTTGGGTTGATCCTTAGCCATTATATAATTGTGCAGAACCACACAGGCTTTGACCACCTCGTCGACTGTTTCCACTTTTAGATTTATGGCTGATGCAAGAATGCACCATTTAGAGACCAGAATGCCAAAGGTACACTCTACTGTTCTTTGGGCCTTGGTCAGTCTGTAGTTAAAGATCCTTCTAGTGTGGTTCAAGTCCCGACTGGAATAGGGCTTCAGTAGGTTTTCACACATCTGAAAGGCCTCTGTTGTGAATTCTGTTTTTGGGCTCCCTCTGGTGGTTACTGGTGGTACTGGCTGACTTTTGTCTTGCACCTTTTCCCATCAGGAAACTGGGAGTTTCCTATTTAGTCTGGCTTCTCAGTCATTCTAGTGCCGGCAATCAATGTTACCAGAGCACCTCTGTTGCTTGCTACCTGCTCCAAGTCTGCAATTCAGCTAAGTTGGATCTTTGGCATTTTTGTGTTTGTTTGTCCAGCATGCATTTATATTTCTCTTGCTGCTGGAAGCTCTAGTGATCTGAAATTACTACTCCGGTGTCATGAGTTGATAACGGAGTTAAAGTAATTTCAGGATGGCTGTTTAGGGTTTTGAGGTGACCGCGAAGTCCTCTTTTGTATTTTCTGCTATCTAGTCAGAGGGCCTCTCTTTGCTGAATCTATATTCATACTGCATACGTGTTTTCCTCTTACCTAACCGTTATTATATGTGGGGGGCTACTATCACTTTTGGGGTTTCCCTGGAGGCAAGCCAGGTCTGTGTATTCCTCTACTAGGGGTAACTAGATTTCCGGCTGGTGCGAGGTGTCTAGGGATAATCGTAGGCACACCCCCTGGCTACTATTAGTTGCGTGTTAGGTTCAGCGTCGCGGTCATCTGAGATTCCATCATTCCTAGAGCTAGTCCGTTTTTGCCTGAGTCCCTGCCATTGGGAACCATGACAGTATTGCCGGCCTCAAATGTATTAAAGGTATTGGCTGAAGAAAGAGAGAAAAGAAGAAGTTTCTGACACTTTTTTTTTTTTTTTTTACTCAGAAGTTCTGTCTAGCCATAATTGCAATCTGCTGCTTTTTTCTCTCCTCTTAACCCCTGAATGGCTCAGATCTCAGCTGTTGAGAAATGGATATCCAGAGTTTAGCTACAGACCTGAGTGCTCTTGCTTCTAAGGTTCAAAATATCCAAGACTATGTTATACATGCTCCTATGTCAGAACCCAAGATTCCTATACCTGAGTTCTTTTCTGGAGATAGATCTTGTTTTTTGAATTTTAAGCACAATTGTAAATTGTATCTTTCTCTGAGATCTCGCTCCGCTGGAGAATCCGCTCAGCAGGTTAAAATTGTGATTTCCTTGTTGCGGGGTGACCCCCAGAATTGGGCATTTGCATTGGCACCAGGGGATCCTGCGCTGCTCAATGTGGATGCGTTTTTTCTGGCACTGGGGTTGCTCTATGAGGAACCTAATTTGGAGATTCAGGCTGAAAAGGCCTTGATAGCCCTCTCTCAAGGGCATGATGAAGCTGAAATATATTGTCAAAAATTTCGAAAATGGTCTGTGCTTACTCAGTGGAATGAGTGCACCCTGGCGGCGAATTTCAGAGAAGGTCTCTCTGACGCCGTTAAAGATGTCATGGTGGGGTTTCCTACGCCCACAGGTCTGAATGAATCCATGACTATGGCTATTCGGATTGATCGGCGTTTACGGGAGCGCAAACCTGTGCACCATTTGGCGGTGTCTTCTGAGCAGACACCGGAGATTATGCAATGTGATAGAATTCTGTCCAGAAGTGAATGGCAGAATTATAGGCGTAAAAATGGGTTGTGCTTCTACTGTGGTGATTCTGCTCATGTTATATCAGCATGCTCTAAACGCACAAAAAAGGTTGATAAGTCTTTTGCAATTGGCACTTTACAGTCTAAGTTTATTTTGTCTGTAACTTTGATCTGTTCATTATCATCTATTACTGTGGATGCCTATGTGGATTCTGGCGCTTCCTTGAGTCTTATGGATTTGTCCTTTGCCAGACGCTGTGGGTTTAGCCTAGAGCCTTTGGAAGTTCCTATCCCTCTGAAGGGTATCGACTCCACACCATTGGCTAGGAATAAACCACAATACTGGACACAAGTGACTATGTGTATGACTCCTGACCATCGGGAGGTGATTCGCTTCCTTGTGTTGCATAACTTGCATGATGTCTTAGTGCTTGGATTGCCATGGTTGCAAACTCATTATCCAGTCCTTGACTGGAAAACAATGTCTGTGTTAAGCTGGGGATGTCAGGGGGCTCATGGGGAAGTACCTTTGGTTTCCATTGCTTCATCTACTCCCTCTGAAATTCCGGCATTTTTGTCTGACTATTGTGATGTTTTTGAGGAGCCCAAACTTAGTTCTCTCCCCCCTCACAGGGATTGTGATTGTGCTATAGACTTGATTCCGGGCAGCAAGTTTCCCAAGGGTCGTTTGTTTAATCTGTCTGTGCCTGAGCATGCTGCTATGCGAGAGTATATTAAGGAGTCCTTGGAAAAGGGACATATCCGTCCATCCTCATCCCCTTTAGGAGCAGGTTTTTTTTTTGTGGGTAAAAAAGATGGCTCCCTGAGGCCCTGTATTGATTATCGCCTGTTAAATAAGATTACAGTCAAATACCAGTATCCTTTGCCACTATTGACTGATTTATTTGCTCGTATTAAAGGGGCAAAGTGGTTCTCTAAGATTGATCTTCGGGGTGCGTATAATTTGGTGCGGATTAAGCAGGGAGATGAGTGGAAAACTGCATTTAATACGCCCGAGGGCCATTTTGAGTATTTGGTAATGCCTTTTGGTCTTTCTAATGCTCCTTCAGTCTTTCAGTCCTTTATGCACGATATTTTCCGTAAATACCTGGATAAATTTATGATTGTGTATTTGGATGATATTTTGATTTTTTCAGATGACTGGGAGTCGCATGTTCAACAGGTTAGGAAAGTTTTTCAGGTTTTGCGGGCCAATTCTTTGTTTGTAAAGGGTTCAAAGTGTATTTTTGGGGTTCAGAAGATCTCCTTTTTGGGGTATATTTTTTCCCCTTCTTCTGTTGAGATGGATCCTGTCAAGGTTCGGGCTATTTGTGATTGGACGCAGCCTACTTCCCTGAAGAGTCTTCAGAAGTTCTTGGGCTTTGCTAATTTCTATCGTCAATTTATAACTGGGTTTTCAAGTGTTGCTAAACCTCTGACTGATTTGACTAAGAAGGGTGCTGATGTTGCCAATTGGTCCTCTGCGGCTGTGGAGGCCTTTCGGGAGCTTAAGCGCCGCTTTTCTTCCGCCCCTGTGTTGCGCCAGCCTGATGTTTCGCTCCCTTTTCAGGTCGAGGTTGATGCTTCCGAGATTGGAGCGGGGGCGGTTTTGTCGCAGAGAAGTCCCGATTGCTCAGTGATGAGACCATGTGCATTCTTCTCTCGAAAGTTTTCGCCCGCCGAGCGAAATTATGATGTCGGTAATCGGGAGCTCTTGGCTATGAAGTGGGTATTTGAGGAGTGGCGTCATTGGCTTGAGGGTGCTAGACATCAGGTGGTGGTCTTGACTGATCACAAGAATCTGATTTACCTTGAGTCTGCCAGGCGTCTGAATCCTAGACAGGCGCGCTGGTCGTTGTTTTTCTCCCGGTTTAATTTTGTGGTTTCATACTTGCCGGGTTCAAAAAATGTGAAGGCAGATGCCCTTTCTAGGAGTTTTGAGCCTGACTCCTCTGGTGATTCTGAGCCTACGGGTATCCTTAAGGATGGGGTGATTTTGTCTGCTGTCTCCCCAGACTTGCGACGTGCTTTGCAGGAGTTTCAGACTGATAGGCCTGATCGTTGTCCGCCTGGGAGACTGTTTGTTCCAGATGAATGGACCAGTAGAGTCATCTCGGAGGTTCATTCTTCTGTGTTGGCAGGTCACCCTGGAATTTTTGGTACCAGAGATTTGGTGGCCAGGTCCTTCTGGTGGCCTTCCCTGTCTCGGGATGTGCGTGCCTTTGTACAGTCTTGTGATGTTTGTGCTCGGGCCAAGCCTTGCTGTTCTCGGGCTAGTGGATTGTTGTTGTCCTTGCCTATTCCGAAGAGGCCGTGGACGCACATCTCTATGGACTTTATCTCGGACCTCCCGGTTTCTCAGAAAATGTCCGTCATTTGGGTGGTGTGTGACCGTTTTTCTAAGATGGTTCATTTGGTACCCTTGCCCAAATTGCCTTCTTCATCTGAGTTGGTTCCTTTATTTTTTCAGAATGTGGTTCGTTTACATGGTATCCCGGAAAACATCGTTTCTGACAGGGGGTCTCAATTTGTGTCTAGGTTCTGGCGAGCGTTCTGTGCCAGGATGGGCATTGATTTGTCTTTTTCGTCTGCATTCCATCCTCAGACTAATGGCCAGACGGAGCGAACTAATCAGACCTTGGAGACTTATTTGAGGTGTTTTGTGTCTGCTGATCAGGATGATTGGGTCGCCTTTTTGCCGTTGGCAGAGTTTGCCCTCAATAATCGGGCCAGTTCTGCCACTCTGGTTTCTCCTTTCTTTTGCAATTCAGGGTTTCACCCTCGTTTTTCATCTGGCCAGGTGGAATCTTCGGATTGCCCTGGAGTGGACACGGTGGTGGATAGACTGCACCGGATTTGGAGTCATGTGGTGGACAATTTGAAGTTGTCTCAGGAGAAGACTCAGCAGTTTGCTAATCGTCATCGTCGTGTGGGTCATCATCTCCGCGTTGGGGACTTGGTGTGGTTATCTTCTCGTTTTGTCCCTATGAAGGTCACTTCTCCTAAGTTTAAACCTCGGTTCATAGGTCCTTATAAGATTTTGGAGATTCTTAATCCTGTATCTTTTCGTTTGGACCTACCAGCATCTTTCACCATTCATAATGTCTTCCATCGGTCGTTGTTGCGGAGGTACGAGGTACCGGTTGTTCCTTCTGTTGAGCCTCCTGCTCCTGTGCTGGTGGAGGGTGAATTGGAGTATGTTGTGGAGAAGATTTTGGACTCTCGCGTTTCCAGACGGAGACTTCAATATTTGGTTAAATGGAAGGGATACGGTCAGGAGGATAATTCTTGGGTGACTGCCTCCGATGTTCATGCCTCTGATTTGGTTCGCGCCTTTCATAGGGCGCATCCAGATCGCCCTGGTGGTTCTCATGAGGGTTCGGTGCCCCCTCCTTAAGGGGGGGGTACTGTTGTGAATTCTGTTTTTGGGCTCCCTCTGGTGGTTACTGGTGGTACTGGCTGACTTTTGTCTTGCACCTGTTCCCATCAGGAAACTGGGAGTTTCCTATTTAGTCTGGCTTCTCAGTCATTCTAGTGCCGGCAATCAATGTTACCAGAGCACCTCTGTTGCTTGCTACCTGCTCCAAGTCTGCAATTCAGCTAAGTTGGATCTTTGGCATTTTTGTGTTTGTTTGTCCAGCATGCATTTATATTTCTCTTGCTGCTGGAAGCTCTAGTGATCTGAAATTACTACTCCGGTGTCATGAGTTGATAACGGAGTTAAAGTAATTTCAGGATGGCTGTTTAGGGTTTTGAGGTGACCGCGAAGTCCTCTTTTGTATTTTCTGCTATCTAGTCAGAGGGCCTCTCTTTGCTGAATCTATATTCATACTGCGTATGTGTTTTCCTCTTACCTAACCGTTATTATATGTGGGGGGCTACTATCACTTTTGGGGTTTCCCTGGAGGCAAGCCAGGTCTGTGTATTCCTCTACTAGGGGTAACTAGATTTCCGGCTGGTGCGAGGTGTCTAGGGATAATCGTAGGCACACCCCCTGGCTACTATTAGTTGCGTGTTAGGTTCAGCGTCGCGGTCATCTGAGATTCCATCATTCCTAGAGCTAGTCCGTTTTTGCCTGAGTCCCTGCCATTGGGAACCATGACAGGCCTCATCCCCAACCATAACAAATGGCATCGGTGAACCTAGAGTGTTGGGGAGAGGTTGTGGCAGGGGAAAATTGAAATTTTTGTCATACACACGGCGGCCCATATCCGAGTTCTCGAAAGTCTGGGAATCGTTGCCACGGCCAAAAGCTCCAATGTCCACGGTGATGAAGCGACAGTTCACATCAGCTATTGCCATGAGCACAACAGAAAAATATTTTTTATAGTTGAAATACTCCGATCCTCTTCTGGCAGGTTTGATAATGCGGATGTGCTTTCCATCCACCGCTCCTAAACAGTTGGGGAAATCACACACACTCCAGAATTTTTCCGAAATTTCAAGCCACATGTCGACGGTGGGTAGGGGTATAAACTCATCCCGGAGTACATTCCACAAAGCCCGACAGGTGTCCGCAACTATTCCAGACAGGGTGGATATTCCAAGCCGGTATTGGAAGTGGAGGGATGATAAACTCTCTCCGGTTGCCAGAAATCTGTAAGAAAAAGAAACCAAAAAAAATTACAAACTATTCTATTTATGGTGTGGTTACGCTAAAGAAAGAAAGGAAAATACCCAAAAACATACATGTCAGAAAACACAAAATTTGGACTGTCATTGTTTTAGATTTGGAACGTACCTTAATGTAACCAGCAGATGTTCCTCCGGTGGAATCGCTCTATGGAGCTGGGTGTCCTGTCTCCGTATGGCTACTTGGACACGAGCAAGCAAATCCCGGAACGAGTCTTGTGACATCCTTGTATATTCATGGAATTTCTCCAGGTTGGCATTAAGCTCGCCATACAGCGTGTGATAGGCTCCACGGCTCTCACGTAGTTCGATAATCGGGTGTCTCCAAAAACACCTACGTTGTCTCCTTCCCCATCTTTCGCGATTTCTGTCTAGCTCCCAAGCTAAAGCACAGGCAAGAAACAGCTTGATGCTTAAATCCAGGTTGAAATAAAAGCTCTCCATGCAAAGATCCATCATGACACAGGATACAGGAGCAAAATCTGAAGATTCCAGCTGTTCAGGTGTCTATATAAAGAAATCCCATAATACACGCCCTCTGTAGTCCCATTGGCGGTGTCTGGTTATCTTGATTTTCCTTTTGTGAAATTTCTCATCATGCGCACCAAAAACACAAACGCATGAAAAAACGCATATAAACCCAGCGTTTTTTTAACCGCATGCGGTAACGCATGCGTCTAAAGAACGCCGCGTTTGTACGCGTTTATATGCGTTTTTTCCACCACTTGCGTATGCGGATTAAATGCTGCAGATTTAAACGCTAATGTGAAACTAGCCTAAGGCATAAAGATAGAGAGACTACCACTTGAGATACCAATGAACCTGTAAAACCAAATACTTTACCCTATTCTAAGGTCATGGTTGCCCCCCATGTGGCAGAACAGTCAGGGAGAGTAGGTGCTAGACCCACGCGTATCGACACAACAGGGTGTCTTTCTCAAGGTCAGATGCTCTGTGGTGGTAACAATGTGCAATATATACAAGTTGTAATTAAACAAAGACATACCAGGTGTGCGTCAACTGCAGCAAAAAAAAAAAAAGGAAAAACACAGTGAGACTGTGTCCCATCATTTGCATTGCGCAAGGACAAATCCGGAAATTGTATACGAGCTTACTGTGCCTGTGCCGATGATAGAGACACACAGTTACGTGTGTGAGAGAACAATTGCTAATGCACAGGTGCGAAAATTGTAGCTGAGCTCAGCGCGCGTGCGCCAATAATAGCGGCACATACGAGATGATAACCGCTAGTGCGCAAGCGCTAATCACGGTGCAACCAAACAATGGCCATACATCCAAATAGGTAATCCCCACATCTATACATTCCATCCGGGAATCCTCCTCTGTTTCCAATGCATGTCAGATCTCCAGGTATCAGACTACATGCAAGTACATAGGGCCAGTATAGGCTCCAAGCTCATGTAAATAAGTACACAAAAATCGTAGTGCATATATATAAAAAAGTGTAAATATATACCGCCATATTTTAGTACAGAAAAATAAATATGCATAAATACAAAATATACAATAGCAGCAAGCATACCAAGAAGACAGATATTTAAAAAGGGTTAGTCCACAACATTAAGTATGGTGGTAGGAGGGATGTAGTAAGCTGATGGCCTAGGAAGTTCGTGCAAAGGAGTTCTTCTTATTTTCTTTTTCTATATATTCGACAAGATGTTAATCCTCACTCATCTGTAGCCTAGGGGGTGAACAAAGCAAAGGGAAGAAAACGAGTCAAGAGCAAATAAAGAACTACTAACTGCACACTGTGTGAACAAGGAGCAAATCAATAGGATTGTTAGGACCTCTTGTAAAACCCAGTGTACAGTAACTCCTCATTAAGGCCTTCAGGTGCTAGGCTTTTAAGGTCAAAGATCCACCTGGCCTCCCGTCTCAGTAGTTCATCCTTAATACAACCTCCCCTGATGTTGGTAAGCACCCCCTCCAATCCCATCACCCGGAGAGTAGCTGGAGAGCCATTATGATGGTCCAAAAAGTGTGCTGCTACTGAGGTAATCTGCTTACCCTTAGCTTTGTCCTTCCTGGCTGTAACTATGTTAGATGTATGTTGTTGTACCCTCCGGCGAAGCTCTTGGGTGGTTTGCCCGACATATATTTTATCACACCCAGAAATGAGTGCATAAACCAAATTGCGTGACGGACAATTAAAGAAAGCTCTTGATGAAATCTGTGTAGATAAACAAGGTAAAGTGATTCCAGGGGCTGATAACATAAAAGGACACACTGAGCAATTTCCACAAGGGAAAGAGCCCCTATTCGGGTTACCCACCTGAACCCTGGATAATGGGCGTTTAAAATGGCTATTCGTGAGACTATCCTTCAACTTTCTGGCCCTCCTAGCTACCACTCTTGGTCTGCTATCAATATATGGCCTAAGTGTAGCCTCACTCACTAAGATATCCCAATTATCATTCAAAATCTGGTATATATCACCCCATTGATTATTGTATTGGGTAATCAAACTGAGTGTGTTGGACTTGGCTCTTACCCAGCGCCTCAAAGTATCCTCCCTTTTGTTGTTACAGGAATGTTCAAAGGCCTTAGAGATCACTTTACGTGGGTAGCCTCATTCTTGAAAGCGATCCATAAGTAGTCGTGATTCACTCCGGAAATCCTCTAAAAGACCACAGTTTCTTCAAAGACGTGAGAATTGGCCTTTGGGAATGCTATTACGTAGACGTGCAGGGTGAAAGGTTGAGTAATGCAGAAAGTTGTTAGTAGCCATGATTTTCCATTGCAGAGTGGTATTGATCCGATTTTCCTGTATCATGATTTTCAAGTCCAGGAAGTTCACAGATCTGGTGGAAATGCAAGAGGTAAGACTAATATTCCAGCAGTTGTCATTAAGATCCTTAATAAACATTTCCTATTTTTCAGTTGACCCCGTACATAAAACAAGAATGTCATCGATAAATCAATACCATTTGAGGACATGGGACTTAAAGTCCACATGTTTTTGCACCTAGGTATCCTCCCACCACCCCATAAAGAGCTTAGCATAGGAGGGCGCACATCTGGCACCCATGGCAGTCCCAGAAACTTGCCTGTAGCAGACTCTGTCGAACAAAAAGTAACTCTTTTCCAATACCATCCTCAAAAGTTCAATGATGAAGGAATCATGGGCTCTGTCCCCAGTGATTTGGAGGTCCAGGAAATACGAAACCGCTTTAATGCCTATCTCATGTTTGATATTAGTATACAGGGCCTCCACATCCAGGGTAGCAAGAATATTGTTGTCAGGTAGTTCCAATATGTCCAGCTGTTGTATCAGGTGCAACGATTCCCGTATATAAGAGTTCAATGAAAGAATGATTGGCTGCAGAAAGAAATCTAGATAAATACATGGTCTTTCATATAAGCCACCAATACCTGCCACAATAGGTCTTCCCGGGGGGTTTGTCATAGACTTGTGGACTTTAGACAGCATGTAAAAAGTTGGTACCTTAAGATGTTTATATGTCAAGAAGTCCAACTCCTTTTTGTTGATGATCCTACGATAACAGGCCCTGGAGAGTTGTCCATCCAGTTGGGATTTAAAAACTGTTGTCGGGTCCGAGGGTAGCACCTGATAATGTTTGACATTAGTTAATTGGGCTTAGCTTCTACACAATATGTATCCTTTCCCCAGAGGACTATGTTCCCCCCTTTATCCACTTCTTTGATCTCAAACAGATCATTATTTTTTAACCCCTTAGTGACAGAGCCAATTTGGTACTTAATGACCGAGCCAATTTTTACAATTCTGACCAGTGTCACTTTATGAGGTTATAACTCTGGAACGCTTTATCGGATCCCGCTGATTCTGAGATTGTTTTTTCGTGACATGTTGTACTTCAAGTTAGTGGTAACATTTCTTCGATATTACTTGCGATTATTTATGAAAAAAATGGAAATATGGCGAAAATTTTTAAAATTTTGCAATTTTCAAACTTTGTATTTTTATGCCCTTAAATCAGAGAGGTATGTCACAAAAAATAGTTAATAAATAACATTTCTCACATGTCTACTTTACATCAGCACAATTTTGGAAACAATTTTTTTTTTTGTTAGGGAGTTATAAGGGTTAAAAGTTGACCAGCAATTTCTCATTTTTACAACACCATGTTTTTTTTAGGGACCACATCACCTTTGAAGTGATTTTGAGGGGTCTATATGATAGCAAATAACCAAGTGTGACACCATTCTAAAAACTGCACCCCTCAAGCTGCTCAAAACCACATTCAAGAAGTTTATTAACCCTTTACGTACTTCACAGGAACTAAAACAATGTGGAAGAAAAAAATGAACATTTTACTTTTTTTTGCAAACATTTTACTTCAGAACCATTTTTTTTAATTTTCACAAGTGTAAAAACAGAAATTTAACCACAAATTTTGTTGTGCAATTTTTCCTGAGTACACCGATACCCCATATGTGGAGGTAAACCACTGTTTGGGCGCACCGCAGAGCTTGGAAGTGAAGGAGCACCGTTTGACTGTTTCAATGCAGAATTGGCTGGAATTGAGATCGGATGCCATGTCGCGTTTGGAGAGTCCCTGATGTGCCTAAACAGTGGAAACCCCCCACAAGTGATACCATTTTGGAAACTAGACCCCTTAAGGAACTTATCTAGATGTGTGGTGAGCACTTTAAACCCCCAAGTGCTTCACAGAAGTTTATAACGTAGAGCCGTGAAAATAAAAAATCTCATTTTTTCTACAAAAATGATCTTTTTGCCCCCAAATTTTTATTTTCACAAGGGTAACAGGAGAAATTAGGCCACAAAAGTTGTTGTGCAATTTCTCCTGAGTACGTCGATACCCCATATATGGGGGTAAACCACTGTTTGGGCGCACCGCAGAGCTTGGAAGAGAAGGAGTGTCGTTTTACTTTTTCAATGTAGAATTGGCTGGAATTGAGATCGGACGCCATGTCACGTTTGGAGAGCCGCTGATGTGCCTAAACAGTAGAGACCCCCCACATATGACACCATTTTGGAAACTAGACCCCTTAAGGAACTTATCTAGATGTGTGGTGAGCACTTTAAACCCCCAGGTGCTTCACAGAAGTTTATAACGTAGAGCCGTGAAAATAAAAAAATCGCATTTTTTCTACAAAAATGATCTTTTTGCCTCCAAATTTTTATTTTACCAAGGGTAACAGGAGAAAATGGACCACAGAAGCTGTTGTACAATTTGTCTTGAGTACGCCGACACCCCATATGTGGGGGTAAACCACTGTTTGGGCGCATGGCTGAGCTCGGAAGCAAAGGAGCGCCATTTGACTTTTCAATGCAAAATTGACTGGAATTGAGATCGGACGCCATGTCGCGTTTGGAGAGCCCCTGATGTGCCTAAACAGCAGAAACCCCCCAAAAGTGACCGCATTTTGGAAACTAGACCCCCCATGGAACTTATCTAGATGTGTAGTGAGAACTTTGAATGCCCAAGTGCATCACAGAAGTTTATAATGCAGAGTCGTGAAAATAAAAAATATATATTTTTTAACAATAAAGATTTTTTAGCCCCCAAGTTTTTATTTTCACAAGGGTAACAAGAGAAATTGGACCCCAAAAGTTGTTGTCCAATTTGTCCTGAGTATGCTGGTACCCCATATGTGGGGGTAAACCACTGTTTGGGCGCACGGCAGAGCTCGGAAGGGAAGGAGCGCCATTTTGGAATGCAGACTTTGATAGAATTGTCTGCGGGCGTTATGTTGCGTTTGCAGACCCCTAATGTACCTAAACAGTAGAAACCCCCACAAGTGACCAAATTTTGGAAACTAGACCCCCTAAGGAACTTATCTAGATATGTGGTGAGAACTTTGAAAGCTCAAGTGCTTCACATAAATTTATAATGCAGAGTAGTGAAAATAAAAAAATATATTTTTTTCCAACAAAAAAGATTTTTAGCCCCCAAGTTTTTATTTTCACAAGGGTAACAAGAGAAATTGGACCCCAAAAGTTGTTGTCCAATTTGTCCTGAGTATGCTGGTACCCCATATGTGGGGGTAAACCACTGTTTGGGCGCACGGCAGAGCTCGGAAGGGAAGGAGCGCCATTTTGGAATGCAGACTTTGATAGAATTGTCTGCGGGCGTTATGTTGCGTTTGCAGACCCCTAATGTACCTAAACAGTAGAAACCCCCACAAGTGACCAAATTTTGGAAACTAGACCCCCTAAGGAACTTATCTAGATATGTGGTGAGAACTTTGAAAGCTCAAGTGCTTCACAGAAATTTATAATGCAGAGTAGTGAAAATAAAAAAAATATATTTTTTTCCAACAAAAAAGATTTTTAGCCCCCAAGTTTTTATTTTCACAAGGGTAACAGGAGAAATTGGACCCCAAAAGTTGTTGTCCAATTTATCCCGAGTACGCTGATGCCCCATATGTGGGGGTAAACCACTGTTTGGGCGCACGGCAGAGCTCAGAAGGGAGGGAGTACCATTTGACTTTTTTAGCGCAAAATTGGCTGTCGTGTTTGGAGACCCCCTGATGTACCTAAACAGTGGAAACCCCCCAATTCTAACTCCAACCCTAACCCCAACACAGCCCTAACCCTAATCTCAACCCGATCCATAATCCTAATTACAACCCTAACGATAATCACAACCCTAACCCCAAAACAGCCCTAATCTCAACCCTAACCATAACCCTAATCAAAACCCTAAATCCAACACACCCCTAACCCTAATCCCAACCCTAACCCTAATCCCAACCCTAATCCCAAACGTAACACTAATCCCAACCCTAATCCAAACCCTAACCCTAATCCCAACTCTAACCCTAACTTTAGCCCCAACCCTAACTTTAGCCCCAACCCTAACCATAACTTTAGCCCCCGTCGTCACAAAAAAAGTTCAATGTAACCTTTTTTTTGTACGTCGCGTCCGCCATTTCCGCGGATGCGTGGCCGTAACTCTGCCCCCTCCTCCCCAGGACATAGACTGGGCAGCGGATGCGTTGAAAAACTGCATCCGCTGCCCACGTTGTGCACAATTTTCACAACGTGCGTCGGTACATCGGGCCGACGCATTGCGACTGCCCCGTACCGACGCAAGTGTGAAAGAAGCCTAAGGCTACTTTCACACTAGCGTCGTACTCGGCCCATCGCAGTGTGTCGGGCCGACGTACCGACGCTAGCGTTGTAAGCGCCGCACAACGGGTGCAGCGGATGCTGTTTTTTCAACGCATCCGCTGCCCCATTGTGAGGTGCGGGGAGGCGGGGGCGGAGTTCCGGCCACGCATGCGCGGTCGGAAATGGCGGACACGTCGCACAAAAAAGTTACATGTAGTTTTTTTTGTGTCGACGGTCCGCCGAAGCACGACGCATCCGTCGCACGACGGATGCGACATGTGGCAATCCGTCGCAATGCGTCGTTAATGCAAGCCAATGGAGAAAAAACGCATCCTGCAAGCACTTTTGCAGGATGCGTTTTTTCTCCAACGACGCATTGCGACGGAAGCCAAAAAACGCTAGTGTGAAAGTAGCCTAACCCTAACCCTAGCCCTAACCCTAACCCTAAATTTAGCCCCAACCCTAACCCTAACTCTAACCCTAACTCTAACCCTAACCCTAACCCTAACCCTAACCCTAACTCTAACCCTAACCCTAACCCTAACCCTAACCCTAATTTTAGCCCCAACTTGTCTTCTCCTGCCGGCCGGCAGATGGCAGCAGATGGCGGGCGCACTGCGCATGCGCCCGCCATGATGAAAAAGCCGGCTGGCAGGAGAAGACAGAAGAGGACCCAGGGACCCCGGGTGAGTATGATAGGGTCCCCGAATCCCCCTATTTCTCTGTCCTCTGATGTGCTTTTTTTTTTTTTTTTTTTTTTTTGCGGTCGCCGGTAAACTGTTAATTACCGGCGATCGCAAAGCAGGGGTCGGTGCAAACCGACCCCGATCATGTTCTTTGGGGTCTCGGCTACCCCCGGCAGCCGAGACCCCAAAGAACATCCGGGTGCCGGGCGGCGGGCGCACTGCGCGTGCGCCCGCCATTTTTTCCCGGAAGAAAGATGGCGGCGCCCATGGGGAGACACGAGGAGCACCGGGGGAGGTAGGTAAGTATTGGGGGGCTATTGGGGGCCATCGGGGACCACATTTCTCTGTCCTCCGATGTGCGATCACATCGGAGGACAGAGAAATTAAACGGCAAATCGCGTTTTTTTTTTTTTTGTTGCGACCGCCGGTAAACGGTTAATTACCGGCGATCGCAACTCGGGGGTTGGTAAAAACCCCCCGAATCATGTTCTCTGGGGTCTCGGCTACCCTCGGCAACCGAGACCCCAGAGAAAATCCGACTCTGGGGGGCGCTATTCACTTTTTCCACAGCGCCGTTAATTAACGGCGCTGTGGATTAAGTACCCTTAGCGGCCGCCGTTAAAAGGCGTATCGGCGGTCGTTAAGGGGTTAATCTAGATAAAGCTATTCTTACCTCCTTGGATAGGTTATTGTGGGAGTAGTTATTCACATTCAAATCCCGAATATCCCTTCTAGTTCTATCAAAGAAGATCTGTATCTCAGGGAATAATGAAAATGATGGAGTAGCTTGTGAGGGTAGCCTTCCTGTGAATTTCTTCTTACCTTGCATAGATTCATTTTCCTCTAACAGGTCCATCAGTTCCCGAAGTGTTTGTCTGTCATTGTCCGGTAGGTTGTCAATGAGCGAAGGATGTTGATATAACAATTTGAAAGTGAGCTGTCTACAAAACAGATAAAGATCTTTCGTCAATTTAAATTTATTTAATACATTCATTGGTGAGAATGATAGACCTTTTGACAACAGGGTTAGATCAGCAGGAGACAGTACATATGGTGACAGATTAACAATTCGCAACTCACCTGAGTTCAAGTTCTGTCCTGCTGTCTGATTCTTTGCCTCTCTTAATGTTTCTGGTTGTTGTGGTGCGTCACCCTCTTGAAGCTCGGTGACCAATTTTTGTAACGCCTGTGTTTCCTACTGTGGTCCACCGGGTTTCCTTCTGCCACGTCTGTGCCGCTTTCACCGTCGCTGGTATCCGAGGATAAAAAATCACTAGAGACTGGATCTAACTTATCTGACACACCATCCATCCTCCTATCCTGCTGTCTCTTATTGACATTCCTCCTATTACCGTGATGAGTCAATTTAAAAGTCCTCTGTTCAGCATAATCTGTTTTATCTCGCTGGAATTTATGTTTTTTCCTTTGAACAATGTCTTTCTCCAAACGTTCTATGGTTAGATTCAGACGATCCTTAAAAGGATCTACCTTATCCTTCTTATCATAAATTTCCAGTCAGCTTTCCCTGTCCCTGATGTCATCCTTTACTTTCGTCAGGAGTACCCGGTCATGCTCAATTAACATATCAATAATTATAAGTGAGCACCTATGTAGACCCTTTTCCCATGTACTTTTAAAATCTGCTTCAACTTCCCATGCAGGAAAGATCTGCACCCTAAAGCCCTGAGGTATTATATTTAATTTTTTGTACTCTTCCAGACTCTTTATATTAAACCACATTTTGGAGAGATTTTTATGCAAGCCTGTGATTTCCATACATACGTCTGAGAAACCATCATTGTTCACGGAACCTGTTGCAATACCAACTTCAACTGGGCCAAAAATATCCGATACTTGGCACCACCAAGCCGCCTCCCTGGTACAAAATATACCTGCTGCTATCATATTGTAAGTTTTAGATATTCAAACATCCTCTTGTGAGAGGAGTCAGCTGCAAGGACCTCATTAAGCATATATTTAAATTGATGAAGCCAACAAGTAATGTGTAAACTGCTGACACATAAGCAACATAATACCCTTATCACAATTACCAGATAATAATTTAGACCCATGTGGGTATAATGGTCCATAAGAAGTGCCAGAAAAAGGCAAAAGGCAAAATGAGGCATAAAGATAGAGAGACTGCCACTTGAGATACCAAGTACTTGGTCTTACTGGTTCATTGGTATCTCAAGTGGCAGTCTCTATATCCTTATGCCTCATTTTGCCTTTTGCCTTTTTTTTTTTGCACTTTTTATGGACCATTATACCCACATGGGTCTAAATTATTATCTGGTAATTGTGAAAAGGGTATTATGTTGCTTATGTGTCAGCGGTTTACGCATTACTTGTTGGCTTCATTAATTTAAATCTATGCTTAATGAGGTCCTTGCATCTGACTCCTCTCACAAGAGGATGGTGTGAATTTCAAAAACTTACTATATGATAGCAGCAGGTATATTTTGTATATATTTCATGATTGCTACCAGCCTGCATTTATTTATTCTTATCTGCAAATCTTTGCATCGGGCTACTATTTAGAGGTTTGTTAACTAGCAAATATTATGGCATGTAGGGCTCTGGTGTATTGTACACATCATTTGTATGACCCATACTCTTTTGATTGTAATCGGAGTTGTGTATTTTTTAAATGTTTTTAATGGTTTTTGTATGTGGTGGTTTTCAATAAAAAGCATTCTTATATAACACTTCATAAAAAAAATTCTCTTGGTGATCCCCTTCTTTTTTATGCATACACTTTTTCTTTGATTTGTGCTCTGTTGTTTTGTATGCATTGGGTGATCCCAGTATTCTTGTATTGATTGACGGTGCCCGCTTATTCATATACATATGCAGCTTCTTCCTGTGTGAGCGGTCACATGGTACCGCTCATTAAGGTCATGAATAGGGATGCATATTCATGACCTTAATGAGCGGTACCACTTGACCGCTCACACAGGAAGAAGCTGCCGCATCAGGACAGAGATGCAGAGACTTTCGGCACCTAGCAGAAAGGCGAGTATGACAAGGGAGGACGGAGGAGGATGGAGGGAGGACGGAAGAGGATGGGGGAGGATGGAGGAGGGTGAGGGGAGGACGGGGGATCGATGGGGGAGCCATACATACAAGATGGGATGGGAGGAGCAGAGCCACACATACAAGATGGGACGGGGGAGCAGAGCCATGCATAAAAGATGGGACGGGGGGAGCAGAGCCATGCATACTAAATGGGATGGGGGGAGCAGAGCCATGCATACAAGATGGGATGGGGGGAGCAGAGCCATGCATACAAGATGGTATGGGGGAGCAGAGCCATGCATACAAGATGGGATGGGGCGAAGCAGAGCCATGCATACAAGATGGGACGGGGCAGAGCAGAGCCATGCATACAAGATGGGATGGGGGAGCAGAGCCATGCATACAATATGGGATGGGGCAAAGCAGAGCCATGCATACAAGATGGGACGGGGCAGAGCAGAGCCATGCATACAAGATGGGACCGGGGGAGCAGTGCCATACATACAAGATGGGATGGGGGGGCAGAGCCATGCATACATGATGGGATGCGGGGAGCACAGCCACGCATACAAGATGAGATGGGGGAGCAGAGCCATACATACAAGATGGGATGGGGGAGCAGAGCCATGCATACAAGATGGGGTGGGGGAGCAGAGCCATGCATACAAGATGGGACTGGGGGTGAGCAGAGCCATGCATACAAGATGGGACCGGGAGAGCAGAGCAATACATACAAGATGGGACCAGGGGAGCCGAGCCATGCATACAAGATGGGACAGGAGGAGCAGAGCCATACATACAAGATAGGATGGGGGAAGCAGAGCCATGCATACACGATGGGACGGGGAGCAGAGCCATGCATACAAGATGGGACGCTGGGGGAAGCAGACCCATGCATACAAGATGCGGGGAGCAGAACCATGCATAGAAGATGGGGGGCAGAGACATGCATACAAGATGGGATGGGGAGCAGAGCCATGAATACAAGAAGGGACAGGGGAGCAGAGCCATACATACAAGATGGGATGGAGGAAACAGAGCCATGCATACAAAATGGGACGAGGAGAGCAGAGCCATGCATACAAGATGGTAGAGGGGAGCAGAGCCATACATACAAGATGGGATGGAGGAAACAGAGCCATGCATACACAATGGGACGGGGGAGCAGAGCCATGCACAAAAGATGGGACGGGGGAGCAGAGCCATGCATACAAGATGAGGGGAGCTGAACCATGCATAGAAGATGGGGGGGCAGAGCCATGAATACAAGATGGGATGGGGAGCAGAGCCATGCATACAAGATGGAACAGGGGAGCAGAGCAATGCATGCAAGATGGGATGGGGAGCAGAGCCATACATACAAGATGGGATGGGGAGAGCAGAGCCATGCATACAAGATGGGATGGGGAGAGCAGAGCCATACATACAAGATGGGATGGGGGGAGCAGAGCCATGCATACAAGATGGGACCGGGGGAGTTATGCATACAAGATGGGAGGGGGAGCAGAGCCATGCATATAACAGGGGGAGCCACACAGAGCTGGACAGGATTGGGGGAACCACACATACCAGGATAGGAATGAGGGGCAATACATACCCCCGGCTTATACTCGAGTCAATAAGCTTACCCAGTTTTTCGTGGCAAAATTAGGTGCCTCGGCTTATACTCGGGTCACCTTATACTCGAGTATATATGGTATGTAATATATACACACTTATGTGTGTGTGGCTATATATATATATAGCTTTGTCACCATAAAAGGAGGGGGGCCCAGACAAAGTTCTTGCACAGGGGCCTCAAGCTGTCATGTCCGCCCCTGCCCAGGGATCAATTGTACTCGCATCTTACAGAAGTGAGTACAACTGAGACTCTGACTTCTGGGTCAGAGCGACATGAGCAGCATGATCAGATCATGTGATCACGCTGCTGACGTCGCTCACTCACGCTGCAGAGGCGAACACTGGTGGTAAGTGCTCCAGTGGATCAGAAGACACTGAAGATTAAGTGCACGGGGGGGACAATTGGAGTGGGGATGGGGAGATTTATTATGTGTGGGAGAACTGGAGTGGGGATGTTGGGATTTAATGTATTTGGGAGATTTGAGGACACAAAATGAAGGGCAAAGGGGTAGATGGGGAAACAGTATAGGGGAATGGGGGGCATGTATGAGGAAACAGTATGGGGGAGTGGGGGCATGCATGAGGAAGCAGTATGGGGAATGGGGGGCATGTATGAGGAAACAGTATGGGGAATGGGGGCATGTATGAGGAAACAGTACGGGGGAATGGGGGGCATGTATGAGGAAACAGTACGGGGGAATGGGGGGCATGTATGAGGAATCAGTACGGGGGAATGGGGGGCATGTATGAGGAAACAGTACTCATACATTCCTATGATAATGGAGCCCTCATTATCATAGGAATATGTCAGTTAATAAATTGTTTTTCTAAAGCTTTATAGTGTAGTTTTAGGTCAGAGTTAGGGATGAGCTAGCAAGGTGCCGAGACAGGTAGTGATGGCTACTTGCGGACTTGTGCGGCACTTGCGGTTTTGCACTTGAGGTGAGACAAAAAAACACTGATAGCAGCATTTTTTCCATTGCTGCAAGTACCGAATTTGCCAGATCATGGCAAAACTGCAAGTGCCGCACATGTCCGCAAGTCCCATAGGGAATGAATGAGGCCAAACGCACTGCTGCCATAAGTGATCCGTTACGCGGCAGATGCTGAAAAATTGCCGGATCTGCTGCAAAAGGCTACTTTCACAGCAGAGATTTTTGCCAAAGTCACTGCCGATAGTGTCATACTCACCAATGGGGGAGGCAGCACTAAAAGTGCCTATGGCAGCAGAAACTCTAAATACGGCCCAGGTCATAACTAATAAGTGTATTGTGATGTCCTATCATGACGTCTTTCAGCTGGACTGAGAGAGATCCCTTGGCTAATTTTTTGAAACCTTTGCACATTCTGCAATGGTGAAACTGGTACTCTCTATCTCTACCTCTGTTAATAACTGCTAAGTGTATTGTGAAATCCCCACCATGGCGTCTTTCAGCTGGTCTGAGAGAGTCCCCTTGGCTAATTTTTTGAAACCTTTGCATATTCTGCAATGATGAAATGTGTACTCTTTATATCTACCTCTTGTAATAACTGTTAAGTGTATTGTGATGTCGTCATGACGGCGTCTTTCAGTCTGTATGATATAGACCCCTTGGGTAATTTTTGGAAAACTTTGCAGATTGGGCATGGGACTCAAAAATTAATGATTGCTTCATAGTAAAAAAGATTTGTTTCCAAAATCATGATGAGCTCAATGAAAAGACACTGCAAGGTAATGCAAGGTAATGAGACCAGAGGGCGATAACAAAATACATTCAAGGAAATCCAACAATATGCATATATTAAAGTGCTAAGTGCTAAAAATATACATACAATTAATAATCAATCAAGTAAAATTTGAACAAGTGCAAATAAAAAAAACGATTTTTTGAATATATTCATATAGTAGTTTGTCTATATTGAAACACCACATTCGAGTAAAATTTCTCGAAACATGCATGTCAGGGCAGAGGGACGGGACTCATTCACGGTGTTTGGATGCTACTGGGATCCAGGTAAAGGAGCTTCGTGCCCCCCTGTTATGGCCTGGCCCTAGTTACAGATATATGTGTGTTTTAATTCATGTAGCAATGGGAGTTATTAACTGGCCTTCTGTTAGGTGTTGAGTTCCCGCCGCTGCACAGGAGGAATCTCAAACCATCTCCGCTGCGGTCTCCCATTCTTCTCCAGCTGCTTAGTGAAGCCTGCTCAGCAGAGATGTCAGTCCCAATGTCTGGCTCAAGCTGATACTGTGCAGCTGGTTAATTCTGTCCTTCCAGGCTCAGCCATTGTAACCAGTACTGATCAGCGGTGGGCAGGCATCCCTGGGTCTAAGTCGTGCTTTTCTTCTTCTGAGCATGCCCAAGGGACGACCTCTCATTGGAGGTCGGGGATCACATGCTCAGGCCCTGTAGCAGCTCCTATTGGACCACTAGGAAGGTCCTGGAGAGCTTCTGCTATAAAAGGTTCACATGGCCACACAGCCATGCGCAAGTATAAACTTATTTACGTGTGTGTGGATGTATACCCGTCGATGGATGAAAGCTCCGAATCATTCCCATCCCTAGTGTTGTTGACTGTTCACGAATGATGGAAGCTACCTAGCGCCTGACAGTGCTATTCCGCACAGCAAGGACACGATACAGCTTCTGATAGCAGTGACCGCCACTGCGGTGCAGTGCGCTAATACAGCACTTTCCTGGGCCAAGTCATGACATTCACACAACCTTTGCATGGTTTATTGCTTATATAGGCTGAGATGTACATGTGCTTATTTAACTATGCCATCATGGCAAGAGTTAGTGCACAACACATAGATGCATCTCGACCTTTGTAATTGACTGTACCTGCATTAAGTGGCAGTGACAAATTTTACTCCAGTGTGGTGTTTCAATGTGTGTATGATGTTTGGAAACCTTTGTACATTGAGCAATGGTCAAATTTCTACGCTCAATCTCTACACATTCTATTATTACTGTATAATTTTTTTATTGTGTTGCCCTTCTCAAGGTCTCTTTCAGCATGTATCTGGTAGCCTGATATTGTTTTTTGGGTCAGCACTTGGGCATTTTGGAACACAGATGCATTAATATGCTCCACACAATTCTTCATGTTTCTGCCTTACAAAGAATAATAATATGAGTAATGAAACATGCTCTATAAATACGCTGCTAGTTTGAAAATCTTACTCACACATCCCTTTATAAAGGGAAATTCAACATAATATCTCTGTTAGCATACGCCATATACTGCTCATATATGCAGCACCCCAGAAGGTGGGTGGAAATCCTGGGTACAAAATATGTGACTGATGGTGAACCCACTGGCCTTTTTCCTGTGTTGCGTCATTCCCACTCTGCTGTCCAGGAAGGAGGTGCTGAGGCCTCCTGTCCACAACCTGCAGTTGCGCAGACACAACAGTCAGCAACCACATCCAGTTCATTGTCCCAGCGCAGCGTTCAGTTGTGCCTTGCCAGCATATATGTCTGTTCAAATAGTTTTAGTTAGATAGGGCATACATATTCAATACAATTTGCATTGTCCAGTGCTGACTTTTCTAGGCTACTTAATAAGACTTTTGTCTCTTTATTAAAATGCTGCTTCCCTTACATTTTCTAAATTTGTGTCCTTACAAAAGATCGTGTTGGGATATTGGCCAGTTTCTGTACATTTTGAGCATGGGTTAGACCTATTCAGGCCGCAGCCTTACACATATTGGAACATGGTCTTTGCCATGCTAAAGCCTTTACCTGATCTCTGTAGCACTGCCTGTCACCTGAATAATACACTCCACTGACCTTGACACTCTCTGGGACATATCCTCCACTGTTTCTCAAAACCATGCAAAGGATACATTCTGCCTGGTTGGGTAGTTTCAAAAAAAGTGCATAGACTTGTGTAGATTGGTCAATGGCTCTCCTGGCTCTTTCCCTTGAGGAGGCTGCTTTTAAGTAAAATGAGGCTTGCACATGTTCCTGACATGGGTTTCAGAAAATGTAATGTTACAAATTTGGTTTTTCAAAAATTGACTACTGTCATAAATACTGTTAAACTTGGTTTGTGTAAAATTTAGTTGGTTTGAAATAAAAAGAAAATTGGTCACGCGGTACTCGATACCCAGCCACTATTTCTTATGTTGTGCCATCCTCACCTTGTACCAGCATGTGTCCAGGAACATCACATGTGCCCTTACCAATGCCTTTCCTGGGATTGTCCACTTCATGACTGATACATGGTCATGGTCTGGCCTGTAGCCAGAGATGCTACATTTCCCTGATAACACACTGGGTGGAAATTGTGGAGGCTGGAGTTGAGTCCCACCCCCCTGGCATGGCACATGTGCTACCGACGCACAGGATTGCTTGCCCTACTTCTATCAGGAATTCCTCCACCTCCTACATAAGTTCCTGCAACCCCCCTGCTATTCCTCATCCTCCATCTCTGAAGTGCTATCTTAGAGCACATCATCCACATCAGCCAGAATCTGGCAGCTCTGCAGCACTGCCTCACAGCAAAGTGGCAGCAAGCTCTGCGGAAGCTAATTTGAAGAGGAGACAAACCTCACACCATGGAAGAGTTATTGAAAGGAGTAACAGACCAAACAGATCTCTGTCTCTTGCCGCTGAACCTACAACCAGGCATAATTGTGTGTGATGATGGGTGTAACCTGGTGTTGTCTGTAATACTTGGCAAACTCACACATATCATACTTGAGTCACATGATCAACTTGGTAGTTCAGCTTTTTCTGATAACGTACCAAGATTTCCCAGAGTTTCTGGTAAAGATATACTACGCCAGCACCCATTTCCACATACAGTATTAGCTGCAGCTTCTCTTGCTCTGGCAGTGCCAGATCACTGGTGTGTAATGTGACCACGAGCTGGAACTCTACACTTTACTTGCAGGCAAAGCTTTGTGAGCAGCAGAAGTCAGTTGTGGAATACCAGCACACATAACAACTGAAGAATGGGCATAGATGTCTGATATTTGTGGTGTTCTCTTAAGGTTTTGAGGATCCATCAAAAGATGGTGAGGGGCTATGACACCATTATCAGTGCAACAATAACACTTCTGTGCCTACTCAAACAGTCACTGCTTACAAATAAACTTGAAGCCTTGCATGTTGACCAGGTGGAGATGGAGGAAGACATGAGACAGGGAGATACTATTAATCCTAGCTTCCTCTTATCTGCTCAGCACATATTGTGTAACAATGAGGATGTGGAAGCTAAAGAAAAGGAGGAGGTATAGAAGAGAATGAGGAGGAAGAGATGGAGGAGGAGATGGAGAGTAGTCATCATGGTGGATACAGGGATGTGTTGGCTGTAGAGACCTGTAGGGACCTTGGCACATACGGCAGACTTTATGTGCCGCTGCTTTTCATGACCCTCCGTTAAATTTATCTTGGACAAAAAAGAATACTGGTTCTTCACTCTATTAGACTCATGCTACAAGGAAAAATGTGCATCTATTCTTTCTGAGGCGGAGATGTCTTTTAAAATGGTGCTATACCAGACAGCCATTGGGAAAAATGTGTTGAAAAAATTTCCATCAGTCAATGCTAACAGCGGGGGCAAGCTTCCTCCGTGTCCAACCAAGGAGGAGAGGAAAGGAAGACACAGAAGAGAGGCAGGTGTACACTGCCAAAGGCCTGGGCCAATTTCTTGACAAACTACCAGCATCCATATCCTGATGACCAAGTATTTTTGACAAGGAGGGAAAAGTTTTTAAAGATGGTCAAGCATTAACTGGCTGACAAAACCAGTGTACTCCCTAATTCCTTTGTGGCCTTCAGCTATTGGGTCTCAAAGCTGGATACCTTGCATGAGCTGTCCCTCTATGCCTTGGAGGTGTTGTGCTGCCCTGCCACTGTCGTTTTGTCTGAGTGGGGTTTTAATGCCACTGGGGGTTATAACAAACAGGCACTTTCGCCTGTCAACAGAAAGTGCTGACAGTCTCTCTCTGAAAACAATGAAGAATATCTGGATTAGACCCGACTTTTACACATTACCAGATGATAACACCATCAAAAGTGCTTTTATTGTTTAATATCTGAATGAGTCCCTTCAGTTATTGCCTTCTAGGGTCTATGGATAACTGGATAACCCTACTTACAATTTTTTCCTGGCTTTGCAGTTTGTGCAAAGCCTTTATGTGTGTAGAAACTAAATGTTCTTAATTTTTTAATTAGGCACTCCAATTAGTGCCTTCAAGGGTGTATTGATGACCCTGCTTGTAATTATTGGCAGGCTTTGCACTATGTGCAGAGCTTTTATGAGTGTAGGTGTAACACAGCTACACTTTGTTCACAATATTTGAATGAGGCACTACAGTTGATGCCTTCAAGAATGTATCAATGAAACGGCTTGTAATTTGTGTCAGAATTTGCACAGCCTTTATGAGTCTAGGAGTAGCACTACATGAAAATTTGAATAGAATGTGTTTGAGGCCCTCATTTATGTCTAACACAGGGTATATCTGACTTCCTCTGAGTCCCTAACTTTTGGCACTGCTTGCTTCCTACATAAATTACACTGAAATGTATAATACTTTAAAAAAACATTCAATTTTGGTTTTCTTACATTACATTTTCTTTAAAATCCTTTTTAAATTGTACCTTGTACCTTGCATACAAGTTTTATTTTATTGTATAGGAAAACATATTTCTTAACTTTTTTTCCTGTAAGCTCTAATTTCTTGCTGATTTTTATTGTTCCATTGTCAGACCTTAAAGTGGAGTAAAAGTGTGACACCATTGTTCTCATCAGCAATCTGGGAGATAGAGATGCTTTCAGGGGTCCTCCCCATGCTATTCTTGTATTCAGTACTTTTTCCATCCATATCACATTTTCACTGCCCCCCATTTCTCCTTGTAGGGTTTGCCAGTAAAATGCTTGGATTTCCTATTGACTCCCATCATACTCGTTACTTAAAACGAGCATCCGAGCATTAGAAATTGCTTGGTTCGAGTAACGAGCATCCAAGTGTTTTAGTGTTCACTAATGTTGAGCATTCCGATACCGCAAGTATCGGGTATCGGCCGATACTTGCGGGTATCGGAATTCCGATACCGAGATCCGATAATTTTATGATATCCGGAATCGGTATCGGGATTAATATGAATGTGTAAAATAAAGAATTAAAATAAAAAAAATATTGCTATACTCACCTCTCCGACGCAGCCTGCACCTTACCGAGGGAACCGGCAGCCTTCTTTGCTTAAAATGCGCGCGTTTACTGCCTTCCATGATGTCACGGCTTCTGATTGGTTGCGTGCCACCCATGTGACGGCGACGCGACCAATCACAACAAGCCGTGACGTAATTTCAGGTCCTGAATGCCTAATTCTAGGCATTCAGGATTTGAAAATTACGTCACGGCTTGTGATTGGTCGCTTGCCGCCCATGTGACGGCGACGCGACCAATCACAACAAGCCGTCACGTAATTTCAGGTCCTGAATGCCTAATTCTAGGCATTCAGGATTTGAAAATTACGTCACGGATTGTGATTGGTCGCGTGCCGCCCATGTGACCGCGACGCGACCAATCACAAGCCGTGACGTAATTTTAAAATCCTGAATGCCTAGAATTAGGCATTCAGGACCTGAAATTACGTCACGGCTTGTTGTGATTGGTCGCGTCGCCGTCACATGGGCGGCACGCGACCAATCACAAGCCGTGACGTAATTTTCAAATCCTGAATGCCTAGAATTAGGCATTCAGGACCTGAAATTACGTCACGGCTTGTTGTGATTGGTCGCGTCGCCGTCACATGGGCGGCACGCAACCAATCAGAAGCCGTGACGTCACGGAAGGCAGTAAACGCGCGCATTTTAAGCAAAGAAGGCTGCCGGTTCCCTCGGTAAGGTGCAGGCTGCGTCGGAGAGGTGAGTATAGCAATATTTTTTATTTTAATTATTTATTTTACACAGTAATATGGATCCCAGGGCCTGAAGGAGAGTTTCCTCTCCTTCAGACCCTGGGAACCATCAGGGATACCGTCCGATACTTGAGTCCCATTGACTCGGTATCGGATTAGATCCGATACTTTGCCGGTATCGGCCGATACTTTCCGATACTGATACTTTCAAGTATCGGACGGTATCGCTCAACACTAGTGTTCACTCATCTCTATTATTTATCCTAGTATACATGCAATGTTTCTGCAATGGCACTAAAAGTCACAATGACAATTGGTGTGGTTGAAATGAAAATACACAAGAACAAAGTCGGGAGATTATAGAGCCTTTTGAAATTTGAATATACCTGCTTCAACAATTTTTCTTTTTCTAATTTTTTTTATTTGATGCAAATTAATTAAGGGTGACTAACACTTTCTCTTGAATCATTGGGTGCTTATGATTCTTTTTTGCACTGTAGAGTTACATGCATCCATTAGTCTTGCATGTGTAATTTTATGTAACCAACTTGTCTTGTGTGTTATATGTGTTTCTCTGCTTACAAGTAGCATTATGTGTTTTTAATTTGTAAGAAAAGGTTAAGTCCATAGTGATCAGCCAATCAGTCTTAAAAGTCCTGAGATGATACTTTTTTTGCTTGGCGTGCTGAGCATGCCAGTATTGATAAATAGTTTATTGCATACATGCATCGTCTACAGATACTGAGATATTTTCATTTCCATTTCACTTAAATTCTTTGATATTTAATTGGTAAAGTGCAACTCCTTCATGCTCACACAGAACTTCCTCATCAATAGAATGTAAAGCTGGCGGAGAATAAATGTTATTGAAAGCATAATAAAAGTTTCCAGTCAATGAGCTGTCCTTAGGTCAAGGGATATGTTCCGGATCATCAAAGCTGTTTTCAATGTCCAGAAACAAAATGTGAAAAGCAGAATAATACAGACAGTTTGTGACAAAACTGACACCCAGTTCTCCAAAAGGAATGGAATCAATTGTGACATTTTTCATTTATTTGTAAATGCCTCTTTGGCAGTACACTCACTCAAAACGACAATTGCCTCTTGCAAAATAAGGGAGGTGATGGCAAAATAGAGGAATCCTGACAGTTGTTTTAATGAGATTCTGCATTAGGGCCACTTTCTTACACTTTCCCCCGACAAGGAGCATGCCCTTCACTTTCAATCTCATATCCTAGTAATTTAAAAAACGTTAACCCTATGAAAAACTAAACTAACCTCTCTTTAATCTGCATGACTGGTCCATTTCTTCATCGCATCATACAATTATATGTGAAAGTAAAGAATCTCAATGTATTCTCGGGCATTTGTTTACCTACACAATATGAATAAGATGCAGAATTGCCCAGAAGTTTAATCTATTATTGAATTCTCTTTTTATTGTTTTAGATTTCATATTTATTAAGTAGATTAAATACTTATGATAGATGCAGTATAATGTAAGCGCACTTTTGTGAAAGATTTACCACTTGCATGGATTAAGGAAAAAAACACATTCAAAAGATTATTATTGAGAGTTTTAGATGTTTGCATAGGTCAGTCTATGAACATGCTAAGACTAAAGGTACCTTCACACTAAACGACTTTGCAGCGATAACGACAGCGATCCGTGATGTTGCAGCATCCTGGTTAGCGATATCGTTGTGTTTGACACGCAGCAGCGATCTGGATCCTGCTGTGATATCGCTGGTCGTTGCTGAAAGTTCAGAACTTTATTTGGTCATCAGATCGGCGTGTATCGTTGTGTTTGACAGCAAAAGCAACGATGCCAGCAATGTTTTATAATGGTAACCAGGGTAAATATCGGGTTACTAAGAGCAGGGCCGCGCTTAGTCACCCGATATTTACCCTGGTTACCATTGTAAAAGTAAAAAAAAACAACTACATACTCACCCTCTGATGTCTGTCACGTCCCCCGGCGTCCGCGCTGCTGCTCAGAGCTTCCTGCACTGAATGTGACAGTGACGGCCAGAAAGCAAAGCACAGTGGTGACGTCACCGCTGTGCCCTGCTACTGCCGGCGCTTACACAGTGCAGGAAAGCGGACGCCGGGGGATGCGAATGTAAGTATGTAGTGTTTGTTTTTTACATTTACACTGGTAACCAGGGTAAACATCGGGTTACTAAGCGCGGCCCTGTGCTTAGCAACCCGATGTTTACCCTGGTTACCCGGGGACTTCGGCATCGTTGGTCACTGGAGAGCTGTCTGTGTGACAGCTCTCCAGTGACCACACAGCGACGCTGCAGCGATCGGCATCGTTGTCGATATCGCTGCAGCGTCGCTAAGTGTGAAGGTACCTTAAGACTTGTGGTCCAGGGGAAAGCTCAGTTGTTATCTGTGGATATAAATATATTCTTTGCCACCTCACAGGTTGTTCTTGGTTCTCTAGGGATAAATACAGAAAGAAAATCAAGCTGGCTGCCCATAGGATAAAAAAGGCACCTGCTCCAAGCATGTAATGGACTAATATCCAAAACAAACTGTTGTGTTTGAAATATATTTAAATGTTGAAATGCAAAATTATTGTAAGTGGAGTTCTCAAGTAGTTTGCTATGGATTAAAAAAGTATATTATCTGGACTGTAGTACAGAACTGAACTAAATTCAATGGGCAGCACTGTGGCTCAGTGGTTAGCATTGCAGCACTGGAGTCCTGGGTTCAAATCCCACCAAGGACAACATCTGCAAGGAGTTTGTATATTCTCCCTGTGTTTGCGTGGGTTTTCTCCCGGTACTCCAGTTTCCTCCCACATTCCAAAGACATCGGGGACAGCAATGATAATGTCTGTAAACTGTAAAGTGCTGCAGAATATGTTAGCGCTATATAAAGATTATTATTATTATAATTTGCAAATCTTTTGGCACTTTCAATAGCTAATAATTCGGATAGATTTAGTTTATCTGAGCTTAAAACAACATAAATTGTCAAAAGATTGATTTTATCCTGAAAAAAATATATTGTCCAGTTTTTTTTTATTATTTATATATTTTACCTATTTATTGTATATAGCATCATTAATTCCACTGCACTTTAAAGCAATGTTCCTATCTTGGCTCACAAACTAGATTCCCTATCTCTATTTATGTGGAGTGTGGGATGAAACCCACACAAACACAGGGAGCACATTCAAACTCCTTGCAGATGTTGTCCTTGCTGGAATTCGAACCCAATACCCCAGCGCTGCAAGGCTGCAGTGCTAACAACTGAGCATAAATTAAGCCAGATCTTAAAAGCAATATTTCTTTTTAAATCTAATTTTATTAAAATTATGAGAGCAGTCATTCTGCCTAAGCAGCTGTTAACAATATTCAGTAATATACTTTAGTGCTGCCATATATAGTTGTGGCCAAAAGTATTGACACCCCTGCAATTCTGTCAGATAATACTCAGTTTCTTCCTGAAAATGATTGCAATCACAAATTCTTTGGTATTATTATCTTCATTTAATTTGTGTTAAATGAAAAAACACTAAAGAGAATGAAGCAAAAAGCAAAACATTGATCATTTCACGCAGAACTCCAAAAATGGGCCAGACAAAAGTATTGGCACCCTCAGAAAAATACTTGGTTGCACAACCTTTAGCCAAAATAACTGCCACCAACCGCTTCCGGTAACCATCAATGAGTTTCTTACAATGGTCTGCTTGAATTTTAGACCATTCTTCTTTGGCAAACTGCTCCAGGTCCCTGATATTTGAAGGGTGCCTTCTCCAAACTGCCATTTTTAGATCTCTCCACAGGTGTTCTATGGGATTCAGGTCTGGACTCATTGCTGGCCACCTTAGAAGTCTCCAGTGCTTTCTCTCAATCCATTTTCTAGTGCTTTTTGAAGTGTGTTTTGGATCATTGTCCTGCTGGAAGACCCATGACCTCTGAGGGAGACCCGGCTTTCTCACACTGGGCCCTACATTATGCTGCAAAATTTGTTGGTAGTCTTCAGACTTGCTGGTGCATTTGTTTGGAGGCTTCAGCACGTAACCATCTCTGCTTTTTTCTCTGTGATTTTTTTTTTGTAGTCTTCAGACTTCATAATGCCATGCACACAGTCAAGCAGTCCAGTGCCAGAGGCAGCAAAGCAACCCCAAAACATCAGGGAACCTCCGCCATGTTTGACTGTAGGGACCGTGTTCTTTTCTTTGAATGCCTCTTTTTTTCTCCATTAAACTCTATGTTGATGCCTTTGCCCAAAAAGCTCTACTTTTGTCTCATCTGACCAGAGAACATTCTTCCAAAACGTTTTAGGCTTTTTCAGATAAGTTTTGGCAAACTCCAGCCTGGCTTTTTCATGTCTCGGGGTAAGAAGTGGGGTCTTCCTGAGTCTCCTACCATACAGTCCCTTTTCATTCAGACGCCGACGGACAGTACGGGTTGACACTGTTGTACCCTTGGACTGCAGGGCAGCTTGAACTTCTTTGGATGTTAGTCGAGGTTCTTTATCAAACATCCGCACAATCTTGCGTAGAAATCTCTTGTCAATTTTTCTTTTCTGTCCACATCTAGGGAGGTTAGCCACAGTGCCATGGGCTTTAAACTTCTTGATGACACTGCGCACGGTAGACACAGGAACATTCAGGTCTTTGGAGATGGACTTGTAGCCTTGAGATTGCTCATGCGTCCTCACAATTTGGTTTCTCAAGTCCTCAGACAGTTCTTTGGTCTTCTTTCTTTTCTCCATGTTCAATGTGGTACACATAAGGACACAGGACAGAGGTTGCGTCAACTTTAATCCATGTCAACTGGCTGCAAGTGTGATTTAGATATTGCCAACACCTGTTAGGTGCCACAGGTAAGTTACAGGTGCTGTTAATTACACAAATTAGAGAAGCATCACATGATTTTTCGAACAGTGCCAATACTTTTGTCCACCCCATTTTTTATGTTTGGTGTGGAATTATATCCAATTTGGCTTTAGGACAATTCTTTTTGTGTTTTTTCATTTAAGACAAATTAAATAAACATAATAATAACAAAGAATTTGCGTTTGCAATCATTTTCAGGAAGAAACTGAGTATTATCTGACAGAATTGCAGGGGTGTCAATACTTTTGGCCACAACTGTAGACCATACAAAGCAAAAAGGTGAATATAAACAATGACTACAATGGAAGATTTTTCTAGTCATGTCCAATTACCTGTACAGAAGTCATTATGCAGGAAGTTGGATTTGGAAATGTCAGGATAACAGTTGACGGATCACGCAGATCCCACAGCTGCTACCAATTTGTCAAAGATAACATGGGATCTTCAGAGAGATACATATTTATCAAGGAGACCAGCCAGGGGATCACGCTGATGTCCCAACTGGTATCAGTATGTGAAAGAACAACACTCTGCTGCCTCCAATTGTCAGGACAATTACACAATTGACTGACGATTAAAGGTCGAGGTTGCAGCTGTTTCCGCTACTAGGTCGGTTATTGGGGAACTTACAGTGAGAGTCTTGTATATGCACATCTGATTCAAACACATGGAATATATATATATATATATATATATATATATATATATATATATATATATATATATAGCATATAAATATATACTAGCTATTGAACCCGTTCTATGCCTGGGTGGCAAGCATTTATATTGGTATATGGTCTCCATCCAGGTATGTGCTGCTTCCATCCTGCTCCCCCATCCTGTGATGTGCTACTCTCTTCCTAAGACCTCATCCTGTGATGTGTTCCCATCCTGCGAACCAATCCTGTCATGTGGTGCTCCCATCCTGTGCCCGCATTCTGATATATGCTGCTCCCATAGTGCGCCTCCATCCTGTCATGTGCTGCTCCCATCCTGTGCCCCAATCTTGTCATGTGCTGCTCCCATCCTGCACCCCATCCTGTCATGTGCTGCTCCCATCCTGCACCCCATCCTGTCATGTGCTAATCCTTTCCTGCTCTCCCATCCTGTCATGTTCTACTCTCATCCTGCGCCCCCATCCTGTCATGTACTGCTCACATCCTGCACCCCAGCCTGTCATGTGCTGCTCGAATCCTGCACCCTCGTTCTTTAATGTGCTGCACCTATCCTTCACCCCAATCCTGTTATGTGCTGCTGTCATCCTGTGCCCCCTTTCTGTCATGCGCTGCACTCATCCTGAGCCCCCATCCTGTCATGGGCTGCTCCCATTCTGCGTCCCCATTCTGTCATGTGCTGCTCCCTTCCTGCTCCCCCGTTCTGTTGTGTGCTGCACCCATCCTGTGCCCCCATTCTGTCATGTGCTGCTCCCAACCTACACCCCGTTCTGTCATGTGCTGCTCCCATCCTGCACCCCGTCCTGTCATGTGCTCCAATCCTGCGCCCCAATCCTGACATGTGCTCCCATCCCGTGCTGCTATTTTGTAATGTGCTGCTCCCATCCTGTGCCCCCAGTCTGTAATGTGCTGCTTCCATACTGCATCCCCATTCTGTCATGTGCTGCTCCCATCCTGCGCCCCCATCCTGTCATGTGCTGCTCTCATCCTGCACCCCCATGCTGTCATATGCTGCTCCCATCCTGTGCCCCCATCCTGTCATTTGCCTCTCCCATGCTGCGCCCCATGCTGTCATATGCTGCTCCCATCCTGTGCTCCCATGCTGTCTTGTGCTGCTCCCATCCTGCGCCCCCATTCTGTCATGTGCTGCTTCCATCCTGCGCCCCCATTCTGTCATGTGCTGCTCTCATCCTGTGCCCCCATCCTTTCATGTGCTGCACTCATCCTGAGCCCCCATCCTGTCATGTGCTGCTCCCATTCTGCACCACTGTTCTGTCATGTGCTGCTCCCATTGTGCGCCCGATTCTGAGATGTGCTGCTCCAATACTGCCCCCCCCAACTCTATGTTGATGCCTTTGCCCAAAAAGCTCTACTTTTGTCTCATCTGACCAGAGAACATTCTTCCAAAACGTTTTGGGCTTTTTCAGGTAAGTTTTGGCAAACTCCAGCCTGGCTTTTTTATGTCTCGGGGTAAGCGGTGGGGTCTTCCTGAGTCTCCTATCATACAGTCCCTTTTCATTCAGACGCCGACGGACAGTACAGGTTGACACTGTTGTACTCTTGGACTGCAGGGCAGCTTGAACTTCTTTGGATGTTAGTCGAGGTTCTTTATCAAACATCCGCACAATCTTGCGTTGAAATCTCTTGTCAATTTTTCTTTTCTGTCCACATCTAGGGAGGTTAGCCACAGTGCCATGGGCTTTAAACTTCTTGATGACACTGCGCACAGTAGACACAGGAACATTCAGGTCTTTGGAGATGGACTTGTAGCCTTGAGATTGCTCATGCGTCCTCACAATTTGGTTTCTCAAGTCCTCAGACAGTTCTTTGGTCTTCTTTCTTTTCTCCATGTTCAATGTGGTACACATAAGGACAAAGGACAGAGGTTGAGTCAACTTTAATCCATGTCAACTGGCTGCAAGTGTGATTTAGTTATTGCCAACACCTGTTAGGTGCCACAGGTAAGTTACAGGTGCTGTTAATTACACAAATTAGAGAAGCATCACATGATTTTTCGAACAGTGCCAATACTTTTGTCCACCCCATTTTTTATGTTTGGTGTGGAATTATATCCAATTTGGCTTTAGGACAATTCTTTTTGTGTTTTTTCATTTAAGACAAATTAAATAAACATAATAATAACAAAGAATTTGCGTTTGCAATCATTTTCAGGAAGAAACTGAGTATTATCTGACAGAATTGCAGGGGTGTCAATACTTTTGGCCACAACTGTAGACCATACAAAGCAAAAAGGTGAATATAAACAATGACTACAATGGAAGATTTTTCTATTAATGTCCAATTACCTGTACAGAAGTCATTATGCAGGAAGTTGGATTTGGAAATGTCAGGATAACAGTTGACGGATCACGCAGATCCCACAGCTGCTACCAATTTGTCAAAGATAACATGGGATCTTCAGAGAGATACATATTTATCAAGGAGACCAGCCAGGGGATCACGCTGATGTCCCAACTGGTATCAGTATGTGAAAGAACAACACTCTGCTGCCTCCAATTGTCAGGACAATTACACAATTGACTGACGATTAAAGGTCGAGGTTGCAGCTGATTCCGCTACTAGGTCGGTTATTGGGGAACTTACAGTGAGAGTCTTGTATATGCACATCTGATTCAAACGCATGGAATATATATATATATATATATATATATATATATATATATATAGCATATAAATATATACTAGCTATTGAACCCGTTCTATGCCTGGGTGGCAAGCATTTATATTGGTATATGGTTGCCATCCAGGTATGTGCTGCTTCCATCCTGCGCCCCCATCCTGTGATGTGCTACTCTCTTCCTAAGACCTCATCCTGTGATGTGTTCCCATCCTGCGAACCAATCCTGTCATGTGGTGCTCCCATCCTGTGCCCGCATTCTGGTATATGCTGCTCCCATAGTGCGCCTCCATCCTGTCATGTGCTGCTCCCATCCTGTGCCCCAATCTTGTCATGTGCTGCTCCCATCCTGCACCCCATCCTGTCATGTGCTGCTCCCATCCTGCACCCCAGCCTGTCATGTGCTGCTCCCATCCTGCACCCTTGTTCTTTAATGTGCTGCACCTATCCTGCTCCCCAATCATGTTATGTGCTGCTGCCATCCTGCGCCCCCTTTCTGTCATGTGCTGCACTCATCCTGAGCCCCCATCCTGTCATGGGCTGCTCCCATTCTGCATCTCCATTCTGTCATGTGCTGCTCCCATCCTGCTCCCCCGTTCTGTTATGTGCTGCGCCCATCCTGTGCCCCCATTCTGTCATGTGCTGCTACCAACCTACACCCCCGTTCTGTCATGTGCTGCTCCCATCTTGCACCCTGTCCTGTCATGTGCTCCAATCCTGCGCCCCAATCCTGACATGTGCTCCCATCCCAGGCTGCTATTCTGTAATGTGCTGCTCCCATCCTGTGCCCCCAGTCTGTAATGTGCTGCTTCCATACTGGGTCCCCATTCTGTCATGTGCTGCTCCCATCCTGCGCCCCCATCCTTTCATGTGCTGCTCTCATCCTGCACCCCCATGCTGTCATATGCTGCTCCCATCCTGCGCCCCCATGCTGTCTTGTGCTGCTCCCATCCTGCACCCCCATTCTGTCATGTGCTGCTCCCATCCTGCACCCCCATTCTGTTATGTGCTGCACCCATCCTGTGCCCCCATTCTGTTATGTGCTGCTCTCATCCTGCACCCCAATCCTGTCATGTGCTGCTCAAATCCTGCGCCCCATCCTGTCATGTGCTGTATTCATCCTGAGCCCCCATCCTGTCATGTGCTGCTCCCATTCTGCGTCCCCATTCTGTCATGTGCTGCTCCCATCCTGCACCCTGGTTCTGTGATGTGCTGCTCCCATCCTGCTCCCTCGTTCTGTCATGTGCTGCACCCATCCTGCGCCCCGTTATGTCATGTGCTGCTCCCAACCTGTGCCGCCATTCTGTCATGTGCTGCTCCCATCCTGCGCCCCCCTCCTGTCATGTGCTCCCATCCTGCGCCCCAATCCTGGCACGTTCTCCCATCCTGCACCGCCATTCTATAATGTGCTGCTCCCATCCTGTGCCCCCATCCTGTCATGTGCTGCTCCCATCCTGCTCCACTATTCTGTCATGTGCTGCTCCCATCCTGCTCCCTCTTTCTATCATGTGCTGCTAACATCCTGCACCCCCAGTCTGCCATGTTCTGCTCCCATCCTGCACCCCGTCCTGTCTTGTGCTCCTATCCTGCACCCCAAACCTGTCTTGTGCTCCCATCCAGCACCACCATTCTGTAATGTGCTGCTCCCATCCTGTGCCCCCATTCTGTAATGTTCTGTTTCCATACTGCATCCCCATTCTGTCATGTGCTGCTCCCATCCTGCACCCCCATCCTGTCAAGGGCTGCTCCAACCCTGCTCCCCCGTTTTATCATGTGCTGCTAACATCCTGTGCCCTCGGTCTGTCATGTGCTGCTCCCATCCTGCGCCCCATCCTGTCATGTGCTCCTATCCTGCACCCCAATCCTGTCATGTTCTCCTATCCTGCTCCGCCATTCTGTAATGTGCTGCTCCCATCCTGTGCCCCCGGTCTGTAATGTGCTGCTTCAATACTGCATCCCCATTCTGTCATGTGCTGCTCCCATCCTGCGCCCCATCCTGTCATGTGCTGCTCTCATCCTGTGCTCCCATGCTATCATGTGCTGCTCCCATCCTGCGCCCCCATTTTGTCATGGGCTCACCCAATCCTGCGCCCCAATTCTGTCATGTGGTGCTCGCATCCTGTGCCCCTATCCTGTCATGTGCTGCTCCCATCCTGCTCCACTGTTCTGTCATGGGCTACTCCCATCCTGCTCCCTGTTCTATCATGTGCTGCTAACATCCTGTGCCCCTGGGCTGCCATGTGCTGCTCCCATCCTGCGCCCCATCCTATCTTGTGCTCCTATCCTGTGCCCCAATCCTGTCATGTCCTCCCATCCTGTGCCGCCATTCTGTAATGTGCTGCTCCCATCCTGTGCCCCCATTCTGTCATGTGCTGCTCCCATCCTGCGCCCCCATCCTGTCATGTGCTGCTCCCATCCTGCTCCCCCGTTTTATCATGTTCTGCTCCCATCCTGCGCCCCGTCCTGTCTTGTACTCCTATCCTGCGCCCCAATCCTGTCATGTGGTCCCATCCTGCTCTGCCATTCTGTAATGTGCTGCTCCCATCCTGTGCCTCCATCCTGTCATGTGCTGCTCCCTTCCTGCACCCTTATCCTGTCATGTGCTGCTTTCATCCTGTGCCCCCATGTTGTCATGTGCTGCTCCCATCCTGCACCTTCATTTTTTTATGGGCTGACCCGATCCTGCGCCCCAATTCTGTCATGTGGTGCTCCCATCCTGCGCCACCATCCTGTCATGTGCTGCTCCCATCCTGCGCCCCCATGCTCTTAAGTGCTGCTACAATTAAAAAAAAAATTACATACTTGCCTATCGTCGCTGGGTGCCCAGTGCTGGGGGCCTGAGCAGGCAGGAACACCAGTACACTATGGGGGTCAGGTGCCGGAGTCGCCGCTGGCTCAGTTCCCCTGCACTTGCTGTATTCACCAGTCCCCATTCCACCGCTGCTTTGACTGTTCAGTCAGAGTGCGTGCACTAACTACATCATTGCACCCTCTGACTTGAACATCACAGGCAGAGGAAGTGGAAGACAGAGTGGCGCGCAGCGGTGGAATGGGGACAGGTGAATATAGCATATATTCACCCTCGTGGCACGTCCCTGCTTCTCCATCGGAGATCGCGGTATGCGTTCAGTGCTTACGCTTACCACGATCTCCTGGGCTGCCTCACTCTGATGGGGTCCAGACTGCACAGGAGTTTGCACTTGTGAAGTCTATAAAGTTAAAGGACAGAGTGATGCTCCCAGAGAACTATGAATTAACCCTAGAACGCATATTGGGGCCTTTTAGGCCCCCATGCTTACATTTTTGCTATTATCTGCAAAATTACTTTAGTTAGAATTTTGAAACTCCAGGTATTCCTCAAGTATGTCGTTGTTGATAATGTCCAGTTGTTCATATAATTTTTTTCATAGGCATTATGGTGTAACAATGCTTGTTTGGTGAAAACTACACCTGTACGAATTGGGGGCCTTTTAGGCCCCCGCTTTTTTATCATGTTCTCAGTAGTGTTTGTGTCTCAAGTTACTTTATTTGTACTCAGTAATGCTGGTGGAGGGGCCAGGGTGTGGATAATAACATGTGAGGATGACTTATTTTTCTGACAATATTGCAGAAGAGGTCCTATTATGTTCAAACCTAGAAGGAAGACGTATCGCTTCTGCAAAAAATAAGTCCTGGAAAAATATCTCAAAAGAGGAATTTTATGCATATATTGGACTTTTACTGCTGGCAGGGAGTCAAAAATCGTATGATGTCCCAATATGAGAATTATTTCTGGACCCACTTTCTGATCCACACTATAAGGCGACAATGTCAGTGGGCAGATATGAGGAAATTAGAAGAATCATTCTCTTTGATGATAAGCGAACTCGTGCAGCGAGGTTTGAAACAGACAAATTAGCCCCTATCAGTTATATCTGGAACATATTTATCAAAAATTGCACAAAACTTTACAATCCTAGTACTAGTGTTACTGTAGATGAGCAACTTGTACCGTTCAGAGGACGCTGCAAGTTCATACAATACATGCCCAGCAAGCCAGCCAAGTACGGAATAAAAATCTTCTGCATGTGTGATTCTGTGTTATGACCCCAATGGCGAGGGTCTCAGAGATATCAGCAAGTCTGCAAAGTACAAAAATCCAGCTCATAGGGCAGTGGTAACTGGGTTGACCATATATCTACTCCTAACGCCAACCCTAGAAGTAGCCGGGGAACATGCCTACGTTGGTCGCTAGATGTCTCGCGCCAGCCGGAGAGCTAACTACCCCTAGAAGAGGAAAACAAAGACCTCTCTTGCCTCCAGAGAAAGGACCCCAAAAGTAGGATACAAGCCCCCCACAAATAATAACGGTGAGGCAAGAGGAAATGACAAACACAGAGATGAACTAGGTTTAGCACAGAGAGGCCCACTTACTAATAGCAGAATATAGTAAGATAACTTATATGGTCAACAAAAACCCTATCAAAAATCCACGCTGGAGATTCAAGAACCCCCGAACCGTCTAACGGCCCGGGGGGAGAACACCAGCCGCCCTAGAGCTTCCAGCAAGGTCAGGATACAGATAATATACAAGCTGGACAAAAAATGCAAACAAAAACGAATTGCAAAAAGCAAAAAAGCAGACTTAGCTTAATCAAGCAGGAACCAGGATCAGTAGACAAGAGCACTACAGATTAGCTCTGATATCAACGTTGCCAGGCATTGAACTGAAGGTCCAGGGAGCTTATATAGCAACACCCCTGACCTAACGACCCAGGTGAGCATAAAAGGAATGACTGACAACCCCAGAGTCAAATCACTAATAGCCACTAGAGGGAGCCAAAAAGTAAATTCACAACAATTCTGCAAATAATTATGGCATAAATGGCGTAATCTACTGTGGCAAAGAGGTTGGTGCACCAGTACAGAAGAATCTGTGGTCTGAAATAATCAAAACTCTTGCTGTTCCAATATTCAATTCAAGTAGAAACATTACCATGGACAATTATTTCACCAATGTTGAACTAGGCAATTTTCTGCTTGCAAAAGCTATTACACTTGTTGGTACTATAAAGCAAAACCGACGATAAATTCCAGAAGCACTGAAACACAATCGTCAGCGAGCACTTTATGAGAGTGTCTTTGGATTCAATAACAAAGCAACTTTGGTATCTTACAAGGCGAAGAAGGAGAAATCTGTAATTTTACTCAGTACCATGCATCACGATTGCAGTGTTGACAGCAATGACAAAAAATTGAAACCAGAAATCATCCTGCCTATCAATACAACAAAAGGAGGTGTAGATAAAATGGATGAGATGGTGGGAGAATATTCGTGTAAGAGGCAAACAAAACGATGGCCTGTAGTACTGTTTTCAAATATGCTTGATGTAGCAGCCCTAAATTCATTCATTATTTATACAGAAACTCATCCGGAATTTCATGCACAGAGGAAGGACAGGAGACGCATATTCTTGAAGGACCTTTGTCATGAACTTGTAATGCCTCACATGATAGAGCGAAGCAACTTGAAATGCTTGCCAAAGCAAACTAAAGAAGCAATGAAACGGTGTGGTGTACAGTTTCAGATTATTCCAGAGCCAGGAGAAAGAAAACGAAAGCGTTGTTTCATGTGTCCAAGAAACATAAAGAGGAAAACTGAGCGATATTGTTCCACTTGTAAGGAAACTGTTTGCAAAGAACACTCTTCTGAAAAAATAACATGTCAGAATTGTTTGGAAGACTAATATAATAGAAAAGAAAGTTAGAATAAAAATGTAGCTGCAGCTAGTTTGCTATAGATTTCTATGCGTTTTTGTGTGTTTTCATGTCTTTGTGTGAAATTTTGGAAAAAAAAGATTTTTTGGTGTTTTCTATGAAAAATTATAATTAAAATTTTGTCCACTATTCATATTTTATTGAGCAATTTTGAAATAAACTTGTGAAAGTTATTTAAGTGTGTTTTTCTACATTATGTGCATGGGGGCCTAAAAGGCCCCAATACGTTAATATGTATATTTTTAACGTCATGCGTTCTAGGGTTAACACATGTGGAATTATATACTTAACAAAAAAGTGTGAAACAACTGAAATTATGTCTTATATTCTAGGTTCTTCAAAGTAGCCACCTTTTGCTTTGATGACTGCTTTGCACACTCTTTGCATTCTCTTGAGGAGCTACAAGAGGTAGTCACCGGGAATGGTCTGTAGTTTTATCATAGGTACACTTCAACTGTGAGAGACAAACTCTAAAAACAAATCTAGAAAATCTTATTGTATGATTTTGTCATCATTAATTTGCATTTTATTGCATTAAATAAGTATTTGATTCAATAGAAAACAAAACTTAATATTTGGTACAGAAACTTTTGTTAGTAATCACAGATGTCAGACGTTTACTGCATTTCTTGACCAATTTGCATACATTGCAACAGGAATTTTGTCCCAACCTTCCATACAGATCTTCTCCATATCTTTCAGGATTTGGGGCTGTCACTGGGCAACATTGAGTTTCAGCTCCCTCCAAAGATTTTCTATTAGGTTTAGGTTTGGAGACTGGCTGGGCCACTTCAGGACCTTGAAATACCCCTTAGTTGTCCTGGCTCTGTGTTTCAGGTCATTGTAATGCTGGAAGACTCAGCCACAATCCATCTTCAATGCTCTTACTGAGGCAAGGAAGTTTTTGGTCAAAATCTGGAGATACAAGACCCCTTTTATCCTCCCTTCAAAACTGTGCAGTCATCCTGTCTCCTTTGCAGAAAAGCAGCCCCAAAGTATGATGATTTCCCCCACCCTGCTTCACGGTTAGGACAGTGTTCCTGCAGTTGCACTCATTCTTCTTCTTCCTCCAAACATGGTGAATGCAGTTTATAATAAGTTCTATTTTGGTCTCATCTGAACATATGACCTTCTCTGTTATGATCCTTAGTGGCTGAGGATCACGAATAGACCAGCAAGTGAATAAACTAAGGACAAGCTCTAGGGAGATGGTAACTGGACTGATCGCAAATCTGAACCTATACAACACAACTAGAGGTAGCCGGTGAACGTGCCTAAGAAATTCCTAGACGTCTCGAGCCAGCCTGAGGAACTAGCTACCCCTAAAGAGAAAGAAAGACCTCGCTTGCCTCCAGAGAAATAATCCCCAAAGATATAGAAGCCCCCAACAAATATTAATGGTGAAGTAAGAAGAAGGCACATACGTAGGGATGAAATCAGATTCAGCAAAAGAGGCCCACTAGTACTAGAAAGCAGAAAATAGAGCAGGGGTCTATGCGATCAATAAAAAACCCTTACAAAATATCCATCCTGAGATTTCAAGAACCCACGCACCAACTAATGGTGTGTGGGGAGAAACTCAGTCCACTAGAGCATCCAGCAAGCGAGGGAATCACATTTTAGCAAGCTGGACAAGAAAACATGATAAACACTGCTGATCAAAAAATGAGCAAACAAAACTTAGCTTGTCCTGGATGGACTGGGAGCAAGGTAGTCAGAAGGAATCTGTGTAGCACTGATTACATCGACAGCCGGCAACAAGTGAAAGCAAAACAGAGCTATATAGGAACCTCCCAGAGGATAACGAACCAGCTGATAGCCAGAGACCAGCAGGATAACAAACAAAGCCACCAGGGGGAGCCCAAAGCAAAAGTCACACCATACCACCAGTGACCACAAGAGGGAGCCTGAAAACAGAGTTCACAACAGTACCCCCCCCTTAAGGAGGGGTCACCGAACCCTCATGAAAACCCCCAGGGCGATCAGGATGAGCCACATGGAAGGCACGAACCAAATCGGCCGCATGAACATCAGAGGCGACAACCCAAGAATTATCCTCCTGACCATAGCCCTTCCACTTGACCAAATACTGGAGCCTCTGTCTAGAAACACGAGAATCCAAGATCTTCTCCACCACTAGGGTTGAGCGACTTTCATTTTTTTAAGATCGAGTAGGGTTTTGGGAAACCCGATTTTGTCCAGAGTCGAGTCGAGTGCAGTCGGCCGATTATCGCTAAAAGTCGGGGATCGACCGAAACACGAAACCCAATGCAAGTCAATGGGGAAGCATAGTCGGCAGTGAGTGGAGGCCAGGAAAACACCTACAGTGCCCATTTTAATGCCAAAAACATCCATTCTTGTTTCTGAAGCTTGCCAATCTTAATTAACTGTATAATAATAGTTGGGCATAGGGAATTGGGGGAAAGTTGTGGGGGGAGTAGGGCTGGCTCAAGTTTTTCGTGGGCCCAGGAAATGCGGACTACGTCACGGCGGTGTTGCAGGGAAAGGTAAGTATTTAAACGTTGCAAGTGCTGTGATCCTGAGCAAGCAGGGGGGGGCCCACTCGTTCGCATTGGCACTGGCACAGGGCCCCTCAAAGTACGGCGGTGTGTTTGCATGGCGGGGGTGCCTCCCACCAGCAGCGACACTTTTGCGTACTCTGAGGGGCCCTGTGCCAGTGACGTCGCCAACGAGTATGCCCCCCCACCTGATGAAGGAACCTGCACTTTCATCTGCACCTTCCTCTTTGTCCCTGTGTAAGGTGGTATAACATGCGGGAAGGGGAACCTTACTTTCAGCAGGGTCAGATTCTGGCTGTGTAGAGTACAAGGGGAATGTAGTGGTCTAGGTCAATGTACCAGCAGACTCATTTAGCAGTGGCTGGGCAATGGGCAGGATGAGGAGGAAACAGATATAGGGCCAAAGAATAAAGTAGGCTAAATGCAGTTCAAAATTGGTAACAGGACTAAACAGGCGGCATTGCTTTGTTCAGTGGAGTAGCAAACCCAAGAGCAGCAGACACTGTTTCAAGGGCCTAACCACACTAGTAGGCCAAATGCAGTTTAATATCTGATAGTATAGGGCGAAAGCCAGAATGTGGAAGCTCAGCTTTGTTCAGTTGAGGACAACACCAGGGAGGGGCAGACACCTTTAGTAGGCCGGAAAAGCCTATTGCATTTTTTAAAATGGTAATTTGGAGCAGAAGGTTGAAGCTCAGCTTTATTTAGTTGAGGACAACACCAGGCAGGGGCAGAAGCCGTTAGTAGGCCCTAACCACCATTTTGTTTTTTAAAAACCACTTAATGAGAGCCGGAAGGTTGAAGCTCAGCTTTATTCAGTTGAGGACAACACCAGGCAGGGGCACACAGACAGACACCTTTAGTAGGCCGGAAAAGCCTATTGCATTTTTTAAAATGGTAATTTGGAGCAGAAGGTTGAAGCTCAGCTTTATTTAGTTGAGGGCAACACCAGGGAGGGGCAGAAGCCATTAGTAGGCCCTAACCACCATTTTGTTTTTTAAAAACCACTTAATGAGAGCCGGAAGGTTGAAGCTCAGCTTTATTCAGTTGAGGACAACACCAGGCAGGGGCACACAGACAGACACCTTTAGTAGGCCGGAAAAGCCTATTGCATTTTTTAAAATGGTAATTTGGAGCAGAAGGTTGAAGCTCAGCTTTATTTAGTTGAGGACAACACCAGGCAGGGGCACACAGACAGACACCTTTAGTAGGCCGGAAAAGCCTATTGCATTTTTTAAAATGGTAATTTGGAGCAGAAGGTTGAAGCTCAGCTTTATTTAGTTGAGGGCAACACCAGGGAGGGGCAGAAGCCGTTAGTAGGCCCTAACCACCATTTTGTTTTTTAAAAACCACCTAATGAGAGCCGGAAGGTTGAAGCTCAGCTTTATTCAGGTGAGGACAACACCAGGCAGGGGCACACAGACAGACACCTTTAGTAGGCCGGAAAAGCCTATTGCATTTTTTAAAATGGTAATTTGGAGCAGAAGGTTGAAGCTCAGCTTTATTTAGTTGAGGACAACACCAGGCAGGGGCACACAGACAGACACCTTTAGTAGGCCGGAAAAGCCTATTGCATTTTTTAAAATGGTACTTTGGAGCAGAAGGTTGAAGCTCAGCTTTATTCAGTTGAGGACAACACCAGGCTGGGGCACACAGACAGACACCTTTAGTAGGCCGGAAAAGCCTATTGCATTTTTTAAAATGGTAATTTGGAGCAGAAGGTTGAAGCTCAGCTTTATTTAGTTGAGGGCAACACCAGGGAGGGGCAGAAGCCGTTAGTAGGCCCTAACCACCATTTTGTTTTTTAAAAACCACTTAATGAGAGCCGGAAGGTTGAAGCTCAGCTTTATTCAGTTGAGGACAACACCAGGCAGGGGCACACAGACAGACACCTTTAGTAGGCCGGAAAAGCCTATTGCATTTTTTAAAATGGTAATTTGGAGCAGAAGGTTGAAGCTCAGCTTTATTCAGTTGAGGACAACACCAGGGAGGGGCAGAAGCCGTTAGTAGGCCCTAACCACCATTTTGTTTTTTAAAAACCACTTAATGAGAGCCGGAAGGTTGAAGCTCAGCTTTATTCAGTTGAGGACAACACCAGGCAGGGGCACACAGACAGACACCTTTAGTAGGCCGGAAAAGCCTATTGCATTTTTTAAAATGGTAATTTGGAGCAGAAGGTTGAAGCTCAGCTTTATTTAGTTGAGGGCAACACCAGGCAGGGGCACACAGACAGACACCTTTAGTAGGCCGGAAAAGCCTATTGCATTTTTTAAAATGGTAATTTGGAGCAGAAGGTTGAAGCTCAGCTTTATTTAGTTGAGGACAACACCAGGCAGGGGCACACAGACAGACACCTTTAGTAGGCCGGAAAAGCCTATTGCATTTTTTAAAATGGTAATTTGGAGCAGAAGGTTGAAGCTCAGCTTTATTTAGTTGAGGACAACACCAGGCAGGGGCACACAGACAGACACCTTTAGTAGGCCGGAAAAGCCTATTGCATTTTTTAAAATGGTAATTTGGAGCAGAAGGTTGAAGCTCAGCTTTATTTAGTTGAGGACAACACCAGGCAGGGGCACACAGACAGACACCTTTAGTAGGCCGGAAAAGCCTATTGCATTTTTTAAAATGGTAATTTGGAGCAGAAGGTTGAAGCTCAGCTTTATTTAGTTGAGGGCAACACCAGGGAGGGGCAGAAGCCGTTAGTAGGCCCTAACCAAAGTTGAAGGCCAAATGCAGTTTAATTTCTGATACTATAGGCCGAAAGCCAGAAGGTGGAAGCTCCGATTTAGACAGTGGAGGACAATTTGAATTAGGGACTGCAGACAGACTTAGTAGGCTGTCCCCTGTGGACCATGCATCCAACACATTAACCCATTGCGCCGTAATGGACACGTAATCTTCCGTGGCCATGCCTACAGGTCCATGCGTCTGTTGTCAGGTGCACCTTTGTACTCACAGATTGCCAGAGTGCATGGACAATGCGGTCTTCTACATACTGGTGGAGGGTTGGGATGGCTTTTCTCGCAAAAGAAGTGTCGACTGGTTAGCTTGTAGCGTGGTACAGCATAGTCCATCATGGCCTTATTAATAGTAAATAAAATATATAACTAGGCTCTATGAACTTTTAAATAGGTTCCAGGGGTACACGGGCAGCATTGGTGTGGTCAGTGGAGGAGTATTGCAAGTAGGGGCTGCAGACAGGCTATCAAAGGCCTAAAATACCAAACAGTAGGCAGTCATGGCAGTTTTACATCGGTTACATGGATACACAGGCAGGCAATCCAGGCAGCATTGTGGTCAGTGGAGGAGTATTGCAAGTAGGGGCCGCAGACAGGCTATCAAAGGCCTAAAATAACAAACAGTAGGCAGTCATGGCAGTTTTACATCGGTTACATGGATACACAGGCAGGCACTCCAGGCAGCATTGTGGTCAGTGGAGGAGTATTGCAAGTAGGGGCCGCAGACAGGCTATCAAAGGCCTAAAATAACAAACAGTAGGCAGTCATGGCAGTTTTACATCGGTTACATGGATACACAGGCAGGCAATCCAGGCAGCATTGTGGTCAGTGGAGGAGTATTGCAAGTAGGGGCCGCAGACAGGCTATCAAAGGCCTAAAATAACAAACAGTAGGCAGTCATGGCAGTTTTACATCGGTTACATGGATACACAGGCAGGCACTCCAGGCAGCATTGTGGTCAGTGGAGGAGTATTGCAAGTAGGGGCCGCAGACAGGCTATCAAAGGCCTAAAATAACAAACAATAGGCTCATTGCAGTTTTACAGCGGTTACATGGATAGACGGGCAGGCAGCTTGGTGGTGAGTGGAGGAGTATTTAAAGTAGGGACCGCAGACAGGCTTCAAAGGCCTAACATAAGAAAATGGGCTGGCTGTAGGCACTTTATAATTGGTTCCAGGGGTACACGGGCAGCAGTGGTCTGGTCAGTGGAGGACTAGTGGAAGGAGGGACCGCAGACAGGCTTCAAAGGCCTAACATAAAAAAATGGGCTGGCTGTAGGCACTTTATAATTGGTTCCAGGGGTACACGGGCAGCAGTGGTCTGGTCAGTGGAGGACTAGTGGAAGGAGGGACCGCAGACAGGCTTCAAAGGCCTAACATAAAAAAATGGGCTGGCTGTAGGCACTTTATAATTGGTTCCAGGGGTACACGGGCAGCAGTGGTCTGGTCAGTGGAGGACTAGTGGAAGGAGGGACCGCAGACAGGCTTCAAAGGCCTAACATAAAAAAATGGGCTGGCTGTAGGCACTTTATAATTGGTTCCAGGGGTACACGGGCAGCAGTGGTCTGGTCAGTGGAGGACTAGTGGAAGGAGGGACCGCAGACAGGCTTCAAAGGCCTAACATAAAAAAATGGGCTGGCTGTAGGCACTTTATAATTGGTTCCAGGGGTACACGGGCAGCAGTGGTCTGGTCAGTGGAGGACTAGTGGAAGGAGGGACCGCAGACAGGCTTCAAAGGCCTAACATAAAAAAATGGGCTGGCTGTAGGCACTTTATAATTGGTTCCAGGGGTACACGGGCAGCAGTGGTCTGGTCAGTGGAGGACTAGTGGAAGGAGGGACCGCAGACAGGCTTCAAAGGCCTAACATAAAAAAATGGGCTGGCTGTAGGCACTTTATAATTGGTTCCAGGGGTACACGGGCAGCAGTGGTCTGGTCAGTGGAGGACTAGTGGAAGGAGGGACCGCAGACAGGCTTCAAAGGCCTAACATAAAAAAATGGGCTGGCTGTAGGCACTTTATAATTGGTTCCAGGGGTACACGGGCAGCAGTGGTCTGGTCAGTGGAGGACTAGTGGAAGGAGGGACCGCAGACAGGCTTCAAAGGCCTAACATAAAAAAATGGGCTGGCTGTAGGCACTTTATAATTGGTTCCAGGGGTACACGGGCAGCAGTGGTCTGGTCAGTGGAGGACTAGTGGAAGGAGGGACCGCAGACAGGCTTCAAAGGCCTAACATAAAAAAATGGGCTGGCTGTAGGCACTTTATAATTGGTTCCAGGGGTACACGGGCAGCAGTGGTCTGGTCAGTGGAGGACTAGTGGAAGGAGGGACCGCAGACAGGCTTCAAAGGCCTAACATAAAAAAATGGGCTGGCTGTAGGCACTTTATAATTGGTTCCAGGGGTACACGGGCAGCAGTGGTCTGGTCAGTGGAGGACTAGTGGAAGGAGGGACCGCAGACAGGCTTCAAAGGCCTAACATAAAAAAATGGGCTGGCTGTAGGCACTTTATAATTGGTTCCAGGGGTACACGGGCAGCAGTGGTCTGGTCAGTGGAGGACTAGTGGAAGGAGGGACCGCAGACAGGCTTCAAAGGCCTAACATAAAAAAATGGGCTGGCTGTAGGCACTTTATAATTGGTTCCAGGGGTACACGGGCAGCAGTGGTCTGGTCAGTGGAGGACTAGTGGAAGGAGGGACCGCAGACAGGCTTCAAAGGCCTAACATAAAAAAATGGGCTGGCTGTAGGCACTTTATAATTGGTTCCAGGGGTACACGGGCAGCAGTGGTCTGGCCAGTGGAGGACTAGTGGAAGGAGGGACCGCAGACAGGCTTCAAAGGCCTAACATAAAAAAATGGGCTGGCTGTAGGCACTTTATAATTGGTTCCAGGGGTACACGGGCAGCAGTGGTCTGGTCAGTGGAGGACTAGTGGAAGGAGGGACCGCAGACAGGCTTCAAAGGCCTAACATAAAAAAATGGGCTGGCTGTAGGCACTTTATAATTGGTTCCAGGGGTACACGGGCAGCAGTGGTCTGGTCAGTGGAGGACTAGTGGAAGGAGGGACCGCAGACAGGCTTCAAAGGCCTAACATAAAAAAATGGGCTGGCTGTAGGCACTTTATAATTGGTTCCAGGGGTACACGGGCAGCAGTGGTCTGGTCAGTGGAGGACTAGTGGAAGGAGGGACCGCAGACAGGCTTCAAAGGCCTAACATAAAAAAATGGGCTGGCTGTAGGCACTTTATAATTGGTTCCAGGGGTACACGGGCAGCAGTGGTCTGGTCAGTGGAGGACTAGTGGAAGGAGGGACCGCAAACAGGCTTCAAAGGCCTAACATAAAAAAATGGGCTGGCTGTAGGCACTTTATAATTGGTTCCAGGGGTACACGGGCAGCAGTGGTCTGGCCAGTGGAGGACTAGTGGAAGGAGGGACCGCAGACAGGCTTCAAAGGCCTAACATAAAAAAATGGGCTGGCTGTAGGCACTTTATAATTGGTTCCAGGGGTACACGGGCAGCAGTAGTCTGGTCAGTGGAGGACTAGTGGAAGGAGGGACCGCAGACAGGCTTCAAAGGCCTAAAATAACAAACAATAGGCTCATGGCAGTTTTACAGCGGTTACATGGATACACGGGCAGCTTGGTGGTGAGTGGAGGAGTAGTGCAAGGAGTGTCTGTCCCAGTACTCCCAAAATATAAATAGATGTTAATGTCTCGCAAAACAACCAAAACAAAAAAAAAGGTGGCATACTTAGGTACAGGGGTGGGCTCATCTGCTGAGTTTCTGACATAGTAATTTGGCAGTAACTATTTAATGGTGCCAATATAGGACACAGACACAGACTACTTTAAGTTGCATCATAGATGTCTACAAATTTGTATTGTCAGTGCCAGACATTGAATGATGTCAGCGAATAGACTAAAGATTGGTGGAGCTGTGCGACATAATTTTGCATGTGGTAGAGCACATTTTGAGCTGGGGTAGGGGGGAACTCTCTAGAGGCCGGCGGGACCGCCCCAGGGCCCCTCATGTTACAACGGTGTGTCTGACGTTGGGTGCGCACCACCACCGCCAGAGACACTACATTGTACTATGAGGGACCCAGTAGCAATGCCGTCAACCAAAAGCGAGCACACCCACCTCTTCAGACAAACAGCAGTCTCACGGGTGCTTGCGCCAAGTCGCGATACCACGGCCCCGTGTGGGGAGTTTGGCCATTTAGGGAGGTGTAAACATGTCGTATGCTGTACAATCAGCTGCAGCAAATTAGACATTAGAAAAGTAATTCACAGGCAAGAGCCTTTCATAGGAAAGCTAGGTGTCGGCCGGGCAAGGTGGGGCAAAAGATTTCGAAATCCAGTTGTGGTTCATTTTAATGAATGTTAGATCGTCAACATTTTGGGTAGCCAGACGAGTCCTTTTTTCGGTTAATATTGAACCTGCAGCACTGAATACTCTTTCTGATAGGACACTTGCTGCCGGGCAAGCAAGCTCCTGCAATGCATATTCTGCCAATTCTGGCCAGGTGTCTAATTTGGAGGCCCAGTAATCAAATGGGAATGACGGTTGAGGGAGAACATCGATAAGGGATGAAAAATAGTTAGTAACCATACTGGACAAATGTTGTCTCCTGTCACTTTCAATTGATGCAGCAGTACCTGTCCTGTCTGCGGTCATAGCAAAATCACTCCACAACCTGGTCAGAAAACCCCTCTGTCCAACGCCACTTCTGATGTGTGCACCCCTAACACTCCTAGTCTGCTGCCCCCTGGAGCTCGTGTGAGAACGATCACGTGCGCTGTGTGCTGGGAATGCCTGAAGCAAACGGTCAACAAGAGTTGATTGTTTGGTTGCTAATATTAGTTCCAAGTTCTCATGTGGCATAATATTTTGCAATTTGCCTTTATAGCGTGGATCAAGGAGGCAGGCCAACCAGTAATCGTCATCGTTCATCATTTTCGTAATGCGTGTGTCCCTTTTTAGGATACGTAAGGCATAATCCGCCATGTGGGCCAAAGTTCCAGTTGTCAAATCTCCGGTTGTGATTGGTTGAGGGGCAGTTGCAGGCAAATCTACGTCACTTGTGTCCCTCAAAAAACCAGAACCCGGCCGTGACACGCAACCAATTTCCTGTGCCCCCGGGAAAGGTTCGGCATTAAAAATATACTCATCCCCATCATCCTCCTCGTCCTCCACCTCCTCTTCGCCCGCTACCTCGTCATGTACACTGCCCTGACCAGACAATGGCTGACTGTCATCAAGGCTTTCCTCTTCCTCTGGTGCAGACGCCTGCTCCTTTATGTGCGTCAAACTTTGCATCAGCAGACGCATTAGGGGGATGCTCATGCTTATTACGGCGTTGTCTGCACTAACCAGCCGTGTGCATTCCTCAAAACACTGAAGGACTTGACACATGTCTTGTATCTTAGACCACTGCACACCTGACAACTCCATGTCTGCCATCCTACTGCCTGCCCGTGTATCCTCCCACAAATAAATAACAGCACGCCTCTGTTCGCACAGTCTCTGAAGCATGTGCAGTGTTGAGTTCCACCTTGTTGCAACGTCTATGATTAGGCGATGCTGGGGAAGGTTCAAAGACCGCTGATAGGTCTGCATACGGCTGGCGTGTACAGGCGAACGTCGGATATGTGAGCAAAGTGCACGCACTTTGAGGAGCAGGTCGGAGAACCCAGGATAAGTTTTCAATAAGCACTGCACCACCAGGTTTAAGGTGTGAGCCAGGCAAGGAATGTGTTTCAGTTGGGAAAGGGAGATGGCAGCCATGAAATTCCTTCCGTTATCACTCACTACCTTGCCTGCCTCAAGATCTACTGTGCCCAGCCACGACTGCGTTTCTTGTTGCAAGAACTCGGACAGAACTTCCGCGGTGTGTCTGTTGTCGCCCAAGCACTTCATAGCCAATACAGCCTGCTGACGCTTGGCAGTAGCTGGCCCATAATGGGACAACTGGTGTGCAACAGTGTCATCTGCCGATGGAGTGGTTGGCAGACTGCGTTCTGTGGAAGAGCTGTAGCTTCTGCAGGAGGACGAGGAGGAGGAGGAGGAGGGGGTGCGAACGCCTACAGCCAACTGTTTCCTAGACCGTGGGCTAGGCACAACTGTCCCTAAATTGATGTCGCCTGTGGACCCTGCATCCTCCACATTCACCCAGTGTGCCGTGATGGACACATAACGTCCCTGGCCATGCCTACTGGTCCATGCATCTGTAGTCAGGTGCACCTTTGTACTCACAGATTGCCTGAGTGCATGGACGATGCGCTGTTTAACATGCTGGTGCAGGGCTGGGATGGCTTTTCTGGAAAAAAAGTGTCGACTGGGTAGCTCGTATCGTGGTTCAGCGTACTCCATCAGGGCTTTGAAAGCTTCGCTTTCAACTAACCGGTAGGGCATCATCTCTAACGAGATTAGTCTAGCTATGTGGGCGTTAAAACCCTGTGTACGCGGATGCGAGGATAAGTACTTCCTTTTTCTAACCAGAGTCTCATGTAGGGTGAGCTGGACTGGAGAGCTGGAGATCGTGGAACTTTCGGGTGTGCCGGTGTACATGGCAGACTGAGAGACGGTTGGAGACGGTATTGTTTCCGCCGGTGCCCTAGATGCAATATTTCCTCCTACAAAACTGGTGGTTCCCTGACCCTGACTGCTTTTGGCTGGCAAAGAAACCTGCACAGATACTGCCGGTGGTGCAGAAAATGGTGGCCTTACAGTGACGGAAGGGATGTTGCGTTGCTGACTAGCTTCATTGGCCGAGGGTGCTACAACCTTGAGGGACGTTTGGTAGTTAGTCCAGGCTTGAAAATGCATGGTGGTTAAGTGTCTATGCATGCAACTAGTATTTAGACTTTTCAGATTCTGACCTCTGCTTAAGCTAGTTGAACATTTTTGACAGATGACTTTGCGCTGATCAGTTGGATGTTGTTTAAAAAAATGCCAGACTGCACTCTTCCTAGACTCGGATCCCTTTTCAGGGATTGCAGACTGAGCTTTAACCGGATGGCCACGCTGTCCTCCAACAGGTTTTGGCTTTGACACGCGTTTTGGGCCAGATACGGGCCCGGCAGATGGAACCTGTTGCGATGTTGATGCCTGCTGCGGCCCCTCCTCCACCTCCGCTTCTGAACTACTGCATCCTGCACCCTGTTCCCCCAATGGCTGCCAATCGGGGTCAATAACTGGGTCATCTATTACCTCCTCTTCGAGCTCGTGTGCAACTTCGTCTGTGTCACTGTGTCGGTCGGTGGTATAGCGTTCGTGGCGGGGCAACATAGTCTCATCAGGGTCTGATTGTGGATCTGTACCCTGAGAGGGCAATGTGGTGGTCTGAGTCAAAGGAGCAGCATAGTACTCTGGCTGTGGCTGTGCATCAGTGCACTCCATGTCAGAATATACTTGTAATGGGCATGGCCTGTTAAATGTTTCACTTTCTAAGCCAGGGACGGTATGTGTAAAGAGCTCCATGGAGTGACCCGTTGTGTCGCCTGCTGCATCCTTCTCTCTTGTTGTAGTTTTTGCTGAGGAGGACAAGGAAGCGACTTGTCCCTGACCGTGAACATCCACAAGCGACGCGCTGCTTTTACATTTACCAGTTTCGGAAGAGGAGGCAAAAGAGCTAGAGGCTGAGTCTGCAATGTAAGCCAAAACTTGCTGTTGCTGCTCCGCCTTTAAAAGCGGTTTTCCTACTCCCAGAAAAGAGAGCGTTCGAGGCCTTGTGTAGCCTGACGACGAAACTGGCTCCACAGCTCCAGACTTAGGTGGAATATTTTTATCCCCACGACCACCTGATGCTCCACTACCACTACCATCATTACCAGCTGGCAATGAACGCCCACGACGACCTCTTGCACCAGACTTCCTCATTGTTTTAAAATCTTAACCAAAGTAACTTTATTTGTTGCTGTCAAACAACTTACACGGTGAGCTATAACTTCAGTATGATTTCAATATCCCTTAACAGGTTGGTGAGACCACAAGGAAAATCAGGCACAATGTTACACACTCTGTTTTCTGTGGCACAAAATCACAGAGATGACACACACGCAGGACTGTCACTCAAGCACTAATGTCAATATTAATCTCCCACCTAATTTATTTATTTTTTTTTCTCAGGGAGACTTTAGAAGCCAAATAATATTAAAAAAAAAAAAAAAAAAAAGGCTTTCTATGGCCCACAATTAGAGAGAGAGAGGTGGCACACCCAGGAGTCAAGACTGGCGCACAAGCTGAAAGGGCAATATTACTCTCCCACTGTTTTTTTATGTTTTTTTTTTTTTTTCAGGGAGACTTTAGAAACCAAATAATATTTAAAAAAAAAAATAAATAGGCTTTCTATGGCCCACTGAATGAGAGGGAGAGAGGTGGCACACCCAGGAGTCAAGACTGGCACACAAGCTGAAAGGGCAATATTACTCTCCCACTGTTTTTTTATGTTTTTTTTTTTTTTTTCAGGGAGACTTTAGAAACCAAATAATATTTAAAAAAAAAAATAAATAGGCTTTCTATGGCCCACTGAATGAGAGGGAGAGAGGTGGCACACCCAGGAGTCAAGACTGGCACACAAGCTGAAAGGGCAATATTACTCTCCCACTGTTTTTTTATGTATTTTTTGTTTTTTAAGGGAGACTTTAGAAACCCAATAATATTTAAAAAAAAAAATAAATAGGCTTTCTATGGCCCACTGAATGAGAGGGAGAGAGGTGGCACACCCAGGAGTCAAGACTGGCACACAAGCTGAAAGGGCAATATTACTCTCCCACTGTTTTTTTATGTATTTTTTGTTTTTTAAGGGAGACTTTAGAAACCCAATAATATTTTAAAAAAAAAATAAATAGGCTTTCTATGGCCCACTGAATGAGAGGGAGAGAGGTGGCACACCCAGGAGTCAAGACTGGCACACAAGCTGAAAGGGCAATATTACTCTCCCACTGTTTTTTTATGTATTTTTTGTTTTTTAAGGGAGACTTTAGAAACCCAATAATATTTAAAAAAAAAAATAAATAGGCTTTCTATGGCCCACTGAATGAGAGGGAGAGAGGTGGCACACCCAGGAGTCAAGACTGGCACACAAGCTGAAAGGGCAATATTACTCTCCCACTGTTTTTTTATGTATTTTTTGTTTTTTAAGGGAGACTTTAGAAACCCAATAATATTTAAAAAAAAAAATAAATAGGCTTTCTATGGCCCACTGAATGAGAGGGAGAGAGGTGGCACACCCAGGAGTCAAGACTGGCACACAAGCTGAAAGGGCAATATTACTCTCCCACTGTTTTTTTATGTATTTTTTGTTTTTTAAGGGAGACTTTAGAAACCCAATAATATTTAAAAAAAAAATAAATAGGCTTTCTATGGCCCACTGAATGAGAGGGAGAGAGGTGGCACACCCAGGAGTCAAGACTGGCACACAAGCTGAAAGGGCAATATTACTCTCCCACTGTTTTTTTATGTTTTTTTTTTTTTTTTTCAGGGAGACTTTAGAAACCAAATAATATTAAAAAAACCAAAAAAAAAATAGGCTTTCTATGGCCCACTGAATGAGAGGGAGAGAGGTGGCACACCCAGGAGTCAAGACTGGCACACAAGCTGAAAGGGCAATATTACTCTCCCACTGTTTTTTTATGTTTTTTTTTTTTTTTCAGGGAGACTTTAGAAACCAAATAATATTAAAAAAACCAAAAAAAAAATAGCCTTTCTATGGCCCACTGAATGAGAGAGAGAGGTGGCACACCCAGGAGTCAAGACTGGCACACAAGCTGAAAGGGCAATATGACTCTCCCACTGTTTTTTTATGTATTTTTTGTTTTTTAAGGGAGACTTTAGAAACCCAATAATATTTTTTTAAAAAAATAAATAGGCTTTCTATGGCCCACTGAATGAGAGGGAGAGAGGTGGCACACCCAGGAGTCAAGACTGGCACACAAGCTGAAAGGGCAATATGACTCTCCCACTGTTTTTTTATGTATTTTTTGTTTTTTAAGGGAGACTTTAGAAACCCAATGATATTTTAAAAAAAAAATAAATAGGCTTTCTATGGCCCACTGAATGAGAGGGAGAGAGGTGGCACACCCAGGAGTCAAGACTGGCACACAAGCTGAAAGGGCAATATTACTCTCCCACTGTTTTTTTTATGTATTTTTTGTTTTTTAAGGGAGACTTTAGAAACCCAATAATATTTAAAAAAATAAATAAATAGGCTTTCTATGGCCCACTGAATGAGAGGGAGAGAGGTGGCACACCCAGGAGTCAAGACTGGCACACAAGCTGAAAGGGCAATATTACTCTCCCACTGTTTTTTTATGTTTTTTTTTTTTTTTCAGGGAGACTTTAGAAACCAAATAATATTAAAAAAACCAAAAAAAAAAATAGCCTTTCTATGGCCCACTGAATGAGAGAGAGAGGTGGCACACCCAGGAGTCAAGACTGGCACACAAGCTGAAAGGGCAATATTACTCTCCCACTGTTTTTTTATGTTTTTTTTTTTTTTCAGGGAGACTTTAGAAACCAAATAATATTAAAAAAACCCCAAAAAAAAATAGCCTTTCTATGGCCCACTGAATGAGAGAGAGAGGTGGCACACCCAGGAGTCAAGACTGGCACACAAGCTGAAAGGGCAATATTACTCTCCCACTGTTTTTTTATGTATTTTTTGTTTTTTAAGGGAGACTTTAGAAACCCAATAATATTTTAAAAAAAAAATAAATAGGCTTTCTATGGCCCACTGAATGAGAGGGAGAGAGGTGGCACACCCAGGAGTCAAGACTGGCACACAAGCTGAAAGGGCAATATTACTCTCCCACTGTTTTTTTATGTATTTTTTGTTTTTTAAGGGAGACTTTAGAAACCCAATAATATTTTAAAAAAAAAATAAATAGGCTTTCTATGGCCCACTGAATGAGAGGGAGAGAGGTGGCACACCCAGGAGTCAAGACTGGCACACAAGCTGAAAGGGCAATATTACTCTCCCACTGTTTTTTTATGTATTTTTTGTTTTTTAAGGGAAACTTTAGAAACCCAATAATATTTAAAAAAAAAAATAAATAGGCTTTCTATGGCCCACTGAATGAGAGGGAGAGAGGTGGCACACCCAGGAGTCAAGACTGGCACACAAGCTGAAAGGGCAATATTACTCTCCCACTGTTTTTTTATGTTTTTGTTTTTTTTCAGGGAGACTTTAGAAACCAAATAATATTAAAAAAAAATAAAAATAAATAGGCTTGCTATAGCCCACTGAATGAGAGATAGCACACACAGCAGTGACACACAAGCCCTGACTGAGGCCAATATTTTTCTCCCACTGATTGATGTAGTGTTTTTGTGTTGAGGTAGAATTTAGAACACAAATCACGGAAAAAATAAATAGGCTTTCTATGGCCCACTCAGTGAGAGATGGCACACACAGGGATGGCACTGTAGCAGAAATGCCAATCTTAATCTCCCACAAAAAAAACAAAAAAAAAACAGGGACTGTCCTACAATTACTATCTCCCTGCAGTAATCTAAGCCAGGTATGGCAGGCAGCAATAGGAGTGGACTGATGCACAAATTAAATAAAAAGTGTGGACAAACAAAAAAGATAGCTGTGCAGAAAGGAAGGAACAAGAGGATATGTGCTTTGAAAAAAGCAGTTGGTGTGCACAGTGGCGTACACACAGCAATACAGCTATCACGGAGCCTTCTAGGGCAGCCCAATGAGCTACAGCGCTGAGGGGAAAAAAAAAAAAAATAGCTTCCACAGTCCCTGCACACCGAAGGTGGTGTTGGACAGTGCAAATCGCTGCAGCACAAGCGGTTTGGTGGTTAGTGGACCCTGCCTAACGCTCTCCCTGCTTCTGACGAAGCGGCAGCAACCTGTCCCTAAGCTCAGATCAGCAGCAGTAAGATGGCGGTCGGCGGGAACGCCCCTTTATAGCCCCTGTGACGCCGCAGACAGCAAGCCAATCACTGCAATGCCCTTCTCTAAGATGGTGGGGACCAGGATCTATGTCATCACGCTGCCCACACTCTGCGTTCACCTTCATTGGCTGAGAAATGGCGCTTTTCGCGTCATTGAAACGCGACTTTGGCGCGAAAGTCGCGTACCGCATGGCCGACAAGCACAGGGGTCGGATCGGGTTTCATGAGACACCGACTTAGCCAAAAGTCGGCGACTTTTGAAAATGATCGACCCGTTTCGCTCAACCCTATCCACCACGTATTCCAATTCTCCCTCAACCAGCACCGGGGCAGGAGGCTCAACCGGAGGAACCACAGGTACCACATACCTCTGCAACAATGAGCGATGGAACACATTATGAATAGCAAATGATGCCGGGAGGTCCAGACGGAATGCCACAGGGCCAAGGACTTCCAGAATCTTATAAGGACCGATAAACCGAGGCTTGAACTTAGGAGAGGAGACCTTCATAGGAACGAAGCGAGAAGACAACCACACCAAGTCCCCAACGCGAAGTCGGGGACCCACACAGCGACGGCGGTTGGCAAAGAGCTGAGCCTTCTCTTGTGACAACTTCAAATTGTCCACCACGATTCCAAATCTGATGCAACCTATCCACCACAACATCCACTCCAGGACAGTCAGAAGGCTCCACCTGACCCGAGGAAAAACGAGGATGAAACCCCGAATTACAAAAAAAAGGAGAAACCAAAGTAGCAGAACTAGCCCGATTATTAAGGGCAAACTCGGCCAACGGCAAAAAAGTAACCCAGTCGTCCTGGTCAGCAGAAACAAAACATCTTAAATAAGTCTCCAAGGTCTGATTAGTTCGCTCGGTTTGGCCATTCGTCTGAGGATGGAAGGCCGACGAGAAAGACAATTCAATGCCCAACTTAGCACAAAAGGTCCGCCAAAATCTAGACACAAACTGGGATCCTCTGTCAGAAACAATGTTCTCAGGAATCCCGTGCAAACGAACCACATTTTGAAAAAAACAGTGGAACCAACTCGGAGGAGGAAGGCAACTTAGGCAAGGGCACCAAATGGACCATCTTAGAAAAACGATCACACACCACCCAGATGACAGACATTCTCTGAGAGACAGGGAGATCTGAAATAAAATCCATGGAAATGTGCGTCCAAGGCCTCTTCGGGACAGGCAAAGGCAACAACAAGCCACTGGCACGAGAACAGCAAGGCTTAGCCTGAGCACAAATTCCACAAGACTACACAAAGGAACGCGCATCCCACGACAAGGAAGGCCACCAGAAGGACCTAGCCACCAAATCTCTGGTACCAAAAATCCCAGGATGGCCTGCCAACACCGAAGAATGAACCTCGGAAATAACTCTGCTGGTCCATCTATCCGGGACAAACAGTCTCTCCGGTGGACAATGGTCAGGTCTATCCGCCTGAAACTCCTGCAGCACTCATCGCAAATCTGGGGAGATGGCAGACAAAATCACCCCTTCTCTAAGGATACCAGCTGGCTCTGAATCTCCAGGAGAGTCAGGCACAAAACTCCTAGAAAGAGCATCAGCCTTCACATTCTTCGAACCCGGCAGGTACGAGACCATGAAATCAAAACGAGAGAAAAACAACGACCAACGAGCCTGTCTGGGATTCAGCCGCTTGGCCGACTCGAGATAAATGAAATTCTTGTGATCAGTCAAGACCACCACACGATGTTTAGCTCCCTCGAGCCAATGTCGCCACTCCTCAAATGCCCACTTCATAGCCAACAGCTCCCGATTACCGACATCATAATTCCGCTCGGCAGGCGAAAACTTTCTTGAAAAGAAAGCACATGGCTTCATCACAGAGCCATCGGGGCTTCTCTGCGACAAAACAGCCCCCGCTCCAATCTCGGAAGCATCAACCTCCACCTGGAAGGGAAGTGAGACATCTGGCTGACACAAGACCGGAGCTGAAGAAAACCGACGCTTCAGCTCCCGAAGGGCCTCCACAGCCGCAGAAGACCAATTAGTCACATCAGAACCCTTCTTGGTCAAATCCGTCAAAGGCTTAACAACGCCAGAAAAATTAGCTATGAAGCAACGGTAAAAATTAGCAAAACCCAAGAACTTCTGAAGACTCTTAACAGATGTAGGCTGCATCCAGTCATGAATAGCCTGAACCTTGACTGGGTCCATCTCAATAGTAGAAGGAGAAAAAATGAAACCCAAAAAAGAAATCTTCTGGACTCCAAAAAGACATTTTGAGCCCTTCACAAATAAAGCATTGTCACGCAGGACCTGAAAGACCATCCTGACCTGCTTAACATGAGACTCCCAATCATCCGAAAAAAACCAGAATATCATCCAGATACACAATCATAAACTTATCCAGATATTCACGGAAGATGTCATGCATAAAGGACTGAAAGACTGAAGGAGCATTAGAAAGTCCAAAAGGCATCACCAAGTACTCAAAATGGCCTTCAGGCGCATTACATGCAGTTTTCCATTCATCACCCTGTTTTATACGCACAAGGTTATACGCACCACGAAGATCTATCTTGGTGAACCAACTAGACCCCCTAATGCGAGCAAACAAATCAGTTAACAATGGCAAAGGATACTGAAATTTGACCGTGATTTTGTTCAAAAGGCGATAATCAATACAGGGTCTCAGGGAACCATCCTTTTTAGCCACAAAAAAGAATCCTGCACCAAGAGGGGATGAGGACGGGCGAATATGTCCCTTCTCTAAAGACTCCTTTATATAACTCCGCATGGCAGCATGCTCCGGCACAGATAAATTGAAAAGTCGTCCCTTAGGAAACTTACTACCAGGAATCAAATTTATAGCACAATCACAGTCCCTATGAGGAGGTAGAGAATTGAGTTTTGGCTCCTCAAATACATCCTGGTAGTCTGACAAAAACATAGGGACTTCAGAAGGAGTGGACGAAGCAATTGACACCACAGGAGCGTCACCATGAATTCCCTGACAACCCCAACTTGACACCGACATAGCTTTCCAATCCAGGACTGGATTATGAGTCTGCAACCATGGTAGACCCAACACGACGACATCATGCAAATTATGCAGTACAAGAAAGCGAATCACCTCCTGATGAACAGGAGTCATGCACATGGTCACTTGTGTCCAGTACTGAGGTCTATTCGTAGCCAATGGTGTAGAATCAATTCCCTTTAGTGGAATAGGGAATTTTAAAGGCTCCAAATCAAAACCACAGCGCCTGGCAAATGACCAATCCATCAGACTCAGGGCGGCACCTGAATCTACAAAAGCATTAACCGGGTAAGATGACAGGGAACAAATCAGGGTAACAGACAAAATGAACTTAGGCTGTAAAGTACTTATGGTGACAGATTTATCAACCTTTTTTGGGGGCTTAGAGCATGCTGAGATAACATGAGCTGAGTCACCACAGTAAAAGCACAACCCATTTTGCCATCTATAATTTTGCCGTTCACTTCTGGTCAGAATTCTGTCACATTGCATAGATTCAGGTGTCTGTTCAGAAGACACCGCCAAATGGTGCACAGGTTTGCGCTCCCGCAAACGCCGATCAATCTGAATGGCCAGAGTCATTGACTCATTCAGACCTGCAGGCGTAGGGAACCCCACCATGACATTCTTAATGGCTTCAGAAAGACCTTCTCTGAAATTTGCAGCCAGGGCACACTCATTCCACTGAGTAAGCACCGACCATTTCCGAAATTTCTGGCAGTACACCTCTGCTTCATCTTTCCCCTGCGAGAGGGCCAATAACGTTTTTTCAGCCTGGTTCTCAAGATTAGGTTCCTCATAGAGCAATCCAAGGGCTAGAAAAAACGCATCTACACTAAGCAATGCAGGATCCCCTGGCGCCAATGCGAAGACCCAATCTTGAGGGTCACCACGCAAAAAGGAAATGATAATCTTAACTTGCTGAACGGCATCACCAGAGGAACGAGGTTTCAAAGAAAGAAACAACTTACAATTGTTCCTAAAATTCAGGAACCTAGATCTATCTCCAGAAAACAACTCCGGAATAGGTATTCTAGGCTCAGACATAGGACTGTGAACAACAAAATCCTGAATACTTTGAACCCTAGCAGCAAGATGATCCAGACTGGAAGCCAAGCTCTGGACATCCATGTCAGCAGCTGAACTCAGAGCCACACCAAGATTAAGAGGAGGAGAGAAGCTAGCCACAGCAGCTAGACACACGGCAACAAAAAAAAAAAAAATTCTCAAGGCTTCTTTTCTCCTGCTTCTGCCATGCAATTAACACTTTATCGGCCGGCTGTACTGTTATGATCCTTAGTGGCTGAGGATCACGAATAGACCAGCAAGTGAATAAACTAAGGACAAGCTCTAGGGAGATGGTAACTGGACTGATCGCAAATCTGAACCTATACAACACAACTAGAGGTAGCCGGTGAACGTGCCTAAAAAATTCCTAGACGTCTCGAGCCAGCCTGAGGAACTAGCTACCCCTAAAGAGAAAGAAAGACCTCGCTTGCCTCCAGAGAAATAATCCCCAAAGATATAGAAGCCCCCAACAAATATTAATGGTGAAGTAAGAAGAAGGCACATACGTAGGGATGCAATCAGATTCAGCAAAAGAGGCCCACTAGTACTAGAAAGCAGAAAATAGAGCAGGGGTCTATGCGATCAATAAAAAACCCTTACAAAATATCCATCCTGAGATTTCAAGAACCCACGCACCAACTAATGGTGTGTGGGGAGAAACTCAGTCCACTAGAGCATCCAGCAAGCGAGGGAATCACATTTTAGCAAGCTGGACAAGAAAACATGATAAACACTACTGATCAAAACATGAGCAAACAAAACTTAGCTTGTCCTGGATGGACTGGGAGCAAGGTAGTCAGAAGGAATCTGAGTAGCACTGATTACATCGACAGCCGGCAACAAGTGAAAGCAAAACAGAGCTATATAGGAACCTCCCAGAGGATAACGAACCAGCTGATAGCCAGAGACCAGCAGGATAACAAACAAAGCCACCAGGGGGAGCCCAAAGCAAAAGTCACACCATACCACCAGTGACCACAAGAGGGAGCCTGAAAGCAGAGTTCACAACACTTCTCCCATGCCTCCTTTGGTTAATCCTGATTGTCAGTGGTGAACTTCAAACAGGCCTGGATATGTGCTGGTGTGAGCAAGGGGACCATGCGAGCCCTGCAGGATTTTAATCCATGTCAGCATAGTGTAATACTATGGTCCCACCTTTCTTTAGGTCATTGACTAGGCCCTCCCATGTAGGTCTGGGCTGATTCTGGACCTTTCTCAGAATCATCCTTACCTCACTAAGTCACATCTTGCATGGAGGCCCCAGAGGAAGATTTACAGTCATCTTTGCCTTTTTTTCCGTTTTTTAATAATTGGGCCAACAGTTGTTGCCTTCTCACCAAACCACCTGCCAGTTGTCCTGTAGCCTATTCCAGCCTTATGTTGGTCTACAATTTTGTCCATGGAGTCCTCTTTAGTCTTGACCATGGTGGAGAGATTGGAGTGTGATTGGAGTGTGTGAACAGGTGTCTTTTATACAGGTAACAAGTTTAAATGGGTTCAATTAAAATAGGTATTAAGGGCAGAGTAGGAGGGCTTCTTAAAGAAAAACTAACAGGTCTGTGAGAGACAGAATTTCTGCTGGTTGGTGGGTGATCACAAACTTATTTCATGCAATAAAATGCAATTTTATTATTTAAAAATCATACAATGTGATTTTCTAATTTTTACATTCAGATTATTTCTTCCACATATGAAGTGTACCTATGATAAAAATTATGGACCTTTCTATTCTTTGTAGGTATATATACTGTACATATATATATATATATATATATATATATATACATATATATATATATATATATATATATATATATATATATATATATATATATATATATATATATACAGTGGAGAAAAAAGTATTTAGTCCGCCACCAATTGTGCAAGTTCTCCCACTTAACAAGATGAGAGAGGCCTGTAATTGACATCATAGGTAGACCACAACTATGAGAGTCAAAATGAGCAAACAAATCCAGAAAAACACATTGTCTGATTTGGCAAGAATTATTTTGCAAATTAATTATGGTGGGAAATAAGTATTTGGTCATTAACAAAAGTTAATCTCAATATTTTGTTATATATCCTTTGTTGACAATGACAGAGGTCAAATTTTTTCTGTAAGTCTTCACAAGGTTGGCAAACACTGTTGGTGGTATGTTGGCCCATTCCTCCATGCAGATCTCCTCTAAAGCAGTGATGTTTTGAGCCTGTCATTGGGAAACATGGACTTTCAACTCCCTCCAAAGGTTTTCTGTGGGGTTGAAATCTGAAGACTGGCTAAGCCACTGCAGGACTTTCATATGCTTCTTATGAAGCCACTTCTTCATTGCCCTGGCAGTGTGCTTGGAATCATTATCATGCTGAAAGACCCATTCACATTTCATCTTCAATGCCCTTGCTGATGGAAAGAGGTTTGCACTCAAAATCTCACAATACATAGCCTTATTCATTCTTTCAGTTACATGGATCAGTTCTCCTGGTCCCTTTGCAGAGAGACAGCCCCAAAGCATGATGTTGCCAACCCCATGCTTCACAGTAAGTATGGTGGTCTTTGGATGCAACTCAGCATTCTGTCTCCTCCAAACATGACGAGTTTTGTTTCTACCAAACTGTTCTACTTTGGTTTCATCAGACCATATGACATTCTCTCAATACTCTTCTGAATAATCCAAATGCTCTCTAGCAAACTTCAGATGGGCCTGTACATGTACTAGCACTGTGTACTGTTATTTTTTGCAAAAGAGCATTTTTTGTTTTACTGTGCCTTTTTTGTGTGGTTTGTCTCCTGGTGGTGTGAACAGTGTCCCTACAGGCCTGTACACTGTGTGCATGGCTCATGTGTTTCTGTTTTAATCTATTGTTTTCTTGTTTCTACAAGACTAGAGAGATTTCCACCCCTCCTTGTGAGCAGTGCACATAAAAGCTGTTCTATGCTGCGTGTCCACATCGGACATTACCTTTCTGAATCCTGCTCATACAGGTATTATACATACGACCAGGTTGTTAAATACATCAGATAGGGATTACATACTTAGTTAGGACTGCTCTAATATGGGTATATCTTGACATTTAGTAGAGTGGCTTAATATATATTTTTTGCCAAAAACGTATTAACCAAATACCCTGTGTTTTTTCCATCATTTTACTAGCACTTGCTATTTACTGTTATTTTTTGCAACAGAGTATTTTTTGGTTTTACTGTGCCTATTTTGTGAGGTATGTACTGGCTTAAGCAGGGGGACACATCTGGCACTGCAGGATCTGAATCCCTGGCAGCGTAGTGTGTTACTGTTGGTAGCCTTTGTTATGGTGGTCCAAGCTCTATGCAGGTCATTCACTAGGTCCCCATGTGGTTCTGGGATTTTTTCTCACCGTTCTTATGATCATTTTGACCCCACGGTGTGAGATCTTGCATGGAGCCCCAGATCGAGGGAGATTATCAGTGGTCTTGTATGTCTCCCATTTTCTTATTATTGCTCCCACAGTTGATTTCATCACAACAAGCTGCTTGCCTATTGCTGGTTCAGTCTTCCCAGCCTGGTGCAAGGCTACAATTTTGTTTCTGTTGTCTTTCGACAGCTCTTTGGTCTTCACTATAGTGGAGTTTGGAGTGTGACTGTTTGATGTTGTGGACAGGTATCTTTTATACTGCTAACAAGTTTAAACAGTTGTCATTACTACAGGTAATGAGTGGAGGACAGGGAGGCCTCTTAAAGAAGATGTTACAGGTCTGTGAGAGCCGGAAATCTTGCATGTTTTTAGGTGACCAAATACTTATTTTCCACCATAATTTGAAAAATAAATCTTGCCAAATCAGACAAGGGGATTTTCTGGATTTACTTACTCATTTTGACTCTCATAATTATGGTCTACCTATGATGTCAATTACAGGCCTCACTCATCTGTTTAAGTGGGAGAACTTGCACAATTGGGAGCTGACTAAATACTTTATCCCCACTGTGTGTATGTATATGCACCATATCTTGAATGAAAAAACAGAAATGTAGTAATTTTTGCACATTTATTAAAAAAGAAAAACTGAAATATCACATGCTCATAAATTTTCAGACTCTTTGCTCAGTATTACGTAGAAGCACCCTTTTGAACTAGTACAGCCATTAAGGCCCCGTCACACATAGCGAGATCGCTAGCGAGATCGCTGCTGAGTCACAAGTTTTGTGACGCAACAGCGACCTCAGTAGCGATCTCGCTATGTGTGACACGTACCAGCGACCCGGCCCCTGCTGCGAGATCGCTGGTCGTGTCGGAATGGCCTGGACCTTTTTTTGGTCATTGAGGTCCCGCTGACATCGCTGAATCGGTATGTGTGACACCGATCCAGCGATATCTTCACTGGTAACCAGGGTAAACATCGGGTTACTAAGCGCAGGGCCATGCTTAGTAACCCGATGTTTACCCTGTTTACCAGCGTAAATGTAAAAAAAAAAAACAGTACATACTCACCATCTGATGTCCGTCAGGTCCCTTGCCGTCTGCTTCCTGCTCTGACTGAGTGCCGCCGTACAGTGAGAGCACAGCAGAGCAGTGACGTCACCGCTGCGCTCTGCTCTCACTGTACGGAGGCACTCAGTCAGAGCAGGAAGCAGACGGCAAGGGACCTGACGGACATCAGATGGTGAGTAAGTACTGTTTGTTTTTTTTGGTAACCAGGGTAAATATCGGGTTACTAAGCGTGGCCCTGCACTTAGTAACCCGATGTTTACCCTGGTTACCCGGGTGCTGCAGGGGGACTTCGGCATCGTTGAAGACAGTTTCAACGATGCCGAAGTCGTTCCCCTGATCGTTGGTCGCTGGAGAGAGCTGTCTGTGTGACAGCTCCCCAGCGACCACACAGCGACTTACCAACGATCACGGCCAGGTCGTATCGCTGGTCGTGATCGTTGGTAAATCGCTATGTGTGACGGGGCCTTTAGTCTTCTTGGGAATGATGCAATAAGGTTTTCACACCTGGATTTTGGGATCCTCTGCCATTCTTCCTTGCAGATCCTCTCCAGTTCCATCAGGTTGGATGGTGAATGTTGGTGGACCGCCATTTTCAGGTCTCTCCAGAGATGCTCAATGGGGTTTAGGTCAGGGCTTTGGATGGGCCAGTCAAGAATTGTAACAGAGTTGTTCTGAAGCAATTCCTTTGTTATTTTATCTGTGTGACTAGGGTTATTGTCTTGTTGGAAGGTAAACCTTCAGCCAAGTCTGAGATCCAGAGCACTCTGGAAGAGGTTTTCATCCAGGATATCTCTGTACTTGGCTGCATTCAAGTTTCCTTCAATGTCAACCAGTCGTCCTGTCCCTGCAGCTGAAAAACACCCACGTAGCCTGATGCTGCCACCACCATGTTTCACTGTTGGGATTGTATTGAGCAGGTGATGAGCAGTGCCTGGCTTTCTACACACATACAGCTTAGAATTATCACTAAAAAGGTCTATCTTCATCTCATCAACCAGAGAATCTTATTTCTCACAGTCTGGGAGTCCTTCATGTGTTTTTTTGCAAACTCTATGGGGGATTTCATAGGTCTTGGACTGAGGTGAGGCTTCTGTTGGGTCACTCTGCCATAAAGGACTGAGTGGTGGAGGGCTGCAGTGATAGTTGACTTTCTGGAGTTATTTCCCATCTCCCTACTGCACCTTTGGAGCTCAGCCACAGTGATCTTGACGTTCTTCTTTACCTCTCTCACCAAGGCTCTTCTCCCATGATTGCTCAGTTTGGTTGGATGGCCAGGTTTAGGAAGACTTCTAGTGGTCCCAAACTTCTTCCATTTAAGGATTATGGAGGCCACTGTTCTCTTAGGAAACTTAAGTACTGCAGAAATTCTGTTGTAACTTTGGCCAGATATGTGCCTTGCCAGAATTCTGTCTCTGAGCTCCTTGGCCAGTTCCTTTGACCTCTTGATTCTCATTTGATCTGACATGCACTCTGAGCAGTGAGGTCTTATATAGACAGATGTGTGCCTTTCCAAATCAAGTCTTATCAGTTTAATTAAACACTGCTGACCTCCAGTGAAGGAGTAGAACCATCTCAAGGAGGATCACAAGGAAATAGACAACAAGTGACTTAAATATGAGTGTCTGAGCAAAGTGTCTGAATACTTATGACCATGTGATATTTCATTTTTTTCTTTTTTCTTAAATTGGCAAAAATGTCTACATTTCTGTTTTTGTTCAGTCAAGATGGGGTGCAGAGTGTACATTAATGTGAAAAAAATGAACTTTTTTGAATTTACCAAATGGCTGCAATGAAACAAAGAGTGAAAAATTTAAAGGAGTCTGAATACTTTCCATACCCACTGTATATTTCAACTTAGTACATATTTGCCAATCGGAAGTATAACCTATTTTTTCCATGTTCCACTAGTACTGTCTATCTGCCAAGTATATATACCACTATTCTTATTATAGTCTCCCATGTCCCTGTTCCATTTACGTCTTTTTGTCTCTTCCAATTCCCCAAGTAAATAATCCACATTAATATTTTGTTTGAAACTTGTCCAATCCTCAATTTTAAGATGTGTCATTATCTTGCCTTCTGTGTACGTGATATCACTCTTTAGTTTTTTTTATTTCTAATTGTAAAAATTTAATTTTCAAGAGAAAGATATCCATAGCATACTTATTAGAAAACATAAAAAAACATGTACAGAAAAGTGTATTTCCCACAAAAGGTTCAGATGAATATTCAATCTCAGGCCTCTCAGTGTTTCACATACTTTATAATATTCCCCCAGAGCAGTAAGATCCAGTTGTAAAGTTAATAGATGTTTCATTTCATTTTCATACTTGCATTTGAGATCCAGCAACGATAGTGTATTTAAAAATGCTGCAACTCCCTCCAATCCTCTCAAAGTCTGCTCCTCATCCTCAGCAGTATAAGTGAACATGCCAAGTTCTGAGCAATTGTCTGAGCTATTGGACTCCATATTCCCAAAAAAGCAGATTATGATGGTATTAAAAATACTTGCCAAAGATGCAAATTTCCTGGATAATGGTATATAGAAAAAAATAGTGGAACAGCAGACATTATTATTATTATTATTATTATTTATTGTTATAGCGCCATTTATTCCATGGCGCTTTACAAGTGAGGAGGGGTATACATAATAACAAGTACAATAATCTTGAACAATACAAGTCATAACTGGTACAGTAGGAGAGAGGACCCTGCCCGCGAAGGCTCACAATCTACAAGGGATGGGTGAGAATACAGTAGGTGAGGGTAGAGCTGGTCATGCAGCGGTTTGGTCGATCGGTGGTTACTGCAGGTTGTAGGCTTGTCGGAAGAGGTGGGTCTTCAGATTCTTTTTGAAGGTTTCGATGGTGGGCGAGAGTCTGATGTGTTGTGGTAGAGGGTTCCAGAGTAGGGGTGATACGCGAGAGAAATCTTGTATGCGATTGTGGGAAGAGGAGATAAGAGGGGAGTAGAGAAGGAGATCTTGTGAGGATCGGAGGTTGCGTGTAGGAAAGTACCGGGAGATGAAGTCGCAGATGTAAGGAGGAGACAGGTTGTGGATGGCTTTGTACGTCATGTGAAGCTTTTTTCGAGTGCCAGGCCTCCCATGCTTGGAATCCCTTTCTTGCAATGTAATATAGCAAAAAATAAAGAGGCATCACTCCAATGTTTGTATAAAGTTGAAAAAGGACTTTTAATGGGCCTGGTGGCATGGCAACGTTTTGGCTAGTATGAGCCTTTCGCAAACAGTGTTAGGGGTGTACATTCACATATTTAAAGTGCTGTTGCAATTACATATCATGAACAAATTAAGTGAAAAAAATTATAATTCATCCTACAAACATTGCATATGAATGAATTCCTGTAACTCAATATATTAAAGTGACTGTGCAATATTTAATATCATAGTACATTCGCAATATAATATATACAAGTGCCATTTCATTTAAGTAATGCGACTTTCATCATGTGTTTAATATTAGAAATGGGGGCTCACCCAGCTGTAAATTGTTGTAGGATATGTCTCCTTACATGCCGATCTCGGAATCCTAATATGTCCCAAAACATTAAACATATGAGTTGAGTCCACTTCATCCATAATTCTGTGTTGCAAGAAAAGTGATCCGTGGAAACACAAATAATATATAGAAAAAAATAATATCAGCTAAAAGAGATATTAAATATCTTATATTCCCTATAATACTGCTACAAAATGGGTAATGCACCCGTAGGAATCACACTGCCGCACTCTATTTTGGCCTAATATTGAACATGAAACATTAGACTCTGTTATGGTCTATGCTGATTTATTATGGACTGCATAGACCACAGCAGGGTTCAGCTTAATAGAGACTTTCTGGCATAACGGTAAAACAAAAAGATAACATATGACAAAGTCCACTTGTGTGAGGGATTCACACGCTCAGACCACCAGGTGTATTCAGCTCCACATGGCGCCACCGTTTGGAGTCTTGCTCTCTCCAAAATACAACACACACAATGTCTCTCAAGTCAAGATATTTAAGCCAGACCATATGATTATCACATGACTGTGACCTCATCCTGGGTTATGTCAGTACACATGCCACTCTCGGCTCTGCAGGTGGAGATATGGTGGACACCTTGCCACCCACTCTATATGTGTCCACCTAAAACCAGTTCATATCTGCAACTTTATCCCACCCAATACGTAGTCTGCTGGAGGAAAATGTTTCACATCACTGACACCATTATGCGCAATCTCACATATCTCCTCTCATATACTGTGCCAGTGACCCTGTAACAATATATATATATATATATATATATATATATATATATATAGTAGTTTAATATCTAAGATAATTTTTCTTATGTGAAGTAGATGTTGATTTCTGAGTGGTATCCCAAGGACCAATTGTCTTTTCATATTGTTTTCATATGCATAAATCAGTAGTACTCAGCAGTTTTGTTACATATTTTATTAGAGGAATTTGCATACAGTTTACCTGGAATATTCTTAAAAAAACTATGTTACTAGTGTACATTGAATTGTTGTGGAGAAGGTAAGTGGAAGGTTAATGTGGAAATAACTAAAAATTTATAATTTTTAATGCTAAACCTCAATTGTGAAGTATTCAAAGATTGAGAAAGCTATACATAAAAGTACTTTACCCTAGCTTAATCCAGAAGTGTTCCCCTCTGTTAGTCAATTTTATTGTTCAATCTCAGTTAAGACAGTAGCCCTTCAGATCACAACAGGACCCTGCTTACATCACCTCTCACTAAATGTGTATCGCTGTCAGAAAGTAATCTTATTTATTACAGACACCAAAGAAACCATGGTTTCCCTATTATAGTGTTGTGATAATAGTATTTTGCTATGCTTAACAAACAATAGAGAACCTGTGTCTAGTCTTTTGTCAGAGACTGGATCGACCTTGAGTTTATAGCTTTCCGATATCCATGATCTTGCTTGACCATGAAAAAGAATCAAATAATCTTCCTCTCCAAATTACTAGAAATACTCAGCAGCTTAAAGTGACCTTCTACAGGGCAATGTTAAATTCGGCAGCCCTATTATAGAGGTGTCACTGTTATTAACTGCTGTGCAAAGTGCTATTTCTTCTTTTTTCCTACGTTTGACAAGGTACAGTATATAGTTTTCAAAACACACAAACCATAGAATCATTTAGGATTTTTAGTACTTTAACTAAACAAAATTTAGGTAAAAATGTTAATGCATTATTTTTTGTAGAATGTAGAAGTATTAATGTTTATAATCTGAAAAGTTTATAATAATTTAGGTATTTAGTTGTCAAGTTAATGAAAATCAAAATGAAAAATGAAAACAAGCAATGATCAGAAGGAGTAATTGAACTGAGCAACTAAACTAAAACTTAAAAATACTTGATGAAAATAAAGAAACTATCAGTTTCATTATTTTTTTAGCAAAATTCTAAATAGAAATTATAATGTGTGGTCTGCTGTGTGTGCACTAAAATAAAGTTTTACGTACTACAGCAACTTATGAAAGTCTACAATAGAAATCTAGTCAACTTAGCTGTAGATCTGGGGAACAAAGTGTATATAATCAGCAGACAGATAAGGTGTAAGTAGTCCTAAGAGTTTTTACACTTACTAGGAACACATCTGACTGAATAAATGGAGGTCTCTGGCAGTACATGACATTGATCTTTCCCCAGAAACTTAATAGTTTCCTTAACCATTCCAGTTTTAGCTCTGGAGTGTGCTGAAAAGTCAATTTGGAGAAACTATAACAACAGTAAAAAAAAAATGTAGTTTTAAAGCAATGTTGTACTCCCCATGTACATAAGGAGTTTTGCTTAGCATAATTGGTATAATGTAGCTTTTCATTAATTGTTATTTTTTGATGAGTACATTCTTTCCATGAATTTTATACTGCTGTGATTATTTTTCACCTTCCACTAAAATCATATGCATAATACTGCTAGTAGAGTTACTGTCCATTTTATTTATTATACTGTAATAACAAAGAAAAACTGTGTGCAGTGTCCATGATGGCATAATCTATCTATAAACACATCTAAGAAAAAAAATAGGAAGGATTTCAGGAAAATGATTTAACAAGATAATTTTGTCTCACGCTGATGCTCTATCTGTGTACAATTCTACATTTACAAAATACAGAACATCAAGCGTACTCATTACTGTGAATAGTAAATCATCTTTAGAATCAAACTGAAGTAAGCTATTTTAGAAAATCTGGACCATCCAAGTGTGATAATGCTGTGTCTGGAACTTGCAAGCGCTTCTTCAAAAATAATGTCATTGCTTATTCATAAAAGGCCATTTGGCTAATATGAAATTGCTTTACTGAACAAGATCACTGTTTTATTTGGAGTTAGTGACTAATTGAAAGCACAGTAATACAATAATGCACAATATTTTTAACAGGTAAATTCACTCTACGTTGTAGCAAACATAAAGTACGGAAGATAAATGAAAGTTTATTGTAGCCATTAGCTAACAACAAAATGAAATTATTCAAGCAGAAACATATTTATCTGTTCAACTTTTACTGATACTAAGAATGAGTACAATAAAATAAAAACAGTAACAATGATATGTTAAAGCGATAATGACAATATCAATAACATTTAAAATAGATTTCAATTAAATATCAAATGTATTTACATGCAAAAGACAAAATGGTAGATAAGAGTGGATCGTGTCAATGAGAATCAAATATGAGTCAAATTTTATGAAATTCACAGGTCTTGGCGCATTGAAACAATTCTGATTACATTTGTACAAATTGCTAAAAAATGCACCTTTTTAGGCTACTTTCACGTTAGCATCGTGCGACGCACGTCGCAATGCGACGTGGCGACGTGCCAACGCATAATGTGAGAGCGCCGCACAACAGGGGCAGCAGATGCAGTTTTTCAACGCATCCGCTGCCCCATTGTGAGCTCCGGGGAGGAGGGGGCGGAGTTCCGGCCGCGCATGCATGGTCGGAAATGCTGGACACGACGCACCAAAAAACGTTACATGCAACGTTTTTTTGTGCCGATGGTCCAACGCAACACGACGCAACCGTCGCACGATGGTACCGACGTGTGGCAATGCATCGCAATGCGTCGCTAATGTTAGTCTATGGAGAAAAAAGGCATCCTGCAAGCAATTTTGCAAGATGCGTTTTTTCTCCAAAATGACGCATTGCGACGTGCGTCATATGACACTAGTGTGAAAGAGGCCTTACACATTGCAGAATATTGCATCATCCAAAGAAAGTAGACATGGCCTCAGGAGTGATTAGGCTTCCCCATAATGCTTTGCAGCTATCATATCATGTTATATTGCAGCCAAAAAGGAGGGTCTATAGTAGCTTTAATAAGAGCATAGACAGGTAGTACAGTATTCTATTTAGGGTGATTTAGAATAGCGAAAAAGTGTCTAAGCTCAAGGTTCACCAATAAAATCATAGAATGTTAAAGTTGGAAGGAACCTCAAGGGTCATCATGTCCAATCCCCTGTTCAATGCAGCGCATGTATCACTAAACCATCTCAGACAGATGTCTGTCCAGCCTCTGTTGGAAGACTTCTATTGAAGGAGAACTCACCGCCTCTTGTGGCAGCCTGTTCCACTCATTGGTCACCTTCACTGTCAAAAAGATTTTTTATGATATCTAATCTGTATTTTCTCCCTTTCAGTTTCATTCCATTGCCTCTCGTGTTTCCATGTGCAAGTGAGAATAAGAATACTCTACACTGTGACATCCCTTCAGATATTTGTAGATGGCTATTAAGTCTAATCTTAGCTGTGCTTTTTGCAATCTAAACATTCCTAGTTCCTTTAACAGTTTTCTCTGACCTTGCTCCAGGTTTTCAATGTTTTTTTTTTTTTTTTTAACCCCTTAATGACCGCCAATACGTCTTTTAACTGACCTGAGATATAAGAGAATAGCCTCCCCATACAGGTGACAATCCAGCATCTGTCGGTTGTGCACTATAGCTGACAACTTGCTGTATCAGCCACGATCAGTGTTTGCACCGTCCAAATCTTTTTAACCCCTTAGATGCTGCTGTCAATAGTGACTACATCATTATAAATGGTTAACAGAGTGTAGGGGCTTCCTCTTTATCCAAATTGGTGCCCTCAGATCATGATTGTATGGTCCTGATGTTTGCCATGGCAATTCATGACCAAATAGCGGCCTTAGTCTGACGGCTTTAGTAATCTGTTCAGAAGTTAGCGGCATTTAGGTGGTAAAAATACACATTTTCATTTCTGTCATGCCACTTTGCATTAATTCCTGTAAAGCACCTGAAGGGTTAATAAACTACCTGACTGCAGTTTTCAATATGTCAGGGGGTGCTGTTTTTAAAATGGTATCACGTTTGGGGGTTTCCCAATATATGAGACCCCTAAAGTCACTTCAAACATGGATAAGTCCCTAAAAAAATAAATTTTGTAAATTTCTTTGAAAAAAATGAAAAATTGATGCTACATTTTTAAACCTCCTAAAATGCTAACAAAATAAAATAACATTTTACAAATGGTGCTGATATAAAGCAGACATGTGGGAAATGATATTTATTAATGGTTTGCTGTGGTATGACCATCTGGATTAACTGGATAATCATTCAAATTTAGAAAATTGCACATTTTTTAACATTTTTCTCAAATTTTTTATATTTTTTATAAATAAACCCAAAACATATTGACCTAAATTTACCATTATCATAAAGTATAATGTGTCATGAAAAAACAGTCTCAAAATCACTGGGATTTGTTGAAGGGTTGCAGAGTTATTACCACATAAAGTGACACTGGTCAGATTTTAAAAATTTGGCTCCGTCACTAAGGGGTTAAATGCGGTGCACAGAACTGTACATAGAATTCCAGATGATGCCTGACCAAGGAAGAGTAAATGGAGAAAGTTAATTCAAATGATCTAGATTCTATGCTTCTTTTAATAAATCCTAGAACTGTGTTTGCCTTTTTTGCTTCGGCATCACACTATTAACTCATGTGTAGCCTGTGATCTATCAGTATACCCAGGTCTTTTTCACACTTGAAGTTGCTTAGTTCTATTCCGTAGATGTAATTTTTATTTTTCCTGCCCAGGAGTGGAATCTTTCATTTCTCCCTGCTAAATACCATTCTTTTAGTTGCTGCTCATTGTTCAAGCTTATCTTGAATTGGAGTCTCTGGGTAGTGGGGAGCCAGTAAATAAAATCATATAGGATATGATATATATTCTATTTAGACCTATTAAAAATCAACCAATAGGTGGTTCACACCACAAACAAACACACTGTGAAAAATAAACAAATGAAACCTTGGTGTATGCTAGGAATCCCTAGTGTTGTGCCTATGCTCACACCTTCCTGATGGCGGGTGTTAAAACCCTAGGGGGAGCATTCTGGTGCTCCTGCTACATGATGACTGCCTCTAGGATCCTTAGAAAGACCCTACAGACAATAAATTGTCCCCATATATCATAAGAGGACCCTAATACTAGACACAGGACACACCTACAACTAGTGGGGAGCCAGTGAAGGGATTGACAGAGGGGAAAGGCTGGGGAATAGCAGGGGTATAAGTGGATTAGTTTAGCAGCTGAGTTTAAAATAGATTAGAGGAGTGGAGCAGGAGGTTGCAGTAGTCAAGGTGGGAGATGATGAGTGCATGGACTAGGGTTTTTGCAGATTCTTAGTTGAGGAATGGACAGATCCGGGAAATAATTTTGTGTTGAAGTAGGCAGGAAGTGGAAAAGTCTTGAATATGTGACTTGAAGGTTGTTGGATGTTGTGAAGTCAACATCCGTCGCCGATTATAGCTTGTGCTTTATGCCTGGTGATTCCGCTCTGGAGTGCTGGCCTTGTTGCAGGAATATCGTATCTGGTGGTGTATAATCCTTTGTCATATTCCTCCTTCCTATTTGTATTTGTTTTGCCCTGTGCACATTATAGTGTATTCCTGTGTGTCTGCGGCATGGTGCGTTTTTCAGTTTTCCCTGTCAGTGCTTTCTGTGGGGATTGGTGTGTGGTCTCTTCACTGGGTGGCGGGTGGTGGTTTCAGCTTAGGGCTGAAACAGGAGTCAGGGTCAGGCCTGGCGGACCAGACATGCACACCTTTAGTGTAACTTCTGGGAAAGGGACAGACAGGGTTTCCCTAGCCTGAGGGATATTGCAGGGGCCCGGGTAACCAACCTTAGTCTACCCAGTTTCCCCGTGACAGAAAGTTTGTTGCAGACAGAGCTAGTTTTCCATAGAGCTTTTGTTAGTGAGACTGGGGAAGCGGGGCTGGTTGAATGGGTGTAAGGTTGGAGAGGTTATGGAAAGTTGTAATAGATCATGGATGGAAGGTAGAAATGACAGTAGGGATTTGGTGAGGAGGACAGGATTGGGAGAAATATCACCGGCAGTGAGGAATAGCAGAGGAAGTGATAGCAGGTGGGAGCAGGAGAGGACATGAGGTGGCTATCTGTGTTTGGAGACAGGATTGTATGTTGGGGAACAGAGCTAAGGAGGAGGTGAGAAGGATGGGGAGAATGGTGGAAGAGATGACCAGTTTCTTACTAGGTGTAGGAATTAGGGGGGTTAGTAGAAAGTGAAGGATTATAGTGATGAGAGTGAAAATAAATGGAAATATTGTTTACTGTGATTGTCTATTCAGTTACCTTAAGTTCCCTTCTGGTTCAATTCTGGATTAATTTATAGCTCCACACTTCTGTGTTGCCCTTGTTTGGTGCATGCTGCACGTCAGTCTTTGCAGGGGTATTGCTTGCAATATACTTGCTAGAAAATGCATATGAAGTTATTTTAGATTTGAAATGTCTCATAATTATAAGCATGTGTAGTGTTGTGGTACTCACCTCCTTGCAACCTTTGTAATTACATCAATGAAGTTTGTAGTAAGAGAAATTTTGTGCTTGGCTGGCAAATATTACTGTGACACTGGTCACTACTCATGGCTAAGCCATGAGGCTGGGTAGTCTAGAGATCCGAGGTCAAAATCCAAGAGAGTACATCACAGACAGAGGGGTGAAGTGAAGGCAGAAACAGGCCAAGTTCAATATTCCAAGAAGTTAGTGGATCATGACAAAAGGGCTAGGCAAATGGATGGTCAAGACAAATCCTATGTCAAGAAGCAAAGATCAGAATACTAGACAAGGAGCACAGAGCAAGCACAAACCTCATAAGCAAAGCTACAATTGGCAGCAACCAAAGGCAAATAGCTCATTAAATAGTCAGGTATTTACTCTGGACAAGAGCCACATGAATGAAGCCCCGACACACCTTTGTCCGGATTAGATAGCTAAATTGTCACTTAAGACACTGACAGCTCAGCATGCCCCAGCATCCAATTGGATGACTGAGGTGTCCATCACCATACTGATAGACCAGCATGCCATATTCCTAGATTGGATGGCAGAACTAACATTCATTGTATCCAGATGCCAGGATATCAGAAATCGTGACAATTACCCCATTTTGATATGACGTTTAAAGGACTAATATATCATGAGGCAAATTTTAAAACAAGGTTTTACTGCATATGGAATTGCAGTTATGTGTGGGAAATGTATCAAAGTGTTGCACAAACTTTTATAAATGTGATATACATTTACATATAACAGTTGTATAGCAAATTCCGACACAAGATGATTTTTCATCTTTAAGAAATAAAAACGAAACACAATTTATAAATTTAGCTAATGCTTTATTTGCATAGACAGCTAACTGACTTTGCTGCCATTTTACTTCCACTTTTTAAAACTAGTAAGAATAGCATAAAATAGCAAACAATAGCAATGTTATATACAAAAAAAATCAGATTGTGACAATATTTGTTATGTTTTGACACCAAATACAGGTGACCTTTTAAAATAAATTTACCCCTTTGAATCTCAAATTATATTTCAACTTCATTTTTCCCTCATGCACACTCGGAAATAGTTGAAAGGCAATTACAGTGTTAATAAGCTACAGTATATCGTAAGTGAGGTTCAAGCGCTGTTATCACAATTACGCAATGGAATATAAAATGTCACTGTTAATACAGTGATGTAGCCTTAGTATTCAGCATGTGAGAAAAGTATTTTTGCACCTTCTATATGTAGAGTAGGGCTACTTTCCCATGATGAGCTTTTGGTATGTTCTTGAGGATGTGTATTTTTGCTGCTTCAAAAATGCAGTCTTATAATTTCAGCAAAGTGGATGGGATTTATAGAAATCTTATGCCCACTCTATTTTCATCTTACTCAGCATAAACTCATCTGCGCTGCGTATTTCAAATCTGCAGAATGTCACTTTCTCTTACGGGTGCTCTTACCATTCCGTGCGGATTTTCACCCTTGGACATACATTAAATGAGGAAAATCTGCTTGAAAAACGCGCTTGCATTTTTGGTGCATTTATGCTGAGGAAACACATTATACACACATGTAATCCACAATTAAGTATATCAATAAAAGTTTGTCAAAGTGAAATACCAGTAAATATTAAAAAAACAAAGCAGCTTTATTTAAAGCATGACACGCAGCCTCAAAAATGCAATAAAATTGATTGTTTAAAAAAAAATAATGAAAAACTGCAAGTAAACTAATATAAATTATAGGCACAGAAATGGTGCAACAATTTGTCAGAATTTAAAAACTGACCAAAAACTCAATGTGAGGGGAACATAGCTTTAAGTTTTCAGAAAATGCAGAGTGAGGTAAAAAAAAATAAAAACCGCAATATTCACCTCTCTACTCTAATGCTCTCAGGTCACCTCATAGTCTCTAGAGATGTCATTGCTGCAATAAGTTGTATAGAATGGCTCAGTACTGAGCACCATTGCAAACGGAGTGGTGGGGGATTATTGAGGTGAAAAAATGTTATTTTTACCAAATTCTGAAACTTGAAAAATAAATTTTTCCCAGACAACCCATACGATTATATGCCCTTGGTTGTTAAGCCGCAATGAACTCCTAAGTAAATTCTTTTTTCCACTTCGAGATGCCATAGGCATGTTTATCTTTACATGTTTATCCACTGGGCAGTTTTGATCCTTCCACCTATGGGTCTAATATATTCAGAATTACAGCATCGCAGTGCTGCCATATTGGCAGGTAATGATCTCATTATCTGAACTCATTCTAAACAGATTGGTTGTCAAATCAATTTTATAAAATTATTCTTTTATAATCCATCATAAGACAAACAAATATCATCAATCACATTGAATATACACGTTTGTAAAGTGTGTTCCTGTAAATCACGCCAATGTGACATTGTCACATAATATAATTTAGTGTATTTCCCACATAGTATATGCAATATGGCTAGGTTTTATTTCAATTTGCATACAGACACATGGAAATATATGCTGTGATTTATTTCAGTAGACATAAATGAAACTGAGAGAGATGAGGTAAGTAATGGTATTCATCAATGAGGCTTAGGTACCTGACAGGTCTACAAAATGTGTTTCATTATTCCTGTATAAGCTTAGGCAGTATTTTCCATAAACATACAGTACTTCAGGGTTTAGTCAGCAGGAGTTATATACGAACACTGTCAACTGATTGATGCTGATGCATTTACTACTGGCCGAAGAGATACTATACATTATAGAGAGAATCCATTATGCTTTAATGATAAGAAGGCTCACAGTAAACAATTAATAAAAAGGGGCATTGCACCTACCGTATGAATCTTAGGTTACAAAAACTTTGTTCTGAATTTATCAATGAAAATGTGTCTGAGATACAGAGCAGACAGGATGAGCAGAGCAGCAAATATTCTACACAATTGTTTCATTGGACCAATCACTTCTTTTGAACCCACATCTGGAAGCGCAGATCAACAATTTAGCCTATTCTGCCAGAAAAAAAAATCTCAAAACAAAGAAAATTAGCATAGTAATATAGTCCTATTAAGATGTAAATCAAGACTTTTACCAGCAATTTGTTATATGGTGATCTACTATGTGACCAGAAACGGGCAAATATTTGTGCAGGATGCTGATGACAATTATGCCTACTGTACTGCCTCTATCTAGCAGCCATTATTGGTTGCTTACTGCAGCATACTTATTCACACACAATCATACTGCCCATTCTGTGCTAGCATACATTAGCCATCAAGCAATGAAGCAGATCAATTTGCGGAGAATCAAATTCAAGTTGAATTTCCTGAAAGTTGTTGTTCCAAACAAAATTGAGCACACTGTAATTTGATTAAAAAAACATATATATATATATGCATTTTACTCACAAGACTGATGACTCAGTGATCATGATAATGGTGTCAGGCAAGGCTTGCACTGGCTTCTCTATGAGGTCCTGCAGCAATCAGTTCATTTGGTCAAGACCCAAAAAATCAGTGGGAAAATGACAGCCAGTATAAAAATAAGGATCGGCTAAGGAACTCCATTTTATACCTGTACTGTGTACAGTATAGGGTCAGATTGTGAATGTTGTGATGTACTCTTTTTGTGTTGATGCACCTGATTGAAAATGAGAGTGCATCCTGAATTCTGTTCAAGTGACATCTTGCCATCCCCTTCTCAAAGGACCACAGGGCACATAGTTGATTGCACACACTACCCTCATTATTTTCACTTATGCTAGGCATAGCGATGCCAAGCAGCACACTGCTTTTTATTTGCATGTTTCTTACCTTTACGTGGACAACCAGAGCAATCTTTACATTTCATTAAAATAGTTTTTTTTTGCCCATTTCCTATAATAAATAGTGTGAAAAATATGCAAATAGAGAATAAGTTTCACCTCTATGAATTGTATTCTATAAGATTTAATTATCTTCAAAATGTACTATGTAATTATGTTACATATAAAATAAGATATGTCAAGGGTAAATAATATATTCTGTACTAGACTATATGTGCTAAAGAAAGAAGTTTTTGTTGAAGAACACACTGTTCTGGACACTAAAATAATACATGATTACTAATAGACAAATTGTGCTTGGCAAAGAAATGGTTGCAGCCCACTGCTTCCTATAAATAAGCATTCAAAACAACAATGGAATATTTTGTGCTACTGTATAAAACCTAAAGTCACACAAATATAAGATAACTCCATCTAGTTAATGCTATTTTTAATTATGTTGAAATGAAAGTTTAATTTTCAATAACAGAAACTGTTTTCTAGATGATTTTTTTAAACAATTCTTTTGCATTTTGTTTTTAATTCTTATTCTATATTATAATAAAACATGCAATTTTTGAACAAACAATTCATAGAAACTACTACATATTGTCAGCTTTTTTGAATACGAAAATCTGCAAAATATTTGCCACAGCAAGCAAATATAATTTCCTAAAATGTTGGATTAAACAAATCTATTATTTTGCTGGGGGGGGGGGGTTGGCTAGGAAAGGGGTTAAAAATTTATTTGAGACTATACCCATATGACCTAAGTTCATCTATTACCTGTCTAACTGCTACAACTTATGCAATGGTACTCAACTTTGTTCACTTCATTCCTCAGTCTGAAGCCTCCTACAGTCATGTGGTGTCTAGTCAGTGATAGCAGATTAGAGATGAGTGAACTATTCAAGGTTCGGTTCTGCAAACGTACCCGAGCCCCATTAAATTCAATGGAAGGCAAAACCAAATGAATAGACAACACCTTAACCCCTTCATCCCCAAGGGTGGTTTGCACGTTAATGACCGGGCCAATTTTTACAATTCTGACCACTGTCCCTTTAGGAGGTTATAACTCTGGAACGCTTCAACGGATCTTGGCGATTCTGACATTGTTTTCTCGTGACATATTGTACTTCATGATAGTGGTAAAATTTCTTTGATATTACCTGCGTTTATTTGCAAAAAAAATGGAAATTTGGCGAAAATTTTGAAAATTTTGCAATTTTCCAAATTTGAATTTTTATGCCCTTAAATCACAGAGATATGTCACACAAAATACTTAATAAGTAACATTTCCCACATGTCTACTTTACATCAGCACAATTTTGGAACCAAAATTTTTTTTTGTTAGGGAGTTATAAGGGTTAAAAGTTGACCAGCAATTTCTCATTTTTACAACACCATTTTTTTTTTAGGGACCACATCTCATTTGAAGTCATTTTGAGGGGTCTATATGATAGAAAATACCCAAGTGTGACACCATTCTAAAAACTGCACCCCTCAAGGTGCTCAAAACCATATTCAAGAAGTTTATTAACCCTTCTGGTGCTTCACAGGAATTTTTGGAATGTTTAAATAAAAATGAACATTTAACTTTTTTTCACAAAAAATTTAATTCAGCTCCAATTTGTTTTATTTTACCAAGGGTAAGAGAAGAAATTGGACCCCAAAAGTTGTTGTACAATTTGTCCTGAGTATGCTGATACACCATATGTGGGGGTAAACCACTGTTTGGGCGCATGGGAGAGCTCGGAAAGGAAGTAGCACTGTTTGACTTTTCAATGCAAAATTGACAGGAATTGAGATGGGACGCCATGTTGCGTTTGGAGAGCCACTGATGTGCCTAAACATTGAAACCCCCCACAAGTGACACCATTTTGGAAAGTAGACCCCCTAAGGAACTTATCTAGAGGTGTGGTGAGCACTTTGACCCACCAAGTGCTTCACAGAAGTTTATAATGCAGAACCGTAAAAATAAAAAATCATATTTTTTCACAAAAATTATCTTTTCACCCCCAATTTTTTATTTTCCCAAGTGTAAGAGAAGAAATTGGACCCCAAAAGTTGTTGTACAATTTGTCCTGAGTACGCTGATACCCCATATGTGGGGGTAAACCACTGTTTGGGCGCATGGGAGAGCTCGGAAAGGAAGTAGCACCGTTTGACTTTTCAATGCAAAATTGACAGGAATTGAGATGGGACGCCATGTTGCGTTTGGAGAGCCACTGATGTGCCTAAACATTGAAACCCCCCACAAGTGACACCATTTTGGAAAGTAGACCCCCTAAGGAACTTATCTAGATGTGTTTTGAGCGCTTTGACCCACCAAGGGCTTCACAGAAGTTAATAATCCAGAGCCGTAAAAATAAAACAAACATTTTTTCCCACAAAAATTATTTTTTAGCCCCCAGTTTTGTATTTTCCCGAGGGTAACAGGAGAAATTGGACCCCAAAAGTTGTTGTCCAATTTGTCCTGAGTGCGCTGATACCCCATATGTGGGGGGGAACCACCGTTTGGATGCATGGAAGGGCTCGGAATTGAAGGAGCGCCATTTGGAATGCAGACTTAGATGGAATGGTCTGCAGGCGTCACATTGCGTTTGCAGAGCCCCTAATGTACCTAAACAGTAGAAACCCCCCACAAGTGACACCATGTTGGAAAGTAGACCCCCTAAGGAACTTATCTAGATGTGTGGTGAGCACTTTGACCCACCAAGGGCTTCACAGAAGTTTATAATGCAGAGCCATAAAAATAAAAAAAAAATTTTCCCACAAAAATTATATTTTAGCCCCCAGTTTTGTATTCTCCCGAGGGTAACAGGAGAAATTGGACCCCAAAAGTTGTTGTCCAATTTGTCCTGAGTGCGCTGATACCCCATATGTGGGGGGAACCACCGTTTGGATGCATGGGAGGGCTCGGAAGGGAAGGAGCGCCATTTGGAATGCAGACTTAGATGGAATGGTCTGCAGGCGTCACATTGCGTTTGCAGAGCCCCTAATGTACCTAAACAGTAGAAGCCCCACACAAGTGACCCCATTTTGGAAACTAGACCCCCCAAGGAACTTATCTAGATGTGTTGTAAGAACTTTGAACCCCCAAGTGTTTCACTACAGTTTATAACGCAGAGCTGTGAAAATAAAAAATCTTTGTTTTTCCCACAAAAATTATTTTTTAGCCCCCAGTTTTGTATTTTCCCAGGGGTAACAGGAGAAATTGGACCCCAAAGGTTGTTGTCCTATTTGTCCTGAGTACGCTGATACCCCATATGTTGGGGTAAACCCCTGTTTGGGCACACGGGAGAGCTCGGAAGGGAAGGAGCACTGTTTTACTTTTTCAACGCAGAATTGGCTGGAATTGAGATCGGACGCCATGTCGCGTTTGGAGAGCCCCTGATGTGCCGAAACAGTGGAAACCCCCCAATTATAACTGAAACCCTAATCCAAACACACCCCTAACCCTAATCCCAACAGTAACCCTAACCACACCTCTAACCCTGACACACCCCTAACCCTAATCCCAACCCTATTCCCAACCGTAAATGTAATCCAAACCCTAACCGTAACTTTAGCCCCAACCCTAACCCTAACTTTAGTCCCAACCCTAACTGTAGCCTTAACCCTAGTCCCAACCCTAGCCCTAATGGGAAAATGGAAATAAATACTTTTTTTTTATTATTCCCTAACTCAGGGGGTGATGAAGGTGTGTTTGATTTACTTTTATAGCGGGTTTTTTAGCGGATTTTTATGATTGGCAGCCGTCACACACTGAAAGACGCTTTTTATTGCAAAAAATATTTTTTGCGTTACCACATTTTGAGAGCTATAAATTTTCCATATTTTGGTCCACAGAGACATTTTTTGATCGCTTTTTATTCCGATTTTTGTGAGGCAGAATGACCAAAAACCAGCTATTCATGAATTTCTTTTGAGGGAGGTGTTTATACCGTTCCGCGTTTGGTAAAATTGATAAAGCAGTTTTATTCTTCGGGTCAGTACGATTACAGCGATACCTCATTTATCTCATTTTTTTATGTTTTGGCGCTTTTATACGATAAAAACTATTTTATGGAAAAAATAATTATTTTTGCATCGCTTTATTCTCAGGACTATAACTTTTTTATTTTTTTGCTGATCATGCTGTATGGCGGCTCGTTATTTGCGGGACAAGATGACGCTTTCAGCGGTACCATGGTTATTTATATCTGTCTTTTTGATCGCGTGTTATTCCACTTTTTGTTCGGCGGTATGATAATAAAGCGTTGTTTTTTGCCTCGTTTTTTTTTTTTTTTCTTACGGTGTTTACTGAAGGGGTTAACTAGTGGGCCAGTTTTATAGGTCGGGTCGTTACGGACGCGGAGATACTAAATATGTGCACTTTTATTGTTTTTTTTTTATATTTAGATAAAGAAATGTATTTATGGGAATAATATATATATTTTTTTTTTCATTATTTTGGAATATTTTTTTTTATTTTTTTTTACACATTTGGAAAAATTTTTTTTTACTTTTTTACTTTGCCCCAGGGGGGGACAATACAGATCGGTGATCTGCCAGTTTGCATAGCACTCTGACAGATCACCGATCTGAGAGAAGTGCAGGCTGCTTCACAGTGCCTGCTCTGAGCAGGCTTCTGTGAAGCCACCTCCCTCCCTGCAGGACCCAGATCCGCGGCCATCTTGGATCCGGGTCTGGACCAGGCAGGGAGGGAGGTAAGACCCTCGCAGCAACGCGATCACATCGCGTTGCTCCGGGGGTCTCAGGGAAGCCCGCAGGGAGCCCCCTCCCTGCGCGATGCTTCCCTGCACCGCCGGCACATCGCGATCATGTTTGATCGCGGTGTGCCGGGGGTTAATGTGCCGGGGGCGGTCCGTGACTGCTCCTGGCACATAGTGCCGGATGTCAGCTGCGATATGCAGCCGACACCCGGCCGCGATCGGCCGCGCTCCCCCCGTGAGCGCGGCCGATCGCATATGACGTACTATCCCGTCGGTGGTCATACGGGCCCACCCCACCTCGACGGGATAGTACGTCAAATGTCGGGAAGGGGTTAAAGGGGAACAAAAAGCTTCCCAAATAGCTCAAATTAGGGGCAGACACCAGGAAAAGTGGCAACAATTAACACAGAGTAAAAGTAGTATAATTGCAAAGTATGGATGAATTGGACAGGGCTTGGACCAGCATTTCTAGCTGAAACATTGAAACATTAATCAGGTTGATGAGTGACAGGTGTAGGCCTGGTGCTCTGAGACGTCTGCCCAACAGGTAACACACATGAAGAAGACCCAACTTGGAGAAAAAACACTTACAAAAATTATGGACTTACACCAGAAAAAGTGCCATCAATTGACTCACAGTAGAAATTTGCTAATGGCACAGCAGCAGTCAGCCGTGGGCCATGATTGAGGAATCAAGGTCTAGGACAGCATTTAGACCTTTGAATTGAAGATTTTTTTCCCAGCCACACTTAGTTGGCACAAACATCAGGTTTGTAGACTATTATTGGTAGAAAAATTTAAAGATAGAAACTCAGGTAGCTGACTGATCAATTAACCCACAGTATAACATTTTATAATGGCACAGAAGCAGTCAGCCATGGGCCATGGATGAGGTATCAGGGTCTGGGTCAGCATTTACAACTTTGAATTGAAGTTTCAATTAAGATAAGGTGGGTAAGCGAGCAGTGTAAGCCTTCTCTGCTGGGAGCCCTGATACCTCTTGCAACAGCTCAAACTGTTATTTTTTCCAGCCATATTCAGATGGCACAAACTTCAATTTCATAGACTACTATTGGTAGAAAAGTGAAAGGATAGTAACACAGATAGTTGACTGATCTGATTTGAAGTTTGAATTATGGCAATTTGGGTGAGGGCGCAGTGTAAGCCTTCTTCGCTGGGAGACCTGTTATGTCATGCAACAGCTCAAACTGTTTGGTTTTTTCCCAGACACATTCAGGTGACACAAACATCAGCTTTGCAGAGCACTAATGTTAGAAAAATGAAATGATAGGTACACAGGTAGTTGATTGAACGTAAGTCCAGACCTACCGGTCTGAGAGCTCTACTGCAGCACACATGAAGGAGACCCAACTTGGAGTGCAAACATTTCAAATATATTGCTACACAACACTAAAATGGCGTCAATTTCCACTGAGTGGAAGCAGTATAATGGGCCTGTGACACCCCTTTCAAAACAGGCAACCCAACAAATGGAGACCCAACTTGGATTCTGCACATTTCCAAAAATTATCACACACCACTAAAGGAGCATCAATTTCCACAAAGTTGAAACAGTATAATGGGCCTCTGACACCCCTTCGACAACAGGCAAACTGTAAACACCAAATCATAAATAACTAGGTAAGGCATTAAAACCACAGGAAAAGATTGACCCCTAAAAATTAACTTTTATTTGTTTTTCTAAAAACATTAAAGACTTATAACCAACAGCACATAAGCAGTAAAACAAACCAGGGTGGTTGAGCGGTGTCCGGGATTACCCAAATGTTTTCAGAAGGTAGATATGTTGACCTAATAGGTCCCTACCTCTCCCTAGATTCCCTCTCTTCCTGACAGTGGAGGTTGGCATCATAATTTGTACTCTGTGGTGCCCCCACTCTACGTCGGTGTCCCCAGGGGTGGGATTCAAATTTTTAACAACAGGTTCTGTGTTTGTGTGCAGGAAAACCACACCCATTTTTAAAGCCACACCCATTTAAATACACCTTTTTCTCAATCATAAATAAGTAGGGGCACAACCATACCTCCCAACTTTTGAAGGGAAAGAAGGTAAAGTTTGCAGCGCGCACAGCTTGCCGCGGCAAATTTTAGGCCACGCCTCTGACCACACCCATTTCACAACTAGTCACACCCATATCAACATCTAAACCACACCCATTTGGCACTGCTGATCACACTGTTTAATAAACGATAATTATAAACAAAAATTATGGCCACACATGATGCTCAATACTGTATAATGGCTCCACATGATGCACAATACTGTATAATAACCACACATGATGCTCCATACTGTATAATGGCCACACATGATGCTCAATACTGTATAATGATCACACATGATGCTCCATACTGTATAATGGCCACACATGATGCTCCATACTGTATAATGGCCACACAGTACTCCATACTGTATAATGGCCCCACATGATTCTCCATACTGTATAATGGCCACACATGATGCTCCACTCCATACACCTCATACACACATGGCTCCGCTCTATACATCTTATACAAACACACCTTGTACACACACACACACGGCTCTGCTGCATCCACACTGTAAACAACTCCTGACCCCACACATAAGCTTACCGTTATCCAGCACCATGACAACCAGCACAGCAGAGTCCTGCATTACACGAGGCCACTGATCATGTGAATCCTGACTCCTCCCCTCCTGTGACCTCATCATAGGTCCTCTGCACACAGAGCAGTGGCAGCCATACATGTGGTGTACGGCTTTCTGCGGCTGGAGGGATGCAGCGCTGCAGTGATGGAAAACAGGGTACTCTCAAATCAGGACTCCCCAGCGGGATAGGGGAAGGTTGGGCAGTGTGGTACTGGATCGCGGCTTTGAATCTCCCCGGTTTGGGGAACCAGCTACTTTTTTAACAAGCGGTTCCTTCGAACTGGGGAGAACCAGCTGAATCCCACCCCTAGGTTTCCCTACTCACACTATTGCAGCCCAGGCCAAATTGGAGACACAAAACAGATAGAAAGTGGGAAAAGCATTACAATATATGTGCATAAAGGTCCCCAACTAAATCTATTGGGTGTCCTTGTAAAGACAGCATGGTTATGTATGAATCTCAAGGATGTAGACTAATGTTAGTTATAAATGGAAATGCCTGAAATACAGCTTTGGGATGTATAATCTTCTCCTTGTATGTGGTAAGAGATCTGAGCCCTCCATTCAATAATGGAGTTCCAGAGAGTCACCAATGTATACTGTCCCTCCTGCAAGGGATCCTAAACATGGAATACATATACATTTTTGTTTGTATAGTGTACATCACCATTAAGGGGCATTCTTGATATCAAAACTTAGCAAAAGTAGGTAGATATGGGCATAATATCAGTATCACCACCAAATGTAAGCAGTCAGCTATTGCCCCTATACTGAACAGTCATCATAATGGTATAAGAAAGGGCACCATCAGTATGGCGTCATGGAAGTATAAACATTAATCATTAGTTATCCTTAGTTCAGAATTCCACCATCCAATATAGTATCAGAAATTTCCACCATCCAATATGGTAACAGACATTTCCACCATCCAATATAGTATCCGACATTTCCACCATCCAATCTGGTACCAGAGATTTCCTTCATCATGAACGGTATCCAAGATTTCCACCATCCATTATAGTATCACAATAAAGGATAATCATTTATTCATAATCCCAGGTGTGGTGTCAAAAGTTCCTATCATCAGATAAGGTATCAGAAATCCCCATCATAGATATGGTATCAGAAAAAAAGACACTTGTCGTTTAGAATTCCCTTATTCATAGTACCGATAGTCCCCCTTATGGTATCAGGGTTTATCAGGGGACAGAGTGGGAGATTTCAGTCTCTCTCCACGCAGTCAGACAGTGCTGTGTATGAGTTGGTGCTTGTCCCACCCATAAATAGGGATGTCCCAATCAGTCATTATTACCCTCAGGTGTATGGCATCATACAGAGACAAGTAGAAAAATTCCAGCTTCTGGCAACAATCTATAAAAATATGAAAATCCTTAATTAAAGACACCAAAAGTTCAATGGCACATGGCACACTGCGGGGGACAGGGAACAAAATGGTGACACGTTTCGAACACAAAGAGCATTCTGCCTCAAGGCCTGATGGGAAATATTTCCCATCAATTCTAAATACCCAGTAAATGATACTCATTGGAAAAACAGTTACATTATATAAAGCTTCATAAATGAACAATACAACAAAAAATACCATGAAAACACAAAAAACATCTACAAAGAATTATTAATTGCACAAAAATTGCATTCATGGATTAACACAATTGTAAATAAGCAAAATATTTACAGCACAAGAAGAAACCTAATAATGACTCATAATATCAAGTTGAGACCTGCAGGTGATCTGGTTCCTAAGTTGAAAATCCAAAATGCTTGTCTATTGAGACGTAATCTCTTCGTGTCTCCACCTCTCAGAGGATCCCTCACTTTTTCAATACCGAAGTCCCAGATAGACGTCATCTGTCGATGCCGATGCAAGATGAAATGCTTTGATGCAGAGGATATATTCCAGTTGGTAAACTTATTAGTGTTGGAAATATTTAAATGCTCATTAATTCTGATTTTCATGCTGTGACTGGTGCAACCAATATAATTCAAATGGTATTGCATTGTATGCAATAAATTATATACTTGGTGTTACAATTAATAAGCTGTTTGATCATATGAGTATGAGTATTATCAAAATTAGAAAAGGTTTTACAGGGACTAGCAAAACTGCATGTCTTACAGCGTGTTGCTCCACCTTTGCCTCTATTATTACTAAATAGAAAGACAAGTCACAATTAGTAATGGGCTAGCACTAAATTGCTTGGGTGCTCGTTGTTCGGGTCGAGCAAATTGGAATACTCGAGTACTCAAGCACTGAGCCCAATGTAAGTCTGTGGGAAACCCGAGCATTTTTACAGTGATCCCCCCAGGGGGTCCATTTAAGGTCTAAAAATGTCTGAAAATTATGGAAACACTGCTCAAATGACATGGTAACATCATGGGGATCGCCCCTGGATGCATTTCTGACTCCTAGGTCACAGATGTAAACAATGTTGTCAGAGTTTCACACCATTTTTATAGGTGCACCAAAAAGCATACATAAATAAATGATTTCCAGGGTAATGAATTATATAAAGCAAAATAACTAACCCCAACCAAAAATGTTCCTTCACCACTTGGGCTATGTTCACAGGCAGCGTTTTTGATGCATTTTTCAACTTTAGCATTGCTTTCAACCAATACAAATTCATTCATGGGTAATGTCATTGTAACATTTAACAACCCTAGCTGTCCATGTGATGTGTGACCTATAAGCAGACACATCTTGTTTCATTTATGAAGGAGGGACTCTTAAAGTCACAGAGACTATTTTTCGAGGGGCATCAGATGGCATTAAAGGGAACCTGTCACCCCCAAAATCAATGGTGAGGTAAGCTCACCGTCATCAGGGGCTTATCTACAGCATTTTGTAATGCTGTAGATAAGCCCCCGATGTTACTTAAAAGAGGAGAAAAAGACGTTAGATTATACTCACCCAGGGGCGGTCCCGCTGCGGTCCGGGTCCGATGGGTGTCTCAGGTCCAGTCGGCGCCTCCTATCTTCATGCCATGACGTCCTCTTCTGGTCTTCATGCCGCGGCGGTGGCGCAGGCGTACTTTGTCTGCCCTGTTGAGGGCAGAGCAAAGTATTGCAGTGCGTAGGCACCGGAACAGGTCAGAGAGGCCCGGTGCCTGCACACTGCAGTACTTTGCTCTGCCCTCAACAGGGCAGACAAAGTACACCTGCGCCGTGGCGTGAAGACCAGGAGAGGATTTCATGGAATGAAGATAGGAGGCGCCGACCAGACCTGAGACATCCATCGGACCCGGACCACAGCGGAACCGCCCCTGAGTGAGTATAATCTAATGTCTTTTTCTCCTCTTTTCCAACATATGCAGTGTAGAGTTCTAACGTGTGGTGACATCACACACCAGTCGGTGAGCTGGAAGCTGCAAGTGCTGCTGAAGCATTGCAAGGGCGGCTGAAGCTGTAGCTGACTTTCTAAAATGAGCAGAGAGGCAGAGTACTTTCACTAGCAGATCCGGGTAGCTTTTGAGAAAGCGTTGAATGATGAGGTTAAGCACATGGGTCAGGCAAGGTATATGTGTGAGCTCACCTTGCCTCATAGCCGCCACCAGGTTCCGGCCATTGTCACACATGGCCATGCCTGGCTGTAGGTTCAGTGGTGTCAGCCAAAAATCTGACTGCTCTTGTAGCCCTGTCCACAACTCTTCAGCATTGTGCAGCTTGTCACCTAAACAGATTAGCTTCAGCACAGCCTGTTGCCACTTGGCTGAGGCAGTGTTGCAGTGGTTCCAGCTTCTGAATGATGTGCTCATTTCAGAGATGGAGAATGAAGAGGAGGAGGAGGTGCTGAAGCTGTAGACTGTGGAGGCAACCCTGATTAACATATTGCCCGCAATCCTCAGTGTCGGAAGGATGTGTTCCATGCCAAGGTCTGACTGGGTCCCAGCTTCCACTATGATAACCCAGTATGCCATCAGTGAGATGTACCATCCCTGCCCAGAAGCACTTGTCCACGTGTCCGTGGTTAGGTGGACTTTCCCAGTAACAGCATTGTTGAGGGCATGGGTAATGTTGTGGGACATGTGCTGTTGTAATGCCGGTACAGCACACCAGGAGAAATAGTGGCGACTGGGGACTGAGTAACTTGAGATGGCCGCCACCATCAGGTTGTGGAAAGCTTCCATCTCAAAGAGCCTGTAAAGATTATAAGGGATAACACAGTTTTATAAGTGGTAAAGTCTATATTATCACACGGTGATTCAAACAGGTGCAGAGAGAAACACAAGTCCACAACACTTGGTGTAAATATTAAACACAGCTTAACAGTCTATAGGAAACTTCAGAGGAAAGTGCAATCATGCAGAAAGTCTATGGAGCACAATTATTCTTGAGGATACACACATAGATATGCTTATAAGGCAGTTCAAATAATATCTTAGCACAACCAGGGAGGCCTGGGTAAAAGTCTCAGGTTTAAGCAGAGCAGCAACAGCTTACATGTCCAGCAAATGCAGATGGAAACAAACACAAGCAGCCAGATGGAGGATTACTGGAAACCGATGTATGCAGCAGAAACTCAGAGCTGAGTAGCAGGATCTCCACACAGGTTCACAGGAGCAGGTGCAGGTACAAAGCCAGGGAGTCATCAGGAGCTGGATGCAAGGCAGAATACTCTAGCACAGACTAAAGGCTAGGGTGGAGTTTTATAGTAGGAAGACACAGTGCACATGAGACCAAAGACGCCATCTTGGAAAAGGGCAGTAATGCACAAAAGGTAATCAAAATGTTCAGAGTCCTGACAGAGCCTAAAAGGCAACATTTCGAGCACAAGCAGACGAGAACTGTGAGAATTTAGAACTGTCGCTTGTGGGGCATTGACTGCGTATTTCTGCTTGCGTTCCAATGACTGGGGTATAGACAACTGAAGGCTGCACTGGGACAAGGACATGGAAGGGCTTAATGATGGTGCTAGTTGATTGTGGGCAACAACAGGTGCAGGGCAAGAGGCATCTTCACATGCACTGTGGACTGGGGATTGGATTGTATGCAAAACAGTGGAAGAAGCAATGGTGTCACCTGCAGACAGTGTTCCTGGAGCCTGGGGTTTGGCCCACAAAGTCAGGTGCTTTGCTGTCATGTGCCTGATCATGCTGGTGGTCTGGCTGGTAGTTTTGCTACCCCTGCTGATGCCGGCATGGAAGGTGCTGCAAATGGCCTGTTTGGGGTTATCATCAGAGTCTTTAAAAAATAACCAGACTGGGGAAGATCTAACAGTTGGAATGGAAACTGCTATCATGTTGGTGTTATGGGGAATGGAAACATATCTTCTGTCAGCAGCCACCACACTGCTTCTTCCTGCCTGTTGGAGAGCAATACTTCCTTCCCCATGTGTGCTGCTGTCCTCGTTCTACATGTCCTCCTGCCAGGTTGGGTCAGTTTCCATGTCATCCGGCACCTCGTCTTCCACATCCACACTCTGCTCCTCCTCCTAACGTTCTGGCAATTGTGTTTCATCATCGTCCACCTCTCATGACACTTTCCCAACATCACCTTTGTGTGACCGTGGCTGCTCAAATCTTTCGGCATCGCTACATGTGATCTCATCTTGCCTCACTTCAAGTTGAATGGCCGAGAGTCTGGGATCTTTAAAGGGGAAAGTGAACAGCTTTTCAGAGTGTCCAAGTGTGGGATCAGTTGTCTCACGGCACTCAGCATGGTGGGAGGAAGAACGGTCAGGGTAAGTAATATGTGGTCCAGACACAAGGTTACTCAGACTTGACCATGTGAAATACGTAGTGGTGGTGCTGGCAAAGTGACTGGAAGCATTATCTGCTATCCAACCAACAACTGTTTCACACTGCTCTGGCTTCGATAGTGGTGTGTTGCAGTCCCCTAGAGACTGGGACAGGAAGGTCAAGCGAGAAGATGTGGGTCTTTGTTGTGGCCCATTTTCAGCTTGGCCACGGCCTCATCCTCTGCATCATCACTGAACAATCAAGCGTTTCATGGCAAATAGCCAAAAGCTGAGCTCCCGCCGAGAAACCCCGGAAATACTTGGAGAACTCCAAGTATCTCGAGTAGTGGCGAGGATGCTCGCTCTTCACTATTAATAATTATAAAATGTAATAAAATAATATTATAATATATAAAATAAATGGTACATTTTTAAAGAAAATTTTCACTGTGAAGTTCAAAGGACTTTGGTTTGATAATTTTCAAAAATGTGTCCTTTCTCACAATCCAGATAAGGGTGCTATCGTAAAAATTCAACTTAGATTCATGCACTGTAACATTTAATTTCACCCAAACTTAGAAAACAGGTGAGTTTGAGGTATTGAAAAATTGCTGCACATAAGATAAATTTTGTTTTTGAAAAAATGTTTCATTTTGCGCTCAATCCTGACAAATAGGGTTGAGCGACCTTTACTTTTATAGGATCGGGTTGGGTTTCGAGTGAAATCGGCCGATCCTATAAAAAAGTCGGGGTCGGGGTCAGCCGAAACTCGAAACCCAATGCAGTGCATTGGGTTTCCAATGGTTCCCAGGGTCTGAAGGAGCGGAAACTCTCCTTCAGGCCCTGGGATCCATATTTAAGTGTAAAATAAAGAATTAAAATAAAAAATATCGCTATACTTACCCTCTGACGGGCCCTGGTACTAACCGGGAACCTTCCTTCCTTAGAATCAGCCTTCCAGGACCTTGCGGTGACGTCGCGGTGACGTCGCAGCTTGTGATTGGTCGCGCGGCCGCCCATGTGACCGCTCGCGCGACCAATCACAAGCCGCGACGTCACCGTGACGTCACCGAAGGTCCTGGAAGGGCTGATTCTTAGGAAGGAAGGCTGCCGGAAAGAAGCAGGGCGTGTCCGAGGGTGAGTATATACCTAATAGGAATATACTCACCCTCGGCTTCGTTCCGGCAGCCTTCCTTCCTAAGAATCAGCCCTTCCAGGACCTTTGGTGACGTCACGGCTTGTGATTGGTCGCGCGAGCGGTCACATGGGCGGCCGCGCGACTAATCACAAGCCGCGACGTCACCGCGACGTCACCGCAAGGTCCTGGAAGGCTGATTCTAAGGAAGGAAGGTTCCCGGTTAGTACCAGGGCCCGTCAGAGGGTAAGTATAGCTATATTTTTTATTTTAATTCTTTATTTTACACTTAAATCTGAATTCCGATACCAATTCCCGATATCTTAAACATATCGGGAATCGGTATCGGAATTCCGATTCCAGATTCAGAAGATCGCCGACTTCATGGCCGACCCCACACAGGGGTCGGGTCGGGTTTCATGAAACCCGACTTTGCCAAAAGTCGGCGACTTCTGAAAATTGCCGACCCGTTTCGCTCAACCCTACTGACAAACAAAGGTTTTATATTAAAATAAATAATGATGGCTAAGTGGCTAAGTTTTACAATAAACAATAAAATCCAAGTGATCTGGCATAAATTCTGGTGAAATTGTACATATGGGAGTGCATTCTCTATGTAATTGAACCTTGCAATGCATGCTTCTTTCACATAGAAAAGGAGAACTGGTGATGCAATAGAGGTAGAGAAGGAAAAGTATGGAAACCAAATTGTGAGGAAAATTATGATGGGATTAATTACAATGACGAGAATAGAATAGAAAAGGGTATTGTTGATGGACAGAAAATTGCACATCTACATTTTCTGTTATGCCAGCAGATGAGTTGGACTGAGCTGACTCCAGCTGATGATGTCACTGTTAGAGGCTAGACCATCTGGCTGGGATTGAGATTAGGGATTGGTCATATGCATATAGCATCCTCCTGCTAATGTACTTTCTAGAGTTTGCAAAAGAAAGCCAAATGTTATGTGCGTTTGGTACTGCTACGGCCAGGACAGATGATTTCAGAACAATTGGTGGAGTTAAAGCTGCCACTATCAGAAACCACATTCTTTTCTGTGATATTATTTTTTTTCTATTTCTTTTTCTGTTGTCTATGGCAAAATATAATGTTTAAGTTGTTTATAAACTTTGTTAACAAACTTAGTATTTTTAGTTTAGAATTTTCTTTCTACAAATAAAGCTTACCCCTAAATAGTAAGGTCATTGCAGTATTTCAAGAAACAAGCAGCAGTATTATTAAGGCACCTATAATAATTGAATTTGACTCATCAAAGTGTGGCAAAGCCTTAGCCACTTTTAGATGTTATTTTTAAATAATGATGTTCAACCAAAATGAAAAATAATTTAATGAAACCTAAAATCTCTTATATTAACTCCTTAGCGACTGAGCCAATTTTGACTTTAATGGCCAAGGCAATTTTTACAATTCTAATTACTGTCAATTTATGAGGTTACAGCTCTGGACTGCTTCAACGGTTCCCACTTACTCTGAAAATATTTTTTCCTGACATATCGTACTTCATGTTAGTGGCAAAATGTCATTGATAAGACTTGCATTTATTTACCAAAAAAAAGGAAATTTGTCAAAAAAAGGAAATTTGACGAAGTTATAAGGGTTAAAAGTTGACAAGCAATTTTTCCTAAAAATTTACCAAACCATTTTTTTAGGGAACACATCACATTTGAAGTGACTCTTAGGGGCATATGGCAGGGCTCAGAAGGGAGGGAGCATGGTTTGACTTTTTTAATGCAAAATTGGCTGGAATTGATTTAGAGTTTGGAGAGCCCCTGATGTGCCTAAACTGTGAAAAATCTCCAATTCTAACTCAAGCCCTAACAAAACTCTAAACCCAACCCTAACCCGAATATACCCCTAACCCTACCCACACCCCTTACCACAACCCTAACCCTAATCACAACCTCAACACAACCCTAACCCCAACCCCAACACAATGCTAACCTCAACACAACCCTAATCCCAACCCTAATCGCTAACCACAACATTAGCACCTAACCTCAACCCCAACACAACCCTAACCCCAACACAACCCTACCCTAACACAACCCTAACCCCAAGTCTAACCCCATCTCAATTCTAACCCCAACACAACCCTAAACCCAAAACAACCTTTACCCTAACACAGCCCAGTGATGTGCTTAAATAGTGGAAACACCAAATTCTAACTCCAACCCTAACACAACCCTAAACCCAACCCTAACCCCAACACACCCCACACCCTAACCACAACCCTATCCAAAACCCCAGCACAACACTAACCCCAACCCTAACCCCCACCCTAACACCTAACCCCAACCCCAGCACAGCCCTAACCCCATCACAACCCTAACCTCAGCTCCAGCCCCAACTCTAACTCCAACTCTAAACCCGACTCAACCTTAATCCCAACACAACCCTAACCCCAACACAACTCTGACCCTAACACAACCCTAAACCCAGCTTTAGCTGCAAGCTATCCTTAATCCCAATACAACCCTAACACAACCCTAGCATCAACTCTAATACCAACCCTAACTCCAACTGTAACTCTAACTGCAAAGAATGGAAAAAGTTAAAAAAAATGTATCTTATTATTTTTACTTAACTAAGGGGCTGACAAAGGCATGGTTGATTTTCTATTTTTTATTTTGATCACTGAGATAAGGTCTATCACTGTTAGGGCTAGCGGAATGCACTGATTAAATATAGATGTTTTTATTGGTGCGTTCGCAGCCCGGGGTCCACCATGCAGGAGGAACCTGCTGCTAGCAAAAGACGGCACTATATGGCGGTTTAAGCAAACTCTATTACTTCACAGAGTCGCACGGAAACAAGACGCTGTGCCCTGCTAACCCCACAGGAGTTCACAGCTAACTGCCGAGTTGAAGGCAGTCTGTGGTCACGCAAACACACAATCTCCTCGCCAGAGGTGCCGGCATTCTAGGGGCTTATTTCAGCCGAGTCCCTGAACACACATAAATGTGACCACACTGGCGCATGCACATAACAGATTTGATACTAGCGCATGGCCGTGCGGCCATGCGAGCCTTATATAGCTGCAGCAAGTAAAAGACCTTCCTAGAAGGACCAATGAGAGACTGCCATACCTGAGCGTGTGACCCTAGATCTCCACTGAGAGATCTTGCCCTGGGCATGCTCAGTGTGTGCAGAGCAGGACTTAGTCCTAGCACCTACAGGACCTTCCTGAAAGGACCAATGGACTTAGCTGCAGTATCTGACCATGTGACCCTCGATCTCCACTGAAAGATCTTACTCAGGGCATGCTCAGAATGAGAAAAGCAGGACTTAGTCCCAGAAGCGTCTGTTCACTGCTGCCCAGCACTGACTTCAATGGCAGAAGCAGGAAAAGCAGCAGTAACTCTTTGTACAGAGTGGGACTGAGCAAGACGCTGGGACCGACGTCTCCGCTGAGCAGGCTCCACTGTGGCAGGAGAAGAATGGGAGACCGCAGCGGAGATGGCCCGAGATTCCCCCTGTGCAGAGGTGGGAACTCGACCCCTAACAATACCCCCCCTCCTCGGACCCCCCTCCTTGGGCCTCGCTACGCTCAAAGGCGGCAATGAGCTGCAGAGCCCAAATGTGCTCAACAGGTTCCCAGGACCTGTCCTCTGGACCATAACCCCTCCAATCCACCAAATAATTTTTTTTGCCACGTACCACCTTGCACCCCAAGATAGAGTTCACCTCGTAATCATCCAAAGATGAACCCGATGTCCCGGCAGATGACTCAGAAAACTGGGACATGTATACGGGCTTTAAGAGGGACACATGAAAAGTGTCAGTGATACCCAGGCGTGGAGGAAGGGCCAGACGGTAGACCACAGGGTTAACCTGTTCGAGGACCTTGAAGGGACCCAAGTAGCGAGGTGCAAACTTAGTGGACTCAACTCGCAGCCTGATGTTACGGGCGGAGAGCCACACTAAGTCGCCAGGAGCAAAGATCGGAGCGAGGCGCCGATGTGCATCGGCGGAGGACCTTATTCTCTCCTTGGAGGCCCGGATGGCATCCTGAGTGTGGTCCCAAATGTCCCGTGCCTCCACAGCCCAGTCTGCCACCCTGGAGTTGGCAGAAGACACGGGCATAGGCACAGGAACCCGCGGATGCTGACCGTAATTAGGAAGGAATGGAGTCTGACCAGTGGAGAAACAAATTGTCGCAGATATGTGACCAGAGTCTGGTTGGCCCTCTCTACCAACCCATTCGTCTCGGGATGATATGCTGAAGAGAGATTCAACTCAATGCTGAGTAGATGACAAAGCTCTCTCCAGAACCGAGATGCAAACTGGGGACCCCGGTCACTGACAATTTTGTCCGGCATACCGTGTAGGCGAAAGACATGTTTAATAAACAACGCTCCCAGAGCCCGTGCAGAAGGTAGCCGTGGAAGAGGCACCAAATGCACCATTTTGGAAAAATGGTCGGTGATCACCCAAATAATGGTGCAGCCACGGGACTTGGGTAAGCCCACCACAAAGTCCATCCCGACCATCTCCCAGCTCCTGTCTGCCACCGGCATGGGATAAAGTAAGCCAGCTGGCCATTGTCGAGGAGACTTATTTTTGGCGCAGGAGACACACGCCCGAATATAGTCTCTGACGTCACGGGCCATATGCGGCCACCAGTACATCCTCGCCAGAAGCTCAGATGTCCTTTTGGTCCCAAAGTGTCCACCCACCCTGGACGAGTGAGCCCAAGAGAGAACATCCGGTCGCAAATTGGCTGGCACGAAAGTCTTACCTGGGGCACAGACTCTAGCGAAACCGGAGCCACGGTCCTCAGACTCTCAGATGGGACAATAAGCCGAGGTTCCTCCTCCTCCTCCTCCGCTGATGACACTACGAAGCGGGAGAGAGCATCGGCATGAATGTTCTTCTCCCCGGAGAGAAAATGGAGGGTGAAATGGAACCGGGAGAAGAACAGGGACCATCTGGCCTGGCGAGAATTTAGCCGCTGGGCAGTCTGAATATAGACCAAGTTCTTGTGGTCAGTGAAAACTTGGAAGGGAAAACGAGCCCCCTCCAAGAGATGTCTCCACTCCGAGAAGGCCAACTTCATAGCTAGCAACTCCCTGTCCCCGATGGAATAATTCCTCTCTGCCGGTGTGAAGGTCTTAGAGAAAAAGAAGCAGGGATGCTTCCGACCTTGAGCATCCTTTTGGAATAGGACTGCTCCAGCACCGACAGATGAGGCATCCACCTCCATTATGAAAGGTTTATCTACATTGGGGCGATGTACAATGGGAGCACTAGCAAAGTGGGACTTAATAGAGAGGAAGGCCTTGGAGACCTCTTCTGACCACAACTTGGGATTTGCTCCCTTTTTGGTGAGGGCAACCAAAGGAGCTACCAAAGTTGAGAAGTGGGGAATGAACTGGCGATAGTAATTAATGAACACCATAAAGAGCTGCACTGCTTTGAGAGAATGGGGTTCTTGCCAGTCCATCACAGCCTGTAGCTTGGCAGGATCCATAGCCAATCCATGGGCTGAGATGATATAGCCCAGGAAAGGCAAAGACTCCTGCTCAAACACACACTTCTCCAACTTGGCATAGAGGGAATTTGCCTGTAGGAGGTTGAAGACTTTGCACACATCTCTCTGGTGGGAGTCTATATCTGGAGAGTAGATGAGAATATCATCCAGGTAGACTACAACTGAGGTGGAGAGCATATCCCGGAAGATATCATTTACAAAGTCTTGGAAAATGGAGGGGGCATTACAAAGCCCAAAGGGTATCACCAGATATTCATAGTGCCCATCCCTGGTGTTAAAAGCCGTCTTCCATTCGTCCCCCTCACGGATGCGAATCAGGTTGTAAGCACCCCGCAGATCTAATTTAGTAATCACTCTTGCTCCCCGAAGCCTGTCAAAAAGCTCAGATACCAGGGGCAGAGGGTACTTGTTCTTAACGGTGATGGCGTTAAGACCCCTGTAATCTATGCATGGACGTAATTCTCCGGTCTTCTTCTGCACGAAGAAGAAACCAGCCCCTGCAGGTGACACAGACTTCCTAATTAATCCCCTTGCCAGATTCTCCTGGATGTACTGAGACATTGCCTCCGTCTCTGGGAGAGACAATGGGTAGACTTGACCCCGGGGAGGCTCAGCACCAGGCAAGAGGTCAATAGGACAGTCATAGGGGTGGTGAGGCGGAAGAGTCTCCGCAGCCTTTTTGGAGAACACGTCCGCATAGGGCCAATATTGCTTGGGGAGAGAGGAGAGATCTGCGGGTACCTCTGTAGTAGCAACCTGAACGCATTCCCTCTGATCTCTACCCCCACAAGATTCACTCCATCCCAAAATCCTGCCTGTGGAACACTCAATATGAGGAGAGTGGTACCGTAGCCAAGGTATCCCTAAGAGGACCTTATCAATTCCCTCAGGAATGACAAGCAGAGATATTATCTCCTGATGAGATGGCAACATGGATAGGGTAAATGGGATGGTCTGGTGTGTAATCTGTGAGGGCAGTGTCGACCCATTCACCACTCGTACGGTCGCTGGTTGGGCGAGCATCACCAGAGGTATTGCGTGTCGTTGGGCGAAGGCAGAAGACATAAAATTGCCCTCCACCCCGGAATCCAGGCAAAGCTCTACCGAATGAGTGGATGGGCCAATGGTAATTGTCCCCTTAAAGGACAATTTGGAGGCAAACGTCGCCGTGTCTAGTGAACCTCCACCCACTACCACTAGATGCTGACGTTTCCCCGACCGCTGAGGACATCTGGTGGCAAGATGTCCTGACTGCCGGCAAACATGACAGACCCTAAATGCACGAGCCGTCTGTGACTTAGGTCCCGCTCGTAGCACCTCTGGCCTCATGTGACTCGGGTGCCTGGACCGGAGATTCCAAAGGCTTGGCGAAGGTGGGAGCCAGCCGAAACCTCTGCCTATACTGGGCTCGCTCTAACCTCCGCTCGTTAAAATGGAGATCAATACTAGTAGATACAGCTACTAACTCCTCCAGTGTGGCGGGAATCTCCCTAGTGGCCAGAGCGTCCATAACATGGTCAGCCAGCCCCCTCCAAAATATAGGGATGAGGGCTTTATCCGACCACTCCAGCTCAGATGCTAAGGTGCGGAAGTGGACGGCAAAATGGCTGACCAAGGACGAGCCCTGAGTCAATGCCAACAGTTGGAGCGAGCGCCGTATCATGGGTGACTCGAGGTCCTAAAAAGACCTGTTTCAGAGTGCTCAGAAACAGCGGAGCACTCTGCACCACATGATCGCCACGCTCCCACAGCAGCATAGCCCACTCCAACACCCTGTCCAACAGGAGAAACATAATGAATCCCACCTTTGCCCGCTCTGTAGGGAAACGTGCAGCCAGGAGTTTGAGGTGTATAGATCACTGGCTCACGAAACCCCTACATGATTTGCCATCACCAGAGAATTTTTCTGGCAGCGGGAGGCGAGACAGGGTCGGAACAGGAGTGGCAGTGGACAAAGCTGCTGCAGCCACGCTAGCAGCCTGGACAGCTACTGTGGTAACATCCACAGCTGAGGTTGTGAACTCGAGTGCTGCCAACCTACCCTCCAGCTGCTGGATGTACTGCAAAGATTGCTGTTTGTCCGCCATTGCTAGCCAGACCCTGGCGCTAGTATTATGTTAGGGCTAGCGGAATGCACTGATTAAATATAGATGTTTTTATTGGTGCGTTCGCAGCCCGGGGTCCACCGTGCAGGAGGAACCTGCTGCTAGCAAAAGACGGCACTATATGGCATTTTAAGTGAACTCTGTTACTTCACAGAGTCGCACGGAAACAAGATGCTGTGCCCTGTTAACCCCACAGGAGTTCACAGCTAACTGCCGAGTTGAAGGCAGTCTGTGGTCATGCAAACATACAATCTCCTCACCGGAGGAGCCGGTATTCTAGGGGCTTATTTCAGCCGGGGCCCTAAATCCATGCACACAATCTCCTCGCTGGAGGTGTCGGCATTCTAGGGGCTTATTTCAGCCGAGTCCCTGAACACACATAAATGTGACCACACTGGCGCATGCACATAACAGATTTGATACTAGCGCATGGCCGTGCGGCCATGCGAGCCTTATATAGCTGCAGCAATAAAAGACCTTCCTAGAAGGACCAATGAGAGACTGCCATACCTGAGCATGTGACCCTAGATCTCCACTGAGAGATCTTGCCCTAGGCATGTTCAGTGTGTGCAGAGCAGGACTTAGTCATAGCACCTACAGGACCTTCCTGAAACGACCAAAGGACTTAGCTGCAGTATCTGACCATGTGACCCTCAATCCCCACTGAGAGATCTTACTCAGGGCATGCTCAGAACGAGAAAAGCAGGACTTAGTCCCAGAAGCATCTGCTCACCGCTGCCCAGCACTGACTTCAATGGCAGAAGCAAGAAAAGCAGCAGTAACTCTTTGTACAGAGTGGGACTGAGCAAGACGCTGGGACTGACGTCTCCGCTGAGCAGGCTCCACTGCGGCAGGAGAAGAATGGGAGACCGCAGCGGAGATGGCCCGAGATTCCCCCTGTGCAGAGGTGGGAACTCGACCCCTAACAATCACAGTGATCAAAATGAACCAATAGGAAAAATCTCCTATTGTTGCCGGGTACTGGCCGGCAGATTTTGGCAGTGGCACATCGTGCATTCTCGGAAGATTTCATGGAGGGATGGAGTAGAAGTATCAAGGGATGGCAAAGATACCTGGGGTGCTCGAGGGATCCCACTTCTCTCTCGACTGTTATTCTAGATAATATCAGAGAAGAAGAGCAAAATAAATGGTACTGGATTTTTGTGATGTACTATGGGGCCTCAGCTACCCCCGATAGCTGAGACCCTGGGGATTTTCTGAAGCTGGGGAGTGCTATACACATATTTCTCAGCACTGTTAAAAAGCGATGCTGAGGAATAAGGCCCCTTAGCTGCTGCCCGTTAATAGGCATATCAGCACTTGTTAAGGGGTTAAAGGTGAAAAACAGGCCTTTACAAAATAGCATGGAACCAGAAAATATTGGTAGAATAACTTACAACAAGAAAACACATGTAACTGGCTACAGTAGTTAGGTGGCTTGTGTCTTTGTCTAATATTAGACTACTGGAGTAATCAACAGAAAAAAGACTTGGATTCAGAATTTGGATTTAGCTGCCAAAAGCTGCAATGAATGGTTTAATATTAAAACAGGTATTAAAGTGCTGTTGCAGCAGTACACCATGTATGTATTAATTCACAGTGATACACTGAGTGATGATGATGAGATTGCTATAAGGTGACACTGCTACTGACTATCTATTGTTTATTGGCTTTCTCTTCACTGAATAACACTATCTCTACCATTTTTAATCTGTTAAATAAGCATTGAAGCAGTACACTGCATTTGCATTATGCCTTTTTTTATTCTTATGCTGAGTGCTTTGAGTGTTCCTATCTTTGCACGATACAGTCATAAAATGTCATCCTTTGACTGCCCCTTATAGTTTATATTGCATGTGATAGACCCTCTGATTGTCTGTAATACACAAAGTGATTGGATTTCTGTCAGGCATCATGGGGAAGCAAGGGCTACTGCACCAGACTCCTTTAGCCTGCTCACTGACTATGTGTGAAATGGCAAAAGGCTTTTTTTCTTGCAAGTCTCTCAAACTAAATTACAGACTGTTCAAATTGACATAAAACAGCAAGTTCAAGGAAAGTTAAATGTATTCTTCATCCAAACAACCCACTCATCTATAGTAATCATAAGATTCAACTGCAGATAAATATTTTAGAAAAGTGGTGTATATTTATTACTCTGTTATTTCAGCCATACTTACTTGAACGAACATACCAATGTAATAAAGAAAAAGGCCAATTATGAAAACGATAATGTCTAGTCTATTATTCCACTTATTTATGCATTTATACTCTCTTGAGAAAATGTGCTTTATTTTCCTCTTAGAATTTGCTATGTTGTTTCAGTGCTGTCATTGCAACCTATTTTATTATCATCCTTCTATGACACTTACTTTCCATTTCTTCAATATGACTTTTCTTCTGTCCTCTATGCTTTGTGCTATTATAACTATTTTTTTTTTACCCCAGTATTCCTCACATCTTTCGATTATTGAAGAAATAAACAAAGAATCTCGACTGTTTTCACAGTTGCAATTTTAGAAGTACAGTATTCCCACTAGTTCTGCCTTGGCAAAGATGGAAATTATGCTGTTTAAGATGCACTTGAATCTGTTCTCCCAGGCACAATCAGCAGGCTATGAAGAGGAAAAATATACCAGGAGGGAGAGATCACAAAATGTGACAGTAAAGTACCAATAAATATTTAGATATTCCAAAGCAAACACTTTATTTTTCATGTATTGTAACAGGCCTAACTTAAGAAAACATATCTGAGTAGATACAATAGTTTATGTGAATGTAAAAGTAGCATACTACACCACAATGCATTGATTTTTATTAGTGTTATATTTAAAGTATATACAAGCTATATATTTAAAAATCAACAACAATATACTGGGCTCAGCTTTTTTCTAAAGGGGAAAACACCCCAAATGGGATCTATTTTTTTAACCCCTTAACGACCGCCAATACGCCTTTTAACGGCGGCCGCTAAGGGTACTTAAACCACAGCGCCGTTAATTAACGGCGCTGTGGAAAAAGTGAATAGCGCCCCCCAGAGTTGGATTTTCTCTGGGGTCTCGGTTGCCGAGGGTAGCCGAGACCCCAGAGAACATGATTCGGGGGGTTTTTACCGACCCCCGAGTTGTGATCGCCGGTAATTAACCGTTTACCGGCGGTCGCAACAAAAAAAAAACGCGATTTGCCGTTTAATTTCTCTGTCCTCCGATGTGATCGCACATCAGAGGACAGAGAAATGTGGTCCCCGATGGCCCCCAATAGCCCCCCGATACTTACCTACCTCCCCCGGTGCTCCTCGTGGCTCCCGATGGGCGCCGCCATCTTTTTTCCGGGAAAAAATGGCGGGCGCACGCTCAGTGCACCCGCCGCCCGGCACCCGGAAGTTCTTTGGGGTCTCGGCTGCCGGGGGTAGCCGAGACCCCAAAGAACCTGATCGGGGTTGGTTTGCACCGACCCCTGTTTTGCGATCGCCGGTAATTAACAGTTTACCGGCGACCGCAAAAAAAAAAAAAAAAAGCGATCTTTTATTCTCTGTCCTCTGATTTGATCGCACATCAGAGGACAGAGAAATTGGGGGATTCGGGGACCCTAACATACTCACCCGGTGTCCCTGGGTCCTTTTCTGTCTCCTCCTGCCGGCCGGCTTTTTCCTTATGGCGGGCGCATGCGCAGTGCGCCCGCCATCTGCTGCCATCTGCTGGCCGGCAGGAGAGACGAGTTGGGGCTAAAATTAGGGTTAGGGTTAGGGTTAGGGTTAGAGTTAGGGTTAGGGTTAGAGTTAGGGTTAGGGTTAGGGTTAGGGCTAGGGTTAGGGTTAGAGTTAGGGTTAGGGTTAGGGTTGGGGCTAAATTTAGGGTTAGGGCTAGGGTTAGGGCTAGAGTTAGGGCTAGGGTTAGGGTTAGGGTTAGGGCTAAATTTAGGGTTAGAGTTAGGGCTAGGTTTAGGGCTAGGGTTAGGCTACTTTCACACTAGCGTTTTTTGGCTTCCGTCGCAATGCGTCTTTGGAGAAAAAACGCATCCTGCAAAAGTGCTTGCAGGATGCGTTTTTTCTCCATTGGCTTGCATTAGCGATGCATTGCGACGGATTGCCACACGTCGTGCGACGGATGCGTCGTGCTTTGGCGGACCGTCGGCACAAAAAAAGCTACATGTAACTTTTTTGTGCGACGTGTCCGCCATTTCCGACCGCGCAAGCGCGGCCGGAACTCCGCCCCCGCCTCCCCGCACCTAACAATGGGGCAGCGGATGCGTTGAAAAAACAGCATCCGCTGCACCCAATGTGCGGCGCTTACAACGCTAGCGTCGGTATGTCGGCCCGACACACTGCGATGGGCCGAGTACGATGCTAGTGTGAAAGTAGCCTTAGGCTTCTTTCACACTTGCGTCGGTACGGGGCGGTCGCAATGCGTCGGCCCGACGTACTGACGCACGTTGTGAAAATTGTGCACAACGTGGGCAGCGGATGCAGTTTTTCAACGCATCCGCTGCCCAGTCTATGTCCTGGGGAGAAGGGGGCAGAGTTACGGCCACGCATGCGCGGAAATGGCGGACGCAATGTACAAAAAAAAGGTTACATTGAACTCTTTTTGTGACGACGGGGCTAAAGTTATGGTTAGGGTTGGGGCTAAAGTTAGGGTTAGGGTTGGGGCTAAAGTTAGGGTTAGAGTTGGGATTAGGGTTAGGGGTGTGTTGGATTTAGGGTTTTGATTAGGGTTATGGTTAGGGTTGAGATTAGGGCTGTTTTGGGGTTAGGGTTGTGATTATCATTAGGGTTGTGATTAGGATTATGGATCGGGTTGAGATTAGGGTTAGGGGTGTGTTGGAGTTAGGGTTGGAGTTATAATTTGGGGGTTTCCACTGTTTAGGTACATCAGGGGGTCTCCAAACACGACAGCCAATTTTGCGCTAAAAAAGTCAAATGGTGCTCCCTCCCTTCTGAGCTCTGCCGTGCGCCCAAACAGTGGTTTACCCCCACATATGGGGCATCAGCGTACTCGGGATAAATTGGACAACAACATTTGGGGTCCAATTTCTCCTGTTACCCTTGTGAAAATAAAAACTTGGGGGCTAAAAATCTTTTTTGTGGGAAAAAAAAATATTTTTTTATTTTCGCTACTCTGCATTATAAACTTCTGTGAAGCACTTGAGCATTCAAAGTTCTCATCACATATCTAGATAAGTTGCTTAGGGGGTCTAGTTTCCAAAATTTGGTCACTTTTGGGGGGTTTCTACTGTTTAGGTACATCAGGGGCTCTGCAAACACAACATAACACCCACAGACAATTCTATCAAAGTCTGAATTCCAAAATGGCGCTCCTTCTCTTCCGAGCTCTGCCGTGTGCCAAAACAGTGGTTTACCCCCACATATGGGGTACCAGCATACTCAGGACAAATTGGACAACAACTTTTGGGGTCCAATTTCTCTTGTTACCCTTGTGAAAATAAAAACTTGGGGGCTAAAAAATCTTTTTTGTGGGAAAAAAAAATATTTTTTATTTTCACTACTCTGCATTATAAACTTCTGTGAAGCACTTGGGCATTCAAAGTTCTCACCACATATCTAGATAAGTTCCTTGGGGGGTCTATTTTCCAAAATGGGGTCACTTGTTGGGGGTTTCTACTGTTTAGGTACATTAGGGGTCTGCAAACGCAACATAACGCCCGCAGACAATTCTATCAAAGTCTGCATTCTAAAATGGCGCTCCTTCCCTTCCGAGCTCTGCCGTGCGCCCAAACAGTGGTTTACCCCCACATATGGGGTACCAGCATACTCAGGACAAATTGGACAACAACTTTTGGGGTCCAATTTCTCTTGTTACCCTTGTGAAAATAAAAACTTGGGGGCTAAAAAATCTTTATTGTTAAAAAAAATATATTTTTTATTTTCACGACTCTGCCTTATAAACTTCTGTGATGCACTTGGGCATTCAAAGTTCTCACTACACATCTAGATAAATTCCATGGGGGGTCTAGTTTCCAAAATGGGGTCACTTTTGGGGGGTTTCTACTGTTTAGGCACATCAGTGGCTCTCCAAACGCGACATGGCGTCCGATCTCAATTCCAGTCAATTTTGCATTGAAAAGTCAAATGGTGCTCCTTTGCTTCCGAGCTCAGCCATGCGCCCAAACAGTGGTTTACCCCCATATATGGGGTGTCGGCGTACTCAAGACAAATTGTACAACAACTTCTGGGGTCCATTTTCTCCTGTTACCCTTGGTAAAATAAAAATTTGGAGGCAAAAAGATCATTTTTGTAGAAAAAATTCGATTTTTTTATTTTCACGGCTCTACGTTATAAACTTCTGTGAAGCACCTGGGGGTTTAAAGTGCTCACCACACATCTAGATAAGTTCCTTAAGGGGTCTAGTTTCCAAAATGGTGTCATTTGTGGGGGGTCTCCACTGTTTAAGCACATCAGCGGCTCTTCAAACGTGACATGGCGTCCGATCTCAATTCCAGCCAATTATACATTGAAAAAGTAAAACGACACTCCTTCTCTTCCAAGCTCTGCGGTGCGCCCAAACAGTGGTTTAACCCCACATATGGGGTATCGACGTACTCAGGAAAAATTGCACGACAAATTTTGTGGTCTAATTTCTCCTGTTACCCTTGTGAAAATAAAAATTTGGGGGCAAAAAGATCATTTTTGTAGAAAAAAATGTGATTTTTTATTTTCACGGCTCTACGTTATAAACTTCTGTGAAGCACTTGGGGGTTCAAAGTGCTCACCACACATCTAGATAAGTTCCTTAAGGGGTCTAGTTTCCAAAATGGTATCACTTGTGGGGGGTTTCCACTGTTTAGGCACATCAGGGGCTCTCCAAACGCGACATGGCATCCTGTTGTGAATTAGACTTTTGTGGCTCCCTCTAGTGGTTACTAGTGATATGACTCTGGGATTTCCTTCCCTCTGTCTGCACCCAGCTGGGTCGTTACTTCAGGGGTGTTGCTATATAAACCTCCTGGAACCTTAGTCCAGTGCCTGGCATCGGTGTTATCAGACACATTCTGTTTGCTCCTGTTTGCTGGTCCTGGTTCGTGTTAAATTAAGCTAAGTCTTGCTTCTTTGTTTTTTGGGTTATTTGTTTGCTATCATTTTTGTCCAGCTTGTACTAAATGTGATTCCTGACCTTGCTGGAAGCTCTAGGGGGCTGGTGTTCTCCCCCCGGGCCGTTAGACGGTTCGGGGGTTCTTGAATTTCCAGTGTGGATATTTTTGATAGGGTTTTTGCTGACCATATAAGTTATCTTTCTATATTCTGCTATTAGCTAGTGGGCCTCTCTTTGCTAAATTCCTAGCTCATTCTTATGTTTGTCTTTTCCTCTTACCTCACCGTTATTATTTGTGGGGGGCTTCTATCCAACTTTTTGGGGTATTTCCTCTGGAGGTAAGAGAGGTCTTTCTTTTCCCTTCTAGGGGTAGTTAGCTCTCCGGCTGGCGCGAGACGTCTAGGATCAACGTAGGAACGTTCCCCGGCTGCTGGTATTTGTGGTGCTAGGATTAGTTATATGGTCAGCCCAGTTACCACTGCCCTATGAGCTGGTTTTCTGTATTTACTGACTTAGCATTATTCCTGAGACCCTCTGCCATTGGGGTCATAACAGTATGCCAGGCCAATATTGAATGTTTAAAGCATTGCAGAAGTGGGATAATAAGAAAGGAAATTCTGAGTTTTTTTTTTTTTTCCTTCCTTCTCTTCCTCCCCTTTACCTTTGAGTGGCGTGTGCTTGCTGCAGACATGAATGTGCAGACCTTGATTACAAGTGTTGACCAGCTGGCAGCTCGTGTGCAGGGTATACAAGATTTTGTTACCAGTAGTCCTATGTCTGAACCTAAAATACCTATTCCGGAATTGTTTTCTGGAGATCGATTTAGGTTTAGGAATTTCAAGAATAATTGTAAATTGTTTCTTTCTCTGAGACCCCGTTCATCTGGAGATTCTGCTCAGCAAGTTAAAATTGTTATTTCTTTTTTACGGGGCGACCCTCAGGATTGGGCTTTCTCGCTAGCGCCAGGAGATCCGGCATTGGCGAATATTGATGCGTTTTTTCTGGTGCTCGGATTGCTTTACGAGGAACCCAATCTTGAAATTCAGGCAGAAAAAGCCTTGCTGGCTATTTCTCAGGGTCAGGATGAAGCTGAAGTGTATTGCCAAAAATTTTGGAAATGGTCCGTGCTTACTCAGTGGAATGAGTGTGCTCTGGCCGCAAATTTCAGAAATGGCCTTTCTGAAGCCATTAAGAATGTGATGGTGGGTTTCCCCATTCCTACAAGTCTGAATGATTCTATGGCGCTTGCTATTCAAATTGACCGGCGTTTGCGGGAGCGCAAAACCGCTAATCCTCTGGTGGTGTTGTCTGAACAAACACCTGATTTAATGCAATGTGATAGAATTCAGACTAGAAATGAACGGAAAAATCATAGACGTCAGAATGGGTTGTGTTTTTACTGTGGTGATTCTACACATGTTATATCAGCATGCTCTAAACGCCTAACAAGGGTTGTTAGTCCTGTCGCCATTGGTAATTTGCAACCTAAATTTATTTTGTCTGTGACTTTAATTTGCTCTTTGTCTTCTTACCCTGTTATGGCGTTTGTGGATTCAGGTGCCGCCCTGAGTCTTATGGATCTGTCATTTGCCAAGCGCTGTGGTTTTGTTCTTGAACCGTTAGTAAATCCTATTCCTCTTAGAGGTATTGATGCTACGCCATTGGCGGAAAATAAACCGCAGTTTTGGATGCAGGTGACCATGTGCATGACTCCTGAACATCGGGAGGTGATTCGTTTTCTTGTTCTGCATAAAATGCATGATTTGGTCGTTTTGGGTCTGCCATGGTTACAGACCCACAATCCAGTCCTGGATTGGAAGGCAATGTCTGTGTCAAGTTGGGGCTGTCAGGGAATTCATGCTGATTCCCCGCCGGTGTCTATTGCTTCCTCTACTCCTTCGGAAGTTCCTGAGTATTTGTCTGATTATCAGGATGTATTCAGTGAGTCCAGATCCAGTGCTCTGCCTCCTCATAGGGACTGTGACTGCGCCATAGATTTGATTCCAGGTAGTAAGTTTCCTAAGGGAAGATTATTTAATCTGTCAGTACCTGAGCAAGCCGCAATGTGTTCATATATCAAGGAGTCTCTGGAGAAGGGGCATATCCGTCCATCCTCTTCCCCTCTTGGTGCGGGATTCTTTTTTGTGGCTAAGAAGGACGGATCTTTGAGACCTTGTATTGACTATCGGCTACTGAATAAAATCACTGTAAAATTTCAGTATCCTTTGCCTCTCTTGTCGGACTTGTTTGCCCGGATTAAGGGTACCAAGTGGTTCACCAAGATAGATCTTCGTGGTGCATACAACCTTGTGCGCATTAAGCAAGGTGATGAATGGAAGACTGCATTTAATACGCCCGAAGGTCATTTTGAGTACTTGGTGATGCCTTTTGGGCTTTCTAATGCTCCCTCAGTATTTCAGTCCTTTATGCATGATATTTTCCGGAAGTATCTGGATAAATTTATGATTGTTTATCTGGACGATATTCTGGTTTTCTCTGAAGATTGGGACTCACATGTGGAGCAGGTCAGGATGGTGTTTCAGGTTTTGCGTGAGAATGCCTTGTTTGTTAAAGGCTCAAAGTGTCTCTTTGGAGTACAGAAAGTTCCCTTTTTGGGGTTTATTTTTTCCCCTTCTGCTGTGGAGATGGACCCAGTCAAGGTCCGAGCTATTCATGAGTGGACTCAACCCACGTCAGTTAAGAGTCTTCAGAAGTTCTTGGGTTTTGCTAACTTCTACCGTCGTTTTATCGCTAATTTTTCTAGCGTTGTTAAACCTTTGACGGATATGACCAAGAAAGGTTCTGATGTTGCTAATTGGGCTCCTGCAGCCGTGGAGGCGTTCCAGGAGTTGAAGCGCCGGTTTACTTCGTCGCCTGTTTTGTGCCAGCCTGATGTCTCACTTCCCTTTCAGGTCGAGGTGGATGCTTCTGAGATTGGGGCAGGGGCCGTTTTGTCACAGAGAGGCCCTGGTTGCTCGGTAATGAGACCATATGCTTTCTTCTCTAGGAAGTTTTCGCCTGCTGAGCGGAATTATGATGTGGGCAATCGGGAATTACTGGCCATGAAGTGGGCATTTGAGGAGTGGCGTCATTGGCTCGAGGGTGCTAAGCATCGTGTGGTGGTCTTGACTGATCACAAAAATTTGATGTATCTCGAGTCTGCTAAACGCTTGAATCCTAGACAGGCCCGCTGGTCATTGTTTTTCTCCCGTTTTGACTTTGTGGTCTTGTATTTACCAGGTTCAAAGAATGTGAAAGCTGATGCTCTTTCAAGGAGCTTTGTGCCTGACTCTCCTGGAGTCACAGAACCTGTTGGTATTCTTAAACAAGGAGTTATTTTGTCAGCCATTTCTCCTGATTTGCGACGTGTGTTGCAGAGATTTCAAGCTGGTAGACCTGACTCTTGTCCACCTGACAGACTGTTTGTTCCTGATAAGTGGACCAGCAGAGTCATTTCCGAGGTTCATTCCTCGGTGTTGGCAGGTCATCCGGGAATTTTTGGCACCAGAGATCTGGTGGCTAGGTCATTTTGGTGGCCTTCCTTGTCACGGGATGTACGGTCATTTGTGCAGTCCTGTGGGACTTGTGCTCGAGCTAAGCCTTGCTGTTCCCGTGCCAGCGGGTTGCTCTTGCCCTTGCCTGTCCCGAAGAGGCCTTGGACACATATTTCCATGGATTTCATTTCTGATCTCCCGGTGTCTCGGGGTATGTCTGTCATCTGGGTGGTATGTGATCGCTTTTCAAAAATGGTCCATTTGGTGCCTTTGCCTAAGCTGCCTTCCTCTTCCGATCTGGTTCCTGTGTTCCTTCAGAATGTGGTTCGTTTACACGGCATTCCTGAGAATATTGTGTCTGACAGAGGATCCCAGTTTGTTTCCAGGTTCTGGCGATCCTTTTGTGCTAGGATGGGCATTGATTTATCGTTCTCGTCTGCCTTTCATCCTCAGACTAATGGACAAACTGAGCGAACTAATCAGACTCTGGAAGCTTACTTGAGGTGTTTTGTTTCGGCAGATCAGGATGATTGGGTGACCTTCTTGCCGTTGGCTGAGTTTGCCCTAAATAATCGGGCTAGTTCCGCTACTTTGGTTTCGCCATTTTTCTGCAACTCTGGTTTCCATCCTCGTTTTTCCTCGGGACATGTGGAGCCTTCTGACTGTCCTGGAGTAGATTCTGTGGTGGATAGGTTGCAGCAGATCTGGAATCATGTGGTGGACAACTTGAAGTTGTCACAGGAGAAGGCTCAGCGTTTTGCCAACCGCCGCCGCGGTGTGGGTCCCCGACTTCGTGTTGGGGATTTGGTGTGGCTGTCTTCTCGATTTGTTCCTATGAAGGTCTCCTCTCCTAAATTTAAGCCTCGCTTCATCGGTCCTTACAAGATATTGGAAATCCTTAATCCTGTGTCCTTTCGCTTGGATCTTCCGGTTTCATTTGCCATTCACAACGTGTTCCATAGGTCTTTGTTACGACGCTACGTTGTGCCTGTGGTTCCTTCTGCTGAGCCTCCTGCTCCGGTGTTGGTTGAGGGCGAGTTGGAGTACGTGGTGGAGAAGATCTTGGATTCTCGTCTCTCCAGGCGGAGGCTTCAGTATTTGGTCAAGTGGAAGGGTTATGGTCAGGAGGATAATTCCTGGGTGGTTGCCTCTGATGTGCATGCAGCCGATTTGGTTCGTGCCTTTCACGCTGCTCATCCTGATCGCCCTGGTGGTCTTGGTGAGGGTTCGGTGACCCCTCCTTAAGGGGGGGGTACTGTTGTGAATTAGACTTTTTTGGCTCCCTCTAGTGGTTACTAGTGATATGACTCTGGGATTTCCTTCCCTCTGTCTGCACCCAGCTGGGTCGTTACTTCAGGGGTGTTGCTATATAAACCTCCTGGAACCTTAGTCCAGTGCCTGGCATCGGTGTTATCAGACACATTCTGTTTGCTCCTGTTTGCTGGTCCTGGTTCGTGTTAAATTAAGCTAAGTCTTGCTTCTTTGTTTTTTGGGTTATTTGTTTGCTATCATTTTTGTCCAGCTTGTACTAAATGTGATTCCTGACCTTGCTGGAAGCTCTAGGGGGCTGGTGTTCTCCCCCCGGGCCGTTAGATGGTTCGGGGGTTCTTGAATTTCCAGTGTGGATATTTTTGATAGGGTTTTTGCTGACCATATAAGTTATCTTTCTATATTCTGCTATTAGCTAGTGGGCCTCTCTTTGCTAAATTCCTAGCTCATTCTTATGTTTGTCTTTTCCTCTTACCTCACCGTTATTATTTGTGGGGGGCTTCTATCCAACTTTTTGGGGTATTTCCTCTGGAGGCAAGAGAGGTCTTTCTTTTCCCTTCTAGGGGTAGTTAGCTCTCCGGCTGGCGCGAGACGTCTAGGATCAACGTAGGAACGTTCCCCGGCTGCTGGTATTTGTGGTGCTAGGATTAGTTATATGGTCAGCCCAGTTACCACTGCCCTATGAGCTGGTTTTCTGTATTTACTGACTTAGCATTATTCCTGAGACCCTCTGCCATTGGGGTCATAACAGCATCCGATCTCAATTCCAGCCAATTCTGCATTGAAAAAGTCAAACGGTGCTCCTTCACTTCCAAGCTCTGCGGTGCGCCCAAACAGTGGTTTACCTCCACATATGGGGTATCGACGTACTCAGGAGAAATTGCACAACAACTTTTGTGGTCTAATTTCTCCTGTTACCCTTGTGAAAATAAGAATTTGTGGGCGAAAAAATCATTTTTGTGAAAACAAATGCGATTTTTTATTTTCACGGCTCTACGTTATAAACTTCTGTGAAGCACTTGGGGGTTCAAAGTGCTCACCACACATCTAGATAAGTTCCTTAAGGGGTCTAGTTTCCAAAATGGTGTCACTTGTGGGGGGTTTCCACTGTTTAGGCACATTAGGGGCTCTCCAAACGCAACATGGCGTCCAATCTCAATTCCAGCCAATTCTGCATTGAAACAGTCAAACGGTGCTCCTTCACTTCCAAGCTCTGCGGTGCACCCAAACAGTGGTTTACCTCCACATATGGGGTATCGGCGTACTCAGTAAAAATTGCACAACAAAATTTGTGGTTAAATTTCTGTTTTTACACTTGTGAAAATTAAAAAAAATGGTTCTGAAGTAAAATGTTTGCAAAAAAAAGTTAAATGTTCATTTTTTTCTTCCACATTGTTTCAGTTCCTGTGAAGTACGTAAAGGGTTAATAAACTTCTTGAATGTGGTTTTGAGCAGCTTGAGGGGTGCAGTTTTTAGAATGGTGTCACACTTGGTTATTTTCTATCATATAGACCCCTCAAAATGACTTCAAAGGTGATGTGGTCCCTAAAAAAAACATGGTGTTGTAAAAATGAGAAATTGCTGGTCAACTTTTAACCCTTATAACTCCCAAACAAAAAAAAAAATTGTTTCCAAAATTGTGCTGATGTAAAGTAGACATGTGGGAAATGTTATTTATGAACTATTTTTTGTGACATATCTCTCTGATTTAAGGGCATAAAAATACAAAGTTTGAAAATTGCAAAATTTTAAAAATTTTCGCCATATTTCCATTTTTTTCATAAATAATCGCAATTAATATCGAAGGAATGTTACCACTAACTTGAAGTACAATATGTCACGAAAAAACAATCTCAGAATCAGCGGGATCCAATAAAGCGTTCCAGAGTTATAACCTCTTAAAGTGACACTGGTCAGAATTGTAAAAATTGGCTCGGTCATTAAGTACCAAATTGGCTCTGTCACTAAGGGGTTAAACTGTAAACTAGGATAAATAACTAGGATAGGTTATTCCTTATTTTAGACTATATTCCACGTCTACATGGGGGTACACAGGTACACTGGGCAATTGTCCAGGGCCCTCAATCCCCTAACAAACACCAGTATTTGCTGCAAAAACTAAATTGTACTTTCCAAAGCTGAGATTGCTTGAGTACCTAAGGTGACATCACGCTTATGTGAATGTGATGTCACCAGAGGTACTGTACGATGCAAGAGTGTAGAAGAACTGAAGAAGTGGAGACAGTCTGGAAAGTATTCTACAGTATGTGTGTGTTTGTGTGTCTGTTTGTGCATGTAATAAAAATAAATTTATTTATTTCTGAAAGGTACCAATATTTATGGACATAAGTGTTTATCACTCTCCCATAATGGTAAGTTTGCTTCACATCACCTGTCTTATCTATGACATTATTTATGTGCTGTGTTGTGCATAAATATGTGATTCTTCAGAATTTGTATAAGTCTATGTCTGATGAAGGGACCTGAGTAGTCTCGAAAGCTTGCAATTTGTTACTATCTTTTCAGTTAACCATTAAAAGGCATCAACCACTGAGGACTCTCAATTCTAAATATTTTTTTAGGAACAGATTCAGTGATTTAGCTTATAAACTGGACAAAATGTGCTTCTTATTTTAAAATACTATCTGCCCTAGTAATCAGCTCATGGCAACATCCATAAAATGTCTGTCATGTATTTCCGTTTATAGAACAAAACTGAAAAAATCTTAGAGGAAATATGGTTTTACTAAAACAAAGAACAAGCAGAATAGAAGAGATTTTTGTTACACACATCCTATGAGATAGCCTCAGTAAAGACACTAATAGCAATTTTAATGACAGTGCATTTTATTTCATAAACTTTGGAAAATGTCCACATCATTTTACCCTTTTTTGTAAAAAGAAGACTGGAAGGGAGGGATATTGTAGCATTAGACAAAAACTAACACATTAAAAACAGGGCTTAGGGATTTGCAGTTGATTTCTAAATATACAACTGCTGCATGTAACCACATTCTTCTTTTTATGGGTGAAAAATTTTAATATATTTTCATCCAAACAGTTTAACGTGCTAAGTGTTACATTACGGTGGCACAACACTAAAAAAAACCATTGCAAATCTTTTCTTTGGAATCAATTAGTCATCCATACAGTTTATCGTGGATAGTGTTGAATTACAGTGGTATATAAAACTAACAGAATACATTAGAATTTTTTTTCTGGATTCAATTAGTCATCCATGTAGTTTAAAGTGGTGAGTGTTACATTGCGGTGTTATTTGAAAGTAAAAAAAAATAATAATTTTTTTTCTTGATTCAGTTAGTCATTCATCCAGATTAATGAGGTGAGTGTTACATTATGGGGTTATTTAAGCCCTTTACCCCTGAAGGTGGTTCGCACATTAATGACCATGACATTTTTTTTACAATTCTGAACACTGTCACTTTATGAGGTAATAACTCTAGAATGCTTCAATGGATTTCAGTGATTCTGATAATTTTTTTGTGACATATTGAGCTACAGGATAGTGGTAAAATTTCTCCGATATGACTTGCGTTAAAAAAACCCAGAAACTTGGTGACAATTTTGACATTTCAAATTTTTAATTTTCATGTCCTTAAATCACAGAGGTATATCACACAAAATAGTTAATAAATAATATTTCCCACCTATTTACTTTACATCAGCACAATTTTGGAACCAAAATAGCTTTTAGTTAGGAAGTTATAAGGGTTAAAAATTGACCAGTGATATTTCATTTTTCCACCAAAATTTACAAATCCATTTGAAGTCACTTTGAGGGGTCTATATGACAAAAAATACCCAAAAGTGACAACATTCTAAAATCTGCACCCATCAAGGTACTCAAATCACATTCAAGAAGTTTATTAACCCTTCATGTGTTTCACAGTAATTAATGGAATGTGAAAGGAAAAAAAAATAACATTTCACTTTTTTCACTAAAATGTTAACTTTGACCCAATTTTTTTGTTTTCACAAAGGTAACAGGAGAAATTGGACCCCAAAAGTTGTTGTGCAATTTCTCCTAAGTGCGATGAGAGAAAACTATTGTTTGGGAGCATGGCAGGTTTCGAAAGGAAAGGTGCACCATTTGACATTTTCAATGCAAAACTCACTGGAATTGAGAGTGGATGGCATATTGCGTTTGGAGAGTCTCTGATGTGCCTAAGCAGTGGAAACTCCCACTAGTGACCCAATTTTTGAAACTAGACCCCTTAAAGAGTTTATCCAGATGTGTGGCCAACACTTTGAAACCCCAAGTGTTTCACAAAATTTTATAACGTAGAGTCATGAAAGTAAAGAATCAAATATTTTCCTCAAAAATTATCTTTCAGCCCCAATTTTTTAATTTTACCATAGGTAACAGGAGAAAGTAGACCCTAAAACTTGTTTCACAATTTCTTCTTAGCATGCTAATACCCCATATGTGGGAGAAAATCAGTTTTTGGGCACACGGCAGGACTCGGAAAGGAAGGAGTGATGTTTTGGAATGCAGACTATGGCAGAATGGTCTGTGGGCATCATGTCTCATTTGCAGAGCCCCTGATATGTCTACACAGTGGAAATGCCCATGCCCCAAAAGTGTCTCTTTTGGAACTGTTCTAATCTTTCCTGGTATGTGAAATTTATATGAAGTAGCATACATACGTGAGTTGTGTAGCATTTGTCATGTTGTCATACATCAGTTGTGTAAGTCAGAATTGAATTTAGTAGTCATTAATGTGTGGTACAGTCTGAAGCATTCTTTTATACACAGGCAAGGTTTTTGAGGCAGCTGACGCATTGATAAATGGTGTCCTTGCATATACCCCTTCTGTAACACATTCAGCACTTCTTTTGCTACTTGCCTTTTTTCCACTATGAGGGACCTTCCCTGGGAAATGTTGGACTGGTATGATATGAGCACCTTCAGTTCTTAAAGTACTGGGCGTGCTCCTTCCTAACTGCCAAATATCAGGGCCTTAATCACTACCTCCTTGAACTGAAGGTAAGACGCAGCGGTTTGGCCTGCACATCATGGCAGCAAGAAAGGGTTATGCATTACAATCTGTATGATGTGCATGGCCAGCTTCTTATGCCACACCTTTGCATTTCTCAAAGCACTGTACAACTGGAAGACTTAATCAGAGAGATCAATGCCCTTCCATGTTTTTGTTGTACCCATGTACACAGTCTGGTTTGGTGACCTGTGTAGAGGTACCTCATACAGGGTTGAGGGTGCTGCCATCACCATGTATGGTGGTCAAGAAAAAGACATCCCTCTTGTCAATGTACTTGACCACCAGCAGGTGGTCACTAATAGCTGTGCAATCACTTATTCTGAGCATCTGCCCAATTAGCATTTTTGGGAATCCAATTAGCGTCTTTGGGCCTCCTCTCTGATTTTTAAGTACAGTACCGCAAGCTCACTTTATGGCAGTTGACCTGCTGTAAAATTTTCTCACGCAGCAGTGTCGTAAAGTGAGAGTCCCGGAGTTCATTGAACTCCGGTAATCTCTCGCGCATGCGCAGACACACTGCAGGAGATTTTGCTCCTGTCAGTGTGTTTTGGCAGCCGTGGAGAGCAGTCACATCTCCTGATGTGGCTGTACTCCATGGCAGATCATTGTGGGACAATCGATATTAATAAACTACTTCTGAAAAGACAGGAACAGATCGTGTGATTGGTAAGTATGGTAAAACTTAGAATATTAAAAAAAAAATTTGTGTCTTTTTGTGTTTCAGTAATTTGGGGTTAATAATGGAGAGGCGTCTTATTGACACCTCTCCATTATTAACTGGGGTTAAAATCACCTTACAATAGCAAGGTGACATTAACCCTTTATTACACCATATCCTACAGCTACACAGGAGTGGGAAGGGAGAGGCTAAGCACCAGATTTGGAGCATCTTACTGATGCGCCATTTGTGGGGTGGCTGCGGGCTGGTGTTTGTAGCCGGGGGGCAATATCCATGGCCCCTCTCTAGGCTATCAATATCAGCCCACAGCTGTCTGCGTAGCCTTTTCTGGCTCTAAAATATAGGAGGACCCCATGTCATTTTTTTCTGGGGTCCTCCTATTTTAATAGCCAGTAAGGCCACGCAGACAGCTGCAGGCTGATATTCATAGCCTGGGAAGAATAACCCCTTCCCAGGCTGCAAACTAGCAGTCTGCAGTCGCTGGCTTTCCCTTTCTGGACATGAAAATTGGGTGTGAGCCTATGCCAATTTTTTGGGGGGTAAATAATAGATAGGCGTCTTATTGACACCTCTCCATTACTAACCAGGGTTAAAGTCACCTTACAATTTCAAGGTGACATTAACCCCTTAATACCCCATATCCCACCGCTACACGGGAGTGGGAAGAGAGAGGCTAAGCGCCAGATTTGGAACATCTTACTGATGCGCCATTTCTGGGGCAGCTGTGGGCTGGTATTTGTAGCCGGGGGGGCCAATATCCATGGCCCCTCTCGAGGCTATGAATATAAGCCCACAGCTGTCTCTATAGCGTTTTCTGGCTATAAAATATAAGGGGACCCCATGTCATTTTTTTCTGGAGTCCTCCTAATAGCCAGTAAGGCCATACAGACAGCTGCAGGCTGATATTCATAGCCTGGGAAGATTAACCCCTTCTCAGGCTAAAAATAAGCAGTCTGCAGTCGCTGGCTTTCCGGACATGAAAATTGGGCATGAATCTACGCCAATTTTTTTTGGTGGGGTTAATAATGGATAGCCGTCTTATTGATGCCTCTCCATTATTAACCGGGGTTAAGGTTACTTTATAATGGCAATAGTTATTAAAACTTTTCACAACGCTATCAGGCAGTGGGAAGAGAGGGACTAGGCCAGGATTACACATGTGTTAAACACAGTCAATTCTCGCTTGTTAATACCCGCTATTGCCGCTGTTACTCATGATTGTAGCCTGCGGCCTCAGAGCAATGGAGCTGCAAACTGCACTGCACTCTGAAGTGCATTAGCCAAGGACAGGTATTAACATGCATGACTTGGCTGTGTTTTCTGCATGTGTCATCCCGTCCAAGGGCCATGTTAGGCCTCATTCTATCATTTCTATCTGCGTTGCCTCCGCCCGACGGACACTGATTTAACACCAGATCCTGCTCACGACAGATGAAACGGATGGCCATCTGTCACAATCCGTCGCTATTGCAAGTCTATGACAAAAAACAGGATCCTGCAAATCTTTTTTGGTTATGATTCCGGGGGTTTTCCTATCTGCCCTACGCTCTCTCTATGGGTATACATATGTATTTATAACATATATATATATATATGAAACATATCGGTGTGTCTGCATTTTCTATTTTTTTTTTTTAATTAATAAATTTGTTCATGTATAACTATTACATATGAGTATGTTTTTATGTACATTTTGTTATCTATTATAGATAAGGGACATGCCCGACCTCTGATACCCGGCCGATGAGGCATACAAAGACAAATATGCACAGGATAACTGCTGGACCAAGATTTACCGTGATCTTTATCCAGATTATAATGGCTACAACTGTACCCTGCAGCTGAAAATTAGTAATTATTTTGTTAAGGTCTTTCAGAACAATCATTTTTAAATAAAGGGAATGTGATGATCATAATATTGTATTTTTTTAGATAAAGATGTCAGACAACGGTGGAGGTCGGTGCGAGATCGGTTTAAAAAAATGCAGAGCAACCTTTTGAAAAGCGGGTCTTCCCCGGTCAAACGGAACTTCACTCTGTATGAAGACCTAACTTTCTTGCTCACCAGCAGGACTTTGAAGAGGTGATTTGTTAAAACTTAAGTGAATGCAGTAATGATGAATATAATTTTTGGTATCAAACTAAAAAATTCCTTGTCTTTGTTTTCACAGCACTGAAGGGAACATTACGGCTCCTGAGCCCGGAGAAGACTCAAACCCAGAAACATCGGAGTCAGCAGATGATGCATCTTCTTTGGGCGCACCAGGCCCTGTTGTAGCAGGAACTTCAGCTGCATCCTGTTCCAGTTCAACATCCTCTGGGATGGCTTCAGTGGACTAAAATGATGTGACACCAAACCAACAAACCTCTGTCAATCCGGTGCCAAAAACTGGGTCACCCCCCAAAAAAAACAAAACCAAAAAAAAAAAGATCAAACAACAAAAAGGGTCAATGATGCAATTGATCTTCTTAACAAATCAGCAAAAGAGGATTCCATGGATCTATTTGGCTCAAGTATAGCAAGCAAGGCACGGTTATTGGCACCGGAAATTTATGAGCTCTGTGCATGCTCTTTTGGATGCGGTGGAGGAACCTGCACCAATTGCCCACATAGCAGACATTGTAATGGGTGTTACACAGAGTGTGAGACCAAAACCTCCACCCCCCCACCACCACCGCCACCACCACAGCCACTGCAGCATGAGCACAGCTATCACCGGCCTACCAGCCATTATTATTACTCAGAAAGCAACTCCGAACACTTTGGATTTGGGCCGGACTATACTACTTTAAATTAGTGAAAAGGTTGCCAGTCATAATGCAGGTCCATTTCATACAGTCTGCCACACTGTTTTTGTACACCCATACCCGACTTGGTTTTTAAATCAATATAAAAATCAACTCATTTGCTATAATTGAGATTTAGTTACAAATAAAATTTATTTAGAAAAGATTGAAGTTTAACTAATCAATGACAACTTTTTTCATACCGTGTTTGAATGATTTATAAATAAATTAACCCCTTACTGACATCGGACGGGATAGTACGTCCGATGTCAGCTCCCCTGCTTTGATGCAGGGCTCCGCGGGGAGCCCGCATCAAAGCCGGGACATGTCAGCTGTTTTGAACAACTGACATGTGCCCGCAATAGCGGTGTGTGAAATCGCGATTCACCCGCCGCTATTAACTAGTTAAATGCCGCTGTCAAACGCAGACAGCGGCATTTAACTACCGCATCCGGCCGGGCGGCTGGAAATGACGGCATCGCTGACCCCCGTCACATGATTGGAGGTCGGAGATGCTCCTCCATTGTAACCATAGAGGTCCTTGAGACCTCTATGGTTACTGATCGCCGGTAGCTGTGAGCGCCACCCTGTGGTCGGCGCTCACAGCACACCTGATTTTCTACTACATAGCAGCGAACAGCAGATCGCTGCTATGTAGCAGAGGCGATCATGCTGTGCCTGCTTCTAGCCTCCCATGGAGGCTATTGAAGCATGGCAAAAGTTAAAAAAATGTGAAAAAAATAAAAAAATATAAAAGTTTAAATCACCCCCCTTTCGCCCCAATCAAAATAAATCAATAAAAAAATCAAATCTACACATATTTGGTATCGCCACGTTCAGAATCGCCCGATCTATCAATAAAAAAAGCATTAACCTGATCGCTAAACGGCGTAACGAGAAAAAAAATCGAAACGCCAGAATTACGTTTTTTTGGTCGCCGCAACATTGCATTAAAATGCAATAACGGGCGATCAAAAGAACGTATCTGCACCGAATTGGAATCAATAAAAATGCCAGCTCGGCATGCAAAAAATAAGCCCTCAACCGACCCCAGATCATGAAAAATGGAGACGCTACGAGTATTGGAAAATGGCGCAATATTTTATTTATTTTTTTTAGCAAAGTTTGGAATTTTTTTTCACCACTTAGGTAAAAAATAACCTAGTCATATTAGGTGTCTATGAACTCATAATGACCTGGAGAATCATAATGGTAGGTCAGTTTTAGCATTTAGTGAACCTAGCAAAAAAGCCAAGCAAAAAACAAGTGTGGGATTGCACTTTTTTTTGCAATTTCACCGCACTTGGAATTTTTTTCCTGTTTTCTAGTACATGACATGGTAAAACCAATGATATTGTTCAAAAGTACAACTTGTCTCACAAAAAATAAGCCCTCACATGGCCAAATTGACGGAAAAATAAAAAAGTTATGGCTCTGGGAAGGAAGGGAGTGAAAAACGAAGACGGAAAAATGAAAAATCCCACGGTCATGAAGGGGTTAATATTTTCACCATCCCATAGCGTATTTATTGTACAATAACATAAGAGGTATATGACATGGCTTTTATTAAACCCAAAATTCGTTATCATTTATTCAAATCCCTAAAATGTCCTTTTTTTTTTTTTAAAGATTGTTGGACCTATAGAATATACGATGAAAAAAATTTCTTTCTAGGCCTACAACTCACGACTGGGCCCTGATGAAGCCACTATGGTAACCCTCCGTTCACGGCACCGCACACACACAACAATTGGTCCTCAGCATTATATAACAGACAGTGATAGAGAACAGAGAACAATGTGACGGTCTCTTTTTCCCATCACTCATAATTATACTAAAAAGAAAAAATAACAGTATAATTTGAAATAAAGCCAAAAATAGTAAGATTATTAATTTTTTTTAATAAACGAAAAGATAATACAAATTTTTTTGACAAAAAAGGGTAATAATTTTTCTTGGTCTTCAGTGTATTTTCCAGGCTTCGGTTTAGTTTTCGTCCATCTTCTGCTGTTCCGGCTGCACATCACCGACACATGAGTATTGTCAGTGCACGGCACCTTCTGGACTCATAAAGTAGTCAGTGAAGGTTTCTTTCACACACGCACCGGAGCTGGTTAGTCTTCCCAGACCCATGTTGACCACTGGATTAAATACTGGCTGCTGGTGCTCCACATCTATGTCAGTGGTGTAGTCACGAGCATAGTTGTGGAGCACACAGCAAGCCTTAATCGCAGTGTCAATAGTGTCAGTATCCAGCTGGATGGGTGTGTGAAAGATCTTCCACTGACTGCTCATGATCCCAAAGGTGCATTCCACATATCTTCGCGCACGACTCAGCCGATAATTAAAAATCCTTCGTCGGGCATCCAGTCCCCTTTGTGGGTATGGGTGCAGTAGGTTGGTCGTTAAAGCAAAGGCCTAATCCGATACCATCACAAAGGGTACTGGATGTGTGGAACCCAGCAAAGGTCTTGGGGCTGGGAGCGTTCCGCCATCTTGAAGAATTTGCATCCCTATTTGTGAAGTTCGCAACACCCGAGAATCCCCAGTACTACCATAGGCACAAACGTCAATGGCAACAAATTTGTAAGTGGCATCAGCCGCCGCAATCAGGACCACAGAAAAATACTTCTTATAAATAAAGAAGTGTGATCCTGATCGTGGTAGCTGCTGAACCCTTACATGTTTACCATCAACTGCACCTATGCAGTTTGGGAAATTGGCCACAGACTGAAAGCCTGCTGCAACCTGCAGCCAAGTCTCCTCGGTTGGGGAAGGCATCACGATGGGCTGCAACTTCTGCCAGATGACGGTACATGTGCACCTCACAATTTGAGAGATGGTAGATTTACCAACTCTAAATTGGAGGTGCAGGGATGTACTGTATAGCTCTCTCCTGTGGCCAGAAATCTGCAAGGAAAAGAAAAGATTATTAGTAATGTCACCCTCAAGTTAAAGGAAACCTGTCAGCAGTTAGGGCCGCTATGCCACCGCCTTTCTGTTTTTTCAAGAACATCTTCGAATGCTGTCAATAATTCCCCAGTCAAACTTCCCCAGTCAATTTAACAATGCACGACCACATTATTATTTATATAAAATTGAGACTTTTATTAAATATTTATACCACAATAGTGTTACAATAACAACATAAATACTGCGACAGGTGCTGTACGCACCCCGCAAGAAACAAGGAGGCAACCAACAAAGGGACGTGATGATAGCCAAGTACAACAGGGAGAAGCACATGTAGATATACCCTGCTGAGAAAGCGGTCACGCGAAACGCGCGTCCAGGGGAGCCAGGTCACGAGGGGGAACCCTTTCCAAACAACCATTATGGGTAAGCCTGATGTAATGTGTGGTGCTTGTTCGGCATCAGAGCCCTGCACTAGATATTATTAGGACATTGCAAGAACCTTGCTTGTTACATTATATGGGCTGGGCACCTTAATGGTTAAGAGAGTTTAGGGGCACATTTATCTACATGTGCTTCTCCCTGTTGTACTTGGCTATCATCACGTCCCTTTGTTGGTTGCCTCCTTGTTTCTTGCGGGGTGCGTACAGCACCTGTCGCAGTATTTATGTTGTTATTGTAACACTATTGTGGTATAAATATTTAATAAAAGTCTCAATTTTATATAAATAATAATGTGGTCATGGATGTTTCTGCTCCGTTGTTTCATAATAATCTCTGCTTGGAGCTATTCCTTTTTTCAGACACCCGGTGGGTGTGCTGAGGGAGCTTGTGAGGTCTGCTCCCCAGTATTATCTTTAAAAGTGTTTCAGTATTTTCCAGTTAAATTTAACAATGCAGTAGATTTTAGTCGGTTTTCAACATGTTCTATAGCGGCCAAAACGGCTGACAGGTTTGTTTCACATGTCTTAATACTAACGGTAAGGACTAATTGACCAATGATATCTGTGTACAGGTGTGTAACTGTGTCAGGCATTAGTAAAACATGGATGGCCACCATGGAAGAAGAAAAGTGCTGGTCACCAGCAGCAGGTGAAAAACAGTTTGTGTGCTGAGTTGGGGAGAATAATGTGATCCTCTTCATCACCTTCCGCTGCGGAACAGCGCTTTGATTCTTTCATTGTGGCCATCCATGTGTGTACATGTTTGTGTACCATGCGCCTGAAAAATGTAAAAAAAAGAAAAAAAAGAAAAATATTTCCATTAAACCAAGCTGACCTGTGCGTACACCCAATCATTTGGCCGGGATCACACATACGCGAGATATGGCCGAGTCTCGCAGGTGAAATCCCTCCTCTGGCGCTGGCACTCCAGAGCGGAGCATGCACCCGCACAGCAACACATAGAGCTGCACACTCTGCTCTGGAGTGCTGGTGCCAGTGGAGGGATTTCACCTGCAAGACTCAGCAGTATCTCGCATATGTGTGATCCCGGCCTTTAAAGGGAACATGTCACTCCCAAAATAGAGGGTGAGGTAAGCCCACCAGCATCAGGGGCTTATGTGCAGCATTCCAGAATGATGTAGATAAGCCCCTGATGCCAGTGCGCTTAGCTCAGCATTGATTTTGGGGGGACAGGTTCCCCTTAAATGGTCATCTGTCAGTGTCTCCAGGACATGGGAAAACTTTCACCACACGTACCGGAGACATTGACGTGTCAAAGAGGACTTATGACATACAGAACAAAAAAATAAAAAAATACTTACCACAAGGTGATGAGCAGCCTTTCCTCAGCAGAGATGGACTTCCGCATGACAGTGTCCACGTTTGTCAGTTCAGCACTGACTAAAGAAAGAAGTAGATCAAAAGCTGGTATGCTGAGCAGACAAAACAACACAAATTTATCTGGGTATCTGGAAAAAAGGAGTAAAGATTCAGTCAGACATGGATAAGTTTACAGGAAGTCATTTCACATAAGAAAAACTTACCTTCTCAAATCTTGATATAGAACACGAAAATGTCCCTTTACAGTCCGTTGTTCAGCGATTGGGTGTACCCACATTTTTTGGGTTCTTCTGGTCTGCGACTGTAGAAAAAATATCGGTTACTGCACAACACAGTCAAAAAAAGAGACATGTAATATTATTGTACACATAGTGTAGCTTAGGCTACTTTCACACTTCCGTCGGTAGTTGCCCGTCACAATGCATCGGCGCAATGCACCGACGGAAGTGTGCGCTTTCACATTTCCGCCTGACTGCTGGGTGAGGAAATAGTGTGAGAGTAATATTTCCTGCTGGACATGCGCAGTCTGAAACAGTGAATGCAACGGACAGAAAAATGTTCCCTTGAACATTTTTCCACGATGATGGTCCGCCAAAACCCGATGCATCCAGTTCCCGACGGACGCAACGTGTGGCCATACGTCACGATCTGTCAGCAATACAAGTCTATGGCAAAGAAACGCATCCTGCGGGAAAATTTGCAAGATGCGTTTTACTCCCCAAATGATGCATTGTGATAGAAAAAAAGAGGAAATGTGCAAGTAGCCTAAGGCTTGTTTCACACGTCCGTCGGTAAGCGGCCATCGCTAAGCATCAGCGCGACGTTCCAACGGATGTTGTGCAAATTCTGTGCAGCGTGGGCAGCGGACACACTGTTTCAATGCATCCACTTCCCATACTAAAGTCCAAGGGAGGAGGGGAGGGAGTTCTGGCCGCGCCTGCGCATTTAAAATTGCAGGACCCGACTTACGAAAAACGTTCCCTTGAACCTTTTTTTGCTATGACAGTCTGCCAAAAACCGACGCATCCAGTGCACGGCGTATGGAACGTCTGTCCATATGCCACGATGCGTTGGTAATACAATTCTATGGGGAAAAAATGCATCCTGTGGGCAACTTTGCAGGATGCCTTTATCCATAGAACGAGGCATTGCAAGGCTTGCCAAAAGACGTAAATGTGAAAGTAGCCTTACCTGCAATCTTTGCAGATTCAGATACTCCAGCAAAACCCCAAGCATCTGGAGGCATTGTGGCCTGCGTATCTGTACGCCACGCTCTTTGGCATGCGGTGGGCTATGTTCTTCACTGCGTTGTTCAGTACCGTTAGCACTCATCGTGAGGCCTTTCTGAAAGTGTGCTTATATGGCTTTCCAAAATGGAGATTGAGAAGAGGTTGGACTAGGAAATGACATCATGTAATTTTTTTTTTAAGTTTGTCTCTTTATTTAGCTTGTCAAAAACGCTATAAAATCCGCATGAAAAAATGCATAAAAAATGCATATAAACCGCACAAAATCCGTATTAAAAACCGCACCAAAACTTCACTGGAAAATCCATACAAAAAATGCATAAAAACCGCACCAAAGCTGCATTAAAACTGCATAAAATCTGCAGGAGTAGTCAGCTGCATTTTCTGCCAGGAGATGCAGATTTTGTGCAGATTTTGTGCAGAAAATTCTGCACCCAAATCTGCATCGTGTGCACATAGCCTAAGTCTATTTCTGTGAGGCCAGTGGTGTCAAACTTGATTCCTAATTGTGCCACAAAATCAGAAAACAGTGGCTCATAATTTTTTGGGGGTGAGGTCCATACGGGGTCAGTAATGGGGGGATGTTGGTTTACATTCTGTCCTGCAGAGTCATTGTGGCAGTTCAGCAGCACCTGTGGAGGAAGAAGAGGAGGAGGACGATGAGTCAGTCTGAAAAATAAAGAAATGTGGGATCCACTCCCTCACAGTAAGTGTCGGAGGTAAGGAAAGCATATGCCTCCTCCACTGAAAAACATTTTTGGGATGAGTGGGACAACTTTTTTTTAATGTATGTGGTGTTTGGTGATTGTGTTAGTATTTTATTCAGTTGTGTGTGCGAGAGTGCTTGGTGTAAAAAAAAGTCAGTGAAAAAAAGTGTAAAACAAAGTATGAGTGCGGATCACTGAAATGCATCACTAGCAAACACTCGACGGCTGCTGGATGTGCGCACAGAGGTGATGTAAAGGGGGATGTTGGTGGGAATAAAAAGGGGAATGGGAGATGGGAGAGGATTAGGCTGAATAAGGAGAAGTCAGGCAGGGATCAGGGATAAATAAATACAATTTTCTCTTTTTTCTTCTCACTTCCTTCCTCCCTCTTCCTTTTATTCTTCCTCTGTGTCCTTCAGGAGCAGCGATTGTGGTGTCTTCTCTCTACTTTCTTAATCTCTCTACTTTCTTCTCTCTTCTCTAGCAACAGGAGCAGCAAGCAATTGTGGTGTCACAGGCTTCTTTCTCTACACCTCTACTACAGTGAGGTTTGAAAAAGACCAGGGTAGGGTTGAAACATAACCTGCTTTCACTTATTTTGAATTTCTGTGATGATTGACCTTCAGGACATGTAATAAATGTAGACACTTTCTGCAACTAAAAATGCTATTGAGTGCTGCTGATTTCTTCTTTGCTTAATACATTGGATCTTTTCATTTCAGCCTGCACTTCCTGGACAAGAGTGCGCATCATTTATTTTTCCTTCTCTGAACAGTAGAACAATGTACCACAACTTTAGAATCTGCTATATCTTTCTGAATGTTTTTTCCAGTCAAGAGGGGTTCTGATCTAGCAATCCTACGAGCAGCTCTCACTAACATTTTGCTTGATCTCTCAAACTTTATCTTGATCATTTTGAGCAGAGGAAAGGTCAACTTGAAAATGCTTTGCTATCTTCTCATAGTCTTCTCCTGCTTTGTGGGCCTCTACCATTCATTTTCAGAGTGCAAAGTAGATGATTAGAGGAACCCCTGGCTGCTGTTTCTTGACACACAGTTAGAGGAGGACGGGTTTTTATAAAGTTGGAAAATTTGCATCATTTGACCTTTCCTAATGATGATATTGAACAAGACTAACAGGCTAACCCTAACAGGCTAATTAAGGTCTGAAACTTTGATCAAAGTTATCTGAGCACACAAAATTAAAAGGGTGCCCATAATTTAGCATCGGCTCATTTTCGTTTTGTATTCTTTAAAATGAAAAAAAAAATTGACTATATATATATATGTACATATATGAGGCATCGTGATTACTCACTAATCCCGCCTCCTGCACAGTAGCTACGCCCCCCACCGCATCAATACACATAATCCCACCCCCCACCACATCACCACACATAATCCCGCCCCCACCACATCACCACACGTAATCCAGCCCTCCACCACATTACCACAGAATTCCGCCCTCCACCACATTACCACACATAATCCCGCCCCCCACCACATCACCACACATAATCCGCCCCCCACCACATCACCACACGTAATCCCGCCCCCCACCACATCACCACAGGTAATCCCGCCCCCCACCACATTAACACATAATCCCGCCCCCACCACATTACCACACACAATCCCGCCCCCAACCACATTACCACACATAATCCTGCCCCCCACCACATCACCACATGTAATCCCGCCCACACCACATCACCACACATAATCCCGCCCCCCACCACATCACCACACGTAATCCCGCACCCCACCACATTACCACATAATTCCGCCTCCCACCACATTACCACACATAATCTCGCCCCCCCACCACATTACCACGCACAATCCTGCCCCCCACCACATCCCCATACATAATCCCACCCCCACCACATCACCACACATAATCCCGCCCCCCACCACATCAACACACATAATCCCGCCCCAACCACATCACCACACATAATCCAGCCGCCAACACATTACCACATAATCCCGCCCCCCACCACATCACCACACATAATCACGCCCACCACCACATTACCACATAATCCCACCCCCCACCACATTACCACACACAATCCCACCCCCACCATATTACCACACACAATCCCGCCCCCACCACATAACCACACATAATCACACCCATCATCCACATCACTACACATAATCCCACCCCCCACCACATCACCACACACAATCCCCCCCAACAAATTTCCACATATGATCTCTCCCCACCACCATATCACCACACATAATCCCGCCCCCACCACATCACCAAATGTAATCCCGCACCCCACCACATCACCACAGGTAATCCCGCCCCCACCACATTAACACATAATTCCGCCCCCACCACTTTACCAAACACAATCCCGCCCCCCAACCACATTACCACACATAATTCCGCCCCCCACCACATCACCACATGTAATCCCGCCCACACCACATCACCACACATAATCCCGCCCCCCACCACATCACCACATGTAATCCCACCCCCCACCACATCACACTCGCTAATCCCACCCACTGCAGAGTAGATCTGCCCCCCACATCACCACACATAATCCCGCCCCCACCACATTACCACACACAATCCCGCCCCAACCACATTACCACACACAATCCAACCCCCACCACATTACCACACATAATCCCGCCCGCCCACCACATCACCACACATAATCCCACCCCCACCACATTACCACACACAATCCCACCCCCACCACATTACCACACACAATCCCACCCCCACCACATTACCACACATAATCCCGCCCACCCACCACATTACCACACATTATCCCGCCCGCTCACCACATTACCACACATAATCCCACCCCCCACCCCATTACCACACACAATCCCGCCCCCTCACCATATTACCACACACAATCCCACCCTCACCACATTACCACACACAATCCCACCTCCACCACATTACCCCACACAATCCCACCCCACCAAATTACCACACACAATCCCACCCCCACCACATTACCACACATAATCCCGCCCACCCACCACATCACCACACATAATCCCACCCCCCACCACATCACCACACGTAATCCCGGCCCCCACCACATTAACACATAATTCCGCCCCCACCACATTACCACACACAATCCCGCCCCCCAACCACATTACCACACATAATCCCGCCTCCCACCACATCACCACACACAATCCCGCCCACACCACATCACCACACATAATCCTGCCCCCCACCACATCCCCACACATAATCCCACCCCCCACCACATCACCACACATAATCCCGCCCCCCAAACACATCACCACACATAATCCCACCCCCACATCACCACACATAATTCCGCCCCCACCACATTACCACATAATCCCACCCCCCCACCACATTACCACACACAATCCCACCCCCACCACATTACCACACACAATCCCGCCCCCACCACATAACCACACATAATCACACCCATCAACCACATCACTACACATAATCCCACCCCCCACCACATCTCCACACACAATCACCCCCGACAAATTTCCACACATGATCCCACCCCCCCCACCATATCACCACACATAATCCCTCCCCCACCACATCACACTCGCTAATCCCACCCCCTGCAGATTAGCTCTGCCCCCCACATCACCACACATAATCCCGCCCCCACCACATTACCACACACAATCCTGCCCCAACCACATTACCACACACAATCCCACCTCCACCAAATTACCACACACAATCCCACCCCCACCAAATTACCACACAGAATCCCACCCCCACCACATTACCACACATAATCCCGCCCACCCACCACATCACCAGACATAATCCCACCCCCACCACATTACCACACACAATCCCACCCCCACCACATTACCACACACAATCCCATCCCCACCACATTACCACACATAATCCCACCCACCCACCACATTACCACACATAATCCCGCCCACCCACCACATTACCACACATAATCTTGCACGCTCACCACATTACCACACATAATCCCACCCCCCACCCCATTACCACACACAATCTTGCCCCCCCACCACATTACCACACACAATCCCACCACCACCACATTACCACACACAATCCCACCACCACCACATTACCACACACAATCCCACCCCCACCACATTACCACACAGAATCCCACCCCCACCAAATTACCACACACAATCCCACCCCCACCACATTACCACACATAATCCCGCCCACCTACCACATCACCACACATAATCCCACCCTCCACCCCATTACCACACACAATCCCGCACCCCACCACATAACCACACATAATCCCACCCCCACCACATCACACTTGCTAATCGCACCCCCTACACAGTAGCTCTGCCCCCCACATCACCACACATAATCCCGACCCCCACCCCATTACCACACACAATCCCGCCCCCACCATATTACCACACACAATCCCACCCCCCACCACATTACCACACATAATATTGTCCCCGCACCACATCACCACACATAATCCCGCCCCCCACCATATCACCACACATAATCCTGCCCCCACCACATCACCACACATAATCTGGCCCCCCACCACATTACCACATAATCCCACCCCCCACCACATCACCACACATAATCTCGCCCCCCACCACATTACCACATAATCCCACCCCCCCACCACATTACCACACACAATCCCACCTCCACCACATTACCACACACAATCCCGCCCCCACCACATTACCACACATAATCACACCCACCAACCACATCACTACACATAATCCCACCCCCCACCACATCACCACACACAATCCCCCCACCACATTACCACACATGATTCCGCCCCCCCACCATATCACCTGTTGTGAATTCTGCTCTTGGGTTCCCTTCGGTGGTTGTTGATAGTAATGCAGTTGTCCCTGGGTTGCAATCCTGGGCAGGTGTTCCTGCTGATTGCAGCTCTGACTGGGATATTTAGGTGTGCAGGATTCATTAGCCCTTGCCAGTTGTCCATTGTTCTTGGAGGTTTTGCATCTCTGTCTGGTTCCTCCTGCCCTGCTGCCAAATCAGCAAAGATAAGTGTCTGTTTTTGTTTCTACAGCACACATGCTGTGTGCTTACAATTCAGTGCTATTCAAGGTTTTTTCTTGTCCAGCTTAGACTGTGTTTGGATATTTCAGTCAAGTTGGATTCTCAGCAGAAGCAGATATACATTCCATGTCTTTAGTTAGATGGTGGAATTTTTGTATTATCTGCTGTGGATATTTTTAGGGTTTTTAATACTGACCACTTTGTATTCTGTCCTATCCTTTCTTATTTAGCTAGCGTGGCCTCTTTTGCTAAATCCTGATTTCTGCCTGCGTGTATCTTTTCCTCTCATACTCACAGTCAATATTTGTGGGGGGCTGCCTATCCTTTGGGGTTCTGCTCTGAGGCAAGATAGAATTCCCATTTCCATCTATAGGGGTATTTAGTCCTCTGGCTGTATCGAGGTGTCTAGGATGTGTTAGGTACACCCCACGGCTACTTCAGGTTGCGGTGTCAGTTTAGGGTTTGTGGTCAGTACAGGTTCCACCTACTCCTGAGAAAGTCCCATGCGGCTCCAAGGTCACCAGATCATAACAGTACAACTGGCCAACAATGAGTTAAATGCATCTCAGAAGAAGGGAAGAAAGGTGTTGAGCCATTTTTTTTCTGTAGCCTGCTTTGTCTTTTCTTCCCACTTTTTCTCTGGGTGACTGAGGAGTCTTGTGCTAGCATGGATGTTCAGGGATTAGCTTCTCGTGTAGACCAGCTTGCTGCTAGGGTACAGAGTATTTCTGATTATATTGTTGAGACTCCAGTTTTAGAGCCTAAGATTCCTACTCCTGATTTGTTTTTTGGGGACAGGTCCAAATTTTTGAGTTTTAAAAACAACTGTAAACTGTTTTTTGCTCTGAGACCTCGATCCTCTGGTGATTCCATTTAGCAGGTTAAAATTGTCATCTCCCTGCTGCGTGGCGATCCTCAGGATTGGGTATTTTCCCTGGAATCTGGGAATCTGGCCTTGCTTAATGTAGACGCCTTTTTTCAGGCTTTAGGATTATTATATGAACCAAATTCTGTGGATCAAGCGGAGAAGACCTTGTTGGCCCTGTCTCAGGGTCAAGAAGCGGCAGAATTGTATTGTCAGAAATGTAGGAAGTGGTCTGTGTTGACCAAATGGAATGATGATGCTTTGGCGGCAATTTTCACAAAGGGTCTTTCTGAATCCGTTAAAGATGTTATGGTGGGGTTTCCCATGCCTTTCGGTCTGAGTGATTCTATGTCTCTGGCCATTCAGATTGATCGGCGCTTGCGGAACTGTGCGCGCTGTGGCGTTGTCCTCAGAGCAGATGCCTGAGCCAATGCAGTGTGATAGGATTCTGTCTAGAACGGAACAACGGGGATTCAGATGTCAGAATAGGTTGTATTTTTATTGTGGCGATTAGTGTTGAGCATTCCGATACCGCAAGTATCGGGTATCGGCCGATATTTGCTGTATCGGAATTCCGATACCGAGATCCGATACTTTTGTGATATCAGGAATCGGTATCGGGATCGATATTAATGTGTAAAATAAAGAATAAAAATAAAAAATATTGATATACTCACTTGTGATTGGTCGCGTGGCGGTCACGTGACCGCTCACGCGACCAATCACAGGCCGCGATGTCATCTAAAGTCTTTCAAGCGCTTATTCTTAGGAACGGAAGCTGCCAGTTACATCAGTAAGGTCCAGGCTGCATCGGAGAGGTGAGTATATCAATATTTTTTATTTTTATTCTTTATTTTACACATTAATATGGATCCCAGGGCCTGAAGGAGAGTTTCCTCTCCTTCAGACCCTGGGAACCATACAGGATACCTTCCGATACTTGGTGTTCCATTGACTTGTATTGGTATCGGGTATCGGTATCGGCGATATCCGATACTTTTTGGGTATCGGTTGATACTATCCGATACCGATACTTTCAAGTATCGGACGGTATCGCTCAACACTAGTGGCGATGCTTCTCATGTCATTTCAGTCTGCCCTAAGCGTACCAAGAGGATCGCTAGTTCATTTACCATCAGTACTGTACAATCTAAATTTCTGTTATCTGTGTCCTTGATTTGCTTATTGTCATCATTTTCTGTCATGGCGTTTGTGGATTCAGGCGCCGCTTTGAACTTAATGGACTTTGAATTTGCCAGGCGTTGTGGTTTTCCCTTACAGTCTTTGCAGAGCCCTATTCATTTAAGGGGCATCGATGCTACACCTTTGGCTAAAAATAAGCCCCAGTTCTGGACACAGGTGACCATGTGCATGGCGCCAGCCCATCAGGAAGATTGTCAATTTCTGGTGTTGCATAATTTGCATGATGCTATCGTGCTGGGTTTTCCGTGGTTGCAGGTACATAAGCCTGTGTTGGATTGGAAGTCTATGTCTGTGACTAGTTGGGGATGTCAGGGGGTTCATAATGACGTTCCTTTGATGTCAATCTCCTCTTCTTCCTCTTCTGAAATTCCAGAGTTTTTGTCTGACTTTCAGGATGTATTCGATGAGCCCAAGTCCAGTTCCCTTCCACCGCATAGGGACTGTGATTGTGCTATTGACTTGATTCCAGGCTGTAAGTTTCCTAAGGGCCGACCTGTCTGTGCCTGAACATACCGCCATGCGGAGTTATGTTAACCCTGCTGTTTTGTTCGCATTTACTATACACTTGTAGTGTTCCGGGTCACTATGACCCGGATTATCTTAAACCTTGATTTTAGACACTCTAACTCCATTTTTTTTATACTTTTTGCTTACTAGACTGTTTGTGAACATGTTTGGTAGTAAAAAAAAAAGAAAAATGAACTAGAAATCTTTTTTTTTTTGTTTTTATTCTGAAAAAAACAGATCAATGAGCAAAACGAAAATAGAAAAATACACATATTTTTGTAAAAAAAAAAAAAAATCAAAACAATCAAATCAAACATTTTGAAAACTTCTGAAAACAAGTAGATAAGCCAGGAAGACAGACTTACTTGCCAAAAAAAATTATTTGCAAGACTTTACAGCTCAGATTTACAAAAAAAACCGTCTTAGACAGCGCGTTCTGAGCAGTCTGTTCTGCGCATAATATACACGTGTAGTGCACACCTAGTGATCTCTCCGGATGCACTCTACATTTTAGAATAGACTGCGCACCAAAAATAATCAATATAAAGCCATTTTTATGGTGCGCAGATCTCATTGCATACCCCCGGTAGAGCGCGCGTACGACCCCATTGAAATAATTTAGGAAAAAAATCAATTGATATACAATAGTAGATGCAATAAATAGACCCAACTGAGGTTATAACTCCATTATTTCACTGAAAATATGGCCTCACAGCTGGAAAAAACGATGTCGGGTCACTATGACCCGAACATAACAAGTGTAACTTTTTGCGTGTAGCAAAAAGTAAACGAAAAAAAAAAAATAAAAATACTCATAGGTAGGTCCCCCCAAATGAGGAAAAGTCAAGGAGTCTCAAGTTTTATAGACTTACAGAAAAAAATCTACAGGGCCGCAAAAAGTCTGTTCGGGTCACTATGACCCGAACAGAACAGCAGGGTTAAGGAGTCTTTGGAGAAAGGGCATATTCGGCCATCTTCTTCACCGTTGGGAGCAGGATTTTTTTTTGTTGCTAAGAAGGATGGTTCCTTGAGACCCTGTATTGATTATCGCCTCTTGAATAAGATCACGGTCAAGTTTCAATACCCTTTACCTCTGCTTTCCGATTTGTTTGCTAGGATTAAGGGGGCTAGTTGGTTTACGAAGATTGACCTTCCGGGGGCATATAATCTTGTTCGTATTAAGCAGGGTGATGAATGGAAAACTGCGTTTAATACGCCCGAAGGCCATTTTGAATACCTTGTGATGCCATTCGGGCTCTCTAATGCTCCATCTGTTTTTCAGTCCTTCATGCACAATATCTTCCGGACTTTCCTTGATAAATTCATGATTGTCTATTTGGATGACATTTTAATTTTTTCCGATGATTGGGAGTCTCATGTGAAACAGGTCAGGATGGTATTTCAGATCCTTCGTGATAATGCTCTGTTTGTGAAGGGGTCTAAGTGTCTCTTTGGAGTGCAGAAGGTTTATTTTTTGGGCTTAATTTTTTCTCCCTCATCTATAGTGATGGATCCGGTTAAGGTTCAGGCCATTCATGATTGGATTCAACCCACATCCGTGAAGAGCCTTCAGAAATTTTTGGGCTTTGCTAATTTTTATCGCCGTTTCATTGCTAACTTCTCCAGTGTGGTTAAACCCTTGACCGATTTGACGAAGAAAGGCGCTGATGTGACGAATTGGTCCTCTGCGGCTGTCTCTGCCTATCAGGAGCTTAAACGCCGATTTACTTCTGTCCTGGTGTTGCGTCAACCGGATGTTTCTCTTCCGTTTCAGGTTGAGGTTGAAGCTTCTGAGATTGGGGCAGGGGCCGTTTTGTCTCAGAGGGATCCTGTTGGTTCCTTGATGAAACCGTGTGCCTTCTTTTCCCGTAAGTTTTCGCCTGCTGAACGCAATTATGATGTCGGCAATCGGGAGTTGTTGGCTATCAAGTGGGCGTTTGAGGAGTGGCGACATTGGCTTGAGGGAGCTAAGCATCGTATTGTGGTCTTGACCGATCATAAAAATCTGATTTACCTCGAGTCTGCCAGATGGCTGAATCCTAGACAGACTCGATGGTCCTTGTTTTTTTCCCGTTTTGATTTTGTGGTCTCGTATCTTCCAGGTTCTAAGAATGTTAAGGCTGATGCCCTCTCTAGGAGATTTTTGCCTGATTCTCCTGAGGTCCTTGAACCGGTCGGCATTCTGAAAGAAGGGGTGGTCCTTTCTGCCATTTTCCCTGATTTATGACGGGTTCTTCAGTTATTTCAGGCTGACAAACCTGATCGCTGTCCAGTGAGGAAACTGTTTGTTCCTGATAGATGGACTAGTAGAGTGATTTCTGAGGTTCATTGTTCTGTGTTGGCTGGCCATCCTGGTATTTTTGGTACCAGAGAATTGGTTGGTAGGTCCTTTTGGTGGCCTTCTTTGTCACGTGATGTGCGTTCTTTTGTGCAGTCCTGTGGGACTTGTGCGCGGGCCAAGCCTTGGTGTTCCCATGCTAGTGGGTTGCTTTTGCCTTTGCCGGTCCCTGAGAGGCCCTGGACGCATATTTCTATGGATTTTATTTCTGATCTTCCGGTTTCCCAGAAGATGTCGGTCATCTGGGTTGTTTGTGACCAGTTCTCTAAGATGGTCCATTGGTGCCTTTGCCTAAATTGCCTTCCTCTTCTGATTTGGTTCCGTTGTTTTTTCAGCATGTGGTTCGTTTGCATGGTATTCCGGAGAATATTGTGTCCGACAGAGGTTCCCAGTTTGTTTCTAGGTTTTGGCGGGCCTTTTGTGCTAGGCTGGGCATTGATTTGTCTTTTTCTTCCGCATTTCATCCTCAGACAAATGGCCAGACCGAACGAACTAATCAGACTTTAGAAACTTATCTGAGATGCTTTGTGTCTGCTGATCAGGATGATTGGGTGGCTTTCTTGCCATTGGCCGAGTTTGCCCTTAATAATCGGGCTAGTTCGGCTACCTTGGTTTCGCCCTTCTTTTGTAATTTTGGTTTTCATCCTCGTTTTTCTTCGGGGCAGGTTGAGTCTTCTGACTGTCCTGGTGTGGATTCTGTGGTTGACAGGTTGCAGCAGATTTGGGCTCATGTGGTGGACAATTTGGTATTCTCTCAGGAGGATGCTCAACGTTTTGCTAACCGTCGTCGGTGTGTTGGTTCCCTGTTGTAAATTCTGCTCTTGGGCTCCCTCTGGTGGTTGTTGGTGGTAGTGCAGTTGTCTTAGGGTTGTAATCCAGGGCAGGTGTTTCTGCTGATTTCAGCTCTTTTAGGTATTTAGGTGTGCAGGATCCATGAGTCCATGCCAGTTGTCCATTGTTCTTGGAGGGATTGCATCTCTCTCTGGCTCCTCATGCCCTGCTGCCAATTCAGCTAAGATAAGTGTCTGGTTTTTGTCTCTGTGCACACATGCAGTGTGCTTTGCAATTCAGTGCAATTCTTTGTGTTTTTGTCCAGCTTAGAATTTGTTTGGATTTTTCAGTCATGCTGGATTCTCAGGAGATGCAGATATACTTTCTATGTCTTTAGTTAGATGTAGAATATTTGTATTTTCTGCTGTGGATATTATTAGTATTTTAATACTGACCGCTTAGAATTCCGTCCTATCCTTTTCTATTTAGCTAGAAGTGCCTCTTTTGCTAAATCCTGTTTTTCTGCCTGCGTGTGTCTTTCCTCTTATACTCACAGTGAATATTTAGAAAAACCAATAGAAAAACAATCCACTGAAACATATAGAAATATCTCCAAGGGGCAAAATGCCCCATTGATAGACTTCTCATAGATATCTCAGGACACTCCGAATACTATGAATCCTACACACGACCAAAAAGGAGTACATGTCCCACTTAATTAACCAATTTAAATATTTTATTAATAAATACAAAATCACAAAATCAATATAAAACAGACATGAAAAAGGCTTCAGACAACAACTAATGAGGGGGAAGAACGACACAACTGGAATAACAGAATAAATAAGTGAGCAGACCTAGTAAGCGTGTAGTCCAAATTCAACAGTATCCACTATAACAGGTAAAACCCCATAATAGGGTTGGATATCTGTGAATGTACCATACACTCTATATACCAGCATAAACAAGCAAATCCTGAATCACTAATACTCAATTAAGCATGGTACAAGAAAAAAGATATACGGACCCCTTTAAAGGACGCTCAGCTTACCCATAATAATATCCGTCAGTGTGCGCTCCACAGCAGCCCCAATGCGCGTTTCGCGTGGGCTTCTTCCGGGGGCTGTGTGTGTGTGTCATTCCCACATGCTTATATATCAAAAGAGCAGCTGTTCCCAATACTAATTCCCGCACGGCGCCTGCGCATTCAGATATATTATACGTCATTACGGACGCGAAGCACCATCCGCGCATGCGCATTACAATGCCAATAGCCGGCTATGTATCTAGGCGACGCCATGGTGTTTACATGACGCCACCGAGCAAATACCACAGCATCCTTCGGCGCATGTACACCGTGTAGCGTACCCTATAAGGTACATCGCCGAGGACCGCACACATGTCAGAGCGGGCGAGGGGAAATCCCCATGACGTCATATCGCCCACCTGACATTACGGAGGCCCACAGGGATGCATCAGGACACAATCACAGCGGACATGCGCACATGCTGGGAGATAAGTATAATGGGATAAGGGGAGGAAAACAGGGAAGAAAAAGAGGAAAAATACCTCATTATAAAAAGGGGGGGGGTCTGTTTTATAATGATTTTGTGATTTTGTATTTATTAATAAAATATTTAAATTGGTTAATTAAGTGGGACATGTACTCCTTTTTGGTCGTGTGTAGGATTCACAGTGAATATTTGTGGGGGGCTGCCTGTCCTTTGGGGTTCTGCTCTGAGGCAAGCTAGAATTCCCATTTCCATCTATAGGGGTATTTAGTCCTCCGGCTGTGTCGAGGTGTCTAGGACGTGTTAGGTACATCCCACGGCTACTTCTAGTTGCGGTGTCAGTTTAGGGTTTGCTGTCAGTACAGGTACCACTTACTCCTGAGAAAGTCTCTCATGCGGCTCCAAGGTCACCGGATCATAACAGTTCCCGGCTTCGGGTTGGGGATTTGGTCTGGTTGTCTTCCCGTCATGTTCCTATGAAGGTTTCTTCCCCTAAGTTTAAGCCTCGCTTTATTGGTCCTTATAGGATTTCTGAGATTATTAATCCCGTGTCTTTTCGATTGGCCCTTCCAGCCGCTTTTGCCATCCATAATGTTTTCCATAGATCTTTATTGCGGAAATATGTGGTGCCCGTTGTTCCCTCTTTTGATACTCCTGCTCCTGTGTTGGTTGATGGGGAGTTGGAGTATGTGGTTGAGAAGATTTTGGATTCTCGCTTTTCGAGGCGGAGGCTCCGGTACCTTGTCAAATGGAAGGGTTATGGCCAGGAGGATAATTCTTGGGTTTTTGCCTCTGATGTCCATGCTGCTGATTTGGTCTATGCCTTTCATCTAGCTCGTCCTGATCGGCCTGGGGGCTCTGGTGAGGGTTTGGTGACCCCTCTTCAAGGGGGGGGTACTGTTGTGAATTCTGCTCTTGGGCTCCCTTTGGTGGTTGTTGGTGGTAGTGCAGTTGTCTTAGGGTTGTAATCCAGGGCAGGTGTTTCTGCTGATTTCAGCTCTATTAGGTATTTAGGTGTGCAGGATCCATGAGTACTTGCCAGTTGTCCATTGTTCTTGGAGGGATTGCATCTCTCTCTGGCTCCTCATGCCCTGCTGCCAATTCAGCTAAGATAAGTGTCTGGTTTTTGTCTCTGTGCACACATGCAGTGTGCTTTGCAATTCAGTGCAATTCATTGTGTTTTTGTCCAGCTTAGACTTTGTTTGGATTTTTCAGTCATGCTGGATTCTCAGGAGATGCAGATTGTTATGACCCCAATGGCAGAGGGTCTCAGGAATAATGATAAGTCAGTAAATACAGAAAACCAGCTCATAGGGCAGTGGTAACTGGGCTGACCATATAACTAATCCTAGCACCACAAATACCAGCAGCCGGGGAACGTTCCTACGTTGATCCTAGACGTCTCGCGCCAGCCGGAGAGCTAACTACCCCTAGAAGGGAAAAGAAAGACCTTTCTTGCCTCCAGAGGAAATACCCCAAAAAGTTGGATAGAAGCCCCCCACAAATAATAACGGTGAGGTGAGAGGAAAAGACAAACATAAGAATGAGCTAGGAATTTAGCAAAGAGAGGCCCACTAGCTAATAGCAGAATATAGAAAGATAACTTATATGGTCAGCAAAAAATCCTATCAAAAATATCCACACTGGAAATTCAAGAACCCCCGAACCGTCTAACGGCCCGGGGGGAGAACACCAGCCCCCTAGAGCTTCCAGCAAGGTCAGGAATCACATTTAGTATAAGCTGGACAAAAATGATAGCAAACAAATAACCCAAAAAACAAAGAAGCAAGACTTAGCTTAATTTAGCACGAACCAGGACCAGCAAACAGGAGCAAACAGAATGTGTCTGATAACACCGATGCCAGGCACTGGACTAAGGTTCCAGGAGGTTTATATAGCAACACCCCTGAAGTAACGACCCAGCTGGGTGCAAACAGAGGGAAGGAAATCCCAGAGTCATATCACTAGTAACCACTAGAGGGAGCCAAAAAAGTCTAATTCACAACAGCAGATATACTTTCTATGTCTTTAGTTAGATGTAGAATATTTGTATTTTCTACTGTGGATATTTTTAGTATTTTAATACTGACCGCTTAGAATTCCGTCCTATCCTTTTCTTTTTCGCTAGAAGTGCCTCTTTTGCTAAATCCTGTTTTTCTGCCTGCGTGTGTCTTTCCTCTTATACTCATAGTCAATATTTGTTGGGGGCTGCCTATCCTTTGGGGTTCTGCCCTGAGGCAAGATAGAATTCCCATTTCCATCTATAGGGGTATTTAGTCCTCTGGCTGTTTCGAGGTGTCTAGGACGTGTTAGGTACATCCCATGGCTACTTCTAGTTGCGGTGTCAGTTTAGGGTTTGCGGTCAGTACAGGTACCACTTACTCCTGAGAAAGTCTCTCATACGGCTCCAAGGTCACCGGATCATAACAGTACAACTGGCCAACAATGAGTTAAATGCATCTCAGAAGAAGTGAAGAAAGAGCCATTTTTTTTCTGTAGCCTGCTTTGTCTTTTCTTCCCTCTTTTCCTCTGGGTGACTGAGGAGTCTTGTACTAGCATGGATGTTCAGGGATTAGTTTCTCATGTAGACCAGCTTGCTGCTAGGGTACAGGGAATTTCTGATTATATTGTTCAGACTCCGCTTTTAGAGCCTAGGATTCCTACTCCTGATTTGTTTTTTGGGGACAGGTCCACATTTTTGAGTTTTAAAAACAATTGTAAACTGTTTTTTGCTCTGAAGCCTCGTTCCTCTGGTGATCCCATTCAGCAGGATAAAATTGTCATCTCCCTGCTGCGTGGCGACCCTCAGGATTGGGCATTTTCCCTGGAATCTGGGAATCCGGCCTTGTTTAATGTAGATGCCTATTTTCAGGCTCTAGGATTATTATATGATGAACCAGATTCTGTGGATCAAGCGGAGAAGACCTTGTTAGCCCTGTCTCAGGGTCAAGAAGCAGCAGAATTGTATTGTCAGAAATTTAGAAAATGGTCTGTGCTGACTAAATGGAATGAGGATGCTTTGGCGGCAATTTTCAGAAAGGGTCTTTCTGAATCTGTTAAAAATGTTATGGTGGGGTTTCCCACGCCAGTTGGTCTGAGTGATTCTATGTCTCTGGCCATTCTGATTGATCGGCGCTTGCGGTAGCGCAGAACTGTGCGCGCTGTGGCGTTGTCCTCAGAGCAGATGCCTGAGCCTATGCAGTGTGATAGGATTCTGTCTAGAATGGAACAACAAGGATTCAGACATCAGAATAGGTTGTGTTTTTATTGTGGCGATGCTTCTCATGTCATTTCAGCTTGCCCAAAGCGTACAAACAGAATCGCTAGTTCAATTACCATCGGAACTGTACAACCTAAATTTCTGTTATCTGTGACCTTGATCTGCTCATTGTCGTCATTTTCTGTCATGGCGTTTCTGGATTCAGGCCCCACTTTGAACTTAATGGACTTTGAATTTGCCAGGCATTGTGGTTTCCCCTTGCAGTCTTTGCAGAACCCTATTCCTTTAAAGGGCATTGACGCTACACCTTTGGCTAAAAATAATCCCCAGTTTTGGACACAGGTGACCATGTGCATGGCGCCAGCCCATCAGGAAGATTGTCGTTTTCTGGTGTTGCATAATTTGCATGATGCTATTGTGCTGGGTTTTCCATGGTTGCAGGTACATAATCCTGTGTTGGATTGGAAGTCTATGTCTGTGACTAGTTGGGGTTGTCAGGGGGTTCATAATGACGTTCCTGTGATGTCAATCTCCTCTTCCTCCTCTTCTGAAGTTCCAGAGGTTTTGTCTGATTTTCAGGATGTATTCGATGAGCCCAAGTCCAGTTCCCTTCCACCGCATAGGGACTGTGATTGTGCTATTGACTTGATTCCAGGCTGTAAGTTTCTTAAGGGCCGACTTTTCAACCTGTCTTTGCCGGAACATACCGCTATGCAGAGTTATGTTAAGGAGTCTTTAGAGAAAGGGCATATTCGGCCATCTTCTTCACCGTTGGGAGCAGGATTTTTTTTTGTTGCTAAGAAGGATGGCTCCTTGAGACCCTGTATTGATTATCGCCTCTTGAATAAGATCACGGTCAAGTTTCAATACCCTTTACCTTTGCTTTCCGATTTGTTTGCCAGGATTAAGGGGGCTAGTTGGTTTACTAAAATTGACCTTCGGGGGGCATATAATCTTGTTCATATTAAGCAGGGTGACGAATGGAAAACTGCGTTTAATACGCCCGAAGGCCATTTTGAATACCTTGTGATGCCATTCGGGCTCTCTAATGCTCCATCTGTTTTTCAGTCCTTCATGCATGATATCTTCCGGAATTATCTTGATAAATTCATGATTGTATATTTGGATGACATCTTAATTTTTTCCGATGATTGGGAGTCTCATGTGAAACAGGTCAGGATGGTATTTCAGATCGTTCGTGATAATGCTTTGTTTGTGAAGGGGTCTAAGTGTCTCTTTGGAGTGCAGAAGGTTTATTTTTTGGGCTTAATTTTTTCTCCCTCATCTATAGAGATGGATCCGGTTAAGGTTCAGGCCATTCATGATTGGATTCAGCCCACATCCGTGAAGAGCCTTCAGAAATTTTGGGGCTTTGCTAATTTTTATCGCCGTTTCATTGCTAACTTCTCCAGTGTGGTTAAACCACTGACCGATTTGACAAAGAAAGGCGCTGATGTAACGAATTGGTCCCCTGTGGCTGTCTCTGCCTTTCAGGAGCTTAAACACCAATTTACTTCTGCCCCGGTGTTGCATCAGCCAGATGTTTCTCTTCCGTTTCAGGTTGAGGTTGACGCTTCTGAGATTGGGGCAGGGGCCGTTTTGTTTCAGAGGAATTCTGATGGTTCCTTGATGAAACCGTGCGCCTTCTTTTCCCGTAAGTTTTCGCCTGCTGAATGCATTTATGATGTCGGCAATTGGGATTTGTTGGCTATGAAGTGGGCGTTTGAGGAATGGCGACATTGGCTTGAGGGAGCCAAGCACCGTATTGTGGTCTTGACCGATCATAAAAATCTGATTTACCTCGAATCTGCCAAACGGCTGAATCCTAGACAGGCTCGATGGTCCCTGTTTTTCTCCCGTTTTGATTTCGTGGTTTCGTATCTTCCGGGTTCTAAGAATGTTAAGGCTGATGCCCTCTCTAGGAGTTTTTTGCCTGATTCTCCTGAGGTATTTGAGCCGGTCGGCATTCTGAAGGAAGGGGTGGTCCTTTCTGCCATTTCCCCTGATTTGCGACGGGTTCTGCAGGAATTTCAGGCTGACATACCTGACCGCTTTCCAGTGGGGAAACTGTTTGTTCCTGATAGATGGTACCAGAGATTTGGTTGGTAGGTCCTTTTGGTGGCCTTCTTTGTCGCATGATGTGCGTTCTTTCGTGCAGTCCTGTGGGACTTGTGCGTGGGCCAAGCCTTTTTGTTCCCATGCTAGTGGGTTTCTTTTGCCTTTGCCGGTCCCTGAGAGGCCCTGGCGAATATTTCTATGGATTTTATTTCAGATCTTCTGGTTTCCCAGAGGATGTCGGTTATCTGGGTGGTTTGTGACCGGTTTTCTAAGATGGTTCCTTTGGTGCCTTTGCCTAAATTGCCTTCCTCTTCTGATTTGGTTCCGTTGTTTTTTCAGCACGTGGTTCATTTGCATGGTATTCCGGAGAATATTGTGTCCGACAGAGGTTCCCAGTTTGTTTCTAGGTTTTGGCGGGCCTTTTGTGCCAGGCTGGGCATTGATTTGTCTTTTTCTTCCGCATTTCATCCTCAGACAAATGGCCAGACCGAGCGAACTAATCAGACTTTGGAAACTTATTTGAGATGCTTTGTGTCTGCTGATCAGGATGATTGGGTGGCTTTCTTGCCATTGGCCGAGTTTGCCCTTAATAATCGGGCTAGTTCGGCTACCTTGGTTTCGCCCTTCTTTTGTAATTTTGGTTTTCATCCTCGTTTTTCTTCGGGGCAAGTTGAACCTTCTGATTGTCCTGGTGTGGATTCTGTGGTTGACAGGTAGCAGCAGATTTGGGCTCATGTGGTGGACAATTTGGTGTTGTCTCAGGAGGAGGCTCAGCGTTTTGCTAACCGTCGTCGGTGTGTTGGTTCCCGGCTTCGGGTTGGGGATTTGGTCTGGTTGTCTTCCCGTCATGTTCCTATGAAGGTTTCTTCCCCTAAGTTTAAGCCTCGGTTTATTGGTCCTTATAGGAGTTCTGAGATTATCTATCCTGTGTCTTTTCATTTGGCCCTTCCGGCCTCTTTTGCCATCCATAATGTTTTCCATAGATCTTTATTGCGGAAATATGTGGTGCCCGTTGTTCCCTCTGTTGATCCTCCTGCTCCTATGTTGGTTGATGGGGAGTTGGAGTATGTGGTTGAGAAGATTTTGGATTCTCGCTTTTCGAGGCGGAGGCTCCGGTACCTTGTCAAATGGAAGGGTTATGGCCAGGAGGATAATTCTTGGGTTTTTGCCTCTGATGTCATTGCTGCTGATTTGGTCCGTGCCTTTCATCTGGCTCGTCCTGATCGGCCTGGGGGCTCTGGTGAGGGTTCGGTGACCCCTCTTCAAGGGGGGGGTACTGTTGTGAATTCTGCTCTTGGGCTCCCTCCGGTGGTTGTTGGTGGTAGTGCAGTTGTCTTAGGGTTGTAATCCAGGGCAGGTGTTTCTGCTGATTTCAGCTCTATTAGGTATTTAGGTGTGCAGGATCCATGAGTCCTTGCCAGTTGTCCATTGTTCTTGGAGGGATTGCATCTCTCTCTGGCTCCTCATGCCCTGCTGCCAATTCAGCTAAGATAAGTGTCTGGTTTTTGTCTCTGTGCACACATGCAGTGTGCTTTGCAATTCAGTGCAATTCATTGTGTTTTTGTCCAGCTTAGACTTTGTTTGGATTTTTCAGTCATGCTGGATTCTCAGGAGATGCAGATATACTTTCTATGTCTTTAGTTAGATGTAGAATATTTGTATTTTCTGCTGTGGATATTTTTAGTATTTTAATACTGACCGCTTAGAATTCCGTCCTATCCTTTTCTATTTAGGTAGAAGTGCCTCTTTTGCTAATTCCTGTTTTTCTGCCTGCATGTGTCTTTCCTCTTATACTCACAGTCAATATTTGTGGGGGGCTGCCTATCCTTTGGGGTTCTGCTCTGAGGCAAGCTAGAATTCCCATTTCCATCTATAGGGGTATTTAGTCCTCCAGCTGTGTCGAGGTGTCTAGGACGTGTTAGGTACATCCCACGGCTACTTCTAGTTGCGGTGTCAGTTTAGGGTTTGCGTTCAGTACAGGTACCACTTACTCCTGAGAAAGTCTCTCATGCGGCTCCAAGGTCACTGGATCATAACAGTTCCCGGCTTCAGGTTGGGGATTTGGTCTGGTTGTCTTCCCGTCATGTTCCTATGAAGGTTTCTTCCCCTAAGTTTAAGCCTCGCTTTATTGGTCCTTATAGGATTTCTGAGATTATTAATCCGGTGTCTTTTCGATTGGCCCTTCCGGCCTCTTTTGCCATCCATAATGTTTTCCATAGATCTTTATTGCGGAAATATGTGGTGCCCGTTGTTCCCTCTGTTGATCCTCCGGCCCCTGTGTTGGTTGATGGGGAGTTGGAGTATGTGGTTGAGAAGATTTTGGATTCTCGCTTTTCGAGGCGGAGGCTTCAGTACCTTGTCAAATGGAAGGGTTATGGCCAGGAGGATAATTCTTGGGTTTTTGCCTCTGATGTCCATGCTGCTGATTTGGTCCGTGCCTTTCATCTGGCTTGTCCTGATCGGCCTGGGGGCTCTGGTGAGGGTTCGGTGACCCCTCCTCAAGGGGGGGTACTGTTGTGAATTCTGCTCTTGGGTTCCCTCTGGTGGTTGTTGATAGTAATGCAGTTGTCCCTGGGTTGCGATCCCGGGCAGGTGTTCCTGCTGATTGCAGCTCTGACTGGGATATTTAGGTGTGCAGGATTCATTAGCCCTTGCCAGTTGTCCATTGTTCTTGGAGGTTTTGCATCTCTGTCTGGTTCCTCCTGCCCTGCAGCCAAATCAGCAAAGATAAGTGTCTGATTTTTGTTTCTACAGCACACATGCTGTGTGCTTTACAATTCAGTGTTATTCATGGTTTTTTCTTGTCCAGCTTAGACTGTGTTTGGATATTTCAGTCAAGTTAGATTCTCAGGAGAAGCAGATATACATTCCATGTCTTTAGTTAGAAGGTGGAATTTTTGTATTATCTGCTGTGGATATTTTTAGGGTTTTTAATACTGACCGCTTGTAACAACTCTGCTGGCATCACAGCATGGCCTCGCATTTCTCACACTATCTTACCCACTGCTCCAGGCCATGATGTGGTTTCTGTTTCTTGCCAGCACCATGTTCTGTGTCTCTGCTCTCTGCATGCTTCATAGTTCTGTGTATAGAGGGGCGGCGCCTGAACTCTCTGGTTCTTATAGGAATCAGGTGCATCTGTCCAATCTGTTCCTGACCAATTGCCAGGAGACCTCCAGTATTTAGTTCAGCTCCACCCAGTGGTCTGGGCCTGTGCAATGTGTTAGCTCAGTTAGTGTCTTGCTTCTGAGTTTGCCTGGCCTTTCTCTGAGTTACTCCCTCTCTGGAGGATTCTCTGTGTTATTTCCTTGGTCTTGTTGTCCGCCCACCAGGAGGCAGTATATCCTGGTCCCAGTGTCTTTGTCCTTGTGTCTTGTTCCATTGCCTTGTCTGTACTTAGTCTTATCTCTGTCTCCTAGTCTTTGGCTTCCTTCCCTGTTGTCTTTCTTTGTATTCTCAGTCTGCTTTCACTCCGCACTCTTGCAGCACTGCCTGCTCTGTACCTTTGTGACTTTACCTCTGCTCCTCACTTCTGCGTTTCTGCTCCTTTCTACTCAGCTTATCTTCTGCTGTTGCAGTTATCCCTTGCTGCAGCTTCTCTCCACATTCTTTGTGGCTCTGCTAAGCTTTGCTGCAGAGACCCCTCCCGCAGCACCTCTCCGCTCCTTGCGGTTCTACCTGGCTCCGCTCCTTGCGGTTCTACCTGGCTCCGCTCCTTGCGGTTCTACCTGGCTCCGCTCCTTGCGGTTCTACCTGGCTCCGCTCCTTGCGGTTCTACCTGGCTCCGCTCCTTGCGGTTCTACCTGGCTCCGCTCCTTGCGGTTCTACCTGGCTCCGCTCTTTGCGGTTCTACTTCTCCTGCACTTGGCTCCGCCTCCTGCCTGTCTGCACTTGGCTCCGCCTCCAGCTCTTGGCTCCGCCTCCTGCCTGTCTGCACTTGGCTCCGGCTCCAGCTCTTGGCTCCACCTCCTGCGGTTTTGCACTTGGCTCCGCCTCCTGCTATTGGCTCCGCCTCCTGCATTTCTGTTCTTGGCTCTAGCTCCTGTGCTTTCGCTCTGCATCCGCTCTTGCGGTCTTTATCTACTTATTCCTAGGTCCTCGTGTCTGAACAGGTTCTTACCCATTCTACATACCTGCCTGCAGACCGGTCCCTACCGGTTCTTCCAGTGTACCAGTCTTGTCCACCAGTCCTGCCAGAGAGCCAGCCGTGCCCGCCTGCCTACCAGAGAGCCAGCCGTGCCCGCCTGCCTGACAGTGTTCCTGTTGTACCCGTCTGCCTGCCTATGTGCCAGCCGTGCCCGCTTGCTTGTCTATGTTCCGTTCCCCGGTGGGATCAGCAGCCACAACCAGACTCCACCCTGGAGTGGTACCTGGAAGCTTCCTATTGCACAAGTCTGACCTCACCATCAGAGGCTCCAGCGAACACCTAGGAAGCTACTTAGTTACGCCCCTTCCAGGGAGGTTTGGTCTGTGGTCCAGTGGGGCCACTCCCCCGCACGCCCGCGCCAACCAGTCTGGGCGCGAGCATGACAGTTTGCACAGGCCATGGCCTCCGCTGTATCCCATGTCCTACCGCTCGCAGAGCATGATGGACTTTTTTCCTGCCCGTATGAGCAACCTGAAAAATTTGTTCCACCAAGGGTGGTTCAGATTGAAGAGACCTCTGACCCAATTATTGTCTCTAATGCTCTCTTCAAGCAACTTCAGGCCTATGAGGAGGAGCACTACCCAGCTGACCCACCTAGGTTCTATGGGAATCCTGAAGAATGCCAGGGGTTCCTGAAGCAGTGCTTACGCTACATCCTGCAGAATGCAGCTTGTTTCCCCTCTGACTGGGTCAAGGTGGGTTACATCATGTCCTACCTGGCCGAAGATGCTCTAATATGGATAACTCCCCTCTGGGAAGCAGGGGATCCTATTGTCATGAACCTGGGGGCCTTCCTGGTGGCCTTCCGTAAAGTCTTTGACAAGCCTTGTCCTGCTGCTCCTGTTAAGTCTTCCCCATCTAGATCCGAGAGGCGCTCCAGACGGGCGAAACCCGTGAAGAAACCCCCACGTCAAGCCATGACCGTCTGTGACCCTCCTGTTCCTCTACCCGTTAAAGCAGCAACCTGTGTGAAGCCTAAGAAGGTTGATGAGAGTGGGCTGGCAAAGCAGCAGCCTGATATCAGCCATAAGAAGGGCATACAATGTCGCTGCTGTTGTGAGGAACACCTGGATGGCCTCTGTCCTGGGGATCTTAAGCTCCAAAACCTCGGGCCAGTTGGAGAGGCTGCCCCTGGCGAGAGTACTTCCTCTCCCTCTAAGTTAATGACTGTTTCTCTGCCTTCTGGGAGCTTTGGTGTGTCTAAGCCGCCTGTCATACGGAGTCGGTGTGTGGTCTCCGTTCTTCAGCTCCAGAACCCAGTGTGGGCGTTGCCTGATAATGGCCGAACCCTGCTAAAGAGCAGTCTAGTCCTGCAAGGACAACTACAGCTCCAAGTTGGAGCCTTATACACGAAGAAGTTTGTTTTCCGTATGCTGTCTATTATGCCCATGGGTCATTCTAAGCCAAGGACTCTACCACCCGCTCTGGTCAAGAGTTGCAGTAAGGTGGTTTGTTTGAACTTACCCAGTCTTGAGAAGTGTCTGGTTCCCATGCGTCAAAGACACTCAGCAGTGACATCTTCTTCTGCTGGTCTGCTAGTCGTCGAGTCAAGCTGTGCTGATGTCACCGAAGATGGGGAAACGGTGACTATGTCTCCACACATCTCCAGCGACTATACCAGTAAACACTTAGTCGTCGAGTCAAGATGTGCTAATGTCACCGAAGATGGGGAAGCGGTGACTATCTCTCCACACATCTCCAACGACTTTACCTGTATTCCGTTCCTAGGAACATCCCCGCCGCTTGGACGATTTCTTCTGGATAACGGGCAGAAGATGGTTCCTATGTTTATACCTTCTGCGTCCTTGTGGCCGGCTGGTGAAGATTTCAAAACAGAAGTTTGTTCACCTCAAATTTTCTCTGACCTGGTGGAGCTGATGCTCTCCACACTCATCTCTAGTGACTTTTCCTGTGTTCAGTATCCGGGAGCTTCTCTACTACCTGTTGGGCAAAATTTGAATCCTATGAGACTGTTTCCAGTTTCCAAGTGTCTGGCTGGTGAAGATATTAAGACGGCAGCATTCAAGTCCCTGTTACCTATGTACCTGGAGGAGGTGGTCCTGCTCATTGTGGAAGCTAACCCTGTTGAGTACCAAAAGACTTTGTTTTCTGAGATACCTGGTGACCCTCCTGCCGCCTTCTACCCTGAAGATGTCATGTTGGCCTGGACTATGTGTGCTCCCATCCTTCTTCTACAAGTTATTCTGGCGGGCTTGAAGAAGAGGGGCCGTAAAGGGGGGGGTACTGTAACAACTCTGCTGGCATCACAGCATGGCCTCGCATTTCTCACACTATCTTACCCACTGCTCCAGGCCATGATGTGGTTTCTGTTTCTTGCCAGCACCATGTTCTGTGTCTCTGCTCTCTGCATGCTTCATAGTTCTGTGTATAGAGGGGCGGCGCCTGAACTCTCTGGTTCTTATAGGAATCAGGTGCATCTGTCCAATCTGTTCCTGACCAATTGCCAGGAGACCTCCAGTATTTAGTTCAGCTCCACCCAGTGGTCTGGGCCTGTGCAATGTGTTAGCTCAGTTAGTGTCTTGCTTCTGAGTTTGCCTGGCCTTTCTCTGAGTTACTCCCTCTCTGGAGGATTCTCTGTGTTATTTCCTTGGTCTTGTTGTCCGCCCACCAGGAGGCAGTATATCCTGGTCCCAGTGTCTTTGTCCTTGTGTCTTGTTCCATTGCCTTGTCTGTACTTAGTCTTATCTCTGTCTCCTAGTCTTTGGCTTCCTTCCCTGTTGTCTTTCTTTGTATTCTCAGTCTGCTTTCACTCCGCACTCTTGCAGCACTGCCTGCTCTGTACCTTTGTGACTTTACCTCTGCTCCTCACTTCTGCGTTTCTGCTCCTTTCTACTCAGCTTATCTTCTGCTGTTGCAGTTATCCCTTGCTGCAGCTTCTCTCCACATTCTTTGTGGCTCTGCTAAGCTTTGCTGCAGAGACCCCTCCCGCAGCACCTCTCCGCTCCTTGCGGTTCTACCTGGCTCCGCTCCTTGCGGTTCTACCTGGCTCCGCTCCTTGCGGTTCTACCTGGCTCCGCTCCTTGCGGTTCTACCTGGCTCCGCTCCTTGTGGTTCTACCTGGCTCCTCTCCTTGCGGTTCTACCTGGCTCCGCTCCTTGCGGTTCTACCTGGCTCTGCTCCTTGCGGTTCTACCTGGCTCCGCTCCTTGCGGTTCTACCTGGCTCCGCTCTTTGCGGTTCTACTTCTCCTGCACTTGGCTCTGCCTCCTGCCTGTCTGCACTTGGCTCCGCCTCCAGCTCTTGGCTCCGCCTCCTGCCTGTCTGCACTTGGCTCCGGCTCCAGCTCTTGGCTCCGCCTCCTGCGGTTTTGCACTTGGCTCCGCCTCCTGCTCTTGGCTCCGCCTCCTGCATTTCTGTTCTTGGCTCTAGCTCCTGTGCTTTCGCTCTGCATCCGCTCTTGCGGTCTTTATCTACTTATTCCTAGGTCCTCGTGTCTGAGCAGGTTCTTACCCGTTCTACATACCTGCCTGCAGACCGGTCCCTACTGGTTCTTCCAGTGTACCAGTCTTGTCCACCAGTCCTGCCAGAGAGCCAGCCGTGCCCGCCTGCCTACCAGAGAGCCAGCCGTGCCCGCCTGCCTGACAGTGTTCCTGTTGTACCCGTCTGCCTGCCTATGTGCCAGCCGTGCCCGCTTGCTTGTCTATGTTCCGTTCCCCGGTGGGATCAGCAGCCACAACCAGACTCCACCCTGGAGTGGTACCTGGTAGCTTCCTATTGCACAAGTCTGACCTCACCATCAGAGGCTCCAGCGAACACCTAGGAAGCTACTTAGTTACGCCCCTTCCAGGAAGGTTTGGTCTGTGGTCCAGTGGGGCCACTCCCCCGCACGCCCGCGCCAACCAGTCTGGGCGCGAGCATGACACCGCTTAGTATTCTGTCCTATCCTTTCCTATTTAGCTAGCGTGGCCTCTTTTGCTTTATCCTGATTTCTGCCTGCGTGAGTCTTTTCCTCTAATACTCACAGTCAATATTTGTGGGCGGCTGCCCATCCTTTGGGGTTCTGCTCTGAGGCAAGATAGAATTCCCATTTCCATCTATAGGGGTATTTAGTCCTCCGGCTGTATCGAGGTGTCTAGGATGTGTTAGGTACACCCCACGGCTACTTCTAGTTGTGGTGTCAGTTTAGGGTTTGCGGTCAGTACAGGTTCCACCTACTCCTGAGAAAGTCCCATGCGGCTCCAAGGTCACCAGATCATAACAATCACCACACATAATCCCGCCCCCCACCACATCACACTCGCTAATCCCACCCCCTGCAGAGTAGCTCCGCCCCCCACATAAACACACATAATCCCGCCCCCACCACATTACCACACATAATCCCGCCCGCTCACCACATCACCACACATAATCCCACCCCCACCACATTACCACACACAATCCCACCCCCACCACATTACCACACACAATCCCACCCCACCACATTACCACACATAATCCCGCTCACCCACCACATTACCACACATAATCCCGCCCATCCACCATATTACCACACATAATCCCACCCCCCACCCCATTACCACACACAATCCCGCCCCCCCACCACATTACCACACACAATCCCACCCCCACCACATTACCACACACAATCCCACCTCCACCACATTACCCCACACAATCCCACCCCACCAAATTACCACACACAATCCCACCCCCACCACATCACCACACATAATCCCACCCCCCACCCCATTACCACACACAATCCTGCCCCCCACCACATTACCACACATAATCCCGCCCCTCACCACATCACACTTGCTAATCCCACCCCTGCACAGTAGCTCCGCCCCCCCACATCACCACACATAATCCTGACCCCCAACCCATTACCACACACAATCCCGCCCCCACCATATTACCACACACAATCCCACCCCCCACCACATTACCACACATAATATTGTCCCCCATCACATTACCACACACAATCCCGCCCCCACCATATTACCACACACAATCCCACCCCCCACCACATTACCACACATAATATTGTTCCCCCACCACATTACCACACATAATCCCGCCCCCCACCACATTACCACACACAATCCCGCCACCCACCAGATTACCACACACAATCCTGCCCCCCACCACATTACCACACACAATCCGCACCACATTACCACACACAATCCCGCCCCCACCACATCACACATAATCCCCCCACCACATTACCACACATAATCCCACCCCCACCACATCACTACACATATTCCCGTCCCCACCACATCATCACACATAATCCCGCCCCCACATTACCACACATAATTACGCCCCCCACCACATTACCACACACAATCCTGCCCCCCACCACATTACCACACATAATCCCGCCCCCCACTACATTACCACAAACAATCCCGCCACCACCACATTACCACACACAATCCCGCCCCCCACCACATTACAACACATAATCCTGCCCCCCACCACATTACCACACATAATCCTGCCCCCCACCACATTACCACACACAATCCTGCCCCCCACCACATTACCACACATAATCCCGCCCCCCACTACATTACCACAAACAATCCCGCCACCACCCCATTACCACACACAATCCCGCCCCCCCACCAAATTACAACTCATAATCCTGACCCCCACCACATCACCACACATAATCCCACCGCCCCATCCCATTACCACACATAATCCCGCCCCCACCACATCACCACACAAAAAATTACATTACCACACATAATTCCACCCCCCACCACATCACCACACATAATCCCGCCCCCCACCACATTATCACACACAATACCACCCCCCCACCACATTACCATGCATAATCCTGCCCCCACTGTTATGGTTCTCAATGGCAAGAGAACATAGCCCAGTAAACATAAGTACTAGCTCTTGGAAGGATGGAAACTAAACTGACCATGAACTAAACCTGCCGCACAACTAACAGTAGCCAGGTAGCGTTGCCTACGTTTTTTATCCCTAGACGCCCAGCGCCGGCCGGAGGACTAACTAATCCTGGCAGAGGAAAATATAGTCCTGGCTCACCTCTAGAGAAATTTCCCCGAAAGGCAGACAGAGGCCCCCACATATATTGGCGGTGATTTTAGATGAAATGACAAACGTAGTATGAAAATAGGTTTAGCAAAATTGAGGTCCGCTTACTAGATAGCAGGAAGACAGAAAGGGCACTTTCATGGTCAGCTGAAAACCCTATCAAAATACCATCCTGAAATTACTTTAAGACTCTAGTATTAACTCATAACATCAGAGTTGCAATTTCAGATCACAAGAGCTTTCCAGACACAGAAACGAAACTACAGCTGTGAACTGGAACAAAATGCAAAAACAAACGAGGACTAAAGTCCAACTTAGCTGGGAGTTGTCTAGCAGCAGGAACATGCACAGAAAGGCTTCTGATTACAATGTTGACCGGCATGGAAGTGACAGAGGAGCAAGGTTAAATAGCGACTCCCACATCCTGATGGAAACAGGTGAACAGAGGGGATGATGCACACCAGTTCAATTCCACCAGTGGCCACCGGGGGAGCCCAAAATCCAATTTCACAACAGTACCCCCCCTCAAGGAGGGGGCACCGAACCCTCACCAGAACCACCAGGGCGATCAGGATGAGCCCTATGAAAGGCACGGACCAGATCGGAGGCATGAACATCAGAGGCAGTCACCCAAGAATTATCCTCCTGACCGTATCCCTTCCATTTGACCAGATACTGGAGTTTCCGTCTGGAAACACGGGAGTCCAAGATTTTTTCCACAACGTACTCCAACTCGCCCTCAACCAACACCGGAGCAGGAGGCTCAACGGAAGGCACAACCGGTACCTCATACCTGCGCAACAATGACCGATGAAAAACATTATGAATAGAAAAAGATGCAGGGAGGTCCAAACGGAAGGACACAGGGTTAAGAATCTCCAATATCTTGTACGGGCCGATGAACCGAGGCTTAAACTTAGGAGAAGAAACCCTCATAGGGACAAAACGAGAAGACAACCACACCAAGTCCCCAACACAAAGCCGAGGACCAACCCGACGCCGGCGGTTGGCAAAAAGCTGAGTCTTCTCCTGGGACAACTTCAAATTGTCCACTACCTGCCCCCAAATCTGATGCAACCTCTCCACCACAGCATCCACTCCAGGACAATCCGAAGATTCCACCTGACCAGAAGAAAATCGAGGATGAAACCCCGAATTACAGAAAAAAGGAGACACCAAGGTGGCAGAGCTGGCCCGATTATTGAGGGCAAACTCCGCTAAAGGCAAAAAAGCAACCCAATCATCCTGATCTGCAGACACAAAACACCTCAAATATGTCTCCAAGGTCTGATTCGTCCGCTCGGTCTGGCCATTAGTCTGAGGATGGAAAGCAGACGAGAAAGACAAATCTATGCCCATCCTAGCACAGAATGCTCGCCAAAATCTAGACACGAACTGGGTTCCTCTGTCAGAAACGATATTCTCCGGAATACCATGCAAACGGACCACATTTTGAAAAAACAGAGGAACCAACTCGGAAGAAGAAGGCAACTTAGGCAGGGGAACCAAATGGACCATCTTAGAGAAACGGTCACACACCACCCAGATGACAGACATCTTCTGAGAAACAGGAAGATCCGAAATAAAATCCATCGAGATGTGCGTCCAGGGCCTCTTCGGGATAGGCAAGGGCAACAACAATCCACTAGCCCGAGAACAACAAGGCTTGGCCCGAGCACAAACGTCACAAGACTGCACAAAGCCTCGCACATCTCGAGACAGGGAAGGCCACCAGAAGGACCTTGCCACCAAATCCCTGGTACCAAAGATTCCAGGATGACCTGTCAACGCAGAAGAATGAACCTCAGAAATGACTTTACTGGTCCAATCATCAGGAACAAACAGTCTACCAGGTGGGCAACGATCAGGTCTATCCGCCTGAAACTCCTGCAAGGCCCGCCGCAGGTCTGGAGAAACGGCAGACAATATCACTCCATCCTTAAGGATACCTGTAGGTTCAGAGTTACCAGGGGAGTCAGGCTCAAAACTCCTAGAAAGGGCATCCGCCTTAACATTCTTAGAACCCGGCAGGTAGGACACCACAAAATTAAACCGAGAGAAAAACAACGACCAGCGCGCCTGTCTAGGATTCAGGCGTCTGGCGGACTCAAGATAAATTAGATTTTTGTGGTCTGTCAATACCACCACCTGATGTCTAGCCCCCTCAAGCCAATGATGCCACTCCTCAAAAGCCCACTTCATGGCCAAAAGCTCCCGATTCCCAACATCATAATTCCGCTCGGCGGGCGAAAATTTACGCGAGAAAAAGGCACAAGGTCTCATCACGGAACAATCGGAACTTCTCTGCGACAAAACTGCCCCAGCTCCGATTTCAGAAGCATCGACCTCAACCTGAAAAGGAAGAGCAACATCAGGCTGACGCAACACAGGGGCGGAAGAAAAGCGGCGCTTAAGCTCCCGAAAGGCCTCCACAGCAGCAGGGGACCAATCAGCAACATCAGCACCCTTCTTAGTCAAATCAGTCAATGGTTTAACAACATCAGAAAAACCAGCAATAAATCGACGATAAAAGTTAGCAAAGCCCAAAAATTTCTGAAGACTCTTAAGAGAAGAGGGTTGCGTCCAATCACAAATAGCCTGAACCTTGACAGGATCCATCTCGATGGAAGAGGGGGAAAAAATATATCCCAAAAAGGAAATCTTTTGAACCCCAAAAACGCACTTAGAACCCTTCACACACAAGGAATTAGACCGCAAAACCTGAAAAACCCTCCTGACCTGCTGGACATGAGAGTCCCAGTCATCCGAAAAAATCAAAATATCATCCAGATACACAATCATAAATTTATCCAAATAATCACGGAAAATGTTGTGAAATTGGATTCTGGGCTCCCCCGGTGGCCACTTGTGGAATTGTACTTGTGTGCATCATCCCCTCTGTTCACCTGCTCCTATCAGGATGTGGGAGTCGCTATATAACCTTGCTCCTCTGTCAGTTTCATGCCGGTCAACAATGTAATCAGAAGCCTTTCTGTGCATGTTCCTGCTACTAGACAACTCCCAGCTAAGTTGGACTTTTGTCCTTGTGTGTTTTTGCATTTTGTTCCTGTTCACAGCTGCTGTTTCGTTACTGTGTCTGGAAAGCTCTTGTGAGCGGAAATTGCCACTCTGGTGTTATGAGTTAATGCTAGAGTCTTAAAGTAATTTCTGGATGGTGTTTGATAGGGTTTTCTGCTGACCATGAAAGTGCCCTTTCTGTCTTCTTTCTATCTAGTAAGCGGACCTCGATTTTTGCTAAACCTATTTTCATACTACGTTTGTCATTTCATCTAAAATCACCGCCAATATATGTGGGGGCCTCTGTCTGCCTTTTGGGAAAATTTCTCTAGAGGTGAGCCAGGACTGTCTTTTCCTCTGCTAGGATTAGGTAGTTCTCCGGCTGGCGCTGGGCATCTAGGGATAAAAAAACGTAGGCATGCTACCCGGCCACTTCTAGTTGTGCGGCAGGTTTAGTTCATGGTCAGTATAGTTTCCATCTTCCAAGAGCTAGTTCTCATATATGCTGGGCTATGTTCTCTCGCCATTGAGAATCATGACAGTTTGACCGGCCCAAAAAAAAGGGTTAAATTACTGGCTGAGAAAGGAGAGAAAAAAGAAGTCTGCTACAATTTTTTTTTTTTTTTTTCCCTCTAGTTCTGAGTGTGCTCTTAATTGAATCACTTGCTAGTCTGCCTATACTGCAGCCTTCCTCTCTTTCTCTCCTTCTTATCCTTGAATGGCTCTGTGTTCACCTGTTTCAAATGGATCTTCAGAGTGTAGCTACAGGTTTGAATAATCTCGCCACAAAGGTACAAAATTTGCAAGATTTCGTTGTTCATGCACCTATGTCTGAGCCTAGAATTCCTTTGCCTGAATTCTTCTCGGGGAATAGATCTCACTTTCAAAATTTTAAAAATAATTGCAAATTGTTTTTGTCCCTGAAGTCTCGCTCTGCCGGAGACCCTGCACAGCAGGTCAGGATTGTAATTTCCTTGCTCCGGGGCGACCCTCAAGACTGGGCTTTTGCATTGGCACCAGGGGATCCTGCGTTGCTCAATGTGGATGCGTTTTTTCTGGCCTTGGGGTTGCTTTATGAGGAACCTCATTTAGAGCTTCAGGCGGAAAAGGCCTTGATGTCCTTGTCTCAGGGGCAAGATGAAGCTGAAATATACTGCCAAAAATTCCGCAAATGGTCTGTGCTTACTCAGTGGAATGAGTGCGCCCTGGCGGCGATTTTCAGAGAAGGTCTCTCTGATGCCATTAAGGATGTTATGGTGGGGTTCCCTGTGCCTGCGAGTCTGAATGAGTCCATGACGATGGCTATTCAGATCGATAGGCGTCTGCGGGAGCGCAAACCTGTGCACCATTTGGCGGTGTCTACTGAGAAAACGCCAGAAAATATGCAATGTGATAGAATTCTGTCCAGAAGCGAGCGGCAGAATTTTAGACGAAAAAATGGGTTGTGCTTCTATTGTGGTGATTCAACTCATGTTATATCAGCATGCTTTAAGCGTACTAAGAAGCCTGACAAGTCTGTTTCTATTAGCACTTTACAGTCTAAGTTTATTCTATCTGTGACCTTGATTTGTTCTTTGTCATCTATTACCGCGGACGCCTATGTCGACTCTGGCGCTGCTTTGAGTCTTATGGATTGGTCCTTTGCCAAACGCTGTGGGTATGATTTGGAGCCATTGGAGGCTCCGATACCTCTGAAAGGGATTGACTCCACCCCATTGGCTAGTAATAAACCACAATACTGGACACAAGTGACTATGCATGTTAATCCGGATCACCAGGAGGTTATTCGCTTTCTGGTGCTGTATAATCTACATGATGTTTTGGTGCTGGGATTGCCATGGCTGCAATCTCATAACCCAGTCCTCGACTGGAGAGCTATGTCTGTGTTAAGCTGGGGATGTAAAGGAACTCATGGGGACGTACCTTTGGTTTCCATTTCATCATCTATTCCCTCTGAGATTCCTGAATTCTTGTCTGACTTTCGTGATGTTTTTGAAGAACCCAAGGTTGGTTCACTACCTCCGCACCGGGAGTGCGATTGTGCCATAGACTTGATCCCGGGTAGTAAATACCCTAAGGGTCGTTTATTTAATCTGTCTGTGCCTGAACACGCGGCTATGCGAGAATATATAAAGGAGTCCTTGGAAAAGGGACATATTCGTCCTTCGTCATCTCCCTTAGGAGCCGGTTTTTTCTTTGTGTCTAAGAAAGACGGCTCTTTGAGGCCGTGTATTGATTATCGACTTTTGAATAAAATCACGGTTAAATATCAATATCCGTTACCACTGCTTACTGATTTTTTTGCTCGTATAAAGGGGGCCAAGTGGTTCTCTAAGATTGATCTCCGTGGGGCGTATAATTTGGTGCGAATCAAGCAGGGGGATGAGTGGAAAACCGCATTTAATACGCCCGAGGGCCATTTTGAGTATTTGGTGATGCCTTTTGGTCTTTCAAATGCCCCTTCAGTCTTCCAGTCCTTTATGCATGACATTTTCCGCGATTATTTGGACAAATTTATGATTGTGTATCTGGATGATATTCTGATTTTTTCGGATGACTGGGACTCTCATGTCCAGCAGGTCAGGAGGGTTTTTCAGGTTTTGCGGTCTAATTCCTTGTGTGTGAAGGGTTCTAAGTGTGTTTTTGGGGTTCAAAAGATTTCCTTCTTGGGATACATTTTTTCCCCCTCTTCCATCGAGATGGATCCTGTCAAGGTTCAGGCTATTGGTGATTGGACGCAACCCTCTTCTCTTAAGAGTCTTCAGAAATTTTTGGGCTTTGCTAACTTTTATCGTCGATTTATTGCTGGTTTTTCTGATGTTGTAAAACCATTGACTGATTTGACTAAGAAGGGTGCTGATGTTGCTGATTGGTCCCCTGATGCTGTGGAGGCCTTTCGGGAGCTCAAGCGCCGCTTTTCTTCCGCCCCAGTGTTGCGTCAGCCTGATGTTGCTCTTCCTTTTCAGGTTGAGGTCGACGCTTCTGAAATCGGAGCTGGGGCGGTGTTGTCGCAGAGAAGTTCCGACTGCTCCGTGATGAGACCTTGTGCTTTTTTTTCCCGTAAATTTTCGCCCGCCGAGCGGAATTATGATATTGGGAATCGGGAGCTTTTGGCCATGAAGTGGGCTTTTGAGGAGTGGCGTCACTGGCTTGAGGGGGCCAGACATCAGGTGGTGGTATTGACTGACCACAAAAATTTAATTTACCTTGAGTCTGCCAGGCGCCTGAATCCTAGACAGGCGCGCTGGTCGTTGTTTTTCTCTCGGTTTAATTTTGTGGTGTCTTACCTACCGGGTTCTAAGAATGTTAAGGCGGATGCCCTTTCTAGGAGTTTTGAGCCTGACTCCCCTGGTAATTCTGAGCCCACAGGTATCCTTAAAGATGGAGTGATATTGTCTGCCGTTTCTCCAGACCTGCGGCGGGCCTTGCAGGAGTTTCAGGCGGATAGACCTGATCGTTGCCCACCTGGTAGACTGTTTGTTCCTGATGATTGGACCAGTAGAGTCATCTCTGAGGTTCATTCTTCTGCGTTGGCAGGTCATCCTGGAATCTTTGGTACCAGGGATTTGGTGGCAAGGTCGTTCTGGTGGCCTTCCCTGTCTCGAGATGTGCGAGGCTTTGTGCAGTCTTGTGACGTTTGTGCTCGGGCCAAGCCTTGTTGTTCTCGGGCTAGTGGATTGTTGTTACCCTTGCCTATCCCGAAGAGGCCTTGGACGCACATCTCGATGGATTTTATTTCGGATCTGCCTGTTTCTCATAAGATGTCTGTCATCTGGGTGGTGTGTGACCGTTTCTCTAAGATGGTCCATCTGGTTCCCTTGCCTAAGTTGCCTTCTTCTTCCGAGTTGGTTCCTCTGTTTTTTCAAAATGTTGTTCGTTTGCATGGTATTCCGGAGAATATCGTTTCTGACAGAGGGACCCAATTCGTGTCTAGATTTTGGCGGGCATTCTGTGCTAGGATGGGCATAGATTTGTCTTTTTCGTCTGCTTTCCATCCTCAGACTAATGGCCAGACCGAGCGGACTAATCAGACCTTGGAGACATATATTTGAGGTGTTTTGTGTCTGCGGATCAGGATGATTGGGTTGCTTTTTTGCCTTTGGCGGAGTTCGCCCTCAATAATCGGGCCAGCTCTGCCACCTTGGTGTCCCCGTTTTTCTGTAATTCGGGGTTTCATCCTCGATTTTCCTCCGGTCAAGTGGAATCTTCGGATTGTCCTGGAGTGGATGCTGTGGTGGAGAGGTTGCATCAGATTTGGGGGCAGGTGGTGGACAATTTGAAGTTGTCCCAGGAGAAGACTCAGCTTTTTGCCAACCGCCGTCGTCGTGTTGGTCCTCGGCTTTGTGTTGGGGACTTGGTGTGGTTGTCTTCTCGTTTTGTCCCTATGAGGGTTTCTTCTCCTAAGTTTAAGCCTCGGTTCATCGGCCCGTACAAGATATTGGAGATTCTTAACCCTGTGTCCTTCCGTTTGGACCTCCCTGCATCCTTTTCGATTCATAATGTGTTTCATCGGTCATTGTTGCGCAGGTATGAGGTACCGGCTGTGCCTTCCGTTGAGCCTCCTGCTCCGGTGTTGGTTGAGGGTGAGTTGGAGTACGTTGTGGAAAAGATCTTGGACTCTCGTGTTTCCAGACGGAAACTCCAGTATCTGGTCAAATGGAAGGGATACGGTCAGGAGGATAATTCTTGGGTCACTGCCTCTGATGTTCATGCCTCCGATCTTGTCCGTGCCTTTCATAGGGCTCATCCTGATCGCCCTGGTGGTTCTGGTGAGGGTTCGGTGCCCCCTCCTTGAGGGGGGGGTACTGTTGTGAAATTGGATTCTGGGCTCCCCCGGTGGCCACTTGTGGAATTGTACTTGTGTGCATCATCCCCTCTGTTCACCTGCTCCTATCAGGATGTGGGAGTCGCTATATAACCTTGCTCCTCTGTCAGTTTCATGCCGGTCAACAATGTAATCAGAAGCCTTTCTGTGCATGTTCCTGCTACTAGACAACTCCCAGCTAAGTTGGACTTTTGTCCTTGTGTGTTTTTGCATTTTGTTCCTGTTCACAGCTGCTGTTTCGTTACTGTGTCTGGAAAGCTCTTGTGAGCGGAAATTGCCACTCTGGTGTTATGAGTTAATGCTAGAGTCTTAAAGTAATTTCTGGATGGTGTTTGATAGGGTTTTCTGCTGACCATGAAAGTGCCCTTTCTGTCTTCTTTCTATCTAGTAAGCGGACCTCGATTTTTGCTAAACCTATTTTCATACTACGTTTGTCATTTCATCTAAAATCACCGCCAATATATGTGGGGGCCTCTGTCTGCCTTTTGGGAAAATTTCTCTAGAGGTGAGCCAGGACTGTCTTTTCCTCTGCTAGGATTAGGTAGTTCTCCGGCTGGCGCTGGGCATCTAGGGATAAAAAAACGTAGGCATGCTACCCGGCCACTTCTAGTTGTGCGGCAGGTTTAGTTCATGGTCAGTATAGTTTCCATCTTCCAAGAGCTAGTTCTCATATATGCTGGGCTATGTTCTCTCGCCATTGAGAATCATGACAGGAAAATGTCATGCATAAAGGACTGAAAGACTGAAGGGGCATTTGAAAGACCAAAAGGCATCACCAAATACTCAAAGTGGCCCTCGGGCGTATTAAATGCGGTCTTCCACTCATCCCCCTGCTTAATTCGCACCAAATTATACGCCCCAAGGAGATCTATCTTAGAGAACCACTTGGCCCCCTTTATGCGAGCAAACAAATCAGTCAGCAGTGGCAACGGATATTGATATTTAACCGTGATTTTATTCAAAAGCCGATAATCAATACACGGTCTCAAAGAGCCATCTTTCTTAGCCACAAAGAAAAAACCGGCTCCTAAGGGAGATGACGAAGGACGAATATGTCCCTTTTCCAAGGACTCCTTTATATATTCTCGCATAGCAGCATGTTCAGGCACAGACAGATTAAATAAACGACCCTTAGGGTATTTACTACCCGGAATCAAATCTATGGCACAATCGCACTCCCGGTGCGGAGGTAATGAACCAAGCTTAGGTTCTTCAAAAACGTCACGAAATTCAGTCAAGAATTCAGGAATCTCAGAGGGAATAGATGATGAGATGGAAACCACAGGTACGTCCCCATGCGTCCCCTTACATCCCCAGCTTAACACAGACATAGCTTTCCAGTCAAGGACTGGGTTATGAGATTGCAGCCATGGCAATCCAAGCACCAACACATCATGTAGGTTATACAGCACAAGAAAGCGAATAATCTCCTGATGATCCGGATTAATCCGCATAGTTACTTGTGTCCAGTATTGTGGTTTATTACTAGCCAATGGGGTGGAGTCAATCCCCTTCAGGGGTATAGGAGTTTCAAGAGGCTCCAAATCATACCCACAGCGTTTGGCAAAGGACCAATCCATAAGACTCAAAGCGGCGCCAGAGTCGACATAGGCATCCGCGGTGATAGATGATAAAGAACAAATCAGGGTCACAGATAGAATAAACTTAGACTGTAAAGTGCCAATTGAAACAGACTTATCAAGCTTCTTAGTACGCTTAGAGCATGCTGATATAACATGAGTTGAATCACCGCAATAGAAGCACAACCCATTTTTTCGTCTTAAATTCTGCCGTTCACTTCTGGACAGAATTCTATCACATTGCATATTCTCTGGCGTCTTCTCAGTAGACACCGCCAAATGGTGCACAGGTTTGCGCTCCCGCAGACGCCTATCGATCTGGATAGCCATTGTCATGGACTCATTCAGACCCGCAGGCACAGGGAACCCCACCATAACATCCTTAATGGCATCAGAGAGACCCTCTCTGAAATTCGCCGCCAGGGCGCACTCATTCCACTGAGTAAGCACAGCCCATTTACGGAATTTCTGGCAGTATATTTCAGCTTCGTCTTGCCCCTGAGATAGGGACATCAAGGCCTTTCCCGCCTGAAGCTCTAACTGAGGTTCCTCATAAAGCAACCCCAAGGCCAGAAAAAACGCATCCACATTGAGCAACGCAGGATCCCCTGGAGCCAATGCAAAAGCCCAATCCTGAGGGTCGCCCCGGAGCAAGGAAATCACAATCCTGACCTGCTGAGCAGGATCTCCAGCAGAGCGAGATTTCAGGGACAAAAACAACTTGCAATTATTTTTAAAATTTTGAAAGCAAGATCTATTCCCCGAGAAAAATTCAGGCAAAGGAATTCTAGGTTCAGATATAGGAACATGAACAACAAAATCTTGTAAATTTTGAACTTTCGTGGTGAGATTATTCAAACCTGCAGCTAAACTCTGAATATCTATTTTAAACAGGTGAACACAGAGCCATTCCAGGATTAGAAGGAGAGAGAGAGAGAGAAAGGCTGCAATATAGGCAGACTTGCAAGAGATTCAATTACAAGCACACTCAGAACTGAAGGGAAGGGGAAAAAAAAAAAAAATCTTCAGCAGACTTCTCTTTTCTCTCCTTTCTCTGTCAATTAATTTAACCCTTTTTGGCCGGTCAAACTGTTATGGTTCTCAATGGCAAGAGAACATAGCCCAGTAAACATAAGTACTAGCTCTTGGAAGGATGGAAACTAAACTGACCATGAACTAAACCTGCCGCACAACTAACAGTAGCCGGGTAGCGTTGCCTACGTTTTTTATCCCTAGACGCACAGCGCCGGCCGGAGGACTAACTAATCCTGGCAGAGGAAAATATAGTCCTGGCTCACCTCTAGAGAAATTTCCCCGAAAGGCAGACAGAGGCCCCCACATATATTGGCGGTGATTTTAGATGAAATGACAAACGTAGTATGAAAATAGGTTTAGCAAAATTGAGGTCCGCTTACTAGATAGCAGGAAGACAGAAAGGGCACTTTCATGGTCAGCTGAAAACCCTATCAAAATACCATCCTGAAATTACTTTAAGACTCTAGTATTAACTCATAACATCAGAGTGGCAATTTCAGATCACAAGAGCTTTCCAGACACAGAAACGAAACTACAGCTGTGAACTGGAACAAAATGCAAAAACAAACGAGGACTAAAGTCCAACTTAGCTGGGAGTTGTCTAGCAGCAGGAACATGCACAGAAAGGCTTCTGATTACAATGTTGACCGGCATGGAAGTGACAGAGGAGCAAGGTTAAATAGCGACTCCCACATCCTGATGGAAACAGGTGAACAGAGGGGATGATGCACACCAGTTCAATTCCACCAGTGGCCACCGGGGGAGCCCAAAATCCAATTTCACAACACCCCACCACATTACCACACATAATCCTGCCCCCACCACATTACCACACATAATCCTGCCCCCCACCACATTATCACACACAATCCCGCCCCACCACATCAAAACACATAATCCTGCCCACACCACATTACCACACATAATCCTGCCCCCCACCATATTACCACACACAATCCCGCCCCTCCACATTACCACAGATAATCCCGCCCACCACATTACCACACATAATCCCACCCCCCACCACATAACTACACATAATCCTGCCCCCCCACCATATCACCACACATAATCCCACCCCTCACCACATCACCACACATAATCCCGCCCCCACCACATCACCACACATAATCCCGCATCCCCACCACATCACCACACACAATCCCACTCCCACCACATACCTACACATAATCCCGCCTCCCCACCACATTACCACAGATAATCCCGCCCGCACCACATCATTATACATAATCTTGCCCCCCACCACATCACCACACATAATCCCACCCCCACCACATTACCACACATAATCCTGCCCCCCTACACATCACCACACATAATCCCACCCCCAACACAGCACCACACACAATCCCACCTTCACCCCATTACCACACATAATCCCACCCCTCACCACATCACCACACATATTCCTACCCCCACCCCATTACCACACATAATCCCGCCCCCAGCACATCACCACACATAATCCCACCAACACCACATTACCACAGATAATTCCACCCCTCAACACATTACCACAGATAATCCCGCCCCCTCACCACATCACCACACATAATCCTGCCCCCACCACATTACCACACATAATCCCGCCCCCCACCACATTACCACACACAATCCCACCCCCACCACATTACCACACACAATCCTGCCCCCCCACCACATCACCACACATAATCCAGCCCCCCACCATATCATTACACATAATCCCACCCCCCACCACATCACCACACATAATCCCGCCCCCCACCACATCACCACACATAATCCTGCCCCCCACCACACACCATGCATAATCCCGCCCCCCCACCACATCACCACACATAATCCCGCCCCCCACCACATTACCACATAATCCCACCCCCACCACATTACCACACACAATCCCACCCCCACCACATTACCACACACAATCCCGCCCCCCCACCACATCACCACACATAATGCAGCCCCCCACCATATCATTACACATAATCCCGCCCCCCACAACATCACCACACATAATCCCGCCCCCCCACCACATCACCACACATAATCCTGCCCCCCACCACATCATTACACATAATCCCACCCTCCACCACATCCCCACACATAATCCCACCCCCCACCACATCACCACACATAATACCGCCCCCCACCACATCACCATGCATAATCCCGCCCCCTCCACATCACCACACATAAACCCGCCCCACCACCCCATTACCACACATAATCCTGCCCCCCACCACATCATTACACATAATCCCAACCCCCACCACATCCCCACACATAATCCCACCCCCCACCACATCACCACACATAATACCGCCCCCCCACCACATCACCACACATAATCCCGCCCCCCACCACATTACCACATAATCCCACCCCCACCACATTACCACACACAATCCCACCCCCACCACATTACCACACACAATCCCGCCCCCCCACCACATCACCACACATAATGCAGCCCCCCACCATATCATTACACATAATCCCGCCCCCCACAACATCACCACACATAATCCCGCCCCCCCACCACATCACCACACATAATCCTGCCCCCCACCACATCATTACACATAATCCCACCCTCCACCACATCCCCACACATAATCCCACCCCCCACCACATCACCACACATAATACCGCCCCCCCACCACATCACCATGCATAATCCCGCCCCCTCCACATTACCACACATAATCCCGCCCCCCACCACATTACCACACATAATCCTGCCCCCCACCACATCATTACACATAATCTCGCCCCCCCACCACATTACCACAGATAAACCCACCCCCCCACCACATTACCACACATAATCCCGCCCCCTCACCACAATACCACAGATAAGCCCGACCCCCACCACATTACAACACATAATCCCGCCCCCCACCACATTACCACGCATAATCCCATCCCCCCACCACATCACCACACATAATCCCGCCCCCTCCACATTACCACAGATAATCCCACCCCCCACAAACTTACCACACATAATACCGCCCCCCACCACATTACCACAGATAATCCCGCCTTTACCACATTACCACACATAATCCCACCCTCAACACATCACCACACATAATCCCGCCCCCACCACATTACCACAGATAATCCCATCCCCCACCACATTACCACAGGTAATCCCGCCCCCCACCATATTACCACACATAATCCCGCCCCCCACCACATTACCACACATAATCCCGCCCCCCACCACATTACCACAGATAATCCTGCCCTGCACCACATTACCACACATAATCCCACCCCCACCATATCACCACACATAATCCTGCCACCACCACATTACCACAGATAATCCCGCCCACCACCACATTACCACACATAATCCCGCCCCCCACCACATTACCACACATAATCCCGCCCCCACCACATTACCACACATATTCCCTCCCCTCCACCACATTACCACACATAATCCTGCCCCCACCACATCACCACATAATTTTGCCCTTCACCACATTACCACACATAATCCCGCCCCCACCACATTACCACAGATAATCCTGCCCCCCACAAAATTACCACACATAATCTTGCCCCCCCACCACATTACCACACATAATACAGCCCCCCCACCACATTACCACAGATAATCCTGCCCCCACCACATTACCACACATAATCCTGCCCCCACCACATCACCACACATAATCCCGCCCCCACCACATTACCACAGATAATCCCGTCCCCCCACCACATTACCACAGATAGTCCCGCCCCCCACCACATTACAACACATAATCCCGCCCCCCACCACATCACCACACATAGTCCCTCCCCCACCACATCACCACACATAATCCTGCCCCCCACCACATCACCACACATAATGCCACCCCACACCACATCACCACACATAATCCCGCCCCCACCACATCACCACACATAATCCTGCCCCCCACTACATTACCACAGATAATCCCGCCCCCACCACATTACCTCACGTAATCCTCCCCCCACCACATTACCACACATAATCCTGCCCCCACCACATCACCACACATAATCGCGCCCACACCACATCATCACACATAATCCCGCCCCCACCACATTACCACAGTTAATCCCGCCTCCCACCACATTACCACACATAATCCTGCCCCCCCACCACATTACCACACATAATCCTGCCCCCACCACACTACCACACATAATCCTGCCCCGCACCACATTACTACACAAAATCCCACCCCCCACAACATTACCACACATAATCCCGCCCCCACCACATCACCACACATAATTTCGCCCTTCACCACATTACCACACATAATCCCACCACTCCACCACATTACCACACATAATCCCGCCCCCCCCCACATTACCACACGAGGCTCCGTCCCCACACATTACCACACGAGGCTCCGTCCCCACACATTACCACACAAGGCTCCGTCCCCACACATTACCACACGAGGCTCCACCCCCCACATTAGAACACGAGGCTGCATCCCCACACATTACCACACGAGGCTCCACCCCCCACATTACCACACGCAGCACTTCCTTTCTATGTAATTCAACCACTTCAGCCAAGGTAAACGTACAATTAATTGCATCTGCATTCTCCCAAACAAAATGAGCCAAGAAGAGTCACCAGGTCCATCTCACAGGCCGCAGGAAAATCCGGACAACGATGCAGTAGCTGATGGACAACAACAATATCGACTAAATCATAGGATTGGTTATTAGTATTATTCAGATTTTTAATGATTAGTATTTTTATTAACTTCATTTTAAGTTAATTTACCACCTGCGTAAGCGCTATTGAATGTCATCATTATTTACTTTAGTTTAATCACCAGCAGCGTTAATTAGATAGGAGCGTGCCGAGTGTTAGCTGGCTGGAAACAGCTAGTATATATATATATATATATATATATATATATATATATATATATATACACACTCACTGGCCACTTTATTAGGTACACCTGTCCAACTTCTTGTTAACACTTAATTTCTAATCAGCCAATCACATGGCGGCAACTCAGTGCATTTAGGCATGTAGACATGGTCAAGACAATCTCCTGCAGTTCAAACCGAGCATCAGTATGGGGAAGAAAGGTGATTTGAGTGCCTTTGAACGTGGCATGGTTGTTGGTGCCAGAAGGGCTGGTCTGAGTATTTCAGAAACTGCTGATCTACTGGGATTTTCACGCACAACCATCTCTAGGGTTTACTGAGAATGGTCCGAAAAAGAAAAAAAATCCAGTGAGCGGCAGTTCTGTGGGCGGAAATGCCTTGTTGATGCCAGAGGTCAGAGGAGAATGGGCAGACTGGTTCGAGCTGATAGAAAGGCAACAGTGACTCAAATCGCCACCCGTTACAACCAAGGTAGGCCTAAGAGCATCTCTGAACGCACAGTGCGTCGAACTTTGAGGCAGATGGGCTACAGCAGCAGAAGACCACACCGGGTACCACTCCTTTCAGCTAAGAACAGGAAACTGAGGCTAAAATTTGTACAAGCTCATCGAAATTGGACAGTAGAAGATTGGAAAAACGTTGCTTGGTCTGATGAGTCTCGATTTCTGCTGCGACATTCGGATGGTAGGGTCAGAATTTGGCGTAAACAACATGAAAGCATGGATCCATCCTGCCTTGTATGGAGCATCTTTGGGATGTGCAGCCGACAAATCTGCGGCAACTGTGTGATGCCATCATGTCAATATGGACCAAAATCTCTGAGGAATGCTTCCAGCACCTTGTTGAATCTATGCCACGAAGAATTGAGGCAGTTCTGAAGGCAAAAGGGGGTCCAACCCATTACTAGCATGGTGTACCTAATAAAGTGGCCGGTGAGTGTATATATACAGTGCATACACAATGCATACAGTACATACACTATATATATATATACATATATATATATATATATATATATATATATATATATATATATATATATATATATATATATATACAGTACAGACCAAAAGTTTGGACACACCTCATTTAAAGATTTTTCTGTATTTTCATAACTATGAAAATTGTACATTCACACTGTAGGCATCAAAACTATGAATTAACACATGTGGAATTATATACTTAACAAAAAAGTGTGAAACAACTCAAATTATGTCTTATATTTTAGGTTCTTCAAAGTAGCCACCTTTTGCTTTGATGACTGCTTTGCACACTCTTGGCATTCTCTTGATGAGCTTCAAGAGGTAGTCACCGGGAATGGTCTTCCAGCAATCTTGAAGGTGTTCCCAGAGATGCTTAGCACTTGTTGGCCCTTTTACCTTCACTCTTCGGTCCGGCTCACCCCAAACCATCTCGATTGGGTTCAGGTCTGGTGACTGTGGAGGCCAGGTCATCTGGCGTAGCTGTTGTGAATTTACCTTTTGGCTCCCACTAGTGGCTACTAGTGATTTGACTCTGGGTATGTCATTCATCCCTTGTATGCTCACCTGGGTCGTTAGGTCAGGGGTGTTGCTATATAAGCTCCCTGGACCTTCAGTTCTATGCCTGGCAACGTTGATATCAGAGCTAATCTGTAGTGCTCTTGTCTACTGATCCTGGTTCCTGCTTGATTAAGCTAAGTCTGCTTTCTTGCTTTTTGCTATTTGTTTTGGTTTGCATTTTTGTCCAGCTTGTATATAATCTGTTTCCTGTCCTTGCTGGAAGCTCTAGGGTGGCTGGTGTTCTCCCCCCGGGCCGTTAGACGGTTCGGGGGTTCTTGAATCTCCAGCGTGGATTTTGATAGGGTTTTTGTTGACCATATAAGTTATCTTACTACATTCTGCTATTAGTAAGTGGGCCTCTCTTTGCTAAAATCTAGTTCATCTCTGTGTTTGTCATTTCCTCTTACCTCACCGTTATTATTTGTGGGGGGCTACTATCCTACTTTTGGGGTCTATTCTCTGGAGGCAAGAGAGGTCTTTGTTTTCCTCTTCTAGGGGTAGTTAGTCCTCCAGCTGGCGCGAGACATCTAGCGACCAACGTAGGCATGTTCCCCGGCTACTTCTAGTGTTGGCGTTAGGAGTAGATATATGGTCAACCCAGTTACCACTGCCCTATGAGCTGGATTTTTGTACGTCGCAGACTTACTTGTTTCTCTGAGACCCTCGCCATTGGGGTCATAACAGTTTGCCAGGCCAGTATTAAATGTTAAATGCATTGCAGAAGCGGGATTATAAGAAAGAAAGTTCTGAGTTTTTTTTTCTCTCTCTCATTTTTTTTTTCTTTTCCCCTTTACCTCTGAGTGGCTTGTGTTTGCTGCAGACATGAATGTCCAGACCTTGATTACAAGTGTGGACCAGCTTGCTGCTTGTGTGCAGGGCATACAAGATTATGTTATCAGAAGTCCTATGTCAGAACCTAAGATACCGATTCCTGAACCGTTTTCCGGAGACCGATTTAAATTTAGAAATTTCAGGAATAATTGTAAATTGTTTTTGTCCCTGAAACCCTGTTCATCTGGAGACTCCGCTCAGCAAGTAAAAATTGTTATTTCCTTTTTACGGGGCGACCCTCAGGATTGGGCCTTCTCGCTGGCGCCAGGAGATCCGGCATTGGCTGACATTGATGCGTTTTTTCTGGCGCTCGGTTTGCTTTATGAGGAACCCAATCTTGAGATTCAGGCAGAAAATGCCTTGCTGGCTATGTCTCAGGGCCAGGACGAGGCTGAAGTGTATTGCCAAAAATTTCGGAAATGGTCCGTGCTGACCCAGTGGAACAAGTGTGCATTGGCTGCTAATTTTAGAAATGGCCTTTCTGAAGCCATTAAGAATGTGATGGTGGGTTTTCCGATTCCCACAGGTCTGAATGATTCTATGGCCCTGGCTATTCAAATCGACCGGCGGTTGCGGGAGCGCAAAACCGCTAATTCCCTCATGGTGTTGTCTGAACAGACACCTGATTTAATGCAATGTGATAGAATCCTGACTAGAAATGAGCGGAAAATTCATAGACGCCAGAATGGCTTGTGTTACTACTGTGGTGATTCTACACATGTTATCTCAGCATGCTCTAAACGTCTTACTAAGGTTGTTAGTCCGGTCGCCATTGGTAATTTGCAACCTAAATTTATTCTATCTGTAACTTTGATTTGCTCACTGTCATCGTATCCTGTCATGCCGTTTGTGGACTCGGGTGCTGCCCTGAGCCTTATGGATCTGTCATTTGCCAAGCGCTGCGGATTTGTTCTTGAGCCATTGGAAAATCCTATCCCTCTTAGGGGTATTGATTCTACGCCATTGGCAAAAAATAAACCGCAGTTTTGGACACAGGTTACCATGTGCATGACTCCCGAACATCGGGAGGTAATACGTTTTCTTGTTCTGCATAAAATGCATGATTTGGTTGTTTTGGGTTTGCCATGGTTACAGACCCATAATCCAGTCTTGGACTGGAAGGCTATGTCAGTGTCAAGTTGGGGCTGCCATGGAATTCATGGAGATTCCCTGCCCTTGTCTATTGCTTCTTCTACGCCTTCGGAAGTTCCGGCGTATTTGTCTGATTATCAGGATGTCTTCAGCGAGTCTAAGTCCAGTGCACTGCCTCCTCATAGGGAATGTGACTGTGCAATAGATTTGATTCCTGGCAGTAAGTTTCCTAAGGGGAGACTGTTTAATCTGTCGGTACCTGAACATACCGCGATGCGTTCATATATCAAGGAGTCTCTTGAGAAGGGGCATATCCGTCCTTCTTCTTCCCCTCTTGGTGCGGGATTCTTTTTTGTGGCCAAAAAGGACGGATCTTTGAGGCCTTGTATTGACTATCGGCTTTTAAATAAGATCACTGTCAAATTTCAGTATCCTTTGCCGCTGTTGTCAGATTTGTTTGCCCGGATTAAAGGTGCCAAGTGGTTCACCAAGATAGACCTTCGTGGTGCGTACAACCTTGTGCGCATTAGGCAGGGCGATGAATGGAAAACCGCATTCAATACGCCCGAAGGTCATTTTGAGTACTTGGTGATGCCATTTGGGCTCTCTAATGCACCTTCAGTTTTTCAGTCCTTCATGCATGACATTTTCCGGAAGTATTTGGATAAATTTTTGATTGTTTATCTGGATGATATTCTGGTTTTTTCTGATGATTGGGACTCGCATGTGGAGCAGGTCAGGATGGTTTTTGAGATTCTGCGTGAAAATTCTTTGTTTGTAAAAGGCTCAAAGTGTCTCTTTGGTGTACAGAAGGTTCCCTTTTTGGGGTTCATTTTTTCCCCTTCTGCTGTGGAGATGGATCCAGTCAAGGTCCGAGCTATTCATGATTGGACTCAACCCTCGTCAGTTAAGAGTCTTCAGAAGTTCTTGGGTTTTGCTAACTTCTACCGTCGTTTTATCACAAATTTCTCTAGCGTTGTTAAACCGCTGACGGATATGACCAAGAAAGGCTCTGATGTAGCTAACTGGGCTCCTGCTGCCGTGGTGGCTTTCCAGGAGTTAAAACGCCGGTTTACTTCGGCACCTGTTTTGTGCCAGCCTGACATCTCACTTCCCTTTCAGGTTGAGGTGGATGCTTCGGAGATTGGGGCAGGGGCCGTTTTGTCGCAGAGAGGCCCTGGTTGCTCTACTATGAGACCTTGTGCCTTTTTCTCTAGGAAGTTTTCGCCGGCTGAGCGAAATTATGATGTGGGCAATCGGGAGTTGTTGGCCATGAAGTGGGCATTTGAGGAGTGGCGTCATTGGCTCGAGGGTGCTAAGCATCGTGTGGTGGTCTTGACTGATCACAAAAATCTGATGTATCTCGAGTCTGCTAAACGCCTGAATCCTAGACAGGCCCGCTGGTCATTGTTTTTCTCCCGTTTTGACTTTGTGGTCTCGTATTTACCAGGTTCTAAGAATGTGAAGGCCGATGCTCTGTCTAGGAGCTTTGTGCCTGATGCTCCTGGAGTCGCTGAACCTGTGGGTATTCTTAAGGAAGGAGTTATCGTGTCTGCTATTTCTCCGGATCTGCGACTTGTGTTGCAGAGATTTCAGGCTGGTAGGCCTGACTCTTGTCCACCTGACAGATTGTTTGTGCCTGCTAGATGGACCAGCAGAGTCATTTCCGAGGTTCATTCCTCGGTGTTGGCAGGGCACCCGGGAATTTTTGGCACCAGAGATCTGGTGGCCAGGTCCTTTTGGTGGCCTTCCTTGTCAAGGGATGTGCGGTCATTTGTGCAGTCCTGTGGTACTTGTGCTCGAGCTAAGCCTTGCTGCTCTCGTGCCAGCGGGTTGCTCTTGCCCTTGCCTCTCCCGAAGAGACCTTGGACACACATCTCTATGGATTTCATTTCTGATCTTCCGGTGTCTCAGGGCATGTCTGTCATCTGGGTGATATGTGATCGTTTCTCCAAGATGGTCCATTTGGTTCCTTTGCCTAAGCTGCCCTCCTCTTCTGATCTGGTTCCTGTGTTCTTCCAGAACGTGGTTCGTTTGCACGGCATTCCTGAGAATATTGTGTCGGACAGAGGATCCCAGTTTGTTTCCAGGTTCTGGCGATCCTTTTGTGGTAGGATGGGCATTGAGTTGTCGTTTTCATCCGTTTTCCATCCCCAGACTAACGGACAAACGGAGCGAACTAATCAGACTCTGGAGGCTTATTTGAGGTGTTTTGTCTCTTCTGATCAGGATGATTGGGTGACCTTCTTGCCGTTGGCTGAATTTGCCCTTAATAATCGGGCTAGTTCCGCCACCTTGGTTTCGCCATTTTTCTGCAACTCTGGTTTCCATCCTCGTTTTTCCTCGGGACATGTGGAGCCTTCTGACTGTCCTGGGGTGGATTCCGTGGTGGATAGGTTGCAGCGGATCTGGGGTCATGTGGTGGACAACTTGAAGTTGTCACAGGAGAAGGCTCAGCGTTTTGCCAACCGCCGCCGCGGTGTGGGTCCCCGACTTCGCGTTGGGGATTTGGTATGGCTGTCTTCTCGATTTGTTCCTATGAAGGTCTCCTCTCCCAAATTTAAGCCTCGCTTCATTGGTCCTTACAAGATATTGGAAATCATTAATCCTGTATCCTTTCGCCTGGATCTTCCGGTGTCGTTTGCCATCCACAACGTATTTCATAGGTCCTTGTTGCGGCGGTACGTTGTGCCTGTGGTTCCTTCTGCTGAGCCTCCTGCTCCGCTGTTGGTTGAGGGCGAGTTGGAGTACATGGTGGAGAAGATCTTAGATTCTCGTCTCTCCAGGCGGAGGCTTCAGTACCTGGTCAAGTGGAAGGGCTATGGTCAGGAGGATAATTCCTGGGTGGTCGCCTCTGATGTGCATGCGGCCGATTTAGTTCGTGCCTTTCACGCCGCTCATCCTGATCGCCCTGGTGTTCTTGGTGAGGGTTCGGTGACCCCTCACTAAGGGGGGGGTACTGTTGTGAATTTACCTTTTGGCTCCCTCTAGTGGCTACTAGTGATTTGACTCTGGGTATGTCATTCATCCCTTGTATGCTCACCTGGGTTGTTAGGTCAGGGGTGTTGCTATATAAGCTCCCTGGACCTTCAGTTCTATGCCTGGCAACGTTGATATCAGAGCTAATCTGTAGTGCTCTTGTCTACTGATCCTGGTTCCTGCTTGATTAAGCTAAGTCTGCTTTCTTGCTTTTTGCTATTTGTTTTGGTTTGCATTTTTGTCCAGCTTGTATATAATCTGTTTCCTGTCCTTGCTGGAAGCTCTAGGGTGGCTGGTGTTCTCCCCCCGGGCCGTTAGACGGTTCGGGGGTTCTTGAATCTCCAGCGTGGATTTTGATAGGGTTTTTGTTGACCATATAAGTTATCTTACTACATTCTGCTATTAGTAAGTGGGCCTCTCTTTGCTAAAATCTAGTTCATCTCTGTGTTTGTCATTTCCTCTTACCTCACCGTTATTATTTGTGGGGGGCTACTATCCTACTTTTGGGGTCTATTCTCTGGAGGCAAGAGAGGTCTTTGTTTTCCTCTTCTAGGGGTAGTTAGTCCTCCGGCTGGCGCGAGACATCTAGCGACCAACGTAGGCATGTTCCCAGGCTACTTCTAGTGTTGGCGTTAGGAGTAGATATATGGTCAACCCAGTTACCACTGCCCTATGAGCTGGATTTTTGTACGTCGCAGACTTACTTGTTTCTCTGAGACCCTCGCCATTGGGGTCATAACACGTAGCACCCCATCACTCTCCTTCTTGGTCAAATAGCCCTTACACAGCCTGTTGGTGTGTTTGGGGTCATTGTCCTGTTGAAAAATAAATGATGATTCAACTAAACGCAAACTGGATGGAATAGCATGCCGCTGCAAAATGCTGTGGTAGCCATGCTGGTTCAGTATTCCTTCAATTTTGAATAAATCCCCAACATTGTCACCAGCAAAGCACCCCCACAAAATCACACCTGCTCCTCCATGCTTCATGGTTAAAGCCAGGCATGAGTCCATCCGTTCACCTTTTCTGCATCGCACAAAGACACGGTAGTTGGAACCAAAGATCTCAAATTTGGACTCATCAGACCAAAGCACAGATTTTCACTGGTCTAATGTCCTTTCCTTGTGGTCTTTAGCCCAATCAAGTCTCTTCTGCTTGTTGCCTGTCCTTAGCAGTGGTTTCCTAGCAGCTATTTTACCATGAAGGCCTGCTGCGCAAAGTCTCCTCTTAACTGTTGTTGTAGAGATGTGTCTGCTAGAACTCTGTGTGGCATTGACCTGGTCTCAAATCTGAGCTGCTGTTAACCTGCGATTTCTGAGGCTGGTGACTTGGATAAACTTATCCTCAGAAGCAGAGGTGACTCTTGGTCTTCCTTTCCTGGGGCGGTCCTCATGTGAGCCAGTTTCTTTGTAACGCTTGATGGTTTTTGCCACTGCACTTGGGGATACTTCAAAGTTTTCCCAATTATTCGGACTAACTGACTGACATTTCTTAAAGTAATGATGGCCAATCGTTTTTCTTTACTTAGCTGCTTTTTTCTTGCCATAATACAAATTCTAACAGTCTATTCAGTAGGACTATCAGCTGTGTATCCACCAGACTTCTGCACAACACAACTGATGGTCCCAACCCCATTAATAAGGCAAGAAATCCCACTTATCAAACCTGACAGGGCACACCTGTGAAGTGAAAACCATTTCCGGTGACTACCTCTTGAAGATCATCAAGAGAATGCCAAGAGTGTGCAAAGCAGTCATCAAAGCAAAAGGTGGCTACTTCGAAGAGTGTAGAATATAAGACATAATTTCTGTTTTTTCACACTTTTTTGTTAAGTATATCATTCCACATGTGTTAATTCATAGCTCTGATGCCTTCAGTGTGAATGTACAGTTTTCATAATCATGAAAATACAGAAAAATCTTTAAATGAAAAGGTGTGTCCAAACTTTTGGTCTGTACTGTATGTGTTTTTTTTTCCTAAAATACAAAGGAAATGTGTCATCTTTAACTTATGGCCTTTTAGAGATAATTTAATCTTTAGCTTGCTTATCTGTTCACAACAACAGTAACTTTGACCAGGGGTGCCGAAATTGTATGTGTCACTGAATGTGTATGTGCTATGTGTTTACATATGGGTGCTATGAAAATATTCATATATACGTAACATGCTTTGTGTGTATACATGTGTGTAATATAGATTGGTTGCATTACAGAATGTGTGTATGTAGCATCCTCATGCATAAATACTGGCAGCACTTTATACAGATCTAGGTTCTGTGAAAGATTTTATGATATATTAAACTGTTATTACTTCTAATCCTTTACAAAAGTGGCAATCCATAGCTTGTCAGATGACATGCTATAAAGGATTATGCTTTCTAAAACGTCAAGAATTGGTCTTATCTGTCCACAAGACACTTTCCCAGAAGGATTTTCACTTACGTATATTTTGGCAAACTGCAGTCTAAATTTTTATGTCTTTGTATCAGCAGTGGGGTTGTCCGGGGTCTACTGCCATAGTATTTCATTTTATTCAAATGTCAACGAATAGTTCATGCAGACACTGTTGCTCCCTGAGCCTGCAAGACAGCTTGAATGTCTTTGGAACTTGATTAAATTTGCTCATCCACCATATTGACCATACTGATTTGCAACTTTTCATCAATTTTTCTCTGCCGTCCATTTACGGAGACTAGGTAGAGTGCTATGAGTTGTTAAATTCTTGATTATGTTACTCACCCCGAACAAATGAACATCAAGATCTCTGGACATGGCCTGATCAAAAGCTTTGGCTCTCAAGTCCCCAGATAGTGGTTTTTCCTTTCTATTCTCCATGTTTAGGGTGGCACACACAGACATACAATACAATGATTTAGTCATCCTACCCCTTTTTTTCTGGTTTCAGGTGGGATTTTCGTATTGCCCAAACCTGTTACTTGCCACTGGTGAGTTTAAATGAGTATTCCATATTTGAAACAAAGTTTATATTTATTTGTAATTTATTACTTATCTACTCACAGTTTTGAAAAGTTGCCAGCAATTGTGTCATCCTTTTTTGGGGCTTAGTGTGACATTATGTCAAGCTTGCCTATTTTCTGTTTTTTTGTGTGTTGTTCCAATAACTACAATGTAAATAAACATGAGTATAACAAAACATATGTGATTGCAATAGAACAGTAGCTTAAAAATAAATTTTTTGTAGCTAATTGGAATTTTTGGAGACAACTTCGAATCACCTCAAACCAATTTGGTCATCTCTACTCAAGACATTGAATGCAGACACATTCTGAGCACAGTAGCCCTCAATATCAGAATCCCATCTCAACTTCATAGTTACTTTTTGTAATCAGTGTCATTTTGCCAGTTAACAAACTGTACAGTGTAACATTTCATGTTAATGGTTCTGCAGCATTCATAGACTGAACTCCTTAATTATTGCCCAGAGCACTAATTTCCAACCAAAAATGAATTCCCACTACTGCACTGGTAAACTGAAAAAGATAAATGTTTCCTTTTAAATGAGAAAAACCTAAGGGGCAGTAATATGATATCACTGGAACATATTGCAATCACATTATGCAATGCTAATATTGCAGCTAATACTGTTCTTAAAATTATTCTTTCTAAACCACCCTTTTTAAGTTATGCGTTCTAAAAATCAACTTTTTACTGAAAAAGTTCTTTTCTGAAGATCTTTTTTCTGAAAATCTGCTCCAACAGTTACAAACCACTCTTGATTTGTATTAATTTTGGTCTATTATACTACAATTGTTAACCAATTATCAAAATGTGCACTATTAATTTTCTTATTTTGTACATTATTACATTTTAATATTATTGTTATTACTAGTATTACTATTATTGTTTATATTTGTGCATGGCATTAATTAATAAATCTTTTGTGCACACTTCTACAACTCAAAATTATGGTAATTTGACCAATAATGCGCACCTTTGCAAAATTTTGTGTAAGTCTTTAATGAAACCAGAAGGAAGTATGAAACAGATCTGCGATACAGACATATAGTATACTGTTTGTCACCACATGCACAGACTACAAATATATTCTTTGTAGTGTTCACTTGTTGATGTGCTTACTTATCTGTCTACTATTTTTGGTCTCTACTACATTCATGTCAGAAAGCAGAAGGGTCATATAAAAGAAAATATGAATTTAGAATTGTACTATTTTGAACTTGGTTTTAGATTGCAGCTTTGGGAACATACAGGCTTTTAGAAAAGTTGAAGAAAATACTTTAGACTAAAGTATTTGGAAGATTTCTTGATTTTTTTTTTAATTTTACATGCACCAAAGCAATAACCTGAATCCTGCATAGGTGAACATAGCCTTTAAATGAAAAGTACACATGTAGAGATTTTTTTTTTTGCACATTTACTAATTGATTTCCTATGCAGTATCCATTGTCTATGCTACATCCACAAAAGAGTATTAATAGCTTCATTCATACACAACATCTTTCTGCTTATATTTTCATCTACACTGCTCAAAAAATAAAGGGAACACTTAAACAACAGAATATCTCTAAGTAAATTAAACTTCTGTGAAATCAAACTGTCCACTTAGGAAGCAACACTGTTTTACAATCAATTTCACATGCTGTTGTGCAAATGGAATAGACCACAGATGGATATTATTGGCAATTATCAAGACACACTCAATAAAGGAGTGATTCTGCAGGTGGGGACCACAGACCACATATCAGTACCAATGCTTTCTGGCTGATGTTTTGGTCACTTTTGAATGTTGGTTGTGCTTTCACACTTGTGGTAGCATGAGACGGACTCTACAAAACACACAAATGGCTCAGGTAGTGCAGCTCATCCAGGATGGCACATCAATGTGAGCTGTGGCAAGAAGCTTTGCTGTGTCTGTCAGCATAGTATCAAGAGGCCAGAGGCGCTACTAGGAGACAGGCCAGTACACCAGGAGACATAAAGGGGGCCGTAGGAGGGCAACAACTCAGCAGCAGGACTGTTACCTCAGCCTTTGTGCAAGGAGGAACAGGATGAGCACTGCCAGAACCCTGATGTGGTATTTCCTGATGAAGGGGGCATGAGACCCCTGAAACGCATTGAATAAAACCACTGTGAATCAACTATACTCTCCTGAAATTCATCTTAGCGGCAGCGCAGAATTTTAACTACAAATCTCCCTTTGAAGACATTATTTTCTCTGGTTGGTGAAGACCTGTGGATCTGCAGCAGCCGCTATCTATATGCTCTACTCTCATGCTAACCAGGTGAGCAAATTTGGTGTATATTCTCCTCTGTGTAACGTGGATATGACCCTATTGCGCTCTTTGTCTCCCCATTGTTTTGCAATAATTCAGTGTTATCTAGGATGTGGTATTTTAGTGTTCCCTTTATTTTTTTGAACAGCGTATTTGAGACTCTGATCCATAAACCTTTGCTTCTGAGCCATCCATACAAGTAATACCAATTATCTTAGTGGTAATCAAAACTTAAAAATCAAAAGTGAAAAGGTGTAACTACTTTGTATACATCATGTTCCAAATTATTATGCAAATTATATTTTTCTCAGATTTTCCTAAAACGAATACATCGAATTTTATTGAAGAAACCTTCCAATGATAACAGTATAATCTCCAAAATGAATAAAAACTCAAAATGCACTGTTCCAAGTTATTATTAGGCAAAGTAGAATTTCTAAACATTTGATATGTTTTAAAGAACTGAAAATGCTCATTTGTTGAATTTGCAGCATTAGGAGGTCACATTCACTGAACAAAAAAGCTATTTAACTCTAAAACATCCTAACAGGCCAAGTTACATAGGAACCATTCTTTGATATCACCTTCACAGTTCTTGCATCCATTGAACTTGTGATTTTTTGTAGAGTTTATGCTTGTATTTATTTTCAGGAAGTCAGAATAGCCTCCCAGAGCAGTTGTTTTGATGTGAACTGCCTCCCACCCTTATAGATCTTTTGCTTGATGATACTCCAAAGGTTCTCTATAGGGTTGAGGTCAGGGGAAGATGGTGGCCACACCATGAGTTTATCTCCTTTTATGCCCACAGCAGCCAATAGCTCAGAGGTAGTCTTTGCAGCATGAGATGGTGTATTGTCATTCATGAAGATGATTTTGCTCCTGAAGGCACTTGTCTGCTTTTTATTCCATGGAAGAAAGTTGTCAGTCAGAAACTCTATATAATTTGCAGTGGTCATTTTCACACCTTCAGGAACCTTATTGGGCCATACCAGCTGTTTCCTGATGATTCTGTCCCAAAACATGACTCCTCCACCTCCTTGCTGACGTTGCAGCCTTGTTGGGACATGGTGGCCATCCACCAACCATCCACTACTCCATCCATCTGGACCATCCAAGGTTGCTCGACACTCATCAGTAAACAAAACTGTTTGAAATTTAGTCTTCATGTATGTCTGGGCCCACTGCAACCATTTCTGCTTGTGAACACTGTTTAGGGGTGGCCTAATAGTAGGCTTATGCACCACAGCAAGCATTTGAAGGATCCTACACCTTGAGGTTTGAGGGACTCCAGAGGCACCTGGAACTTCAAATATCTGTTTGCTGGTTTGAAATGGCTTTTTAGCAGCTGATCTCTTAATCCGCTGAACTTGCCTGGCAGAAACCTTCCTCATTCTGCCTTTATCAGCACGAACACGTCTGTGCTCAGAATCAGCCACAAATCTCTTAACAGTATGATGATCACACTTAAATATCTAATGTTTTCATTCCTTGACCAAGGCATTGCACTATTTGATGCTTTTCGGCAGCAGAGAGATCCTTTTTCTTTCCCATGTTACTTGAAAACTGTGGCCTGCTTACTAATGTGGAACATCATTTTTAAGTATATTTCCTTTCATTAGAATCACCTGGAAAACTATTTATCACATGTGTTTAAGATTGATTTCAGTCATCCATTGAGCCCTGAGACACAATACCATCCATGAGTTTATTTGAAAAACAAAACAATTAAATGTTTATGACACTTAAATCCAATTTACATAATAATTTGGAATGCAGTGTATATGGTTTTCCAGATTAACTATATCAACAATGACATTTAATTAATCAGCATAGACAAAAGCATTCAGACTAGCGATGAAGGAACATCTTATCCGAGCATGCTCGGGTGTTATCTGAACATCTGGTCTGGCTCGTATTTTATGTTCAAGTGTCCTAGGCTGCATGATTTGGGGCTAAAATCCTGAACCCATGTGTTATGCAATCCCTACATCTGTCTGGTCTTAATAGGAAGGTGGTCTGGTGAAAGAGACTACATTATAAAGCATAAGCATTTAAAGAGACATTTATAAATCTATAATAGATAACTCTTATTCAACCTTCCCGAAGAAGTAGAAATCTTGCAATGATTATTAATTTACTATTACTACAAAAAGAATAATAGCACAAAGAAATGCTACAGTTGTGCTGTATTAATAGTTTATATTGTACAAAAATCACATGGCACTATGGATAGTGGAGAATGACAACATTTCAGGGATTACACCCTTCTTCAGACTACACTTAGACAAAAGATACATATACATATACTTTAAGTATATATTGGTATCAAAACCAATGCATTATAATTGCAAAAGAAAAAAATTCAGATTTTGCATTTTTAAGAATCCTCGGTTTGAGATTGGTACAGTGGGGAAAAAAAGTATTTAGTCAGCCACCAGTTGTGCAAGTTCTCCCACTTAAAAAGATGAGAGGGGCCTGTAATTGACATCATAGGTAGGCCACAACTATGAGAGTCAAAATGAGAAAACAAATCCAGAAAATCACCTTGTCTGATTTGGCAAGATTTATTTAGCAAATTATGGTGGAAAATAAGTATTTCGTCACCTAAAAACATGCAAGATTTCTGGCTCTCACAGACCTGTAACTTCTTCTTTAAAAGGCTCCTCTGTCCTCCACTCACTACCTGTTGTAATGGCACCTGTTTGAACTTGTTATCAGTATAAAGGACACCTGTCCACACCTCAAACAGTCACACTCCAAACTCAACTATGATGAAGACCAAAGAGCTGTCAAAGGACACCAGAAACAAAATCTTGGTAGATCTTGGAAAAGAATCCGCAGGTCAATATGTGTCCGAACAGGGACTCTGGCTCCTGAGGAAAAAGCATCTATCTTCAGAAATTACTGCTTACTATTATCCTGATGGTGCAGCACAAGAGCAGAGGAGATGGCCTATTTTAATAATACAAAGGCAATTTTGGTCTCTGGAGTCCACATCTTAGGATTGACCCCCTTGCATGTCAGAGCCGAGATAGGAACAGTCTGGAATGAGAAATAGGGAATGAGTGGGCCATAGTAATTGGCAAATCTGAGAAACCTCTGGATGGCTTTCAAACCATTTGAACGGGGCCACTTCAAGGCGACTGACACTTTGTCAGGGTCAATGCTCAGGCTGGTCTCAGAGATAATGTATCCAAGAAACAGAAGAGAAGATACATTTTTCATATTTTGCATACAGTTGGTTCTTCCTTAACCTTTGCACAACTGGCAAACATCTTATCAGTGTGAAGGCATATTGGGGGGAAAGCGCCAAGATATTGTCCAAGTACACTATGATACATGTGTTCCGTAAGATTTGATTCACCAGCTCTTGAGAGACTACAGGTGCATTACAAAGCCCTGATCGAATAGCACAATACTCATAGTGGCCATCACGAGTATTGAAATCTATTTTCCATTCATCTCCCTGGCAAATTTGGATCAGGTTGTATGACCATCGTAGGCCAAGATTCGTGATGACTATGGAACCTTTAAGATGATCGAACAGCTTGGTGTTGTGAATTCTGCTCTTGGGTTCCCTCCGGTGGTTGTTGGTAGTAATGCAGTTGTCCCTGGGTTGCAATCCTGGGCAGGTGTCCCTGCTGATTGCAGCTCTGACTGGGATATTTAGGTGTGCAGGATTCATTAGCCCTTGCCAGTTGTCCATTGTTCTTGGAGGTTTTGCATCTCTGCCTGGTTCCTCCTGCCCTGCTGCCAAATCAGCAAAGATAAGTGTCTGGTTTTGTTTCTACAGCACACATGCTGTGTGCTTTACAATTCAGTACTATTCAATGTTTTTTCTTGTCCAGCTTAGACTGTGTTTGGATATTTCAGTCAAGTTGGATTCTCAGGAGATGCAGATATACATTCCATGTCTTTAGTTAGATGGTGGAATTTTTGTATTATCTGCTGTGGATATTTTTAGGGTTTTAATACTGACCGCTTAGTATTCTGTCCTATCCTTTCCTATTTAGCTAGCATGGCCTCTTTTGCTAAATCCTGATTTCTGCCTGCATGTGTCTTTCCTCTAATACTCACAGTCAATATTTGTGGGGGGCTGCCTATCCTTTGGGGTTCTGCTCTGAGGCAAGATAGAATTCCCATTTCCTTCTATAGGGGTATTTAGTCCTCCGGCTGTGTCGAGGTGTCTAGGATGTGTTAGGTACACCCCACGGCTACTTCTAGTTGCGGTGACAGTTTAGGGTTTGCGGTCAGTACAGGTGCCACCTACTCCTGAGAATGTCTCATGCGGCTCCAAGATCATAACAGCTTGGACATCAAAGGCAGAGGATATTTATTTTTGATCGCAATTTGATTGAGTCTGGAGGTGAGCGAACGTGTTCGGAAAACGTTTGTCAATCTCATATTCAACATGAATGTCACACATTCGGATTCGTGTTTACTTTCACAAGCATTTTTACTCAAAGTCTGCAAAAGTCAGTCTCAGTTCAATAAAACATTGCATTTCCACTAGTGCTTTTGTATTACTTTGGTTATGAAAGTGGTGCTGTATGATAGCAGAGGGAATGTGTTTCAGTTTTTAACTTTTTTATGTATCAACAAAATAGAATTTTAATATGGATCTCTTCTCAACTCGACTCTTTATAATTGTGGTCTGAGTTAACAATGTATTGATAGTGTTTAAATTAATATGACTTGGTAATCGCAGTTACAAAGCTCAAGAATTGTGGACCTAAACCTGGAGCCATGGAAAGCTGTGTACGATAATGGTGCAAACTCAGGGGTGATCCTACCCCTTGACAACCTCACACACGTGCCTTGCATGGCTCACGTTCTCAACCTGGTGGTACAGTAATTTCTTCACCACTATCCTGGCCTGCATGAGCTGCTGCAGAAAGCATGGCTGAGGTATGCTCATGTCCAACAATTGCACCTTGCAGGTGATTGACTTGCATTTCTACAGAGGTTTTTCAGCCTACCGGTTAACCTTTTGATTAGCGATGCTCTGACACAGTGGAAATCCTCTCTGCACATGTTCAAGTGGCTGTGGCATCAGCGACGAGCCCTGGTGCAGCATGTTCTTTTGCATAACCTGGGCCAACGCAGTCCAGACATGGTTTAAATCACACTTGTGAAGTGGGCACAGGTGAAGGACCTCTGCACCGTTCTGCACAGTTTTGAAGTGGCTACTAAGATGCTTAGTGCTGATGATTCCATCATGAGCATCACCATTCCAGTCATCTACATGCTTGAGCACACTTTGAATAGTCTGTGTGAGTAGGTGATGGTCCCAGAGGAAGAGTTGGAAGCAGAAGAGGATGTGGAAGGGATTACCATATCTCAAATTTTTGGACTGTTGTCACACAGACGGGTGCCATAGGGGGGTGGTTTATAGCGATCAAGTGTGGCTCATGGTACCAGGCAAACTGTTAGTGAAAATGCAGGAGCCAAGGAAAAATTGAGGAGGACGAGTTGATGGATAAGCAACAGTCAGGAAATCAAGAGGATATTGATACGATCTCTGTTGTCCGTGGTTGGCGGGATGGGAAGGAGGAAGCAACCTTAAGTGTTACCCCTCCACAAACAATTCCTAATAATCTCATGCTCATTCCAAGTAACAAGTATAATGGGAGTTAATGGAATAGCTGATATTTTTTCTGGCGGACCCTACAAAGTGGTCTGGGGGCAGTTATAATGTTCAAATGGATGAGAAAAGTACTGAATAGAAGGAGAACACCATGGGGAAGACCCCTGGAAGTGTTTCTGACTCCCAGATTGTTGCTTAGAACAATGGTGTCACACTTTTACTCCACATTATGGACTGACAATAAAACATTCCAAACCAAGGAAAAATTGCATTTTACAGGAAAAAAAATGTTAATATATATTTTTTCCTGTATAATGGCTGTTATGTAAGGTAAAATTTAAAAAGGATGTTAAAAAAGTCAATCAAGATAGATTTTTTTTTGTTACAAAATAGGAAATTTCAGTTTAATTTATGAAGGAAGCAAGAACTGCCAAAAATTAGGGACTCGGTTACACCCTGTATTAAACATAAAGGAGGGCCTCATACACATTCTGTTCCTATTGTCATGGCTATGCACTTTTGAGGGTACAAATGTACTCCAGACCATGTAATAATCTAATGGTGAGCAACATAACAGTGATAAGGATGTGTACAAACGTTGAGTAAAATTTCTGCATCATTTCGGCATCTCTTGACAGGAAAACTACAGCTGCAAAAACGTGCGTTTTTGCCCTGTTTTTGGTTGATTTGAGTGAAGTCAATGGTGAAAAACGAATGGCAAAACAGCACAGAATTGACATGCTGCAGTTTATTTTATGCGTGCATTTATGCTACTTGCGTGCATAACACTTTGGGTTTCTCATTCATTTTGCTGTCATCAGGTTTTGCTTCAGGTGTTGTCACAAATCTGTGGCGAAAAAATATGACGAAAAGACACCAAAAGACACCAAATCTGCAATGTGTGCACAAAGCCTAAAATTTTAAACACTTTTTTTGAGGCTTATATACCAACAAACTGTACTCCAGATGGCGGATTAGTCTGTGCATGAGCAATATAATACTGATAACAAAACGTACTCCAGACCAGGGAATATGGGTATGTGTATGGGTAAGCAATATAATACCAATACATTTTCATCAAGCTTTTTTAGGCTTTTATAGCAACAAAGGGTACCCCAGAAGATGTATTACCCTATGGGTGAGCAATATGATACCAATACAATTTGAACAAGTTTTTTGAGAGTTATGTAAGAAAGGAAATGCACCTGAGAATATATAATGCCTTATCGGTAAGCAATGTAATACCGATAACTTTTTAACAGCTTTTCTGAGGCTTATGTACCAACTAAATGTACCCAAGAAGATGTCATACCCTATGGGCAAATAATACAATACCGACACATTTTGAACAAGTTTTGAGGGTCACGTACCAACAAAATGTAATCCAGACCATAAAGTACCATATTGTTGCACAATATAATAACGATAACATTTTGAACAATTTTTTTAGGCTTATACATCTCTAGCAAAAATTAAGAGATCACTGCAAAATGTTCATTTTGTCTGATTTTTCTCTTTATAGGTATATTTTGAGTAAAATCTAACTTTTTCATTTATTCTATAAACTTCTGACAACATGACTTTGAATTTCCAAGCAATAAATTTTGTATTTTTTCTGAAAAGGAGAAATGGTCAAAATTACAATTAAAAAATCCAGTGATTTCAGACCTCAAATAATGCAAAGAAAACAAGTTCATAACCATTTAGAAACAAAAATACTAATGTTTTAACTCAGGAAGAGTTCACAAATAAATATTTTGTGGAATAACCATGATTTTTAATCACAGCTTTCATTCGTCTTGGCATGCTTTCCACCAGTCTTTCACACTGCTCCTGGGGTAAAATTGTAAGCAGTTCTTCTTTGATGGCTTGTGACTATCCATTATCCTCTTGATTACATTCCAGAGGTCTTCAATGAGGTTCAGGTCTGGAGATTGGGCTGCCCATGACAGGGTTTTGATGTGGTGGTCTCTAAATTTTCCGTATAGCAATGAAATGTACTCCACAACACGGAATAGTCAATGAGTGATCAATATAATAACTAGGGTTGAGCGAAACGGATCGTTCATTTTCATAAGTCGCCGACTTTTGGCAAAGTCGGCGTCTCATGAAACCGACCCGATCCCTGTGTGGGGTCGGCCATGCGGTACGCGACTTTCGCGCCAAAGTCGCGTTTCAATGACGCTAAAAGCGCCATTTCTCAGCCAATGAAGGTGGACGCAGAGTGTGGGCAGCGTGATGACATAGATCTCAGTCCCCACCATCTTAGAGAAGGGCATTGCAGTGATTGGCTTGCTTTCTGCCGCATCACAGGGGCTATAAAGGGGCATTCCCGCCGACCTCCATCTTACTGCTGCTGATCTGAGCGTAGGGAGAGGTTGCTGCCGCTTCTTCAGAAGCAGGGATAGTGATAGGCAGGGTACATAAAGCCACAAACCGCTTGTGCTGTAGCGATTTCCACTGTCCAACACCACCTTTTGTTTGCAGGGACAGTGGAAGCTAAATTTTTTTTTCCTCAGCGCTGTAGCTCATTGGGCTGCCCTAGAAGGCTCCCTGATAGCTGCGTTGCTTTGTGTGTACGCCGCTGTGCAAACCAACTGCTTTTTTCAAAGCACAAATCCTGTTGTTCCTTCCTTTCTGCACAGCTATCTTGTGTGTTTGTCCCCACTTTTGTGTGCAGCAGTCCTTTTTATAGCTGCCTGCCATACTTTCCTGAGATTACTGCAGGAGATAAAGATTGGCAAGTCTGCCTCTGTGCCAGTCCTGTGTGTGGCATCTGTCTCATTGTGTGCCACCGAAAACCACTGTGTAATACTTGGCCATTTTTTTTGGGGGGGTAAATTCTCCCTTTTAAAAAAAAAATAATTAGTGGGAGATAAAGATTGGCAAGTCTGCCTCTGTGCCAGTCCTGTGTGTGGCATCTGTCTCTCATTGTGTGCCACCGAAAACCACTGTGTAATACTTGGCCATTTTTTTGGGGGGGGTAAATTCTCCCTTATAAAAAAAAAATAATTAGTGGGAGATAAAGATTGGCAAGTCTGCCTCTGTGCCAGTCCTGTGTGTGGCATCTGTCTCATTGTGTGCCACCGAAAACCACTGTGTAATACTTGGCCATTTTTTTTGGGGGGGTAAATTCTCCCTTTTAAAAAAAAAATAATTAGTGGGAGATAAAGATTGGCAAGTCTGCCTCTGTGCCAGTCCTGTGTGTGGCATCTGTCTCTCATTGTGTGCCACCGAAAACCACTGTGTAATACTTGGCCATTTTTTTGGGGGGGGTAAATTCTCCCTTATAAAAAAAAAATAATTAGTGGGAGATAAAGATTGGCAAGTCTGCCTCTGTGCCAGTCCTGTGTGTGGCATCTGTCTCTCATTGTGTGCCACCGAAAACCACTGTGTAATACTTGGCCATTTTTTTGGGGGGGGTAAATTCTCCCTTATAAAAAAAAAATAATTAGTGGGAGATAAAGATTGGCAAGTCTGCCTCTGTGCCAGTCCTGTGTGTGGCATCTGTCTCTCATTGTGTGCCACCGAAAACCACTGTGTAATACTTGGCCATTTTTTTGAGGGGGGTAAATTCTCCCTTTTAAAAAAAAAATAATTAGTGGGAGATAAAGATTGGCAAGTCTGCCTCTGTGCCAGTCCTGTGTGTGGCATCTGTCTCTCATTGTGTGCCACCGAAAACCACTGTGTAATACTTGGCCATTTTTTTTTTTGGGGGGGTAAATTCTCCCTTTTAAAAAAAAAAATAATTAGTGGGAGATAAAGATTGGCAAGTCTGCCTCTGTGCCAGTCCTGTGTGTGGCATCTGTCTCTCATTGTGTGCCACCGAAAACCACTGTGTAATACTTGGCCATTTTTTTGGGGGGGTAAATTCTCCCTTTTAAAAAAAAAATAATTAGTGGGAGATAAAGATTGGCAAGTCTGCCTCTCTGCCAGTCCTGTGTGTGGCATCTGTCTCTCATTGTGTGCCACCGAAAACCACTGTGTAATACTTGGCCTTTTTTTTTTTTTCTAAATTCTCCCTTTTAAAAAAAAAATAATTAGTGGGAGATAAAGATTGGCAAGTCTGCCTCTGTGCCAGTCCTGTGTGTGGCATCTGTCTCTCATTGTGTGCCACCGAAAACCACTGTGTAATACTTGGCCATTTTTTTTTGGGGGGGGGTAAATTCTCCCTTTAAAAAAAAAAAAATAATTAGTGGGAGATAAAGATTGGCAAGTCTGCCTCTGTGCCAGTCCTGTGTGTGGCATCTGTCTTTCATTGTGTGCCACCGAAAACCACTGTGTAATACTTGGCCATTTTTTGGGGGGGGGTAAATTCTCCCTTTTAAAAAAAAATAATTAGTGGGAGATAAAGATTGGCAAGTCTGCCTCTGTGCCAGTCCTGTGTGTGGCATCTGTCTCTCATTGTGTGCCACCGAAAACCACTGTGTAATACTTGGCCATTTTTTTGGGGGCGGGTAAATTCTCCCTTTTAAAAAAAAATAATTAGTGGGAGATAAAGATTGGCAAGTCTGCCTCTGTGCCAGTCCTGTGTGTGGCATCTGTCTCTCATTGTGTGCCACAGAAAACCTAGTGTGTAATATTGTTTTGGGTTTTTTTTGTTTTTTTTTAAATTCTCCCAGAAAAAAAAAATAAAATAGTGGGAGATTAAGTTTGGCATTTCTGCTTGAGTGCTGGTCCTGTGTGTGCCATCTGTCTCAAATTATTGGGGCACAGAAAACCTAGTGTGTAACATTGGGCCTGATTTTCCTTTCAGTGTCAGGCACCTATAAAGGTATATATAAATCCTACAGAAGATTGAGTTCACCTTATAAGTTGTTTTACAGTAACAAATACCGTTACTTTGGTTACGTTTTGCAAACAATGTGGAATTCTAGTGGAAGAAGTCGTGGCTGTGGGCGGTCATTGTCAGCTGGTAATGATGGTAGTGGTGGTGGAGCATCAGGTGGGCGTGGTAAAGCAGTACAGCACCTAAGTCTCGAGTTGTTGAGCCGGGTTCGTTGTCTGGCTGCACAAGGCCTCAAACGCTCTCTTTTCTGGGAGTAGGAAAACCACTTTTGAAGCCGGAGCAGGAGGAACAAGTATTGGCTTTCATTGCTGCCTCTGCCTCTAGCTCTTTCGCCTCCTCCTCGGAAAGTGCCAAATGTCAGAGCAGTGCATCGTCAGTGGATGCTCCCGGTCAGGAGCAAGTCGCTTCCTTGTGTCCTTCACCCAGAACAACAGTGAAGGATGCGTCAGTCGACAGAACAGGTTACTCCATGGAGCTCTTTACACATACCGTTCCTGGGTTAGACAGTGAAACAGTTAACAGGCCATGCCCATTAGAAGTTGAATCGGATATGGAGTGCACAGATGCACAGCCACAGCCAGATTACTATGCTGTTCCTTTGACTCAGACCAGAACATTGCCCTCGCATTGTACTGAGGCAGAATCAAACCCAGCGGAGACTATGGTGACCCGTCACGAACGCAATACCACCGGCTTACACAGTGACACAGACGAAGTTGCACATGACATAGAAGAGGAGGTCATAGATGACCCAGTTGTTGACCCCGATTGGCAGCCATTGGGGGAACAGGGTGCAGGCGGCAGTAGTTCTGAAGCGGAGGAGGAGGAGCCGCAGCAGGCATCAACATCACAACAGGTTCCATCTGCCGGGCCCGTATCTGGCCAAAAACGCATGGCAAAACCAGTTGGAGGACAGCGTGGCAATCCGGTTAAAGAAGCTCAGTCTGCAATGCCTGAAAAGGTATCCGATAGTAGAAAGAGTGCAGTCTGGCATTTTTTTAAACAACATCCAAATGATCAGCGCAAAGTCATCTGTCAAAAATGTTCAACTACCTTAAGCAGAGGTCAGAATCTTAAAAGTCTAAATACAAGTTGCATGCATAGACATTTATCCACCATGCATTTGCAAGCCTGGACTAACTACCAAACGTCGCTAAAGGTTGCAGCACCCTCGGCCAATGAAGCTAGTCAGCAACGCTACATCCCTTCCCTCCCTGTAAACCCACCATTTCCCGCACCACCTGCAGTATCTGTGCAGCTTTCGTCGCCAGGCCAAAGCAGTCAGGGAATCACCAGGTTCGCAGTAGGAAACACTGCATGTAGGGCACCGGCAATAATACCATCTCCAACCCTCTCTCAGTCACCCATGTCCACCGGCACCCCCGCTAGTTCAAGTGTATGCAGTTCTCCAGTCCAGCTCACCCTTCATGAGACTCTCGTTAGAAAAAGGAAGTACTCATCCTCGCATCCGCGTACTCAGGGTTTGAACGCCCACATTGCTAGACTAATCTCATTAGAGATGATGCCCTACCGGTTAGTTGAAAGCAAAGCTTTCAAAGCGCTGATGGACTACGCTGTACCACGCTACAAGCTACCCAGTCGACACTTCTTTTCTAGAAAAGCCATCCCAGCCCTACAACAGCATGTTAAAGACCGCATCGTCCATGCACTCAGGCAGTCTGTGACTACAAAGGTGCACCTGACAACAGATGCATGGACCAGTAGGCATGGCCAGGGACGTTACGTGTCCATCACGGCACACTGGGTGAATGTGGTGGATGCAGGGTCCACAGGGGACAGCAATATTGGGACAGTTCTGCCTAGCCCACGGTCAAGGAAAGAGTTGGCTGTAGGCGTTCACCCCCCCTCCTCCTCTTCCTCCTCCTCCTGCAGAAGCGAGAGCTCGTCCACAGACCACAGTCGCACATCCACTCCATCCGCAGCTGCCACTGTTGCACACCAGGTGTGCCATTATGAGACAGCTAGTGGCAAGCGTCAGCAGGCTGTATTGGCAATGAAGTGTTTGGGTGACAACAGACACACCGCGGAAGTTCAGTCCGAGTTCTTGCAGAAAGAAACTCAGTCATGGCTGGGCACTGTACATCTTGAGGCAGGCAAGGTAGTGAGTGATAATGGAAGGAATTTCATGGCTGCCATAGCCCTTTCCCAACTGAAACACATTCCTTGCCTGGCTCACACCTTAAACCTGGTGGTGCAGTGCTTCCTGAAAAGTTATCCGGGGTTACCCGACCTGCTCCTCAAAGTGCACAGACTTTGCTTGCATATCCGCCGTTCACCCGTACACTCCAGCCGTATGCAGAACTATCAGCGTTCTTTGAACCTTCCTCAGCATTGCCTAATCATCGACGTTGCAACAAGGTGGAACTCCACACTGCACATGCTTCAGAGAGTGTGCGAACAGAGGCGTGCTGTTATGTATTTGTGGGAGGATACACGGGCAGGCAGTTGGATGGCAGACATGGAGTTGTCAGGTGTGCAGTGGTCGAAGCTACAAGACCTGTGTCAAGTCCTTCAGTGTTTTGAGGAATGCACATGGCTGGTTAGTGCAGACAACGCCATAATAAGCATGAGCATCCCCCTAATGCGTCTGCTGATGCAAAGTTTGACACACATAAAGGAGCAGACGTCTGCAGCCGAGGAAGAGGAAAGCCTTGATGACAGTCAGCCATTGTCTGGTCAGGGTCGTGTAGAGGACACGGTAGCAGGCAAAGAGGAGGAGGAGGACGAGGAGGATGATGGGGATGAGTACTTTTTGAATGAGGAAGCTTCTCCTGGGCCAACAGAAATTAGTGGGGTTGCAAGGCCGGGTTCTGTTTTTTTAAGGGAGACAAGTGACGTAGATTTGCCTGTAACTGCCCCTCAAACCAGCACAACCGCAGATTTGACAACTGGAACTTTGGCCCACATGGCGGATTATGCCTTACGTATCCTCAAAAAGGACACACGCATTATTAAAATGATGAGCGATGATGATTACTGGTTGGCCTGCATCCTTGACCCTCGCTATAAAGGCAAATTGCAAAATATTATGCCACATGAGAACCTCGAACAAATATTAGCAACCAAACAAGCTACTCTTGTAGACCGTTTGATTCAGGCATTCCCAGCACACAGCGCCGGTGATGGTTCTCACACAAGCTGCAGGGGGCTACAGGGCAGAGGTGTTAGAGGTGCACAGATCAGAAGTGGCGTTGGACAGAGGGGTTTTCTGACCAGGTTGTGGAGTGATTTCGCAATGACCGCAGACAGGACAGGTACTGCAGCATCTATTCAAAGTGACAGTAGACAACATTTGTCCAGTATGGTTACTAACTATTTTTCATCCCTTATCGATGTTCTCCCTCAACCGTCATTCCCATTTGATTACTGGGCATCCAAATTAGACACCTGGCCTGAATTGGCAGAATATGCATTGCAGGAGCTTGCTTGCCCAGCAGCTAGTGTGCTATCAGAAAGAGTATTCAGTGCTGCTGGTTCAATATTAACCGAAAAAAGGACTCGTCTGGCTACCCAAAATGTGGATGATCTCACCTTCATTAAAATGAACCACTCCTGGATTTCAAATTATTTTGCCCCACCTTTCCTGGTTGACACCTAGCTTTCCTATAAAAAGGTCTCGCTTGTGGACTGGTCTTACTGAGTGTTCCAATCTCTTAATTTGCAGCAGCTGTTTGTCCAGCATACGACATGTTTACACCTCCCTCAATGGGAAAATTCCCCCCACGGGGCCGTGGTCTCGCCACTTGGCGCAAGCACCCGTTACAGTGCTGTTTGTCTGAAGAGGTGGGTGTGCCCGCTTTTGGTCGACGGCACTGCCACTGGGTCCCTCAAAGTACAATGAAGTGTCTCTGGCGGTGGTGGTGCGCACCCAACGTCAGACACACCGTTGTAACATGAGGGGCCCTGTGACGGTACCGCCGGCCACAAGAGAGTTCCCCCCCAGCTCAAACTGTGCTCTACCACGTGCAAAATTATCTCGCACAGCTCCACCAATGTTTAGTCTATGCGCTGACATCATTCAATGCCTGGCACTGACAATACCAATTTGTTGACATCTATGATGATAGTTAAAGTAGTCTGGGTCAGTGTCCTATATTGACACCAGTAAATACTTACTGCCAAATTACTTTGTCAGAAACTCAGCAGATGAGCCCACCCCTGTACCTAAGTATGCCACACTTTTTTTTTGGTTGTTTTGCGAGACATTAACATCTATTTATTTTTCGTGAGTACTAACTGTGTCAGACACTCCTTGCAATCCTCCTCCGCTGACCACAATGCTGCCTGTGTATCCATGTAACCGATTTAAAACTGCCTTGAGCCTAATTTTTGTTATTTTAGGCCTTCATTAGCCTGTCTGCGGGCCTTCATTAGCCTGTCTGCGGGCCTTCATTAGCCTGTCTGCGGTCCCTCCTTGCAATCCTCCTCCTCCGCTGACCACAATGCTGCCTGTGTATCCATGTAACCAATTTAAAACTGCCTTGAGCCTAATTTTTGTTATTTTAGGCCTTCATTAGCCTGTCTGCGGGCCTTCATTAGCCTGTCTGCGGTCCCTCCTTGCAATACTCCTCCAATGACCACACTGCTGCCTGTATATCCATGTAACCGATTTAAAACTGCCATGAGCATATTTTTTGTTATTTTAGGCCTTCATAAGCCTGTCTGCGGTCCCTCCTTGCAATACTCCTCCACTGACCACAATGCTGACTGTGTATCCATGTAACCAATTTAAAACTGCCTTGAGCCTATTTTTTGTTATTTTAGGCCTTCATTAGCCTGTCTGCGGGCCTTCATTAGCCTGTCTGCGGTCCCACCTTGCAATACTCCTCCAATGACCACAATGCTGCCTGTGTATCCATGTAACCGATTTAAAACTGCCATGAGCCTATTTTTTGTTATTTTAGGCCTTCATTAGCCTGTCTGCGGGCCCTCCTTGCAATACTCCTCCAATGACCACAATGCTGCCTCTGTATCCATGTAACCGATTTAAAACTGCCATAAGCCTATTTTTTGTTATTTTAGGCCTTCGTTAGCCTGTCTGCGGTCCCTCCTTGCAATACTCCTCCACTGACCACAATGCTGCATGTGTATCCATGTAACCGATTTAAAACTGCCTTGAGCCTATTTTTGGTTATTTTAGGCCTTCATTAGCCTGTCTGCGGGCCTTCATTAGCCTGTCTGTGGTCTCTCCTTGCAATACTCCTCCACTGACCACAATGCTGCCTGTGTATCCATGTAACCAATTTAAAACTGCCTTGAGCCTAATTTTTGTTATTTTAGGCCTTCATTAGCCTGTCTGCGGGCCTTCATTAGCCTGTCTGCGGTTCCTCCTTGCAATACTACTCCACTGACCACAATGCTGCCTGTGTATCCATGTAACCGATTTAAAACTGCCTTGAGCCTATTTTTTGTTATTTTAGGCCTTCATTAGCCTGTCTGCGGGCCTTCATTAGCCTGTCTGTGGTCCCTCCTTGCAATACTCCTCCGCTGACCACAATGCTGCCTGTGTATCCATGTAACCGATTTAAAACTGCCATGAGCCTATTTTTTGTTATTTTAGGCCTTCGTTAGCCTGTCTGTGGTCCCTCCTTGCAATACTCCTCCGCTGACCACAATGCTGCCTGTGTATCCATGTAACCGATTTAAAACTGCCTTGAGCCTATTTTTTGTTATTTTAGGCCTTCATTAGCCTGTCTGCGGGCCTTCATTAGCCTGTCTGCGGTCCCTCCTTGCAATACTCCTCCGCTGACCACAATGCTGCCTGTGTATCCATGTAACCGATTTAAAACTGCCTTGAGCCTAATTTTTGTAATTTTAGGCCTTCATTAGCCTGTCTGCGGGCCTTCATTAGCCTGTCTGCGGGCCTTCATTAGCCTGTCTTCGAGCCCTCCTTGCAATACTCCTCCAATGACCACAATGCTGCCTGTGTATCCATGCAACCGATTTAAAACTGCCATGAGCCTGTTTTTTGTTATTTTAGGCCTTCGTTAGCCTGTCTGCGGTCCCTCCTTGCAATACTCCTCAACTGACCACAATGCTGCCAGTGTATCCATGTTACCGATTTAAAATTGCCTTAAGCCTAATTTTTGTTATTTTAGGCCTTCATTAGCCTGTCTGCGGGCCTTCATTAGCCTGTCTGCGGGCCTTCATTAGCCTGTCTGCGGTCCCTCCTTGCAATACTCCTCCGCTGACCACAATGCTGCCTGTGTATCCATGTAACCGATTTAAAACTGCCTTGAGCCTAATTTTTGTTATTTTAGGCCTTTATTAGCATGTCTGCGGGCCTTCATTAGCCTGTCTGCGGTCCCTCCTTGCAATACTCCCCCACTGACCACAATGCTGCCTGTGTATCCATGTAACCAATTTAAAACTGCCTTGAGCCTATTTTTTGTTATTTTAGGCCTTCATTAGCCGGTCTTCGGGCCTTCATTAGCCTGTCTGCGGTCCCTCCTTGCAATACTCCTCCGCTGACCACAATGCTGCCTGTGTATCCGTGTAACCGATTTAAAACTGCCTTGAGCCTAATTTTTGTAATTTTAGGCCTTCATTAGCCTGTCTGCGGGCCTTCATTAGCCTGTCTGCGGGCCATAATTAGCCTGTCTGCGGTCCCTCCTTGCAATACTCCTCCGTGACCACAATGCTGCCTGTGTATCCATGTAACCGATTTAAAACTGCCTTGAGCCTAATTTTTGTTATTTTAGGCCTTCATTAGCCTGTCTGCGGGCCTTCATTAGCCTGTCTTCGAGCCCTCCTTGCAATACTCCTCCAATGACCACAATGCTGCCTGTGTATCCATGTACCCGATTTAAAACTGCCATGAGCCTATTTTTTGTTATTTTAGGCCTTCGTTAGCCTGTCTGCGGTCCCTCCTTGCAATACTCCTCAACTGACCACAATGCTGCCAGTGTATCCATGTAACCGATTTAAAACTGCCTTGAGCCTAATTTTTGTTATTTTAGGCCTTCATTAGCCTGTCTGCGGGCCTTCATTAGCCTGTCTGTGGGCCCTCCTTGTAATACTCCTCCAATGACCACAATGCTGCCTGTGTATCCATGTAACCGATTTAAAACTGCCATGAGCCTATTTTTTGTTATTTTAGGCCTTCGTTAGCCTGTCTGCGGTCCCTCCTTGCAATACTCCTCCACTGACCACAATGCTGCCTGTGTATCCATGTAACCAATTTAAAACTGCCTTGAGCCTATTTTTTGTTATTTTAGGCCTTCGTTAGCCTGTCTGCGGTCCCTCCTTGCAATCCTCCTCCGCTGACCACACCAATGCTGCCCGTGTACCCCTGGAACCTATTTAAAAGTTCATAGAGCCTATTTACAAATCTTATTTAATATTAATAAAGCCATGATGGACTACGCTGTACCACGCTACAAGCTAACCAGTCGACACTTCTTTTGCGAGAAAAGCCATCCCAACCCTCCACCAGCATGTAAAAGACCGCATTGTCCATGCACTCTGGCAATCTGTGAGTACAAAGGTGCACCTGACAACAAACGCATGGACCTGTAGGCATGGCCACGGATGGTTACGTGTCCATTACGGCACAATGGGTTAATGTGGTGGATGCATGGTCCACAGGGGAAAGCCTACTAAGTCTGTCTGCAGTCCCTAATTCAAATTGTCCTCCACTGTCTAAATCTGAGCTTCAACCTTCTGGCTCTCCTTAAGTGCTTTTTTAAAAAAAATTGGTGGTTGGGGCCTAATACCTCTGTTTGCCGCTCACTGGTGTTCTCCTCAACTGAATAAATCTGAGCTTCAATCTTCTGGCTCTCATTTTTTTTTTTTTTTTTTTTTTTTAATTGGTGGTTGGGGGCTCAACTGTATAAAGCTGAGCTTCAACCTTCTGGCTTTCGGCCTATAGTATCAGATATTAAACAGCATTTGGCCTTCAACTTTGGTTGCGGCCTACTAACGGTGTCTGCCGCTCCCTGGTGTTTGTCCTCAACTGTATAAAGCTGAGCTTCAACCTTCTGGCTCTCATTAAGTGCTGTTTTTCAAAAAGCTTGGTGGTTACGGCCTACTAACGGTGTCTACCGCTCCCTGGTGTTGACCTCAACTGAATAAAGCTGAGCTTCAACCTTCTGGCTCTCATTAAGTGCTGTTTTTTTAAAAAGCTTGGTGGTTACGGCCTACTAACGGTGTCTACCGCTCCCTGGTGTTGACCTCAACTGAATAAAGCTGAGCTTCAACCTTCTGGCTCTCATTAAGTGCTGTTTTTTAAAAAGCTTGGTGGTTACGGCCTACTAACGGTGTCTACCGCTCCCTGGTGTTGACCTCAAATGAATAAAGCTGAGCTTCAACCTTCTGGCTTTGGGCCGATAGTATCAGATATTAAACTGCATTTGGCCTACTAGTGTGGTTGGGCCCTTAAAACAGTGTCTGCTGCTCCTCGGTTTGCTACTCCACTGAACAAAGCAATGCCGCCTGTTTAGTCCTGTTACCAATTTTGAACTGCATTTAGCCTACTTTATTCTTTGGCCCTATATCTGTGTTTCCTCCTCATCCTGCCCATTGCCCAGCCACTGCTAGATGAGTCTGCTGGTACATTGACCTAGACCACTACATTCCCCTTGCACTCTACACAGCCAGAATCTGACCCTGCTGAAAGTAAGGTTCCCCTTCCTGCATGTTATACCACCTTACACAGGGACAAAGAGGAAGGTGCAGATGAAAGTGCAGGTTCCTTCATCAGGTGGGGGGGCATACTCGTTGGCGACGTCACTGGCACAGGGCCCCTCAGAGTACGCAAAAGTGTCACTGCTGGTGGGAGGCGCCCCCGCCATGCAAACACACCGCTGTACTTTGAGGGGCCCTGTGCCAGTGCCAATGCCAACGAGTGGGCCCCCCCTGCTTGCTTAGGATCACAGCACTTGCAAACTTGACATACTTACCTCTCACTGCTCCACCGCCGTGATGTAGTCCACGTTTCCTGGGCCCACTAAAACCTTGAACCAGCCCTACCCCCCACAACTTTTGCCAAATGACCCCCAATTTCCAATGCCCAACTATTATTATAAAGTTAATTAAGATTGAGAAGCTTCAGAAACAAGAATGGATGTTTTTGGCATTAAAATGGGCACTGTAGGTGTTTTCCTGGCCTCCACTCACTGTCGACTATGCTTCCCCATTGACTTGCATTGGGTTTCGTGTTTCGGTCGATCCCCGACTTTTAGGGATAATCGGCCGACTGCACTCGACTCGACTCTGGACAAAGTCGGGTTTCGCAAAACCCGACTCGATCTTAAAAAAATGAAAGTCGCTCAACCCTAATAATAACGATTGCATTTTAAATAGGTTTTTTGAAGGCTATGTAGCTACAAAATGTACCCAAGAAAATGTAATACCCTCTGGGTGAGCAATATGATACTGATAAATTTGGACCAAGTTTTTTGAGGCTTGTAAATAAACTAAATGTGCCCAAGAAGATGTAATACCCTGTGGATGAGCAATGTGATGCTGGAAATGTTTTAATAATTTTTTTGAGTCTTGTATAACAGCTAAATGTAACTAAGAATATATAACCTATGGGCGAGCAATATAATGCAGATAAAGTTTGAGCAAGTTTTTTGCGGCTTACATAAGCAACTAAATGTATCAAGAAAATGCAATACCCTATTAGTGAGCAATATGATACCAATAAACTTGGAATAATCTTTTTGAGGCTTATAAAGCAACTAAATGTACTCAAGAAGATGGAATATCCTATTTGTGAGCAATATGATACCGATAAATTTGGAACAAGGTTAGGGAGAATTATATAGCAACTACACTGTGTTCCAAATTATTATGCAAATTGGATTTAAGTGTCATAAAGATTTAATTGTTTTGTTTTTCAAATAAACTCATGGATGGTATTGTGTCTCAGGGCTCAATGGATCACTGAAATCAGTCTTAAACACATGTGATAATTGGTTTTCCAGGTGATTCTAATTAAAGGAAAACTACTTAAAAATGATGTTCCACATTATTAAGCAGGTCACAGTTTTCAAGTATCATGGGAAAGAAAAAGGATCTCTCTGCTGCTGAAAAGCATCAAATAGTGCAATGCCTTGGTGAAGGGATGAAAACATTAGAAATTTTCCAAAAACATAAGCGTGATCATCGTACTGTTAAGAGATTTGTGGCTGTATCTGAGCACAAATGTGTTTGTGCTGATAAAGGCATAATGAGGAAGATTTCTGCCAGGCAAGTTCATCGGATTAAGGCCATGTGCACACGTTAAGTATTTTTCGCGTTTTTTTCGCGTTTTTTCGCTATAAAAACGTGATAAAAACGTGAAAAAAACGCTTACATATGCCTCCTATTATTTTAAGTGTATTCCGCATTTTTTGTGCAAATGTAGCCTTTTTTTCCGCGAAAAAATCGCATCGCGGAAAAAAAAGCAACATGTTCATTAAAATGCGGAATTGCAGGGGATTCTGCACACCTAGGGGTCCATTGATCTGCTTACTTCCCGCACGGGGCTGTGCCCACGATGCGGGAAGTAAGCAGATTATGTGCGGTTGGTACCCAGGGTGGAGGAGAGGAGACTCTCCTCCACGCACTGGGCACCATATAAGTGGTCAAAAAATAAGAATTAAAATAAAAAATAGTCCTATACTCACCCTCGATGTCTTCCCGCCTCCACTGCATGCTGTCGCTTCGGTTCCTGTAGCTGGTGTGCGGTGAAAGACCTGCCGATGACGTCACTGTCCTGTGATTGGTCGTGAGCGGTCATGTGACCGCTCACGTGACCGTGACGTCACGGAAGGTCCTGTGCGCACACACCAGCTAAAGGAAGAGGAACGGATGCCGCTGAGGAGATGTCTGGGTGAGTATAAGCATTTTTTTATTTTTTTTATTATTTTTAAACATTCTATCTTTTACTATAGATGCTGCAAAAGCAGCATCTATAGTAAAAAGTTGGTCACACTTGTCAAACACTATGTTTGACAAGTGTGACCAACCTGTCAGTCAGTTTTCCAAGCGATGCTACAGATCGCTTGGAAAACTTTAGCATTCTGCAAGCTAATTACGCTTGCAGAATGCTAAAAAAACGCGAAAAAAATGAAAAAAAAACGCAAAAAAAAAAATGCGGATTTCTTGCAGAAAATTTCCGGTTTTCTTCAGGAAATTTCTGCAAGAAATCCTGAACGTGTGCACATACCCTAAGAGAGCAGCTGCTAAAAAGCCATTACAAAGCAGCAAACAGATATTTGAAGCTGCTGGTGCCTCTGGAGTCCCTCAAACCTCAAGGTGTAGGCTCCTTCAAAGGCTTGCTGTGGTGCATAAACCTACTATTCGGCCACCCTTAAACAGTGTTCACAAGCAGAAATGGTTGTATTGGGCCCACACATACATGAATACTAATTTCCAAACCGTCTTGTTTACTGATAAGTGTTGAGCAACCCTGGATGGTCCAGATGGATGGAGTATTGGATGGCCACCATGTCCCAACAAGGCTGCAACGTCAGCGAGGAGGTGGAGGAGTCATGTTTTGGGCCAGAATCATGGGAAACTGCTGGTAAGGCCCTTTAAAGTTCCTGAAGGTGTGAAAATGACCTCTGCAAAGTATATAGTTTCTGACTGACAACTTTCTTCTATGGTCTAAAAAGCAGGAACGTGCCTTCAGGAGCAAAATCATCTTCATACTGACAATGCCCCATCTCATGCTGCAAAGAATACCTCTGAGTCATTGGCTGCTATGGGCATAAAAGGAGATAAACTCATGGTGTGGCCACCATCTTCCCCTGACCTCAACCCTATAGAGAACCTTTAGAGGATCATCAAGCAAAAGATCTATGAGGGTGGGAGGCAGTTCACATCCAAACAGCAGCTCTGGGTGGCTATTCCAACTTCATGCAAAGAAATACAAGCAGAAACTCTCCAAAAACTCACAAGTTCAATGGATGCAAGAATTGTGAAGGTGACATCAAAGAAGGGTCCTATGTTAACATGTAACTTGGCCTGTTGGGATGTTTTGGCATTAGGGTTGAGCGACCTTTACTTTTATAGGATCGGGTCGGGTTTCACGAAACCCGACTTTTTCAAAAGTTGGGTCGAGTGAAATCGGACGATCCTATAAAAAAGTCAGGGTCGGGGTCGGCCGAAACTCGAAACCCAATGCAGTGCATTGGGTTTCCAATGGTTCCCAGGGTCTGAAGGAGCGGAAACTGTCCTTCAGGCCCTGGGATCCATATTTAAGTGTAAAATAAAGAATTAAAATAAAAAATATCGCTATACTTACCCTCTGATGCGCCCTGGTACTAACCGGGAACCTTCCTTCCTTAGAATCAGCCTTCCAGGGCCTTGCGGTGACATCACGGTGACGTCGCGGCTTGTGATTGGTCGGGCGGCCCCCATGTGACCGCTCGCGCGACCAATCACAAGCCGCGACGTCTCCGTGACGTCACCGAAGGTCCTGGAAGGGCTGATTCTTAGGAAGGAAGGCTGCCAGAAAGAAGCCAAGGGTGAGTATATTCCTATTAGCTATATACTCACACTCGTACATGCCCTGCTTCTTTCCGGCAGCCTTCCTTCCTAAGAATCAGCCCTTCCAGGACCTTCAGTGACGTCACGGAGACGTCGCGGCTTGTGATTGGTCGCGCGAGCGGTCACATGGGGGCCGCCCGACCAATCACAAGCCGCGACGTCACCGCAAGGTCCTGGAAGGCTGATTCTAAGGAAGGAAGGTTCCCGGTTAGTACCAGGGCGCATCAGAGGGTAAGTATAGCGATATTTTTTATTTTAATTCTTTATTTTACACTTAAATCTGAATTCCGATACCAATTCCCGATATCTTAAACATATCGGGAATCGGTATCGGAATTCCGATTCCAGATTCAGAAGATCGCCGACCTCATGGCCGACCCCACACAGGGGTCGGGTCGGGTTTCATGAAACCCGACTTTGCCAAAAGTCGGCGACTTCTGAAAATAGTCGACCCGTTTCGCTCAACCCTATTTGGCATTAAATAGCTTTTTTGTTCAGTGAATGTGACCTCCTAATGCTGCAAATTCCACAAATGAGCATTTTCAGTTCTTTAAAACCTATCAAATGTATAAAAATTCTACTGTGCATAATAATTTGGAACAGTGCATTTTGAGTTTTTATTCATTTTGGAGATTATACTGTTATCATTGGGAGGTTTCTTCAATAAAATTCGATGTATAATGTAACTGTTGATGACTTTTATTAGACTGACTGTCATTTGCACCGACCATTTAGGAAAATCTGAGAAAAATGTAGTTTGCATAATAATTTGGAACATAGTGTAAATGTACACTAGACCATGGAATAGTCTACAGGTGAGCGATATAATGCCGATCATTTTTTATCAAGATTTTGAGGTTTATATAGCAATAAAATGTACCCAAGAAGATATAATATCCAATGGATAAGCAAAATATTACCGATACATTTTTTAACAAGTTTATTGAGGCTTTTATAACAATAAAATGGACTACGGACCATGGAATAGTCTATGAGTCAGTAATATAATACTGATCATTTTTTAACAAGTTTTTTGAAGGTTACATACCAACAAAATGGACTCCAAACAATGGAATAGTCTATGGGTATGGAATATAATAACAATAAATTTTGAACAAGTTGTTTGAGGCTTATATAGCAATAAAAATTACCAAAGAAGATGAAATACCCTATGGGTGAGAAATATAACACCAATACAGTTTGAACAAGGTTTTTGAGGCTTTTAAAGCAAGGAAATGTACCCAAGATGTTATACCCTATGGGTGAGCAATATAATACCGAGACATCTTTTCCCAAGTTTTTTGAGGCTTAAATAGCAATGAAACTTATCAAAGAAGATGTAATACCCTATGGGCAAGCAGCTTAATACTTATAAATTTTGAACAAGTTTTTTAAGGCTTACTAAATGTATCTAAGAATATGTAATACCAAATGGGTGAGAAATATGATACTGATAAACTTGGAACAAGTTTTTGGAGGCTTATGTAGCAACTAAATGTACGCGAGTCTTAGGCTACTTTCACACTAGCGTTAACTGCAATACGTCGCAAATGCGTCGTTTTGCCGAAACTACGCATCCAGCAAAAGTTCTTGCTGGATACGTTTTTTCGTCATAGACTAACATTAGCGACGCATTTGCGACGCATTGCCAAACGGTGCGTCCGTTTTGCGACGCTTGGGCGTGTGGTAGCGGACCGTCGGGAGAAAAAAACGTTACATGTAACGTTTTTTGCTCCCGACGGTCCGCTTTTTCCGACCGCGCATGCGCGGCCGGAACTCCGCCCCCACCTCCCCGCACTTCCCCGCACCTCACAATGGGGCAGCGGATGCGTGGGAAAAATGCATCCGCTGCCCCCGTTGTGCGGCGGAGACCACGCTAGCGTCGGGAACGTCGGCCCGACGCACGGCGACGGGTTGTTCCCGACGCTAGTGTGAAAGTAGCCTTATACAGCTCTGGCAAGAGAGCACTGCAAAATGTTCAGTTTGTCTGATTTTTCTCTTTATAGGTATATTTTTGAGTAAAATGTAAATTTTTCATTTATTCTATAAACTGCTGACAACATGTCTTTGAATTTCCAAGCTATAAATTTTGTATTTTTTCTGAAAAGGAGAAATTGTAAAAATTACAAAAAAACGCAGTGCTTTCAGGCCTCAAATAGTGCAAAGAAAACAAGTTCATAATCATTTAGAAACAACAATACTTATGTTTTAACTCAGGAAGGGTTCAAAATCAATAACCATGATTTTTAAATACAGCTTTCATGCATCTTGGCATGCTTTCCATCAGTCTTTCACACTGCTCCTGGGGCAAAAATGTAAGCAGTTCTTCTTTGTTTGGTGGCTTGTAACTATCCATCTTCCTCTTGATTACATTGCAGAGGGTTTTCAATAGGTTTCAGGTCTGGAGATTGGGCTGCCCATGACAGGCTTTTGATGTGGTGGTCTCTTAATTTTTTCCAGAGCTGTATGTCACAAAAATGTACCTCAGAACACGGAATAGTGAAAAATGTGAAAAGCAACATTTTCAAATGCTTTTTAATACTATTGTATGCCACCAAAATGTGACAAAGAGCACTCAATACTGTGTGGATGAGTAATCTAATCATATACAAGATTTCTACACTTTTTGTAAATTTTGCATACCACCGTAATGCAACAATAACTTTGTTAAACTGCATGGGAGTCATTAAATTTAAGAAAAAAATTTAGAACAAAAATATTTTAAAAGTGTAGTTGATGTACTTATACAATTATAAAGGCTTTACAGAAAATGCAAAACCAGACAGAAAATACGATGAGGGTCATCATAGATACCTGGAAGGCAACAATTCATGGGCCTCATTCAAATATTGAATATTACAAACACTTTATGTACTGCTGTCATCTGATGGTGTGGAGAAGTGTGGGCTAATCCAGGCTTTGTTCATTTTTATGAAAGTGAGCTTTTCTGCATTTTTCTGTTGACAGGCAAAAATATCTGTCTGTTATGACCCCCCGGTGACACTAAAAACCCACTCAGACAAGACGCTAGTGGCAGGGTAGCATAAAACCTCCAAGGCATAGAGGGACAGCTCATACCAGGTGTCCAGCTTTAGGACCCATTAGTTGAAAGTTGCAACAGATGTAGTTAGTGTCTCGGCTTCAGGAAAATGGCCGCCGCGATCCCCATCTGCGCATGCGCGGCCATTTTCCTGAAGGCCCGGGCAGCAGAGTGCTCCAACTGCGCACGCGCGGCCACAGGAAGATGGCCGCCCCCACCGATCACCAGGGATATAGCGCAGAGCGCGCTGTTTTTCATCACTTGCGCAGTCGCAAACCACTACGCCACCAACGGAAACCTAAGCAAGATCTGGGGGAAGAAACAGCTTTGTCACCACGCCCCTATGACCAGACCAGCATGATTGACAAGCGAAAACGGCGACTTTGGTAAGTAATTTCGGCAGCTTAGGTGGGGAATCAGGGTAGAAAAAAAACACTTTTGTAAAGCACAGCTCATGCCCTATGTAGCGGTATTTTTATCTCCGAATGAAAAACCGGGGTGACAGGTTCCCTTTAAAATCACAGAAATGTTCACAGACCATGTTACACTGTATGTCTGAGAAATGGAGGCCCACAAAATTTTTAACATTTTTGTTCACTTTTAGAGATCACAGACTTTTTCTCTCAAACCAAATTATACTCTATGTCTGAGAAATGGAAGCCTACAAAATTGTTCAAAGCTTTTGCTCACTTTTAGCGATCACAGAAATATTCACAAACTAAGTAACACTTTATGTCTGAAAAATAGAAGCCTACAAATTTTTTTAAAGCATTTTAGCAGTTTTAAAGATCACATAAATTTTTGCAACCATGTAACACTATATATCTGAAAAATGGAGACCTACAAATTTTTTAAAAGCTTTTGTTCACATTTAGAGACCACGGAAATTTACTCTACACTACGGAATAGTGTATGACTGAGATATGTAGCCAAGAAATTGTTTCAACAATTTTTGAGTCTGTTATATAACACAAAAAGGACCTCGAAGCATATAATACTTGATGGATGAAAATATATTCAATTTTTCCTGCACTCACAAAAAACCTGCAGCTATATATTTGCCAATGGACTGTACATGCCTAATCCCTGTCTACAGACTGGATTCTGTCACTCTTCCTGCTCTTGCGTCTCTCTCTCCCTCCCTAGGCTAAATGCAGATTGTATATGCTATAAATGATAAGTGCTTAGAAGGGCTGTTATTATGATTGCTCAGCTTCACCACCAGTATCAAGTCTACAGGCCTCTGATTCATTATACTGTGCACACAGACCTGGACAAGCACTCTCTCCCTCCAAAATGAAGTTTCACAGATCTGTGCAATGGCATCAGTGTGTCAAGCTGGGAGGCAACTGTTCTTTTATAACCTCTGCTGATGTCAGACGGCCAGCCAATCACAGTAATTCCACAACCAAGATGGCTACGGCATTACAGTGAGTAACAGGCAATCCACACATGTATATTGGCTATGTAAAAGGCAGCAAAAATGCTGGGCAGGGATTTGAGATTTACGTTGAGCACTGCCTATAAGTTGCTGAGTAACGAGCACATCTGAGCACCATGATGCTAGAGTGATAACCTAGTATCACAGAGCACAGTCGCTCATCCCAATTTTATCTTTTTGAATTTGGACCTCTATTTCTCTTCCATTTAACTCTTGTTCCCCTTCCCCATTTATTTACCCCATATGGAGATACGTGCCTCAAATATCCACTATGTCTTTTCCTCTAATTTCAATTATTCCTTCATGTGGAGATACAAGCCTAATTATCCTGATCTTTAATTCTTTCCTTCTTTTTTCTTTAATTATTTCCTGTCACACAGAGCATATCATTTTCAATAGCTCTAACAGTATTTCTGTAATCATAAATCTCTGTATTTTCCACAATATGTCCCTTCGTTTAGTATTCCCTTGTCTTTCACCTGCCCTGAATCAAGAATTTTTCAAAATCCCAAATTCACATTTTCTCTGTCATAATTCTGATTTCTTTGGTGTAATATTTTGATTGTCATTCTCCTAAATCTAATGTACAAATATGTATAGGTATCTTTTGTTTATTTACAGTCTTGTGAAGGGTGTTGTATGTAAAATGTTGCCAGTCTCCACTAAATCTAGCACAAATATGAATACAGGACAAGAATAAATCACAACATACCATTTTGTATTAATTGACTTAATTTTTGTGTGGTAAATGGCTGGTGTGAGATTCAGATAAGTGGCTGAGCTTTACAGCACTGGCCTCCTATTGTACACAAAGAAACTAGATAGAACTGTGGGAAAGAAGAGAGAAGCAAGATATGTCTAAAATACATGGGACAATTCTGAAATATGCTGTCCAAGACTTACTAATTGATGACATACCCACAAGATAGGTCATCAATATGAGGTGTCGCTACTAGTGATGAGCGAGTATACTTGTTACTTGAGATTTCCAGAGCATGCTAACAAATCGGCAATACCCACATGTATTCAAGGTGTCTAGCAGCCACAAATCATGCAGCTGTGTCAACAAAAACTAAATCTCCGAGCACGCCAAAATACTCAGAGACCACCCGAGTATGTTCGGGAAATTTCTAATAATGAGTATACTCGCTCATCACTAGTCGGTACCCTACCAATTTCGTATTGATGACCTATCAAATGGGGAAGCCATCAACCATTTAGTCCTAGACAAAACTTTAAACATAGCTTTAAATGTTGATTGAACTATACAGTAATGACAAATTGAAAAGGAGAGAAGTGTATAAAGGAATAAATTGCTAAGATTTAATTTTAGATTTTTCATTGATAGTATTGGTTTAATATATATATATATATATATATATATATATATTTGGTAAACTAATAAAAAATTGTGCAGAACCGCATTATTAGACATGTCTTAATTTTTTCCTACCTATTTGCAATGTATTTATTATTGATTGTGTTGATATTTAGTCCTCAAAAGATTACCTTTTCACTGTTAAAATATTGACTGAATGAATCTTTAATATGTATAATCCCTGCAAATTGCAGTGTGCAAATTTTAATATTTTTTTCTAATATCTACATTCAGTTATAATGAGAGAATATATTAATACCTTGCAAAGCTTTATACAATTTAGCATTTATTTATACAAACTTATTTCTCAATGTTCAGCCTTGTATTCTAATTAGCATCTGATGTTAGTTCTTTCTCAGTTAGAGGTCAATTTGCTTTCCCAGCAAAATCACAGAATTTGCTAGTTAACTCAGATTCTAAACAATATAATGAGCAAATAAGAGGTGGAAGTCAAATGTTTCTGTCTTTATGCTAATGCCTTATAAGTCTCAAGGGGAATTAATGGAAGGTTGATGTTTTTTCTAGCTACATCACTGGACATACAATAAAGTGACAGATCACATAATTTACTATTTGCAGCAAACATATTTTCCTTTTACCACCCATACATGTATATTTTTTTTAAGCAAATGCTAAATAGTTGAAACAGGCATTCTGTTGTTTAATGTCAAAATGAAAGAGGTTGTCCAATATTTTACATCCGGCACCATAGCAGATCAGCTGTTATTGGTGTTGACAGTGGGGGCCACTGGCCTGAAGTACTCACATGTGAAGCTCCTGTCTTCTCATAGTGGCCACCGCAGGGTACTGCACATCTGCCTCCTATTGATTTCAGTACCAAGCCTCAGCCACTGTCAGAAGATGGAGCCAGGGCGCTCAGACACTGATAACCTATCTTTAGGTCATCAATGTAAAAGAGTCACGATTCCTCTGCTCAGTGAATGATTGCTATGCTGTTCTATTGAAACTATCTTGCTGAGTTGTCTGTGTCTTGATTTACAGCTTGGCTGTCCAATCCTGTGATTAGCTTCCTGGGCTGTCCGTGCTTTAAATTACAGCTCAGCTGTCCAGTCTGTGACTGGGATGTGCGGGACTTTCTCCAAGTGTTCAATGTTCTGATTATTGCCCAGCTACTTAACTGAACTGTCTGACCCTGATCCCTGCCAGACGTAGTTTGTGCTTCTTGGTGAGTGTTAGCCTGATACTGTTGCTATGAGTTCTGATCTTCTGCTGCCTGACCCTTTGCACAATGTTCTGACTATCCATTAGTCTTGTCCTTTTGCTTTTGATCCACTATCTCTTGTTATTGACCCTGGACTGTGACCTGACTTATGCCTTTGTCTTTTCACTTGGCTATCTACGTACTCTCTTGTTATTGACCCCAAAACATCTGACTTTTCTGCATCATGGTCTGTCCATGAGTAGCGAATAGCCTCACAAAAAGTAGTGGACAATCTTTTTAATCTGTATAGCTTCCATTTGTAAGATCAGCTTAGAATGGTAGAGATGATTGATAAGCCCATTTGCACTAGAATGGCACCCAGTAAAAATAACTTCTCTACAAATTGAATTTCTCAGGAAGAAATATGTGAGCATGTGTGTTCAATAATTTCTAGTAATGACTAGAAATGAGCGGATCAAGCAAAATTCAAATTTGTGTCCTGAGAAATTTAATTTTCAGAGAAGTTATTTTTGCAAATATATTGTTTTTTTTTTAAATTATGCTCTGAGGTCTATCCATACCCCAGAGCATAAAAACCATAACATCTAGAAAATAAAAAAATACACTCACATCCTTTCTATTTCTCACCACCACATTTCTAGTCCTCTGTGGATGTTCTTATTCACACTGTGAGTACTGGAATCCCTGGGCCACTCATGAGACTTCTGGCTCAGATGAGTCGTGGGAGAGTTCAGAGAAAGTGCATTAAAGGTCACAAAGTCATTATTTCATGTAATTTTACCAAACGTAGATTTTTGAAATATCCAAATAGAATTCAGTTTCACCAGAATCTATTCGGCCATCTCATAGTAAGGACAATGCAGTGGTCAAATAGCTAGCACATTAACTTTAAAACACTAATATCTAAAAGGGAACCTGCCATGTTTAAAAAATGCTATTATCCTACAGATATAAGTTGAATCTGCAAGTTAATAGCATTCTGCCTCTGCCTGGCACCAACTATGAAAGCTCCACTATCTGGAGGAAATTAGTTTTATTCCTCCTGGCAGCCTCTGGTTTTCAGACATGGAGGAACGGCTGCCACAAGTTCAGTCAATGCTCAGTACATATCAAGCAGTGGCTGTAATCACAACACAACACTCACTGACAGCTAGCTGAGCAGTGCATCAGTACAGAGTCAGCTGTCAGTCAGTGCCGAGGCATAGTTTCAGCCACTGCTGTCTATGTACTGAAGCTGTGCCAGCCGCTTACTATTTACTCTATACTTTCTGCATTTGTATGTACTGTACATGTATGTCCATGATGTCATACAGCGGGAAATATAAGCATTTGATACACTGCTGATTTTGGAAGTTTGCCCACCTACAAAGAATGGAGAGGTCGTTGATATACTTCAACTGTGAGTGACAGAATCTAAAAATAAAAACCAAAAAATAACATTGTATGATTTTTAAACAATTAAATAGAATTTTATTTCATGAAATAAGAATTTCATCACCTACCAACCAGCAAGAAATCTGGCTCTCACAGACCTTTTAGTTTTTCTTTAAGAAGCCCTGCTACTCTGCACTCATTACCTGGATTAATAGCACCTGTTCTGTTTGAACATGTTGCCTGTATAAAAGACACCTGTCTGCACATTCAATCAATCACATTCAAACCTCTCCACTCTGGCCAAAATCAAAGATCTGTCCAAGGACAACTAGGATAAAATTGAAGACCTGCACAAGGCTGGGATGGACTACAGCACAATAGGAAAGCAGCTTGATGAAAAGACAACTGTTGGCACAATTATTAGAAAATGGAAGAAAGACAAGATGACTGTCAATCTTTCTCGGTGTGGGCCTCCATGCAAGATCTCGCCTTGTGGGATAAGGGTGATTTTAAGAAAGGTCAGGAATCAGCCCAGAACTGCATGGGAGAACCTGGTCAATAACCTAAAGAAAGCAGGGACCATAGTCTCAAACATTACCATTAGTAATACACTACACCGTCATGGATTAAAATACTGCAGGGCAGGCAAGGTCTCCTGCTCACACCAGCACATGTCCAGGAAGGTAGGATTCTGTTACAATTAAAATCAACCACATGCTGGAGGCTGGAGTGCTCGGTCATAGGGCTAATATAAAAAAAATCACAAAAGACTGACTGGCACTTCCAAGCTAGTGTGAACAGGTGCATACTAAGAGCAGCCATCTCCATATACAATAAACATTGCGCTCTGTGATTCTAAAGTATATTAATATGAAATATGTGAAATATGAATAGCAATACTGCTTCTAGATAATAGGAAAAAACTGAGATGCTTAGCACAAAATTTGGCCAATTCATGCATACCTAGCAACCAACGACAATACAGTCTCAGAACTGCTGGGACCCTACGTGTCTAGTGTGAATACCTCTCTTAGTCTGAAGTCTGAATTTCTGGGTAGTCTGAATTCAGCACTATAGAGTACAACTTTTTTGTGCATATGGAGATGACTGCACCTAGTATGCACCTGTTCACACTAGCTTGGAAGTACCAGTCAGTCATTTTTCAATTGTTTATTAGCTCTCTGACCGAGCACTGCACCCTCCAGCATGTGGTAGTTTTTAATTGTAACAGGATCCTACCAACCCATAAATTCAGGCTTTAAAGAGAGGTATTCACATCTACCCAGAAATTCAGATTTCAGTATATATTTCATATATTTCCTACATAGTGCAACTTCTTTTGTTTATTGTTTATGGAGATCGCTGTTTATAGTATGCACCTAGTCACACTAGCTTGGAAGTGCCAGTCAGTCTTTTGACAGTTGAAGTGTACCCACGATAAAAAAATATATGTATATACCCACACATGGTCAAAATTGTTGGTACCCCTCGTTGAATGACACAAAAAACCCCAATGGTCACAGAGATAACTTGAATCTGACAAAAGTAATTATAAATAAAAAAAATCAATGAAAATGAACAAATGAAAGTCAGACATTGCCTTTCAACCATGTTTCCATAGAAGAATTTTTTAAAAATGAAACTCATGAAATAGGCCTGGAAAGAAATGATAGTACCTTAAATTAATATTTTGATGCACAACCTTTTAAGGCAATCACTGCAATCAAATGATTCCTGTAACTGTCAAAGAAACTTCTGCACCTATCGACAGGTATTTTGGCCCACTCCTCAAGAGCAAACTGCTCCAGTTGTCTCATGTTTGAAGATTGCCTTTTCCAGACAGTATGCATCATCTCTTTACAACAATGTTCAATAGGATTTAGGTCAGGGCTCATAGAAGGCTACTTTAGAATAGTCCAATGCTTTCCTCTTAGCCATTCTTGGGTGATTTTAGCTGTGTGTTTTGGGTCACTATACTGTTGCAGGACCCATGACCTGCGACTGAGACCAAGCTTTCTGACACAGGGCAGCAAATATCTCTCTAGAATCCCTTGATAGTCTTGACATTTCATTGTACCATGCACAGGTTCCAGTTAGCATGTGCCAGGTGCAGCAAAGCAGCCCCAGAACATAAAAGAGCCTCCTCTATGTTTCACAGTAGGGACAGTGTTCTTTTCTTGATATGCTTCATTTTCCGTCTGTGAATATAGAGCTGATGTGCCTTGCCAAAAAGTTCAATTTTTGTCTCATCTGTCCATAGGACATTCTAAAAGAAGCTTTGTGGATTGTCAACATGTAGTTTGGCAATTTCCATTCTGGCTTTTTTCCAAATTTTTTTCAACAATGGTATCCTCCTTGGTCGACTCCCATGAAGTCCACTTTGGCTCACACAATGAAGCATGGTGTGATCTGACACGGATGTTCCTTGAGCTTGAAGTTCACCCTTAATCTGTTTCGAAGTTTTTCTGGACTCTTTTGTTACCATTCGTGTTATCCGTCTCTTTGATTTATCATCAATTTTCCCCCTGCGGCCACGTCCGGGGAAGTTGGCTACAGTTCCATGGATCTTAAAATTCTGAATAATATGTGCAACTGTAGTCACAGGAACATCAAGCTGCTTGGAAATGGTCTTATAACTTTAACCTTTAATATGTTTGTCTAGAATTTTCTTTCTGATCTCCTGATTCAACTCTTTCCTTCGTTTCCTCTGGTCCATGTTGAGTGTGATACACACCATGTCACCACACAGCACAGTGGGTATCTGTAGCCCTATATACAGGCCCACTCACTGATTCCAAGATTGTAGACACCTCTGAGGCTAGTCAGTGGACACACCACGATTTAACATGTCCCTTTTGTCACATTATTTTTAGGGGTATCAACATTTCTGTTCATGTCTATTTCATGAGATTTAAAAAAAAAAAAAATCAGTAGAAGCATGGTTAAAAAGCAATGTCTGACTTTCATTTGTTAATTATTTATCATTACTCTTGTCAGATTCAAGCTATTTCTGTAACTAGGGTTGAGCGAAACGGGTCGACTATTTTCAGAAGTCGCCGACTTTTGGCAAAGTCGGGTTTCATGAAACCCGACCCGACCCCTGTGTGGGGTCGGCCATGAGGTCGGCGATCTTCTGAATCTGGAATCGGAATTCCGATACCGATTCCCGATATGTTTAAGATATCGGGAATTGGTATCGGAATTCAGATTTAAGTGTAAAATAAAGAATTAAAATAAAAAATATCGCTATACTTACCCTCTGATGCGCCCTGGTACTAACCGGGAACCTTCCTTCCTTAGAATCAGCCTTCCAGGGCCTTGCAGTGACGTCACGGTGACGTCGCGGCTTGTGATTGGTCGGGCGGCCCCCATGTGACCGCTCGCGCGACCAATCACAAGCCGCGACGTCTCCGTGACGTCACCGAAGGTCCTGGAAGGGCTGATTCTTAGGAAGGAAGGCTGCCGGAAAGAAGCAGGGCATGTACGAGGGTGAGTATATAGCTAATAGGAATATACTCACCCTCGGCTTCTTTCTGGCAGCCTTCCTTCCTAAGAATCAGCCCTTCCAGGACCTTCGGTGACATCACGGAGACGTCGCGGCTTGTGATTGGTCGCGCGAGCGGTCACATGGGGGCCGCCCGACCAATCACAAGCCGCGACGTCACCATGACGTCACCGCAAGGCCCTGGAAGGCTGATTCTAAGGAAGGAAGGTTCCCGATTAGTACCAGGGCGCATCAGAGGGGAAGTATAGCGATATTTTTTATTTTAATTCTTTATTTTACACTTAAATATGGATCCCAGGGCCTGAAGGACAGTTTCCGCTCCTTCAGACCCTGGGAACCATTGGAAACCCAATGCACTGCATTGGGTTTCGAGTTTCGGCCAACCCCGGCTTTTTTATAGGATCGGCCGATTTCACTCGACCCGACTTTTGAAAAAGTCGGGTTTCGTGAAACCCGACCCGATCCTATAAAAGTAAAGGTCGCTCAACCCTATCTGTAACCATTGTCAGTTTTTTGTGATTAAACGAGGGGTACCAACAATTTTGACCACGAATGTGTGTATATATATATATATATATATATATATATATATATATATATATATATATATATATATATATATATACTGTATATACACATCTCTGGCAAAAATTAAGAGACCAATGAAAAATGTTCAGTTTGTCGGATTTTTCTCTTTGTAGGTACATATAAAGTCTGTAGACTTCTGACATGTCTCTGAATTTCCAAGCAATACATTTTGTATCTTTTCTGACAAAGAAAATGAAAAAAAAAAGTGATTTAGGGCATTAAACATCACTTTTTTGGAAGTCTGCTGTGCTGTTTCCCCTCTTTTTTTTCATTATCCTGAGGAGCCTTCTGTGACTGCTGGCTGGGGATGCGTGCACATTGTAAAGGTATTCTGTCTGCTGCTGATCCAAATTTTTCAAACTATATATATATATATACATATATATATAATAATATATACATAGACATGACTCTTTTCTAACTTAGTTTTTTTCGTGGGTTCTCAATTTCACCTGTGCTTTTTCTCACATTGTATGAATTATCTGTAATTTTTTATATATTTTTTTTCTGCATGTTTTTGTTATGTTTTATGGTGATATTTGGTTATAGTCATACTTAATTTAGTTGATTATTTATTCTATGTAAAGAAAAATAAACTTTTGCTTCCTGAACAATGTCTGTCTGGAAGTTGCAAATTCGTGAAAAGTATTATATGCAGTGGTTCCTTATTCAACGATACGGTAATAATATGTTGTGTTTTTTTCATTCTCAGTACCATGGAGATGGAAGTATATTACATCGTTCTCTAATAATAGCAATATTTCTATAATTTATAATAGAATTTGTCATCAGAATTTTCAAATCAATTTTACTTTTGCAATGACAGCAAGAAATCTATATTGTTATTGCAGATATCTTGAAGCTTTATTTTCATATATTTTTAGCTATATAGAAAGGAACCTTCAATCCAAAGTAAATATTTCAGTTAGCCTTAGTTTCCATAGCAACACTGCCATCTGTAGTATTTATCCTTGGTACAAACACATATAAATATTCATGCGGGTAATTTTAAAAAATGCATTAATAACCCATAACCTTTTCTTGGCACTCGTTTTCAAGAGCTTTAGATTATTTTATTTAATGTGTGATTTTAAAACTCTTCATAACGTTCTCATTATTTTAGACCTGTACATACACTGTAGGCGTATACAGAAAAATGTCACCCACTTACTTTACTTTATTTTCACCACCTTCTTCAACCAGAAACACCACATTTTAACAGAGTAATGCAACATAAAAAACAAATATTTTAAATAATTATTTAAATCTATTTGTGATGAGAAACACCATCTAAAGTAAACAGGTATTTGTCACAGTTCTCATAATAAATGGAATCTGTCTACAGGTTTCTTGCTATGTATCTGAGGACAGCATAATGTTGCAGATGAGACCACATCGATTTCAGGGATGTGTCACTTTTTAGGCTGTGTGCTGCTGTTTCCATACAATGAAGGTTTTATCACCAGGATATTATCACTGCAAGACCACAGTGCATGTGAACCCGGGTCTGACCATGCCCCCTCCTCTAATAAGCAGCTCACTGTCAATAGTAAGTGTACACAGAAAGTTGTGTGCGTGGGGTTATCATTCTGAGCTCTGACACATCTAAGAGCTCTGATTTGTGTGACAACTGCTGCACCCAGTAAATAAGTGACAGTTTACTGAAATCAGGATCTTTGTTCCTACATTATTCTGCTATCAGTTTAGGTAGCAAAAACCTGGTGACACATTCCTTTAAATTGGTTTATATTTGATAATTACAGTGGGGAAAAAAGTATTTAGTCATCCACCAACTGTGCAAGTTTTCCCACTTAAAAAGATAAGAGAGGCCTGTAATTGAAATCATAGGTAGACTACAACTATGAGAGTCAAAATGAGAAAGAAAATCCAGAAAATCAACTTATCTAATTTGTCAAGATTTATTTTGCAAATTATGGTGGAAAATAAGTATTTGGTCACCGAAAAACATGTAAGATTTCTGGCTCTCACAGACCTGTAACTTCTTCTTTAAGAGACTCCTCTGTCCTCAACTCATTACCTGTAGTAACGGAAACTGTTTGAACTTGTTATCAGTATAAAAGACACCTGTCCACAGCCTCAAATAGTCAAACTCCAAACTTCACTATGGTAAAGACCTGCATAGAGCTGGGACCACTGTAACAAAGGCTACCATCAGTAACATACTACGCTGCCAGGGACTCAGACCCTGCAGTGCCAGATGTGTCCCCCTGCTTAAGCCAGTACATGTCCGGGCCCATCTGAATTTTGCAAGAGAGCACTTGGATTATCCAGAAGATTATTTAGAGAATGTTATATGGTCTGATGAAACCAAAGTGGAACTGTTTGGTAAAAACAAAACTCGTAGTGTTTGGAGGAGACAGAATGCTGAGTTGCATCCAAAAAACACTATACCTACTATGCAGCATAGTGGTGGCAACAGCATGCTTTTGGGCTGATTCTCTTCGAAGGGACCAGGACTATTAATTCATGTAGATGAAAGAATGAATGGGGCCATGTATGGTAAGATTTTGAGTGCAAACCTCTTTCCATCGACAAGGGAATTGAAGATGAAACGTGGATGGGTCTTTCTGCATAATACTGATCCCAAGCACATGGCCAGGGCAATGAAGAAGTGGCTTCGTAAGAAGGTCCTGTAGTGGCCTAGCCAGTCTCCTGATCTCAACCCCATAGAAAACCTTTGGAGGGAGTTGATAATACGTGTTGTCCAGCAACAGCCCAAAACATCACTGCTCTAGAGGAGATCTGCATGGAGGAATGGGCCAACATACCACCAACAGTGTGTGCCTATCTTGTGAAGACTTACAGAAAACATTTGACCTCTGTCATTGCCAACAAAGGATATCTAACAAAATATTGAGATGAACTTTTGTTAATGACCAAATATTTATTTTCCACCATTATTTGCAAAATAAATGTTGTCAAATCAGACAAGGTGATTTTCTGGATTTGTTTTCTCATTTTGACTCTCGTAGTTGTGGTCTACCTACGATGTCAATTACAGGCCTCTCTCATCTTTTTATGTGGGAGAACTTGCACAATTGGTGGCTGACTAAATACTTTTTTCCCCACTGTATGATCTGAAAAACTGTACTAGATAATTTGAAAACTCCTATAGGATTGTGAAGCCAATATAATATTTAAAAACATATATATTAACACCTTTCTGCCATCTGATGTACTATCCCATCTATGTGGGCTTGGCCCGTCTGACCATGGATGGGATAGTACGTCATAGCCAATCGGCCACGCACACGGGTGGTGTACGGCCAATCGTGGCTGGGTGTCAGCTGATTGTCACAACTGACACCTGACACTAAGTACCAGGAGCAGTCACGGACTGCTCCCGACACTTTAACCCCTGGAACATTGCTATCAAACATGATTGCAGGGTTCCAGTGCCAGCAGTGGCATAGAGAAGCATCACGCAGGGAGGGGGCTTCCCTCAGAATAAAAAAGAGCAAAAAACCAATGCTTTATCACCATACCACCGAACAAAAAGTGGAATAACGTGATCAAAAAGACGGATATAAACAAACATGGTATCTCTGAAAAAGTGATCCTGTCTTGCAAAAAAACGAGCCACCAAACATCGTCATCAGCAAAAAAATAAAAATGTTATAGCTCTAAGTATAAAGCGATGCAAAAATAGTTATTTTATATATAAAAGTTTTTATTGTATAAAAGCGCCAAAGCATAAAAAAAGATAAATGAGATATCGCTGTAATCGTACTAACTCGAGTAATAAAATTGCTTTATCAATTTTACCACATGCGGAACGGTATGAACGCCCCACAAAAGAAATTTATGAATTGCTGGTTTTTGTTCATTCTGCCTCCCAAAAATTGTAATAAAACGTGATAAAAAAAGTCATGTGCCCGAAAATGGTACCAATATAAATGTCAACTTTCCTCACAAAAAATAAGACCTCACGTGACTCTGTGTGCCAAAATATGGAAAAATTATAGCTCTCAAAATGTGGTGATGCAAAAACTATTTTTTGCAATAAAAAGCGTATTTTAGCATGAGACAGCTAACAAACATAAAATCTCGCTATAAATAGTAAATCAAACCTCTCTTTATCATCCCCTTAGTAAGGGAAAAATAATAACAATAATAAAAGTATTTATTTCCATTTTCCCATTAGGGTTAGGGCCTAAAGTTAGGGTTAGGGTTGGGGCTAAAGTTAGGGTTAGGGTTGGGGCTAAAGTTAGGGTTTGGATTTGGATTAGGATTAGGGTTGGGATTATGTTTACAGTTGGGATTAGGGTTAGGGTTGGAATTATGGTTAGCGGTGTTTCAGGGTTAGGGGTGTGGTTAGGGTTATGGTTAGAGTTGGGATTAGGGTTAGGGGTATGTTGGGGTTATGGTTGGAGTTAGAATTGGAGGGTTTCCACTGTTTAGGCACATCGGGGGCTCTCCAAACATGACATGGCGTACGATCTCAATTCCTGCCAATTTTGCATTGAAAAAGTCAAACGGTGCTCCTTCCCTTTTGAGCTCGGCCGTGCTCCCAAACAGTGGTTTACCCCCATACTTGGGGGTTCAAAGTTCTCACAACACATCTAGATAAGTTTCTTGCGGGGTCTAGTTTCCAATATGAGTTCACTTGTTGGGGGTTTCTACTGTTTAGGTACACTAGGGGCTCAGCAAAAGCAACGTGATGCCTGCAGATCACTCCATCAAAGTCTGCATTCCAAAACAGCGCTCCTTCCCTTCTGAGCTCTACCATGCACCCAAACGGTGGTTCCCCCACATTTGGGGTATCAGCGTACTCAGAACAAATTGCACAACAACTTTTGGGGTACAATTTCTCCTGTTAGCCTTGGGAAAATAAAAAATCATGTGCTAAAAATCATTTTTGTGGAAAAAATATTTTTTTTATTTTCACAGCTCTACATTATAAACTTTAGTGAAACAACTGGGGTTCAAAGTGCTCACCACACATCTAGATAAGTTTGTTGGGTTGTCTAGTTTCCAAAATGGTGTCACTTGTGGGGGGTTTCCACTGTTTAGGCACATCAGGGGCTCTCTGAACGTGACATGGCGCCTTTTCTTAATTCCAGCCAATTCTGCGTTGAAAAAGTGAAACAGTGCTCCTTTCCTTCCGAGCTCTGCCATGCACCCAAACAGTGGTTTATCCCCACATATGGGGTATCAGCATACTCATGACAAATTGCAAAGCTAATTTTGGGGTCCAATTTCTCCTGTTACATTTGTTACCCTTGGGAATATAAAAAATTTGGGAGCAAAAAGATTATTTTTGCGAAAAAAATATGATTTTTTTTATTTTTACGGCTCTACATTATAAACTTCTGTGTAGCACTTGGGGGTTCAAAGTGCTCACTATACATCTATATAAGTTCCTTAGGGGGTGTACTTTCCAAAATGGTGTAACTTGTGGGAGGTTTCCACTGTTTAGGCACATCAGGGGCTCTCCAAACGCGACATGGCATCTGATCTCAGTTCCAGACAGTTTTGCATTTGAAAGTCAAAGGACGCCCCTTCCCTTCCGAGCTTCTGAGCTCTGCCATGCGCCCAAACAGTGGTTTGCCCCCACATTTGGGGTAGCACCATACTCAGGACAAATTGTACAACATTTGGGGTTCAATTTATCCTGTTACCCTTGGTAAATTAAAACAAATTGGACCTGAAATAAAAAATTTTGCAAAAAAAAAAAAGTTAAATCTTCATTTTTTTTTCAACATTCCAAAATTTCCTTTGAAGCACCTGAAGGGTTAATAACTTCTTGAATGTGGTTTTGAGCACCTTGAGGGGAGCAGTTTTTAGATTGGTGTCACTTTCTATCATATAGACCCCTCAAAGTGACTTCAAATGTGAGGTGGTCCCTTAAAAAATGGTGTTGTAAAAATGAGAAATTGTTGGTCAACTTTTAACCCTTATAACAAAAGAAATTTTGGTTCCAAAATTGTGCTGATGTAAAGTAGACATGTGGGAAATGTTACTTATTAAGTATTTTGTTTGACATATCTCTGATTTAAGAGTATGAAAATTCAAATTTTAAAAATTGCAAAATGTTCACATTTTTTTCAAAATTTCATTTTTTTTTCACAAATAAACGCAAGTCATATCAAATAAATTTTACAACTATCATGATGTACAAAATGTCATGAGAAAGCAGTGTCAGAATCACCGGGATCCATTGAAGTGTTTCAGAGTTATTAGGGACATAATGGGACAGTGGTCAGAATTGTACAAATTGGCTGGGTCATTAACATGCAAACCACCCTTGGGGGTAAAGGGGTTAAAAAATTGTATACCCTCCCCCATTCTTGATGCACATATCTACTAAGGGTTGTATGTGCATGAAAACATCTAGATCTGTTCATGTTCATGAGGCACAGGATGCACCTGCCTATGTGTGTATCTGTTAGAAATGTACTTAAAAGATGTGAACACAAACTGCACATGGTCTTATGGCAGAATACTCTTGGTACAGTATATATAATATAATAGATTTAAACTCAAAATTGTTTTGCTCAATGTCATTTTTACACAATGAGGCAGATGCTATACTATTGTCTAAACTTTAGGCCTATATATATATATATATATATATATATATATATATATATATATATATATGGTAAATTTATCAAACTGACTGATGCTGTTTGAAATTTGGTGTATCTTTACACTGACTATTAGATACCATCCATTGATTGGCCTAATTTTCCTCAATAATTTGAAGCAAATATTGGCACAACTGTCTCATTGTGTCTAAAAAGAGGAAACTAGACCGTAATTGTGTCAATTTCAGCTTAGGAAAGCTCCTAACATGAATTTGATCTACTATTATTCTTGCAATCACTATAAAGTGAAAGAAAGTGAAATAAATGTAAATTCTGTTTGTAAGTTAAAAATATATATATCTATAATATAACGCTGGGAGCGTCACTCTGTCCGAAGCCTTCATAGACTGTGCAAGCGCAAGCGCCGGCGCAGTCTGGACCCCACAGAGCGACGCTCCCAGGAGATCGCGGTATGCGTAAGCGCTGAACGCACACCGCGATCTCCAATGGAGAAACAGGGACAAGCCAGGAGGCGGAGGGTGAGTATACTTACCTGTCCCGTTCCACCGACGCCATTCCGGGCCATGAATATCTCCCTGCTCCCAGAATCGGCGCCTGCGCAGTCCGCGCTTTCCGGCGCCATTTTCTTGAAGACACATTGCAGTGTGTCTTCAAGAAAATGGCGCCGGAAAGCGCAGACTGCGCAGGCGCCTTATCCGGCACCAGGAGGACACAGAAAATCTGTCCTCCTGGTGCCGGAAAAGGGGCCTGCGCAGTCCGCGCTTTCCGGCGCCATTTTCTTGAAGACACACTGCAATGTGTCTTCAAGAAAATGGCGCCGGAAAGCGCGGACTGCGCAGGCGCCGATTCCAGGAGCAGGGGGATATTCATGGCCCGGAATGGCGTCGGTGGAACGGGACAGGTAAGTATACTCACCCTCCGCAAGTAACAAATTGCTGTGCCATGAGGCTGTGGCACTTCATGCCACAGCTATTTGTTACTTACGCCACTTACGTCCACAGCCACCGCACCCACCACAGCCAACGCACCCAGCACAGCCACGCACAGCCGCCGCACCCAGCACAGCCGCCGCACCCAGCACAGCCGCCCACAGCCACGCACAGCCGCCCACAGCCACACACAGCTGCCCACAGCCG